>NC_138548.1:210498499-211698499 GCF_964273705.1 Natrix helvetica | reverse complement strand
AAGTCCCTTGAAGGATTTTTCAATTTGGGCACAAAAAAAATTTGGCCTCCGAAGCACACATTTTTCTGACCGCGGGGTCAGGAGTTTTCCTCCTCTGGGTGCAAAAAGCTTGATTTTTAGAAACAGCAAAAAATACCATTTTTAAGCATGAAATTCCACCCCGAGTCAAGTCCCCTGAAGGATTTTTCAATTTGGGCACAAAAAAAATTTGGCCTCCCAAGCACACTTTTTTCTGACCGTGGGGTCAGGAGTTTTCTTCCTCTGGGTACAAAAAGCTTGATTTTTAGAAACAGCAAGAAATACCATTTTTAAGCATGAAATTCCACCCCGAGTCAAGTCCCCTGAAGGATTTTTCAATTTGGGCACAAAAAAAATTTGGCCTCCCAAGCACACTTTTTTCTGACCGTGGGGTCAGGAGTTTTCCTCCTCTGGGTGCAAAAAGCTTGATTTTTAGAAACAGCAAGATATACCATTTTTAAGCATGAAATTCCACCCTGAGTCAAGTCCTCTGAAGGATTTTTCGATTTGCGCACAAGAAAAATTTGGCCTCACAAGCACACTTTTTTCGGACCGCGGGGTCAGGAGTTTTCCTCCTCTGGGTGCAAAAAGCTTGATTTTTAGAAACAGCAAGAAATACCATTTTTAAGCATGAAATTCCACCCCGAGTCAAGTCCCCAGAAGGATTTTTCAATTTGGGCACAAAAAAAATTTGGCCTCCCAAGCACACTTTTTTCTGACCGCGGGGTCAGGAGTTTTCTTCCTCTGGGTACAAAAAGCTTGATTTTTAGAAACAGCAAGAAATACCATTTTTAAGCATGAAATTCCACCCCGAGTCAAGTCCCCAGAAGGATTTTTCAATTTGGGTACAAAAAGAATTTGGCCTCCCAAGCACACTTTTTTCTGACCGAGGGGTCAGGAGTTTTCCTCCTCTGGGTGCAAATAGCTTGATTTTTAGAAACAGCAAGAAATACCATTTTTAAGCATGAAATTCCACCCCGAGTCAAGTCCCCAGAAGGATTTTTCAATTTGGGTACAAAAAGAATTTGGCTACCCAAGCACACTTTTTTCTGACCGCGGGGTCAGGAGTTTTCTTCCTCTGGGTACAAAAAGCTTGATTTTTAGAAACAGCAAGAAATACCATTTTTAAGCATGAAATTCCACCCCGAGTCAAGTCCCCTGAAGGATTTTTCAATTTGGGCACAAAAAAAATTTGGCCTCCCAAGCACACATTTTTCTGACCGCGGGGTCAGGAGTTTTCCTCCTCTGGGTGCAAAAAGCTTGATTTTTAGAAACAGCAAGAAATACCGTTTTTAAGCATGAAATTCCACCCCGAGTCAAGTCCCCTGAAGGATTTTTCAATTTGGGCACAAAAAAAATTTGGCCTCCGAAGCACACATTTTTCTGACCGCGGGGTCAGGAGTTTTCTTCCTCTGGGTACAATAAGCTTGATTTTTAGAAACAGCAAGAAATACCATTTTTAAGCATGAAATTCCACCCCGAGTCAAGTCCCCTGAAGGATTTTTCAATTTGGGCACAAAAAAAATTTGGCCTCCGAAGCACACATTTTTCTGACCGCGGGGTCAGGAGTTTTCTTCCTCTGGGTACAAAAAGCTTGATTTTTAGAAACAGCAAGAAATACCATTTTTAAGCATGAAATTCCACCCCGAGTCAAGTCCCCTGAAGGATTTTTCAATTTGGGCATAAAAAAAATTTGGCCTCCCAAGCACACATTTTTCTGACCGCGGGGTCAGGAGTTTTCCTCCTCTGGGTGCAAAAAGCTTGATTTTTAGAAACAGCAAGAAATACCGTTTTTAAGCATGAAATTCCACCCCGAGTCAAGTCCCCAGAAGGATTTTTCAATTTGGGTACAAAAAGAATTTGGCTACCCAAGCACACTTTTTTCTGACCGCGGGGTCAGGAGTTTTCCTCCTCTGGGTGCAAAAAGCTTGATTTTTAGAAACAGCAAGAAATACCGTTTTTAAGCATGAAATTCCACCCCGAGTCAAGTCCCCTGAAGGATTTTTCAATTTGGGCACAAAAAGAATTTGGCCTCCCAAGCACACTTTTTTCTGACCGCGGGGTCAGGAGTTTTCCTCCTCTGGGTGCAAATAGCTTGATTTTTAGAAACAGCAAGAAATACCATTTTTAAGCATGAAATTCCACCCCGAGTCAAGTCCCCTGAAGGATTTTTCAATTGGGGCACAAAAAAAATTTGGCCTCCCAAGCACACATTTTTTCTGACCGCGGGGTCAGGAGTTTTCCTCCTCTGGGTGCAAAAAGCTTGATTTTTAGAAACAGCAAGAAATACCATTTTTGAGCATGAAATTCCACCCCGAGTCAAGTCCCCTGAAGGATTTTTCAATTTGGGCACAAAAAAAATTTGGCCTCCCAAGCACACTTTTTTCTGACCGCGGGGTCAGGAGTTTTCCTCCTCTGAGTGCAAAAAGCTTGATTTTTAGAAACAGCAAGAAATACCATTTTTAAGCATGAAATTCCACCCCGAGTCAAGTCCCCTGAAGGATTTTTCAATTTGGGCACAAAAAAAATTTGGCGTCCCAAGCACACTTTTTTCTGACCGCGGGGTCAGGAGTTTTCTTCCTCTGGGTACAAAAAGCTTGATTTTTAGAAACAGCAAGAAATACCATTTTTAAGCATGAAATTCCACCCCGAGTCAAGTCCCCTGAAGGATTTTTCAATTTGGGCACAAAAAAAATTTGGCCTCCGAAGCACACATTTTTCTGACCGCGGGGTCAGGAGTTTTCTTCCTCTGGGTACAAAAAGCTTGATTTTTAGAAACAGCAAGAAATACCATTTTTAAGCATGAAATTCCACCCCGAGTCAAGTCCCCTGAAGGATTTTTCAATTTGGGCACAAAAAAAATTTGGCCTCCCAAGCACACATTTTTCTGACCGCGGGGTCAGGAGTTTTCCTCCTCTGGGTGCAAAAAGCTTGATTTTTAGAAACAGCAAGAAATACCGTTTTTAAGCATGAAATTCCACCCCGAGTCAAGTCCCCAGAAGGATTTTTCAATTTGGGTACAAAAAGAATTTGGCTACCCAAGCACACTTTTTTCTGACCGCGGGGTCAGGAGTTTTCCTCCTCTGGGTGCAAAAAGCTTGATTTTTAGAAACAGCAAGAAATACCGTTTTTAAGCATGAAATTCCACCCCGAGTCAAGTCCCCTGAAGGATTTTTCAATTTGGGCACAAAAAAAATTTGGCCTCCGAAGCACACATTTTTCTGACCGCGGGGTCAGGAATTTTCCTCCTCTGGGTGCAAAAAGCTTGATTTTTAGAAACAGCAAGAAATACCATTTTTGAGCATGAAATTCCACCCCGAGTCAAGTCCCCTGAAGGATTTTTCAATTTGGGCACAAAAAAAATTTGGCCTCCCAAGCACACTTTTTTCTGACCGCGGGGTCAGGAGTTTTCCTCCTCTGGGTGCAAAAAGCTTGATTTTTAGAAACAGCAAGAAATACCATTTTTAAGCATGAAATTCCACCCCGAGTCAAGTCCCCTGAAGGATTTTTCAATTTGGGCACAAGAAAAATTTGGCCTCCGAAGCACACATTTTTCTGACCGCGGGGTCAGGAGTTTTCCTCCTCTGGGTGCAAAAAGCTTGATTTTTAGAAACAGCAAAAAATACCGTTTTTAAGCATGAAATTCCACCCCGAGTCAAGTCCCCTGAAGGATTTTTCAATTGGGGCACAAAAAAAATTTGGCCTCCCAAGCACACATTTTTTCTGACCGCGGGGTCAGGAGTTTTCCTCCTCTGGGTGCAAAAAGCTTGATTTTTAGAAACAGCAAGAAATACCATTTTTGAGCATGAAATTCCACCCCGAGTCAAGTCCCCTGAAGGATTTTTCAATTTGGGCACAAAAAAAATTTGGCCTCCCAAGCACACTTTTTTCTGACCGCGGGGTCAGGAGTTTTCCTCCTCTGGGTGCAAAAAGCTTGATTTTTAGAAACAGCAAGAAATACCATTTTTGAGCATGAAATTCCACCCCGAGTCAAGTCCCCTGAAGGATTTTTCAATTTGGGCACAAAAAAAATTTGGCCTCCCAAGCACACTTTTTTCTGACCGCGGGGTCAGGAGTTTTCCTCCTCTGGGTGCAAAAAGCTTGATTTTTAGAAACAGCAAGAAATCCCATTTTTAAGCATGAAATT
Source organism: Natrix helvetica (assembly GCF_964273705.1). Classification (NCBI taxonomy): domain Eukaryota; kingdom Metazoa; phylum Chordata; class Lepidosauria; order Squamata; family Natricidae; genus Natrix; species Natrix helvetica. Next base: position 211,694,334 of record NC_138548.1, on the reverse strand, counting down.
CCACCCCGAGTCAAGTCCCTTGAAGGATTTTTCAATTTGGGCACAAAAAAAATTTGGCCTCCGAAGCACACATTTTTCTGACCGCGGGGTCAGGAGTTTTCCTCCTCTGGGTGCAAAAAGCTTGATTTTTAGAAACAGCAAAAAATACCATTTTTAAGCATGAAATTCCACCCCGAGTCAAGTCCCCTGAAGGATTTTTCAATTTGGGCACAAAAAAAATTTGGCCTCCCAAGCACACTTTTTTCTGACCGTGGGGTCAGGAGTTTTCTTCCTCTGGGTACAAAAAGCTTGATTTTTAGAAACAGCAAGAAATACCATTTTTAAGCATGAAATTCCACCCCGAGTCAAGTCCCCTGAAGGATTTTTCAATTTGGGCACAAAAAAAATTTGGCCTCCCAAGCACACTTTTTTCTGACCGTGGGGTCAGGAGTTTTCCTCCTCTGGGTGCAAAAAGCTTGATTTTTAGAAACAGCAAGAAATACCATTTTTAAGCATGAAATTCCACCCCGAGTCAAGTCCCCAGAAGGATTTTTCAATTTGGGCACAAAAAAAATTTGGCCTCCCAAGCACACTTTTTTCTGACCGCGGGGTCAGGAGTTTTCTTCCTCTGGGTACAAAAAGCTTGATTTTTAGAAACAGCAAGAAATACCATTTTTAAGCATGAAATTCCACCCCGAGTCAAGTCCCCAGAAGGATTTTTCAATTTGGGTACAAAAAGAATTTGGCCTCCCAAGCACACTTTTTTCTGACCGAGGGGTCAGGAGTTTTCCTCCTCTGGGTGCAAAAAGCTTGATTTTTAGAAACAGCAAGAAATACCGTTTTTAAGCATGAAATTCCACCCCGAGTCAAGTCCCCTGAAGGATTTTTCAATTTGGGCACAAAAAAAATTTGGCCTCCGAAGCACACATTTTTCTGACCGCGGGGTCAAGAGTTTTCCTCCTCTGGGTGCAAAAAGCTTGATTTTTAGGAACAGCAAAAAATACCGTTTTTAAGCATGAAATTCCACCCCGAGTCAAGTCCCCTGAAGGATTTTTCAATTTGGGCACAAAAAAAATTTGGCCTCCCAAGCACACATTTTTTCTGACCGCGGGGTCATGAGTTTTCCTCCTCTGGGTGCAAAAAGCTTGATTTTTAGAAACAGCAAGAAATACCATTTTTAAGCATGAAATTCCACCCCGAGTCAAGTCCCCTGAAGGATTTTTCAATTGGGGCACAAAAAAAATTTGGCCTCCCAAGCACACATTTTTTCTGACCGCGGGGTCAGGAGTTTTCCTCCTCTGGGTGCAAAAAGCTTGATTTTTAGAAACAGCAAGAAATACCATTTTTGAGCATGAAATTCCACCCCGAGTCAAGTCCCCTGAAGGATTTTTCAATTTGGGCACAAAAAAAATTTGGCCTCCCAAGCACACTTTTTTCTGACCGCGGGGTCAGGAGTTTTCCTCCTCTGGGTGCAAAAAGCTTGATTTTTAGAAACAGCAAGAAATACCATTTTTGAGCATGAAATTCCACCCCGAGTCAAGTCCCCTGAAGGATTTTTCAATTTGGGCACAAAAAAAATTTGGCCTCCCAAGCACACTTTTTTCTGACCGCGGGGTCAGGAGTTTTCCTCCTCTGGGTGCAAAAAGCTTGATTTTTAGAAACAGCAAGAAATCCCATTTTTAAGCATGAAATTCCACCCCGAGTCAAGTCCCTTGAAGGATTTTTCAATTTGGGCACAAAAAAAATTTGGCCTCCGAAGCACACATTTTTCTGACCGCGGGGTCAGGAGTTTTCCTCCTCTGGGTGCAAAAAGCTTGATTTTTAGAAACAGCAAAAAATACCATTTTTAAGCATGAAATTCCACCCCGAGTCAAGTCCCCTGAAGGATTTTTCAATTTGGGCACAAAAAAAATTTGGCCTCCCAAGCACACTTTTTTCTGACCGTGGGGTCAGGAGTTTTCTTCCTCTGGGTACAAAAAGCTTGATTTTTAGAAACAGCAAGAAATACCATTTTTAAGCATGAAATTCCACCCCGAGTCAAGTCCCCTGAAGGATTTTTCAATTTGGGCACAAAAAAAATTTGGCCTCCCAAGCACACTTTTTTCTGACCGTGGGGTCAGGAGTTTTCCTCCTCTGGGTGCAAAAAGCTTGATTTTTAGAAACAGCAAGATATACCATTTTTAAGCATGAAATTCCACCCTGAGTCAAGTCCTCTGAAGGATTTTTCGATTTGCGCACAAGAAAAATTTGGCCTCACAAGCACACTTTTTTCGGACCGCGGGGTCAGGAGTTTTCCTCCTCTGGGTGCAAAAAGCTTGATTTTTAGAAACAGCAAGAAATACCATTTTTAAGCATGAAATTCCACCCCGAGTCAAGTCCCCAGAAGGATTTTTCAATTTGGGCACAAAAAAAATTTGGCCTCCCAAGCACACTTTTTTCTGACCGCGGGGTCAGGAGTTTTCTTCCTCTGGGTACAAAAAGCTTGATTTTTAGAAACAGCAAGAAATACCATTTTTAAGCATGAAATTCCACCCCGAGTCAAGTCCCCAGAAGGATTTTTCAATTTGGGTACAAAAAGAATTTGGCCTCCCAAGCACACTTTTTTCTGACCGAGGGGTCAGGAGTTTTCCTCCTCTGGGTGCAAATAGCTTGATTTTTAGAAACAGCAAGAAATAGCATTTTTAAGCATGAAATTCCACCCCGAGTCAAGTCCCCTGAAGGATTTTTCAATTGGGGCGCAAAAAAAATTTGGCCTCCCAAGCACACATTTTTTCTGACCGCGGGGTCAGGAGTTTTCCTCCTCTGGGTGCAAAAAGCTTGATTTTTAGAAACAGCAAGAAATACCATTTTTAAGCATGAAATTCCACCCCGAGTCAAGTCCCCTGAAGGATTTTTCAATTTGGGCACAAAAAAAATTTGTCCTCCCAAGCACACTTTTTTCTGACCACGGGGTCAGGAGTTTTCCTCCTCTGGGTTCAAAAAGCTTGATTTTTAGAAACAGCAAAAAATACCATTTTTAAGCATGAAATTCCAACCTGAGTCAAGTCCCCTGAAGGATTTTTCAATTTCGGCACAAAAAAAATTTGGCCTCCGAAGCACACATTTTTCTGACCGTGGGGTCAGGAGTTTTCCTCCTCTGGGTGCAAAAAGCTTGATTTTTAGAAACAGCAAAAAATACCATTTTTAAGCATGAAATTCCACCCCGAGTCAAGTCCCCTGAAGGATTTTTCAATTTGGGCACAAAAAAAATTTGGCCTCCCAAGCACGCTTTTTTCTGACCGCGGGGTCAGGAGTTTTCTTCCTCTGGGTACAAAAAGCTTGATTTTTAGAAACAGCAAGAAATACCATTTTTAAGCATGAAATTCCACCCCGAGTCAAGTCCCCTGAAGGATTTTTCAATTTGGGCACAAAAAAAATTTGTCCTCCCAAGCACACTTTTTTCTGTCTGCGGGGTCAGGAGTTTTCCTCCTCTGGGTGCAAAAAGCTTGATTTTTAGAAACAGCAAGAAATACCATTTTTAAGCATGAAATTCCACCCCGAGTCAAGTCCCCTGAAGGATTTTTCAATTTGGGCACAAGAAAAATTTGGCATCCCAAGCACACTTTTTTCTGACCGCGGGCTCAAGAGTTTTCCTCCTCTGGGTTCAAAAAGCTTGATTTTTAGAAACAGCAAAAAATACCATTTTTAAGCATGAAATTCCAACCTGAGTCAAGTCCCCTGAAGGATTTTTCAATTTGGGCACAAAAAAAATTTGGCCTCCGAAGCACACATTTTTCTGACCGCGGGGTCAGGAGTTTTCCTCCTCTGGGTGCAAAAAGCTTGATTTTTAGAAACAGCAAAAATACCATTTTTAAGCATGAAATTCCACCCCGAGTCAAGTCCCCTGAAGGATTTTTCAATTTAGGTACAAAAAGAATTTGGCTACCCAAGCACACTTTTTTCTGACCGCGGGGTCAGGAGTTTTCTTCCTCTGGGTACAAAAAGCTTGATTTTTAGAAACAGCAAGAAATACCATTTTTAAGCATGAAATTCCACCCCGAGTCAAGTCCCCTGAAGGATTTTTCAATTTGGGCACAAAAAAAATTTGGCCTCCCAAGCACACTTTTTTCTGACCGTGGGGTCAGGAGTTTTCCTCCTCTAGGTGCAAAAAGCTTGATTTTTAGAAACAGCAAGATATACCATTTTTAAGCATGAAATTCCACCCTGAGTCAAGTCCTCTGAAGGATTTTTCGATTTGCGCACAAGAAAAATTTGGCCTCACAAGCACACTTTTTTCTGACCGCGGGGTCAGGAGTTTTCCTCCTCTGGGTGCAAAAAGCTTGATTTTTAGAAACAGCAAGAAATACCATTTTTAAGCATGAAATTCCACCCCGAGTCAAGTCCCCAGAAGGATTTTTCAATTTGGGCACAAAAAAAATTTGGCCTCCCAAGCACACTTTTTTCTGACCGCGGGGTCAGGAGTTTTCTTCCTCTGGGTACAAAAAGCTTGATTTTTAGAAACAGCAAGAAATACCATTTTTAAGCATGAAATTCCACCCCGAGTCAAGTCCCCTGAAGGATTTTTCAATTTGGGCACAAAAAAAATTTGGCCTCACAAGCACACATTTTTTCTGACCGCGGGGTCAGGAGTTTTCCTCCTCTGGGTTCAAAAAGCTTGATTTTTAGAAACAGCAAAAAATACCATTTTTAAGCATGAAATTCCAACCTGAGTCAAGTCCCCTGAAGGATTTTTCAATTTGGGCACAAAAAAAATTTGGCCTCCGAAGCACACATTTTTCTGACCGCGGGGTCAGGAGTTTTCCTCCTCTGGGTGCAAAAAGCTTGATTTTTAGAAACAGCAAAAAATACCATTTTTAAGCATGAAATTCCACCCCGAGTCAAGTCCCCTGAAGGATTTTTCAATTTGGGCACAAAAAAAATTTGGCCTCCCAAGCACGCTTTTTTCTGACCGCGGGGTCAGGAGTTTTCTTCCTCTGGGTACAAAAAGCTTGATTTTTAGAAACAGCAAGAAATACCATTTTTAAGCATGAAATTCCACCCCGAGTCAAGTCCCCTGAAGGATTTTTCAATTTGGGCACAAAAAAAATTTGTCCTCCCAAGCACACTTTTTTCTGTCTGCGGGGTCAGGAGTTTTCCTCCTCTGGGTGCAAAAAGCTTGATTTTTAGAAACAGCAAGAAATACCATTTTTAAGCATGAAATTCCACCCCGAGTCAAGTCCCCTGAAGGATTTTTCAATTTGGGCACAAGAAAAATTTGGCATCCCAAGCACACTTTTTTCTGACCGCGGGCTCAAGAGTTTTCCTCCTCTGGGTTCAAAAAGCTTGATTTTTAGAAACAGCAAAAAATACCATTTTTAAGCATGAAATTCCAACCTGAGTCAAGTCCCCTGAAGGATTTTTCAATTTGGGCACAAAAAAAATTTGGCCTCCGAAGCACACATTTTTCTGACCGCGGGGTCAGGAGTTTTCCTCCTCTGGGTGCAAAAAGCTTGATTTTTAGAAACAGCAAAAATACCATTTTTAAGCATGAAATTCCACCCAGAGTCAAGTCCCCTGAAGGATTTTTCAATTTGGGCACAAAAAAATTTTTGCCTCCCAAGCACACTTTTTTCTGACCGCGGGGTCAGGAGTTTTCTTCCTCTGGGTACAAAAAGCTTGATTTTTAAAAACAGCAAGAAATACCATTTTTAAGCATGAAATTCCACCCCGAGTCAAGTCCCCTGAAGGATTTTTCAATTTGGGCACAAAAAAAATTTGGCCTCCCAAGCACACTTTTTTCTGACCGTGGGGTCAGGAGTTTTCCTCCTCTAGGTGCAAAAAGCTTGATTTTTAGAAACAGCAAGATATACCATTTTTAAGCATGAAATTCCACCCTGAGTCAAGTCCTCTGAAGGATTTTTCGATTTGCGCACAAGAAAAATTTGGCCTCACAAGCACACTTTTTTCTGACCGCGGGGTCAGGAGTTTTCCTCCTCTGGGTGCAAAAAGCTTGATTTTTAGAAACAGCAAGAAATACCATTTTTAAGCATGAAATTCCACCCCGAGTCAAGTCCCCAGAAGGATTTTTCAATTTGGGCACAAAAAAAATTTGGCCTCCCAAGCACACTTTTTTCTGACCGCGGGGTCAGGAGTTTTCTTCCTCTGGGTACAAAAAGCTTGATTTTTAGAAACAGCAAGAAATACCATTTTTAAGCATGAAATTCCACCCCGAGTCAAGTCCCCTGAAGGATTTTTCAATTTGGGCACAAAAAAAATTTGGCCTCCCAAGCACACATTTTTTCTGACCGCGGGGTCAGGAGTTTTCCTCCTCTGGGTACAAAAAGCTTGATTTTTAGAAACAGCAAGAAATACCATTTTTCAGCATGAAATTCCACCCCGAGTCAAGTCCCCTGAAGGATTTTTCAATTTGGGCACAAAAAAAATTTGGCCTCCCAAGCACACATTTTTCTGACCGCGGGGTCAGGAGTTTTCCTCCTCTGGGTGCAAAAAGCTTGATTTTTAGAAACAGCAAGAAATACCGTTTTTAAGCATGAAATTCCACCCCGAGTCAAGTCCCCTGAAGGATTTTTCAATTTGGGCACAAAAAAAATTTGGCCTCCGAAGCACACATTTTTCTGACCGCGGGGTCAGGAGTTTTCCTCCTCTGGGTGCAAAAAGCTTGATTTTTAGAAACAGCAAAAAATACCATTTTTAAGCATGAAATTCCACCCCGAGTCAAGTCCCCTGAAGGATTTTTCAATTTGGGCACAAAAAAAATTTGGCCTCCCAAGCACGCTTTTTTCAGACCGCGGGGTCAGGAGTTTTCCTCCTCTGGGTGCAAAAAGCTTGATTTTTAGAAACAGCAAAAAATACCATTTTTAAGCATGAAATTCCACCCCGAGTCAAGTCCCCTGAAGGATTTTTCAATTTGGGCACAAAAAAAATTTGGCCTCCCAAGCACACTTTTTTCTGACCGCGGGGTCAGGAGTTTTCTTCCTCTGGGTACAAAAAGCTTGATTTTTAGAAACAGCAAGAAATACCATTTTTAAGCATGAAATTCCACCCCGAGTCAAGTCCCCTGAAGGATTTTTCAATTTGGGCACAAAAAAAATTTGGCCTCCCAAGCACACTTTTTTCTGACCTTGGGGTCAGGAGTTTTCCTCCTCTGGGTGCAAAAAGCTTGATTTTTAGAAACAGCAAGATATACCATTTTTAAGCATGAAATTCCACCCTGAGTCAAGTCCTCTGAAGGATTTTTCGATTTGCGCACAAGAAAAATTTGGCCTCACAAGCACACTTTTTTCGGACCGCGGGGTCAGGAGTTTTCCTCCTCTGGGTGCAAAAAGCTTGATTTTTAGAAACAGCAAGAAATACCATTTTTAAGCATGAAATTCCACCCCGAGTCAAGTCCCCAGAAGGATTTTTCAATTTGGGCACAAAAAAAATTTGGCCTCCCAAGCACACTTTTTTCTGACCGCGGGGTCGGGAGTTTTCCTCCTCTGGGTGCAAAAAGCTTGATTTTTAGAAACAGCAAGAAATCCCATTTTTAAGCATGAAATTCCACCCCGAGTCAAGTCCCTTGAAGGATTTTTCAATTTGGGCACAAAAAAAATTTGGCCTCCGAAGCACACATTTTTCTGACCGCGGGGTCAGGAGTTTTCCTCCTCTAGGTGCAAAAAGCTTGATTTTTAGAAACAGCAAAAAATACCATTTTTAAGCATGAAATTCCACCCCGAGTCAAGTCCCCTGAAGGATTTTTCAATTTGGGCACAAAAAAAATTTGGCCTCCCAAGCACACTTTTTTCTGACCGTGGGGTCAGGAGTTTTCTTCCTCTGGGTACAAAAAGCTTGATTTTTAGAAACAGCAAGAAATACCATTTTTAAGCATGAAATTCCACCCCGAGTCAAGTCCCCTGAAGGATTTTTCAATTTGGGCACAAAAAAAATTTGGCCTCCCAAGCACACTTTTTTCTGACCGTGGGGTCAGGAGTTTTCCTCCTCTGGGTGCAAAAAGCTTGATTTTTAGAAACAGCAAGATATACCATTTTTAAGCATGAAATTCCACCCTGAGTCAAGTCCTCTGAAGGATTTTTCGATTTGCGCACAAGAAAAATTTGGCCTCACAAGCACACTTTTTTCGGACCGCGGGGTCAGGAGTTTTCCTCCTCTGGGTGCAAAAAGCTTGATTTTTAGAAACAGCAAGAAATACCATTTTTAAGCATGAAATTCCACCCCGAGTCAAGTCCCCAGAAGGATTTTTCAATTTGGGCACAAAAAAAATTTGGCCTCCCAAGCACACTTTTTTCTGACCGCGGGGTCAGGAGTTTTCTTCCTCTGGGTACAAAAAGCTTGATTTTTAGAAACAGCAAGAAATACCATTTTTAAGCATGAAATTCCACCCCGAGTCAAGTCCCCAGAAGGATTTTTCAATTTGGGTACAAAAAGAATTTGGCCTCCCAAGCACACTTTTTTCTGACCGAGGGGTCAGGAGTTTTCCTCCTCTGGGTGCAAATAGCTTGATTTTTAGAAACAGCAAGAAATAGCATTTTTAAGCATGAAATTCCACCCCGAGTCAAGTCCCCTGAAGGATTTTTCAATTGGGGCGCAAAAAAAATTTGGCCTCCCAAGCACACATTTTTTCTGACCGCGGGGTCAGGAGTTTTCCTCCTCTGGGTGGAAAAAGCTTGATTTTTAGAAACAGCAAGAAATACCATTTTTAAGCATGAAATTCCACCCCGAGTCAAGTCCCCTGAAGGATTTTTCAATTTGGGCACAAGAAAAATTTGGCGTCCCAAGCACACTTTTTTCTGACCGCGGGCTCAGGAGTTTTCCTCCTCTGGGTTCAAAAAGCTTGATTTTTAGAAACAGCAAAAAATACCATTTTTAAGCATGAAATTCCAACCTGAGTCAAGTCCCCTGAAGGATTTTTCAATTTCGGCACAAAAAAAATTTGGCCTCCGAAGCACACATTTTTCTGACCGCGGGGTCAGGAGTTTTCCTCCTCTGGGTGCAAAAAGCTTGATTTTTAGAAACAGCAAAAAATACCATTTTTAAGCATGAAATTCCACCCCGAGTCAAGTCCCCTGAAGGATTTTTCAATTTGGGCACAAAAAAAATTTGGCCTCCCAAGCACGCTTTTTTCTGACCGCGGGGTCAGGAGTTTTCTTCCTCTGGGTACAAAAAGCTTGATTTTTAGAAACAGCAAGAAATACCATTTTTAAGCATGAAATTCCACCCCGAGTCAAGTCCCCTGAAGGATTTTTCAATTTGGGCACAAAAAAAATTTGTCCTCCCAAGCACACTTTTTTCTGTCTGCGGGGTCAGGAGTTTTCCTCCTCTGGGTGCAAAAAGCTTGATTTTTAGAAACAGCAAGAAATACCATTTTTAAGCATGAAATTCCACCCCGAGTCAAGTCCCCTGAAGGATTTTTCAATTTGGGCACAAGAAAAATTTGGCATCCCAAGCACACTTTTTTCTGACCGCGGGCTCAAGAGTTTTCCTCCTCTGGGTTCAAAAAGCTTGATTTTTAGAAACAGCAAAAAATACCATTTTTAAGCATGAAATTCCAACCTGAGTCAAGTCCCCTGAAGGATTTTTCAATTTGGGCACAAAAAAAATTTGGCCTCCGAAGCACACATTTTTCTGACCGCGGGGTCAGGAGTTTTCCTCCTCTGGGTGCAAAAAGCTTGATTTTTAGAAACAGCAAAAATACCATTTTTAAGCATGAAATTCCACCCCGAGTCAAGTCCCCTGAAGGATTTTTCAATTTGGGTACAAAAAGAATTTGGCTACCCAAGCAAACTTTTTTCTGACCGCGGGGTCAGGAGTTTTCTTCCTCTGGGTACAAAAAGCTTGATTTTTAGAAACAGCAAGAAATACCATTTTTAAGCATGAAATTCCACCCCGAGTCAAGTCCCCAGAAGGATTTTTCAATTTGGGCACAAAAAAAATTTGGCCTCCGAAGCACACATTTTTCTGACCGCGGGGTCAGGAGTTTTCCTCCTCTGGGTGCAAAAAGCTTGATTTTTAGAAACAGCAAAAAATACCATTTTTAAGCATGAAATTCCACCCCGAGTCAAGTCCCCTGAAGGATTTTTCAATTTGGGCACAAAAAAAATTTGGCCTCCCAAGCACGCTTTTTTCTGACCGCGGGGTCAGGAGTTTTCTTCCTCTGGGTACAAAAAGCTTGATTTTTAGAAACAGCAAGAAATACCATTTTTAAGCATGAAATTCCACCCCGAGTCAAGTCCCCTGAAGGATTTTTCAATTTGGGCACAAAAAAAATTTGTCCTCCCAAGCACACTTTTTTCTGTCTGCGGGGTCAGGAGTTTTCCTCCTCTGGGTGCAAAAAGCTTGATTTTTAGAAACAGCAAGAAATACCATTTTTAAGCATGAAATTCCACCCCGAGTCAAGTCCCCTGAAGGATTTTTCAATTTGGGCACAAGAAAAATTTGGCATCCCAAGCACACTTTTTTCTGACCGCGGGCTCAAGAGTTTTCCTCCTCTGGGTTCAAAAAGCTTGATTTTTAGAAACAGCAAAAAATACCATTTTTAAGCATGAAATTCCAACCTGAGTCAAGTCCCCTGAAGGATTTTTCAATTTGGGCACAAAAAAAATTTGGCCTCCCAAGCACGCTTTTTTCTGACCGCGGGGTCAGGAGTTTTCTTCCTCTGGGTACAAAAAGCTTGATTTTTAGAAACAGCAAGAAATACCATTTTTAAGCATGAAATTCCACCCCGAGTCAAGTCCCCTGAAGGATTTTTCAATTTGGGCACAAAAAAAATTTGTCCTCCCAAGCACACTTTTTTCTGTCTGCGGGGTCAGGAGTTTTCCTCCTCTGGGTGCAAAAAGCTTGATTTTTAGAAACAGCAAGAAATACCATTTTTAAGCATGAAATTCCACCCCGAGTCAAGTCCCCTGAAGGATTTTTCAATTTGGGCACAAGAAAAATTTGGCATCCCAAGCACACTTTTTTCTGACCGCGGGCTCAAGAGTTTTCCTCCTCTGGGTTCAAAAAGCTTGATTTTTAGAAACAGCAAAAAATACCATTTTTAAGCATGAAATTCCAACCTGAGTCAAGTCCCCTGAAGGATTTTTCAATTTGGGCACAAAAAAAATTTGGCCTCCGAAGCACACATTTTTCTGACCGCGGGGTCAGGAGTTTTCCTCCTCTGGGTGCAAAAAGCTTGATTTTTAGAAACAGCAAAAATACCATTTTTAAGCATGAAATTCCACCCCGAGTCAAGTCCCCTGAAGGATTTTTCAATTTGGGTACAAAAAGAATTTGGCTACCCAAGCACACTTTTTTCTGACCGCGGGGTCAGGAGTTTTCTTCCTCTGGGTACAAAAAGCTTGATTTTTAGAAACAGCAAGAAATACCATTTTTAAGCATGAAATTCCACCCCGAGTCAAGTCCCCTGAAGGATTTTTCAATTTGGGCACAAAAAAAATTTGGCCTCCCAAGCACACTTTTTTCTGACCGTGGGGTCAGGAGTTTTCCTCCTCTAGGTGCAAAAAGCTTGATTTTTAGAAACAGCAAGATATACCATTTTTAAGCATGAAATTCCACCCTGAGTCAAGTCCTCTGAAGGATTTTTCGATTTGCGCACAAGAAAAATTTGGCCTCACAAGCACACTTTTTTCTGACCGCGGGGTCAGGAGTTTTCTTCCTCTGGGTACAAAAAGCTTGATTTTTAGAAACAGCAAGAAATACCATTTTTAAGCATGAAATTCCACCCCGAGTCAAGTCCCCTGAAGGATTTTTCAATTTGGGCACAAAAAAAATTTGGCCTCACAAGCACACATTTTTTCTGACCGCGGGGTCAGGAGTTTTCCTCCTCTGGGTGCAAAAAGCTTGATTTTTAGAAACAGCAAGAAATACCATTTTTAAGCATGAAATTCCACCCCGAGTCAAGTCCCCTGAAGGATTTTTCAATTTGGGCACAAAAAAAATTTGTCCTCCCAAGCACACTTTTTTCTGACCACGGGGTCAGGAGTTTTCCTCCTCTGGGTGCAAAAAGCTTGATTTTTAGAAACAGCAAGAAATACCATTTTTAAGCATGAAATTCCACCCCGAGTCAAGTCCCCTGAAGGATTTTTCAATTTGGGCACAAGAAAAATTTGGCGTCCCAAGCACACTTTTTTCTGACCGCGGGCTCAGGAGTTTTCCTCCTCTGGGTTCAAAAAGCTTGATTTTTAGAAACAGCAAAAAATACCATTTTTAAGCATGAAATTCCAACCTGAGTCAAGTCCCCTGAAGGATTTTTCAATTTGGGCACAAAAAAAATTTGGCCTCCGAAGCACACATTTTTCTGACCGCGGGGTCAGGAGTTTTCCTCCTCTGGGTGCAAAAAGCTTGATTTTTAGAAACAGCAAAAAATACCATTTTTAAGCATGAAATTCCACCCCGAGTCAAGTCCCCTGAAGGATTTTTCAATTTGGGCACAAAAAAAATTTGGCCTCCCAAGCACGCTTTTTTCTGACCGCGGGGTCAGGAGTTTTCTTCCTCTGGGTACAAAAAGCTTGATTTTTAGAAACAGCAAGAAATACCATTTTTAAGCATGAAATTCCACCCCGAGTCAAGTCCCCTGAAGGATTTTTCAATTTGGGCACAAAAAAAATTTGTCCTCCCAAGCACACTTTTTTCTGTCTGCGGGGTCAGGAGTTTTCCTCCTCTGGGTGCAAAAAGCTTGATTTTTAGAAACAGCAAGAAATACCATTTTTAAGCATGAAATTCCACCCCGAGTCAAGTCCCCTGAAGGATTTTTCAATTTGGGCACAAGAAAAATTTGGCATCCCAAGCACACTTTTTTCTGACCGCGGGCTCAAGAGTTTTCCTCCTCTGGGTTCAAAAAGCTTGATTTTTAGAAACAGCAAAAAATACCATTTTTAAGCATGAAATTCCAACCTGAGTCAAGTCCCCTGAAGGATTTTTCAATTTGGGCACAAAAAAAATTTGGCCTCCGAAGCACACATTTTTCTGACCGCGGGGTCAGGAGTTTTCCTCCTCTGGGTGCAAAAAGCTTGATTTTTAGAAACAGCAAAAATACCATTTTTAAGCATGAAATTCCACCCCGAGTCAAGTCCCCTGAAGGATTTTTCAATTTGGGCACAAAAAAATTTTTGCCTCCCAAGCACACTTTTTTCTGACCGCGGGGTCAGGAGTTTTCTTCCTCTGGGTACAAAAAGCTTGATTTTTAAAAACAGCAAGAAATACCATTTTTAAGCATGAAATTCCACCCCGAGTCAAGTCCCCTGAAGGATTTTTCAATTTGGGCACAAAAAAAATTTGGCCTCCCAAGCACACTTTTTTCTGACCGTGGGGTCAGGAGTTTTCCTCCTCTAGGTGCAAAAAGCTTGATTTTTAGAAACAGCAAGATATACCATTTTTAAGCATGAAATTCCACCCTGAGTCAAGTCCTCTGAAGGATTTTTCGATTTGCGCACAAGAAAAATTTGGCCTCACAAGCACACTTTTTTCTGACCGCGGGGTCAGGAGTTTTCCTCCTCTGGGTGCAAAAAGCTTGATTTTTAGAAACAGCAAGAAATACCATTTTTAAGCATGAAATTCCACCCCGAGTCAAGTCCCCAGAAGGATTTTTCAATTTGGGCACAAAAAAAATTTGGCCTCCCAAGCACACTTTTTTCTGACCGCGGGGTCAGGAGTTTTCTTCCTCTGGGTACAAAAAGCTTGATTTTTAAAAACAGCAAGAAATACCATTTTTAAGCATGAAATTCCACCCCGAGTCAAGTCCCCTGAAGGATTTTTCAATTTGGGCACAAAAAAAATTTGGCCTCCCAAGCACACTTTTTTCTGACCGTGGGGTCAGGAGTTTTCCTCCTCTAGGTGCAAAAAGCTTGATTTTTAGAAACAGCAAGATATACCATTTTTAAGCATGAAATTCCACCCTGAGTCAAGTCCTCTGAAGGATTTTTCGATTTGCGCACAAGAAAAATTTGGCCTCACAAGCACACTTTTTTCTGACCGCGGGGTCAGGAGTTTTCCTCCTCTGGGTGCAAAAAGCTTGATTTTTAGAAACAGCAAGAAATACCATTTTTAAGCATGAAATTCCACCCCGAGTCAAGTCCCCAGAAGGATTTTTCAATTTGGGCACAAAAAAAATTTGGCCTCCCAAGCACACTTTTTTCTGACCGCGGGGTCAGGAGTTTTCTTCCTCTGGGTACAAAAAGCTTGATTTTTAGAAACAGCAAGAAATACCATTTTTAAGCATGAAATTCCACCCCGAGTCAAGTCCCCTGAAGGATTTTTCAATTTGGGCACAAAAAAAATTTGGCCTCCCAAGCACACTTTTTTCTGACCGTGGGGTCAGGAGTTTTCCTCCTCTAGGTGCAAAAAGCTTGATTTTTAGAAACAGCAAGATATACCATTTTTAAGCATGAAATTCCACCCTGAGTCAAGTCCTCTGAAGGATTTTTCGATTTGCGCACAAGAAAAATTTGGCCTCACAAGCACACTTTTTTCTGACCGCGGGGTCAGGAGTTTTCCTCCTCTGGGTGCAAAAAGCTTGATTTTTAGAAACAGCAAGAAATACCATTTTTAAGCATGAAATTCCACCCCGAGTCAAGTCCCCAGAAGGATTTTTCAATTTGGGCACAAAAAAAATTTGGCCTCCCAAGCACACTTTTTTCTGACCGCGGGGTCAGGAGTTTTCTTCCTCTGGGTACAAAAAGCTTGATTTTTAGAAACAGCAAGAAATACCATTTTTAAGCATGAAATTCCACCCCGAGTCAAGTCCCCTGAAGGATTTTTCAATTTGGGCACAAAAAAAATTTGGCCTCCCAAGCACACATTTTTTCTGACCGCGGGGTCAGGAGTTTTCCTCCTCTGGGTACAAAAAGCTTGATTTTTAGAAACAGCAAGAAATACCATTTTTCAGCATGAAATTCCACCCCGAGTCAAGTCCCCTGAAGGATTTTTCAATTTGGGCACAAAAAAAATTTGGCCTCCCAAGCACACATTTTTCTAACCGCGGGGTCAGGAGTTTTCCTCCTCTGGGTGCAAAAAGCTTGATTTTTAGAAACAGCAAGAAATACCGTTTTTAAGCATGAAATTCCACCCCGAGTCAAGTCCCCTGAAGGATTTTTCAATTTGGGCACAAAAAAAATTTGGCCTCCGAAGCACACATTTTTCTGACCGCGGGGTCAGGAGTTTTCCTCCTCTGGGTGCAAAAAGCTTGATTTTTAGAAACAGCAAAAAATACCATTTTTAAGCATGAAATTCCACCCCGAGTCAAGTCCCCTGAAGGATTTTTCAATTTGGGCACAAAAAAAATTTGGCCTCCCAAGCACGCTTTTTTCAGACCGCGGGGTCAGGAGTTTTCCTCCTCTGGGTGCAAAAAGCTTGATTTTTAGAAACAGCAAAAAATACCATTTTTAAGCATGAAATTCCACCCCGAGTCAAGTCCCCTGAAGGATTTTTCAATTTGGGCACAAAAAAAATTTGGCCTCCCAAGCACACTTTTTTCTGACCGCGGGGTCAGGAGTTTTCTTCCTCTGGGTACAAAAAGCTTGATTTTTAGAAACAGCAAGAAATACCATTTTTAAGCATGAAATTCCACCCCGAGTCAAGTCCCCTGAAGGATTTTTCAATTTGGGCACAAAAAAAATTTGGCCTCCCAAGCACACTTTTTTCTGACCTTGGGGTCAGGAGTTTTCCTCCTCTGGGTGCAAAAAGCTTGATTTTTAGAAACAGCAAGATATACCATTTTTAAGCATGAAATTCCACCCTGAGTCAAGTCCTCTGAAGGATTTTTCGATTTGCGCACAAGAAAAATTTGGCCTCACAAGCACACTTTTTTCGGACCGCGGGGTCAGGAGTTTTCCTCCTCTGGGTGCAAAAAGCTTGATTTTTAGAAACAGCAAGAAATACCATTTTTAAGCATGAAATTCCACCCCGAGTCAAGTCCCCAGAAGGATTTTTCAATTTGGGCACAAAAAAAATTTGGCCTCCCAAGCACACTTTTTTCTGACCGCGGGGTCAGGAGTTTTCTTCCTCTGGGTACAAAAAGCTTGATTTTTAGAAACAGCAAGAAATACCATTTTTAAGCATGAAATTCCACCCCGAGTCAAGTCCCCAGAAGGATTTTTCAATTTGGGTACAAAAAGAATTTGGCCTCCCAAGCACACTTTTTTCTGACCGAGGGGTCAGGAGTTTTCCTCCTCTGGGTGCAAATAGCTTGATTTTTAGAAACAGCAAGAAATAGCATTTTTAAACATGAAATTCCACCCCGAGTCAAGTCCCCTGAAGGATTTTTCAATTTTGGGCACAAAAAAAATTTGGCCTGCCAAGCACACATTTTTTCTGACCGCGGGGTCAGGAGTTTTCCTCCTCTGGGTGCAAAAAGCTTGATTTTTAGAAACAGCAAGAAATACCATTTTTAAGCATGAAATTCCACCCCGAGTCAAGTCCCCTGAAGGATTTTTCAATTTGGGCACAAAAAAAATTTGTCCTCCCAAGCACACTTTTTTCTGACCACGGGGTCAGGAGTTTTCCTCCTCTGGGTGCAAAAAGCTTGATTTTTAGAAACAGCAAAAAATACCATTTTTAAGCATGAAATTCCACCCCGAGTCAAGTCCCCTGAAGGATTTTTCAATTTGGGCACAAAAAAAATTTGTCCTCCCAAGCACACTTTTTTCTGACCACGGGGTCAGGAGTTTTCCTCCTCTGGGTGCAAAAAGCTTGATTTTTAGAAACAGCAAGAAATACCATTTTTAAGCATGAAATTCCACCCCGAGTCAAGTCCCCTGAAGGATTTTTCAATTTGGGCACAAGAAAAATTTGGCGTCCCAAGCACACTTTTTTCTGACCGCGGGCTCAGGAGTTTTCCTCCTCTGGGTTCAAAAAGCTTGATTTTTAGAAACAGCAAAAAATACCATTTTTAAGCATGAAATTCCAACCTGAGTCAAGTCCCCTGAAGGATTTTTCAATTTGGGCACAAAAAAAATTTGGCCTCCGAAGCACACATTTTTCTGACCGCGGGGTCAGGAGTTTTCCTCCTCTGGGTGCAAAAAGCTTGATTTTTAGAAACAGCAAAAAATACCATTTTTAAGCATGAAATTCCACCCCGAGTCAAGTCCCCTGAAGGATTTTTCAATTTGGGCACAAAAAAAATTTGGCCTCCCAAGCACGCTTTTTTCTGACCGCGGGGTCAGGAGTTTTCTTCCTCTGGGTACAAAAAGCTTGATTTTTAGAAACAGCAAGAAATACCATTTTTAAGCATGAAATTCCACCCCGAGTCAAGTCCCCTGAAGGATTTTTCAATTTGGGCACAAAAAAAATTTGTCCTCCCAAGCACACTTTTTTCTGTCTGCGGGGTCAGGAGTTTTCCTCCTCTGGGTGCAAAAAGCTTGATTTTTAGAAACAGCAAGAAATACCATTTTTAAGCATGAAATTCCACCCCGAGTCAAGTCCCCTGAAGGATTTTTCAATTTGGGCACAAGAAAAATTTGGCATCCCAAGCACACTTTTTTCTGACCGCGGGCTCAAGAGTTTTCCTCCTCTGGGTTCAAAAAGCTTGATTTTTAGAAACAGCAAAAAATACCATTTTTAAGCATGAAATTCCAACCTGAGTCAAGTCCCCTGAAGGATTTTTCAATTTGGGCACAAAAAAAATTTGGCCTCCGAAGCACACATTTTTCTGACCGCGGGGTCAGGAGTTTTCCTCCTCTGGGTGCAAAAAGCTTGATTTTTAGAAACAGCAAAAATACCATTTTTAAGCATGAAATTCCACCCCGAGTCAAGTCCCCTGAAGGATTTTTCAATTTGGGCACAAAAAAATTTTTGCCTCCCAAGCACACTTTTTTCTGACCGCGGGGTCAGGAGTTTTCTTCTTCTGGGTACAAAAAGCTTGATTTTTAAAAACAGCAAGAAATACCATTTTTAAGCATGAAATTCCACCCCGAGTCAAGTCCCCTGAAGGATTTTTCAATTTGGGCACAAAAAAAATTTGGCCTCCCAAGCACACTTTTTTCTGACCGTGGGGTCAGGAGTTTTCCTCCTCTAGGTGCAAAAAGCTTGATTTTTAGAAACAGCAAGATATACCATTTTTAAGCATGAAATTCCACCCTGAGTCAAGTCCTCTGAAGGATTTTTCGATTTGCGCACAAGAAAAATTTGGCCTCACAAGCACACTTTTTTCTGACCGCGGGGTCAGGAGTTTTCCTCCTCTGGGTGCAAAAAGCTTGATTTTTAGAAACAGCAAGAAATACCATTTTTAAGCATGAAATTCCACCCCGAGTCAAGTCCCCAGAAGGATTTTTCAATTTGGGCACAAAAAAAATTTGGCCTCCCAAGCACACTTTTTTCTGACCGCGGGGTCAGGAGTTTTCTTCCTCTGGGTACAAAAAGCTTGATTTTTAGAAACAGCAAGAAATACCATTTTTAAGCATGAAATTCCACCCCGAGTCAAGTCCCCTGAAGGATTTTTCAATTTGGGCAGAAGAAAAATTTGGCGTCCCAAGCACACTTTTTTCTGACCGCGGGGTCAGGAGTTTTCCTCCTCTGGGTTCAAAAAGCTTGATTTTTAGAAACAGCAAAAAATACCATTTTTAAGCATGAAATTCCAACCTGAGTCAAGTCCCCTGAAGGATTTTTCAATTTGGGCACAAAAAAAATTTGGCCTCCGAAGCACACATTTTTCTGACCGCGGGGTCAGGAGTTTTCCTCCTCTGGGTGCAAATAGCTTGATTTTTAGAAACAACAAGAAATACCGTTTTTAAGCATGAAATTCCACCCCGAGTCAAGTCCCCTGAAGGATTTTTCAATTGGGGCACAAAAAAAATTTGGCCTCACAAGCACACATTTTTTCTGACCGCGGGGTCAGGAGTTTTCCTCCTCTGGGTGCAAAAAGCTTGATTTTTAGAAACAGCAAGAAATACCATTTTTAAGCATGAAATTCCATCCCGAGTCAAGTCCCCTGAAGGATTTTTCAATTTGGGCACAAAAAAAATTTGGCCTCCCAAGCACACTTTTTTCTGACCGCGGGGTCAGGAGTTTTCCTCCTCTGGGTTCAAAAAGCTTGATTTTTAGAAACAGCAAAAAATACCATTTTTAACCATGAAATTCCAACCTGAGTCAAGTCCCCTGAAGGATTTTTCAATTTGGGCACAAAAAAAATTTGGCCTCCGAAGCACACATTTTTCTGACCGCGGGGTCAGGAGTTTTCCTCCTCCGGGTGCAAAAAGCTTGATTTTTAGAAACAGCAAAAAATACCATTTTTAAGCATGAAATTCCACCCCGAGTCAAGTCCCCTGAAGGATTTTTCAATTTGGGCACAAAAAAAATTTTGGCCTCCCAAGCACACATTTTTCTGACCGCGGGGTCAGGAGTTTTCCTCCTCTGGGTGCAAAAAGCTTGATTTTTAGAAACAGCAAGAAATACCGTTTTTAAGCATGAAATTCCATCCCGAGTCAAGTCCCCTGAAGGATTTTTCAATTTGGGCACAAAAAAAATTTGGCCTCCCAAGCACACATTTTTCTGACCGCGGGGTCAGGAGTTTTCCTCCTCTGGGTGCAAAAAGCTTGATTTTTAGAAACAGCAAGAAATACCGTTTTTAAGCATGAAATTCCACCCCGAGTCAAGTCCCCAGAAGGATTTTTCAATTTGGGTACAAAAAAATTTGGCCTCCCAAGCACACTTTTTTCTGACCGCGGGGTCAGGAGTTTTCCTCCTCTGGGTGCAAATAGCTTGATTTTTAGAAACAGCAAGAAATACCGTTTTTAAGCATGAAATTCCACCCCGAGTCAAGTCCCCTGAAGGATTTTTCAATTGGGGCACAAAAAAAATTTGGCCTCACAAGCACACATTTTTTCTGACCGCGGGGTCAGGAGTTTTCCTCCTCTGGGTGCAAAAAGCTTGATTTTTAGAAACAGCAAGAAATACCGTTTTTAAGCATGAAATTCCACCCCGAGTCAAGTCCCCTGAAGGATTTTTCAATTTGGGCACAAAAAAAATTTGGCCTCCCAAACACACTTTTTTCTGACCGCGGGGCCAGGAGTTTTCCTCCTCTGGGTGCAAAAAGCTTGATTTTTAGAAACAGCAAAAAATACCGTTTTTAAGCATGAAATTCCACCCCGAGTCAAGTCCCCTGAAGGATTTTTCAATTTGGGTACAAAAAAATTTGGCCTCCCAAGCACACTTTTTTCTGACCGCGGGGTCAGGAGTTTTCCTCCTCTGGGTGCAAATAGCTTGATTTTTAGAAACAGCAAGAAATACCGTTTTTAAGCATGAAATTCCACCCCGAGTCAAGTCCCCTGAAGGATTTTTCAATTGGGGCACAAAAAAAATTTGGCCTCACAAGCACACATTTTTTCTGACCGCGGGGTCAGGAGTTTTCCTCCTCTGGGTGCAAAAAGCTTGATTTTTAGAAACAGCAAGAAATACCGTTTTTAAGCATGAAATTCCACCCCGAGTCAAGTCCCCTGAAGGATTTTTCAATTTGGGCACAAAAAAAATTTGGCCTCCCAAACACACTTTTTTCTGACCGCGGGGCCAGGAGTTTTCCTCCTCTGGGTGCAAAAAGCTTGATTTTTAGAAACAGCAAAAAATACCGTTTTTAAGCATGAAATTCCACCCCGAGTCAAGTCCCCTGAAGGATTTTTCAATTTGGGCACAAAAAAAATTTGGCCTCCCAAGCACACTTTTTTCTGACCGCGGGGTCAGGAGTTTTCTTCCTCTGGGTACAAAAAGCTTGATTTTTAGAAACAGCAAGAAATACCGTTTTTAAGCATGAAATTCCACCCCGAGTCAAGTCCCCTGAAGGATTTTTCAATTGGGGCACAAAAAAAATTTGGCCTCACAAGCACACATTTTTTCTGACCGCGGGGTCAGGAGTTTTCCTCCTCTGGGTGCAAAAAGCTTGATTTTTAGAAACAGCAAGAAATACCATTTTTAAGCATGAAATTCCATCCCGAGTCAAGTCCCCTGAAGGATTTTTCAATTTGGGCACAAAAAAAATTTGGCCTCCCAAGCACACTTTTTTCTGACCGCGGGGTCAGGAGTTTTCCTCCTCTGGGTTCGAAAAGCTTGATTTTTAGAAACAGCAATAAATACCGTTTTTAAGCATGAAATTCCAACCTGAGTCAAGTCCCCTGAAGGATTTTTCAATTTGGGCACAAAAAAAATTTGGCCTCCGAAGCACACATTTTTCTGACCGCGGGGTCAGGAGTTTTCCTCCTCCGGGTGCAAAAAGCTTGATTTTTAGAAACAGCAAAAAATACCATTTTTAAGCATGAAATTCCACCCCGAGTCAAGTCCCCTGAAGGATTTTTCAATTTGGGCACAAAAAAAATTTTGGCCTCCCAAGCACACATTTTTCTGACCGCGGGGTCAGGAGTTTTCCTCCTCTGGGTGCAAAAAGCTTGATTTTTAGAAACAGCAAGAAATACCGTTTTTAAGCATGAAATTCCATCCCGAGTCAAGTCCCCTGAAGGATTTTTCAATTTGGGCACAAAAAAAATTTGGCCTCCCAAGCACACATTTTTCTGACCGCGGGGTCAGGAGTTTTCCTCCTCTGGGTGCAAAAAGCTTGATTTTTAGAAACAGCAAGAAATACCGTTTTTAAGCATGAAATTCCACCCCGAGTCAAGTCCCCAGAAGGATTTTTCAATTTGGGTACAAAAAAATTTGGCCTCCCAAGCACACTTTTTTCTGACCGCGGGGTCAGGAGTTTTCCTCCTCTGGGTGCAAATAGCTTGATTTTTAGAAACAGCAAGAAATACCGTTTTTAAGCATGAAATTCCACCCCGAGTCAAGTCCCCTGAAGGATTTTTCAATTGGGGCACAAAAAAAATTTGGCCTCACAAGCACACATTTTTTCTGACCGCGGGGTCAGGAGTTTTCCTCCTCTGGGTGCAAAAAGCTTGATTTTTAGAAACAGCAAGAAATACCGTTTTTAAGCATGAAATTCCACCCCGAGTCAAGTCCCCTGAAGGATTTTTCAATTTGGGCACAAAAAAAATTTGGCCTCCCAAACACACTTTTTTCTGACCGCGGGGCCAGGAGTTTTCCTCCTCTGGGTGCAAAAAGCTTGATTTTTAGAAACAGCAAAAAATACCGTTTTTAAGCATGAAATTCCACCCCGAGTCAAGTCCCCTGAAGGATTTTTCAATTTGGGCACAAAAAAAATTTGGCCTCCCAAGCACACTTTTTTCTGACCGCGGGGTCAGGAGTTTTCTTCCTCTGGGTACAAAAAGCTTGATTTTTAGAAACAGCAAGAAATACCGTTTTTAAGCATGAAATTCCACCCCGAGTCAAGTCCCCTGAAGGATTTTTCAATTTGGGCACAAAAAAAATTTGGCCTCCGAAGCACACATTTTTCTGACCGCGGGGTCAGGAGATTTCCTCCTCTGGGTGCAAAAAGCTTGATTTTTAGAAACAGCAAGAAATACCGTTTTTAAGCATGAAATTCCACCCCGAGTCAAGTCCCCTGAAGGATTTTTCAATTTGGGCACAAAAAAATTTTGGCCTCCCAAGCACACTTTTTTCTGACCGCGGGGTCAGGAGTTTTCCTCCTCTGGGTGCAAAAAGCTTGATTTTTAGAAACAGCAAGAAATACCGTTTTTAAGCATGAAATTCCACCCCGAGTCAAGTCCCCTGAAGGATTTTTCAATTGGGGCACAAAAAAAATTTGGCCTCCCAAGCACACATTTTTTCTGACCGCGGGGTCAGGAGTTTTCTTCCTCTGGGTACAAAAAGCTTGATTTTTAGAAACAGCAAGAAATACCATTTTTCAGCATGAAATTCCACCCCGAGTCAAGTCCCCTGAAGGATTTTTCAATTTGGGCACAAAAAAAATTTGGCCTCCCAAGCACACATTTTTCTGACCGCGGGGTCAGGAGTTTTCCTCCTCTGGGTGCAAAAAGCTTGATTTTTAGAAACAGCAAGAAATACCGTTTTTAAGCATGAAATTCCACCCCGAGTCAAGTCCCCTGAAGGATTTTTCAATTTGGGCACAAAAAAAATTTGGCCTCCCAAGCACAATTTTTTCTGACTGCGGGGTCAGGAGTTTTCCTCCTCTGGGTGCAAAAAGCTTGATTTTTAGAAACAGCAAGAAATACCGTTTTTAAGCATGAAATTCCACCCCGAGTCAAGTCCCCAGAAGGATTTTTCAATTTGGGTACAAAAAAAATTTGGCCTCCCAAGCACACTTTTTTCTGTCTGCGGGGTCAGGAGTTTTCCTCCTCTGGGTGCAAAAAGCTTGATTTTTAGAAACAGCAAGAAATACCATTTTTAAGCATGAAATTCCACCCCGAGTCAAGTCCCCTGAAGGATTTTTCAATTTGGGCACAAGAAAAATTTGGCATCCCAAGCACACTTTTTTCTGACCGCGGGCTCAAGAGTTTTCCTCCTCTGGGTTCAAAAAGCTTGATTTTTAGAAACAGCAAAAAATACCATTTTTAAGCATGAAATTCCAACCTGAGTCAAGTCCCCTGAAGGATTTTTCAATTTGGGCACAAAAAAAATTTGGCCTCCGAAGCACACATTTTTCTGACCGCGGGGTCAGGAGTTTTCCTCCTCTGGGTGCAAAAAGCTTGATTTTTAGAAACAGCAAGAAATACCGTTTTTAAGCATGAAATTCCACCCCGAGTCAAGTCCCCTGAAGGATTTTTCAATTTGGGCACAAAAAAATTTTGGCCTCCCAAGCACACTTTTTTCTGACCGCGGGGTCAGGAGTTTTCCTCCTCTGGGTGCAAAAAGCTTGATTTTTAGAAACAGCAAGAAATACCGTTTTTAAGCATGAAATTCCACCCCGAGTCAAGTCCCCTGAAGGATTTTTCAATTTGGGCACAAAAAAAATTTGGCCTCCCAAGCACACTTTTTTCTGACCGCGGGGTCAGGAGTTTTCTTCCTTTGGGTACAAAAAGCTTGATTTTTAGAAACAGCAAGAAATACCATTTTTAAGCATGAAATTCCACCCCGAGTCAAGTCCCCTGAAGGATTTTTCAATTTGGGCACAAAAAAAATTTGGCCTCCCAAGCACACATTTTTTCTGACCGCGGGGTCAGGAGTTTTCCTCCTCTGGGTGCAAAAAGCTTGATTTTTAGAAACAGCAAGAAATACCGTTTTTAAGCATGAAATTCCACCCCGAGTCAAGTCCCCAGAAGGATTTTTCAATTTGGGTACAAAAAAAATTTGGCATCCCAAGCACACTTTTTTCTGACCGCGGGGTCAGGAGTTTTCCTCCTCTGGGTGCAAATAGCTTGATTTTTAGAAATAGCAAGAAATACCATTTTTAAGCATGAAATTCCACCCCGAGTCAAGTCCCCTGAAGGATTTTTCAATTGGGGCACAAAAAAAATTTGGCCTCCCAAGCACACATTTTTTCTGACCGCGGGGTCAGGAGTTTTCTTCCTCTGGGTACAAAAAGCTTGATTTTTAGAAACAGCAAGAAATACCATTTTTCAGCATGAAATTCCACCCCGAGTCAAGTCCCCTGAAGGATTTTTCAATTTGGGCACAAAAAAAATTTGGCCTCCCAAGCACACATTTTTCTGACCGCGGGGTCAGGAGTTTTCCTCCTCTGGGTGCAAAAAGCTTGATTTTTAGAAACAGCAAGAAATACCGTTTTTAAGCATGAAATTCCACCCCGAGTCAAGTCCCCTGAAGGATTTTTCAATTTGGGCACAAAAAAAATTTGGCCTCCCAAGCACACTTTTTTCTGACCGCGGGGTCAGGAGTTTTCCTCCTCTGGGTGCAAAAAGCTTGATTTTTAGAAACAGCAAGAAATACCGTTTTTAAGCATGAAATTCCACCCCGAGTCAAGTCCCCAGAAGGATTTTTCAATTGGGGCACAAAAAAAATTTGGCCTCCCAAGCACACATTTTTTCTGACCGCGGGGTCAGGAGTTTTCCTCCTCTGGGTGCAAAAAGCTTGATTTTTAGAAACAGCAAGAAATACCATTTTTAAGCATGAAATTCCACCCCGAGTCAAGTCCCCAGAAGGATTTTTCAATTTGGGCACAAAAAAAATTTGGCCTCCCAAGCACACTTTTTTCTGACCGCGGGGTCAGGAGTTTTCCTCCTCTGGGTGCAAAAAGCTTGATTTTTAGAAACAGCAAGAAATACCATTTTTAAGCATGAAATTCCACCCCGAGTCAAGTCCCCTGAAGGATTTTTCAATTTGGGCACAAGAAAAATTTGGCATCCCAAGCACACTTTTTTCTGACCGCGGGCTCAGGAGTTTTCCTCCTCTGGGTTCAAAAAGCTTGATTTTTAGAAACAGCAAAAAATACCATTTTAAAGCATGAAATTCCAACCTGAGTCAAGTCCCCTGAAGGATTTTTCAATTTGGGCACAAAAAAAATTTGGCCTCCGAAGCACACATTTTTCTGACCGCGGGGTCAGGAGTTTTCCTCCTCTGGGTGCAAAAAGCTTGATTTTTAGAAACAGCAAAAATACCATTTTTAAGCATGAAATTCCACCCCGGGTCAAGTCCCCTGAAGGATTTTTCAATTTGGGCACAAAAAAAATTTGGCCTCCCAAGCACACTTTTTTCTGACCGCGGGGTCAGGAGTTTTCTTCCTCTGGGTACAAAAAGCTTGATTTTTAGAAACAGCAAGAAATACCATTTTTAAGCATGAAATTCCACACCGAGTCAAGTCCCCTGAAGGATTTTTCAATTTGGGCACAAAAAAAATTTGGCCTCCCAAGCACACTTTTTTCTGACCGTGGGGTCAGGAGTTTTCCTCCTCTAGGTGCAAAAAGCTTGATTTTTAGAAACAGCAAGATATACCATTTTTAAGCATGAAATTCCACCCCGAGTCAAGTCCCCTGAAGGATTTTTCAATTGGGGCACAAAAAAAATTTGGCCTCCCAAGCACACATTTTTTGTGACCGCGGGGTCAGGAGTTTTCTTCCTCTGGGTACAAAAAGCTTGATTTTTAGAAACAGCAAGAAATACCATTTTTCAGCATGAAATTCCGCCCCGAGTCAAGTCCCCTGAAGGATTTTTCAATTTGGGCACAAAAAAAATTTGGCCTCCCAAGCACACATTTTTCTGACCGCAGGGTCAGGAGTTTTCCTCCTCTGGGTGCAAAAAGCTTGATTTTTAGAAACAGCAAGAAATACCATTTTTAAGCATGAAATTCCACCCCGAGTCAAGTCCCCTGAAGGATTTTTCAATTTGGGCACAAAAAAAATTTGGCCTCCCAAGCACACTTTTTTCTGACCACGGGGTCAGGAGTTTTCCTCCTCTGGGTGCAAAAAGCTTGATTTTTAGAAACAGCAAGAAATACCGTTTTTAAGCATGAAATTCCACCCCGAGTCAAGTCCTCTGTAGGATTTTTCGATTTGCGCACAAGAAAAATTTGGCCTCCGAAGCACACATTTTTCTGACCGCGGGGTCAGGAGTTTTCTTCCTCTGGGTACAAAAAGCTTGATTTTTAGAAACAGCAAGAAATACCGTTTTTAAGCATGAAATTCCACCCCGAGTCAAGTCCTCTGTAGGATTTTTCGATTTGCGCACAAGAAAAATTTGGCCTCCGAAGCACACATTTTTCTGACCGCGGGGTCAGGAGTTTTCTTCCTCTGGGTACAAAAAGCTTGATTTTTAGAAACAGCAAGAAATACCATTTTTAAGCATGAAATTCCACCCCAAGTCAAGTCCCCTGAAGGATTTTTCAATTTGGGCACAAAAAAAATTTTGGCCTCCCAAGCACACATTTTTCTGACCGCGGGGTCAGGAGTTTTCCTCCTCTGGGTGCAAAAAGCTTGATTTTTAGAAACAGCAAGAAATACCGTTTTTAAGCATGAAATTCCACCCCGAGTCAAGTCCCCTGAAGGATTTTTCAATTTGGGCACAAAAAAAATTTGGCCTCCCAAGCACACATTTTTCTGACCGCGGGGTCAGGAGTTTTCCTCCTCTGGGTGCAAAAAGCTTGATTTTTAGAAACAGCAAGAAATACCGTTTTTAAGCATGAAATTCCACCCCGAGTCAAGTCCCCAGAAGGATTTTTCAATTTGGGTACAAAAAAATTTTGCCTCCCAAGCACACTTTTTTCTGACCGCGGGGTCAGGAGTTTTCCTCCTCTGGGTGCAAATAGCTTGATTTTTAGAAACAGCAAGAAATACCATTTTTAAGCATGAAATTCCACCCCGAGTCAAGTCCCCTGAAGGATTTTTCAATTGGGGCACAAAAAAAATTTGGCTACCCAAGCACACTTTTTTCTGACCGCGGGGTCAGGAGTTTTCTTCCTCTGGGTACAAAAAGCTTGATTTTTAGAAACAGCAAGAAATACCATTTTTAAGCATGAAATTCCACCCCGAGTCAAGTCCCCTGAAGGATTTTTCAATTTGGGCACAAAAAAAATTTGGCCTCCCAAGCACACATTTTTCTGACCGCGGGGTCAGGAGTTTTCCTCCTCTGGGTGCAAAAAGCTTGCTTTTTAGAAACAGCAAGAAATACCGTTTTTAAGCATGAAATTCCACCCCGAGTCAAGTCCCATGAAGGATTTTTCAATTTGGGCACAAAAAAAATTTGGCCTCCGAAGCACACATTTTTCTGACCGCGGGGTCAGGAGTTTTCTTCCTCTGGGTACAATAAGCTTGATTTTTAGAAACAGCAAGAAATACCATTTTTAAGCATGAAATTCCACCCCGAGTCAAGTCCCCTGAAGGATTTTTCAATTTGGGCACAAAAAAAATTTGGCCTCCGAAGCACACATTTTTCTGACCGCGGGGTCAGGAGTTTTCTTCCTCTGGGTACAAAAAGCTTGATTTTTAGAAACAGCAAGAAATACCATTTTTAAGCATGAAATTCCACCCCGAGTCAAGTCCCCTGAAGGATTTTTCAATTTGGGCACAAAAAAAATTTGGCCTCCCAAGCACACATTTTTCTGACCGCGGGGTCAGGAGTTTTCCTCCTCTGGGTGCAAAAAGCTTGATTTTTAGAAACAGCAAGAAATACCGTTTTTAAGCATGAAATTCCACCCCGAGTCAAGTCCCCTGAAGGATTTTTCAATTTGGGCACAAAAAAAATTTGGCCTCCCAAGCACACTTTTTTCTGACCGCGGGGTCAGGAGTTTTCCTCCTCTGGGTGCAAAAAGCTTGATTTTTAGAAACAGCAAGAAATACCGTTTTTAAGCATGAAATTCCACCCCGAGTCAAGTCCCCAGAAGGATTTTTCAATTTGGGTACAAAAAGAATTTGGCCTCCCAAGCACACTTTTTTCTGACCGCGGGGTCAGGAGTTTTCCTCCTCTGGGTGCAAATAGTTTGATTTTTAGAAACAGCAAGAAATACCATTTTTAAGCATGAAATTCCACCCCGAGTCAAGTCCCCTGAAGGATTTTTCAATTGGGGCACAAAAAAAATTTGGCCTCCCAAGCACATATTTTTTCTGACCGCGGGGTCAGGAGTTTTCCTCCTCTGGGTGCAAAAAGCTTGATTTTTAGAAACAGCAAGAAATACCATTTTTGAGCATGAAATTCCACCCCGAGTCAAGTCCCCTGAAGGATTTTTCAATTTGGGCACAAAAAAAATTTGGCCTCCCAAGCACACTTTTTTCTGACCGCGGGGTCAGGAGTTTTCCTCCTCTGAGTGCAAAAAGCTTGATTTTTAGAAACAGCAAGAAATACCATTTTTAAGCATGAAATTCCACCCCGAGTCAAGTCCCCTGAAGGATTTTTCAATTGGGGCACAAAAAAAATTTGGCCTCCCAAGCACACATTTTTTCTGACCGCGGGGTCAGGAGTTTTCCTCCTCTGGGTGCAAAAAGCTTGATTTTTAGAAACAGCAAGAAATACCATTTTTGAGCATGAAATTCCACCCCGAGTCAAGTCCCCTGAAGGATTTTTCAATTTGGGCACAAAAAAAAATTGGCCTCCCAAGCACACTTTTTTCTGACCGCGGGGTCAGGAGTTTTCCTCCTCTGAGTGCAAAAAGCTTGATTTTTAGAAACAGCAAGAAATACCATTTTTAAGCATGAAATTCCACCCCGAGTCAAGTCCCCTGAAGGATTTTTCAATTTGGGCACAAAAAAAATTTGGCGTCCCAAGCACACTTTTTTCTGACCGCGGGGTCAGGAGTTTTCTTCCTCTGGGTACAAAAAGCTTGATTTTTAGAAACAGCAAGAAATACCATTTTTAAGCATGAAATTCCACCCCGAGTCAAGTCCCCTGAAGGATTTTTCAATTTGGGCACAAAAAAAATTTGGCCTCCCAAGCACACATTTTTCTGACCGCGGGGTCAGGAGTTTTCCTCCTCTGGGTGCAAAAAGCTTGATTTTTAGAAACAGCAAGAAATACCGTTTTTAAGCATGAAATTCCACCCCGAGTCAAGTCCCCTGAAGGATTTTTCAATTTGGGCACAAAAAAAATTTGGCCTCCGAAGCACACATTTTTCTGACCGCGGGGTCAGGAGTTTTCTTCCTCTGGGTACAAAAAGCTTGATTTTTAGAAACAGCAAGAAATACCGTTTTTAAGCATGAAATTCCACCCCGAATCAAGTCCCCAGAAGGATTTTTCAATTTGGGTACAAAAAGAATTTGGCTACCCAAGCACACTTTTTTCTGACCGCGGGGTCAGGAGTTTTCTTCCTCTGGGTACAAAAAGCTTGATTTTTAGAAACAGCAAGAAATACCATTTTTAAGCATGAAATTCCACCCCGAGTCAAGTCCCCTGAAGGATTTTTCAATTTGGGCACAAAAAAAATTTGGCCTCCCAAGCACACATTTTTCTGACCGCGGGGTCAGGAGTTTTCTTCCTCTGGGTACAAAAAGCTTGATTTTTAGAAACAGCAAGAAATACCATTTTTAAGCATGAAATTCCACCCCGTGTCAAGTCCCCTGAAGGATTTTTCAATTTGGGCACAAAAAAAATTTGGCCTCCCAAGCACACATTTTTCTGACCGCGGGGTCAGGAGTTTTCCTCCTCTGGGTGCAAAAAGCTTGATTTTTAGAAACAGCAAGAAATACCGTTTTTAAGCATGAAATTCCACCCCGAGTCAAGTCCCCTGAAGGATTTTTCAATTTGGGCAGAAGAAAAATTTGGCGTCCCAAGCACACTTTTTTCTGACCGCGGGGTCAGGAGTTTTCCTCCTCTGGGTTCAAAAAGCTTGATTTTTAGAAACAGCAAAAAATACCATTTTTAAGCATGAAATTCCAACCTGAGTCAAGTCCCCTGAAGGATTTTTCAATTTGGGCACAAAAAAAATTTGGCCTCCGAAGCACACATTTTTCTGACCGCGGGGTCAGGAGTTTTCCTCCTCTGGGTGCAAATAGCTTGATTTTTAGAAACAGCAAGAAATACCGTTTTTAAGCATGAAATTCCACCCCGAGTCAAGTCCCCTGAAGGATTTTTCAATTGGGGCACAAAAAAAATTTGGCCTCACAAGCACACATTTTTTCTGACCGCGGGGTCAGGAGTTTTCCTCCTCTGGGTGCAAAAAGCTTGATTTTTAGAAACAGCAAGAAATACCATTTTTCAGCATGAAATTCCACCCCGAGTCAAGTCCCCAGAAGGATTTTTCAATTGGGGCACAAAAAAAATTTGGCCTCCCAAGCACACATTTTTTCTGACCGCGGGGTCAGGAGTTTTCCTCCTCTGGGTGCAAAAAGCTTGATTTTTAGAAACAGCAAGAAATACCATTTTTAAGCATGAAATTCCACCCCGAGTCAAGTCCCCAGAAGGATTTTTCAATTTGGGCACAAAAAAAATTTGGCCTCCCAAGCACACTTTTTTCTGACCGCGGGGTCAGGAGTTTTCCTCCTCTGGGTGCAAAAAGCTTGATTTTTAGAAACAGCAAGAAATACCATTTTTAAGCATGAAATTCCACCCCGAGTCAAGTCCCCTGAAGGATTTTTCAATTTGGGCACAAGAAAAATTTGGCATCCCAAGCACACTTTTTTCTGACCGCGGGCTCAGGAGTTTTCCTCCTCTGGGTTCAAAAAGCTTGATTTTTAGAAACAGCAAAAAATACCATTTTAAAGCATGAAATTCCAACCTGAGTCAAGTCCCCTGAAGGATTTTTCAATTTGGGCACAAAAAAAATTTGGCCTCCGAAGCACACATTTTTCTGACCGCGGGGTCAGGAGTTTTCCTCCTCTGGGTGCAAAAAGCTTGATTTTTAGAAACAGCAAAAATACCATTTTTAAGCATGAAATTCCACCCCGGGTCAAGTCCCCTGAAGGATTTTTCAATTTGGGCACAAAAAAAATTTGGCCTCCCAAGCACACTTTTTTCTGACCGCGGGGTCAGGAGTTTTCTTCCTCTGGGTACAAAAAGCTTGATTTTTAGAAACAGCAAGAAATACCATTTTTAAGCATGAAATTCCACACCGAGTCAAGTCCCCTGAAGGATTTTTCAATTTGGGCACAAAAAAAATTTGGCCTCCCAAGCACACTTTTTTCTGACCGTGGGGTCAGGAGTTTTCCTCCTCTAGGTGCAAAAAGCTTGATTTTTAGAAACAGCAAGATATACCATTTTTAAGCATGAAATTCCACCCCGAGTCAAGTCCCCTGAAGGATTTTTCAATTGGGGCACAAAAAAAATTTGGCCTCCCAAGCACACATTTTTTGTGACCGCGGGGTCAGGAGTTTTCTTCCTCTGGGTACAAAAAGCTTGATTTTTAGAAACAGCAAGAAATACCATTTTTCAGCATGAAATTCCGCCCCGAGTCAAGTCCCCTGAAGGATTTTTCAATTTGGGCACAAAAAAAATTTGGCCTCCCAAGCACACATTTTTCTGACCGCGGGGTCAGGAGTTTTCCTCCTCTGGGTGCAAAAAGCTTGATTTTTAGAAACAGCAAGAAATACCATTTTTAAGCATGAAATTCCACCCCGAGTCAAGTCCCCTGAAGGATTTTTCAATTTGGGCACAAAAAAAATTTGGCCTCCCAAGCACACTTTTTTCTGACCACGGGGTCAGGAGTTTTCCTCCTCTGGGTGCAAAAAGCTTGATTTTTAGAAACAGCAAGAAATACCGTTTTTAAGCATGAAATTCCACCCCGAGTCAAGTCCTCTGTAGGATTTTTCGATTTGCGCACAAGAAAAATTTGGCCTCCGAAGCACACATTTTTCTGACCGCGGGGTCAGGAGTTTTCTTCCTCTGGGTACAAAAAGCTTGATTTTTAGAAACAGCAAGAAATACCATTTTTAAGCATGAAATTCCACCCCGAGTCAAGTCCCCAGAAGGATTTTTCAATTTGGGTACAAAAAAATTTTGCCTCCCAAGCACACATTTTTCTGACCGCGGGGTCAGGAGTTTTCCTCCTCTGGGTGCAAATAGCTTGATTTTTAGAAACAGCAAGAAATACCGTTTTTAAGCATGAAATTCCACCCCGAGTCAAGTCCCCTGAAGGATTTTTCAATTTGGGCACAAAAAAAATTTGGCCTCACAAGCACACATTTTTTCTGACCGCGGGGTCAGGAGTTTTCCTCCTCTGGGTGCAAAAAGCTTGATTTTTAGAAACAGCAAATAATACCATTTTTAAGCATGAAATTCCACCCCGAGTCAAGTCCCCTGAAGGATTTTTCAATTTGGGCACAAAAAAAATTTGGCCTCCCAAGCACACTTTTTTCTGACCGCGGGGTCAGGAGTTTTCCTCCTCTGGGTGCAAAAAGCTTGATTTTTAGAAAGAGCAAGAAATACCATTTTTAAGCATGAAATTCCACCCCGAGTCAAGTCCCCTGAAGGATTTTTCAATTTGGGCACAAAAAAAATTTGGCCTCCGAAGCACACATTTTTCTGACCGCGGGGTCAGGAGTTTTCCTCCTCTGGGTGCAAATAGCTTGATTTTTAGAAACAGCAAGAAATACCGTTTTTAAGCATGAAATTCCACCCCGAGTCAAGTCCCCTGAAGGATTTTTCAATTGGGGCACAAAAAAAATTTGGCCTCATAAGCACACATTTTTTCTGACCGCGGGGTCAGGAGTTTTCCTCCTCTGGGTGCAAAAAGCTTGATTTTTAGAAACAGCAAGAAATACCATTTTTAAGCATGAAATTCCATCCCGAGTCAAGTCCCCTGAAGGATTTTTCAATTTGGGCACAAAAAAAATTTGGCCTCCCAAGCACACTTTTTTCTGACCGCGGGGTCAGGAGTTTTCCTCCTCTGGGTTCAAAAAGCTTGATTTTTAGAAACAGCAAAAAATACCATTTTTAAGCATGAAATTCCAACCTGAGTCAAGTCCCCTGAAGGATTTTTCAATTTGGGCACAAAAAAAATTTGGCCTCCGAAGCACACATTTTTCTGACCGCGGGGTCAGGAGTTTTCCTCCTCCGGGTGCAAAAAGCTTGATTTTTAGAAACAGCAAGAAATACCGTTTTTAAGCATGAAATTCCATCCCGAGTCAAGTCCCCTGAAGGATTTTTCAATTTGGGTACAAAAAAATTTGGCCTCCCAAGCACACTTTTTTCTGACCGCGGGGTCAGGAGTTTTCCTCCTCTGGGTGCAAATAGCTTGATTTTTAGAAACAGCAAGAAATACCGTTTTTAAGCATGAAATTCCACCCCGAGTCAAGTCCCCTGAAGGATTTTTCAATTGGGGCACAAAAAAAATTTGGCCTCACAAGCACACATTTTTTCTGACCGCGGGGTCAGGAGTTTTCCTCCTCTGGGTGCAAAAAGCTTGATTTTTAGAAACAGCAAGAAATACCGTTTTTAAGCATGAAATTCCACCCCGAGTCAAGTCCCCTGAAGGATTTTTCAATTTGGGCACAAAAAAAATTTGGCCTCCCAAGCACACTTTATTCTGACCGCGGGGTCAGGAGTTTTCTTCCTCTGGGTGCAAAAAGCTTGATTTTTAGAAACAGCAAGAAATACCATTTTTAAGCATGAAATTCCACCCCGAGTCAAGTCCCCTGAAGGATTTTTCAATTTGGGCAGAAGAAAAATTTGGCGTCCCAAGCACACTTTTTTCTGACCGCGGGGTCAGGAGTTTTCCTCCTCTGGGTTCAAAAAGCTTGATTTTTAGAAACAGCAAAAAATACCATTTTTAAGCATGAAATTCCAACCTGAGTCAAGTCCCCTGAAGGATTTTTCAATTTGGGCACAAAAAAAATTTGGCCTCCGAAGCACACATTTTTCTGACCGCGGGGTCAGGAGTTTTCCTCCTCTGGGTGCAAATAGCTTGATTTTTAGAAACAGCAAGAAATACCGTTTTTAAGCATGAAATTCCACCCCGAGTCAAGTCCCCTGAAGGATTTTTCAATTTGGGCACAAAAAAAATTTGGCCTCCCAAACACACTTTTTTCTGACCGCGGGGCCAGGAGTTTTCCTCCTCTGGGTGCAAAAAGCTTGATTTTTAGAAACAGCAAAAAATACCGTTTTTAAGCATGAAATTCCACCCCGAGTCAAGTCCCCTGAAGGATTTTTCAATTTGGGCACAAAAAAAATTTGGCCTCCCAAGCACACTTTTTTCTGACCGCGGGGTCAGGAGTTTTCTTCCTCTGGGTACAAAAAGCTTGATTTTTAGAAACAGCAAGAAATACCGTTTTTAAGCATGAAATTCCACCCCGAGTCAAGTCCCCTGAAGGATTTTTCAATTTGGGCACAAAAAAAATTTGGCCTCCGAAGCACACATTTTTCTGACCGCGGGGTCAGGAGTTTTCCTCCTCTGGGTGCAAAAAGCTTGATTTTTAGAAACAGCAAGAAATACCGTTTTTAAGCATGAAATTCCACCCCGAGTCAAGTCCCCTGAAGGATTTTTCAATTTGGGCACAAAAAAATTTTGGCCTCCCAAGCACACTTTTTTCTGACCGCGGGGTCAGGAGTTTTCCTCCTCTGGGTGCAAAAAGCTTGATTTTTAGAAACAGCAAGAAATACCGTTTTTAAGCATGAAATTCCACCCCGAGTCAAGTCCCCAGAAGGATTTTTCAATTTGGGTACAAAAAAAATTTGGCCTCCCAAGCACACTTTTTTCTGACCGCGGGGTCAGGAGTTTTCCTCCTCTGGGTGCAAATAGCTTGATTTTTAGAAACAGCAAGAAATACCATTTTTAAGCATGAAATTCCACCCCGAGTCAAGTCCCCTGAAGGATATTTCAATTGGGGCACAAAAAAAATTTGGCCTCCCAAGCACACATTTTTTCTGACCGCGGGGTCAGGAGTTTTCCTCCTCTGGGTGCAAAAAGCTTGATTTTTAGAAACAGCAAGAAATACCATTTTTAAGCATGAAATTCCACCCCGAGTCAAGTCCCCTGAAGGATTTTTCAATTTGGGCACAAGAAAAATTTGGCCTCCCAAGCACACTTTTTTCTGACCGCGGGGTCAGGAGTTTTCTTCCTCTGGGTACAAAAAGCTTGATTTTTAGAAACAGCAAGAAATACCGTTTTTAAGCATGAAATTCCACCCCGAGTCAAGTCCCCTGAAGGATTTTTCAATTTGGGCACAAAAAAAA
The DNA here is from genome assembly GCF_964273705.1 of Natrix helvetica. Classification (NCBI taxonomy): domain Eukaryota; kingdom Metazoa; phylum Chordata; class Lepidosauria; order Squamata; family Natricidae; genus Natrix; species Natrix helvetica. The sequence continues at coordinate 211,659,027 of NC_138548.1, read as the reverse complement.
TTTGGCCTCCGAAGCACACATTTTTCTGACCGCGGGGTCAGGAGTTTTCCTCCTCTGGGTGCAAAAAGCTTGATTTTTAGAAACAGCAAGAAATACCGTTTTTAAGCATGAAATTCCACCCCGAGTCAAGTCCCCTGAAGGATTTTTCAATTTGGGCACAAAAAAATTTTGGCCTCCCAAGCACACTTTTTTCTGACCGCGGGGTCAGGAGTTTTCCTCCTCTGGGTGCAAAAAGCTTGATTTTTAGAAACAGCAAGAAATACCGTTTTTAAGCATGAAATTCCACCCCGAGTCAAGTCCCCAGAAGGATTTTTCAATTTGGGTACAAAAAAAATTTGGCCTCCCAAGCACACTTTTTTCTGACCGCGGGGTCAGGAGTTTTCCTCCTCTGGGTGCAAATAGCTTGATTTTTAGAAACAGCAAGAAATACCATTTTTAAGCATGAAATTCCACCCCGAGTCAAGTCCCCTGAAGGATTTTTCAATTGGGGCACAAAAAAAATTTGGCCTCCCAAGCACACATTTTTTCTGACCGCGGGGTCAGGAGTTTTCTTCCTCTGGGTACAAAAAGCTTGATTTTTAGAAACAGCAAGAAATACCATTTTTCAGCATGAAATTCCACCCCGAGTCAAGTCCCCTGAAGGATTTTTCAATTTGGGCACAAAAAAAATTTGGCCTCCCAAGCACACATTTTTCTGACCGCGGGGTCAGGAGTTTTCCTCCTCTGGGTGCAAAAAGCTTGATTTTTAGAAACAGCAAGAAATACCATTTTTAAGCATGAAATTCCACCCCGAGTCAAGTCCCCTGAAGGATATTTCAATTGGGGCACAAAAAAAATTTGGCCTCCCAAGCACACATTTTTTCTGACCGCGGGGTCAGGAGTTTTCCTCCTCTGGGTGCAAAAAGCTTGATTTTTAGAAACAGCAAGAAATACCGTTTTTAAGCATGAAATTCCACCCCGAGTCAAGTCCCCAGAAGGATTTTTCAATTTGGGTACAAAAAGAATTTGGCTACCCAAGCACACTTTTTTCTGACCACGGGGTCAGGAGTTTTCTTCCTCTGGGTACAAAAAGCTTGATTTTTAGAAACAGCAAGAAATACCATTTTTAAGCATGAAATTCCACCCCGAGTCAAGTCCCCTGAAGGATTTTTCAATTTGGGCACAAAAAAAATTTGGCCTCCGAAGCACACATTTTTCTGACCGCGGGGTCAGGAGTTTTCTTCCTCTGGGTACAAAAAGCTTGATTTTTAGAAACAGCAAGAAATACCATTTTTAAGCATGAAATTCCACCCCGAGTCAAGTCCCCTGAAGGATTTTTCAATTTGGGCACAAAAAAAATTTGGCCTCCCAAGCACACATTTTTCTGACCGCGGGGTCGGGAGTTTTCCTCCTCTGGGTGCAAAAAGCTTGATTTTTAGAAACAGCAAGAAATACCATTTTTAAGCATGAAATTCCACCCCGAGTCAAGTCCCCTGAAGGATTTTTCAATTTGGGCACAAAAAAAATTTGGCCTCCCAAGCACACATTTTTCTGACCGCGGGGTCAGGAGTTTTCCTCCTCTGGGTGCAAAAAGCTTGATTTTTAGAAACAGCAAGAATTACCGTTTTTAAGCATGAAATTCCACCCCGAGTCAAGTCCCCTGAAGGATTTTTCAATTTGGGCACAAAAAAAATTTGGCCTCCGAAGCACACATTTTTCTGACCGCGGGGTCAGGAGTTTTCTTCCTCTGGGTACAATAAGCTTGATTTTTAGAAACAGCAAGAAATACCATTTTTAAGCATGAAATTCCACCCCGAGTCAAGTCCCCTGAAGGATATTTCAATTGGGGCACAAAAAAAATTTGGCCTCCCAAGCACACATTTTTTCTGACCGCGGGGTCAGGAGTTTTCCTCCTCTGGGTGCAAAAAGCTTGATTTTTAGAAACAGCAAGAAATACCATTTTTAAGCATGAAATTCCACCCCGAGTCAAGTCCCCTGAAGGATTTTTCAATTTGGGCACAAGAAAAATTTGGCCTCCCAAGCACACTTTTTTCTGACCGCGGGGTCAGGAGTTTTCTTCCTCTGGGTACAAAAAGCTTGATTTTTAGAAACAGCAAGAAATACCGTTTTTAAGCATGAAATTCCACCCCGAGTCAAGTCCCCTGAAGGATTTTTCAATTTGGGCACAAAAAAAATTTGGCCTCCGAAGCACACATTTTTCTGACCGCGGGGTCAGGAGTTTTCCTCCTCTGGGTGCAAAAAGCTTGATTTTTAGAAACAGCAAGAAATACCGTTTTTAAGCATGAAATTCCACCCCGAGTCAAGTCCCCTGAAGGATTTTTCAATTTGGGCACAAAAAAATTTTGGCCTCCCAAGCACACTTTTTTCTGACCGCGGGGTCAGGAGTTTTCCTCCTCTGGGTGCAAAAAGCTTGATTTTTAGAAACAGCAAGAAATACCGTTTTTAAGCATGAAATTCCACCCCGAGTCAAGTCCCCAGAAGGATTTTTCAATTTGGGTACAAAAAAAATTTGGCCTCCCAAGCACACTTTTTTCTGACCGCGGGGTCAGGAGTTTTCCTCCTCTGGGTGCAAATAGCTTGATTTTTAGAAACAGCAAGAAATACCATTTTTAAGCATGAAATTCCACCCCGAGTCAAGTCCCCTGAAGGATTTTTCAATTGGGGCACAAAAAAAATTTGGCCTCCCAAGCACACATTTTTTCTGACCGCGGGGTCAGGAGTTTTCTTCCTCTGGGTACAAAAAGCTTGATTTTTAGAAACAGCAAGAAATACCATTTTTCAGCATGAAATTCCACCCCGAGTCAAGTCCCCTGAAGGATTTTTCAATTTGGGCACAAAAAAAATTTGGCCTCCCAAGCACACATTTTTCTGACCGCGGGGTCAGGAGTTTTCCTCCTCTGGGTGCAAAAAGCTTGATTTTTAGAAACAGCAAGAAATACCATTTTTAAGCATGAAATTCCACCCCGAGTCAAGTCCCCTGAAGGATATTTCAATTGGGGCACAAAAAAAATTTGGCCTCCCAAGCACACATTTTTTCTGACCGCGGGGTCAGGAGTTTTCCTCCTCTGGGTGCAAAAAGCTTGATTTTTAGAAACAGCAAGAAATACCGTTTTTAAGCATGAAATTCCACCCCGAGTCAAGTCCCCAGAAGGATTTTTCAATTTGGGTACAAAAAGAATTTGGCTACCCAAGCACACTTTTTTCTGACCACGGGGTCAGGAGTTTTCTTCCTCTGGGTACAAAAAGCTTGATTTTTAGAAACAGCAAGAAATACCATTTTTAAGCATGAAATTCCACCCCGAGTCAAGTCCCCTGAAGGATTTTTCAATTTGGGCACAAAAAAAATTTGGCCTCCGAAGCACACATTTTTCTGACCGCGGGGTCAGGAGTTTTCTTCCTCTGGGTACAAAAAGCTTGATTTTTAGAAACAGCAAGAAATACCATTTTTAAGCATGAAATTCCACCCCGAGTCAAGTCCCCTGAAGGATTTTTCAATTTGGGCACAAAAAAAATTTGGCCTCCCAAGCACACATTTTTCTGACCGCGGGGTCGGGAGTTTTCCTCCTCTGGGTGCAAAAAGCTTGATTTTTAGAAACAGCAAGAAATACCATTTTTAAGCATGAAATTCCACCCCGAGTCAAGTTCCCTGAAGGATTTTTCAATTTGGGCACAAAAAAAATTTGGCCTCCCAAGCACACATTTTTCTGACCGCGGGGTCAGGAGTTTTCCTCCTCTGGGTGCAAAAAGCTTGATTTTTAGAAACAGCAAGAATTACCGTTTTTAAGCATGAAATTCCACCCCGAGTCAAGTCCCCTGAAGGATTTTTCAATTTGGGCACAAAAAAAATTTGGCCTCCGAAGCACACATTTTTCTGACCGCGGGGTCAGGAGTTTTCTTCCTCTGGGTACAATAAGCTTGATTTTTAGAAACAGCAAGAAATACCATTTTTAAGCATGAAATTCCACCCCGAGTCAAGTCCCCTGAAGGATTTTTCAATTTGGGCACAAAAAAAATTTGGCCTCCCAAGCACACTTTTTTCTGACCGCGGGGTCAGGAGTTTTCCTCCTCTGGGTGCAAAAAGCTTGATTTTTAGAAACAGCAAGAAATACCGTTTTTAAGCATGAAATTCCACCCCGAGTCAAGTCCCCTGAAGGATTTTTCAATTTGGGCACAAAAAAAATTTGGCCTCCGAAGCACACATTTTTCTGACCGCGGGGTCAGGAGTTTTCTTCCTCTGGGTACAAAAAGCTTGATTTTTAGAAACAGCAAGAAATACCATTTTTAAGCATGAAATTCCACCCCGAGTCAAGTCCCCTGAAGGATTTTTCAATTTGGGCACAAAAAAAATTTGGCCTCCGAAGCACACATTTTTCTAACCGCGGGGTCAGGAGTTTTCTTCTTCTGGGTACAAAAAGCTTGATTTTTAGAAACAGCAAGAAATACCATTTTTAAGCATGAAATTCCACCCCAAGTCAAGTCCCCTGAAGGATTTTTCAATTTGGGCACAAAAAAAATTTGGCCTCCCAAGCACACATTTTTCTGACCGCGGGGTCGGGAGTTTTCCTCCTCTGGGTGCAAAAAGCTTGATTTTTAGAAACAGCAAGAAATACCGTTTTTAAGCATGAAATTCCACCCCGAATCAAGTCCCCAGAAGGATTTTTCAATTTGGGTACAAAAAGAATTTGGCTACCCAAGCACACTTTTTTCTGACCGCGGGGTCAGGAGTTTTCTTCCTCTGGGTACAAAAAGCTTGATTTTTAGAAACAGCAAGAAATACCATTTTTAAGCATGAAATTCCACCCCGAGTCAAGTCCCCTGAAGGATTTTTCAATTTGGGCACAAAAAAAATTTGGCCTCCCAAGCACACATTTTTCTGACCGCGGGGTCAGGAGTTTTCCTCCTCTGGGTGCAAAAAGCTTGATTTTTAGAAACAGCAAGAAATACCGTTTTTAAGCATGAAATTCCACCCCGAGTCAAGTCCCATGAAGGATTTTTCAATTTGGGCACAAAAAAAATTTGGCCTCCGAAGCACACATTTTTCTGACCGCGGGGTCAGGAGTTTTCTTCCTCTGGGTACAATAAGCTTGATTTTTAGAAACAGCAAGAAATACCATTTTTAAGCATGAAATTCCACCCCGAGTCAAGTCCCCTGAAGGATTTTTCAATTTGGGCACAAAAAAAATTTGGCCTCCGAAGCACACATTTTTCTGACCGCGGGGTCAGGAGTTTTCTTCCTCTGGGTACAAAAAGCTTGATTTTTAGAAACAGCAAGAAATACCGTTTTTAAGCATGAAATTCCACCCCGAATCAAGTCCCCAGAAGGATTTTTCAATTTGGGTACAAAAAGAATTTGGCTACCCAAGCACACTTTTTTCTGACCGCGGGGTCAGGAGTTTTCTTCCTCTGGGTACAAAAAGCTTGATTTTTAGAAACAGCAAGAAATACCATTTTTAAGCATGAAATTCCACCCCGAGTCAAGTCCCCTGAAGGATTTTTCAATTTGGGCACAAAAAAAATTTGGCCTCCCAAGCACACATTTTTCTGACCGCGGGGTCAGGAGTTTTCTTCCTCTGGGTACAAAAAGCTTGATTTTTAGAAACAGCAAGAAATACCATTTTTAAGCATGAAATTCCACCCCGTGTCAAGTCCCCTGAAGGATTTTTCAATTTGGGCACAAAAAAAATTTGGCCTCCCAAGCACACATTTTTCTGACCGCGGGGTCAGGAGTTTTCCTCCTCTGGGTGCAAAAAGCTTGATTTTTAGAAACAGCAAGAAATACCGTTTTTAAGCATGAAATTCCACCCCGAGTCAAGTCCCCTGTAGGATTTTTCAATTTGGGCACAAAAAAAATTTGGCCTCGGAAGCACACATTTTTCTGACCGCGGGGTCAGGAGTTTTCTTCCTCTGGGTACAAAAAGCTTGATTTTTAGAAACAGCAAGAAATACCATTTTTAAGCATGAAATTCCACCCCGAGTCAAGTCCCCTGAAGGATTTTTCAATTTGGGCACAAAAAAAATTTGGCCTCCCAAGCACACATTTTTCTGACCGCGGGGTCAGGAGTTTTCCTCCTCTGGGTGGAAAAAGCTTGATGTTTAGAAACAGCAAGAAATACCGTTTTTAAGCATGAAATTCCACCTCGAGTCAAGTCCCCAGAAGGATTTTTCAATTTGGGTACAAAAAGAATTTGGCTACCCAAGCACACTTTTTTCTGACCGCGGGGTCAGGAGTTTTCCTCCTCTGGGTGCAAAAAGCTTGATTTTTAGAAACAGCAAGAAATACCGTTTTTAAGCATGAAATTCCACCCCGAGTCAAGTCCCCTGAAGGATTTTTCAATTTGGGCACAAAAAAAATTTGGCCTCCCAAGCACACTTTTTTCTGACCGCGGGGTCAGGAGTTTTCCTCCTCTGGGTGCAAAAAGCTTGATTTTTAGAAACAGCAAGAAATACCGTTTTTAAGCATGAAATTCCACCCCGAGTCAAGTCCCCAGAAGGATTTTTCAATTTGGGTACAAAAAGAATTTGGCTACCCAAGCACACTTTTTTCTGACCGCGGGGTCAGGAGTTTTCCTCCTCTGGGTGCAAATAGCTTGATTTTTAGAAACAGCAAGAAATACCATTTTTAAGCATGAAATTCCACCCCGAGTCAAGTCCCCTGAAGGATTTTTCAATTTGGGCACAAAAAAAATTTGGCCTCCCAAGCACACTTTTTTCTGACCGCGGGGTCAGGAGTTTTCTTCCTCTGGGTACAAAAAGCTTGATTTTTAGAAACAGCAAGAAATACCATTTTTAAGCATGAAATTCCACCCCGAGTCAAGTCCCCTGAAGGATTTTTCAATTTGGGCACAAAAAAAATTTGGCCTCCCAAGCACACATTTTTCTGACCGCGGGGTCAGGAGTTTTCCTCCTCTGGGTGCAAAAAGCTTGATTTTTAGAAACAGCAAGAAATACCGTTTTTAAGCATGAAATTCCACCCCGAGTCAAGTCCCCAGAAGGATTTTTCAATTTGGGCACAAAAAAAATTTGGCGTCCCAAACACACTTTTTTCTGACCGCGGGGTCAGGAGTTTTCTTCCTCTGGGTACAAAAAGCTTGATTTTTAGAAACAGCAAGAAATACCATTTTTAAGCATGAAATTCCACCCCGAGTCAAGTCCCCTGAAGGATTTTTCAATTTGGGCACAAAAAAAATTTGGCCTCCCAAGCACACATTTTTCTGACCGCGGGGTCAGGAGTTTTCCTCCTCTGGGTGCAAAAAGCTTGATTTTTAGAAACAGCAAGAAATACCGTTTTTAAGCATGAAATTCCACCCCGAGTCAAGTCCCCTGAAGGATTTTTCAATTTGGGCACAAAAAAAATTTGGCCTCCCAAGCACACTTTTTTCTGACCGCGGGGTCAGGAGTTTTCTTCCTCTGGGTACAAAAAGCTTGATTTTTAGAAACAGCAAGAAATACCATTTTTAAGCATGAAATTCCACCCCGAGTCAAGTCCCCTGAAGGATTTTTCAATTTGGGCACAAAAAAAATTTGGCCTCCCAAGCACACATTTTTCTGACCGCGGGGTCAGGAGTTTTCCTCCTCTGGGTGCAAAAAGCTTGATTTTTAGAAACAGCAAGAAATACCGTTTTTAAGCATGAAATTCCACCCCGAGTCAAGTCCCCAGAAGGATTTTTCAATTTGGGCACAAAAAAAATTTGGCGTCCCAAGCACACTTTTTTCTGACCGCGGGGTCAGGAGTTTTCTTCCTCTGGGTACAAAAAGCTTGATTTTTAGAAACAGCAAGAAATACCATTTTTAAGCATGAAATTCCACCCCGAGTCAAGTCCCCTGAAGGATTTTTCAATTTGGGCACAAAAAAAATTTGGCCTCCCAAGCACACATTTTTCTGACCGCGGGGTCAGGAGTTTTCCTCCTCTGGGTGCAAAAAGCTTGATTTTTAGAAACAGCAAGAAATACCGTTTTTAAGCATGAAATTCCACCCCGAGTCAAGTCCCCTGAAGGATTTTTCAATTTGGGCACAAAAAAAATTTGGCCTCCCAAGCACACATTTTTCTGACCGCGGGGTCAGGAGTTTTCCTCCTCTGGGTGCAAAAAGCTTGATTTTTAGAAACAGCAAGAAATACCGTTTTTAAGCATGAAATTCCACCCCGAGTCAAGTCCCCAGAAGGATTTTTCAATTTGGGTACAAAAAGAATTTGGCTACCCAAGCACACTTTTTTCTGACCGCGGGGTCAGGAGTTTTCCTCCTCTGGGTGCAAAAAGCTTGATTTTTAGAAACAGCAAGAAATACCGTTTTTAAGCATGAAATTCCACCCCGAGTCAAGTCCCCTGAAGGATTTTTCAATTTGGGCACAAAAAAAATTTGGCCTCCCAAGCACACTTTTTTCTGACCGCGGGGTCAGGAGTTTTCCTCCTCTGGGTGCAAAAAGCTTGATTTTTAGAAACAGCAAGAAATACCGTTTTTAAGCATGAAATTCCACCCCGAGTCAAGTCCCCAGAAGGATTTTTCAATTTGGGTACAAAAAGAATTTGGCTACCCAAGCACACTTTTTTCTGACCGCGGGGTCAGGAGTTTTCCTCCTCTGGGTGCAAATAGCTTGATTTTTAGAAACAGCAAGAAATACCATTTTTAAGCATGAAATTCCACCCCGAGTCAAGTCCCCTGAAGGATTTTTCAATTTGGGCACAAAAAAAATTTGGCCTCCCAAGCACACATTTTTCTGACCGCGGGGTCAGGAGTTTTCCTCCTCTGGGTGCAAAAAGCTTGATTTTTAGAAACAGCAAGAAATACCGTTTTTAAGCATGAAATTCCACCCCGAGTCAAGTCCCCAGAAGGATTTTTCAATTTGGGTACAAAAAGAATTTGGCTACCCAAGCACACTTTTTTCTGACCGCGGGGTCAGGAGTTTTCTTCCACTGGGTACAAAAAGCTTGATTTTTAGAAACAGCAAGAAATACCATTTTTAAGCATGAAATTCCACCCCGAGTCAAGTCCCATGAAGGATTTTTCAATTTGGGCACAAAAAAAATTTGGCCTCCGAAGCACACATTTTTCTGACCGCGGGGTCAGGAGTTTTCTTCCTCTGGGTACAATAAGCTTGATTTTTAGAAACAGCAAGAAATACCATTTTTAAGCATGAAATTCCACCCCGAGTCAAGTCCCCTGAAGGATTTTTCAATTTGGGCACAAAAAAAATTTGGCCTCCCAAGCACACATTTTTCTGACCGCGGGGTCAGGAGTTTTCCTCCTCTGGGTGCAAAAAGCTTGATTTTTAGAAACAGCAAGAAATACCGTTTTTAAGCATGAAATTCCACCCCGAGTCAAGTCCCCAGAAGGATTTTTCAATTTGGGTACAAAAAGAATTTGGCTACCCAAGCACACTTTTTTCTGACCGCGGGGTCAGGAGTTTTCCTCCTCTGGGTGCAAATAGCTTGATTTTTAGAAACAGCAAGAAATACCATTTTTAAGCATGAAATTCCACCCCGAGTCAAGTCCCCTGAAGGATTTTTCAATTTGGGCACAAAAAAAATTTGGCCTCCCAAGCACACTTTTTTCTGACCGCGGGGTCAGGAGTTTTCTTCCTCTGGGTACAAAAAGCTTGATTTTTAGAAACAGCAAGAAATACCATTTTTAAGCATGAAATTCCACCCCGAGTCAAGTCCCCTGAAGGATTTTTCAATTTGGGCACAAAAAAAATTTGGCCTCCCAAGCACACATTTTTCTGACCGCGGGGTCAGGAGTTTTCCTCCTCTGGGTGCAAAAAGCTTGATTTTTAGAAACAGCAAGAAATACCGTTTTTAAGCATGAAATTCCACCCCGAGTCAAGTCCCCAGAAGGATTTTTCAATTTGGGCACAAAAAAAATTTGGCGTCCCAAACACACTTTTTTCTGACCGCGGGGTCAGGAGTTTTCTTCCTCTGGGTACAAAAAGCTTGATTTTTAGAAACAGCAAGAAATACCATTTTTAAGCATGAAATTCCACCCCGAGTCAAGTCCCCTGAAGGATTTTTCAATTTGGGCACAAAAAAAATTTGGCCTCCCAAGCACACATTTTTCTGACCGCGGGGTCAGGAGTTTTCCTCCTCTGGGTGCAAAAAGCTTGATTTTTAGAAACAGCAAGAAATACCGTTTTTAAGCATGAAATTCCACCCCGAGTCAAGTCCCCTGAAGGATTTTTCAATTTGGGCACAAAAAAAATTTGGCCTCCCAAGCACACTTTTTTCTGACCGCGGGGTCAGGAGTTTTCTTCCTCTGGGTACAAAAAGCTTGATTTTTAGAAACAGCAAGAAATACCATTTTTAAGCATGAAATTCCACCCCGAGTCAAGTCCCCTGAAGGATTTTTCAATTTGGGCACAAAAAAAATTTGGCCTCCCAAGCACACATTTTTCTGACCGCGGGGTCAGGAGTTTTCCTCCTCTGGGTGCAAAAAGCTTGATTTTTAGAAACAGCAAGAAATACCGTTTTTAAGCATGAAATTCCACCCCGAGTCAAGTCCCCAGAAGGATTTTTCAATTTGGGCACAAAAAAAATTTGGCGTCCCAAGCACACTTTTTTCTGACCGCGGGGTCAGGAGTTTTCTTCCTCTGGGTACAAAAAGCTTGATTTTTAGAAACAGCAAGAAATACCATTTTTAAGCATGAAATTCCACCCCGAGTCAAGTCCCCTGAAGGATTTTTCAATTTGGGCACAAAAAAAATTTGGCCTCCCAAGCACACATTTTTCTGACCGCGGGGTCAGGAGTTTTCCTCCTCTGGGTGCAAAAAGCTTGATTTTTAGAAACAGCAAGAAATACCGTTTTTAAGCATGAAATTCCACCCCGAGTCAAGTCCCCTGAAGGATTTTTCAATTTGGGCACAAAAAAAATTTGGCCTCCCAAGCACACATTTTTCTGACCGCGGGGTCAGGAGTTTTCCTCCTCTGGGTGCAAAAAGCTTGATTTTTAGAAACAGCAAGAAATACCGTTTTTAAGCATGAAATTCCACCCCGAGTCAAGTCCCCAGAAGGATTTTTCAATTTGGGTACAAAAAGAATTTGGCTACCCAAGCACACTTTTTTCTGACCGCGGGGTCAGGAGTTTTCCTCCTCTGGGTGCAAAAAGCTTGATTTTTAGAAACAGCAAGAAATACCGTTTTTAAGCATGAAATTCCACCCCGAGTCAAGTCCCCTGAAGGATTTTTCAATTTGGGCACAAAAAAAATTTGGCCTCCCAAGCACACTTTTTTCTGACCGCGGGGTCAGGAGTTTTCCTCCTCTGGGTGCAAAAAGCTTGATTTTTAGAAACAGCAAGAAATACCGTTTTTAAGCATGAAATTCCACCCCGAGTCAAGTCCCCAGAAGGATTTTTCAATTTGGGTACAAAAAGAATTTGGCCACCCAAGCACACTTTTTTCTGACCGCGGGGTCAGGAGTTTTCCTCCTCTGGGTGCAAAAAGCTTGATTTTTAGAAACAGCAAGAAATACCGTTTTTAAGCATGAAATTCCACCCCGAGTCAAGTCCCCTGAAGGATTTTTCAATTTGGGCACAAAAAAAATTTGGCCTCCCAAGCACACATTTTTCTGACCGCGGGGTCAGGAGTTTTCCTCCTCTGGGTGCAAAAAGCTTGATTTTTAGAAACAGCAAGAAATACCGTTTTTAAGCATGAAATTCCACCCCGAGTCAAGTCCCCAGAAGGATTTTTCAATTTGGGTACAAAAAGAATTTGGCTACCCAAGCACACTTTTTTCTGACCGCGGGGTCAGGAGTTTTCCTCCTCTGGGTGCAAAAAGCTTGATTTTTAGAAACAGCAAGAAATACCGTTTTTAAGCATGAAATTCCACCCCGAGTCAAGTCCCCTGAAGGATTTTTCAATTTGGGCACAAAAAAAATTTGGCCTCCCAAGCACACTTTTTTCTGACCGCGGGGTCAGGAGTTTTCCTCCTCTGGGTGCAAAAAGCTTGATTTTTAGAAACAGCAAGAAATACCGTTTTTAAGCATGAAATTCCACCCCGAGTCAAGTCCCCAGAAGGATTTTTCAATTTGGGTACAAAAAGAATTTGGCTACCCAAGCACACTTTTTTCTGACCGCGGGGTCAGGAGTTTTCCTCCTCTGGGTGCAAATAGCTTGATTTTTAGAAACAGCAAGAAATACCATTTTTAAGCATGAAATTCCACCCCGAGTCAAGTCCCCTGAAGGATTTTTCAATTTGGGCACAAAAAAAATTTGGCCTCCCAAGCACACATTTTTCTGACCGCGGGGTCAGGAGTTTTCCTCCTCTGGGTGCAAAAAGCTTGATTTTTAGAAACAGCAAGAAATACCGTTTTTAAGCATGAAATTCCACCCCGAGTCAAGTCCCCAGAAGGATTTTTCAATTTGGGTACAAAAAGAATTTGGCTACCCAAGCACACTTTTTTCTGACCGCGGGGTCAGGAGTTTTCTTCCACTGGGTACAAAAAGCTTGATTTTTAGAAACAGCAAGAAATACCATTTTTAAGCATGAAATTCCACCCCGAGTCAAGTCCCCTGAAGGATTTTTCAATTTGGGCACAAAAAAAATTTGGCCTCCCAAGCACACATTTTTCTGACCGCGGGGTCAGGAGTTTTCCTCCTCTGGGTGCAAAAAGCTTGATTTTTAGAAACAGCAAGAAATACCGTTTTTAAGCATGAAATTCCACCCCGAGTCAAGTCCCCTGAAGGATTTTTCAATTTGGGCACAAAAAAAATTTGGCCTCCCAAGCACACTTTTTTCTGACCGCGGGGTCAGGAGTTTTCTTCCTCTGGGTACAAAAAGCTTGATTTTTAGAAACAGCAAGAAATACCATTTTTAAGCATGAAATTCCACCCCGAGTCAAGTCCCCTGAAGGATTTTTCAATTTGGGCACAAAAAAAATTTGGCCTCCCAAGCACACATTTTTCTGACCGCGGGGTCAGGAGTTTTCCTCCTCTGGGTGCAAAAAGCTTGATTTTTAGAAACAGCAAGAAATACCGTTTTTAAGCATGAAATTCCACCCCGAGTCAAGTCCCCAGAAGGATTTTTCAATTTGGGCACAAAAAAAATTTGGCGTCCCAAACACACTTTTTTCTGACCGCGGGGTCAGGAGTTTTCTTCCTCTGGGTACAAAAAGCTTGATTTTTAGAAACAGCAAGAAATACCATTTTTAAGCATGAAATTCCACCCCGAGTCAAGTCCCCTGAAGGATTTTTCAATTTGGGCACAAAAAAAATTTGGCCTCCCAAGCACACATTTTTCTGACCGCGGGGTCAGGAGTTTTCCTCCTCTGGGTGCAAAAAGCTTGATTTTTAGAAACAGCAAGAAATACCGTTTTTAAGCATGAAATTCCACCCCGAGTCAAGTCCCCTGAAGGATTTTTCAATTTGGGCACAAAAAAAATTTGGCCTCCCAAGCACACTTTTTTCTGACCGCGGGGTCAGGAGTTTTCTTCCTCTGGGTACAAAAAGCTTGATTTTTAGAAACAGCAAGAAATACCATTTTTAAGCATGAAATTCCACCCCGAGTCAAGTCCCCAGAAGGATTTTTCAATTTGGGCACAAAAAAAATTTGGCGTCCCAAGCACACTTTTTTCTGACCGCGGGGTCAGGAGTTTTCTTCCTCTGGGTACAAAAAGCTTGATTTTTAGAAACAGCAAGAAATACCATTTTTAAGCATGAAATTCCACCCCGAGTCAAGTCCCCTGAAGGATTTTTCAATTTGGGCACAAAAAAAATTTGGCCTCCCAAGCACACATTTTTCTGACCGCGGGGTCAGGAGTTTTCCTCCTCTGGGTGCAAAAAGCTTGATTTTTAGAAACAGCAAGAAATACCGTTTTTAAGCATGAAATTCCACCCCGAGTCAAGTCCCCTGAAGGATTTTTCAATTTGGGCACAAAAAAAATTTGGCCTCCGAAGCACACATTTTTCTGACCGCGGGGTCAGGAGTTTTCTTCCTCTGGGTACAAAAAGCTTGATTTTTAGAAACAGCAAGAAATACCGTTTTTAAGCATGAAATTCCACCCCGAATCAAGTCCCCAGAAGGATTTTTCAATTTGGGTACAAAAAGAATTTGGCTACCCAAGCACACTTTTTTCTGACCGCGGGGTCAGGAGTTTTCTTCCTCTGGGTACAAAAAGCTTGATTTTTAGAAACAGCAAGAAATACCATTTTTAAGCATGAAATTCCACCCCGAGTCAAGTCCCCTGAAGGATTTTTCAATTTGGGCACAAAAAAAATTTGGCCTCCCAAGCACACATTTTTCTGACCGCGGGGTCAGGAGTTTTCTTCCTCTGGGTACAAAAAGCTTGATTTTTAGAAACAGCAAGAAATACCATTTTTAAGCATGAAATTCCACCCCGAGTCAAGTCCCCTGAAGGATTTTTCAATTTGGGCACAAAAAAAATTTGGCCTCCCAAGCACACATTTTTCTGACCGCGGGGTCAGGAGTTTTCCTCCTCTGGGTGCAAAAAGCTTGATTTTTAGAAACAGCAAGAAATACCGTTTTTAAGCATGAAATTCCACCCCGAGTCAAGTCCCCTGTAGGATTTTTCAATTTGGGCACAAAAAAAATTTGGCCTCGGAAGCACACATTTTTCTGACCGCGGGGTCAGGAGTTTTCTTCCTCTGGGTACAAAAAGCTTGATTTTTAGAAACAGCAAGAAATACCATTTTTAAGCATGAAATTCCACCCCGAGTCAAGTCCCCTGAAGGATTTTTCAATTTGGGCACAAAAAAAATTTGGCCTCCCAAGCACACATTTTTCTGACCGCGGGGTCAGGAGTTTTCCTCCTCTGGGTGCAAAAAGCTTGATTTTTAGAAACAGCAAGAAATACCGTTTTTAAGCATGAAATTCCACCCCGAGTCAAGTCCCCAGAAGGATTTTTCAATTTGGGTACAAAAAGAATTTGGCTACCCAAGCACACTTTTTTCTGACCGCGGGGTCAGGAGTTTTCCTCCTCTGGGTGCAAAAAGCTTGATTTTTAGAAACAGCAAGAAATACCGTTTTTAAGCATGAAATTCCACCCCGAGTCAAGTCCCCTGAAGGATTTTTCAATTTGGGCACAAAAAAAATTTGGCCTCCCAAGCACACTTTTTTCTGACCGCGGGGTCAGGAGTTTTCCTCCTCTGGGTGCAAAAAGCTTGATTTTTAGAAACAGCAAGAAATACCGTTTTTAAGCATGAAATTCCACCCCGAGTCAAGTCCCCAGAAGGATTTTTCAATTTGGGTACAAAAAGAATTTGGCTACCCAAGCACACTTTTTTCTGACCGCGGGGTCAGGAGTTTTCCTCCTCTGGGTGCAAATAGCTTGATTTTTAGAAACAGCAAGAAATACCGTTTTTAAGCATGAAATTCCACCCCGAGTCAAGTCCCCTGAAGGATTTTTCAATTTGGGCACAAAAAAAATTTGGCCTCCCAAGCACACTTTTTTCTGACCGCGGGGTCAGGAGTTTTCCTCCTCTGGGTGCAAAAAGCTTGATTTTTAGAAACAGCAAGAAATACCGTTTTTAAGCATGAAATTCCACCCCGAGTCAAGTCCCCAGAAGGATTTTTCAATTTGGGTACAAAAAGAATTTGGCTACCCAAGCACACTTTTTTCTGACCGCGGGGTCAGGAGTTTTCCTCCTCTGGGTGCAAATAGCTTGATTTTTAGAAACAGCAAGAAATACCATTTTTAAGCATGAAATTCCACCCCGAGTCAAGTCCCCTGAAGGATTTTTCAATTTGGGCACAAAAAAAATTTGGCCTCCCAAGCACACTTTTTTCTGACCGCGGGGTCAGGAGTTTTCTTCCTCTGGGTACAAAAAGCTTGATTTTTAGAAACAGCAAGAAATACCATTTTTAAGCATGAAATTCCACCCCGAGTCAAGTCCCCTGAAGGATTTTTCAATTTGGGCACAAAAAAAATTTGGCCTCCCAAGCACACATTTTTCTGACCGCGGGGTCAGGAGTTTTCCTCCTCTGGGTGCAAAAAGCTTGATTTTTAGAAACAGCAAGAAATACCGTTTTTAAGCATGAAATTCCACCCCGAGTCAAGTCCCCAGAAGGATTTTTCAATTTGGGTACAAAAAGAATTTGGCTACCCAAGCACACTTTTTTCTGACCGCGGGGTCAGGAGTTTTCTTCCACTGGGTACAAAAAGCTTGATTTTTAGAAACAGCAAGAAATACCATTTTTAAGCATGAAATTCCACCCCGAGTCAAGTCCCCTGAAGGATTTTTCAATTTGGGCACAAAAAAAATTTGGCCTCCCAAGCACACATTTTTCTGACCGCGGGGTCAGGAGTTTTCCTCCTCTGGGTGCAAAAAGCTTGATTTTTAGAAACAGCAAGAAATACCGTTTTTAAGCATGAAATTCCACCCCGAGTCAAGTCCCCTGAAGGATTTTTCAATTTGGGCACAAAAAAAATTTGGCCTCCGAAGCACACATTTTTCTGACCGCGGGGTCAGGAGTTTTCTTCCTCTGGGTACAATAAGCTTGATTTTTAGAAACAGCAAGAAATACCATTTTTAAGCATGAAATTCCACCCCGAGTCAAGTCCCCTGAAGGATTTTTCAATTTGGGCACAAAAAAAATTTGGCCTCCGAAGCACACATTTTTCTGACCGCGGGGTCAGGAGTTTTCTTCCTCTGGGTACAAAAAGCTTGATTTTTAGAAACAGCAAGAAATACCATTTTTAAGCATGAAATTCCACCCCGAGTCAAGTCCCCTGAAGGATTTTTCAATTTGGGCACAAAAAAAATTTGGCCTCCCAAGCACACATTTTTCTGACCGCGGGGTCAGGAGTTTTCCTCCTCTGGGTGCAAAAAGCTTGATTTTTAGAAACAGCAAGAAATACCGTTTTTAAGCATGAAATTCCACCCCGAGTCAAGTCCCCTGAAGGATTTTTCAATTTGGGCACAAAAAAAATTTGGCCTCCCAAGCACACTTTTTTCTGACCGCGGGGTCAGGAGTTTTCCTCCTCTGGGTGCAAAAAGCTTGATTTTTAGAAACAGCAAGAAATACCGTTTTTAAGCATGAAATTCCACCCCGAGTCAAGTCCCCTGAAGGATTTTTCAATTTGGGCACAAAAAAAATTTGGCCTCCGAAGCACACATTTTTCTGACCGCGGGGTCAGGAGTTTTCTTCCTCTGGGTACAAAAAGCTTGATTTTTAGAAACAGCAAGAAATACAATTTTTAAGCATGAAATTCCACCCCGAGTCAAGTCCCCTGAAGGATTTTTCAATTGGGGCACAAAAAAAATTTGGCCTCCGAAGCACACATTTTTCTGACCGCGGGGTCAGGAGTTTTCTTCCTCTGGGTACAAAAAGCTTGATTTTTAGAAACAGCAAGAAATACCATTTTTAAGCATGAAATTCCACCCCGAGTCAAGTCCCCTGAAGGATTTTTCAATTTGGGCACAAAAAAAATTTGGCCTCCCAAGCACACATTTTTCTGACCGCGGGGTCAGGAGTTTTCCTCCTCTGGGTGCAAAAAGCTTGATTTTTAGAAACAGCAAGAAATACCGTTTTTAAGCATGAAATTCCACCCCGAGTCAAGTCCCCAGAAGGATTTTTCAATTTGGGTACAAAAAGAATTTGGCTACCCAAGCACACTTTTTTCTGACCGCGGGGTCAGGAGTTTTCCTCCTCTGGGTGCAAAAAGCTTGATTTTTAGAAACAGCAAGAAATACCGTTTTTAAGCATGAAATTCCACCCCGAGTCAAGTCCCCTGAAGGATTTTTCAATTTGGGCACAAAAAAAATTTGGCCTCCCAAGCACACTTTTTTCTGACCGCGGGGTCGGGAGTTTTCCTCCTCTGGGTGCAAAAAGCTTGATTTTTAGAAACAGCAAGAAATACCATTTTTAAGCATGAAATTCCACCCCGAGTCAAGTCCCCTGAAGGATTTTTCAATTTGGGCACAAAAAAAATTTGGCCTCCCAAGCACACTTTTTTCTGACCGCGGGGTCAGGAGTTTTCCTCCTCTGGGTGCAAAAAGCTTGATTTTTAGAAACAGCAAGAAATACCGTTTTTAAGCATGAAATTCCACCCCGAGTCAAGTCCCCTTAAGGATTTTTCAATTTGGGCACAAAAAAAATTTGGCCTCCGAAGCACACATTTTTCTGACCGCGGGGTCAGGAGTTTTCTTCCTCTGGGTACAAAAAGCTTGATTTTTAGAAACAGCAAGAAATACAATTTTTAAGCATGAAATTCCACCCCGAGTCAAGTCCCCTGAAGGATTTTTCAATTGGGGCACAAAAAAAATTTGGCCTCCGAAGCACACATTTTTCTGACCGCGGGGTCAGGAGTTTTCTTCCTCTGGGTACAAAAAGCTTGATTTTTAGAAACAGCAAGAAATACCATTTTTAAGCATGAAATTCCACCCCGAGTCAAGTCCCCTGAAGGATTTTTCAATTTGGGCACAAAAAAAATTTGGCCTCCCAAGCACACATTTTTCTGACCGCGGGGTCAGGAGTTTTCCTCCTCTGGGTGCAAAAAGCTTGATTTTTAGAAACAGCAAGAAATACCGTTTTTAAGCATGAAATTCCACCCCGAGTCAAGTCCCCAGAAGGATTTTTCAATTTGGGTACAAAAAGAATTTGGCTACCCAAGCACACTTTTTTCTGACCGCGGGGTCAGGAGTTTTCCTCCTCTGGGTGCAAAAAGCTTGATTTTTAGAAACAGCAAGAAATACCGTTTTTAAGCATGAAATTCCACCCCGAGTCAAGTCCCCTGAAGGATTTTTCAATTTGGGCACAAAAAAAATTTGGCCTCCCAAGCACACTTTTTTCTGACCGCGGGGTCGGGAGTTTTCCTCCTCTGGGTGCAAAAAGCTTGATTTTTAGAAACAGCAAGAAATACCATTTTTAAGCATGAAATTCCACCCCGAGTCAAGTCCCCTGAAGGATTTTTCAATTTGGGCACAAAAAAAATTTGGCCTCCCAAGCACACATTTTTCTGACCGCGGGGTCAGGAGATTTCCTCCTCTGGGTGCAAAAAGCTTGATTTTTAGAAACAGCAAGAAATACCGTTTTTAAGCATGAAATTCCACCCCGAGTCAAGTCCCCTGAAGGATTTTTCAATTTGGGCACAAAAAAAATTTGGCCTCCGAAGCACACATTTTTCTGACCGCGGGGTCAGGAGTTTTCTTCCTCTGGGTACAATAAGCTTGATTTTTAGAAACAGCAAGAAATACCATTTTTAAGCATGAAATTCCACCCCGAGTCAAGTCCCCTGAAGGATTTTTCAATTTGGGCACAAAAAAAATTTGGCCTCCCAAGCACACTTTTTTCTGACCGCGGGGTCAGGAGTTTTCTTCCTCTGGGTACAAAAAGCTTGATTTTTAGAAACAGCAAGAAATACCATTTTTAAGCATGAAATTCCACCCCGAGTCAAGTCCCCTGAAGGATTTTTCAATTTGGGCACAAAAAAAATTTGGCCTCCCAAGCACACATTTTTCTGACCGCGGGGTCAGGAGTTTTCTTCCTCTGGGTACAAAAAGCTTGATTTTTAGAAACAGCAAGAAATACCATTTTTAAGCATGAAATTCCACCCCGAGTCAAGTCCCCTGAAGGATTTTTCAATTTGGGCACAAAAAAAATTTGGCCTCCCAAGCACACATTTTTCTGACCGCGGGGTCAGGAGTTTTCCTCCTCTGGGTGCAAAAAGCTTGATTTTTAGAAACAGCAAGAAATACCGTTTTTAAGCATGAAATTCCACCCCGAGTCAAGTCCCATGAAGGATTTTTCAATTTGGGCACAAAAAAAATTTGGCCTCCGAAGCACACATTTTTCTGACCGCGGGGTCAGGAGTTTTCTTCCTCTGGGTACAATAAGCTTGATTTTTAGAAACAGCAAGAAATACCATTTTTAAGCATGAAATTCCACCCCGAGTCAAGTCCCCTGAAGGATTTTTCAATTTGGGCATAAAAAAAATTTGGCCTCCGAAGCACACATTTTTCTGACCGCGGGGTCAGGAGTTTTCTTCCTCTGGGTACAAAAAGCTTGATTTTTAGAAACAGCAAGAAATACCATTTTTAAGCATGAAATTCCACCCTGAGTCAAGTCCCCTGAAGGATTTTTCAATTTGGGCACAAAAAAAATTTGGCCTCCCAAGCACACTTTTTTCTGACCGCGGGGTCAGGAGTTTTCTTCCTCTGGGTACAAAAAGCTTGATTTTTAGAAACAGCAAGAAATACCATTTTTAAGCATGAAATTCCACCCCGAGTCAAGTCCCCTGAAGGATTTTTCAATTTGGGCACAAAAAAAATTTGGCCTCCCAAGCACACATTTTTCTGACCGCGGGGTCAGGAGTTTTCCTCCTCTGGGTGCAAAAAGCTTGATTTTTAGAAACAGCAAGAAATACCGTTTTTAAGCATGAAATTCCACCCCGAGTCAAGTCCCATGAAGGATTTTTCAATTTGGGCACAAAAAAAATTTGGCCTCCGAAGCACACATTTTTCTGACCGCGGGGTCAGGAGTTTTCTTCCTCTGGGTACAATAAGCTTGATTTTTAGAAACAGCAAGAAATACCATTTTTAAGCATGAAATTCCACCCCGAGTCAAGTCCCCTGAAGGATTTTTCAATTTGGGCACAAAAAAAATTTGGCCTCCGAAGCACACATTTTTCTGACCGCGGGGTCAGGAGTTTTCTTCCTCTGGGTACAAAAAGCTTGATTTTTAGAAACAGCAAGAAATACCATTTTTAAGCATGAAATTCCACCCTGAGTCAAGTCCCCTGAAGGATTTTTCAATTTGGGCACAAAAAAAATTTGGCCTCCCAAGCACACATTTTTCTGACCGCGGGGTCAGGAGTTTTCCTCCTCTGGGTGCAAAAAGCTTGATTTTTAGAAACAGCAAGAAATACCGTTTTTAAGCATGAAATTCCACCCCGAGTCAAGTCCCCTGAAGGATTTTTCAATTTGGGCACAAAAAAAATTTGGCCTCCCAAGCACACTTTTTTCTGACCGCGGGGTCAGGAGTTTTCCTCCTCTGGGTGCAAAAAGCTTGATTTTTAGAAACAGCAAGAAATACCGTTTTTAAGCATGAAATTCCACCCCGAGTCAAGTCCCCAGAAGGATTTTTCAATTTGGGTACAAAAAGAATTTGGCCTCCCAAGCACACTTTTTTCTGACCGCGGGGTCAGGAGTTTTCCTCCTCTGGGTGCAAATAGCTTGATTTTTAGAAACAGCAAGAAATACCATTTTTAAGCATGAAATTCCACCCCGAGTCAAGTCCCCTGAAGGATTTTTCAATTGGGGCACAAAAAAAATTTGGCCTCCCAAGCACATATTTTTTCTGACCGCGGGGTCAGGAGTTTTCCTCCTCTGGGTGCAAAAAGCTTGATTTTTAGAAACAGCAAGAAATACCATTTTTGAGCATGAAATTCCACCCCGAGTCAAGTCCCCTGAAGGATTTTTCAATTTGGGCACAAAAAAAATTTGGCCTCCCAAGCACACTTTTTTCTGACCGCGGGGTCAGGAGTTTTCCTCCTCTGAGTGCAAAAAGCTTGATTTTTAGAAACAGCAAGAAATACCATTTTTAAGCATGAAATTCCACCCCGAGTCAAGTCCCCTGAAGGATTTTTCAATTGGGGCACAAAAAAAATTTGGCCTCCCAAGCACACATTTTTTCTGACCGCGGGGTCAGGAGTTTTCCTCCTCTGGGTGCAAAAAGCTTGATTTTTAGAAACAGCAAGAAATACCATTTTTGAGCATGAAATTCCACCCCGAGTCAAGTCCCCTGAAGGATTTTTCAATTTGGGCACAAAAAAAATTTGGCCTCCCAAGCACACATTTTTCTGACCGCGGGGTCAGGAGTTTTCCTCCTCTGAGTGCAAAAAGCTTGATTTTTAGAAACAGCAAGAAATACCATTTTTAAGCATGAAATTCCACCCCGAGTCAAGTCCCCTGAAGGATTTTTCAATTTGGGCACAAAAAAAATTTGGCGTCCCAAGCACACTTTTTTCTGACCGCGGGGTCAGGAGTTTTCTTCCTCTGGGTACAAAAAGCTTGATTTTTAGAAACAGCAAGAAATACCATTTTTAAGCATGAAATTCCACCCCGAGTCAAGTCCCCTGAAGGATTTTTCAATTTGGGCACAAAAAAAATTTGGCCTCCCAAGCACACATTTTTCTGACCGCGGGGTCAGGAGTTTTCCTCCTCTGGGTGCAAAAAGCTTGATTTTTAGAAACAGCAAGAAATACCGTTTTTAAGCATGAAATTCCACCCCGAGTCAAGTCCCCTGAAGGATTTTTCAATTTGGGCACAAAAAAAATTTGGCCTCCGAAGCACACATTTTTCTGACCGCTGGGTCAGGAGTTTTCTTCCTCTGGGTACAAAAAGCTTGATTTTTAGAAACAGCAAGAAATACCATTTTTAAGCATGAAATTCCACCCCGAGTCAAGTCCCCTGAAGGATTTTTCAATTTGGGCACAAAAAAAATTTGGCCTCCGAAGCACACATTTTTCTGACCGCGGGGTCAGGAGTTTTCTTCCTCTGGGTACAAAAAGCTTGATTTTTAGAAACAGCAAGAAATACCATTTTTAAGCATGAAATTCCACCCCGAGTCAAGTCCCCTGAAGGATTTTTCAATTTGGGCACAAAAATTTTGGCCTCCCAAGCACACATTTTTCTGACCGCGGGGTCAGGAGTTTTCCTCCTCTGGGTGCAAACAGCTTGATTTTTAGAAACAGCAAGAAATACCATTTTTAAGCATGAAATTCCACCCCGAGTCAAGTCCCCAGAAGGATTTTTCAATTTGGGTACAAAAAGAATTTGGCTACCCAAGCACACTTTTTTCTGACCGCGGGGTCAGGAGTTTTCTTCCTCTGGGTACAAAAAGCTTGATTTTTAGAAACAGCAAGAAATACCATTTTTAAGCATGAAATTCCACCCCGAGTCAAGTCCCCTGAAGGATTTTTCAATTTGGGCACAAAAAAAATTTGGCCTCCCAAGCACACATTTTTCTGACCGCGGGGTCAGGAGTTTTCCTCCTCTGGGTGCAAAAAGCTTGATTTTTAGAAACAGCAAGAAATACCGTTTTTAAGCATGAAATTCCACCCCGAGTCAAGTCCCCTGAAGGATTTTTCAATTTGGGCACAAAAAAAATTTGGCCTCCGAAGCACACATTTTTCTGACCGCGGGGTCAGGAGTTTTCTTCCTCTGGGTACAATAAGCTTGATTTTTAGAAACAGCAAGAAATACCATTTTTCAGCATGAAATTCCACCCCGAGTCAAGTCCCCTGAAGGATTTTTCAATTTGGGCACAAAAAAAATTTGGCCTCCCAAGCACACATTTTTCTGACCGCGGGGTCAGGAGTTTTCCTCCTCTGGGTGCAAAAAGCTTGATTTTTAGAAACAGCAAGAAATACCGTTTTTAAGCATGAAATTCCACCCCGAGTCAAGTCCCCAGAAGGATTTTTCAATTTGGGTACAAAAAGAATTTGGCTACCCAAGCACACTTTTTTCTGACCGCGGGGTCAGGAGTTTTCCTCCTCTGGGTGCAAAAAGCTTGATTTTTAGAAACAGCAAGAAATACCGTTTTTAAGCATGAAATTCCACCCCGAGTCAAGTCCCCTGAAGGATTTTTCAATTTGGGCACAAAAAAAATTTGGCCTCCGAAGCACACATTTTTCTGACCGCGGGGTCAGGAGTTTTCCTCCTCTGGGTGCAAAAAGCTTGATTTTTAGAAACAGCAAGAAATACCATTTTTGAGCATGAAATTCCACCCCGAGTCAAGTCCCCTGAAGGATTTTTCAATTTGGGCACAAAAAAAATTTGGCGTCCCAAGCACACTTTTTTCTGACCGCGGGGTCAGGAGTTTTCTTCCTCTGGGTACAAAAAGCTTGATTTTTAGAAACAGCAAGAAATACCATTTTTGAGCATGAAATTCCACCCCGAGTCAAGTCCCCTGAAGGATTTTTCAATTTGGGCACAAAAAAAATTTGGCCTCCCAAGCACACTTTTTTCTGACCGCGGGGTCAGGAGTTTTCCTCCTCTGGGTGCAAAAAGCTTGATTTTTAGAAACAGCAAGAAATACCATTTTTAAGCATGAAATTCCACCCCGAGTCAAGTCCCCTGAAGGATTTTTCAATTTGGGCACAAAAAAAATTTGGCCTCCCAAGCACACATTTTTCTGACCGCGGGGTCAGGAGTTTTCCTCCTCTGGGTGCAAAAAGCTTGATTTTTAGAAACAGCAAGAAATACCGTTTTTAAGCATGAAATTCCACCCCGAGTCAAGTCCCCTGAAGGATTTTTCAATTTGGGCACAAAAAAAATTTGGCCTCCGAAGCACACATTTTTCTGACCGCGGGGTCAGGAGTTTTCTTCCTCTGGGTACAATAAGCTTGATTTTTAGAAACAGCAACAAATACCATTTTTAAGCATGAAATTCCACCCCGAGTCAAGTCCCCTGAAGGATTTTTCAATTTGGGCACAAAAAAAATTTGGCCTCCCAAGCACACATTTTTCTGACCGCGGGGTCAGGAGTTTTCCTCCTCTGGGTGCAAAAAGCTTGATTTTTAGAAACAGCAAGAAATACCGTTTTTAAGCATGAAATTCCACCCCGAGTCAAGTCCCCAGAAGGATTTTTCAATTTGGGTACAAAAAGAATTTGGCTACCCAAGCACACTTTTTTCTGACCGCGGGGTCAGGAGTTTTCCTCCTCTGGGTGCAAAAAGCTTGATTTTTAGAAACAGCAAGAAATACCGTTTTTAAGCATGAAATTCCACCCCGAGTCAAGTCCCCTGAAGGATTTTTCAATTTGGGCACAAAAAAAATTTGGCCTCCGAAGCACACATTTTTCTGACCGCGGGGTCAGGAGTTTTCCTCCTCTGGGTGCAAAAAGCTTGATTTTTAGAAACAGCAAGAAATACCATTTTTGAGCATGAAATTCCACCCCGAGTCAAGTCCCCTGAAGGATTTTTCAATTTGGGCACAAAAAAAATTTGGCGTCCCAAGCACACTTTTTTCTGACCGCGGGGTCGGGAGTTTTCCTCCTCTGGGTGCAAAAAGCTTGATTTTTAGAAACAGCAAGAAATACCATTTTTAAGCATGAAATTCCACCCCGAGTCAAGTCCCCTGAAGGATTTTTCAATTTGGGCACAAAAAAAATTTGGCCTCCCAAGCACACATTTTTCTGACCGCGGGGTCAGGAGATTTCCTCCTCTGGGTGCAAAAAGCTTGATTTTTAGAAACAGCAAGAAATACCGTTTTTAAGCATGAAATTCCACCCCGAGTCAAGTCCCCTGAAGGATTTTTCAATTTGGGCACAAAAAAAATTTGGCCTCCGAAGCACACATTTTTCTGACCGCGGGGTCAGGAGTTTTCTTCCTCTGGGTACAATAAGCTTGATTTTTAGAAACAGCAAGAAATACCATTTTTAAGCATGAAATTCCACCCCGAGTCAAGTCCCCTGAAGGATTTTTCAATTTGGGCACAAAAAAAATTTGGCCTCCCAAGCACACTTTTTTCTGACCGCGGGGTCAGGAGTTTTCTTCCTCTGGGTACAAAAAGCTTGATTTTTAGAAACAGCAAGAAATACCATTTTTAAGCATGAAATTCCACCCCGAGTCAAGTCCCCTGAAGGATTTTTCAATTTGGGCACAAAAAAAATTTGGCCTCCCAAGCACACATTTTTCTGACCGCGGGGTCAGGAGTTTTCTTCCTCTGGGTACAAAAAGCTTGATTTTTAGAAACAGCAAGAAATACCATTTTTAAGCATGAAATTCCACCCCGAGTCAAGTCCCCTGAAGGATTTTTCAATTTGGGCACAAAAAAAATTTGGCCTCCCAAGCACACATTTTTCTGACCGCGGGGTCAGGAGTTTTCCTCCTCTGGGTGCAAAAAGCTTGATTTTTAGAAACAGCAAGAAATACCGTTTTTAAGCATGAAATTCCACCCCGAGTCAAGTCCCATGAAGGATTTTTCAATTTGGGCACAAAAAAAATTTGGCCTCCGAAGCACACATTTTTCTGACCGCGGGGTCAGGAGTTTTCTTCCTCTGGGTACAATAAGCTTGATTTTTAGAAACAGCAAGAAATACCATTTTTAAGCATGAAATTCCACCCCGAGTCAAGTCCCCTGAAGGATTTTTCAATTTGGGCACAAAAAAAATTTGGCCTCCGAAGCACACATTTTTCTGACCGCGGGGTCAGGAGTTTTCTTCCTCTGGGTACAAAAAGCTTGATTTTTAGAAACAGCAAGAAATACCATTTTTAAGCATGAAATTCCACCCTGAGTCAAGTCCCCTGAAGGATTTTTCAATTTGGGCACAAAAAAAATTTGGCCTCCCAAGCACACTTTTTTCTGACCGCGGGGTCAGGAGTTTTCTTCCTCTGGGTACAAAAAGCTTGATTTTTAGAAACAGCAAGAAATACCATTTTTAAGCATGAAATTCCACCCCGAGTCAAGTCCCCTGAAGGATTTTTCAATTTGGGCACAAAAAAAATTTGGCCTCCCAAGCATACATTTTTCTGACCGCGGGGTCAGGAGTTTTCCTCCTCTGGGTGCAAAAAGCTTGATTTTTAGAAACAGCAAGAAATACCGTTTTTAAGCATGAAATTCCACCCCGAGTCAAGTCCCATGAAGGATTTTTCAATTTGGGCACAAAAAAAATTTGGCCTCCGAAGCACACATTTTTCTGACCGCGGGGTCAGGAGTTTTCTTCCTCTGGGTACAATAAGCTTGATTTTTAGAAACAGCAAGAAATACCATTTTTAAGCATGAAATTCCACCCCGAGTCAAGTCCCCTGAAGGATTTTTCAATTTGGGCACAAAAAAAATTTGGCCTCCGAAGCACACATTTTTCTGACCGCGGGGTCAGGAGTTTTCTTCCTCTGGGTACAAAAAGCTTGATTTTTAGAAACAGCAAGAAATACCATTTTTAAGCATGAAATTCCACCCTGAGTCAAGTCCCCTGAAGGATTTTTCAATTTGGGCACAAAAAAAATTTGGCCTCCCAAGCACACATTTTTCTGACCGCGGGGTCAGGAGTTTTCCTCCTCTGGGTGCAAAAAGCTTGATTTTTAGAAACAGCAAGAAATACCGTTTTTAAGCATGAAATTCCACCCCGAGTCAAGTCCCCTGAAGGATTTTTCAATTTGGGCACAAAAAAAATTTGGCCTCCCAAGCACACTTTTTTCTGACCGCGGGGTCAGGAGTTTTCCTCCTCTGGGTGCAAAAAGCTTGATTTTTAGAAACAGCAAGAAATACCGTTTTTAAGCATGAAATTCCACCCCGAGTCAAGTCCCCAGAAGGATTTTTCAATTTGGGTACAAAAAGAATTTGGCCTCCCAAGCACACTTTTTTCTGACCGCGGGGTCAGGAGTTTTCCTCCTCTGGGTGCAAATAGCTTGATTTTTAGAAACAGCAAGAAATACCATTTTTAAGCATGAAATTCCACCCCGAGTCAAGTCCCCTGAAGGATTTTTCAATTGGGGCACAAAAAAAATTTGGCCTCCCAAGCACATATTTTTTCTGACCGCGGGGTCAGGAGTTTTCCTCCTCTGGGTGCAAAAAGCTTGATTTTTAGAAACAGCAAGAAATACCATTTTTGAGCATGAAATTCCACCCCGAGTCAAGTCCCCTGAAGGATTTTTCAATTTGGGCACAAAAAAAATTTGGCCTCCCAAGCACACTTTTTTCTGACCGCGGGGTCAGGAGTTTTCCTCCTCTGAGTGCAAAAAGCTTGATTTTTAGAAACAGCAAGAAATACCATTTTTAAGCATGAAATTCCACCCCGAGTCAAGTCCCCTGAAGGATTTTTCAATTGGGGCACAAAAAAAATTTGGCCTCCCAAGCACACATTTTTTCTGACCGCGGGGTCAGGAGTTTTCCTCCTCTGGGTGCAAAAAGCTTGATTTTTAGAAACAGCAAGAAATACCATTTTTGAGCATGAAATTCCACCCCGAGTCAAGTCCCCTGAAGGATTTTTCAATTTGGGCACAAAAAAAATTTGGCCTCCCAAGCACACATTTTTCTGACCGCGGGGTCAGGAGTTTTCCTCCTCTGAGTGCAAAAAGCTTGATTTTTAGAAACAGCAAGAAATACCATTTTTAAGCATGAAATTCCACCCCGAGTCAAGTCCCCTGAAGGATTTTTCAATTTGGGCACAAAAAAAATTTGGCGTCCCAAGCACACTTTTTTCTGACCGCGGGGTCAGGAGTTTTCTTCCTCTGGGTACAAAAAGCTTGATTTTTAGAAACAGCAAGAAATACCATTTTTAAGCATGAAATTCCACCCCGAGTCAAGTCCCCTGAAGGATTTTTCAATTTGGGCACAAAAAAAATTTGGCCTCCCAAGCACACATTTTTCTGACCGCGGGGTCAGGAGTTTTCCTCCTCTGGGTGCAAAAAGCTTGATTTTTAGAAACAGCAAGAAATACCGTTTTTAAGCATGAAATTCCACCCCGAGTCAAGTCCCCTGAAGGATTTTTCAATTTGGGCACAAAAAAAATTTGGCCTCCGAAGCACACATTTTTCTGACCGCTGGGTCAGGAGTTTTCTTCCTCTGGGTACAAAAAGCTTGATTTTTAGAAACAGCAAGAAATACCATTTTTAAGCATGAAATTCCACCCCGAGTCAAGTCCCCTGAAGGATTTTTCAATTTGGGCACAAAAAAAATTTGGCCTCCGAAGCACACATTTTTCTGACCGCGGGGTCAGGAGTTTTCTTCCTCTGGGTACAAAAAGCTTGATTTTTAGAAACAGCAAGAAATACCATTTTTAAGCATGAAATTCCACCCCGAGTCAAGTCCCCTGAAGGATTTTTCAATTTGGGCACAAAAATTTTGGCCTCCCAAGCACACATTTTTCTGACCGCGGGGTCAGGAGTTTTCCTCCTCTGGGTGCAAACAGCTTGATTTTTAGAAACAGCAAGAAATACCATTTTTAAGCATGAAATTCCACCCCGAGTCAAGTCCCCAGAAGGATTTTTCAATTTGGGTACAAAAAGAATTTGGCTACCCAAGCACACTTTTTTCTGACCGCGGGGTCAGGAGTTTTCTTCCTCTGGGTACAAAAAGCTTGATTTTTAGAAACAGCAAGAAATACCATTTTTAAGCATGAAATTCCACCCCGAGTCAAGTCCCCTGAAGGATTTTTCAATTTGGGCACAAAAAAAATTTGGCCTCCCAAGCACACATTTTTCTGACCGCGGGGTCAGGAGTTTTCCTCCTCTGGGTGCAAAAAGCTTGATTTTTAGAAACAGCAAGAAATACCGTTTTTAAGCATGAAATTCCACCCCGAGTCAAGTCCCCTGAAGGATTTTTCAATTTGGGCACAAAAAAAATTTGGCCTCCGAAGCACACATTTTTCTGACCGCGGGGTCAGGAGTTTTCTTCCTCTGGGTACAATAAGCTTGATTTTTAGAAACAGCAAGAAATACCATTTTTCAGCATGAAATTCCACCCCGAGTCAAGTCCCCTGAAGGATTTTTCAATTTGGGCACAAAAAAAATTTGGCCTCCCAAGCACACATTTTTCTGACCGCGGGGTCAGGAGTTTTCCTCCTCTGGGTGCAAAAAGCTTGATTTTTAGAAACAGCAAGAAATACCGTTTTTAAGCATGAAATTCCACCCCGAGTCAAGTCCCCAGAAGGATTTTTCAATTTGGGTACAAAAAGAATTTGGCTACCCAAGCACACTTTTTTCTGACCGCGGGGTCAGGAGTTTTCCTCCTCTGGGTGCAAAAAGCTTGATTTTTAGAAACAGCAAGAAATACCGTTTTTAAGCATGAAATTCCACCCCGAGTCAAGTCCCCTGAAGGATTTTTCAATTTGGGCACAAAAAAAATTTGGCCTCCGAAGCACACATTTTTCTGACCGCGGGGTCAGGAGTTTTCCTCCTCTGGGTGCAAAAAGCTTGATTTTTAGAAACAGCAAGAAATACCATTTTTGAGCATGAAATTCCACCCCGAGTCAAGTCCCCTGAAGGATTTTTCAATTTGGGCACAAAAAAAATTTGGCGTCCCAAGCACACTTTTTTCTGACCGCGGGGTCAGGAGTTTTCTTCCTCTGGGTACAAAAAGCTTGATTTTTAGAAACAGCAAGAAATACCATTTTTGAGCATGAAATTCCACCCCGAGTCAAGTCCCCTGAAGGATTTTTCAATTTGGGCACAAAAAAAATTTGGCCTCCCAAGCACACTTTTTTCTGACCGCGGGGTCAGGAGTTTTCCTCCTCTGGGTGCAAAAAGCTTGATTTTTAGAAACAGCAAGAAATACCATTTTTAAGCATGAAATTCCACCCCGAGTCAAGTCCCCTGAAGGATTTTTCAATTTGGGCACAAAAAAAATTTGGCCTCCCAAGCACACATTTTTCTGACCGCGGGGTCAGGAGTTTTCCTCCTCTGGGTGCAAAAAGCTTGATTTTTAGAAACAGCAAGAAATACCGTTTTTAAGCATGAAATTCCACCCCGAGTCAAGTCCCCTGAAGGATTTTTCAATTTGGGCACAAAAAAAATTTGGCCTCCGAAGCACACATTTTTCTGACCGCGGGGTCAGGAGTTTTCTTCCTCTGGGTACAATAAGCTTGATTTTTAGAAACAGCAACAAATACCATTTTTAAGCATGAAATTCCACCCCGAGTCAAGTCCCCTGAAGGATTTTTCAATTTGGGCACAAAAAAAATTTGGCCTCCCAAGCACACATTTTTCTGACCGCGGGGTCAGGAGTTTTCCTCCTCTGGGTGCAAAAAGCTTGATTTTTAGAAACAGCAAGAAATACCGTTTTTAAGCATGAAATTCCACCCCGAGTCAAGTCCCCAGAAGGATTTTTCAATTTGGGTACAAAAAGAATTTGGCTACCCAAGCACACTTTTTTCTGACCGCGGGGTCAGGAGTTTTCCTCCTCTGGGTGCAAAAAGCTTGATTTTTAGAAACAGCAAGAAATACCGTTTTTAAGCATGAAATTCCACCCCGAGTCAAGTCCCCTGAAGGATTTTTCAATTTGGGCACAAAAAAAATTTGGCCTCCGAAGCACACATTTTTCTGACCGCGGGGTCAGGAGTTTTCCTCCTCTGGGTGCAAAAAGCTTGATTTTTAGAAACAGCAAGAAATACCATTTTTGAGCATGAAATTCCACCCCGAGTCAAGTCCCCTGAAGGATTTTTCAATTTGGGCACAAAAAAAATTTGGCGTCCCAAGCACACTTTTTTCTGACCGCGGGGTCAGGAGTTTTCTTCCTCTGGGTACAAAAAGCTTGATTTTTAGAAACAGCAAGAAATACCATTTTTGAGCATGAAATTCCACCCCGAGTCAAGTCCCCTGAAGGATTTTTCAATTTGGGCACAAAAAAAATTTGGCCTCCCAAGCACACTTTTTTCTGACCGCGGGGTCAGGAGTTTTCCTCCTCTGGGTGCAAAAAGCTTGATTTTTAGAAACAGCAAGAAATACCATTTTTAAGCATGAAATTCCACCCCGAGTCAAGTCCCCTGAAGGATTTTTCAATTTGGGCACAAGAAAAATTTGGCCTCCGAAGCACACATTTTTCTGACCGCGGGGTCAGGAGTTTTCCTCCTCTGGGTGCAAAAAGCTTGATTTTTAGAAACAGCAAAAAATACCGTTTTTAAGCATGAAATTCCACCCCGAGTCAAGTCCCCTGAAGGATTTTTCAATTGGGGCACAAAAAAAATTTGGCCTCCCAAGCACACATTTTTTCTGACCGCGGGGTCAGGAGTTTTCCTCCTCTGGGTGCAAAAAGCTTGATTTTTAGAAACAGCAAGAAATACCATTTTTGAGCATGAAATTCCACCCCGAGTCAAGTCCCCTGAAGGATTTTTCAATTTGGGCACAAAAAAAATTTGGCCTCCCAAGCACACTTTTTTCTGACCGCGGGGTCAGGAGTTTTCCTCCTCTGGGTGCAAAAAGCTTGATTTTTAGAAACAGCAAGAAATCCCATTTTTAAGCATGAAATTCCACCCCGAGTC
The DNA here is from genome assembly GCF_964273705.1 of Natrix helvetica. Taxonomy (NCBI): domain Eukaryota; kingdom Metazoa; phylum Chordata; class Lepidosauria; order Squamata; family Natricidae; genus Natrix; species Natrix helvetica. The sequence goes on along the minus strand of NC_138548.1, from coordinate 211,627,164 downwards.
AAGTCCCCTGAAGGATTTTTCAATTTGGGCACAAAAAAAATTTGGCCTCCCAAGCACACTTTTTTCTGACCGTGGGGTCAGGAGTTTTCCTCCTCTGGGTGCAAAAAGCTTGATTTTTAGAAACAGCAAGATATACCATTTTTAAGCATGAAATTCCACCCTGAGTCAAGTCCTCTGAAGGATTTTTCGATTTGCGCACAAGAAAAATTTGGCCTCACAAGCACACTTTTTTCGGACCGCGGGGTCAGGAGTTTTCCTCCTCTGGGTGCAAAAAGCTTGATTTTTAGAAACAGCAAGAAATACCATTTTTAAGCATGAAATTCCACCCCGAGTCAAGTCCCCAGAAGGATTTTTCAATTTGGGCACAAAAAAAATTTGGCCTCCCAAGCACACTTTTTTCTGACCGCGGGGTCAGGAGTTTTCTTCCTCTGGGTACAAAAAGCTTGATTTTTAGAAACAGCAAGAAATACCATTTTTAAGCATGAAATTCCACCCCGAGTCAAGTCCCCAGAAGGATTTTTCAATTTGGGTACAAAAAGAATTTGGCTACCCAAGCACACTTTTTTCTGACCGCGGGGTCAGGAGTTTTCCTCCTCTGGGTGCAAAAAGCTTGATTTTTAGAAACAGCAAGAAATACCGTTTTTAAGCATGAAATTCCACCCCGAGTCAAGTCCCCTGAAGGATTTTTCAATTTGGGCACAAAAAGAATTTGGCCTCCCAAGCACACTTTTTTCTGACCGCGGGGTCAGGAGTTTTCCTCCTCTGGGTGCAAATAGCTTGATTTTTAGAAACAGCAAGAAATACCATTTTTAAGCATGAAATTCCACCCCGAGTCAAGTCCCCTGAAGGATTTTTCAATTGGGGCACAAAAAAAATTTGGCCTCCCAAGCACACATTTTTTCTGACCGCGGGGTCAGGAGTTTTCCTCCTCTGGGTGCAAAAAGCTTGATTTTTAGAAACAGCAAGAAATACCATTTTTAAGCATGAAATTCGACCCCGAGTCAAGTCCCCAGAAGGATTTTTCAATTTGGGTACAAAAAGAATTTGGCCTCCCAAGCACACTTTTTTCTGACCGAGGGGTCAGGAGTTTTCCTCCTCTGGGTGCAAATAGCTTGATTTTTAGAAACAGCAAGAAATAGCATTTTTAAGCATGAAATTCCACCCCGAGTCAAGTCCCCTGAAGGATTTTTCAATTGGGGCACAAAAAAAATTTGGCCTCCCAAGCACACATTTTTTCTGACCGCGGGGTCAGGAGTTTTCCTCCTCTGGGTGCAAAAAGCTTGATTTTTAGAAACAGCAAGAAATACCATTTTTGAGCATGAAATTCCACCCCGAGTCAAGTCCCCTGAAGGATTTTTCAATTTGGGCACAAAAAAAATTTGGCCTCCCAAGCACACTTTTTTCTGACCGCGGGGTCAGGAGTTTTCCTCCTCTGGGTGCAAAAAGCTTGATTTTTAGAAACAGCAAGAAATCCCATTTTTAAGCATGAAATTCCACCCCGAGTCAAGTCCCCTGAAGGATTTTTCAATTTGGGCACAAAAAAAATTTGGCCTCCGAAGCACACATTTTTCTGACCGCGGGGTCAGGAGTTTTCTTCCTCTGGGTACAAAAAGCTTGATTTTTAGAAACAGCAAGAAATACCATTTTTAAGCATGAAATTCCACCCCGAGTCAAGTCCCCTGAAGGATTTTTCAATTTGGGCACAAAAAAAATTTGGCCTCCCAAGCACACATTTTTCTGACCGCGGGGTCAGGAGTTTTCCTCCTCTGGGTGCAAAAAGCTTGATTTTTAGAAACAGCAAGAAATACCGTTTTTAAGCATGAAATTCCACCCCGAGTCAAGTCCCCTGAAGGATTTTTCAATTTGGGCACAAAAAAAATTTGGCCTCCGAAGCACACATTTTTCTGACCGCGGGGTCAGGAGTTTTCTTCCTCTGGGTACAAAAAGCTTGATTTTTAGAAACAGCAAGAAATACCATTTTTAAGCATGAAATTCCACCCCGAGTCAAGTCCCCTGAAGGATTTTTCAATTTGGGCACAAAAAAAATTTGGCCTCCCAAGCACACATTTTTCTGACCGCGGGGTCAGGAGTTTTCCTCCTCTGGGTGCAAAAAGCTTGATTTTTAGAAACAGCAAGAAATACCGTTTTTAAGCATGAAATTCCACCCCGAGTCAAGTCCCCTGAAGGATTTTTCAATTTGGGCACAAAAAGAATTTGGCCTCCCAAGCACACTTTTTTCTGACCGCGGGGTCAGGAGTTTTCCTCCTCTGGGTGCAAATAGCTTGATTTTTAGAAACAGCAAGAAATACCATTTTTAAGCATGAAATTCCACCCCGAGTCAAGTCCCCTGAAGGATTTTTCAATTGGGGCAGAAAAAAAATTTGGCCTCCCAAGCACACATTTTTTCTGACCGCGGGGTCAGGAGTTTTCCTCCTCTGGGTGCAAAAAGCTTGATTTTTAGAAACAGCAAGAAATACCATTTTTAAGCATGAAATTCGACCCCGAGTCAAGTCCCCAGAAGGATTTTTCAATTTGGGTACAAAAAGAATTTGGCCTCCCAAGCACACTTTTTTCTGACCGAGGGGTCAGGAGTTTTCCTCCTCTGGGTGCAAATAGCTTGATTTTTAGAAACAGCAAGAAATAGCATTTTTAAGCATGAAATTCCACCCCGAGTCAAGTCCCCTGAAGGATTTTTCAATTGGGGCACAAAAAAAATTTGGCCTCCCAAGCACACATTTTTTCTGACCGCGGGGTCAGGAGTTTTCCTCCTCTGGGTGCAAAAAGCTTGATTTTTAGAAACAGCAAGAAATACCATTTTTGAGCATGAAATTCCACCCCGAGTCAAGTCCCCTGAAGGATTTTTCAATTTGGGCACAAAAAAAATTTGGCCTCCCAAGCACACTTTTTTCTGACGGCGGGGTCAGGAGTTTTCCTCCTCTGGGTGCAAAAAGCTTGATTTTTAGAAACAGCAAGAAATCCCATTTTTAAGCATGAAATTCCACCCCGAGTCAAGTCCCCTGAAGGATTTTTCAATTTGGGCACAAAAAAAATTTGGCCTCCGAAGCACACATTTTTCTGACCGCGGGGTCAGGAGTTTTCTTCCTCTGGGTACAAAAAGCTTGATTTTTAGAAACAGCAAGAAATACCATTTTTAAGCATGAAATTCCACCCCGAGTCAAGTCCCCTGAAGGATTTTTCAATTTGGGCACAAAAAAAATTTGGCCTCCCAAGCACACATTTTTCTGACCGCGGGGTCAGGAGTTTTCCTCCTCTGGGTGCAAAAAGCTTGATTTTTAGAAACAGCAAGAAATACCGTTTTTAAGCATGAAATTCCACCCCGAGTCAAGTCCCCTGAAGGATTTTTCAATTTGGGCACAAAAAAAATTTGGCCTCCGAAGCACACATTTTTCTGACCGCGGGGTCAGGAGTTTTCTTCCTCTGGGTACAAAAAGCTTGATTTTTAGAAACAGCAAGAAATACCATTTTTAAGCATGAAATTCCACCCCGAGTCAAGTCCCCTGAAGGATTTTTCAATTTGGGCACAAAAAAAATTTGGCCTCCCAAGCACACATTTTTCTGACCGCGGGGTCAGGAGTTTTCCTCCTCTGGGTGCAAAAAGCTTGATTTTTAGAAACAGCAAGAAATACCGTTTTTAAGCATGAAATTCCACCCCGAGTCAAGTCCCCAGAAGGATTTTTCAATTTGGGTACAAAAAGAATTTGGCTACCCAAGCACACTTTTTTCTGACCGCGGGGTCAGGAGTTTTCCTCCTCTGGGTGCAAAAAGCTTGATTTTTAGAAACAGCAAGAAATACCGTTTTTAAGCATGAAATTCCACCCCGAGTCAAGTCCCCTGAAGGATTTTTCAATTTGGGCACAAAAAAAATTTGGCCTCCGAAGCACACATTTTTCTGACCGCGGGGTCAGGAGTTTTCCTCCTCTGGGTGCAAAAAGCTTCATTTTTAGAAACAGCAAGAAATACCATTTTTGAGCATGAAATTCCACCCCGAGTCAAGTCCCCTGAAGGATTTTTCAATTTGGGCACAAAAAAAATTTGGCCTCCCAAGCACACTTTTTTCTGACCGTGGGGTCAGGAGTTTTCCTCCTCTGGGTGCAAAAAGCTTGATTTTTAGAAACAGCAAGAAATACCATTTTTAAGCATGAAATTCCACCCCGAGTCAAGTCCCCTGAAGGATTTTTCAATTTGGGCACAAGAAAAATTTGGCCTCCGAAGCACACATTTTTCTGACCGCGGGGTCAGGAGTTTTCCTCCTCTGGGTGCAAAAAGCTTGATTTTTAGAAACAGCAAAAAATACCGTTTTTAAGCATGAAATTCCACCCCGAGTCAAGTCCCCTGAAGGATTTTTCAATTTGGGCACAAAAAAAATTTGGCCTCCCAAGCACACATTTTTTCTGACCGCGGGGTCAGGAGTTTTCCTCCTCTGGGTGCAAAAAGCTTGATTTTTAGAAACAGCAAGAAATACCATTTTTAAGCATGAAATTCCACCCCGAGTCAAGTCCCCTGAAGGATTTTTCAATTGGGGCACAAAAAAAATTTGGCCTCCCAAGCACACATTTTTTCTGACCGCGGGGTCAGGAGTTTTCCTCCTCTGGGTGCAAAAAGCTTGATTTTTAGAAACAGCAAGAAATACCATTTTTGAGCATGAAATTCCACCCCGAGTCAAGTCCCCTGAAGGATTTTTCAATTTGGGCACAAAAAAAATTTGGCCTCCCAAGCACACTTTTTTCTGACCGCGGGGTCAGGAGTTTTCCTCCTCTGGGTTCAAAAAGCTTGATTTTTAGAAACAGCAAGAAATCCCATTTTTAAGCATGAAATTCCACCCCGAGTCAAGTCCCTTGAAGGATTTTTCAATTTGGGCACAAAAAAAATTTGGCCTCCGAAGCACACATTTTTCTGACCGCGGGGTCAGGAGTTTTCCTCCTCTGGGTGCAAAAAGCTTGATTTTTAGAAACAGCAAAAAATACCATTTTTAAGCATGAAATTCCACCCCGAGTCAAGTCCCCTGAAGGATTTTTCAATTTGGGCACAAAAAAAATTTGGCCTCCCAAGCACACTTTTTTCTGACCGCGGGGTCAGGAGTTTTCTTCCTCTGGGTACAAAAAGCTTGATTTTTAGAAACAGCAAGAAATACCATTTTTAAGCATGAAATTCCACCCCGAGTCAAGTCCCCTGAAGGATTTTTCAATTTGGGCACAAAAAAAATTTGGCCTCCCAAGCACACTTTTTTCTGACCGTGGGGTCAGGAGTTTTCCTCCTCTGGGTGCAAAAAGCTTGATTTTTAGAAACAGCAAGATATACCATTTTTAAGCATGAAATTCCACCCTGAGTCAAGTCCTCTGAAGGATTTTTCGATTTGCGCACAAGAAAAATTTGGCCTCACAAGCACACTTTTTTCGGACCGCGGGGTCAGGAGTTTTCCTCCTCTGGGTGCAAAAAGCTTGATTTTTAGAAAGAGCAAGAAATACCATTTTTAAGCATGAAATTCCACCCCGAGTCAAGTCCCCAGAAGGATTTTTCAATTTGGGCACAAAAAAAATTTGGCCTCCCAAGCACACATTTTTTCTGACCGCGGGGTCAGGAGTTTTCCTCCTCTGGGTGCAAAAAGCTTGATTTTTAGAAACAGCAAGAAATACCATTTTTAAGCATGAAATTCCACCCCGAGTCAAGTCCCCTGAAGGATTTTTCAATTGGGGCACAAAAAAAATTTGGCCTCCCAAGCACACATTTTTTCTGACCGCGGGGTCAGGAGTTTTCCTCCTCTGGGTGCAAAAAGCTTGATTTTTAGAAACAGCAAGAAATACCATTTTTGAGCATGAAATTCCACCCCGAGTCAAGTCCCCTGAAGGATTTTTCAATTTGGGCACAAAAAAAATTTGGCCTCCCAAGCACACTTTTTTCTGACCGCGGGGTCAGGAGTTTTCCTCCTCTGGGTTCAAAAAGCTTGATTTTTAGAAACAGCAAGAAATCCCATTTTTAAGCATGAAATTCCACCCCGAGTCAAGTCCCTTGAAGGATTTTTCAATTTGGGCACAAAAAAAATTTGGCCTCCGAAGCACACTTTTTTCTGACCGCGGGGTCAGGAGTTTTCCTCCTCTGGGTGCAAAAAGCTTGATTTTTAGAAACAGCAAAAAATACCATTTTTAAGCATGAAATTCCACCCCGAGTCAAGTCCCCTGAAGGATTTTTCAATTTGGGCACAAAAAAAATTTGGCCTCCCAAGCACACTTTTTTCTGACCGCGGGGTCAGGAGTTTTCTTCCTCTGGGTACAAAAAGCTTGATTTTTAGAAACAGCAAGAAATACCATTTTTAAGCATGAAATTCCACCCCGAGTCAAGTCCCCTGAAGGATTTTTCAATTTGGGCACAAAAAAAATTTGGCCTCCCAAGCACACTTTTTTCTGACCGTGGGGTCAGGAGTTTTCCTCCTCTGGGTGCAAAAAGCTTGATTTTTAGAAACAGCAAGATATACCATTTTTAAGCATGAAATTCCACCCTGAGTCAAGTCCTCTGAAGGATTTTTCGATTTGCGCACAAGAAAAATTTGGCCTCACAAGCACACTTTTTTCGGACCGCGGGGTCAGGAGTTTTCCTCCTCTGGGTGCAAAAAGCTTGATTTTTAGAAAGAGCAAGAAATACCATTTTTAAGCATGAAATTCCACCCCGAGTCAAGTCCCCAGAAGGATTTTTCAATTTGGGCACAAAAAAAATTTGGCCTCCCAAGCACACTTTTTTCTGACCGCGGGGTCAGGAGTTTTCTTCCTCTGGGTACAAAAAGCTTGATTTTTAGAAACAGCAAGAAATACCATTTTTAAGCATGAAATTCCACCCCGAGTCAAGTCCCCAGAAGGATTTTTCAATTTGGGTACAAAAAGAATTTTGCCTCCCAAGCACACTTTTTTCTGACCGAGGGGTCAGGAGTTTTCCTCCTCTGGGTGCAAATAGCTTGATTTTTAGAAACAGCAAGAAATAGCATTTTTAAGCATGAAATTCCACCCCGAGTCAAGTCCCCTGAAGGATTTTTCAATTGGGGCACAAAAAAAATTTGGCCTCCCAAGCACACATTTTTTCTGACCGCGGGGTCAGGAGTTTTCCTCCTCTGGGTGCAAAAAGCTTGATTTTTAGAAACAGCAAGAAATACCATTTTTAAGCATCAAATTCCACCCCGAGTCAAGTCCCCTGAAGGATTTTTCAATTTGGGCACAAAAAAAATTTGTCCTCCCAAGCACACTTTTTTCTGACCACGGGGTCAGGAGTTTTCCTCCTCTGGGTGCAAAAAGCTTGATTTTTAGAAACAGCAAGAAATACCATTTTTAAGCATGAAATTCCACCCCGAGTCAAGTCCCCTGAAGGATTTTTCAATTTGGGCACAAGAAAAATTTGGCGTCCCAAGCACACTTTTTTCTGACCGCGGGCTCAGGAGTTTTCCTCCTCTGGGTTCAAAAAGCTTGATTTTTAGAAACAGCAAAAAATACCATTTTTAAGCATGAAATTCCAACCTGAGTCAAGTCCCCTGAAGGATTTTTCAATTTGGGCACAAAAAAAATTTGGCCTCCGAAGCACACATTTTTCTGACCGCGGGGTCAGGAGTTTTCCTCCTCTGGGTGCAAAAAGCTTGATTTTTAGAAACAGCAAAAAATACCATTTTTAAGCATGAAATTCCACCCCGAGTCAAGTCCCCTGAAGGATTTTTCAATTTGGGCACAAAAAAAATTTGGCCTCCCAAGCACGCTTTTTTCTGACCGCGGGGTCAGGAGTTTTCTTCCTCTGGGTACAAAAAGCTTGATTTTTAGAAACAGCAAGAAATACCATTTTTAAGCATGAAATTCCACCCCGAGTCAAGTCCCCTGAAGGATTTTTCAATTTGGGCACAAAAAAAATTTGTCCTCCCAAGCACACTTTTTTCTGTCTGCGGGGTCAGGAGTTTTCCTCCTCTGGGTGCAAAAAGCTTGATTTTTAGAAACAGCAAGAAATACCATTTTTAAGCATGAAATTCCACCCCGAGTCAAGTCCCCTGAAGGATTTTTCAATTTGGGCACAAGAAAAATTTGGCATCCCAAGCACACTTTTTTCTGACCGCGGGCTCAAGAGTTTTCCTCCTCTGGGTTCAAAAAGCTTGATTTTTAGAAACAGCAAAAAATACCATTTTTAAGCATGAAATTCCAACCTGAGTCAAGTCCCCTGAAGGATTTTTCAATTTGGGCACAAAAAAAATTTGGCCTCCGAAGCACACATTTTTCTGACCGCGGGGTCAGGAGTTTTCCTCCTCTGGGTGCAAAAAGCTTGATTTTTAGAAACAGCAAAAATACCATTTTTAAGCATGAAATTCCACCCCGAGTCAAGTCCCCTGAAGGATTTTTCAATTTGGGCACAAAAAAAATTTCGCCTCCCAAGCACACTTTTTTCTGACCGCGGGGTCAGGAGTTTTCCTCCTCTGGGTGCAAAAAGCTTGATTTTTAGAAACAGCAAGAAATACCATTTTTAAGCATGAAATTCCACCCCGAGTCAAGTCCCCAGAAGGATTTTTCAATTTGGGCACAAAAAAAATTTGGCCTCCCAAGCACACTTTTTTCTGACCGCGGGGTCAGGAGTTTTCTTCCTCTGGGTACAAAAAGCTTGATTTTTAGAAACAGCAAGAAATACCATTTTTAAGCATGAAATTCCACCCCGAGTCAAGTCCCCTGAAGGATTTTTCAATTTGGGCACAAAAAAAATTTGGCCTCCCAAGCACACATTTTTTCTGACCGCGGGGTCAGGAGTTTTCCTCCTCTGGGTGCAAAAAGCTTGATTTTTAGAAACAGCAAGAAATACCGTTTTTAAGCATGAAATTCCACCCCGAGTCAAGTCCCCAGAAGGATTTTTCAATTTGGGTACAAAAAAAATTTGGCATCCCAAGCACACTTTTTTCTGACCGCGGGGTCAGGAGTTTTCCTCCTCTGGGTGCAAATAGCTTGATTTTTAGAAATAGCAAGAAATACCATTTTTAAGCATGAAATTCCACCCCGAGTCAAGTCCCCTGAAGGATTTTTCAATTGGGGCACAAAAAAAATTTGGCCTCCCAAGCACACATTTTTTCTGACCGCGGGGTCAGGAGTTTTCTTCCTCTGGGTACAAAAAGCTTGATTTTTAGAAACAGCAAGAAATACCATTTTTCAGCATGAAATTCCACCCCGAGTCAAGTCCCCTGAAGGATTTTTCAATTTGGGCACAAAAAAAATTTGGCCTCCCAAGCACACATTTTTCTGACCGCGGGGTCAGGAGTTTTCCTCCTCTGGGTGCAAAAAGCTTGATTTTTAGAAACAGCAAGAAATACCGTTTTTAAGCATGAAATTCCACCCCGAGTCAAGTCCCCTGAAGGATTTTTCAATTTGGGCACAAAAAAAATTTGGCCTCCGAAGCACACATTTTTCTGACCGCGGGGTCAGGAGTTTTCCTCCTCTGGGTGCAAAAAGCTTGATTTTTAGAAACAGCAAAAAATACCATTTTTAAGCATGAAATTCCACCCCGAGTCAAGTCCCCTGAAGGATTTTTCAATTTGGGCACAAAAAAAATTTGGCCTCCCAAGCACGCTTTTTTCAGACCGCGGGGTCAGGAGTTGTCTTCCTCTGGGTACAAAAAGCTTGATTTTTAGAAACAGCAAGAAATACCATTTTTAAGCATGAAATTCCACCCCGAGTCAAGTCCCCTGAAGGATTTTTCAATTTGGGCACAAAAAAAATTTGTCCTCCCAAGCACACTTTTTTCTGTCTGCGGGGTCAGGAGTTTTCCTCCTCTGGGTGCAAAAAGCTTGATTTTTAGAAACAGCAAGAAATACCATTTTTAAGCATGAAATTCCACCCCGAGTCAAGTCCCCTGAAGGATTTTTCAATTTGGGCACAAGAAAAATTTGGCATCCCAAGCACACTTTTTTCTGACCGCGGGCTCAAGAGTTTTCCTCCTCTGGGTTCAAAAAGCTTGATTTTTAGAAACAGCAAAAAATACCATTTTTAAGCATGAAATTCCAACCTGAGTCAAGTCCCCTGAAGGATTTTTCAATTTGGGCACAAAAAAAATTTGGCCTCCGAAGCACACATTTTTCTGACCGCGGGGTCAGGAGTTTTCCTCCTCTGGGTGCAAAGAGCTTGATTTTTAGAAACAGCAAAAATACCATTTTTAAGCATGAAATTCCACCCCGAGTCAAGTCCCCTGAAGGATTTTTCAATTTGGGCACAAAAAAATTTTTGCCTCCCAAGCACACTTTTTTCTGACCACGGGGTCAGGAGTTTTCTTCCTCTGGGTACAAAAAGCTTGATTTTTAAAAACAGCAAGAAATACCATTTTTAAGCATGAAATTCCACCCCGAGTCAAGTCCCCTGAAGGATTTTTCAATTTGGGCACAAAAAAAATTTGGCCTCCCAAGCACACTTTTTTCTGACCGTGGGGTCAGGAGTTTTCCTCCTCTAGGTGCAAAAAGCTTGATTTTTAGAAACAGCAAGATATACCATTTTTAAGCATGAAATTCCACCCTGAGTCAAGTCCTCTGAAGGATTTTTCGATTTGCGCACAAGAAAAATTTGGCCTCACAAGCACACTTTTTTCTGACCGCGGGGTCAGGAGTTTTCCTCCTCTGGGTGCAAAAAGCTTGATTTTTAGAAACAGCAAGAAATACCATTTTTAAGCATGAAATTCCACCCCGAGTCAAGTCCCCAGAAGGATTTTTCAATTTGGGCACAAAAAAAATTTGGCCTCCCAAGCACACTTTTTTCTGACCGCGGGGTCAGGAGTTTTCTTCCTCTGGGTACAAAAAGCTTGATTTTTAGAAACAGCAAGAAATACCATTTTTAAGCATGAAATTCCACCCCGAGTCAAGTCCCCTGAAGGATTTTTCAATTTGGGCACAAAAAAAATTTGGCCTCCCAAGCACACATTTTTTCTGACCGCGGGGTCAGGAGTTTTCCTCCTCTGGGTGCAAAAAGCTTGATTTTTAGAAACAGCAAGAAATACCATTTTTAAGCATGAAATTCCACCCCGAGTCAAGTCCCCTGAAGGATTTTTCAATTTGGGCACAAAAAAAATTTGGCCTCCCAAGCACACTTTTTTCTGACCACGGGGTCAGGAGTTTTCCTCCTCTGGGTGCAAAAAGCTTGATTTTTAGAAACAGCAAGAAATACCGTTTTTAAGCATGAAATTCCACCCCGAGTCAAGTCCTCTGTAGGATTTTTCGATTTGCGCACAAGAAAAATTTGGCCTCCGAAGCACACATTTTTCTGACCGCGGGGTCAGGAGTTTTCTTCCTCTGGGTACAAAAAGCTTGATTTTTAGAAACAGCAAGAAATACCGTTTTTAAGCATGAAATTCCACCCCGAGTCAAGTCCTCTGTAGGATTTTTCGATTTGCGCACAAGAAAAATTTGGCCTCCGAAGCACACATTTTTCTGACCGCGGGGTCAGGAGTTTTCTTCCTCTGGGTATAAAAAGCTTGATTTTTAGAAACAGCAAGAAATACCATTTTTAAGCATGAAATTCCACCCCGAGTCAAGTCCCCTGAAGGATTTTTCAATTTGGGCACAAAAAAAATTTTGGCCTCCCAAGCACACATTTTTCTGACCGCGGGGTCAGGAGTTTTCCTCCTCTGGGTGCAAAAAGCTTGATTTTTAGAAACAGCAAGAAATACCGTTTTTAAGCATGAAATTCCACCCCGAGTCAAGTCCCCTGAAGGATTTTTCAATTGGGGCACAAAAAAAATTTGGCCTCACAAGCACACATTTTTTCTGACCGCGGGGTCAGGAGTTTTCCTCCTCTGGGTGCAAAAAGCTTGATTTTTAGAAACAGCAAGAAATACCATTTTTAAGCATGAAATTCCACCCCGAGTCAAGTCCCCTGAAGGATTTTTCAATTTGGGCACAAAAAAAATTTGGCCTCCCAAGCACACTTTTTTCTGACCGCGGGGTCAGGAGTTTTCCTCCTCTGGGTGCAAAAAGCTTGATTTTTAGAAACAGCAAGAAATACCATTTTTAAGCATGAAATTCCACCCCGAGTCAAGTCCCCTGAAGGATTTTTCAATTTGGGCAGAAGAAAAATTTGGCGTCCCAAGCACACTTTTTTCTGACCGCGGGGTCAGGAGTTTTCCTCCTCTGGGTTCAAAAAGCTTGATTTTTAGAAACAGCAAAAAATACCATTTTTAAGCATGAAATTCCAACCTGAGTCAAGTCCCCTGAAGGATTTTTCAATTTGGGCACAAAAAAAATTTGGCCTCCGAAGCACACATTTTTCTGACCGCGGAGTCAGGAGTTTTCCTCCTCTGGGTGCAAAAAGCTTGATTTTTAGAAACAGCAAGAAATACCATTTTTAAGCATGAAATTCCATCCCGAGTCAAGTCCCCTGAAGGATTTTTCAATTTGGGCACAAAAAAAATTTGGCCTCCCAAGCACACTTTTTTCTGACCGCGGGGTCAGGAGTTTTCCTCCTCTGGGTTCAAAAAGCTTGATTTTTAGAAACAGCAAAAAATACCATTTTTAAGCATGAAATTCCAACCTGAGTCAAGTCCCCTGAAGGATTTTTCAATTTGGGCACAAAAAAAATTTGGCCTCCGAAGCACACATTTTTCTGACCGCGGGGTCAGGAGTTTTCCTCCTCCGGGTGCAAAAAGCTTGATTTTTAGAAACAGCAAAAAATACCATTTTTAAGCATGAAATTCCACCCCGAGTCAAGTCCCCTGAAGGATTTTTCAATTTGGGCACAAAAAAAATTTTGGCCTCCCAAGCACACATTTTTCTGACCGCGGGGTCAGGAGTTTTCCTCCTCTGGGTGCAAAAAGCTTGATTTTTAGAAACAGCAAGAAATACCGTTTTTAAGCATGAAATTCCACCCCGAGTCAAGTCCCCTGAAGGATTTTTCAATTGGGGCACAAAAAAAATTTGGCCTCACAAGCACACATTTTTTCTGACCGCGGGGTCAGGAGTTTTCCTCCTCTGGGTGCAAAAAGCTTGATTTTTAGAAACAGCAAGAAATACCATTTTTAAGCATGAAATTCCACCCCGAGTCAAGTCCCCTGAAGGATTTTTCAATTTGGGCACAAAAAAAATTTGGCCTCCCAAGCACACTTTTTTCTGACCGCGGGGTCAGGAGTTTTCCTCCTCTGGGTGCAAAAAGCTTGATTTTTAGAAACAGCAAGAAATACCATTTTTAAGCATGAAATTCCACCCCGAGTCAAGTCCCCTGAAGGATTTTTCAATTTGGGCAGAAGAAAAATTTGGCGTCCCAAGCACACTTTTTTCTGACCGCGGGGTCAGGAGTTTTCCTCCTCTGGGTTCAAAAAGCTTGATTTTTAGAAACAGCAAAAAATACCATTTTTAAGCATGAAATTCCAAACTGAGTCAAGTCCCCTGAAGGATTTTTCAATTTGGGCACAAAAAAAATTTGGCCTCCGAAGCACACATTTTTCTGACCGCGGGGTCAGGAGTTTTCCTCCTCTGGGTGCAAAAAGCTTGATTTTTAGAAACAGCAAGAAATACCATTTTTAAGCATGAAATTCCATCCCGAGTCAAGTCCCCTGAAGGATTTTTCAATTTGGGCACAAAAAAAATTTGGCCTCCCAAGCACACTTTTTTCTGACCGCGGGGTCAGGAGTTTTCCTCCTCTGGGTTCAAAAAGCTTGATTTTTAGAAACAGCAAAAAATACCATTTTTAAGCATGAAATTCCAACCTGAGTCAAGTCCCCTGAAGGATTTTTCAATTTGGGCACAAAAAAAATTTGGCCTCCGAAGCACACATTTTTCTGACCGCGGGGTCAGGAGTTTTCCTCCTCCGGGTGCAAAAAGCTTGATTTTTAGAAACAGCAAAAAATACCATTTTTAAGCATGAAATTCCACCCCGAGTCAAGTCCCCTGAAGGATTTTTCAATTTGGGCACAAAAAAAATTTTGGCCTCCCAAGCACACATTTTTCTGACCGCGGGGTCAGGAGTTTTCCTCCTCTGGGTGCAAAAAGCTTGATTTTTAGAAACAGCAAGAAATACCGTTTTTAAGCATGAAATTCCATCCCGAGTCAAGTCCCCTGAAGGATTTTTCAATTTGGGCACAAAAAAAATTTGGCCTCCCAAGCACACATTTTTCTGACCGCGGGGTCAGGAGTTTTCCTCCTCTGGGTGCAAAAAGCTTGATTTTTAGAAACAGCAAGAAATACCGTTTTTAAGCATGAAATTCCACCCCGAGTCAAGTCCCCAGAAAGATTTTTCAATTTGGGTACAAAAAAATTTGGCCTCCCAAGCACACTTTTTTCTGACCGCGGGGTCAGGAGTTTTCCTCCTCTGGGTGCAAATAGCTTGATTTTTAGAAACAGCAAGAAATACCGTTTTTAAGCATGAAATTCCACCCCGAGTCAAGTCCCCTGAAGGATTTTTCAATTGGGGCACAAAAAAAATTTGGCCTCACAAGCACACATTTTTTCTGACCGCGGGGTCAGGAGTTTTCCTCCTCTGGGTGCAAAAAGCTTGATTTTTAGAAACAGCAAGAAATACCATTTTTAAGCATGAAATTCCACCCCGAGTCAAGTCCCCTGAAGGATTTTTCAATTTGGGCACAAAAAAAATTTGGCCTCCAAAGCACACTTTTTTCTGACCGCGGGGTCAGGAGTTTTCCTCCTCTGGGTGCAAAAAGCTTGATTTTTAGAAACAGCAAGAAATACCATTTTTAAGCATGAAATTCCACCCCGAGTCAAGTCCCCTGAAGGATTTTTCAATTTGGGCACAAGAAAAATTTGGCGTCCCAAGCACACTTTTTTCTGACCGCGGGGTCAGGAGTTTTCCTCCTCTGGGTTCAAAAAGCTTGATTTTTAGAAACAGCAAGAAATACCATTTTTCAGCATGAAATTCCGCCCCGAGTCAAGTCCCCTGAAGGATTTTTCAATTGGGGTACAAAAAAATTTTGCCTCCCAAGCACACTTTTTTCTGACCGCGGGGTCAGGAGTTTTCCTCCTCTGGGTGCAAATAGCTTGATTTTTAGAAACAGCAAGAAATACCATTTTTAAGCATGAAATTCCACCCCGAGTCAAGTCCCCTGAAGGATTTTTCAATTGGGGCACAAAAAAAATTTGGCCTCACAAGCACACATTTTTTCTGACCGCGGGGTCAGGAGTTTTCCTCCTCTGGGTGCAAAAAGCTTGATTTTTAGAAACAGCAAGAAATACCATTTTTAAGCATGAAATTCCACCCCGAGTCAAGTCCCCTGAAGGATTTTTCAATTTGGGCACAAAAAAAATTTGGCCTCCCAAGCACACTTTTTTCTGACCGCGGGGTCAGGAGTTTTCCTCCTCTGGGTGCAAAAAGCTTGATTTTTAGAAACAGCAAGAAATACCATTTTTAAGCATGAAATTCCACCCCGAGTCAAGTCCCCTGAAGGATTTTTCAATTTGGGCACAAGAAAAATTTGGCGTCCCAAGCACACTTTTTTCTGACCGCGGGGTCAGGAGTTTTCCTCCTCTGGGTTCAAAAAGCTTGATTTTTAGAAACAGCAAAAAATACCATTTTTAAGCATGAAATTCCAACCTGAGTCAAGTCCCCTGAAGGATTTTTCAATTTGGGCACAAAAAAAATTTGGCCTCCGAAGCACACATTTTTCTGACCGCGGGGTCAGGAGTTTTCCTCCTCTGGGTGCAAATAGCTTGATTTTTAGAAACAGCAAGAAATACCGTTTTTAAGCATGAAATTCCACCCCGAGTCAAGTCCCCTGAAGGATTTTTCAATTGGGGCACAAAAAAAATTTGGCCTCACAAGCACACATTTTTTCTGACCGCGGGGTCAGGAGTTTTCCTCCTCTGGGTGCAAAAAGCTTGATTTTTAGAAACAGCAAGAAATACCATTTTTAAGCATGAAATTCCATCCCGAGTCAAGTCCCCTGAAGGATTTTTCAATTTGGGCACAAAAAAAATTTGGCCTCCCAAGCACACTTTTTTCTGACCGCGGGGTCAGGAGTTTTCCTCCTCTGGGTTCAAAAAGCTTGATTTTTAGAAACAGCAAAAAATACCATTTTTAAGCATGAAATTCCAACCTGAGTCAAGTCCCCTGAAGGATTTTTCAATTTGTGCACAAAAAAAATTTGGCCTCCGAAGCACACATTTTTCTGACCGCGGGGTCAGGAGTTTTCCTCCTCCGGGTGCAAAAAGCTTGATTTTTAGAAACAGCAAAAAATACCATTTTTAAGCATGAAATTCCACCCCGAGTCAAGTCCCCTGAAGGATTTTTCAATTTGGGCACAAAAAAAATTTTGGCCTCCCAAGCACACATTTTTCTGACCGCGGGGTCAGGAGTTTTCCTCCTCTGGGTGCAAAAAGCTTGATTTTTAGAAACAGCAAGAAATACCGTTTTTAAGCATGAAATTCCACCCCGAGTCAAGTCCCCTGAAGGATTTTCAATTTGGGCACAAAAAAAATTTGGCCTCCCAAGCA
Organism: Natrix helvetica; assembly: GCF_964273705.1. Lineage (NCBI taxonomy): Eukaryota > Metazoa > Chordata > Lepidosauria > Squamata > Natricidae > Natrix > Natrix helvetica. The sequence continues at coordinate 211,610,726 of NC_138548.1, read as the reverse complement.
CACATTTTTCTGACCGCGGGGTCAGGAGTTTTCCTCCTCTGGGTGCAAAAAGCTTGATTTTTAGAAACAGCAAGAAATACCGTTTTTAAGCATGAAATTCCACCCCGAGTCAAGTCCCCAGAAGGATTTTTCAATTTGGGTACAAAAAAATTTGGCCTCCCAAGCACACTTTTTTCTGACCGCGGGGTCAGGAGTTTTCCTCCTCTGGGTGCAAATAGCTTGATTTTTAGAAACAGCAAGAAATACCGTTTTTAAGCATGAAATTCCACCCCGAGTCAAGTCCCCTGAAGGATTTTTCAATTGGGGCACAAAAAAAATTTGGCCTCACAAGCACACATTTTTTCTGACCGCGGGGTCAGGAGTTTTCCTCCTCTGGGTGAAAAAGCTTGATTTTTAGAAACAGCAAGAAATACCATTTTTAAGCATGAAATTCCACCCCGAGTCAAGTCCCCTGAAGGATTTTTCAATTTGGGCACAAAAAAAATTTGGCCTCCCAAGCACACTTTTCTGACCGCGGGGTCAGGAGTTTTCCTCCTCTGGGTGCAAAAAGCTTGATTTTTAGAAACAGCAAGAAATACCATTTTTAAGCATGAAATTCCACCCCGAGTCAAGTCCCCTGAAGGATTTTTCAATTTGGGCACAAGAAAAATTTGGCGTCCCAAGCACACTTTTTTCTGACCGCGGGGTCAGGAGTTTTCCTCCTCTGGGTTCAAAAAGCTTGATTTTTAGAAACAGCAAAAAATACCATTTTTAAGCATGAAATTCCAACCTGAGTCAAGTCCCCTGAAGGATTTTTCAATTTGGGCACAAAAAAAATTTGGCCTCCGAAGCACACATTTTTCTGACCGCGGGGTCAGGAGTTTTCCTCCTCCGGGTGCAAAAAGCTTGATTTTTAGAAACAGCAAAAAATACCATTTTTAAGCATGAAATTCCACCCCGAGTCAAGTCCCCTGAAGGATTTTTCAATTTGGGCACAAAAAAAATTTGGCCTCCCAAGCACACTTTTTTCTGACCGCGGGGTCAGGAGTTTTCCTCCTCTGGGTGCAAAAAGCTTGATTTTTAGAAACAGCAAGAAATACCGTTTTTAAGCATGAAATTCCACCCCGAGTCAAGTCCCCAGAAGGATTTTTCAATTTGGGTACAAAAAAAATTTGGCCTCCCAAGCACACTTTTTTCTAACCGCGGGGTCAGGAGTTTTCCTCCTCTGGGTGCAAATAGCTTGATTTTTAGAAACAGCAAGAAATACCATTTTTAAGCATGAAATTCCACCCCGAGTCAAGTCCCCTGAAGGATTTTTCAATTGGGGCACAAAAAAAATTTGGCCTCCCAAGCACACATTTTTTCTGACCGCGGGGTCAGGAGTTTTCCTCCTCTGGGTGCAAAAAGCTTGATTTTTAGAAACAGCAAGAAATACCATTTTTAAGCATGAAATTCCACCCCGAGTCAAGTCCCCTGAAGGATTTTTCAATTTGGGCACAAGAAAAATTTGGCCTCCCAAGCACACTTTTTTCTGACCGCGGGGTCAGGAGTTTTCCTCCTCTGGGTGCAAAAAGCTTGATTTTTAGAAACAGCAAAAAATACAATTTTTAAGCATGAAATTCCAACCTGAGTCAAGTCCCCTGAAGGATTTTTCAATTTGGGCACAAAAAAAATTTGGCCTCCGAAGCAAACATTTTTCTGACCGCGGGGTCAGGAGTTTTCCTCCTCTGGGTGCAAAAAGCTTGATTTTTAGAAACAGCAAAAAATACCATTTTTAAGCATGAAATTCCACCCCGAGTCAAGTCCCCTGAAGGATTTTTTAATTGGGGCACAAAAAACATTTGGCCTCCCAAGCACACATTTTTTCTGACCGCGGGGTCAGGAGTTTTCCTCCTCTGGGTGCAAAAAGCTTGATTTTTAGAAACAGCAAGAAATACCATTTTTAAGCATGAAATTCCACCCCGAGTCAAGTCCCCTGAAGGATTTTTCAATTTGGGCACAAAAAAAATTAGGCCTCCCAAGCACACTTTTTTCTGACCGCGGGGTCAGGAGTTTTCCTCCTCTGGGTGCAAAAAGCTTGATTTTTAGAAACAGCAAGAAATACCATTTTTAAGCATGAAATTCCACTCCGAGTCAAGTCCCCTGAAGGATTTTTCAATTTGGGCACAAGAAAAATTTGGCGTCCCAACCACACTTTTTTCTGACCGCGGGGTCAGGAGTTTTCCTCCTCTGGGTGCAAAAAGCTTGATTTTTAGAAACAGCAAAAAATACCATTTTTAAGCATGAAATTCCAACCTGAGTCAAGTCCCCTGAAGGATTTTTCATTTTGGGCACAAAAAAAATTTGGCCTCCGAAGCACACATTTTTCTGACCGCGGGGTCAGGAGTTTTCCTCCTCTGGGTGCAAATAGCTTGATTTTTAGAAACAGCAAAAAATACCATTTTTAAGCATGAAATTCCACCCCGAGTCAAGTCCCCTAAAGGATTTTTCAATTGGGGCACAAAAAAAATTTGGCGTCCCAAGCACACTTTTTTCTGACCGCGGGGTCAGGAGTTTTCCTCCTCTGGGTGCAAAAAGCTTGATTTTTAGAAACAGCAAAAAATACCATTTTTAAGCATGAAATTCAAACCTGAGTCAAGTCCCCTGAAGGATTTTTCAATTTGGGCACAAAAAAAAATTGGCCTCCGAAGCACACATTTTTCTGACCGTGGGGTCAGGAGTTTTCCTCCTCTGGGTGCAAAAAGCTTGATTTTTAGAAACAGCAAGAAATACCATTTTTAAGCATGAAATTCCACTCCGAGTCAAGTCCCCTGAAGGATTTTTCAATTTGGGCACAAGAAAAATTTGGCGTCCCAAGCACACTTTTTTCTGACCGCGGGGTCAGGAGTTTTCCTCCTCTGGGTGCAAAAAGCTTGATTTTTAGAAACAGCAAAAAATACCATTTTTAAGCATGAAATTCCAACCTGAGTCAAGTCCCCTGAAGGATTTTTCAATTGGGGCACAAAAAAAATTTGGCGTCCCAAGCACACATTTTTTCTGACCGCGGGGTCAGGAGTTTTCCTCCTCTGGGTGCAAAAAGCTTGATTTTTAGAAACAGCAAGAAATACCATTTTTAAGCATGAAATTCCACCCCGAGTCAAGTCCCCTGAAGGATTTTTCAATTTGGGCACAAAAAAAATTTGGCCTCCCAAGCACACTTTTTTCTGACCGCGGGGTCAGGAGTTTTCCTCCTCTGGGTGCAAAAAGCTTGATTTTTAGAAACAGCAAGAAATACCATTTTTAAGCATGAAATTCCACCCCGAGTCAAGTCCCCTGAAGGATTTTTCAATTTGGGCACAAAAAAAATTTGGCCTCCCAAGCACACTTTTTTCTGACCGCCGGGTCAGGAGTTTTCCTCCTCTGGGTGCAAATAGCTTGATTTTTAGAAAGAGCAAGATATACCATTTTTAAGCATGAAATTCCACCCCGAGTCAAGTCCCCTGAAGGATTTTTAAATTTGGGCACAAAAAAAATTTGGCCTCCCAAGCACACTTTTTTTCTGACCGCGGGGTCAGGAGTTTTCCTCCTCTGGGTGCAAATAGCTTGATTTTTAGAAACAGCAAGAAATACCATTTTTAAGCATGAAATTCCACCCCGAGTCAAGTCCCCTGAAGGATTTTTCAATTGGGGCACAAAAAAAATTTGGCCTCCCAAGCACACATTTTTTCTGACCGCGGGGTCAGGAGTTTTCCTCCTCTGGGTGCAAAAAGCTTGATTTTTAGAAACAGCAAGAAATACCGTTTTTAAGCATGAAATTCCACCCCGAGTCAAGTCCCCTGAAGGATTTTTCAATTTGGGCACAAAAAAAATTTGGCCTCCCAAGCACACTTTTTTCTGACCGCGGGGTCAGGAGTTTTCTTCCTCTGGGTACAAAAAGCTTGATTTTTAGAAACAGCAAGAAATACCATTTTTAAGCATGAAATTCCAACCCGAGTCAAGTCCCCTGAAGGATTTTTCAATTTGGGCACAAAAAAAATTTGGCCTCCCAAGCACACTTTTTTTCTGACCGCGGGGTCAGGAGTTTTCCTCCTCTGGGTGCAAAAAGCTTGATTTTTAGAAACAGCAAGAAATACCATTTTTAAGCATGAAATTCCACTCCGAGTCAAGTCCCCTGAAGGATTTTTCAATTTGGGCACAAGAAAAATTTGGCGTCCCAAGCACACTTTTTTCTGACCGCGGGGTCAGGAGTTTTCCTCCTCTGGGTGCAAAAAGCTTGATTTTTAGAAACAGCAAAAAATACCATTTTTAAGCATGAAATTCAAACCTGAGTCAAGTCCCCTGAAGGATTTTTCAATTTGGGCACAAAAAAAAATTGGCCTCCGAAGCACACATTTTTCTGACCGCGGGGTCAGGAGTTTTCCTCCTCTGGGTGCAAAAAGCTTGATTTTTAGAAACAGCAAGAAATACCATTTTTAAGCATGAAATTCCACCCCGAGTCAAGTCCCCAGAAGGATTTTTCAATTTGGGCACAAAAAAAATTTGGCCTCCCAAGCACACTTTTTTCTGACCGCGGGGTCAGGAGTTTTCTTCCTCTGGGTACAAAAAGCTTGATTTTTAGAAACAGCAAGAAATACCATTTTTAAGCATGAAATTCCACCCCGAGTCAAGTCCCCTGAAGGATTTTTCAATTTGGGCACAAAAATTTTGGCCTCCCAAGCACACATTTTTCTGACCGCGGGGTCAGGAGTTTTCCTCCTCTGGGTGCAAAAAGCTTGATTTTTAGAAACAGCAAGAAATACCGTTTTTAAGCATGAAATTCCACCCCGAGTCAAGTCCCCTGAAGGATTTTTCAGTTTGGGCACAAAAAAAATTTGGCCTCCGAAGCACACATTTTTCTGACCGCGGGGTCAGGAGTTTTCCTCCTCCGGGTGCAAAAAGCTTGATTTTTAGAAACAGCAAAAAATACCATTTTTAAGCATGAAATTCCACCCCGAGTCAAGTCCCCTGAAGGATTTTTCAATTTGGGCACAAAAAAAAATTGGCCTCCCAAGCACACTTTTTTCTGACCGCGGGGTCAGGAGTTTTCTTCCTCTGGGTTCAAAAAGCTTGATTTTTAGAAACAGCAAGAAATTCCATTTTTAAGCATGAAATTCCACCCGGAGTCAAGTCCCCTGAAGGATTTTTCAATTTGGGCACAAAAAAAATTTGGCCTCCCAAGCACACTTTTTTCTGATTGCGGGGTCAGGAGTTTTCCTCCTCTGGGTGCAAAAAGCTTGATTTTTAGAAACAGCAAGATATACCATTTTTAAGCATGAAATTCCACCCTGAGTCAAGTCCTCTGAAGGATTTTTCGATTTGCGCACAAGAAAAATTTGGCCTCACAAGCACACTTTTTTCTGACCGCGGGGTCAGGAGTTTTCCTCCTCTGGGTGCAAAAAGCTTGATTTTTAGAAACAGCAAGAAATACCATTTTTAAGCATGAAATTCCACCCCGAGTCAAGTCCCCAGAAGGATATTTCAATTGGGGCACAAAAAAAATTTGGCCTCCCAAGCACACTTTTTTCTGACCGCGGGGTCAGGAGTTTTCTTCCTCTGGGTACAAAAAGCTTGATTTTTAGAAACAGCAAGAAATACCATTTTTAAGCATGAAATTCCGCCCCGAGTCAAGTCCCCTTAAGGATTTTTCAATTTGGGCACAAAAAAAATTTGGCCTCCCAAGCACACATTTTTCTGACCGCGGGGTCAGGAGTTTTCCTCCTCTGGGTGCAAAAAGCTTGATTTTTAGAAACAGCAAGAAATACCATTTTTAAGCATGAAATTCCACCCCGAGTCAAGTCCCCTGAAGGATTTTTCAATTTGGGCACAAAAAAAATTTGGCCTCCCAAGCACACTGTTTTCTGACCACAGGGTCAGGAGTTTTCCTCCTCTGGGTGCAAAAAGCTTGATTTTTAGAAACAGCAAGAAATACCGTTTTTAAGCATGAAATTCCACCCCGAGTCAAGTCCTCTGAAGGATTTTTCAATTTGCGCACAAGAAAAATTTGGCCTCCGAAGCACACATTTTTCTGACCGCGGGGTCAGGAGTTTTCTTCCTCTGGGTACAAAAAGCTTGATTTTTAGAAACAGCAAGAAATACCATTTTTAAGCATGAAATTCCACCCCGAGTCAAGTCCCCTGAAGGATTTTTCAATTTGGGCACAAAAAAAATTTTGGCCTCCCAAGCACACATTTTTCTGACCGCGGGGTCAGGAGTTTTCCTCCTCTGGGTGCAAAAAGCTTGATTTTTAGAAACAGCAAGAAATACCGTTTTTAAGCATGAAATTCCACCCGAGTCAAGTCCTCTGAAGGATTTTTCGATTTGCGCACAAGAAAAATTTGGCCTCCGAAGCACACATTTTTCTGACCGCGGGGTCAGGAGTTTTCTTCCTCTGGGTACAAAAAGCTTGATTTTTAGAAACAGCAAGAAATACCATTTTTAAGCATGAAATTCCACTCCGAGTCAAGTCCCCTGAAGGATTTTTCAATTTGGGCACAAGAAAAATTTGGCGTCCCAAGCACACTTTTTTCTGACCACGGGGTCAGGAGTTTTCCTCCTCTGGGTGCAAAAAGCTTGATTTTTAGAAACAGCAAAAAATACCATTTTTAAGCATGAAATTCCAACCTGAGTCAAGTCCCCTGAAGGATTTTTCAATTTGGGCACAAAAAAAATTTGGCCTCCGAAGCACCCATTTTTCTGACCGCGGGGTCAGGAGTTTTCCTCCTCTGGGTGCAAAAAGCTTGATTTTTAGAAACAGCAAGAAATACCATTTTTAAGCATGAAATTCCACCCGGAGTCAAGTCCCCTGAAGGATTTTTCAATTTGGGCACAAAAAAAATTTGGCCTCCCAAGCACACTTTTTTCTGACTGCGGGGTCAGGAGTTTTCCTCCTCTGGGTGCAAAAAGCTTGATTTTTAGAAACAGCAAGATATACCATTTTTAAGCATGAAATTCCACCCTGAGTCAAGTCCTCTGAAGGATTTTTCGATTTGCGCACAAGAAAAATTTGGCCTCACAAGCACACTTTTTTCTGACCGCGGGGTCAGGAGTTTTCCTCCTCTGGGTGCAAAAAGCTTGATTTTTAGAAACAGCAAGAAATACCGTTTTTAAGCATGAAATTCCACCCGAGTCAAGTCCTCTGAAGGATTTTTCGATTTGCGCACAAGAAAAATTTGGCCTCCGAAGCACACATTTTTCTGACCGCGGGGTCAGGAGTTTTCTTCCTCTGGGTACAAAAAGCTTGATTTTTAGAAACAGCAAGAAATACCATTTTTAAGCATGAAATTCCACTCCGAGTCAAGTCCCCTGAAGGATTTTTCAATTTGGGCACAAGAAAAATTTGGCGTCCCAAGCACACTTTTTTCTGACCGCGGGGTCAGGAGTTTTCCTCCTCTGGGTGCAAAAAGCTTGATTTTTAGAAACAGCAAAAAATACCATTTTTAAGCATGAAATTCCAACCTGAGTCAAGTCCCCTGAAGGATTTTTCAATTTGGGCACAAAAAAAATTTGGCCTCCGAAGCACACATTTTTCTGACCGCGGGGTCAGGAGTTTTCCTCCTCTGGGTGCAAAAAGCTTGATTTTTAGAAACAGCAAGAAATACCATTTTTAAGCATGAAATTCCACCCGGAGTCAAGTCCCCTGAAGGATTTTTCAATTTGGGCACAAAAAAAATTTGGCCTCCCAAGCACACTTTTTTCTGACTGCGGGGTCAGGAGTTTTCCTCCTCTGGGTGCAAAAAGCTTGATTTTTAGAAACAGCAAGATATACCATTTTTAAGCATGAAATTCCACCCTGAGTCAAGTCCTCTGAAGGATTTTTCGATTTGCGCACAAGAAAAATTTGGCCTCACAAGCACACTTTTTTCTGACCGCGGGGTCAGGAGTTTTCCTCCTCTGGGTGCAAAAAGCTTGATTTTTAGAAACAGCAAGAAATACCATTTTTAAGCATGAAATTCCACCCCGAGTCAAGTCCCCAGAAGGATTTTTCAATTTGGGCACAAAAAAAATTTGGCCTCCCAAGCACACTTTTTTCTGACCGCGGGGTCAGGAGTTTTCTTCCTCTGGGTACAAAAAGCTTGATTTTTAGAAACAGCAAGAAATACCATTTTTAAGCATGAAATTCCACCCCGAGTCAAGTCCCCTGAAGGATTTTTCAATTTGGGCACAAAAAAAATTTGGCCTCCCAAGCACACATTTTTCTGACCGCGGGGTCAGGAGTTTTCCTCCTCTGGGTGCAAAAAGCTTGATTTTTAGAAACAGCAAGAAATACCGTTTTTAAGCATGACACCCCGAGTCAAGTCCCCTGAAGGATTTTTCAGTTTGGGCACAAAAAAAATTTGGCCTCCGAAGCACACATTTTTCTGACCGCGGGGTCAGGAGTTTTCCATCTCCGGGTGCAAAAAGCTTGATTTTTAGAAACAGCAAAAAATACCATTTTTAAGCATGAAATTCCACCCCGAGTCAAGTCCCCTGAAGGATTTTTCAATTTGGGCACAAAAAAAATTTGGCCTCCCAAGCACACTTTTTTCTGACCGCGGGGTCAGGAGTTTTCTTCCTCTGGGTTCAAAAAGCTTGATTTTTAGAAACAGCAAGAAATTCCATTTTTAAGCATGAAATTCCACCCGGAGTCAAGTCCCCTGAAGGATTTTTCAATTTGGGCACAAAAAAAATTTGGCCTCCCAAGCACACTTTTTTCTGACTGCGGGGTCAGGAGTTTTCCTCCTCTGGGTGCAAAAAGCTTGATTTTTAGAAACAGCAAGATATACCATTTTTAAGCATGAAATTCCACCCTGAGTCAAGTCCTCTGAAGGATTTTTCGATTTGCGCACAAGAAAAATTTGGCCTCACAAGCACACTTTTTTCTGACCGCGGGGTCAGGAGTTTTCCTCCTCTGGGTGCAAAAAGCTTGATTTTTAGAAACAGCAAGAAATACCATTTTTAAGCATGAAATTCCACCCCGAGTCAAGTCCCCAGAAGGATATTTCAATTGGGGCACAAAAAAAATTTGGCCTCCCAAGCACACTTTTTTCTGACCGCGGGGTCAGGAGTTTTCTTCCTCTGGGTACAAAAAGCTTGATTTTTAGAAACAGCAAGAAATACCATTTTTAAGCATGAAATTCCGCCCCGAGTCAAGTCCCCTGAAGGATTTTTCAATTTGGGCACAAAAAAAATTTGGCCTCCCAAGCACACATTTTTCTGACCGCGGGGTCAGGAGTTTTCCTCCTCTGGGTGCAAAAAGCTTGATTTTTAGAAACAGCAAGAAATACCATTTTTAAGCATGAAATTCCACCCCGAGTCAAGTCCCCTGAAGGATTTTTCAATTTGGGCACAAAAAAAATTTGGCCTCCCAAGCACACTTTTTTCTGACCACAGGGTCAGGAGTTTTCCTCCTCTGGGTGCAAAAAGCTTGATTTTTAGAAACAGCAAGAAATACCGTTTTTAAGCATGAAATTCCACCCCGAGTCAAGTCCTCTGAAGGATTTTTCAATTTGCGCACAAGAAAAATTTGGCCTCCGAAGCACACTTTTTTCTGACCGCGGGGTCAGGAGTTTTCTTCCTCTGGGTACAAAAAGCTTGATTTTTAGAAACAGCAAGAAATACCATTTTTAAGCATGAAATTCCGCCCCGAGTCAAGTCCCCTGAAGGATTTTTCAATTTGGGCACAAAAAAAATTTGGCCTCCCAAGCACACATTTTTCTGACCGCGGGGTCAGGAGTTTTCCTCCTCTGGGTGCAAAAAGCTTGATTTTTAGAAACAGCAAGAAATACCATTTTTAAGCATGAAATTCCACCCCGAGTCAAGTCCCCTGAAGGATTTTTCAATTTGGGCACAAAAAAAATTTGGCCTCCCAAGCACACTTTTTTCTGACCACAGGGTCAGGAGTTTTCCTCCTCTGGGTGCAAAAAGCTTGATTTTTAGAAACAGCAAGAAATACCGTTTTTAAGCATGAAATTCCACCCCGAGTCAAGTCCCCTGAAGGATTTTTCAATTTGCGCACAAGAAAAATTTGGCCTCCGAAGCACACTTTTTTCTGACCGCGGGGTCAGGAGTTTTCTTCCTCTGGGTACAAAAAGCTTGATTTTTAGAAACAGCAAGAAATACCATTTTTAAGCATGAAATTCCGCCCCGAGTCAAGTCCCCTGAAGGATTTTTCAATTTGGGCACAAAAAAAATTTGGCCTCCCAAGCACACATTTTTCTGACCGCGGGGTCAGGAGTTTTCCTCCTCTGGGTGCAAAAAGCTTGATTTTTAGAAACAGCAAGAAATACCATTTTTAAGCATGAAATTCCACCCCGAGTCAAGTCCCCTGAAGGATTTTTCAATTTGGGCACAAAAAAAATTTGGCCTCCGAAGCACACATTTTTCTGACCGCGGGGTCAGGAGTTTTCTTCCTCTGGGTACAAAAAGCTTGATTTTTAGAAACAGCAAGAAATACCATTTTTAAGCATGAAATTCCACCCCGAGTCAAGTCCCCTGAAGGATTTTTCAATTTGGGCACAAAAAAAATTTTGGCCTCCCAAGCACACATTTTTCTGACCGCGGGGTCAGGAGTTTTCCTCCTCTGGGTGCAAAAAGCTTGATTTTTAGAAACAGCAAGAAATACCGTTTTTAAGCATGAAATTCCACCCCGAGTCAAGTCCTCTGAAGGATTTTTCGATTTGCGCACAAGAAAAATTTGGCCTCCGAAGCACACATTTTTCTGACCGCGGGGTCAGGAGTTTTCTTCCTCTGGGTACAAAAAGCTTGATTTTTAGAAACAGCAAGAAATACCATTTTTAAGCATGAAATTCCACCCCGAGTCAAGTCCCCTGAAGGATTTTTCAATTTGGGCACAAAAAAAATTTTGGCCTCCCAAGCACACATTTTTCTGACCGCGGGGTCAGGAGTTTTCCTCCTCTGGGTGCAAAAAGCTTGATTTTTAGAAACAGCAAGAAATACCATTTTTAAGCATGAAATTCCACCCCGAGTCAAGTCCCCTGAAGGATTTTTCAATTTGGGCACAAAAAAAATTTGGCCTCCCAAGCACACATTTTTCTGACCGCGGGGTCAGGAGTTTTCCTCCTCTGGGTGCAAAAAGCTTGATTTTTAGAAACAGCAAGAAATACCGTTTTTAAGCATGAAATTCCACCCCGAGTCAAGTCCCCTGAAGGATTTTTCAATTTGGGCACAAAAAAAATTTGGCCTCCCAAGCACACTTTTTTCTGACCGCGGGGTCAGGAGTTTTCCTCCTCTGGGTGCAAAAAGCTTGATTTTTAGAAACAGCAAGAAATACCGTTTTTAAGCATGAAATTCCACCCCGAGTCAAGTCCCCAGAAGGATTTTTCAATTTGGGTACAAAAAGAATTTGGCCTCCCAAGCACACTTTTTTCTGACCGCGGGGTCAGGAGTTTTCCTCCTCTGGGTGCAAAAAGCTTGATTTTTAGAAACAGCAAGAAATACCGTTTTTAAGCATGAAATTCCACCCCGAGTCAAGTCCCCAGAAGGATTTTTCAATTTGGGCACAAAAAAAATTTGGCGTCCCAAGCACACTTTTTTCTGACCGCGGGGTCAGGAGTTTTCCTCCTCTGGGTGCAAAAAGCTTGATTTTTAGAAACAGCAAGATATACCATTTTTAAGCATGAAATTCCACCCTGAGTCAAGTCCTCTGAAGGATTTTTCGATTTGCGCACAAGAAAAATTTGGCCTCACAAGCACACTTTTTTCGGACCGCGGGGTCAGGAGTTTTCCTCCTCTGGGTGCAAAAAGCTTGATTTTTAGAAACAGCAAGAAATACCATTTTTAAGCATGAAATTCCACCCCGAGTCAAGTCCCCAGAAGGATTTTTCAATTTGGGCACAAAAAAAATTTGGCCTCCGAAGCACACATTTTTCTGACCGCGGGGTCAGGAGTTTTCCTCCTCTGGGTGCAAAAAGCTTGATTTTTAGAAACAGCAAAAAATACCATTTTTAAGCATGAAATTCCACCCCGAGTCAAGTCCCCTGAAGGATTTTTCAATTTGGGCACAAAAAAAATTTGGCCTCCCAAGCACACTTTTTTCTGACCGCGGGGTCAGGAGTTTTCCTCCTCTGGGTGCAAAAAGCTTGATTTTTAGAAACAGCAAGATATACCATTTTTAAGCATGAAATTCCACCCTGAGTCAAGTCCTCTGAAGGATTTTTCGATTTGCGCACAAGAAAAATTTGGCCTCACAAGCACACTTTTTTCGGACCGCGGGGTCAGGAGTTTTCCTCCTCTGGGTGCAAAAAGCTTGATTTTTAGAAACAGCAAGAAATACCATTTTTAAGCATGAAATTCCACCCCGAGTCAAGTCCCCAGAAGGATTTTTCAATTTGGGCACAAAAAAAATTTGGCCTCCCAAGCACACTTTTTTCTGACCGCGGGGTCAGGAGTTTTCTTCCTCTGGGTACAAAAAGCTTGATTTTTAGAAACAGCAAGAAATACCGTTTTTAAGCATGAAATTCCACCCCGAGTCAAGTCCCCAGAAGGATTTTTCAATTTGGGTACAAAAAGAATTTGTCCTCCCAAGCACACTTTTTTCTGACCGAGGGGTCAGGAGTTTTCCTCCTCTGGGTGCAAATAGCTTGATTTTTAGAAACAGCAAGAAATAGCATTTTAAAGCATGAAATTCCACCCCGAGTCAAGTCCCCTGAAGGATTTTTCAATTGGGGCACAAAAAAAATTTGGCCTCCCAAGCACACATTTTTTCTGACCGCGGGGTCAGGAGTTTTCCTCCTCTGGGTGCAAAAAGCTTGATTTTTAGAAACAGCAAGAAATACCATTTTTAAGCATGAAATTCCACCCCGAGTCAAGTCCCCTGAAGGATTTTTCAATTTGGGCACAAAAAAAATTTGTCCTCCCAAGCACACTTTTTTCTGACCGCGGGGTCAGCAGTTTTCTTCCTCTGGGTGCAAAAAGCTTGATTTTTAGAAACAGCAAGAAATACCATTTTTAAGCATGAAATTCCACCCCGAGTCAAGTCCCCTGAAGGATTTTTCAATTTGGGCACAAAAAAAATTTGGCCTCCCAAGCACACTTTTTTCTGACCGCGGGGTCAGGAGTTTTCCTCCTCTGGGTGCAAAAAGCTTGATTTTTAGAAACAGCAAAAAATACCATTTTTAAGCATGAAATTCCACCCCGAGTCAAGTCCCCTGAAGGATTTTTCAATTTGGGCACAAAAAAAATTTGGCCTCCCAAGCACACTTTTTTCTGACCGCGGGGTCAGGAGTTTTCCTCCTCTGGGTGCAAAAAGCTTGATTTTTAGAAACAGCAAGATATACCATTTTTAAGCATGAAATTCCACCCTGAGTCAAGTCCTCTGAAGGATTTTTCGATTTGCGCACAAGAAAAATTTGGCCTCACAAGCACACTTTTTTCTGACCGCGGGGTCAGGAGTTTTCCTCCTCTGGGTGCAAAAAGCTTGATTTTTAGAAACAGCAAGAAATACCATTTTTAAGCATGAAATTCCACCCCGAGTCAAGTCCCCAGAAGGATTTTTCAATTTGGGCACAAAAAAAATTTGGCCTCCCAAGCACACTTTTTTCTGACCGCGGGGTCAGGAGTTTTCTTCCTCTGGGTACAAAAAGCTTGATTTTTAGAAACAGCAAGAAATACCGTTTTTAAGCATGAAATTCCACCCCGAGTCAAGTCCCCAGAAGGATTTTTCAATTTGGGTACAAAAAGAATTTGTCCTCCCAAGCACACTTTTTTCTGACCGAGGGGTCAGGAGTTTTCCTCCTCTGGGTGCAAATAGCTTGATTTTTAGAAACAGCAAGAAATAGCATTTTAAAGCATGAAATTCCACCCCGAGTCAAGTCCCCTGAAGGATTTTTCAATTGGGGCACAAAAAAAATTTGGCCTCCCAAGCACACATTTTTTCTGACCGCGGGGTCAGGAGTTTTCCTCCTCTGGGTGCAAAAAGCTTGATTTTTAGAAACAGCAAGAAATACCATTTTTAAGCATGAAATTCCACCCCGAGTCAAGTCCCCTGAAGGATTTTTCAATTTGGGCACAAAAAAAATTTGTCCTCCCAAGCACACTTTTTTCTGACCGCGGGGTCAGCAGTTTTCTTCCTCTGGGTGCAAAAAGCTTGATTTTTAGAAACAGCAAGAAATACCATTTTTAAGCATGAAATTCCACCCCGAGTCAAGTCCCCTGAAGGATTTTTCAATTTGGGCACAAAAAAAATTTGGCCTCCCAAGCACACTTTTTTCTGACCGTGGGGTCAGGAGTTTTCCTCCTCTAGGTGCAAAAAGCTTGATTTTTAGAAACAGCAAGATATACCGTTTTTAAGCATGAAATTCCACCCTGAGTCAAGTCCTCTGAAGGATTTTTCGATTTGCGCACAAGAAAAATTTGGCCTCACAAGCACACTTTTTTCTGACCGCGGGGTCAGGAGTTTTCCTCCTCTGGGTGCAAAAAGCTTGATTTTTAGAAACAGCAAGAAATACCATTTTTAAGCATGAAATTCCACCCCGAGTCAAGTCCCCAGAAGGATTTTTCAATTTGGGCACAAAAAAAATTTGGCGTCCCAAGCACACATTTTTCTGACCGCGGGGTCAGGAGTTTTCCTCCTCTGGGTGCAAAAAGCTTGATTTTTAGAAACAGCAAGATATACCATTTTTAAGCATGAAATTCCACCCTGAGTCAAGTCCTCTGAAGGATTTTTCGATTTGCGCACAAGAAAAATTTGGCCTCACAAGCACACTTTTTTCGGACCGCGGGGTCAGGAGTTTTCCTCCTCTGGGTGCAAAAAGCTTGATTTTTAGAAACAGCAAGAAATACCATTTTTAAGCATGAAATTCCACCCCGAGTCAAGTCCCCAGAAGGATTTTTCAATTTGGGCACAAAAAAAATTTGGCCTCCCAAGCACACTTTTTTCTGACCGCGGGGTCAGGAGTTTTCTTCCTCTGGGTACAAAAAGCTTGATTTTTAGAAACAGCAAGAAATACCGTTTTTAAGCATGAAATTCCACCCCGAGTCAAGTCCCCAGAAGGATTTTTCAATTTGGGTACAAAAAGAATTTGGCCTCCCAAGCACACTTTTTTCTGACCGAGGGGTCAGGAGTTTTCCTCCTCTGGGTGCAAATAGCTTGATTTTTAGAAACAGCAAGAAATAGCATTTTAAAGCATGAAATTCCACCCCGAGTCAAGTCCCCTGAAGGATTTTTCAATTGGGGCACAAAAAAAATTTGGCCTCCCAAGCACACATTTTTTCTGACCGCGGGGTCAGGAGTTTTCCTCCTCTGGGTGCAAAAAGCTTGATTTTTAGAAACAGCAAGAAATACCATTTTTAAGCATGAAATTCCACCCCGAGTCAAGTCCCCTGAAGGATTTTTCAATTTGGGCACAAAAAAAATTTGTCCTCCCAAGCACACTTTTTTCTGACCGCGGGGTCAGGAGTTTTCCTCCTCTGGGTGCAAAAAGCTTGATTTTTAGAAACAGCAAGAAATACCATTTTTAAGCATGAAATTCCACCCCGAGTCAAGTCCCCTGAAGGATTTTTCAATTTGGGCACAAAAAAAATTTGGCCTCCGAAGCACACATTTTTCTGACCGCGGGGTCAGGAGTTTTCCTCCTCTGGGTGCAAAAAGCTTGATTTTTAGAAACAGCAAAAAATACCATTTTTAAGCATGAAATTCCACCCCGAGTCAAGTCCCCTGAAGGATTTTTCAATTTGGGCACAAAAAAAATTTGGCCTCCCAAGCACACTTTTTTCTGACCGCGGGGTCAGCAGTTTTCTTCCTCTGGGTACAAAAAGCTTGATTTTTAGAAACAGCAAGAAATACCATTTTTAAGCATGAAATTCCACCCCGAGTGAAGTCCCCTGAAGGATTTTTCAATTTGGGCACAAAAAAAATTTGGCCTCCCAAGCACACTTTTTTCTGACCGTGGGGTCAGGAGTTTTCCTCCTCTAGGTGCAAAAAGCTTGATTTTTAGAAACAGCAAGATATACCGTTTTTAAGCATGAAATTCCACCCTGAGTCAAGTCCTCTGAAGGATTTTTCGATTTGCGCACAAGAAAAATTTGGCCTCACAAGCACACTTTTTTCTGACCGCGGGGTCAGGAGTTTTCCTCCTCTGGGTGCAAAAAGCTTGATTTTTAGAAACAGCAAGAAATACCATTTTTAAGCATGAAATTCCACCCCGAGTCAAGTCCCCAGAAGGATTTTTCAATTTGGGCACAAAAAAAAATTGGCCTCCGAAGCACACATTTTTCTGACCGCGGGGTCAGGAGTTTTCCTCCTTTGGGTGCAAAAAGCTTGATTTTTAGAAACAGCAAGAAATACCATTTTTAAGCATGAAATTCCACCCCGAGTCAAGTCCCCTGAAGGATTTTTCAATTAGGGCACAAAAAAAATTTGGCCTCCGAAGCACACATTTTTCTGACCGCGGGGTCAGGAGTTTTCCTCCTCTGGGTGCAAAAAGCTTGATTTTTAGAAACAGCAAAAAATACCATTTTTAAGCATGAAATTCCACCCCGAGTCAAGTCCCCTGAAGGATTTTTCAATTTGGGCACAAAAAAAATTTGGCCTCCCAAGCACACTTTTTTCTGACCGCGGGGTCAGCAGTTTTCTTCCTCTGGGTACAAAAAGCTTGATTTTTAGAAACAGCAAGAAATACCATTTTTAAGCATGAAATTCCACCCCGAGTCAAGTCCCCTGAAGGATTTTTCAATTTGGGCACAAAAAAAATTTGGCCTCCCAAGCACACTTTTTTCTGACCGTGGGGTCAGGAGTTTTCCTCCTCTGGGTGCAAATAGCTTGATTTTTAGAAACAGCAAGAAATAGCATTTTAAAGCATGAAATTCCACCCCGAGTCAAGTCCCCTGAAGGATTTTTCAATTGGGGCACAAAAAAAATTTGGCGTCCCAAGCACACATTTTTCTGACCGCGGGGTCAGGAGTTTTCCTCCTCTGGGTGCAAAAAGCTTGATTTTTAGAAACAGCAAGATATACCATTTTTAAGCATGAAATTCCACCCTGAGTCAAGTCCTCTGAAGGATTTTTCGATTTGCGCACAAGAAAAATTTGGCCTCACAAGCACACTTTTTTCGGACCGCGGGGTCAGGAGTTTTCCTCCTCTGGGTGCAAAAAGCTTGATTTTTAGAAACAGCAAGAAATACCATTTTTAAGCATGAAATTCCACCCCGAGTCAAGTCCCCAGAAGGATTTTTCAATTTGGGCACAAAAAAAATTTGGCCTCCCAAGCACACTTTTTTCTGACCGCGGGGTCAGGAGTTTTCTTCCTCTGGGTACAAAAAGCTTGATTTTTAGAAACAGCAAGAAATACCGTTTTTAAGCATGAAATTCCACCCCGAGTCAAGTCCCCAGAAGGATTTTTCAATTTGGGTACAAAAAGAATTTGGCCTCCCAAGCACACTTTTTTCTGACCGAGGGGTCAGGAGTTTTCCTCCTCTGGGTGCAAATAGCTTGATTTTTAGAAACAGCAAGAAATAGCATTTTAAAGCATGAAATTCCACCCCGAGTCAAGTCCCCTGAAGGATTTTTCAATTGGGGCACAAAAAAAATTTGGCCTCCCAAGCACACATTTTTTCTGACCGCGGGGTCAGGAGTTTTCCTCCTCTGGGTGCAAAAAGCTTGATTTTTAGAAACAGCAAGAAATACCATTTTTAAGCATGAAATTCCACCCCGAGTCAAGTCCCCTGAAGGATTTTTCAATTTGGGCACAAAAAAAATTTGTCCTCCCAAGCACACTTTTTTCTGACCGCGGGGTCAGGAGTTTTCCTCCTCTGGGTGCAAAAAGCTTGATTTTTAGAAACAGCAAGAAATACCATTTTTAAGCATGAAATTCCACCCCGAGTCAAGTCCCCTGAAGGATTTTTCAATTTGGGCACAAAAAAAATTTGGCCTCCGAAGCACACATTTTTCTGACCGCGGGGTCAGGAGTTTTCCTCCTCTGGGTGCAAAAAGCTTGATTTTTAGAAACAGCAAAAAATACCATTTTTAAGCATGAAATTCCACCCCGAGTCAAGTCCCCTGAAGGATTTTTCAATTTGGGCACAAAAAAAATTTGGCCTCCCAAGCACACTTTTTTCTGACCGCGGGGTCAGCAGTTTTCTTCCTCTGGGTACAAAAAGCTTGATTTTTAGAAACAGCAAGAAATACCATTTTTAAGCATGAAATTCCACCCCGAGTGAAGTCCCCTGAAGGATTTTTCAATTTGGGCACAAAAAAAATTTGGCCTCCCAAGCACACTTTTTTCTGACCGTGGGGTCAGGAGTTTTCCTCCTCTAGGTGCAAAAAGCTTGATTTTTAGAAACAGCAAGATATACCGTTTTTAAGCATGAAATTCCACCCTGAGTCAAGTCCTCTGAAGGATTTTTCGATTTGCGCACAAGAAAAATTTGGCCTCACAAGCACACTTTTTTCTGACCGCGGGGTCAGGAGTTTTCCTCCTCTGGGTGCAAAAAGCTTGATTTTTAGAAACAGCAAGAAATACCATTTTTAAGCATGAAATTCCACCCCGAGTCAAGTCCCCAGAAGGATTTTTCAATTTGGGCACAAAAAAAATTTGGCCTCCGAAGCACACATTTTTCTGACCGCGGGGTCAGGAGTTTTCCTCCTTTGGGTGCAAAAAGCTTGATTTTTAGAAACAGCAAGAAATACCATTTTTAAGCATGAAATTCCACCCCGAGTCAAGTCCCCTGAAGGATTTTTCAATTTGGGCACAAAAAAAATTTGGCCTCCGAAGCACACATTTTTCTGACCGCGGGGTCAGGAGTTTTCCTCCTCTGGGTGCAAAAAGCTTGATTTTTAGAAACAGCAAAAAATACCATTTTTAAGCATGAAATTCCACCCCGAGTCAAGTCCCCTGAAGGATTTTTCAATTTGGGCACAAAAAAAATTTGGCCTCCCAAGCACACTTTTTTCTGACCGCGGGGTCAGCAGTTTTCTTCCTCTGGGTACAAAAAGCTTGATTTTTAGAAACAGCAAGAAATACCATTTTTAAGCATGAAATTCCACCCCGAGTCAAGTCCCCTGAAGGATTTTTCAATTTGGGCACAAAAAAAATTTGGCCTCCCAAGCACACTTTTTTCTGACCGTGGGGTCAGGAGATTTCCTCCTCTAGGTGCAAAAAGCTTGATTTTTAGAAACAGCAAGAGATACCGTTTTTAAGCATGAAATTCCACCCTGAGTCAAGTCCTCTGAAGGATTTTTCGATTTGCGCACAAGAAAAATTTGGCCTCACAAGCACACTTTTTTCTGAACGCGGGGTCAGGAGTTTTCCTCCTCTGGGTGCAAAAAGCTTGATTTTTAGAAACAGCAAGAAATACCGTTTTTAAGCATGAAATTCCACCCCGAGTCAAGTCCCCAGAAGGATTTTTCAATTTGGGTACAAAAAGAATTTGGCCTCCCAAGCACACTTTTTTCTGACCGCGGGGTCAGGAGTTTTCCTCCTCTGGGTGCAAAAAGCTTGATTTTTAGAAACAGCAAGAAATACCGTTTTTAAGCATGAAATTCCACCCCGAGTCAAGTCCCCTGAAGGATTTTTCAATTTGGGCACAAAAAAAATTTGGCCTCCCAAGCACACTTTTTTCTGACCGCGGGGTCAGGAGTTTTCCTCCTCTGGGTGCAAAAAGCTTGATTTTTAGAAACAGCAAGAAATACCGTTTTTAAGCATGAAATTCCACCCCGAGTCAAGTCCCCAGAAGGATTTTTCAATTTGGGTACAAAAAGAATTTGGCCTCCCAAGCACACTTTTTTCTGACCGCGGGGTCAGGAGTTTTCCTCCTCTGGGTGCAAAAAGCTTGATTTTTAGAAACAGCAAGAAATACCATTTTTAAGCATGAAATTCCACCCCGAGTCAAGTCCCCAGAAGGATTTTTCAATTTGGGCACAAAAAAAATTTGGCCTCCGAAGCACACATTTTTCTGACCGCGGGGTCAGGAGTTTTCCTCCTTTGGGTGCAAAAAGCTTGATTTTTAGAAACAGCAAGAAATACCATTTTTAAGCATGAAATTCCACCCCGAGTCAAGTCCCCTGAAGGATTTTTCAATTTGGGCACAAAAAAAATTTGGCCTCCGAAGCACACATTTTTCTGACCGCGGGGTCAGGAGTTTTCCTCCTCTGGGTGCAAAAAGCTTGATTTTTAGAAACAGCAAAAAATACCATTTTTAAGCATGAAATTCCACCCCGAGTCAAGTCCCCTGAAGGATTTTTCAATTTGGGCACAAAAAAAATTTGGCCTCCCAAGCACACTTTTTTCTGACCGCGGGGTCAGCAGTTTTCTTCCTCTGGGTACAAAAAGCTTGATTTTTAGAAACAGCAAGAAATACCATTTTTAAGCATGAAATTCCACCCCGAGTCAAGTCCCCTGAAGGATTTTTCAATTTGGGCACAAAAAAAATTTGGCCTCCCAAGCACACTTTTTTCGGACCGTGGGGTCAGGAGTTTTCCTCCTCTAGGTGCAAAAAGCTTGATTTTTAGAAACAGCAAGATATACCGTTTTTAAGCATGAAATTCCACCCTGAGTCAAGTCCTCTGAAGGATTTTTCGATTTGCGCACAAGAAAAATTTGGCCTCACAAGCACACTTTTTTCTGAACGCGGGGTCAGGAGTTTTCATCCTCTGGGTGCAAAAAGCTTGATTTTTAGAAACAGCAAGAAATACCGTTTTTAAGCATGAAATTCCACCCCGAGTCAAGTCCCCAGAAGGATTTTTCAATTTGGGTACAAAAAGAATTTGGCCTCCCAAGCACACTTTTTTCTGACCGCGGGGTCAGGAGTTTTCCTCCTCTGGGTGCAAATAGCTTGATTTTTAGAAACAGCAAGAAATACCGTTTTTAAGCATGAAATTCCACCCCGAGTCAAGTCCCCTGAAGGATTTTTCAATTTGGGCACAAAAAAAATTTGGCCTCCCAAGCACACTTTTTTCTGACCGCGGGGTCAGGAGTTTTCCTCCTCTGGGTGCAAAAAGCTTGATTTTTAGAAACAGCAAGAAATACCGTTTTTAAGCATGAAATTCCACCCCGAGTCAAGTCCCCAGAAGGATTTTTCAATTTGGGTACAAAAAGAATTTGGCCTCCCAAGCACACTTTTTTCTGACCGCGGGGTCAGGAGTTTTCCTCCTCTGGGTGCAAATAGCTTGATTTTTAGAAACAGCAAGAAATACCATTTTTAAGCATGAAATTCCACCCCGAGTCAAGTCCCCTGAAGGATTTTTCAATTGGGGCACAAAAAAAATTTGGCCTCCCAAGCACACATTTTTTCTGACCGCGGGGTCAGGAGTTTTCCTCCTCTGGGTGCAAAAAGCTTGATTTTTAGAAACAGCAAGAAATACCATTTTTGAGCATGAAATTCCACCCCGAGTCAAGTCCCCTGAAGGATTTTTCAATTTGGGCACAAAAAAAATTTGGCCTCCCAAGCACACTTTTTTCTGACCGCGGGGTCAGGAGTTTTCCTCCTCTGGGTGCAAAAAGCTTGATTTTTAGAAACAGCAAGAAATACCATTTTTAAGCATGAAATTCCACCCCGAGTCAAGTCCCCTGAAGGATTTTTCAATTTGGGCACAAGAAAAATTTGGCGTCCCAAGCACACTTTTTTCTGACCGCGGGGTCAGGAGTTTTCCTCCTCTGGGTTCAAAAAGCTTGATTTTTAGAAACAGCAAAAAATACCATTTTTAAGCATGAAATTCCAACCTGAGTCAAGTCCCCTGAAGGATTTTTCAATTTGGGCACAAAAAAAATTTGGCCTCTGAAGCACACATTTTTCTGACCGCGGGGTCAGGAGTTTTCTTCCTCTGGGTACAAAAAGCTTGATTTTTAGAAACAGCAAGAAATACCATTTTTAAGCATGAAATTCCACCCCGAGTCAAGTCCCCTGAAGGATTTTTCAATTTGGGCACAAAAAAAATTTGGCGTCCCAAGCACACTTTTTTCTGACCGCGGGGTCAGGAGTTTTCCTCCTCTGGGTGCAAAAAGCTTGATTTTTAGAAACAGCAAGAAATACCATTTTTAAGCATGAAATTCCACCCCGAGTCAAGTCCCCAGAAGGATTTTTCAATTTGGGCCCAAAAAAAATTTGGCCTCCGAAGCACACATTTTTCTGACCGCGGGGTCAGGAGTTTTCCTCCTCTGGGTGCAAAAAGCTTGATTTTTAGAAACAGCAAAAAATACCATTTTTAAGCATGAAATTCCACCCCGAGTCAAGTCCCCTGAAGGATTTTTCAATTTGGGCACAAAAAAAATTTGGCCTCCCAAGCACACTTTTTTCTGACCGCGGGGTCAGGAGTTTTCCTCCTCTGGGTGCAAAAAGCTTGATTTTTAGAAACAGCAAGATATACCATTTTTAAGCATGAAATTCCACCCTGAGTCAAGTCCTCTGAAGGATTTTTCGATTTGCGCACAAGAAAAATTTGGCCTCACAAGCACACTTTTTTCGGACCGCGGGGTCAGGAGTTTTCCTCCTCTGGGTGCAAAAAGCTTGATTTTTAGAAACAGCAAGAAATACCATTTTTAAGCATGAAATTCCACCCCGAGTCAAGTCCCCAGAAGGATTTTTCAATTTGGGCACAAAAAAAATTTGGCCTCCCAAGCACACTTTTTTCTGACCGCGGGGTCAGGAGTTTTCTTCCTCTGGGTACAAAAAGCTTGATTTTTAGAAACAGCAAGAAATACCGTTTTTAAGCATGAAATTCCACCCCGAGTCAAGTCCCCAGAAGGATTTTTCAATTTGGGTACAAAAAGAATTTGTCCTCCCAAGCACACTTTTTTCTGACCGAGGGGTCAGGAGTTTTCCTCCTCTGGGTGCAAATAGCTTGATTTTTAGAAACAGCAAGAAATAGCATTTTAAAGCATGAAATTCCACCCCGAGTCAAGTCCCCTGAAGGATTTTTCAATTGGGGCACAAAAAAAATTTGGCCTCCCAAGCACACATTTTTTCTGACCGCGGGGTCAGGAGTTTTCCTCCTCTGGGTGCAAAAAGCTTGATTTTTAGAAACAGCAAGAAATACCATTTTTAAGCATGAAATTCCACCCCGAGTCAAGTCCCCTGAAGGATTTTTCAATTTGGGCACAAAAAAAATTTGTCCTCCCAAGCACACTTTTTTCTGACCGCGGGGTCAGCAGTTTTCTTCCTCTGGGTGCAAAAAGCTTGATTTTTAGAAACAGCAAGAAATACCATTTTTAAGCATGAAATTCCACCCCGAGTCAAGTCCCCTGAAGGATTTTTCAATTTGGGCACAAAAAAAATTTGGCCTCCCAAGCACACTTTTTTCTGACCGTGGGGTCAGGAGTTTTCCTCCTCTAGGTGCAAAAAGCTTGATTTTTAGAAACAGCAAGATATACCGTTTTTAAGCATGAAATTCCACCCTGAGTCAAGTCCTCTGAAGGATTTTTCGATTTGCGCACAAGAAAAATTTGGCCTCACAAGCACACTTTTTTCTGACCGCGGGGTCAGGAGTTTTCCTCCTCTGGGTGCAAAAAGCTTGATTTTTAGAAACAGCAAGAAATACCATTTTTAAGCATGAAATTCCACCCCAAGTCAAGTCCCCAGAAGGATTTTTCAATTTGGGCACAAAAAAAATTTGGCGTCCCAAGCACACTTTTTTCTGACCGCGGGGTCAGGAGTTTTCCTCCTCTGGGTGCAAAAAGCTTGATTTTTAGAAACAGCAAGATATACCATTTTTAAGCATGAAATTCCACCCTGAGTCAAGTCCTCTGAAGGATTTTTCGATTTGCGCACAAGAAAAATTTGGCCTCACAAGCACACTTTTTTCGGACCGCGGGGTCAGGAGTTTTCCTCCTCTGGGTGCAAAAAGCTTGATTTTTAGAAACAGCAAGAAATACCATTTTTAAGCATGAAATTCCACCCCGAGTCAAGTCCCCTGAAGGATTTTTCAATTTGGGCACAAAAAAAATTTGGCCTCCGAAGCACACATTTTTCTGACCGCGGGGTCAGGAGTTTTCCTCCTCTGGGTGCAAAAAGCTTGATTTTTAGAAACAGCAAAAAATACCATTTTTAAGCATGAAATTCCACCCCGAGTCAAGTCCCCTGAAGGATTTTTCAATTTGGGCACAAAAAAAATTTGGCCTCCCAAGCACACTTTTTTCTGACCGCGGGGTCAGGAGTTTTCCTCCTCTGGGTGCAAAAAGCTTGATTTTTAGAAACAGCAAGATATACCATTTTTAAGCATGAAATTCCACCCTGAGTCAAGTCCTCTGAAGGATTTTTCGATTTGCGCACAAGAAAAATTTGGCCTCACAAGCACACTTTTTTCGGACCGCGGGGTCAGGAGTTTTCCTCCTCTGGGTGCAAAAAGCTTGATTTTTAGAAACAGCAAGAAATACCATTTTTAAGCATGAAATTCCACCCCGAGTCAAGTCCCCAGAAGGATTTTTCAATTTGGGCACAAAAAAAATTTGGCCTCCCAAGCACACTTTTTTCTGACCGCGGGGTCAGGAGTTTTCTTCCTCTGGGTACAAAAAGCTTGATTTTTAGAAACAGCAAGAAATACCGTTTTTAAGCATGAAATTCCACCCCGAGTCAAGTCCCCAGAAGGATTTTTCAATTTGGGTACAAAAAGAATTTGGCCTCCCAAGCACACTTTTTTCTGACCGAGGGGTCAGGAGTTTTCCTCCTCTGGGTGCAAATAGCTTGATTTTTAGAAACAGCAAGAAATAGCATTTTAAAGCATGAAATTCCACCCCGAGTCAAGTCCCCTGAAGGATTTTTCAATTGGGGCACAAAAAAAATTTGGCCTCCCAAGCACACATTTTTTCTGACCGCGGGGTCAGGAGTTTTCCTCCTCTGGGTGCAAAAAGCTTGATTTTTAGAAACAGCAAGAAATACCATTTTTAAGCATGAAATTCCACCCCGAGTCAAGTCCCCTGAAGGATTTTTCAATTTGGGCACAAAAAAAATTTGTCCTCCCAAGCACACTTTTTTCTGACCGCGGGGTCAGGAGTTTTCCTCCTCTGGGTGCAAAAAGCTTGATTTTTAGAAACAGCAAGAAATACCATTTTTAAGCATGAAATTCCACCCCGAGTCAAGTCCCCTGAAGGATTTTTCAATTTGGGCACAAAAAAAATTTGGCCTCCGAAGCACACATTTTTCTGACCGCGGGGTCAGGAGTTTTCCTCCTCTGGGTGCAAAAAGCTTGATTTTTAGAAACAGCAAAAAATACCATTTTTAAGCATGAAATTCCACCCCGAGTCAAGTCCCCTGAAGGATTTTTCAATTTGGGCACAAAAAAAATTTGGCCTCCCAAGCACACTTTTTTCTGACCGCGGGGTCAGCAGTTTTCTTCCTCTGGGTACAAAAAGCTTGATTTTTAGAAACAGCAAGAAATACCATTTTTAAGCATGAAATTCCACCCCGAGTCAAGTCCCCTGAAGGATTTTTCAATTTGGGCACAAAAAAAATTTGGCCTCCCAAGCACACTTTTTTCTGACCGTGGGGTCAGGAGTTTTCCTCCTCTAGGTGCAAAAAGCTTGATTTTTAGAAACAGCAAGATATACCGTTTTTAAGCATGAAATTCCACCCTGAGTCAAGTCCTCTGAAGGATTTTTCGATTTGCGCACAAGAAAAATTTGGCCTCACAAGCACACTTTTTTCTGACCGCGGGGTCAGGAGTTTTCCTCCTCTGGGTGCAAAAAGCTTGATTTTTAGAAACAGCAAGAAATACCATTTTTAAGCATGAAATTCCACCCCGAGTCAAGTCCCCAGAAGGATTTTTCAATTTGGGCACAAAAAAAATTTGGCCTCCGAAGCACACATTTTTCTGACCGCGGGGTCAGGAGTTTTCCTCCTTTGGGTGCAAAAAGCTTGATTTTTAGAAACAGCAAGAAATACCATTTTTAAGCATGAAATTCCACCCCGAGTCAAGTCCCCTGAAGGATTTTTCAATTTGGGCACAAAAAAAATTTGGCCTCCGAAGCACACATTTTTCTGACCGCGGGGTCAGGAGTTTTCCTCCTCTGGGTGCAAAAAGCTTGATTTTTAGAAACAGCAAAAAATACCATTTTTAAGCATGAAATTCCACCCCGAGTCAAGTCCCCTGAAGGATTTTTCAATTTGGGCACAAAAAAAATTTGGCCTCCCAAGCACACTTTTTTCTGACCGCGGGGTCAGCAGTTTTCTTCCTCTGGGTACAAAAAGCTTGATTTTTAGAAACAGCAAGAAATACCATTTTTAAGCATGAAATTCCACCCCGAGTCAAGTCCCCTGAAGGATTTTTCAATTTGGGCACAAAAAAAATTTGGCCTCCCAAGCACACTTTTTTCTGACCGTGGGGTCAGGAGTTTTCCTCCTCTAGGTGCAAAAAGCTTGATTTTTAGAAACAGCAAGATATACCGTTTTTAAGCATGAAATTCCACCCTGAGTCAAGTCCTCTGAAGGATTTTTCGATTTGCGCACAAGAAAAATTTGGCCTCACAAGCACACTTTTTTCTGAACGCGGGGTCAGGAGTTTTCCTCCTCTGGGTGCAAAAAGCTTGATTTTTAGAAACACCAAGAAATACCATTTTTAAGCATGAAATTCCACCCCGAGTCAAGTCCCCAGAAGGATTTTTCAATTTGGGCACAAAAAAAATTTGGCCTCCGAAGCACACATTTTTCTGACCGCGGGGTCAGGAGTTTTCCTCCTCTGGGTGCAAAAAGCTTGATTTTTAGAAACAGCAAAAAATACCATTTTTAAGCATGAAATTCCACCCCGAGTCAACTCCCCTGAAGGATTTTTCAATTTGGGCACAAAAAAAATTTGGCCTCCCAAGCACACTTTTTTCTGACCGCGGGGTCAGGAGTTTTCTTCCTCTGGGTACAAAAAGCTTGATTTTTAGAAACAGCAAGAAATACCATTTTTAAGCATGAAATTCCACCCCGAGTCAAGTCCCCTGAAGGATTTTTCAATTTGGGCACAAAAAAAATTTGGCCTCCCAAGCACACTTTTTTCTGACCGCGGGGTCAGGAGTTTTCTTCCTCTGGGTACAAAAAGCTTGATTTTTAGAAACAGCAAGAAATACCGTTTTTAAGCATGAAATTCCACCCCGAGTCAAGTCCCCAGAAGGATTTTTCAATTTGGGTACAAAAAGAATTTGGCCTCCCAAGCACACTTTTTTCTGACCGAGGGGTCAGGAGTTTTCCTCCTCTGGGTGCAAATAGCTTGATTTTTAGAAACAGCAAGAAATAGCATTTTAAAGCATGAAATTCCACCCCGAGTCAAGTCCCCTGAAGGATTTTTCAATTGGGGCACAAAAAAAATTTGGCCTCCCAAGCACACATTTTTTCTGACCGCGGGGTCAGGAGTTTTCCTCCTCTGGGTGCAAAAAGCTTGATTTTTAGAAACAGCAAGAAATACCATTTTTAAGCATGAAATTCCACCCCGAGTCAAGTCCCCTGAAGGATTTTTCAATTTGGGCACAAAAAAAATTTGTCCTCCCAAGCACACTTTTTTCTGACCGCAGGGTCAGGAGTTTTCCTCCTCTGGGTGCAAAAAGCTTGATTTTTAGAAACAGCAAGAAATGCCATTTTTAAGCATGAAATTCCACCCCGAGTCAAGTCCCCTGAAGGATTTTTCAATTTGGGCACAAAAAAAATTTGGCCTCCCAAGCACACTTTTTTCTGACCGCGGGGTCAGGAGTTTTCCTCCTCTGGGTGCAAAAAGCTTGATTTTTAGAAACAGCAAGAAATACCATTTTTAAGCATGAAATTCCACCCCGAGTCAAGTCCCCTGAAGGATTTTTCAATTTGGGCACAAAAAAAATTTGTCCTCCGAAGCCCACATTTTTCTGACCGCGGGGTCAGGAGTTTTCCTCCTCTGGGTGCAAAAAGCTTGATTTTTAGAAACAGCAAAAAATACCATTTTTAAGCATGAAATTCCACCCCGAGTCAAGTCCCCTGAAGGATTTTTCAATTTGGGCACAAAAAAAATTTGGCCTCCCAAGCACACTTTTTTCTGACCGCGGGGTCAGCAGTTTTCTTCCTCTGGGTACAAAAAGCTTGATTTTTAGAAACAGCAAGAAATACCATTTTTAAGCATGAAATTCCACCCCGAGTCAAGTCCCCTGAAGGATTTTTCAATTTGGGCACAAAAAAAATTTGGCCTCCCAAGCACACTTTTTTCTGACCACGGGGTCAGGAGTTTTCCTCCTCTGGGTGCAAAAAGCTTGATTTTTAGAAACAGCAAGATATACCATTTTTAAGCATGAAATTCCACCCCGAGTCAAGTCCCCTGAAGGATTTTTCAATTTGGGCACAAAAAAAATTTGGCCTCCCAAGCACACTTTTTTCTGACCGCGGGGTCAGCAGTTTTCTTCCTCTGGGTACAAAAAGCTTGATTTTTAGAAACAGCAAGAAATACCATTTTTAAGCATGAAATTCCACCCCGAGTCAAGTCCCCTGAAGGATTTTTCAATTTGGGCACAAAAAAAATTTGGCCTCCCAAGCACACTTTTTTCTGACCGCGGGGTCAGGAGTTTTCCTCCTCTGGGTGCAAAAAGCTTGATTTTTAGAAACAGCAAGATATACCATTTTTAAGCATGAAATTCCACCCTGAGTCAAGTCCTCTGAAGGATTTTTCGATTTGCGCACAAGAAAAATTTGGCCTCACAAGCACACTTTTTTCGGACCGCGGGGTCAGGAGTTTTCCTCCTCTGGGTGCAAAAAGCTTGATTTTTAGAAACAGCAAGAAATACCATTTTTAAGCATGAAATTCCACCCCGAGTCAAGTCCCCAGAAGGATTTTTCAATTTGGGCACAAAAAAAATTTGGCCTCCGAAGCACACATTTTTCTGACCGCGGGGTCAGGAGTTTTCCTCCTCTGGGTGCAAAAAGCTTGATTTTTAGAAACAGCAAAAAATACCATTTTTAAGCATGAAATTCCACCCCGAGTCAAGTCCCCTGAAGGATTTTTCAATTTGGGCACAAAAAAAATTTGTCCTCCCAAGCACACTTTTTTCTGACCGCGGGGTCAGGAGTTTTCCTCCTCTGGGTGCAAAAAGCTTGATTTTTAGAAACAGCAAGAAATACCATTTTTAAGCATGAAATTCCACCCCGAGTCAAGTCCCCTGAAGGATTTTTCAATTTGGGCACAAAAAAAATTTGTCCTCCCAAGCACACTTTTTTCTGACCGCGGGGTCAGGAGTTTTCCTCCTCTGGGTGCAAAAAGCTTGATTTTTAGAAACAGCAAGAAATACCATTTTTAAGCATGAAATTCCACCCCGAGTCAAGTCCCCTGAAGGATTTTTCAATTTGGGCACAAAAAAAATTTGTCCTCCCAAGCACACTTTTTTCTGACCGCGGGGTCAGGAGTTTTCCTCCTCTGGGTGCAAAAAGCTTGATTTTTAGAAACAGCAAGAAATACCATTTTTAAGCATGAAATTCCACCCCGAGTCAAGTCCCCTGAAGGATTTTTCAATTTGGGCACAAAAAAAATTTGGCCTCCGAAGCACACATTTTTCTGACCGCGGGGTCAGGAGTTTTCCTCCTCTGGGTGCAAAAAGCTTGATTTTTAGAAACAGCAAAAAATACCATTTTTAAGCATGAAATTCCACCCCGAGTCAAGTCCCCTGAAGGATTTTTCAATTTGGGCACAAAAAAAATTTGGCCTCCCAAGCACACTTTTTTCTGACCGCGGGGTCAGCAGTTTTCTTCCTCTGGGTACAAAAAGCTTGATTTTTAGAAACAGCAAGAAATACCATTTTTAAGCATGAAATTCCACCCCGAGTCAAGTCCCCTGAAGGATTTTTCAATTTGGGCACAAAAAAAATTTGGCCTCCCAAGCACACTTTTTTCTGACCGCGGGGTCAGGAGTTTTCCTCCTCTGGGTGCAAAAAGCTTGATTTTTAGAAATAGCAAGATATACCATTTTTAAGCATGAAATTCCACCCTGAGTCAAGTCCTCTGAAGGATTTTTCGATTTGCGCACAAGAAAAATTTGGCCTCACAAGCACACTTTTTTCGGACCGCGGGGTCAGGAGTTTTCCTCCTCTGGGTGCAAAAAGCTTGATTTTTAGAAACAGCAAGAAATACCATTTTTAAGCATGAAATTCCACCCCGAGTCAAGTCCCCAGAAGGATTTTTCAATTTGGGCACAAAAAAAATTTGGCCTCCGAAGCACACATTTTTCTGACCGCGGGGTCAGGAGTTTTCCTCCTCTGGGTGCAAAAAGCTTGATTTTTAGAAACAGCAAAAAATACCATTTTTAAGCATGAAATTCCACCCCGAGTCAAGTCCCCTGAAGGATTTTTCAATTTGGGCACAAAAAAAATTTGTCCTCCCAAGCACACTTTTTTCTGACCGCGGGGTCAGGAGTTTTCCTCCTCTGGGTGCAAAAAGCTTGATTTTTAGAAACAGCAAGAAATACCATTTTTAAGCATGAAATTCCACCCCGAGTCAAGTCCCCTGAAGGATTTTTCAATTTGGGCACAAAAAAAATTTGTCCTCCCAAGCACACTTTTTTCTGACCGCGGGGTCAGGAGTTTTCCTCCTCTGGGTGCAAAAAGCTTGATTTTTAGAAACAGCAAGAAATACCATTTTTAAGCATGAAATTCCACCCCGAGTCAAGTCCCCTGAAGGATTTTTCAATTTGGGCACAAAAAAAATTTGGCCTCCGAAGCACACATTTTTCTGACCGCGGGGTCAGGAGTTTTCCTCCTCTGGGTGCAAAAAGCTTGATTTTTAGAAACAGCAAAAAATACCATTTTTAAGCATGAAATTCCACCCCGAGTCAAGTCCCCTGAAGGATTTTTCAATTTGGGCACAAAAAAAATTTGGCCTCCCAAGCACACTTTTTTCTGACCGCGGGGTCAGCAGTTTTCTTCCTCTGGGTACAAAAAGCTTGATTTTTAGAAACAGCAAGAAATACCATTTTTAAGCATGAAATTCCACCCCGAGTCAAGTCCCCTAAAGGATTTTTCAATTTGGGCACAAAAAAAATTTGGCCTCCCAAGCACACTTTTTTCTGACCGTGGGGTCAGGAGTTTTCCTCCTCTAGGTGCAAAAAGCTTGATTTTTAGAAACAGCAAGATATACCGTTTTTAAGCATGAAATTCCACCCTGAGTCAAGTCCTCTGAAGGATTTTTCGATTTGCGCACAAGAAAAATTTGGCCTCACAAGCACACTTTTTTCTGAACGCGGGGTCAGGAGTTTTCCTCCTCTGGGTGCAAAAAGCTTGATTTTTAGAAACACCAAGAAATACCATTTTTAAGCATGAAATTCCACCCCGAGTCAAGTCCCCAGAAGGATTTTTCAATTTGGGCACAAAAAAAATTTGGCCTCCGAAGCACACATTTTTCTGACCGCGGGGTCAGGAGTTTTCCTCCTCTGGGTGCAAAAAGCTTGATTTTTAGAAACAGCAAAAAATACCATTTTTAAGCATGAAATTCCACCCCGAGTCAACTCCCCTGAAGGATTTTTCAATTTGGGCACAAAAAAAATTTGGCCTCCCAAGCACACTTTTTTCTGACCGCGGGGTCAGGAGTTTTCTTCCTCTGGGTACAAAAAGCTTGATTTTTAGAAACAGCAAGAAATACCATTTTTAAGCATGAAATTCCACCCCGAGTCAAGTCCCCTGAAGGATTTTTCAATTTGGGCACAAAAAAAATTTGGCCTCCCAAGCACACTTTTTTCTGACCGCGGGGTCAGGAGTTTTCTTCCTCTGGGTACAAAAAGCTTGATTTTTAGAAACAGCAAGAAATACCGTTTTTAAGCATGAAATTCCACCCCGAGTCAAGTCCCCAGAAGGATTTTTCAATTTGGGTACAAAAAGAATTTGGCCTCCCAAGCACACTTTTTTCTGACCGAGGGGTCAGGAGTTTTCCTCCTCTGGGTGCAAATAGCTTGATTTTTAGAAACAGCAAGAAATAGCATTTTAAAGCATGAAATTCCACCCCGAGTCAAGTCCCCTGAAGGATTTTTCAATTGGGGCACAAAAAAAATTTGGCCTCCCAAGCACACATTTTTTCTGACCGCGGGGTCAGGAGTTTTCCTCCTCTGGGTGCAAAAAGCTTGATTTTTAGAAACAGCAAGAAATACCATTTTTAAGCATGAAATTCCACCCCGAGTCAAGTCCCCTGAAGGATTTTTCAATTTGGGCACAAAAAAAATTTGTCCTCCCAAGCACACTTTTTTCTGACCGCAGGGTCAGGAGTTTTCCTCCTCTGGGTGCAAAAAGCTTGATTTTTAGAAACAGCAAGAAATACCATTTTTAAGCATGAAATTCCACCCCGAGTCAAGTCCCCTGAAGGATTTTTCAATTTGGGCACAAAAAAAATTTGGCCTCCCAAGCACACTTTTTTCTGACCGCGGGGTCAGGAGTTTTCCTCCTCTGGGTGCAAAAAGCTTGATTTTTAGAAACAGCAAGAAATACCATTTTTAAGCATGAAATTCCACCCCGAGTCAAGTCCCCTGAAGGATTTTTCAATTTGGGCACAAAAAAAATTTGGCCTCCGAAGCCCACATTTTTCTGACCGCGGGGTCAGGAGTTTTCCTCCTCTGGGTGCAAAAAGCTTGATTTTTAGAAACAGCAAAAAATACCATTTTTAAGCATGAAATTCCACCCCGAGTCAAGTCCCCTGAAGGATTTTTCAATTTGGGCACAAAAAAAATTTGGCCTCCCAAGCACACTTTTTTCTGACCGCGGGGTCAGCAGTTTTCTTCCTCTGGGTACAAAAAGCTTGATTTTTAGAAACAGCAAGAAATACCATTTTTAAGCATGAAATTCCACCCCGAGTCAAGTCCCCTGAAGGATTTTTCAATTTGGGCACAAAAAAAATTTGGCCTCCCAAGCACACTTTTTTCTGACCGCGGGGTCAGGAGTTTTCCTCCTCTGGGTGCAAAAAGCTTGATTTTTAGAAACAGCAAGATATACCATTTTTAAGCATGAAATTCCACCCCGAGTCAAGTCCCCTGAAGGATTTTTCAATTTGGGCACAAAAAAAATTTGGCCTCCCAAGCACACTTTTTTCTGACCGCGGGGTCAGCAGTTTTCTTCCTCTGGGTACAAAAAGCTTGATTTTTAGAAACAGCAAGAAATACCATTTTTAAGCATGAAATTCCACCCCGAGTCAAGTCCCCTGAAGGATTTTTCAATTTGGGCACAAAAAAAATTTGGCCTCCCAAGCACACTTTTTTCTGACCGCGGGGTCAGGAGTTTTCCTCCTCTGGGTGCAAAAAGCTTGATTTTTAGAAACAGCAAGATATACCATTTTTAAGCATGAAATTCCACCCTGAGTCAAGTCCTCTGAAGGATTTTTCGATTTGCGCACAAGAAAAATTTGGCCTCACAAGCACACTTTTTTCGGACCGCGGGGTCAGGAGTTTTCCTCCTCTGGGTGCAAAAAGCTTGATTTTTAGAAACAGCAAGAAATACCATTTTTAAGCATGAAATTCCACCCCGAGTCAAGTCCCCAGAAGGATTTTTCAATTTGGGCACAAAAAAAATTTGGCCTCCGAAGCACACATTTTTCTGACCGCGGGGTCAGGAGTTTTCCTCCTCTGGGTGCAAAAAGCTTGATTTTTAGAAACAGCAAAAAATACCATTTTTAAGCATGAAATTCCACCCCGAGTCAAGTCCCCTGAAGGATTTTTCAATTTGGGCACAAAAAAAATTTGTCCTCCCAAGCACACTTTTTTCTGACCGCGGGGTCAGGAGTTTTCCTCCTCTGGGTGCAAAAAGCTTGATTTTTAGAAACAGCAAGAAATACCATTTTTAAGCATGAAATTCCACCCCGAGTCAAGTCCCCTGAAGGATTTTTCAATTTGGGCACAAAAAAAATTTGTCCTCCCAAGCACACTTTTTTCTGACCGCGGGGTCAGGAGTTTTCCTCCTCTGGGTGCAAAAAGCTTGATTTTTAGAAACAGCAAGAAATACCATTTTTAAGCATGAAATTCCACCCCGAGTCAAGTCCCCTGAAGGATTTTTCAATTTGGGCACAAAAAAAATTTGTCCTCCCAAGCACACTTTTTTCTGACCGCGGGGTCAGGAGTTTTCCTCCTCTGGGTGCAAAAAGCTTGATTTTTAGAAACAGCAAGAAATACCATTTTTAAGCATGAAATTCCACCCCGAGTCAAGTCCCCTGAAGGATTTTTCAATTTGGGCACAAAAAAAATTTGGCCTCCGAAGCACACATTTTTCTGACCGCGGGGTCAGGAGTTTTCCTCCTCTGGGTGCAAAAAGCTTGATTTTTAGAAACAGCAAAAAATACCATTTTTAAGCATGAAATTCCACCCCGAGTCAAGTCCCCTGAAGGATTTTTCAATTTGGGCACAAAAAAAATTTGGCCTCCCAAGCACACTTTTTTCTGACCGCGGGGTCAGCAGTTTTCTTCCTCTGGGTACAAAAAGCTTGATTTTTAGAAACAGCAAGAAATACCATTTTTAAGCATGAAATTCCACCCCGAGTCAAGTCCCCTGAAGGATTTTTCAATTTGGGCACAAAAAAAAATTGTCCTCCCAAGCACACTTTTTTCTGACCGCGGGGTCAGGAGTTTTCCTCCTCTGGGTGCAAAAAGCTTGATTTTTAGAAACAGCAAGAAATACCATTTTTAAGCATGAAATTCCACCCCGAGTCAAGTCCCCTGAAGGATTTTTCAATTTGGGCACAAAAAAAATTTGTCCTCCCAAGCACACTTTTTTCTGACCGCGGGGTCAGGAGTTTTCCTCCTCTGGGTGCAAAAAGCTTGATTTTTAGAAACAGCAAGAAATACCATTTTTAAGCATGAAATTCCACCCCGAGTCAAGTCCCCTGAAGGATTTTTCAATTTGGGCACAAAAAAAATTTGTCCTCCCAAGCACACTTTTTTCTGACCGCGGGGTCAGGAGTTTTCCTCCTCTGGGTGCAAAAAGCTTGATTTTTAGAAACAGCAAGAAATACCATTTTTAAGCATGAAATTCCACCCCGAGTCAAGTCCCCTGAAGGATTTTTCAATTTGGGCACAAAAAAAATTTGGCCTCCGAAGCACACATTTTTCTGACCGTGGGGTCAGGAGTTTTCCTCCTCTGGGTGCAAAAAGCTTGATTTTTAGAAACAGCAAAAAATACCATTTTTAAGCATGAAATTCCACCCCGAGTCAAGTCCCCTGAAGGATTTTTCAATTTGGGCACAAAAAAAATTTGGCCTCCCAAGCACACTTTTTTCTGACCGCGGGGTCAGCAGTTTTCTTCCTCTGGGTACAAAAAGCTTGATTTTTAGAAACAGCAAGAAATACCATTTTTAAGCATGAAATTCCACCCCGAGTCAAGTCCCCTGAAGGATTTTTCAATTTGGGCACAAAAAAAATTTGGCCTCCCAAGCACACTTTTTTCTGACCGCGGGGTCAGGAGTTTTCCTCCTCTGGGTGCAAAAAGCTTGATTTTTAGAAATAGCAAGATATACCATTTTTAAGCATGAAATTCCACCCTGAGTCAAGTCCTCTGAAGGATTTTTCGATTTGCGCACAAGAAAAATTTGGCCTCACAAGCACACTTTTTTCGGACCGCGGGGTCAGGAGTTTTCCTCCTCTGGGTGCAAAAAGCTTGATTTTTAGAAACAGCAAGAAATACCATTTTTAAGCATGAAATTCCACCCCGAGTCAAGTCCCCAGAAGGATTTTTCAATTTGGGCACAAAAAAAATTTGGCCTCCGAAGCACACATTTTTCTGACCGCGGGGTCAGGAGTTTTCCTCCTCTGGGTGCAAAAAGCTTGATTTTTAGAAACAGCAAAAAATACCATTTTTAAGCATGAAATTCCACCCCGAGTCAAGTCCCCTGAAGGATTTTTCAATTTGGGCACAAAAAAAATTTGTCCTCCCAAGCACACTTTTTTCTGACCGCGGGGTCAGGAGTTTTCCTCCTCTGGGTGCAAAAAGCTTGATTTTTAGAAACAGCAAGAAATACCATTTTTAAGCATGAAATTCCACCCCGAGTCAAGTCCCCTGAAGGATTTTTCAATTTGGGCACAAAAAAAATTTGTCCTCCCAAGCACACTTTTTTCTGACCGCGGGGTCAGGAGTTTTCCTCCTCTGGGTGCAAAAAGCTTGATTTTTAGAAACAGCAAGAAATACCATTTTTAAGCATGAAATTCCACCCCGAGTCAAGTCCCCTGAAGGATTTTTCAATTTGGGCACAAAAAAAATTTGGCCTCCGAAGCACACATTTTTCTGACCGCGGGGTCAGGAGTTTTCCTCCTCTGGGTGCAAAAAGCTTGATTTTTAGAAACAGCAAAAAATACCATTTTTAAGCATGAAATTCCACCCCGAGTCAAGTCCCCTGAAGGATTTTTCAATTTGGGCACAAAAAAAATTTGGCCTCCCAAGCACACTTTTTTCTGACCGCGGGGTCAGCAGTTTTCTTCCTCTGGGTACAAAAAGCTTGATTTTTAGAAACAGCAAGAAATACCATTTTTAAGCATGAAATTCCACCCCGAGTCAAGTCCCCTAAAGGATTTTTCAATTTGGGCACAAAAAAAATTTGGCCTCCCAAGCACACTTTTTTCTGACCGTGGGGTCAGGAGTTTTCCTCCTCTAGGTGCAAAAAGCTTGATTTTTAGAAACAGCAAGATATACCGTTTTTAAGCATGAAATTCCACCCTGAGTCAAGTCCTCTGAAGGATTTTTCGATTTGCGCACAAGAAAAATTTGGCCTCACAAGCACACTTTTTTCTGAACGCGGGGTCAGGAGTTTTCCTCCTCTGGGTGCAAAAAGCTTGATTTTTAGAAACACCAAGAAATACCATTTTTAAGCATGAAATTCCACCCCGAGTCAAGTCCCCAGAAGGATTTTTCAATTTGGGCACAAAAAAAATTTGGCCTCCGAAGCACACATTTTTCTGACCGCGGGGTCAGGAGTTTTCCTCCTCTGGGTGCAAAAAGCTTGATTTTTAGAAACAGCAAAAAATACCATTTTTAAGCATGAAATTCCACCCCGAGTCAACTCCCCTGAAGGATTTTTCAATTTGGGCACAAAAAAAATTTGGCCTCCCAAGCACACTTTTTTCTGACCGCGGGGTCAGGAGTTTTCTTCCTCTGGGTACAAAAAGCTTGATTTTTAGAAACAGCAAGAAATACCATTTTTAAGCATGAAATTCCACCCCGAGTCAAGTCCCCTGAAGGATTTTTCAATTTGGGCACAAAAAAAATTTGGCCTCCCAAGCACACTTTTTTCTGACCGCGGGGTCAGGAGTTTTCTTCCTCTGGGTACAAAAAGCTTGATTTTTAGAAACAGCAAGAAATACCGTTTTTAAGCATGAAATTCCACCCCGAGTCAAGTCCCCAGAAGGATTTTTCAATTTGGGTACAAAAAGAATTTGGCCTCCCAAGCACACTTTTTTCTGACCGAGGGGTCAGGAGTTTTCCTCCTCTGGGTGCAAATAGCTTGATTTTTAGAAACAGCAAGAAATAGCATTTTAAAGCATGAAATTCCACCCCGAGTCAAGTCCCCTGAAGGATTTTTCAATTGGGGCACAAAAAAAATTTGGCCTCCCAAGCACACATTTTTTCTGACCGCGGGGTCAGGAGTTTTCCTCCTCTGGGTGCAAAAAGCTTGATTTTTAGAAACAGCAAGAAATACCATTTTTAAGCATGAAATTCCACCCCGAGTCAAGTCCCCTGAAGGATTTTTCAATTTGGGCACAAAAAAAATTTGTCCTCCCAAGCACACTTTTTTCTGACCGCAGGGTCAGGAGTTTTCCTCCTCTGGGTGCAAAAAGCTTGATTTTTAGAAACAGCAAGAAATACCATTTTTAAGCATGAAATTCCACCCCGAGTCAAGTCCCCTGAAGGATTTTTCAATTTGGGCACAAAAAAAATTTGGCCTCCCAAGCACACTTTTTTCTGACCGCGGGGTCAGGAGTTTTCCTCCTCTGGGTGCAAAAAGCTTGATTTTTAGAAACAGCAAGAAATACCATTTTTAAGCATGAAATTCCACCCCGAGTCAAGTCCCCTGAAGGATTTTTCAATTTGGGCACAAAAAAAATTTGGCCTCCGAAGCCCACATTTTTCTGACCGCGGGGTCAGGAGTTTTCCTCCTCTGGGTGCAAAAAGCTTGATTTTTAGAAACAGCAAAAAATACCATTTTTAAGCATGAAATTCCACCCCGAGTCAAGTCCCCTGAAGGATTTTTCAATTTGGGCACAAAAAAAATTTGGCCTCCCAAGCACACTTTTTTCTGACCGCGGGGTCAGCAGTTTTCTTCCTCTGGGTACAAAAAGCTTGATTTTTAGAAACAGCAAGAAATACCATTTTTAAGCATGAAATTCCACCCCGAGTCAAGTCCCCTGAAGGATTTTTCAATTTGGGCACAAAAAAAATTTGGCCTCCCAAGCACACTTTTTTCTGACCGCGGGGTCAGGAGTTTTCCTCCTCTGGGTGCAAAAAGCTTGATTTTTAGAAACAGCAAGATATACCATTTTTAAGCATGAAATTCCACCCCGAGTCAAGTCCCCTGAAGGATTTTTCAATTTGGGCACAAAAAAAATTTGGCCTCCCAAGCACACTTTTTTCTGACCGCGGGGTCAGCAGTTTTCTTCCTCTGGGTACAAAAAGCTTGATTTTTAGAAACAGCAAGAAATACCATTTTTAAGCATGAAATTCCACCCCGAGTCAAGTCCCCTGAAGGATTTTTCAATTTGGGCACAAAAAAAATTTGGCCTCCCAAGCACACTTTTTTCTGACCGCGGGGTCAGGAGTTTTCCTCCTCTGGGTGCAAAAAGCTTGATTTTTAGAAACAGCAAGATATACCATTTTTAAGCATGAAATTCCACCCTGAGTCAAGTCCTCTGAAGGATTTTTCGATTTGCGCACAAGAAAAATTTGGCCTCACAAGCACACTTTTTTCGGACCGCGGGGTCAGGAGTTTTCCTCCTCTGGGTGCAAAAAGCTTGATTTTTAGAAACAGCAAGAAATACCATTTTTAAGCATGAAATTCCACCCCGAGTCAAGTCCCCAGAAGGATTTTTCAATTTGGGCACAAAAAAAATTTGGCCTCCGAAGCACACATTTTTCTGACCGCGGGGTCAGGAGTTTTCCTCCTCTGGGTGCAAAAAGCTTGATTTTTAGAAACAGCAAAAAATACCATTTTTAAGCATGAAATTCCACCCCGAGTCAAGTCCCCTGAAGGATTTTTCAATTTGGGCACAAAAAAAATTTGTCCTCCCAAGCACACTTTTTTCTGACCGCGGGGTCAGGAGTTTTCCTCCTCTGGGTGCAAAAAGCTTGATTTTTAGAAACAGCAAGAAATACCATTTTTAAGCATGAAATTCCACCCCGAGTCAAGTCCCCTGAAGGATTTTTCAATTTGGGCACAAAAAAAATTTGTCCTCCCAAGCACACTTTTTTCTGACCGCGGGGTCAGGAGTTTTCCTCCTCTGGGTGCAAAAAGCTTGATTTTTAGAAACAGCAAGAAATACCATTTTTAAGCATGAAATTCCACCCCGAGTCAAGTCCCCTGAAGGATTTTTCAATTTGGGCACAAAAAAAATTTGTCCTCCCAAGCACACTTTTTTCTGACCGCGGGGTCAGGAGTTTTCCTCCTCTGGGTGCAAAAAGCTTGATTTTTAGAAACAGCAAGAAATACCATTTTTAAGCATGAAATTCCACCCCGAGTCAAGTCCCCTGAAGGATTTTTCAATTTGGGCACAAAAAAAATTTGGCCTCCGAAGCACACATTTTTCTGACCGCGGGGTCAGGAGTTTTCCTCCTCTGGGTGCAAAAAGCTTGATTTTTAGAAACAGCAAAAAATACCATTTTTAAGCATGAAATTCCACCCCGAGTCAAGTCCCCTGAAGGATTTTTCAATTTGGGCACAAAAAAAATTTGTCCTCCCAAGCACACTTTTTTCTGACCGCGGGGTCAGCAGTTTTCTTCCTCTGGGTACAAAAAGCTTGATTTTTAGAAACAGCAAGAAATACCATTTTTAAGCATGAAATTCCACCCCGAGTCAAGTCCCCTGAAGGATTTTTCAATTTGGGCACAAAAAAAAATTGTCCTCCCAAGCACACTTTTTTCTGACCGCGGGGTCAGGAGTTTTCCTCCTCTGGGTGCAAAAAGCTTGATTTTTAGAAACAGCAAGAAATACCATTTTTAAGCATGAAATTCCACCCCGAGTCAAGTCCCCTGAAGGATTTTTCAATTTGGGCACAAAAAAAATTTGTCCTCCCAAGCACACTTTTTTCTGACCGCGGGGTCAGGAGTTTTCCTCCTCTGGGTGCAAAAAGCTTGATTTTTAGAAACAGCAAGAAATACCATTTTTAAGCATGAAATTCCACCCCGAGTCAAGTCCCCTGAAGGATTTTTCAATTTGGGCACAAAAAAAATTTGTCCTCCCAAGCACACTTTTTTCTGACCGCGGGGTCAGGAGTTTTCCTCCTCTGGGTGCAAAAAGCTTGATTTTTAGAAACAGCAAGAAATACCATTTTTAAGCATGAAATTCCACCCCGAGTCAAGTCCCCTGAAGGATTTTTCAATTTGGGCACAAAAAAAATTTGGCCTCCGAAGCACACATTTTTCTGACCGTGGGGTCAGGAGTTTTCCTCCTCTGGGTGCAAAAAGCTTGATTTTTAGAAACAGCAAAAAATACCATTTTTAAGCATGAAATTCCACCCCGAGTCAAGTCCCCTGAAGGATTTTTCAATTTGGGCACAAAAAAAATTTGGCCTCCCAAGCACACTTTTTTCTGACCGCGGGGTCAGCAGTTTTCTTCCTCTGGGTACAAAAAGCTTGATTTTTAGAAACAGCAAGAAATACCATTTTTAAGCATGAAATTCCACCCCGAGTCAAGTCCCCTGAAGGATTTTTCAATTTGGGCACAAAAAAAATTTGGCCTCCCAAGCACACTTTTTTCTGACCGCGGGGTCAGGAGTTTTCCTCCTCTGGGTGCAAAAAGCTTGATTTTTAGAAATAGCAAGATATACCATTTTTAAGCATGAAATTCCACCCTGAGTCAAGTCCTCTGAAGGATTTTTCGATTTGCGCACAAGAAAAATTTGGCCTCACAAGCACACTTTTTTCGGACCGCGGGGTCAGGAGTTTTCCTCCTCTGGGTGCAAAAAGCTTGATTTTTAGAAACAGCAAGAAATACCATTTTTAAGCATGAAATTCCACCCCGAGTCAAGTCCCCAGAAGGATTTTTCAATTTGGGCACAAAAAAAATTTGGCCTCCGAAGCACACATTTTTCTGACCGCGGGGTCAGGAGTTTTCCTCCTCTGGGTGCAAAAAGCTTGATTTTTAGAAACAGCAAAAAATACCATTTTTAAGCATGAAATTCCACCCCGAGTCAAGTCCCCTGAAGGATTTTTCAATTTGGGCACAAAAAAAATTTGTCCTCCCAAGCACACTTTTTTCTGACCGCGGGGTCAGGAGTTTTCCTCCTCTGGGTGCAAAAAGCTTGATTTTTAGAAACAGCAAGAAATACCATTTTTAAGCATGAAATTCCACCCCGAGTCAAGTCCCCTGAAGGATTTTTCAATTTGGGCACAAAAAAAATTTGTCCTCCCAAGCACACTTTTTTCTGACCGCGGGGTCAGGAGTTTTCCTCCTCTGGGTGCAAAAAGCTTGATTTTTAGAAACAGCAAGAAATACCATTTTTAAGCATGAAATTCCACCCCGAGTCAAGTCCCCTGAAGGATTTTTCAATTTGGGCACAAAAAAAATTTGGCCTCCGAAGCACACATTTTTCTGACCGCGGGGTCAGGAGTTTTCCTCCTCTGGGTGCAAAAAGCTTGATTTTTAGAAACAGCAAAAAATACCATTTTTAAGCATGAAATTCCACCCCGAGTCAAGTCCCCTGAAGGATTTTTCAATTTGGGCACAAAAAAAATTTGGCCTCCCAAGCACACTTTTTTCTGACCGCGGGGTCAGCAGTTTTCTTCCTCTGGGTACAAAAAGCTTGATTTTTAGAAACAGCAAGAAATACCATTTTTAAGCATGAAATTCCACCCCGAGTCAAGTCCCCTAAAGGATTTTTCAATTTGGGCACAAAAAAAATTTGGCCTCCCAAGCACACTTTTTTCTGACCGCGGGGTCAGGAGTTTTCCTCCTCTGGGTGCAAAAAGCTTGATTTTTAGAAACAGCAAGATATACCATTTTTAAGCATGAAATTCCATCCTGAGTCAAGTCCTCTGAAGGATTTTTCGATTTGCGCACAAGAAAAATTTGGCCTCACAAGCACACTTTTTTCGGACCGCGGGGTCAGGAGTTTTCCTCCTCTGGGTGCAAAAAGCTTGATTTTTAGAAACAGCAAGAAATACCATTTTTAAGCATGAAATTCCACCCCGAGTCAAGTCCCCAGAAGGATTTTTCAATTTGGGCACAAAAAAAATTTGGCCTCCGAAGCACACATTTTTCTGACCGCGGGGTCAGGAGTTTTCCTCCTCTGGGTGCAAAAAGCTTGATTTTTAGAAACAGCAAAAAATACCATTTTTAAGCATGAAATTCCACCCCGAGTCAAGTCCCCTGAAGGATTTTTCAATTTGGGCACAAAAAAAATTTGGCCTCCCAAGCACACTTTTTTCTGACCGCGGGGTCAGGAGTTTTCTTCCTCTGGGTACAAAAAGCTTGATTTTTAGAAACAGCAAGAAATACCATTTTTAAGCATGAAATTCCACCCCGAGTCAAGTCCCCTGAAGGATTTTTCAATTTGGGCACAAAAAAAATTTGGCCTCCCAAGCACACTTTTTTCTGACCGCGGGGTCAGGAGTTTTCCTCCTCTGGGTGCAAAAAGCTTGATTTTTAGAAACAGCAAGATATACCATTTTTAAGCATGAAATTCCACCCTGAGTCAAGTCCTCTGAAGGATTTTTCGATTTGCGCACAAGAAAAATTTGGCCTCCCAAGCACACTTTTTTCTGACCGCGGGGTCAGGAGTTTTCCTCCTCTGGGTGCAAAAAGCTTGATTTTTAGAAACAGCAAGATATACCATTTTTAAGCATGAAATTCCACCCTGAGTCAAGTCCTCTGAAGGATTTTTCGATTTGCGCACAAGAAAAATTTGGCCTCACAAGCACACTTTTTTCGGACCGCGGGGTCAGGAGTTTTCCTCCTCTGGGTGCAAAAAGCTTGATTTTTAGAAACAGCAAGAAATACCATTTTTAAGCATGAAATTCCACCCCGAGTCAAGTCCCCAGAAGGATTTTTCAATTTGGGCACAAAAAAAATTTGGCCTCCGAAGCACACATTTTTCTGACCGCGGGGTCAGGAGTTTTCCTCCTCTGGGTGCAAAAAGCTTGATTTTTAGAAACAGCAAAAAATACCATTTTTAAGCATGAAATTCCACCCCGAGTCAAGTCCCCTGAAGGATTTTTCAATTTGGGCACAAAAAAAATTTGTCCTCCCAAGCACACTTTTTTCTGACCGCGGGGTCAGGAGTTTTCCTCCTCTGGGTGCAAAAAGCTTGATTTTTAGAAACAGCAAGAAATACCATTTTTAAGCATGAAATTCCACCCCGAGTCAAGTCCCCTGAAGGATTTTTCAATTTGGGCACAAAAAAAATTTGTCCTCCCAAGCACACTTTTTTCTGACCGCGGGGTGAGGAGTTTTCCTCCTCTGGGTGCAAAAAGCTTGATTTTTAGAAACAGCAAGAAATACCATTTTTAAGCATGAAATTCCACCCCGAGTCAAGTCCCCTGAAGGATTTTTCAATTTGGGCACAAAAAAAATTTGTCCTCCCAAGCACACTTTTTTCTGACCGCGGGGTCAGGAGTTTTCCTCCTCTGGGTGCAAAAAGCTTGATTTTTAGAAACAGCAAGAAATACCATTTTTAAGCATGAAATTCCACCCCGAGTCAAGTCCCCTGAAGGATTTTTCAATTTGGGCACAAAAAAAATTTGGCCTCCGAAGCACACATTTTTCTGACCGCGGGGTCAGGAGTTTTCCTCCTCTGGGTGCAAAAAGCTTGATTTTTAGAAACAGCAAAAAATACCATTTTTAAGCATGAAATTCCACCCCGAGTCAAGTCCCCTGAAGGATTTTTCAATTTGGGCACAAAAAAAATTTGGCCTCCCAAGCACACTTTTTTCTGACCGCGGGGTCAGCAGTTTTCTTCCTCTGGGTACAAAAAGCTTGATTTTTAGAAACAGCAAGAAATACCATTTTTAAGCATGAAATTCCACCCCGAGTCAAGTCCCCTAAAGGATTTTTCAATTTGGGCACAAAAAAAATTTGGCCTCCCAAGCACACTTTTTTCGGACCGCGGGGTCAGGAGTTTTCCTCCTCTGGGTGCAAAAAGCTTGATTTTTAGAAACAGCAAGAAATACCATTTTTAAGCATGAAATTCCACCCCGAGTCAAGTCCCCAGAAGGATTTTTCAATTTGGGCACAAAAAAAATTTGGCCTCCGAAGCACACATTTTTCTGACCGCGGGGTCAGGAGTTTTCCTCCTCTGGGTGCAAAAAGCTTGATTTTTAGAAACAGCAAAAAATACCATTTTTAAGCATGAAATTCCACCCCGAGTCAAGTCCCCTGAAGGATTTTTCAATTTGGGCACAAAAAAAATTTGGCCTCCCAAGCACACTTTTTTCTGACCGCGGGGTCAGGAGTTTTCTTCCTCTGGGTACAAAAAGCTTGATTTTTAGAAACAGCAAGAAATAC
Organism: Natrix helvetica; assembly: GCF_964273705.1. Taxonomy (NCBI): domain Eukaryota; kingdom Metazoa; phylum Chordata; class Lepidosauria; order Squamata; family Natricidae; genus Natrix; species Natrix helvetica. The sequence continues at coordinate 211,566,217 of NC_138548.1, read as the reverse complement.
CATTTTTAAGCATGAAATTCCACCCCGAGTCAAGTCCCCTGAAGGATTTTTCAATTTGGGCACAAAAAAAATTTGTCCTCCCAAGCACACTTTTTTCTGACCGCGGGGTCAGGAGTTTTCCTCCTCTGGGTGCAAAAAGCTTGATTTTTAGAAACAGCAAGAAATACCATTTTTAAGCATGAAATTCCACCCCGAGTCAAGTCCCCTGAAGGATTTTTCAATTTGGGCACAAAAAAAATTTGTCCTCCCAAGCACACTTTTTTCTGACCGCGGGGTGAGGAGTTTTCCTCCTCTGGGTGCAAAAAGCTTGATTTTTAGAAACAGCAAGAAATACCATTTTTAAGCATGAAATTCCACCCCGAGTCAAGTCCCCTGAAGGATTTTTCAATTTGGGCACAAAAAAAATTTGTCCTCCCAAGCACACTTTTTTCTGACCGCGGGGTCAGGAGTTTTCCTCCTCTGGGTGCAAAAAGCTTGATTTTTAGAAACAGCAAGAAATACCATTTTTAAGCATGAAATTCCACCCCGAGTCAAGTCCCCTGAAGGATTTTTCAATTTGGGCACAAAAAAAATTTGGCCTCCGAAGCACACATTTTTCTGACCGCGGGGTCAGGAGTTTTCCTCCTCTGGGTGCAAAAAGCTTGATTTTTAGAAACAGCAAAAAATACCATTTTTAAGCATGAAATTCCACCCCGAGTCAAGTCCCCTGAAGGATTTTTCAATTTGGGCACAAAAAAAATTTGGCCTCCCAAGCACACTTTTTTCTGACCGCGGGGTCAGGAGTTTTCCTCCTCTGGGTGCAAAAAGCTTGATTTTTAGAAATAGCAAGATATACCATTTTTAAGCATGAAATTCCACCCTGAGTCAAGTCCTCTGAAGGATTTTTCGATTTGCGCACAAGAAAAATTTGGCCTCACAAGCACACTTTTTTCAGACCGCGGGGTCAGGAGTTTTCCTCCTCTGGGTGCAAAAAGCTTGATTTTTAGAAACAGCAAAAAATACCATTTTTAAGCATGAAATTCCACCCCGAGTCAAGTCCCCTGAAGGATTTTTCAATTTGGGCACAAAAAAAATTTGTCCTCCCAAGCACACTTTTTTCTGACCGCGGGGTCAGGAGTTTTCCTCCTCTGGGTGCAAAAAGCTTGATTTTTAGAAACAGCAAGAAATACCATTTTTAAGCATGAAATTCCACCCCGAGTCAAGTCCCCTGAAGGATTTTTCAATTTGGGCACAAAAAAAATTTGTCCTCCCAAGCACACTTTTTTCTGACCGCGGGGTCAGGAGTTTTCCTCCTCTGGGTGCAAAAAGCTTGATTTTTAGAAACAGCAAGAAATACCATTTTTAAGCATGAAATTCCACCCCGAGTCAAGTCCCCTGAAGGATTTTTCAATTTGGGCACAAAAAAAATTTGGCCTCCGAAGCACACATTTTTCTGACCGCGGGGTCAGGAGTTTTCCTCCTCTGGGTGCAAAAAGCTTGATTTTTAGAAACAGCAAAAAATACCATTTTTAAGCATGAAATTCCACCCCGAGTCAAGTCCCCTGAAGGATTTTTCAATTTGGGCACAAAAAAAATTTGGCCTCCCAAGCACACTTTTTTCTGACCGCGGGGTCAGCAGTTTTCTTCCTCTGGGTACAAAAAGCTTGATTTTTAGAAACAGCAAGAAATACCATTTTTAAGCATGAAATTCCACCCCGAGTCAAGTCCCCTGAAGGATTTTTCAATTTGGGCACAAAAAAAATTTGGCCTCCCAAGCACACTTTTTTCTGACCGCGGGGTCAGGAGTTTTCCTCCTCTGGGTGCAAAAAGCTTGATTTTTAGAAACAGCAAGATATACCATTTTTAAGCATGAAATTCCATCCTGAGTCAAGTCCTCTGAAGGATTTTTCGATTTGCGCACAAGAAAAATTTGGCCTCACAAGCACACTTTTTTCGGACCGCGGGGTCAGGAGTTTTCCTCCTCTGGGTGCAAAAAGCTTGATTTTTAGAAACAGCAAGAAATACCATTTTTAAGCATGAAATTCCACCCCGAGTCAAGTCCCCAGAAGGATTTTTCAATTTGGGCACAAAAAAAATTTGGCCTCCGAAGCACACATTTTTCTGACCGCGGGGTCAGGAGTTTTCCTCCTCTGGGTGCAAAAAGCTTGATTTTTAGAAACAGCAAAAAATACCATTTTTAAGCATGAAATTCCACCCCGAGTCAAGTCCCCTGAAGGATTTTTCAATTTGGGCACAAAAAAAATTTGGCCTCCCAAGCACACTTTTTTCTGACCGCGGGGTCAGGAGTTTTCTTCCTCTGGGTACAAAAAGCTTGATTTTTAGAAACAGCAAGAAATACCATTTTTAAGCATGAAATTCCACCCCGAGTCAAGTCCCCTGAAGGATTTTTCAATTTGGGCACAAAAAAAATTTGGCCTCCCAAGCACACTTTTTTCTGACCGCGGGGTCAGGAGTTTTCCTCCTCTGGGTGCAAAAAGCTTGATTTTTAGAAACAGCAAGATATACCATTTTTAAGCATGAAATTCCACCCTGAGTCAAGTCCTCTGAAGGATTTTTCGATTTGCGCACAAGAAAAATTTGGCCTCACAAGCACACTTTTTTCGGACCGCGGGGTCAGGAGTTTTCCTCCTCTGGGTGCAAAAAGCTTGATTTTTAGAAACAGCAAGAAATACCATTTTTAAGCATGAAATTCCACCCCGAGTCAAGTCCCCAGAAGGATTTTTCAATTTGGGCACAAAAAAAATTTGGCCTCCCAAGCACACTTTTTTCTGACCGCGGGGTCAGGAGTTTTCTTCCTCTGGGTACAAAAAGCTTGATTTTTAGAAACAGCAAGAAATACCGTTTTTAAGCATGAAATTCCACCCCGAGTCAAGTCCCCAGAAGGATTTTTCAATTTGGGTACAAAAAGAATTTAGCCTCCCAAGCACACTTTTTTCTGACCGAGGGGTCAGGAGTTTTCCTCCTCTGGGTGCAAATAGCTTGATTTTTAGAAACAGCAAGAAATAGCATTTTAAAGCATGAAATTCCACCCCGAGTCAAGTCCCCTGAAGGATTTTTCAATTGGGGCACAAAAAAAATTTGGCCTCCCAAGCACACATTTTTTCTGACCGCGGGGTCAGGAGTTTTCCTCCTCTGGGTGCAAAAAGCTTGATTTTTAGAAACAGCAAGAAATACCATTTTTAAGCAAGAAATTCCACCCCGAGTCAAGTCCCCTGAAGGATTTTTCAATTTGGGCACAAAAAAAATTTGTCCTCCCAAGCACACTTTTTTCTGACCGCGGGGTCAGGAGTTTTCCTCCTCTGGGTGCAAAAAGCTTGATTTTTAGAAACAGCAAGAAATACCATTTTTAAGCATGAAATTCCACCCCGAGTCAAGTCCCCTGAAGGATTTTTCAATTTGGGCACAAAAAAAATTTGGCCTCCGAAGCACACATTTTTCTGACCGCGGGGTCAGGAGTTTTCCTCCTCTGGGTGCAAAAAGCTTGATTTTTAGAAACAGCAAAAAATACCATTTTTAAGCATGAAATTCCACCCCGAGTCAAGTCCCCTGAAGGATTTTTCAATTTGGGCACAAAAAAAATTTGGCCTCCCAAGCACACTTTTTTCTGACCGTGGGGTCAGGAGTTTTCCTCCTCTGGGTGCAAAAAGCTTGATTTTTAGAAACAGCAAGAAATACCATTTTTAAGCATGAAATTCCACCCCGAGTCAAGTCCCCAGAAGGATTTTTCAATTTGGGCACAAAAAAAATTTGGCCTCCCAAGCACACTTTTTTCTGACCGCGGGGTCAGGAGTTTTCTTCCTCTGGGTACAAAAAGCTTGATTTTTAGAAACAGCAAGAAATACCATTTTTAAGCATGAAATTCCAACCCGAGTCAAGTCCCCTGAAGGATTTTTCAATTTGGGCACAAAAAAAATTTGGCCTCCCAAGCACACTTTTTTTCTGACCGCGGGGTCAGGAGTTTTCCTCCTCTGGGCGCAAAAAGCTTGATTTTTAGAAACAGCAAGAAATACCATTTTTAAGCATGAAATTCCACTCCGAGTCAAGTCCCCTGAAGGATTTTTCAATTTGGGCACAAGAAAAATTTGGCGTCCCAAGCACACTTTTTTCTGACCGCGGGGTCAGGAGTTTTCCTCCTCTGGGTGCAAAAAGCTTGATTTTTAGAAACAGCAAAAAATACCATTTTTAAGCATGAAATTCCAACCTGAGTCAAGTCCCCTGAAGGATTTTTCAATTTGGGCACAAAAAAAATTTGGCCTCCGAAGCACACATTTTTCTGACCGCGGGGTCAGGAGTTTTCCTCCTCTGGGTGCAAAAAGCTTGATTTTTAGAAACAGCAAGAAATACCATTTTTAAGCATGAAATTCCACTCCGAGTCAAGTCCCCTGAAGGATTTTTCAATTTGGGCACAAGAAAAATTTGGCCTCCGAAGCACACTTTTTTCTGACCGCGGGGTCAGGAGTTTTCCTCCTCTGGGTGCAAAAAGCTTGATTTTTAGAAACAGCAAGAAATACCATTTTTAAGCATGAAATTCCACTCCGAGTCAAGTCCCCTGAAGGATTTTTCAATTTGGGCACAAGAAAAATTTGGCGTCCCAAGCACACTTTTTTCTGACCGCGGGGTCAGGAGTTTTCCTCCTCTGGGTGCAAAAAGCTTGATTTTTAGAAACAGCAAGAAATACCATTTTTAAGCATGAAATTCCACCCCGAGTCAAGTCCCCTGAAGGATTTTTCAATTTGGGCACAAAAAAAATTTGGCCTCCCAAGCACACATTTTTCTGACCGCGGGGTCAGGAGTTTTCCTCCTCTGGGTGCAAAAAGCTTGATTTTTAGAAACAGCAAAAAATACCATTTTTAAGCATGAAATTCCACCCCGAGTCAAGTCCCCTGAAGGATTTTTCAATTTGGGCACAAAAAAAATTTGGCCTCCGAAGCACACATTTTTCTGACCGCGGGGTCAGGAGTTTTCTTCCTCTGGGTACAAAAAGCTTGATTTTTAGAAACAGCAAGAAATACCATTTTTAAGCATGAAATTCCACCCCGAGTCAAGTCCCCTGAAGGATTTTTCAATTTGGGCACAAAAAAAATTTGGCCTCCCAAGCACACATTTTTCTGACCGCGGGGTCAGGAGTTTTCCTCCTCTGGGTGCAAAAAGCTTGATTTTTAGAAACAGCAAGAAATACCGTTTTTAAGCATGAAATTCCACCCCGAGTCAAGTCCCCTGAAGGATTTTTCAATTTGGGCACAAAAAAAATTTGGCCTCCCAAGCACACTTTTTTCTGACCGCGGGGTCAGGAGTTTTCCTCCTCTGGGTGCAAAAAGCTTGATTTTTAGAAACAGCAAGAAATACCGTTTTTAAGCATGAAATTCCACCCTGAGTCAAGTCCTCTGAAGGATTTTTCGATTTGCGCACAAGAAAAATTTGGCCTCACAAGCACACTTTTTTCTGACCGCGGGGTCAGGAGTTTTCCTCCTCTGGGTGCAAAAAGCTTGATTTTTAGAAACAGCAAGAAATACCATTTTTAAGCATGAAATTCCACCCCGAGTCAAGTCCCCTGAAGGATTTTTCAATTTGGGCACAAAAAAAATTTGGCCTCCCAAGCACACTTTTTTTCTGACCGCGGGGTCAGGAGTTTTCCTCCTCTGGGCGCAAAAAGCTTGATTTTTAGAAACAGCAAGAAATACCATTTTTAAGCATGAAATTCCACTCCGAGTCAAGTCCCCTGAAGGATTTTTCAATTTGGGCACAAGAAAAATTTGGCGTCCCAAGCACACTTTTTTCTGACCGCGGGGTCAGGAGTTTTCCTCCTCTGGGTGCAAAAAGCTTGATTTTTAGAAACAGCAAAAAATACAATTTTTAAGCATGAAATTCCAACCTGAGTCAAGTCCCCTGAAGGATTTTTCAATTTGGGCACAAAAAAAATTTGGCCTCCGAAGCACACATTTTTCTGACCGCGGGGTCAGGAGTTTTCCTCCTCTGGGTGCAAAAAGCTTGATTTTTAGAAACAGCAAGAAATACCATTTTTAAGCATGAAATTCCACTCCGAGTCAAGTCCCCTGAAGGATTTTTCAATTTGGGCACAAGAAAAATTTGGCCTCCGAAGCACACTTTTTTCTGACCGCGGGGTCAGGAGTTTTCCTCCTCTGGGTGCAAAAAGCTTGATTTTTAGAAACAGCAAGAAATACCATTTTTAAGCATGAAATTCCACTCCGAGTCAAGTCCCCTGAAGGATTTTTCAATTTGGGCACAAGAAAAATTTGGCGTCCCAAGCACACTTTTTTCTGACCGCGGGGTCAGGAGTTTTCCTCCTCTGGGTGCAAAAAGCTTGATTTTTAGAAACAGCAAGAAATACCATTTTTAAGCATGAAATTCCACCCCGAGTCAAGTCCCCTGAAGGATTTTTCAATTTGGGCACAAAAAAAATTTGGCCTCCCAAGCACACTTTTTTCTGACCGCGGGGTCAGGAGTTTTCCTCCTCTGGGTGCAAAAAGCTTGATTTTTAGAAACAGCAAAAAATACCATTTTTAAGCATGAAATTCCACCCCGAGTCAAGTCCCCTGAAGGATTTTTCAATTTGGGCACAAAAAAAATTTGGCCTCCGAAGCACACATTTTTCTGACCGCGGGGTCAGGAGTTTTCTTCCTCTGGGTACAAAAAGCTTGATTTTTAGAAACAGCAAGAAATACCATTTTTAAGCATGAAATTCCACCCCGAGTCAAGTCCCCTGAAGGATTTTTCAATTTGGGCACAAAAAAAATTTGGCCTCCCAAGCACACATTTTTCTGACCGCGGGGTCAGGAGTTTTCCTCCTCTGGGTGCAAAAAGCTTGATTTTTAGAAACAGCAAGAAATACCGTTTTTAAGCATGAAATTCCACCCCGAGTCAAGTCCCCTGAAGGATTTTTCAATTTGGGCACAAAAAAAATTTGGCCTCCCAAGCACACTTTTTTCTGACCGCGGGGTCAGGAGTTTTCCTCCTCTGGGTGCAAAAAGCTTGATTTTTAGAAACAGCAAGAAATACCGTTTTTAAGCATGAAATTCCACCCTGAGTCAAGTCCTCTGAAGGATTTTTCGATTTGCGCACAAGAAAAATTTGGCCTCACAAGCACACTTTTTTCTGACCGCGGGGTCAGGAGTTTTCCTCCTCTGGGTGCAAAAAGCTTGATTTTTAGAAACAGCAAGAAATACCATTTTTAAGCATGAAATTCCACCCCGAGTCAAGTCCCCTGAAGGATTTTTCAATTTGGGCACAAAAACTTTTTGCCTCCCAAGCACACTTTTTCTGACCGCGGGGTCAGGAGTTTTCCTCCTCTGGGTGCAAAAAGCTTGATTTTTAAAAAGAGCAAGATATACCATTTTTAAGCATGAAATTCCACCCCGAGTTAAGTCCCCTGAAGGATTTTTCAATTTTTGCACAAAAAAAATTTGGCCTCCCAAGCACACATTTTTCTGACCGCGGGGTCAGGAGTTTTCCTCCTCTGGGTGCAAAAAGCTTGATTTTTAGAAACAGCAAGAAATACCATTTTTAAGCATGAAATTCCACCCTGAGTCAAGTCCCCTGAAGGATTTTTCAATTTGGGCACAAAAAAAATTTGGCCTCCCAAGCACAATTTTTCTGACCGCGGGGTCAGGAGTTTTCCTCCTCTGGGTGCAAAAAGCTTGATTTTTAGAAACAGCAAGAAATACCATTTTTAAGCATGAAATTCCACCCCGAGTCAAGTCCCCTGAAGGATTTTTCAATTTGGGAACAAAAAAAATTTCGCCTCCCAAGCACACTTTTTCTGACCGCGGGGTTAGGAGTTTTCCTCCTCTGGGTGCAAAAAGCTTGATTTTTAGAAACAGCAAGATATACCATTTGTAAGCATGAAATTCCACCCCGGGTCAAGTCCCCTGAAGGTTTTTCAATTTGGGCACAAAAAAAATTTCGCCTACCAAGCACACTTTTTTCTGACCGCGGGGTCAGGAGTTTTCCTCCTCTGGGTGCAAAAAGCTTGATTTTTAGAAACAGCAAGAAATACCATTTTTAAGAATGAAATTCCACCCCGAGTCAAGTCCCCTGAAGGATTTTTCAATTTGGGCACAAAAACTTTTTGCCTCCCAAGGACACTTTTTCTGACCGCGGGGTTAGGAGTTTTCCTCCTCTGGGTGCAAAAAGCTTGATTTTTAGAAACAGCAAGATATACCATTTGTAAGCATGAAATTCCACCCCGGGTCAAGTCCCCTGAAGGATTTTTCAATTTGGGCACAAAAAAAATTTCGCCTACCAAGCACACTTTTTTCTGACCGCGGGGTCAGGAGTTTTCCTCCTCTGGGTGCAAAAGGCTTGATTTTTAGAAACAGCAAGAAATACCATTTTTAAGAATGAAATTCCACCCCGAGTCAAGTCCCCTGAAGGATTTTTCAATTTGGGCACAAAAACTTTTTGCCTCCCAAGGACACTTTTTCTGACCGCGAGGTCAGGAGTTTTCCTCCTCTGGGTGCAAAAAGCTTGATTTTTTGAAACAGCAAGAAATACCATTTTTAAGCATGAAATTCCACCCCGAGTCAAGTCCCCTGAAGGATTTTTCAATTTGGGCACAAAAAAAATTTGGCCTCCCAAGCACACTTTTTCTGACCGCGGGGTTAGGAGTTTTCCTCCTCTGGGTGCAAGAAGCTTGATTTTTAGAAACAGCAAGATATACCATTTGTAAGCATGAAATTCCACCCCGAGTCAAGTCCCCTGAAGGATTTTTCAATTTGGGCACAAAAAAAATTTCGCCTACCAAGCACACTTTTTTCTGACCGCGGGGTCAGGAGTTTTCCTCCTCTGGGTGCAAAAAGCTTGATTTTTAGAAAGAGCAAGATATACCATTTTTAAGCATGAAATTCCACCCCGAGTTAAGTCCACTGAAGGATTTTTCAATTTTTGCACAAAAAAAATTTGGCCTCCCAAGCACACATTTTTCTGACCGCGGGGTCAGGAGTTTTCCTCCTCTGGGTGCAATAAGCTTAATTTTTAGAAACAGCAAGAAATACCATTTTTAAGCATGAAATTCCACCCCGAGTCAAGTCCCCTGAAGGATTTTTCAATTTGGGCACAAAAAAAATTTCGCCTCCCAAGCACAATTTTTCTGACCGCGGGGTCAGGAGTTTTCCTCCTCTGGGTGCAAAAAGCTTGATTTTTAGAAACAGCAAGAAATACCATTTTTAAGCATGAAATTCCACCCCGAGTCAAGTCCCCTGAAGGATTTTTCAATTTTGGCACAAAAAAAATTTTGGCCTCCCAAGCACACTTTTTTCTGACCGCGGGGTCAGGAGTTTTCCTCCTCTGGGTGCAAAAAGCTTGATTTTTAGAAACAGCAAGAAATACCATTTTTAAGCATGAAATTCCACCCTGAGTCAAGTCCCCTGAAGGATTTTTCAATTTGGGCACAAAAAAAATTTGGCCTCCCAAGCACAATTTTTCTGACCGCGGGGTCAGGAGTTTTCCTCCTCTGGGTGCAAAAAGCTTGATTTTTAGAAACAGCAAGAAATACCATTTTTAAGCATGAAATTCCACCCCGAGTCAAGTCCCCTGAAGGATTTTTCAATTTGGGAACAAAAAAAATTTCGCCTCCCAAGCACACTTTTTCTGACCGCGGGGTTAGGAGTTTTCCTCCTCTGGGTGCAAAAAGCTTGATTTTTAGGAACAGCAAGATATACCATTTGTAGGCATGAAATTCCACCCCGAGTCAAGTCCCCTGAAGGATTTTTCAATTTGGGAACAAAAAAAATTTCGCCTCCCAAGCACACTTTTTCTGACCGCGGGGTTAGGAGTTTTCCTCCTCTGGGTGCAAAAAGCTTGATTTTTAGAAACAGCAAGATATACCATTTGTAAGCATGAAATTCCACCCCGGGTCAAGTCCCCTGAAGGATTTTTCAATTTGGGCACAAAAAAAATTTCGCCTACCAAGCACACTTTTTTCTGACCGCGGGGTCAGGAGTTTTCCTCCTCTGGGTGCAAAAAGCTTGATTTTTTGAAACAGCAAGAAATACCATTTTTAAGCATGAAATTCCACCCCGAGTCAAGTCCCCTGAAGGATTTTTCAATTTGGGCACAAAAAAAATTTGGCCTCCCAAGCACACTTTTTCTGACCGCGGGGTTAGGAGTTTTCCTCCTCTGGGTGCAAGAAGCTTGATTTTTAGAAACAGCAAGATATACCATTTGTAAGCATGAAATTCCACCCCGAGTCAAGTCCCCTGAAGGATTTTTCAATTTGGGCACAAAAAAAATTTCGCCTACCAAGCACACTTTTTTCTGACCGCGGGGTCAGGAGTTTTCCTCCTCTGGGTGCAAAAAGCTTGATTTTTAGAAAGAGCAAGATATACCATTTTTAAGCATGAAATTCCACCCCGAGTTAAGTCCACTGAAGGATTTTTCAATTTTTGCACAAAAAAAATTTGGCCTCCCAAGCACACATTTTTCTGACCGCGGGGTCAGGAGTTTTCCTCCTCTGGGTGCAATAAGCTTAATTTTTAGAAACAGCAAGAAATACCATTTTTAAGCATGAAATTCCACCCCGAGTCAAGTCCCCTGAAGGATTTTTCAATTTGGGCACAAAAAAAATTTCGCCTCCCAAGCACAATTTTTCTGACCGCGGGGTCAGGAGTTTTCCTCCTCTGGGTGCAAAAAGCTTGATTTTTAGAAACAGCAAGAAATACCATTTTTAAGCATGAAATTCCACCCCGAGTCAAGTCCCCTGAAGGATTTTTCAATTTTGGCACAAAAAAAATTTTGGCCTCCCAAGCACACTTTTTTCTGACCGCGGGGTCAGGAGTTTTCCTCCTCTGGGTGCAAAAAGCTTGATTTTTAGAAACAGCAAGAAATACCATTTTTAAGCATGAAATTCCACCCTGAGTCAAGTCCCCTGAAGGATTTTTCAATTTGGGCACAAAAAAAATTTGGCCTCCCAAGCACAATTTTTCTGACCGCGGGGTCAGGAGTTTTCCTCCTCTGGGTGCAAAAAGCTTGATTTTTAGAAACAGCAAGAAATACCATTTTTAAGCATGAAATTCCACCCCGAGTCAAGTCCCCTGAAGGATTTTTCAATTTGGGAACAAAAAAAATTTCGCCTCCCAAGCACACTTTTTCTGACCGCGGGGTTAGGAGTTTTCCTCCTCTGGGTGCAAAAAGCTTGATTTTTAGGAACAGCAAGATATACCATTTGTAGGCATGAAATTCCACCCCGAGTCAAGTCCCCTGAAGGATTTTTCAATTTGGGAACAAAAAAAATTTCGCCTCCCAAGCACACTTTTTCTGACCGCGGGGTTAGGAGTTTTCCTCCTCTGGGTGCAAAAAGCTTGATTTTTAGAAACAGCAAGATATACCATTTGTAAGCATGAAATTCCACCCCGGGTCAAGTCCCCTGAAGGATTTTTCAATTTGGGCACAAAAAAAATTTCGCCTACCAAGCACACTTTTTTCTGACCGCGGGGTCAGGAGTTTTCCTCCTCTGGGTGCAAAAAGCTTGATTTTTAGAAACAGCAAGAAATACCATTTTTAAGAATGAAATTCCACCCCGAGTCAAGTCCCCTGAAGGATTTTTCAATTTGGGCACAAAAACTTTTTGCCTCCCAAGGACACTTTTTCTGACCGCGGGGTTAGGAGTTTTCCTCCTCTGGGTGCAAAAAGCTTGATTTTTAGAAACAGCAAGATATACCATTTGTAAGCATGAAATTCCACCCCGGGTCAAGTCCCCTGAAGGATTTTTCAATTTGGGCACAAAAAAAATTTCGCCTACCAAGCACACTTTTTTCTGACCGCGGGGTCAGGAGTTTTCCTCCTCTGGGTGCAAAAAGCTTGATTTTTAGAAACAGCAAGAAATACCATTTTTAAGAATGAAATTCCACCCCGAGTCAAGTCCCCTGAAGGATTTTTCAATTTGGGCACAAAAACTTTTTGCCTCCCAAGGACACTTTTTCTGACCGCGAGGTCAGGAGTTTTCCTCCTCTGGGTGCAAAAAGCTTGATTTTTTGAAACAGCAAGAAGTACCATTTTTAAGCATGAAATTCCACCCCGAGTCAAGTCCCCTGAAGGATTTTTCAATTTGGGCACAAAAAAAATTTGGCCTCCCAAGCACACTTTTTCTGACCGCGGGGTTAGGAGTTTTCCTCCTCTGGGTGCAAGAAGCTTGATTTTTAGAAACAGCAAGATATACCATTTGTAAGCATGAAATTCCACCCCGAGTCAAGTCCCCTGAAGGATTTTTCATTTTGGGCACAAAAAAAATTTCGCCTACCAAGCACACTTTTTTCTAACCGCGGGGTCAGGAGTTTTCCTCCTCTGGGTGCAAAAAGCTTGATTTTTAGAAAGAGCAAGATATACCATTTTTAAGCATGAAATTCCACCCCGAGTTAAGTCCACTGAAGGATTTTTCAATTTTTGCACAAAAAAAATTTGGCCTCCCAAGCACACATTTTTCTGACCGCGGGGTCAGGAGTTTTCCTCCTCTGGGTGCAATAAGCTTAATTTTTAGAAACAGCAAGAAATACCATTTTTAAGCATGAAATTCCACCCCGAGTCAAGTCCCCTGAAGGATTTTTCAATTTGGGCACAAAAAAAATTTCGCCTCCCAAGCACAATTTTTCTGACCGCGGGGTCAGGAGTTTTCCTCCTCTGGGTGCAAAAAGCTTGATTTTTAGAAACAGCAAGAAATACCATTTTTAAGCATGAAATTCCACCCCGAGTCAAGTCCCCTGAAGAATTTTTCAATTTGGGCACAAAAAAAATTTTGGCCTCCCAAGCACACTTTTTTCTGACCGCGGGGTCAGGAGTTTTCCTCCTCTGGGTGCAAAAAGCTTGATTTTTAGAAACAGCAAGAAATACCATTTTTAAGCATGAAATTCCACCCCGAGTCAAGTCCTCTGAAGGATTTTTCAATTTGGGCACAAAAAAAATTTCGCCTCCCAAGCACACTTTTTTCTGACCGCGGGGTCAGGAGTTTTCCTCCTCTGGGTGCAAAAAGCTTGATTTTTAGAAAGAGCAAGATATACCATTTGTAAGCATGAAATTCCACCCCGAGTCAAGTCCCCTGAAGGATTTTTCAGTTCGGGCACAAAAACTTTTTGCCTCCCAAGCACACTTTTTCTGACCGCGGGGTCAGGAGTTTTCCTCCTCTGGGTGCAAAAAGCTTGATTTTTAGAAACAGCAAGATATACCATTTGTAAGCATGAAATTCCACCCCGAGTCAAGTCCCCTGAAGGATTTTTCAATTTGGGCACAAAAAAAATTTCGCCTCCCGAGCACACTTTTTTCTGACCGCGGGGTCAGGAGTTTTCCTCCTCTGGGTACAAAAAGCTTGATTTTTAGAAACAGCAAGATATACCATTTGTAAGCATGAAATTCCACCCCGGGTCAAGTCCCCTGAAGGATTTTTCAATTTGGGCACAAAAAAAATTTCGCCTACCAAGCACACTTTTTTCTGACCGCGGGGTCAGGAGTTTTCCTCCTCTGGGTGCAAAAAGCTTGATTTTTAGAAACAGCAAGAAATACCATTTTTAAGAATGAAATTCCACCCCGAGTCAAGTCCCCTGAAGGATTTTTCAATTTGGGCACAAAAAAAAATTTGGCCTCCCAAGCACACTTTTTTCTGACTGCGGGGTCAGCAGTTTTCCTCCTCTGTGTGCAAAAAGCTTGATTTTTAGAAAGAGCAAGAAATACCATTTTTAAGCATGAGATTCCACCCTGAGTCAAGTCCCCTGAAGGATTTTTCAATTTGGGTACAAAAAAATTTTGGCCTCCCAAGCACACTTTTTTCTGACCGCGGGGTCAGGAGTTTTCCTCCTCTGGGTGCAAAAAGCTTGATTTTTAGAAACAGCAAGAAATACCATTTTTAAGCATGAAATTCCACCCCGAGTCAAGTCCCCTGAAGGATTTTTCAATTTGGGCACAAAAAAAATTTGGCCTCCCAAGCACACTTTTTTCTGACCGCGGGGTCAGGAGTTTTCCTCCTCTGGGTGCAAAAATCTTGATTTTTAGAAACAGCAAGAAATACCATTTTTAAGCATGAAATTCCAACCCGAGTCAAGTCCCCTGAACGATTTTTCAATTTGGGCACAAAAAAAATTTGGCCTACCAAGCACACTTTTTTCTGACCGCGGGGTCAGGAGTTTTCCTCCTCTGGGTGCAAAAAGCTTGATTTTTAGAAACAGCAAGAAATACCATTTTTAAGCATGAGATTCCACCCTGAGTCAAGTCCCCTGAAGGATTTTTCAATTTGGGCACAAAAAAAATTTCACCTCCCAAGCACACTTTTTTCTGAACGCGGGGTCAGGAGTTTTCATCCTCTGGGTGCAAAAAGCTTGATTTTTAGAAACAGCAAGAAATACCATTTTTAAGCATGAAATTCCAACCCGAGTCAAGTCCCCTGAACGATTTTTCAATTTGGGCACAAAAAAAATTTGGCCTACCAAGCACACTTTTTTCTGACCGCGGGGTCAGGAGTTTTCCTCCTCTGGGTGCAAAAAGCTTGATTTTTAGAAACAGCAAGAAATACCATTTTTAAGCATGAGATTCCACCCTGAGTCAAGTCCCCTGAAGGATTTTTCAATTTGGGCACAAAAAAAATTTCACCTCCCAAGCACACTTTTTTCTGAACGCGGGGTCAGGAGTTTTCGTCCTCTGGGTGCAAAAAGCTTGATTTTTAGAAACAGCAAGAAATACCATTTTTAAGCATGAAATTCCACCCCGAGTCAAGTCCCCTGAAGGATTTTTCAATTTGGGCACAAAAAAAATTTTGCCTCCCAAGCACACTTTTTTCTGACCGCGGGGTCAGGAGTTTTCCTCCTCTGGGTGCAAAAAGCTTGATTTTTAGAAAGAGCAAGAAATACCATTTTTAAGCATGAAATTCCACCCCGAGTCAAGTCCCCTGAAGGATTTTTCAATTTGGGCACAAGAAAAATTTGGCGTCCCAAGCACACTTTTTTCTGACCGCGGGGTCAGGAGGTTTCCTCGTCTGGGTGCAAAAAGCTTGATTTTTAGAAACAGCAAGAAATACCGTTTTTAAGCATGAAATTCCACCCCGAGTCAAGTCCCCAGAAGGATTTTTCAATTTGGGCACAAAAAAAATTTGGCCTCCCAAGCACACTTTTTTCTGACCGCGGGGTCAGGAGTTTTCCTCCTCTGGGTGCAAATAGCTTGATTTTTAGAAACAGCAAGAAATACCATTTTTAAGCATGAAATTCCACCCCGAGTCAAGTCCCCTGAAGGATTTTTCAATTTGGGCACAAAAAAAATTTGGCGTCCCAAGCACACTTTTTTCTGACCGCGGGGTCAGGAGTTTTCCTCCTCTGGGTGCAAAAAGCTTGATTTTTAGAAACAGCAAGAAATACCATTTTTAAGCATGAAATTCCACCCTGAGTCAAGTCCCCTGAAGGATTTTTCAATTTGGGCACAAGAAAAATTTGTCCTCCCAAGCACACTTTTTTCTGACCGCGGGGTCAGGAGTTTTCCTCCTCTGGGTGCAAAAAGCTTGATTTTTAGAAACAGCAAGAAATACCATTTTTAAGCATGAAATTCCACCCCGAGTCAAGTCCCCTGAAGGATTTTTCAATTTGGGCACAAAAAAAATTTGGCCTTCGAAGCACACATTTTTCTGACCGCGGGGTCAGGAGTTTTCCTCCTCTGGGTGCAAAAAGCTTGATTTTTAGAAACAGCAAGAAATACCGTTTTTAAGCATGAAATTCCACCCCGAGTCAAGTCCCCAGAAGTATTTTTCAATTTGGGCACAAAAAAAATTTGGCCTCCCAAGCACACTTTTTTCTGACGACGGGGTCAGGAGTTTTCCTCCTCTGGGTGCAAAAAGCTTGATTATTAGAAACAGCAAGAAATACCATTTTTAAGCATGAAATTCCACCCCGAGTCAAGTCCCCTGAAGGATTTTTCAATTTGGGCACAAGAAAAATTTGGCGTCCCAAGCACACTTTTTTCTGACTGCGGGGTCAGGAGTTTTCCTCGTCTGGGTGCAAAAAGCTTGATTTTTAAAAACAGCAAGAAATACCGTTTTTAAGCATGAAATTCCACCCCGAGTCAAGTCCCCTGAAGGATTTTTCAATTTGGGCACAAAAAAATTTGGCCCCCCAAGCACACTTTTTTCTGACCGCGGGGTCAGGAGTTTTCCTCCTCTGGGTGCAAAAAGCTTGATTTTTTAGAAACAGCAAGAAATACCATTTTTAAGCATGAAATTCCACCCCGAGTCAAGTCCCCTGAAGGATTTTTCAATTTGGGCACAAAAAAAATTTGGCCTCCGAAGCACACATTTTTCTGACCGCGGGGTCAGGAGTTTTCCTCCTCTGGGTGCAAATAGCTTGATTTTTAGAAACAGCAAAAAATACCATTTTTAAGCATGAAATTCCACCCTGAGTCAAGTCCCCTGAAGGATTTTTCAATTTGGGCACAAAAAAATTTGGCCCCCCAAGCACACTTTTTTCTGACCGCGGGGTCAGGAGTTTTCTTCCTCTGGGTACAAAAAGCTTGATTTTTAAAAACAGCAAGAAATACCATTTTTAAGCATGAAATTCCACCCCGAGTCAAGTCCCCTGAAGGATTTGTCAATTTGGGCACAAAAAAAATTTGGCCTCCCAAGGACACATTTTTCTGACCGCGGGGTCAGGAGTTTTCCTCCTCTGGGTGCAAAAAGCTTGATTTTTAGAAACAGCAAGAAATACCGTTTTTAAGCATGAAATTCCACCCCGAGTCAAGTCCCCAGAAGGATTTTTCAATTTGGGCACAAAAAAAATTTGGCCTCCCAAGCACACTTTTTTCTGACCACGGGGTCAGGAGTTTTCCTCCTCTGGGTGCAAAAAGCTTGATTTTTAGAAACAGCAAGAAATACCGTTTTTAAGCATGAAATTCCACCCCGAGTCAAGTCCCCAGAAGGATTTTTCAATTTGGGCACAAAAAAAATTTGGCCTCCCAAGCACACTTTTTTCTGACCGCGGGGTCAGGAGTTTTCCTCCTCTGGGTGCAAAAAGCTTGATTTTTAGAAACAGCAAGAAATACCATTTTTAAGCATGAAATTCCACCCCGAGCCAAGTCCCCTGAAGGATTTTTCAATTTGGGCACAAAAAAAATTTGGCCTACCAAGCACACTTTTTTCTGACCGCGGGGTCAGGAGTTTTCCTCCTCTGGGTGCAAAAAGCTTGATTTTTAGAAACAGCAAGAAATACCATTTTTAAGTATGAAATTCCACCCCGAGTCAAGTCCCCTGAAGGATTTTTCAATTTGGGCACAAAAAAAATTTGGCCTCCCAAGCACACTTTTTTCTGACCGCGGGGTCAGGAGTTTTCCTCCTCTGGGTGCAAAAGCTTGATTTTTAGAAACAGCAAGAAATACCATTTTTAAGCATGAAATTCCAACCCGAGTCAAGTCCCCTGAAGGATTTTTTAATTTGGGCACAAAAAAAATTTGGCCTACCAAGCAGACTTTTTTCTGTCCGCGGGGTCAGGAGTTTTCCTCCTCTGGGTGCAAAAAGCTTGATTTTTAGAAACAGGAAGAAATACCATTTTTAAGCATGAGATTCCACCCCGAGTCAAGTCCCCAGAAGGATTTTTCAATTTGGGCACAAAAAAAATTTGGCCTCCCAAGCACACTTTTTTCTGACCGCTGGGTCAGGAGTTTTCCTCCTCTGGGTGCAAAAAGCTTCATTTTTAGAAAGAGCAAGAAATACCATTTTTAAGCATGAGATTCCACCCCGAGTTAAGTCCACTGAAGGATTTTTCAATTTTTGCACAAAAAAAATTTGGCCTCCCAAGCACACATTTTTCTGACCGCGGGGTCAGGAGTTTTCCTCCTCTGGGTGCAATAAGCTTAATTTTTAGAAACAGCAAGAAATACCATTTTTAAGCATGAAATTCCACCCCGAGTCAAGTCCCCTGAAGGATTTTTCAATTTGGGCACAAAAAAAATTTCGCCTCCCAAGCACAATTTTTCTGACCGCGGGGTCAGGAGTTTTCCTCCTCTGGGTGCAAAAAGCTTGATTTTTAGAAACAGCAAGAAATACCATTTTTAAGCATGAAATTCCACCCCGAGTCAAGTCCCCTGAAGGATTTTTCAATTTTGGCAAAAAAAAAATTTTGGCCTCCCAAGCACACTTTTTTCTGACCGCGGGGTCAGGAGTTTTCCTCCTCTGGGTGCAAAAAGCTTGATTTTTAGAAACAGCAAGAAATACCATTTTTAAGCATGAAATTCCACCCTGAGTCAAGTCCCCTGAAGGATTTTTCAATTTGGGCACAAAAAAAATTTGGCCTCCCAAGCACAATTTTTCTGACCGCGGGGTCAGGAGTTTTCCTCCTCTGGGTGCAAAAAGCTTGATTTTTAGAAACAGCAAGAAATACCATTTTTAAGCATGAAATTCCACCCCGAGTCAAGTCCCCTGAAGGATTTTTCAATTTGGGAACAAAAAAAATTTCGCCTCCCAAGCACACTTTTTCTGACCGCGGGGTCAGGAGTTTTCCTCCTCTGGGTGCAAAAAGCTTGATTTTTAGAAACAGCAAGAAATACCATTTTTAAGCATGAAATTCCACCCTGAGTCAAGTCCCCTGAAGGATTTTTCAATTTGGGCACAAGAAAAATTTGTCCTCCCAAGCACACTTTTTTCTGACCGCGGGGTCAGGAGTTTTCCTCCTCTGGGTGCAAAAAGCTTGATTTTTAGAAACAGCAAGAAATACCGTTTTTAAGCATGAAATTCCACCCCGAGTCAAGTCCCCAGAAGTATTTTTCAATTTGGGCACAAAAAAAATTTGGCCTCCCAAGCACACTTTTTTCTGACGACGGGGTCAGGAGTTTTCCTCCTCTGGGTGCAAAAAGCTTGATTATTAGAAACAGCAAGAAATACCATTTTTAAGCATGAAATTCCACCCCGAGTCAAGTCCCCTGAAGGATTTTTCAATTTGGGCACAAGAAAAATTTGGCGTCCCAAGCACACTTTTTTCTGACTGCGGGGTCAGGAGTTTTCCTCGTCTGGGTGCAAAAAGCTTGATTTTTAAAAACAGCAAGAAATACCGTTTTTAAGCATGAAATTCCACCCCGAGTCAAGTCCCCTGAAGGATTTTTCAATTTGGGCACAAAAAAATTTGGCCCCCCAAGCACACTTTTTTCTGACCGCGGGGTCAGGAGTTTTCCTCCTCTGGGTGCAAAAAGCTTGATTTTTTAGAAACAGCAAGAAATACCATTTTTAAGCATGAAATTCCACCCCGAGTCAAGTCCCCTGAAGGATTTTTCAATTTGGGCACAAAAAAAATTTGGCCTCCGAAGCACACATTTTTCTGACCGCGGGGTCAGGAGTTTTCCTCCTCTGGGTGCAAATAGCTTGATTTTTAGAAACAGCAAAAAATACCATTTTTAAGCATGAAATTCCACCCTGAGTCAAGTCCCCTGAAGGATTTTTCAATTTGGGCACAAAAAAATTTGGCCCCCCAAGCACACTTTTTTCTGACCGCGGGGTCAGGAGTTTTCTTCCTCTGGGTACAAAAAGCTTGATTTTTAAAAACAGCAAGAAATACCATTTTTAAGCATGAAATTCCACCCCGAGTCAAGTCCCCTGAAGGATTTGTCAATTTGGGCACAAAAAAAATTTGGCCTCCCAAGGACACATTTTTCTGACCGCGGGGTCAGGAGTTTTCCTCCTCTGGGTGCAAAAAGCTTGATTTTTAGAAACAGCAAGAAATACCGTTTTTAAGCATGAAATTCCACCCCGAGTCAAGTCCCCAGAAGGATTTTTCAATTTGGGCACAAAAAAAATTTGGCCTCCCAAGCACACTTTTTTCTGACCACGGGGTCAGGAGTTTTCCTCCTCTGGGTGCAAAAAGCTTGATTTTTAGAAACAGCAAGAAATACCGTTTTTAAGCATGAAATTCCACCCCGAGTCAAGTCCCCAGAAGGATTTTTCAATTTGGGCACAAAAAAAATTTGGCCTCCCAAGCACACTTTTTTCTGACCGCGGGGTCAGGAGTTTTCCTCCTCTGGGTGCAAAAAGCTTGATTTTTAGAAACAGCAAGAAATACCATTTTTAAGCATGAAATTCCACCCCGAGCCAAGTCCCCTGAAGGATTTTTCAATTTGGGCACAAAAAAAATTTGGCCTACCAAGCACACTTTTTTCTGACCGCGGGGTCAGGAGTTTTCCTCCTCTGGGTGCAAAAAGCTTGATTTTTAGAAACAGCAAGAAATACCATTTTTAAGTATGAAATTCCACCCCGAGTCAAGTCCCCTGAAGGATTTTTCAATTTGGGCACAAAAAAAATTTGGCCTCCCAAGCACACTTTTTTCTGACCGCGGGGTCAGGAGTTTTCCTCCTCTGGGTGCAAAAGCTTGATTTTTAGAAACAGCAAGAAATACCATTTTTAAGCATGAAATTCCAACCCGAGTCAAGTCCCCTGAAGGATTTTTTAATTTGGGCACAAAAAAAATTTGGCCTACCAAGCAGACTTTTTTCTGTCCGCGGGGTCAGGAGTTTTCCTCCTCTGGGTGCAAAAAGCTTGATTTTTAGAAACAGGAAGAAATACCATTTTTAAGCATGAGATTCCACCCCGAGTCAAGTCCCCAGAAGGATTTTTCAATTTGGGCACAAAAAAAATTTGGCCTCCCAAGCACACTTTTTTCTGACCGCTGGGTCAGGAGTTTTCCTCCTCTGGGTGCAAAAAGCTTCATTTTTAGAAAGAGCAAGAAATACCATTTTTAAGCATGAGATTCCACCCCGAGTTAAGTCCACTGAAGGATTTTTCAATTTTTGCACAAAAAAAATTTGGCCTCCCAAGCACACATTTTTCTGACCGCGGGGTCAGGAGTTTTCCTCCTCTGGGTGCAATAAGCTTAATTTTTAGAAACAGCAAGAAATACCATTTTTAAGCATGAAATTCCACCCCGAGTCAAGTCCCCTGAAGGATTTTTCAATTTGGGCACAAAAAAAATTTCGCCTCCCAAGCACAATTTTTCTGACCGCGGGGTCAGGAGTTTTCCTCCTCTGGGTGCAAAAAGCTTGATTTTTAGAAACAGCAAGAAATACCATTTTTAAGCATGAAATTCCACCCCGAGTCAAGTCCCCTGAAGGATTTTTCAATTTTGGCAAAAAAAAAATTTTGGCCTCCCAAGCACACTTTTTTCTGACCGCGGGGTCAGGAGTTTTCCTCCTCTGGGTGCAAAAAGCTTGATTTTTAGAAACAGCAAGAAATACCATTTTTAAGCATGAAATTCCACCCTGAGTCAAGTCCCCTGAAGGATTTTTCAATTTGGGCACAAAAAAAATTTGGCCTCCCAAGCACAATTTTTCTGACCGCGGGGTCAGGAGTTTTCCTCCTCTGGGTGCAAAAAGCTTGATTTTTAGAAACAGCAAGAAATACCATTTTTAAGCATGAAATTCCACCCCGAGTCAAGTCCCCTGAAGGATTTTTCAATTTGGGAACAAAAAAAATTTCGCCTCCCAAGCACACTTTTTCTGACCGCGGGGTTAGGAGTTTTCCTCCTCTGGGTGCAAAAAGCTTGATTTTTAGAAACAGCAAGATATACCATTTGTAAGCATGAAATTCCACCCCGGGTCAAGTCCCCTGAAGGATTTTTCAATTTGGGCACAAAAAAAATTTCGCCTACCAAGCACACTTTTTTCTGACCGCGGGGTCAGGAGTTTTCCTCCTCTGGGTGCAAAAAGCTTGATTTTTAGAAACAGCAAGAAATACCATTTTTAAGAATGAAATTCCACCCCGAGTCAAGTCCCCTGAAGGATTTTTCAATTTGGGCACAAAAACTTTTTGCCTCCCAAGGACACTTTTTCTGACCGCGGGGTTAGGAGTTTTCCTCCTCTGGGTGCAAAAAGCTTGATTTTTAGAAACAGCAAGATATACCATTTGTAAGCATGAAATTCCACCCCGGGTCAAGTCCCCTGAAGGATTTTTCAATTTGGGCACAAAAAAAATTTCGCCTACCAAGCACACTTTTTTCTGACCGCGGGGTCAGGAGTTTTCCTCCTCTGGGTGCAAAATCCTTGATTTTTAGAAACAGCAAGAAATACCATTTTTAAGAATGAAATTCCACCCCGAGTCAAGTCCCCTGAAGGATTTTTCAATTTGGGCACAAAAACTTTTTGCCTCCCAAGGACACTTTTTCTGACCGCGAGGTCAGGAGTTTTCCTCCTCTGGGTGCAAAAAGCTTGATTTTTTGAAACAGCAAGAAATACCATTTTTAAGCATGAAATTCCACCCCGAGTCAAGTCCCCTGAAGGATTTTTCAATTTGGGCACAAAAAAAATTTGGCCTCCCAAGCACACTTTTTCTGACCGCGGGGTTAGGAGTTTTCCTCCTCTGGGTGCAAGAAGCTTGATTTTTAGAAACAGCAAGATATACCATTTGTAAGCATGAAATTCCACCCCGAGTCAAGTCCCCTGAAGGATTTTTCAATTTGGGCACAAAAAAAATTTCGCCTACCAAGCACACTTTTTTCTGACCGCGGGGTCAGGAGTTTTCCTCCTCTGGGTGCAAAAAGCTTGATTTTTAGAAACAGCAAGAAATACCATTTTTAAGCATGAAATTCCACCCTGAGTCAAGTCCCCTGAAGGATTTTTCAATTTGGGCACAAAAAAAATTTGGCCTCCCAAGCACAATTTTTCTGACCACGGGGTCAGGAGTTTTCCTCCTCTGGGTGCAAAAAGCTTGATTTTTAGAAACAGCAAGAAATACCATTTTTAAGCATGAAATTCCACCCCGAGTCAAGTCCCCTGAAGGATTTTTCAATTTGGGAACAAAAAAAATTTCGCCTCCCAAGCACACTTTTTCTGACCGCGGGGTTAGGAGTTTTCCTCCTCTGGGTGCAAAAAGCTTGATTTTTAGAAACAGCAAGATATACCATTTGTAAGCATGAAATTCCACCCCGGGTCAAGTCCCCTGAAGGATTTTTCAATTTGGGCACAAAAAAAATTTCGCCTACCAAGCACACTTTTTTCTGACCGCGGGGTCAGGAGTTTTCCTCCTCTGGGTGCAAAAAGCTTGATTTTTAGAAACAGCAAGAAATACCATTTTTAAGAATGAAATTCCACCCCGAGTCAAGTCCCCTGAAGGATTTTTCAATTTGGGCACAAAAACTTTTTGCCTCCCAAGGACACTTTTTCTGACCGCGGGGTTAGGAGTTTTCCTCCTCTGGGTGCAAAAAGCTTGATTTTTAGAAACAGCAAGATATACCATTTGTAAGCATGAAATTCCACCCCGGGTCAAGTCCCCTGAAGGATTTTTCAATTTGGGCACAAAAAAAATTTCGCCTACCAAGCACACTTTTTTCTGACCGCGGGGTCAGGAGTTTTCCTCCTCTGGGTGCAAAAAGCTTGATTTTTAGAAACAGCAAGAAATACCATTTTTAAGAATGAAATTCCACCCCGAGTCAAGTCCCCTGAAGGATTTTTCAATTTGGGCACAAAAACTTTTTGCCTCCCAAGGACACTTTTTCTGACCGCGAGGTCAGGAGTTTTCCTCCTCTGGGTGCAAAAAGCTTGATTTTTTGAAACAGCAAGAAATACCATTTTTAAGCATGAAATTCCACCCCGAGTCAAGTCCCCTGAAGGATTTTTCAATTTGGGCACAAAAAAAATTTGGCCTCCCAAGCACACTTTTTCTGACCGCGGGGTCAGGAGTTTTCCTCCTCTGGGTGCAAAAAGCTTGATTTTTAGAAAGAGCAAGATATACCATTTTTAAGCATGAAATTCCACCCCAAGTTAAGTCCACTGAAGGATTTTTCAATTTTTGCACAAAAAAAATGTGGCCTCCCAAGCACACATTTTTCTGACCGCGGGGTCAGGAGTTTTCCTCCTCTGGGTGCAATAAGCTTAATTTTTAGAAACAGCAAGAAATACCATTTTTAAGCATGAAATTCCACCCCGAGTCAAGTCCCCTGAAGGATTTTTCAATTTGGGCACAAAAAAAATTTCGCCTCCCAAGCACAATTTTTCTGACCGCGGGGTCAGGAGTTTTCCTCCTCTGGGTGCAAAAAGCTTGATTTTTAGAAACAGCAAGAAATACCATTTTTAAGCATGAAATTCCACCCCGAGTCAAGTCCCCTGAAGGATTTTTCAATTTGGGCACAAAAAAAATTTCGCCTCCCAAGCACACTTTTTTCTGACCGCGGGGTCAGGAGTTTTCCTCCTCTGGGTGCAAAAAGCTTGATTTTTAGAAAGAGCAAGATATACCATTTGTAAGCATGAAATTCCACCCCGAGTCAAGTCCCCTGAAGGATTTTTCAGTTCGGGCACAAAAACTTTTTGCCTCCCAAGCACACTTTTTCTGACCGCGGGGTCAGGAGTTTTCCTCCTCTGGGTGCAAAAAGCTTGATTTTTAGAAACAGCAAGATATACCATTTGTAAGCATGAAATTCCACCCCGAGTCAAGTCCCCTGAAGGATTTTTCAATTTGGGCACAAAAAAAATTTCGCCTCCCGAGCACACTTTTTTCTGACCGCGGGGTCAGGAGTTTTCCTCCTCTGGGTACAAAAAGCTTGATTTTTAGAAACAGCAAGATATACCATTTGTAAGCATGAAATTCCACCCCGGGTCAAGTCCCCTGAAGGATTTTTCAATTTGGGCACAAAAAAAATTTCGCCTACCAAGCACACTTTTTTCTGACCGCGGGGTCAGGAGTTTTCCTCCTCTGGGTGCAAAAAGCTTGATTTTTAGAAACAGCAAGAAATACCATTTTTAAGCATGAAATTCCACCCCGAGTCAAGTCCCCTGAAGGATTTTTCAATTTGGGCACAAAAAAAATTTCGCCTCCCAAGCACACTTTTTTCTGACCGCGGGGTCAGGAGTTTTCCTCCTCTGGGTGCAAAAAGCTTGATTTTTAGAAAGAGCAAGATATACCATTTGTAAGCATGAAATTCCACCCCGAGTCAAGTCCCCTGAAGGATTTTTCAGTTCGGGCACAAAAACTTTTTGCCTCCCAAGCACACTTTTTCTGACCGCGGGGTCAGGAGTTTTCCTCCTCTGGGTGCAAAAAGCTTGATTTTTAGAAACAGCAAGATATACCATTTGTAAGCATGAAATTCCACCCCGAGTCAAGTCCCCTGAAGGATTTTTCAATTTGGGCACAAAAAAAATTTCGCCTCCCGAGCACACTTTTTTCTGACCGCGGGGTCAGGAGTTTTCCTCCTCTGGGTACAAAAAGCTTGATTTTTAGAAACAGCAAGATATACCATTTGTAAGCATGAAATTCCACCCCGGGTCAAGTCCCCTGAAGGATTTTTCAATTTGGGCACAAAAAAAATTTCGCCTACCAAGCACACTTTTTTCTGACCGCGGGGTCAGGAGTTTTCCTCCTCTGGGTGCAAAAAGCTTGATTTTTAGAAACAGCAAGAAATACCATTTTTAAGAATGAAATTCCACCCCGAGTCAAGTCCCCTGAAGGATTTTTCAATTTGGGCACAAAAAAAAATTTGGCCTCCCAAGCACACTTTTTTCTGACTGCGGGGTCAGCAGTTTTCCTCCTCTGTGTGCAAAAAGCTTGATTTTTAGAAAGAGCAAGAAATACCATTTTTAAGCATGAGATTCCACCCTGAGTCAAGTCCCCTGAAGGATTTTTCAATTTGGGTACAAAAAAATTTTGGCCTCCCAAGCACACTTTTTTCTGACCGCGGGGTCAGGAGTTTTCCTCCTCTGGGTGCAAAAAGCTTGATTTTTAGAAACAGCAAGAAATACCATTTTTAAGCATGAAATTCCACCCCGAGTCCAGTCCCCTGAAGGATTTTTCAATTTGGGCACAAAAAAAATTTGGCCTCCCAAGCACACTTTTTTCTGACCGCGGGGTCAGGAGTTTTCCTCCTCTGGGTGCAAAAATCTTGATTTTTAGAAACAGCAAGAAATACCATTTTTAAGCATGAAATTCCAACCCGAGTCAAGTCCCCTGAACGATTTTTCAATTTGGGCACAAAAAAAATTTGGCCTACCAAGCACACTTTTTTCTGACCGCGGGGTCAGGAGTTTTCCTCCTCTGGGTGCAAAAAGGTTGATTTTTAGAAACAGCAAGAAATACCATTTTTAAGCATGAGATTCCACCCTGAGTCAAGTCCCCTGAAGGATTTTTCAATTTGGGCACAAAAAAAATTTCACCTCCCAAGCACACTTTTTTCTGAACGCGGGGTCAGGAGTTTTCGTCCTCTGGGTGCAAAAAGCTTGATTTTTAGAAACAGCAAGAAATACCATTTTTAAGCATGAAATTCCACCCCGAGTCAAGTCCCCTGAAGGATTTTTCAATTTGGGCACAAAAAAAATTTCGCCTCCCAAGCACACTTTTTTCTGACCGCGGGGTCAGGAGTTTTCCTCCTCTGGGTGCAAAAAGCTTGATTTTTAGAAAGAGCAAGAAATACCATTTTTAAGCATGAAATTCCACCCCGAGTCAAGTCCCCTGAAGGATTTTTCAATTTGGGCACAAGAAAAATTTGGCGTCCCAAGCACACTTTTTTCTGACCGCGGGGTCAGGAGGTTTCCTCGTCTGGGTGCAAAAAGCTTGATTTTTAGAAACAGCAAGAAATACCGTTTTTAAGCATGAAATTCCACCCCGAGTCAAGTCCCCAGAAGGATTTTTCAATTTGGGCACAAAAAAAATTTGGCCTCCCAAGCACACTTTTTTCTGACCGTGGGGTCAGGACTTTTCCTCCTCTGGGTGCAAATAGCTTGATTTTTAGAAACAGCAAGAAATACCATTTTTAAGCATGAAATTCCACCCCGAGTCAAGTCCCCTGAAGGATTTTTCAATTTGGGCACAAAAAAAATTTGGTGTCCCAAGCACACTTTTTTCTGACCGCGGGGTCAGGAGTTTTCCTCCTCTGGGTGCAAAAAGCTTGATTTTTAGAAACAGCAAGAAATACCATTTTTAAGCATGAAATTCCACCCTGAGTCAAGTCCCCTGAAGGATTTTTCAATTTGGGCACAAGAAAAATTTGTCCTCCCAAGCACACTTTTTTCTGACCGCGGGGTCAGGAGTTTTCCTCCTCTGGGTGCAAAAGCTTGATTTTTAGAAACAGCAAGAAATACCATTTTTAAGCATGAAATTCCAACCCGAGTCAAGTCCCCTGAAGGATTTTTTAATTTGGGCACAAAAAAAATTTGGCCTACCAAGCAGACTTTTTTCTGTCCGCGGGGTCAGGAGTTTTCCTCCTCTGGGTGCAAAAAGCTTGATTTTTAGAAACAGGAAGAAATACCATTTTTAAGCATGAGATTCCACCCCGAGTCAAGTCCCCAGAAGGATTTTTCAATTTGGGCACAAAAAAAATTTGGCCTCCCAAGCACACTTTTTTCTGACCGCTGGGTCAGGAGTTTTCCTCCTCTGGGTGCAAAAAGCTTCATTTTTAGAAAGAGCAAGAAATACCATTTTTAAGCATGAGATTCCACCCCGAGTTAAGTCCACTGAAGGATTTTTCAATTTTTGCACAAAAAAAATTTGGCCTCCCAAGCACACATTTTTCTGACCGCGGGGTCAGGAGTTTTCCTCCTCTGGGTGCAATAAGCTTAATTTTTAGAAACAGCAAGAAATACCATTTTTAAGCATGAAATTCCACCCCGAGTCAAGTCCCCTGAAGGATTTTTCAATTTGGGCACAAAAAAAATTTCGCCTCCCAAGCACAATTTTTCTGACCGCGGGGTCAGGAGTTTTCCTCCTCTGGGTGCAAAAAGCTTGATTTTTAGAAACAGCAAGAAATACCATTTTTAAGCATGAAATTCCACCCCGAGTCAAGTCCCCTGAAGGATTTTTCAATTTTGGCAAAAAAAAAATTTTGGCCTCCCAAGCACACTTTTTTCTGACCGCGGGGTCAGGAGTTTTCCTCCTCTGGGTGCAAAAAGCTTGATTTTTAGAAACAGCAAGAAATACCATTTTTAAGCATGAAATTCCACCCTGAGTCAAGTCCCCTGAAGGATTTTTCAATTTGGGCACAAAAAAAATTTGGCCTCCCAAGCACAATTTTTCTGACCGCGGGGTCAGGAGTTTTCCTCCTCTGGGTGCAAAAAGCTTGATTTTTAGAAACAGCAAGAAATACCATTTTTAAGCATGAAATTCCACCCCGAGTCAAGTCCCCTGAAGGATTTTTCAATTTGGGAACAAAAAAAATTTCGCCTCCCAAGCACACTTTTTCTGACCGCGGGGTTAGGAGTTTTCCTCCTCTGGGTGCAAAAAGCTTGATTTTTAGAAACAGCAAGATATACCATTTGTAAGCATGAAATTCCACCCCGGGTCAAGTCCCCTGAAGGATTTTTCAATTTGGGCACAAAAAAAATTTCGCCTACCAAGCACACTTTTTTCTGACCGCGGGGTCAGGAGTTTTCCTCCTCTGGGTGCAAAAAGCTTGATTTTTAGAAACAGCAAGAAATACCATTTTTAAGAATGAAATTCCACCCCGAGTCAAGTCCCCTGAAGGATTTTTCAATTTGGGCACAAAAACTTTTTGCCTCCCAAGGACACTTTTTCTGACCGCGGGGTTAGGAGTTTTCCTCCTCTGGGTGCAAAAAGCTTGATTTTTAGAAACAGCAAGATATACCATTTGTAAGCATGAAATTCCACCCCGGGTCAAGTCCCCTGAAGGATTTTTCAATTTGGGCACAAAAAAAATTTCGCCTACCAAGCACACTTTTTTCTGACCGCGGGGTCAGGAGTTTTCCTCCTCTGGGTGCAAAAACCTTGATTTTTAGAAACAGCAAGAAATACCATTTTTAAGAATGAAATTCCACCCCGAGTCAAGTCCCCTGAAGGATTTTTCAATTTGGGCACAAAAACTTTTTGCCTCCCAAGGACACTTTTTCTGACCGCGAGGTCAGGAGTTTTCCTCCTCTGGGTGCAAAAAGCTTGATTTTTTGAAACAGCAAGAAATACCATTTTTAAGCATGAAATTCCACCCCGAGTCAAGTCCCCTGAAGGATTTTTCAATTTGGGCACAAAAAAAATTTGGCCTCCCAAGCACACTTTTTCTGACCGCGGGGTTAGGAGTTTTCCTCCTCTGGGTGCAAGAAGCTTGATTTTTAGAAACAGCAAGATATACCATTTGTAAGCATGAAATTCCACCCCGAGTCAAGTCCCCTGAAGGATTTTTCAATTTGGGCACAAAAAAAATTTCGCCTACCAAGCACACTTTTTTCTGACCGCGGGGTCAGGAGTTTTCCTCCTCTGGGTGCAAAAAGCTTGATTTTTAGAAACAGCAAGAAATACCATTTTTAAGCATGAAATTCCACCCTGAGTCAAGTCCCCTGAAGGATTTTTCAATTTGGGCACAAAAAAAATTTGGCCTCCCAAGCACAATTTTTCTGACCGCGGGGTCAGGAGTTTTCCTCCTCTGGGTGCAAAAAGCTTGATTTTTAGAAACAGCAAGAAATACCATTTTTAAGCATGAAATTCCACCCCGAGTCAAGTCCCCTGAAGGATTTTTCAATTTGGGAACAAAAAAAATTTCGCCTCCCAAGCACACTTTTTCTGACCGCGGGGTTAGGAGTTTTCCTCCTCTGGGTGCAAAAAGCTTGATTTTTAGAAACAGTAAGATATACCATTTGTAAGCATGAAATTCCACCCCGGGTCAAGTCCCCTGAAGGATTTTTCAATTTGGGCACAAAAAAAATTTCGCCTACCAAGCACACTTTTTTCTGACCGCGGGGTCAGGAGTTTTCCTCCTCTGGGTGCAAAAAGCTTGATTTTTAGAAACAGCAAGAAATACCATTTTTAAGAATGAAATTCCACCCCGAGTCAAGTCCCCTGAAGGATTTTTCAATTTGGGCACAAAAACTTTTTGCCTCCCAAGGACACTTTTTCTGACCGCGGGGTTAGGAGTTTTCCTCCTCTGGGTGCAAAAAGCTTGATTTTTAGAAACAGCAAGATATACCATTTGTAAGCATGAAATTCCACCCCGGGTCAAGTCCCCTGAAGGATTTTTCAATTTGGGCACAAAAAAAATTTCGCCTACCAAGCACACTTTTTTCTGACCGCGGGGTCAGGAGTTTTCCTCCTCTGGGTGCAAAAAGCTTGATTTTTAGAAACAGCAAGAAATACCATTTTTAAGAATGAAATTCCACCCCGAGTCAAGTCCCCTGAAGGATTTTTCAATTTGGGCACAAAAACTTTTTGCCTCCCAAGGACACTTTTTCTGACCGCGAGGTCAGGAGTTTTCCTCCTCTGGGTGCAAAAAGCTTGATTTTTTGAAACAGCAAGAAATACCATTTTTAAGCATGAAATTCCACCCCGAGTCAAGTCCCCTGAAGGATTTTTCAATTTGGGCACAAAAAAAATTTGGCCTCCCAAGCACACTTTTTCTGACCGCGGGGTCAGGAGTTTTCCTCCTCTGGGTGCAAAAAGCTTGATTTTTAGAAAGAGCAAGATATACCATTTTTAAGCATGAAATTCCACCCCAAGTTAAGTCCACTGAAGGATTTTTCAATTTTTGCACAAAAAAAATGTGGCCTCCCAAGCACACATTTTTCTGACCGCGGGGTCAGGAGTTTTCCTCCTCTGGGTGCAATAAGCTTAATTTTTAGAAACAGCAAGAAATACCATTTTTAAGCATGAAATTCCACCCCGAGTCAAGTCCCCTGAAGGATTTTTCAATTTGGGCACAAAAAAAATTTCGCCTCCCAAGCACAATTTTTCTGACCGCGGGGTCAGGAGTTTTCCTCCTCTGGGTGCAAAAAGCTTGATTTTTAGAAACAGCAAGAAATACCATTTTTAAGCATGAAATTCCACCCCGAGTCAAGTCCCCTGAAGGATTTTTCAATTTGGGCACAAAAAAAATTTCGCCTCCCAAGCACACTTTTTTCTGACCGCGGGGTCAGGAGTTTTCCTCCTCTGGGTGCAAAAAGCTTGATTTTTAGAAAGAGCAAGATATACCATTTGTAAGCATGAAATTCCACCCCGAGTCAAGTCCCCTGAAGGATTTTTCAGTTCGGGCACAAAAACTTTTTGCCTCCCAAGCACACTTTTTCTGACCGCGGGGTCAGGAGTTTTCCTCCTCTGGGTGCAAAAAGCTTGATTTTTAGAAACAGCAAGATATACCATTTGTAAGCATGAAATTCCACCCCGAGTCAAGTCCCCTGAAGGATTTTTCAATTTGGGCACAAAAAAAATTTCGCCTCCCGAGCACACTTTTTTCTGACCGCGGGGTCAGGAGTTTTCCTCCTCTGGGTACAAAAAGCTTGATTTTTAGAAACAGCAAGATATACCATTTGTAAGCATGAAATTCCACCCCGGGTCAAGTCCCCTGAAGGATTTTTCAATTTGGGCACAAAAAAAATTTCGCCTACCAAGCACACTTTTTTCTGACCGCGGGGTCAGGAGTTTTCCTCCTCTGGGTGCAAAAAGCTTGATTTTTAGAAACAGCAAGAAATACCATTTTTAAGCATGAAATTCCACCCCGAGTCAAGTCCCCTGAAGGATTTTTCAATTTGGGCACAAAAAAAATTTCGCCTCCCAAGCACACTTTTTTCTGACCGCGGGGTCAGGAGTTTTCCTCCTCTGGGTGCAAAAAGCTTGATTTTTAGAAAGAGCAAGATATACCATTTGTAAGCATGAAATTCCACCCCGAGTCAAGTCCCCTGAAGGATTTTTCAGTTCGGGCACAAAAACTTTTTGCCTCCCAAGCACACTTTTTCTGACCGCGGGGTCAGGAGTTTTCCTCCTCTGGGTGCAAAAAGCTTGATTTTTAGAAACAGCAAGATATACCATTTGTAAGCATGAAATTCCACCCCGAGTCAAGTCCCCTGAAGGATTTTTCAATTTGGGCACAAAAAAAATTTCGCCTCCCGAGCACACTTTTTTCTGACCGCGGGGTCAGGAGTTTTCCTCCTCTGGGTACAAAAAGCTTGATTTTTAGAAACAGCAAGATATACCATTTGTAAGCATGAAATTCCACCCCGGGTCAAGTCCCCTGAAGGATTTTTCAATTTGGGCACAAAAAAAATTTCGCCTACCAAGCACACTTTTTTCTGACCGCGGGGTCAGGAGTTTTCCTCCTCTGGGTGCAAAAAGCTTGATTTTTAGAAACAGCAAGAAATACCATTTTTAAGAATGAAATTCCACCCCGAGTCAAGTCCCCTGAAGGATTTTTCAATTTGGGCACAAAAAAAAATTTGGCCTCCCAAGCACACTTTTTTCTGACTGCGGGGTCAGCAGTTTTCCTCCTCTGTGTGCAAAAAGCTTGATTTTTAGAAAGAGCAAGAAATACCATTTTTAAGCATGAGATTCCACCCTGAGTCAAGTCCCCTGAAGGATTTTTCAATTTGGGTACAAAAAAATTTTGGCCTCCCAAGCACACTTTTTTCTGACCGCGGGGTCAGGAGTTTTCCTCCTCTGGGTGCAAAAAGCTTGATTTTTAGAAACAGCAAGAAATACCATTTTTAAGCATGAAATTCCACCCCGAGTCCAGTCCCCTGAAGGATTTTTCAATTTGGGCACAAAAAAAATTTGGCCTCCCAAGCACACTTTTTTCTGACCGCGGGGTCAGGAGTTTTCCTCCTCTGGGTGCAAAAATCTTGATTTTTAGAAACAGCAAGAAATACCATTTTTAAGCATGAAATTCCAACCCGAGTCAAGTCCCCTGAACGATTTTTCAATTTGGGCACAAAAAAAATTTGGCCTACCAAGCACACTTTTTTCTGACCGCGGGGTCAGGAGTTTTCCTCCTCTGGGTGCAAAAAGGTTGATTTTTAGAAACAGCAAGAAATACCATTTTTAAGCATGAGATTCCACCCTGAGTCAAGTCCCCTGAAGGATTTTTCAATTTGGGCACAAAAAAAATTTCACCTCCCAAGCACACTTTTTTCTGAACGCGGGGTCAGGAGTTTTCGTCCTCTGGGTGCAAAAAGCTTGATTTTTAGAAACAGCAAGAAATACCATTTTTAAGCATGAAATTCCACCCCGAGTCAAGTCCCCTGAAGGATTTTTCAATTTGGGCACAAAAAAAATTTCGCCTCCCAAGCACACTTTTTTCTGACCGCGGGGTCAGGAGTTTTCCTCCTCTGGGTGCAAAAAGCTTGATTTTTAGAAAGAGCAAGAAATACCATTTTTAAGCATGAAATTCCACCCCGAGTCAAGTCCCCTGAAGGATTTTTCAATTTGGGCACAAGAAAAATTTGGCGTCCCAAGCACACTTTTTTCTGACCGCGGGGTCAGGAGGTTTCCTCGTCTGGGTGCAAAAAGCTTGATTTTTAGAAACAGCAAGAAATACCGTTTTTAAGCATGAAATTCCACCCCGAGTCAAGTCCCCAGAAGGATTTTTCAATTTGGGCACAAAAAAAATTTGGCCTCCCAAGCACACTTTTTTCTGACCGTGGGGTCAGGACTTTTCCTCCTCTGGGTGCAAATAGCTTGATTTTTAGAAACAGCAAGAAATACCATTTTTAAGCATGAAATTCCACCCCGAGTCAAGTCCCCTGAAGGATTTTTCAATTTGGGCACAAAAAAAATTTGGTGTCCCAAGCACACTTTTTTCTGACCGCGGGGTCAGGAGTTTTCCTCCTCTGGGTGCAAAAAGCTTGATTTTTAGAAACAGCAAGAAATACCATTTTTAAGCATGAAATTCCACCCTGAGTCAAGTCCCCTGAAGGATTTTTCAATTTGGGCACAAGAAAAATTTGTCCTCCCAAGCACACTTTTTTCTGACCGCGGGGTCAGGAGTTTTCCTCCTCTGGGTGCAAAAAGCTTGATTATTAGAAACAGCAAGAAATACCATTTTTAAGCATGAAATTCCACCCCGAGTCAAGTCCCCTGAAGGATTTTTCAATTTGGGCACAAAAAAAATTTGGCCTTCGAAGCACACATTTTTCTGACCGCGGGGTCAGGAGTTTTCCTCCTCTGGGTGCAAAAAGCTTGATTTTTAGAAACAGCAAGAAATACCGTTTTTAAGCATGAAATTCCACCCCGAGTCAAGTCCCCAGAAGGATTTTTCAATTTGGGCACAAAAAAAATTTGGCCTCCCAAGCACACTTTTTTCTGACGACGGGGTCAGGAGTTTTCCTCCTCTGGGTGCAAAAAGCTTGATTATTAGAAACAGCAAGAAATACCATTTTTAAGCATGAAATTCCACCCCGAGTCAAGTCCCCTGAAGGATTTTTCAATTTGGGCACAAGAAAAATTTGGCGTCCCAAGCACACTTTTTTCTGACTGCGGGGTCAGGAGTTTTCCTCGTCTGGGTGCAAAAAGCTTGATTTTTAAAAACAGCAAGAAATACCGTTTTTAAGCATGAAATTCCACCCCGAGTCAAGTCCCCTGAAGGATTTTTCAATTTGGGCACAAAAATATTTGGCCCCCCAAGCACACTTTTTTCTGACCGCGGGGTCAGGAGTTTTCCTCCTCTGGGTGCAAAAAGCTTGATTTTTTAGAAACAGCAAGAAATACCATTTTTAAGCATGAAATTCCACCCTGAGTCAAGTCCCCTGAAGGATTTTTCAATTTGGGCACAAGAAAAATTTGTCCTCCCAAGCACACTTTTTTCTGACCGCGGGGTCAGGAGTTTTCCTCCTCTGGGTGCAAAAAGCTTGATTTTTAGAAAGAGCAAGAAATACCATTTTTAAGCATGAAATTCCACCCCGAGTCAAGTCCCCTGAAGGATTTTTCAATTTGGGCACAAAAAAAATTTGGCCTCCGAAGCACACATTTTTCTGACCGCGGGGTCAGGAGTTTTCCTCCTCTGGGTGCAAAAAGCTTGATTTTTAGAAACAGCAAAAAATACCATTTTTAAGCATGAAATTCCACCCTGAGTCAAGTCCCCTGAAGGATTTTTCAATTTGGGCACAAAAAAATTTGGCCCCCCAAGCACACTTTTTTCTGACCGCGGGGTCAGGAGTTTTCTTCCTCTGGGTACAAAAAGCTTGATTTTTAAAAACAGCAAGAAATACCATTTTTAAGCATGAAATTCCACCCCGAGTCAAGTCCCCTGAAGGATTTTTCAATTTGGGCACAAAAAAAATTTGGCCTTCGAAGCACACATTTTTCTGACCGCGGGGTCAGGAGTTTTCCTCCTCTGGGTGCAAAAAGCTTGATTTTTAGAAAGAGCAAGAAATACCATTTTTAAGCATGAAATTCCACCCCGAGTCAAGTCCCCTGAAGGATTTTTCAATTTGGGCACAAAAAAAATTTGGCCTCCGAAGCACACATTTTTCTGACCGCGGGGTCAGGAGTTTTCCTCCTCTGGGTG
The DNA here is from genome assembly GCF_964273705.1 of Natrix helvetica. Lineage (NCBI taxonomy): Eukaryota > Metazoa > Chordata > Lepidosauria > Squamata > Natricidae > Natrix > Natrix helvetica. Next base: position 211,531,079 of record NC_138548.1, on the reverse strand, counting down.
CAAAAAGCTTGATTTTTAGAAACAGCAAAAAATACCATTTTTAAGCATGAAATTCCACCCTGAGTCAAGTCCCCTGAAGGATTTTTCAATTTGGGCACAAAAAAATTTGGCCCCCCAAGCACACTTTTTTCTGACCGCGGGGTCAGGAGTTTTCTTCCTCTGGGTACAAAAAGCTTGATTTTTAAAAACAGCAAGAAATACCATTTTTAAGCATGAAATTCCACCCCGAGTCAAGTCCCCTGAAGGATTTTTCAATTTGGGCACAAAAAAAATTTGGCCTCCCAAGCACACATTTTTCTGACCGCGGGGTCAGGAGTTTTCTTCCTCTGGGTGCAAAAAGCTTGATTTTTAGAAACAGCAAGAAATACCATTTTTAAGCATGAAATTCCACCCCGAGTCAAGTCCCCTGAAGGATTTTTCAATTTGGGCACAAAAAAAATTTGGCCTTCGAAGCACACATTTTTCTGACCGCGGGGTCAGGAGTTTTCCTCCTCTGGGTGCAAAAAGCTTGATTTTTAGAAACAGCAAGAAATACCGTTTTTAAGCATGAAATTCCACCCCGAGTCAAGTCCCCAGAAGGATTTTTCAATTTGGGCACAAAAAAAATTTGGCCTCCCAAGCACACTTTTTTCTGACGACGGGGTCAGGAGTTTTCCTCCTCTGGGTGCAAAAAGCTTGATTATTAGAAACAGCAAGAAATACCATTTTTAAGCATGAAATTCCACCCCGTCAAGTCCCCTGAAGGATTTTTCAATTTGGGCACAAGAAAAATTTGGCGTCCCAAGCACACTTTTTTCTGACTGCGGGGTCAGGAGTTTTCCTCGTCTGGGTGCAAAAAGCTTGATTTTTAAAAACAGCAAGAAATACCGTTTTTAAGCATGAAATTCCACCCCGAGTCAAGTCCCCTGAAGGATTTTTCAATTTGGGCACAAAAATATTTGGCCCCCCAAGCACACTTTTTTCTGACCGCGGGGTCAGGAGTTTTCCTCCTCTGGGTGCAAAAAGCTTGATTTTTTAGAAACAGCAAGAAATACCATTTTTAAGCATGAAATTCCACCCTGAGTCAAGTCCCCTGAAGGATTTTTCAATTTGGGCACAAGAAAAATTTGTCCTCCCAAGCACACTTTTTTCTGACCGCGGGGTCAGGAGTTTTCCTCCTCTGGGTGCAAAAAGCTTGATTTTTAGAAAGAGCAAGAAATACCATTTTTAAGCATGAAATTCCACCCCGAGTCAAGTCCCCTGAAGGATTTTTCAATTTGGGCACAAAAAAAATTTGGCCTCCGAAGCACACATTTTTCTGACCGCGGGGTCAGGAGTTTTCCTCCTCTGGGTGCAAAAAGCTTGATTTTTAGAAACAGCAAAAAATACCATTTTTAAGCATGAAATTCCACCCTGAGTCAAGTCCCCTGAAGGATTTTTCAATTTGGGCACAAAAAAATTTGGCCCCCCAAGCACACTTTTTTCTGACCGCGGGGTCAGGAGTTTTCTTCCTCTGGGTACAAAAAGCTTGATTTTTAAAAACAGCAAGAAATACCATTTTTAAGCATGAAATTCCACCCCGAGTCAAGTCCCCTGAAGGATTTTTCAATTTGGGCACAAAAAAAATTTGGCCTTCGAAGCACACATTTTTCTGACCGCGGGGTCAGGAGTTTTCCTCCTCTGGGTGCAAAAAGCTTGATTTTTAGAAAGAGCAAGAAATACCATTTTTAAGCATGAAATTCCACCCCGAGTCAAGTCCCCTGAAGGATTTTTCAATTTGGGCACAAAAAAAATTTGGCCTCCGAAGCACACATTTTTCTGACCGCGGGGTCAGGAGTTTTCCTCCTCTGGGTGCAAAAAGCTTGATTTTTAGAAACAGCAAAAAATACCATTTTTAAGCATGAAATTCCACCCTGAGTCAAGTCCCCTGAAGGATTTTTCAATTTGGGCACAAAAAAATTTGGCCCCCCAAGCACACTTTTTTCTGACCGCGGGGTCAGGAGTTTTCTTCCTCTGGGTACAAAAAGCTTGATTTTTAAAAACAGCAAGAAATACCATTTTTAAGCATGAAATTCCACCCCGAGTCAAGTCCCCTGAAGGATTTTTCAATTTGGGCACAAAAAAAATTTGGCCTCCCAAGCACACATTTTTCTGACCGCGGGGTCAGGAGTTTTCTTCCTCTGGGTGCAAAAAGCTTGATTTTTAGAAACAGCAAGAAATACCATTTTTAAGCATGAAATTCCACCCCGAGTCAAGTCCCCTGAAGGATTTTTCAATTTGGGCACAAAAAAAATTTGGCCTTCGAAGCACACATTTTTCTGACCGCGGGGTCAGGAGTTTTCCTCCTCTGGGTGCAAAAAGCTTGATTTTTAGAAACAGCAAGAAATACCGTTTTTAAGCATGAAATTCCACCCCGAGTCAAGTCCCCAGAAGGATTTTTCAATTTGGGCACAAAAAAAATTTGGCCTCCCAAGCACACTTTTTTCTGACGACGGGGTCAGGAGTTTTCCTCCTCTGGGTGCAAAAAGCTTGATTATTAGAAACAGCAAGAAATACCATTTTTAAGCATGAAATTCCACCCCGTCAAGTCCCCTGAAGGATTTTTCAATTTGGGCACAAGAAAAATTTGGCGTCCCAAGCACACTTTTTTCTGACTGCGGGGTCAGGAGTTTTCCTCGTCTGGGTGCAAAAAGCTTGATTTTTAAAAACAGCAAGAAATACCGTTTTTAAGCATGAAATTCCACCCCGAGTCAAGTCCCCTGAAGGATTTTTCAATTTGGGCACAAAAAAATTTGGCCCCCCAAGCACACTTTTTTCTGACCGCGGGGTCAGGAGTTTTCCTCCTCTGGGTGCAAAAAGCTTGATTTTTTAGAAACAGCAAGAAATACCATTTTTAAGCATGAAATTCCACCCTGAGTCAAGTCCCCTGAAGGATTTTTCAATTTGGGCACAAGAAAAATTTGTCCTCCCAAGCACACTTTTTTCTGACCGCGGGGTCAGGAGTTTTCCTCCTCTGGGTGCAAAAAGCTTGATTTTTAGAAAGAGCAAGAAATACCATTTTTAAGCATGAAATTCCACCCCGAGTCAAGTCCCCTGAAGGATTTTTCAATTTGGGCACAAAAAAAATTTGGCCTCCGAAGCACACATTTTTCTGACCGCGGGGTCAGGAGTTTTCCTCCTCTGGGTGCAAAAAGCTTGATTTTTAGAAACAGCAAAAAATACCATTTTTAAGCATGAAATTCCACCCTGAGTCAAGTCCCCTGAAGGATTTTTCAATTTGGGCACAAAAAAATTTGGCCCCCCAAGCACACTTTTTTCTGACCGCGGGGTCAGGAGTTTTCCTCCTCTGGGTGCAAAAGCTTGATTTTTAGAAACAGCAAGAAATACCATTTTTAAGCATGAAATTCCAACCCGAGTCAAGTCCCCTGAAGGATTTTTTAATTTGGGCACAAAAAAAATTTGGCCTACCAAGCAGACTTTTTTCTGACCGTGGGGTCAGGAGTTTTCCTCCTCTGGGTGCAAAAAGCTTGATTTTTAGAAACAGGAAGAAATACCATTTTTAAGCATGAGATTCCACCCCGAGTCAAGTCCCCAGAAGGATTTTTCAATTTGGGCACAAAAAAAATTTGGCCTCCCAAGCACACTTTTTTCTGACCGCTGGGTCAGGAGTTTTCCTCCTCTGGGTGCAAAAAGCTTCATTTTTAGAAAGAGCAAGAAATACCATTTTTAAGCATGAGATTCCACCCCGAGTCAAGTCCCCTGAAGGATTTTTCAATTTGGACACAAAAAAAATTTGGCCTCCCAAGCACACTTTTTTCTGACTGCAGGGTCAGGAGTTTTCCTCCTCTGGGTGCAAAAAGCTTGATTTTTAGAAAGAGCAAGAAATACCATTTTTAAGCATGAAATTCCACCCCGAGTCAAGTCCCCTGAAGGATTTTTCAATTTGGGCACAAAAAAAAATTTGGCCTCCCAAGCACACTTTTTTCTGACCAGGAGGTCAGGAGTTTTCCTCCTCTGGGTGCAAAAAGCTTGATTTTTAGAAACAGCAAGAAATACCATTTTTAAGCATGAGATTCCACCCCGAGTCAAGTCCCCTGAAGGGTTTTTCAATTTGGGCACAAAAAAAATTTGGTCTCCCAAGCACACATTTTTCTGATCTCGGGGTCAGGAGTTTTCCTCCTCTGGGTGCAAAAAGCTTGATTTTTAGAAACAGCAAGAAATACCATTTTTAAGCATGAGATTCTAACCCGAGTCAAGTCCCCTGAAGGATTTTTCAATTTGGGCACAAAAAAAATTTGGCCTCCCAAGCACACTTTTTTCTGACCGTGGGGTCAGCAGTTTTCCTCCTCTGGGTGCAAAAAGCTTGATTTTTAGAAAGAGCAAGAAATATCATTTTTAAGCATGGGATTCCACCCCGAGTCAAGTCCCCTGAACGATTTTTCAATTTGGGCACAAAAAAAATTTGGCATCCCAAGCACACTTTTTTCTGACTGCGGGGTCAGGAGTTTTCCTCTTCTGGGTGCAAAAATCTTGATTTTTAGAAACAGCAAGAAATACCATTTTTAAGCATGAAATTCCAACCCGAGTCAAGTCCCCTGAAGGATTTTTTAATTTGGGCACAAAAAAAATTTGGCCTACCAAGCAGACTTTTTTCTGACCGCGGGGTCAGGAGTTTTCCTCCTCTGGGTGCAAAAAGCTTGATTTTTAGAAACAGGAAGAAATACCATTTTTAAGCATGAGATTCCACCCCGAGTCAAGTCCCCAGAAGGATTTTTCAATTTGGGCACAAAAAAAATTTGGCCTCCCAAGCACACTTTTTTCTGACCGCTGGGTCAGGAGTTTTCCTCCTCTGGGTGCAAAAAGCTTCATTTTTAGAAAGAGCAAGAAATACCATTTTTAAGCATGAGATTCCACCCCGAGTCAAGTCCCCTGAAGGATTTTTCAATTTGGACACAAAAAAAATTTGGCCTCCCAAGCACACTTTTTTCTGACTGCAGGGTCAGGAGTTTTCCTCCTCTGGGTGCAAAAAGCTTGATTTTTAGAAAGAGCAAGAAATACCATTTTTAAGCATGAAATTCCACCCCGAGTCAAGTCCCCTGAAGGATTTTTCAATTTGGGCACAAAAAAAAATTTGGCCTCCCAAGCACACTTTTTTCTGACCAGGAGGTCAGGAGTTTTCCTCCTCTGGGTGCAAAAAGCTTGATTTTTAGAAACAGCAAGAAATACCATTTTTAAGCATGAGATTCCACCCCGAGTCAAGTCCCCTGAAGGGTTTTTCAATTTGGGCACAAAAAAAATTTGGTCTCCCAAGCACACATTTTTCTGATCTCGGGGTCAGGAGTTTTCCTCCTCTGGGTGCAAAAAGCTTGATTTTTAGAAACAGCAAGAAATACCATTTTTAAGCATGAGATTCTAACCCGAGTCAAGTTCCCTGAAGGATTTTTCAATTTGGGCACAAAAAAAATTTGGCCTCCCAAGCACACTTTTTTCTGACCGTGGGGTCAGCAGTTTTCCTCCTCTGGGTGCAAAAAGCTTGATTTTTAGAAAGAGCAAGAAATATCATTTTTAAGCATGGGATTCCACCCCGAGTCAAGTCCCCTGAACGATTTTTCAATTTGGGCACAAAAAAAATTTGGCATCCCAAGCACACTTTTTTCTGACTGCGGGGTCAGGAGTTTTCCTCTTCTGGGTGCAAAAATCTTGATTTTTAGAAACAGCAAGAAATACCATTTTTAAGCATGAGATTCCACCCTGAGTCAAGTCCCCTGAAGGATTTTTCAATTTGGGCACAAAAAAAATTTGGCCTCCCAAGCACACTTTTTTCTGACCGCGGGGTCAGGAGTTTTCCTCCTCTTGGTGCAAAAAGCTTGATTTTTAGAAACAGCAAGAAATACCATTTTTAAGCATGAGATTCCACCCCGAGTCAAGTCCCCTGAAGGATTTTCAATTTGGGCACAAAAAAAATTTGGCCTCCCAAGCACACTTTTTTCTGACCGCGGGGTCAAGAGTTTTCCTCCTCTGGGTGCAAAAAGCTTGATTTTTAGAAAGAGCAAGAAATACCGTTTTTAAGAATGAAATTCCATCCCGAGTCAAGTCCCCTGAACGATTTTTCAATTTGGGCACAAAAAAAATTTGGCCTCCCAAGCACACATTTTTCTGATCTCAGGGTCAGGAGTTTTCCTCCTCTGGGTGCAAAAAGCTTGATTTTTAGAAAGAACAAGAAATACCATTTTTAAGCATGGGATTCCACCCCGAGTCAAGTCCCCTGAAGGATTTTTCAATTTGGGCACAAAAAAAATTTGGCATCCCAAGCACACTTTTTTCTGACCGCGGGGTCAGGAGTTTTCCTCCTCTGGGTGCAAAAAGCTTGATTTTTAGAAACAGCAAGAAATACCATTTTTAAGCATGAGATTCCACCCCGAGTCAAGTCCCCTGAAGGATTTTTCAATTTGGGCACAAAAAAAATTCGGCCTCCCAAGCACACTTTTTCTGACCGCGGGGTCAGGAGTTTTCCTCCTCTGGGTGCAAAAAGCTTGATTTTTAGAAACAGCAAGAAATACCATTTTTAAGCATGAAATTCCACCCCGAGTCAAGTCCCCTGAAGGATTTTTCAATTTGGGCACAAACAAAATTTGGCCTCCCAAGCAATTTTTTCTGACCGCGGGGTCAGGAGTTTTCTTCCTCTGGGTGCAAAAAGCTTGATTTTTAGAAACAGCAAGAAATACCATTTTTAAGCATGAAATTCCACCCCGAGTCAAGTCCCCTGAAGGATTTTTCAATTTGGGCACAAAAAAAAATTTGGCCTCCCAAGCACACTTTTTTCTGACCCCGGGGTTAGGAGTTTTCCTCCTCTGGGTGCAAAAAGCTTGATTTTTAGAAACAGCAAGAAATACCATTTTTAAGCATGAGATTCCACCCCGAGTCAAGTCCCCTGAAGGATTTTTGAATTTGGGCACAAAAAAAATTTGGCCTCCCAAGCACACTTTTTTCTGACTGCAGGGTCAGGAGTTTTCCTCCTCTGGGTGCAAAAAGCTTCATTTTTAGAAAGAGCAAGAAATACCATTTTTAAGCATGAAATTCCACCCCGAGTCAAGTCCCCTGAAGGATTTTTCAATTTGGGCACAAACAAAATTTGGCCTCCCAAGCAATTTTTTCTGACCGCGGGGTCAGGAGTTTTCTTCCTCTGGGTGCAAAAAGCTTGATTTTTAGAAACAGCAAGAAATACCATTTTTAAGCATGAAATTCCACCCCGAGTCAAGTCCCCTGAAGGATTTTTCAATTTGGGCACAAAAAAAAATTTGGCCTCCCAAGCACACTTTTTTCTGACCCCGGGGTTAGGAGTTTTCCTCCTCTGGGTGCAAAAAGCTTGATTTTTAGAAACAGCAAGAAATACCATTTTTAAGCATGAGATTCCACCCCGCGTCAAGTCCCCTGAAGGATTTTTGAATTTGGGCACAAAAAAAATTTGGCCTCCCAAGCACACTTTTTTCTGACCGCTGGGTCAGGAGTTTTCCTCCTCTGGGTGCAAAAAGCTTCATTTTTAGAAAGAGCAAGAAATACCATTTTTAAGCATGAGATTCCACCCCGAGTCAAGTCCCCTGAAGGATTTTTCAATTTGGACACAAAAAAAATTTGGCCTCCCGAGCACACATTTTTCTGACTGCAGGGTCAGGAGTTTTCCTCCTCTGGGTGCAAAAAGCTTGATTTTTAGAAAGAGCAAGAAATACCATTTTTAAGCATGAGATTCCACCCCGAGTCAAGTCCCCTGAAGGATTTTTGAATTTGGGCACAAAAAAAATTTGGCCTCCCAAGCACACTTTTTTCTGACCGCTGGGTCAGGAGTTTTCCTCCTCTGGGTGCAAAAAGCTTCATTTTTAGAAAGAGCAAGAAATACCATTTTTAAGCATGAGATTCCACCCCGAGTCAAGTCCCCTGAAGGATTTTTCAATTTGGGCACAAAAAAAAATTTGGCCTCCCAAGCACACTTTTTTCTGACCAGGAGGTCAGGAGTTTTCCTCCTCTGGGTGCAAAAAGCTTGATTTTTAGAAACAGCAAGAAATACCATTTTTAAGCATGAGATTCCACCCCGAGTCAAGTCCCCTGAAGGGTTTTTCAATTTGGGCACAAAAAAAATTTGGCCTCCCAAGCACACTTTTTTCTGACCGCGGGGTCAGGAGTTTTCCTCCTCTGGGTGCAAAAATCTTGATTTTTAGAAACAGCAAGAAATACCATTTTTAAGCATGAGATTCCACCCTGAGTCAAGTCCCCTGAAGGATTTTTCAATTTGGGCACAAAAAAAATTTGGCCTCCCAAGCACACTTTTTTCTGACCGCGGGGTCAGGAGTTTTCCTCCTCTTGGTGCAAAAAGCTTGATTTTTAGAAACAGCAAGAAATACCATTTTTAAGCATGAAATTCCACCCCGAGTCAAGTCCCCTGAAGGATTTTTCAATTTGGGCACAAAAAAAATTTGGCCTCCCAAGCACTTTTTTCTGACCGCTGGGTCAGGAGTTTTCCTCCTCTGGGTGCAAAAAGCTTGATTTTTAGAAACAGCAAGAAATACCATTTTTAAGCATGAGATTCCACCCTGAGTCAAGTCCCCTGAAGGATTTTTCAATTTGGGCACAAAAAAAATTTGGCCTCCCAAGCACACTTTTTTCTGACCGCGGGGTCAGGAGTTTTCCTCCTCTGGGTGCAAAAAGCTTGATTTTTAGAAACAGCAAGAAATACCATTTTTAAGCATGAAATTCCACCCCGAGTCAAGTCCCCTGAAGGATTTTTCAATTTGGGCACAAACAAAATTTGGCCTCCCAAGCAATTTTTTCTGACCGCGGGGTCAGGAGTTTTCTTCCTCTGGGTGCAAAAAGCTTGATTTTTAGAAACAGCAAGAAATACCATTTTTAATCATGAAATTCCACCCCGAGTCAAGTCCCCTGAAGGATTTTTCAATTTGGGCACAAAAAAAAATTTGGCCTCCCAAGCACACTTTTTTCTGACCCCGGGGTTAGGAGTTTTCCTCCTCTGGGTGCAAAAAGCTTGATTTTTAGAAACAGCAAGAAATACCATTTTTAAGCATGAGATTCCACCCCGAGTCAAGTCCCCTGAAGGATTTTTGAATTTGGGCACAAAAAAAATTTGGCCTCCCAAGCACACTTTTTTCTGACCGCTGGGTCAAGAGTTTTCCTCCTCTGGGTGCAAAAAGCTTGATTTTTAGAAAGAGCAAGAAATACCGTTTTTAAGAATGAAATTCCATCCCGAGTCAAGTCCCCTGATCGATTTTTCAATTTGGGCACAAAAAAAATTTGGCCTCCCAAGCACACATTTTTCTGATCTCAGGGTCAGGAGTTTTCCTCCTCTGGGTGCAAAAAGCTTGATTTTTAGAAAGAACAAGAAATACCATTTTTAAGCATGGGATTCCACCCCGAGTCAAGTCCCCTGAAGGATTTTTCAATTTGGGCACAAAAAAAATTTGGCATCCCAAGCACACTTTTTTCTGACCGCGGGGTCAGGAGTTTTCCTCCTCTGGGTGCAAAAAGCTTGATTTTTAGAAACAGCAAGAAATACCATTTTTAAGCATGAAATTCCACCCCGAGTCAAGTCCCCTGAAGGATTTTTCAATTTGGGCACAAACAAAATTTGGCCTCCCAAGCAATTTTTTCTGACCGCGGGGTCAGGAGTTTTCTTCCTCTGGGTGCAAAAAGCTTGATTTTTAGAAACAGCAAGAAATACCATTTTTAATCATGAAATTCCACCCCGAGTCAAGTCCCCTGAAGGATTTTTCAATTTGGGCACAAAAAAAAATTTGGCCTCCCAAGCACACTTTTTTCTGACCCCGGGGTTAGGAGTTTTCCTCCTCTGGGTGCAAAAAGCTTGATTTTTAGAAACAGCAAGAAATACCATTTTTAAGCATGAGATTCCACCCCGAGTCAAGTCCCCTGAAGGATTTTTGAATTTGGGCACAAAAAAAATTTGGCCTCCCAAGCACACTTTTTTCTGACCGCTGGGTCAAGAGTTTTCCTCCTCTGGGTGCAAAAAGCTTGATTTTTAGAAAGAGCAAGAAATACCGTTTTTAAGAATGAAATTCCATCCCGAGTCAAGTCCCCTGATCGATTTTTCAATTTGGGCACAAAAAAAATTTGGCCTCCCAAGCACACATTTTTCTGATCTCAGGGTCAGGAGTTTTCCTCCTCTGGGTGCAAAAAGCTTGATTTTTAGAAAGAACAAGAAATACCATTTTTAAGCATGGGATTCCACCCCGAGTCAAGTCCCCTGAAGGATTTTTCAATTTGGGCACAAAAAAAATTTGGCCTCCCAAGCACACTTTTTCTGACCGCGGGGTCAGGAGTTTTCCTCCTCTGGGTGCAAAAAGCTTGATTTTTAGAAACAGCAAGAAATACCATTTTTAAGCATGAAATTCCACCCCGAGTCAAGTCCCCTGAAGGATTTTTCAATTTGGGCACAAACAAAATTTGGCCTCCCAAGCAATTTTTTCTGACCGCGGGGTCAGGAGTTTTCTTCCTCTGGGTGCAAAAAGCTTGATTTTTAGAAACAGCAAGAAATACCATTTTTAAGCATGAAATTCCACCCCGAGTCAAGTCCCCTGAAGGATTTTTCAATTTGGGCACAAAAAAAAATTTGGCCTCCCAAGCACACTTTTTTCTGACCCCGGGGTTAGGAGTTTTCCTCCTCTGGGTGCAAAAAGCTTGATTTTTAGAAACAGCAAGAAATACCATTTTTAAGCATGAGATTCCACCCCGAGTCAAGTCCCCTGAAGGATTTTTGAATTTGGGCACAAAAAAAATTTGGCCTCCCAAGCACACTTTTTTCTGACCGCGGGGTCAGGAGTTTTCCTCCTCTGGGTGCAAAAAGCTTGATTTTTAGAAACAGCAAGAAATACCATTTTTAAGCATGAGATTCCACCCCGAGTCAAGTCCCCTGAAGGATTTTTCAATTTGGGCACAAAAAAAATTCGGCCTCCCAAGCACACTTTTTCTGACCGCGGGGTCAGGAGTTTTCCTCCTCTGGGTGCAAAAAGCTTGATTTTTAGAAACAGCAAGAAATACCATTTTTAAGCATGAAATTCCACCCCGAGTCAAGTCCCCTGAAGGATTTTTCAATTTGGGCACAAACAAAATTTGGCCTCCCAAGCAATTTTTTCTGACCGCGGGGTCAGGAGTTTTCTTCCTCTGGGTGCAAAAAGCTTGATTTTTAGAAACAGCAAGAAATACCATTTTTAAGCATGAAATTCCACCCCGAGTCAGGTCCCCTGAAGGATTTTTCAATTTGGGCACAAAAAAAAATTTGGCCTCCCAAGCACACTTTTTTCTGACCCCGGGGTTAGGAGTTTTCCTCCTCTGGGTGCAAAAAGCTTGATTTTTAGAAACAGCAAGAAATACCATTTTTAAGCATGAGATTCCACCCCGAGTCAAGTCCCCTGAAGGATTTTTGAATTTGGGCACAAAAAAAATTTGGCCTCCCAAGCACACTTTTTTCTGACCGCGGGGTCAGGAGTTTTCCTCCTCTGGGTGCAAAAAGCTTGATTTTTAGAAACAGCAAGAAATACCATTTTTAAGCATGAGATTCCACCCCGAGTCAAGTCCCCTGAAGGATTTTTCAATTTGGGCACAAAAAAAATTCGGCCTCCCAAGCACACTTTTTCTGACCGCGGGGTCAGGAGTTTTCCTCCTCTGGGTGCAAAAAGCTTGATTTTTAGAAACAGCAAGAAATACCATTTTTAAGCATGAAATTCCACCCCGAGTCAAGTCCCCTGAAGGATTTTTCAATTTGGGCACAAACAAAATTTGGCCTCCCAAGCAATTTTTTCTGACCGCGGGGTCAGGAGTTTTCTTCCTCTGGGTGCAAAAAGCTTGATTTTTAGAAACAGCAAGAAATACCATTTTTAAGCATGAAATTCCACCCCGAGTCAAGTCCCCTGAAGGATTTTTCAATTTGGGCACAAAAAAAAATTTGTCCTCCCAAGCACACTTTTTTCTGACCGCGGGGTCAGGAGTTTTCCTCCTCTGGGTGCAAAAAGCTTGATTTTTAGAAAGAGCAAGAAATACCATTTTTAAGCATGAAATTCCACCCCGAGTCAAGTCCCCTGAAGGATTTTTCAATTTGGGCACAAAAAAAATTTGGCCTCCGAAGCACACATTTTTCTGACCGCGGGGTCAGGAGTTTTCCTCCTCTGGGTGCAAAAGCTTGATTTTTAGAAACAGCAAGAAATACCATTTTTAAGCATGAAATTCCAACCCGAGTCAAGTCCCCTGAAGGATTTTTTAATTTGGGCACAAAAAAAATTTGGCCTACCAAGCAGACTTTTTTCTGACCGTGGGGTCAGGAGTTTTCCTCCTCTGGGTGCAAAAAGCTTGATTTTTAGAAACAGGAAGAAATACCATTTTTAAGCATGAGATTCCACCCCGAGTCAAGTCCCCAGAAGGATTTTTCAATTTGGGCACAAAAAAAATTTGGCCTCCCAAGCACACTTTTTTCTGACCGCTGGGTCAGGAGTTTTCCTCCTCTGGGTGCAAAAAGCTTCATTTTTAGAAAGAGCAAGAAATACCATTTTTAAGCATGAGATTCCACCCCGAGTCAAGTCCCCTGAAGGATTTTTCAATTTGGACACAAAAAAAATTTGGCCTCCCAAGCACACTTTTTTCTGACTGCAGGGTCAGGAGTTTTCCTCCTCTGGGTGCAAAAAGCTTGATTTTTAGAAAGAGCAAGAAATACCATTTTTAAGCATGAAATTCCACCCCGAGTCAAGTCCCCTGAAGGATTTTTCAATTTGGGCACAAAAAAAAATTTGGTCTCCCAAGCACACATTTTTCTGATCTCGGGGTCAGGAGTTTTCCTCCTCTGGGTGCAAAAAGCTTGATTTTTAGAAACAGCAAGAAATACCATTTTTAAGCATGAGATTCTAACCCGAGTCAAGTCCCCTGAAGGATTTTTCAATTTGGGCACAAAAAAAATTTGGCCTCCCAAGCACACTTTTTTCTGACCGTGGGGTCAGCAGTTTTCCTCCTCTGGGTGCAAAAAGCTTGATTTTTAGAAAGAGCAAGAAATATCATTTTTAAGCATGGGATTCCACCCCGAGTCAAGTCCCCTGAACGATTTTTCAATTTGGGCACAAAAAAAATTTGGCATCCCAAGCACACTTTTTTCTGACTGCGGGGTCAGGAGTTTTCCTCTTCTGGGTGCAAAAATCTTGATTTTTAGAAACAGCAAGAAATACCATTTTTAAGCATGAAATTCCAACCCGAGTCAAGTCCCCTGAAGGATTTTTTAATTTGGGCACAAAAAAAATTTGGCCTACCAAGCAGACTTTTTTCTGACCGCGGGGTCAGGAGTTTTCCTCCTCTGGGTGCAAAAAGCTTGATTTTTAGAAACAGGAAGAAATACCATTTTTAAGCATGAGATTCCACCCCGAGTCAAGTCCCCAGAAGGATTTTTCAATTTGGGCACAAAAAAAATTTGGCCTCCCAAGCACACTTTTTTCTGACCGCTGGGTCAGGAGTTTTCCTCCTCTGGGTGCAAAAAGCTTCATTTTTAGAAAGAGCAAGAAATACCATTTTTAAGCATGAGATTCCACCCCGAGTCAAGTCCCCTGAAGGATTTTTCAATTTGGACACAAAAAAAATTTGGCCTCCCAAGCACACTTTTTTCTGACTGCAGGGTCAGGAGTTTTCCTCCTCTGGGTGCAAAAAGCTTGATTTTTAGAAAGAGCAAGAAATACCATTTTTAAGCATGAAATTCCACCCCGAGTCAAGTCCCCTGAAGGATTTTTCAATTTGGGCACAAAAAAAAATTTGGCCTCCCAAGCACACTTTTTTCTGACCAGGAGGTCAGGAGTTTTCCTCCTCTGGGTGCAAAAAGCTTGATTTTTAGAAACAGCAAGAAATACCATTTTTAAGCATGAGATTCCACCCCGAGTCAAGTCCCCTGAAGGGTTTTTCAATTTGGGCACAAAAAAAATTTGGTCTCCCAAGCACACATTTTTCTGATCTCGGGGTCAGGAGTTTTCCTCCTCTGGGTGCAAAAAGCTTGATTTTTAGAAACAGCAAGAAATACCATTTTTAAGCATGAGATTCTAACCCGAGTCAAGTCCCCTGAAGGATTTTTCAATTTGGGCACAAAAAAAATTTGGCCTCCCAAGCACACTTTTTTCTGACCGTGGGGTCAGCAGTTTTCCTCCTCTGGGTGCAAAAAGCTTGATTTTTAGAAAGAGCAAGAAATATCATTTTTAAGCATGGGATTCCACCCCGAGTCAAGTCCCCTGAACGATTTTTCAATTTGGGCACAAAAAAAATTTGGCATCCCAAGCACACTTTTTTCTGACTGCGGGGTCAGGAGTTTTCCTCTTCTGGGTGCAAAAATCTTGATTTTTAGAAACAGCAAGAAATACCATTTTTAAGCATGAGATTCCACCCTGAGTCAAGTCCCCTGAAGGATTTTTCAATTTGGGCACAAAAAAAATTTGGCCTCCCAAGCACACTTTTTTCTGACCGCGGGGTCAGGAGTTTTCCTCCTCTTGGTGCAAAAAGCTTGATTTTTAGAAACAGCAAGAAATACCATTTTTAAGCATGAGATTCCACCCCGAGTCAAGTCCCCTGAAGGATTTTCAATTTGGGCACAAAAAAAATTTGGCCTCCCAAGCACACTTTTTTCTGACCGCGGGGTCAAGAGTTTTCCTCCTCTGGGTGCAAAAAGCTTGATTTTTAGAAAGAGCAAGAAATACCGTTTTTAAGAATGAAATTCCATCCCGAGTCAAGTCCCCTGAACGATTTTTCAATTTGGGCACAAAAAAAATTTGGCCTCCCAAGCACACATTTTTCTGATCTCAGGGTCAGGAGTTTTCCTCCTCTGGGTGCAAAAAGCTTGATTTTTAGAAAGAACAAGAAATACCATTTTTAAGCATGGGATTCCACCCCGAGTCAAGTCCCCTGAAGGATTTTTCAATTTGGGCACAAAAAAAATTTGGCATCCCAAGCACACTTTTTTCTGACCGCGGGGTCAGGAGTTTTCCTCCTCTGGGTGCAAAAAGCTTGATTTTTAGAAACAGCAAGAAATACCATTTTTAAGCATGAGATTCCACCCCGAGTCAAGTCCCCTGAAGGATTTTTCAATTTGGGCACAAAAAAAATTCGGCCTCCCAAGCACACTTTTTCTGACCGCGGGGTCAGGAGTTTTCCTCCTCTGGGTGCAAAAAGCTTGATTTTTAGAAACAGCAAGAAATACCATTTTTAAGCATGAAATTCCACCCCGAGTCAAGTCCCCTGAAGGATTTTTCAATTTGGGCACAAACAAAATTTGGCCTCCCAAGCAATTTTTTCTGACCGCGGGGTCAGGAGTTTTCTTCCTCTGGGTGCAAAAAGCTTGATTTTTAGAAACAGCAAGAAATACCATTTTTAAGCATGAAATTCCACCCCGAGTCAAGTCCCCTGAAGGATTTTTCAATTTGGGCACAAAAAAAAATTTGGCCTCCCAAGCACACTTTTTTCTGACCCCGGGGTTAGGAGTTTTCCTCCTCTGGGTGCAAAAAGCTTGATTTTTAGAAACAGCAAGAAATACCATTTTTAAGCATGAGATTCCACCCCGAGTCAAGTCCCCTGAAGGATTTTTGAATTTGGGCACAAAAAAAATTTGGCCTCCCAAGCACACTTTTTTCTGACCGCTGGGTCAGGAGTTTTCCTCCTCTGGGTGCAAAAAGCTTCATTTTTAGAAACAGCAAGAAATACCATTTTTAAGCATGAGATTCCACCCCGAGTCAAGTCCCCTGAAGGATTTTTCAATTTGGACACAAAAAAAATTTGGCCTCCCGAGCACACATTTTTCTGACTGCAGGGTCAGGAGTTTTCCTCCTCTGGGTGCAAAAAGCTTGATTTTTAGAAAGAGCAAGAAATACCATTTTTAAGCATGAGATTCCACCCCGAGTCAAGTCCCCTGAAGGATTTTTGAATTTGGGCACAAAAAAAATTTGGCCTCCCAAGCACACTTTTTTCTGACCGCTGGGTCAGGAGTTTTCCTCCTCTGGGTGCAAAAAGCTTCATTTTTAGAAAGAGCAAGAAATACCATTTTTAAGCATGAAATTCCACCCCGAGTCAAGTCCCCTGAAGGATTTTTCAATTTGGGCACAAACAAAATTTGGCCTCCCAAGCAATGTTTTCTGACCGCGGGGTCAGGAGTTTTCTTCCTCTGGGTGCAAAAAGCTTGATTTTTAGAAACAGCAAGAAATACCATTTTTAAGCATGAAATTCCACCCCGAGTCAAGTCCCCTGAAGGATTTTTCAATTTGGGCACAAAAAAAAATTTGGCCTCCCAAGCACACTTTTTTCTGACCCCGGGGTTAGGAGTTTTCCTCCTCTGGGTGCAAAAAGCTTGATTTTTAGAAACAGCAAGAAATACCATTTTTAAGCATGAGATTCCACCCCGCGTCAAGTCCCCTGAAGGATTTTTGAATTTGGGCACAAAAAAAATTTGGCCTCCCAAGCACACTTTTTTCTGACCGCTGGGTCAGGAGTTTTCCTCCTCTGGGTGCAAAAAGCTTCATTTTTAGAAAGAGCAAGAAATACCATTTTTAAGCATGAGATTCCACCCCGAGTCAAGTCCCCTGAAGGATTTTTCAATTTGGACACAAAAAAAATTTGGCCTCCCGAGCACACATTTTTCTGACTGCAGGGTCAGGAGTTTTCCTCCTCTGGGTGCAAAAAGCTTGATTTTTAGAAAGAGCAAGAAATACCATTTTTAAGCATGAGATTCCACCCCGAGTCAAGTCCCCTGAAGGATTTTTGAATTTGGGCACAAAAAAAATTTGGCCTCCCAAGCACACTTTTTTCTGACCGCTGGGTCAGGAGTTTTCCTCCTCTGGGTGCAAAAAGCTTCATTTTTAGAAAGAGCAAGAAATACCATTTTTAAGCATGAGATTCCACCCCGAGTCAAGTCCCCTGAAGGATTTTTCAATTTGGGCACAAAAAAAAATTTGGCCTCCCAAGCACACTTTTTTCTGACCAGGAGGTCAGGAGTTTTCCTCCTCTGGGTGCAAAAAGCTTGATTTTTAGAAACAGCAAGAAATACCATTTTTAAGCATGAGATTCCACCCCGAGTCAAGTCCCCTGAAGGGTTTTTCAATTTGGGCACAAAAAAAATTTGGCCTCCCAAGCACACTTTTTTCTGACCGCGGGGTCAGGAGTTTTCCTCCTCTGGGTGCAAAAATCTTGATTTTTAGAAACAGCAAGAAATACCATTTTTAAGCATGAGATTCCACCCTGAGTCAAGTCCCCTGAAGGATTTTTCAATTTGGGCACAAAAAAAATTTGGCCTCCCAAGCACACTTTTTTCTGACCGCGGGGTCAGGAGTTTTCCTCCTCTTGGTGCAAAAAGCTTGATTTTTAGAAACAGCAAGAAATACCATTTTTAAGCATGAAATTCCACCCCGAGTCAAGTCCCCTGAAGGATTTTTCAATTTGGGCACAAAAAAAATTTGGCCTCCCAAGCACTTTTTTCTGACCGCTGGGTCAGGAGTTTTCCTCCTCTGGGTGCAAAAAGCTTGATTTTTAGAAACAGCAAGAAATACCATTTTTAAGCATGAGATTCCACCCTGAGTCAAGTCCCCTGAAGGATTTTTCAATTTGGGCACAAAAAAAATTTGGCCTCCCAAGCACACTTTTTTCTGACCGCGGGGTCAGGAGTTTTCCTCCTCTGGGTGCAAAAAGCTTGATTTTTAGAAACAGCAAGAAATACCATTTTTAAGCATGAAATTCCACCCCGAGTCAAGTCCCCTGAAGGATTTTTCAATTTGGGCACAAACAAAATTTGGCCTCCCAAGCAATTTTTTCTGACCGCGGGGTCAGGAGTTTTCTTCCTCTGGGTGCAAAAAGCTTGATTTTTAGAAACAGCAAGAAATACCATTTTTAATCATGAAATTCCACCCCGAGTCAAGTCCCCTGAAGGATTTTTCAATTTGGGCACAAAAAAAAATTTGGCCTCCCAAGCACACTTTTTTCTGACCCCGGGGTTAGGAGTTTTCCTCCTCTGGGTGCAAAAAGCTTGATTTTTAGAAACAGCAAGAAATACCATTTTTAAGCATGAGATTCCACCTCGAGTCAAGTCCCCTGAAGGATTTTTGAATTTGGGCACAAAAAAAATTTGGCCTCCCAAGCACACTTTTTTCTGACCGCTGGGTCAAGAGTTTTCCTCCTCTGGGTGCAAAAAGCTTGATTTTTAGAAAGAGCAAGAAATACCGTTTTTAAGAATGAAATTCCATCCCGAGTCAAGTCCCCTGATCGATTTTTCAATTTGGGCACAAAAAAAATTTGGCCTCCCAAGCACACATTTTTCTGATCTCAGGGTCAGGAGTTTTCCTCCTCTGGGTGCAAAAAGCTTGATTTTTAGAAAGAACAAGAAATACCATTTTTAAGCATGGGATTCCACCCCGAGTCAAGTCCCCTGAAGGATTTTTCAATTTGGGCACAAAAAAAATTTGGCCTCCCAAGCACACTTTTTCTGACCGCGGGGTCAGGAGTTTTCCTCCTCTGGGTGCAAAAAGCTTGATTTTTAGAAACAGCAAGAAATACCATTTTTAAGCATGAAATTCCACCCCGAGTCAAGTCCCCTGAAGGATTTTTCAATTTGGGCACAAACAAAATTTGGCCTCCCAAGCAATTTTTTCTGACCGCGGGGTCAGGAGTTTTCTTCCTCTGGGTGCAAAAAGCTTGATTTTTAGAAACAGCAAGAAATACCATTTTTAAGCATGAAATTCCACCCCGAGTCAAGTCCCCTGAAGGATTTTTCAATTTGGGCACAAAAAAAAATTTGGCCTCCCAAGCACACTTTTTTCTGACCCCGGGGTTAGGAGTTTTCCTCCTCTGGGTGCAAAAAGCTTGATTTTTAGAAACAGCAAGAAATACCATTTTTAAGCATGAGATTCCACCCCGAGTCAAGTCCCCTGAAGGATTTTTGAATTTGGGCACAAAAAAAATTTGGCCTCCCAAGCACACTTTTTTCTGACCGCGGGGTCAGGAGTTTTCCTCCTCTGGGTGCAAAAAGCTTGATTTTTAGAAACAGCAAGAAATACCATTTTTAAGCATGAGATTCCACCCCGAGTCAAGTCCCCTGAAGGATTTTTCAATTTGGGCACAAAAAAAATTCGGCCTCCCAAGCACACTTTTTCTGACCGCGGGGTCAGGAGTTTTCCTCCTCTGGGTGCAAAAAGCTTGATTTTTAGAAACAGCAAGAAATACCATTTTTAAGCATGAAATTCCACCCCGAGTCAAGTCCCCTGAAGGATTTTTCAATTTGGGCACAAACAAAATTTGGCCTCCCAAGCAATTTTTTCTGACCGCGGGGTCAGGAGTTTTCTTCCTCTGGGTGCAAAAAGCTTGATTTTTAGAAACAGCAAGAAATACCATTTTTAAGCATGAAATTCCACCCCGAGTCAGGTCCCCTGAAGGATTTTTCAATTTGGGCACAAAAAAAAATTTGGCCTCCCAAGCACACTTTTTTCTGACCCCGGGGTTAGGAGTTTTCCTCCTCTGGGTGCAAAAAGCTTGATTTTTAGAAACAGCAAGAAATACCATTTTTAAGCATGAGATTCCACCCCGAGTCAAGTCCCCTGAAGGATTTTTGAATTTGGGCACAAAAAAAATTTGGCCTCCCAAGCACACTTTTTTCTGACCGCGGGGTCAGGAGTTTTCCTCCTCTGGGTGCAAAAAGCTTGATTTTTAGAAACAGCAAGAAATACCATTTTTAAGCATGAGATTCCACCCCGAGTCAAGTCCCCTGAAGGATTTTTCAATTTGGGCACAAAAAAAATTCGGCCTCCCAAGCACACTTTTTCTGACCGCGGGGTCAGGAGTTTTCCTCCTCTGGGTGCAAAAAGCTTGATTTTTAGAAACAGCAAGAAATACCATTTTTAAGCATGAAATTCCACCCCGAGTCAAGTCCCCTGAAGGATTTTTCAATTTGGGCACAAACAAAATTTGGCCTCCCAAGCAATTTTTTCTGACCGCGGGGTCAGGAGTTTTCTTCCTCTGGGTGCAAAAAGCTTGATTTTTAGAAACAGCAAGAAATACCATTTTTAAGCATGAAATTCCACCCCGAGTCAAGTCCCCTGAAGGATTTTTCAATTTGGGCACAAAAAAAAATTTGGCCTCCCAAGCACACTTTTTTCTGACCCCGGGGTTAGGAGTTTTCCTCCTCTGGGTGCAAAAAGCTTGATTTTTAGAAACAGCAAGAAATACCATTTTTAAGCATGAGATTCCACCCCGAGTCAAGTCCCCTGAAGGATTTTTGAATTTGGGCACAAAAAAAATTTGGCCTCCCAAGCACACTTTTTTCTGACCGCTGGGTCAGGAGTTTTCCTCCTCTGGGTGCAAAAAGCTTCATTTTTAGAAAGAGCAAGAAATACCATTTTTAAGCATGAGATTCCACCCCGAGTCAAGTCCCCTGAAGGATTTTTCAATTTGGACACAAAAAAAATTTGGCCTCCCGAGCACACATTTTTCTGACTGCAGGGTCAGGAGTTTTCCTCCTCTGGGTGCAAAAAGCTTGATTTTTAGAAAGAGCAAGAAATACCATTTTTAAGCATGAGATTCCACCCCGAGTCAAGTCCCCTGAAGGATTTTTGAATTTGGGCACAAAAAAAATTTGGCCTCCCAAGCACACTTTTTTCTGACCGCTGGGTCAGGAGTTTCCTCCTCTGGGTGCAAAAAGCTTCATTTTTAGAAAGAGCAAGAAATACCATTTTTAAGCATGAGATTCCACCCCGAGTCAAGTCCCCTGAAGGATTTTTCAATTTGGGCACAAAAAAAAATTTGGCCTCCCAAGCACACTTTTTTCTGACCAGGAGGTCAGGAGTTTTCCTCCTCTGGGTGCAAAAAGCTTGATTTTTAGAAACAGCAAGAAATACCATTTTTAAGCATTAGATTCCACCCCGAGTCAAGTCCCCTGAAGGGTTTTTCAATTTGGGCACAAAAAAAATTTGGCCTCCCAAGCACACTTTTTTCTGACCGCGGGGTCAGGAGTTTTCTTCCTCTGGGTGCAAAAAGCTTGATTTTTAGAAACAGCAAGAAATACCATTTTTAAGCATGAAATTCCACCCCGAGTCAAGTCCCCTGAAGGATTTTTCAATTTGGGCACAAAAAAAATTTGGCCTCCCAAGCACACTTTTTTCTGACCGCGGGGTCAGGAGTTTTCCTCCTCTGGATGCAAAAAGCTTGATTTTTAGAAACAGGAAGAAATACCATTTTTAAGCATGAAATTCCAACCCGAGTCAAGTCCCCTGAAGGATTTTTCAATTTGGGCACAAAAAAAATTTGGCCTACCAAGCACACTTTTTTCTGACCGCGGGGTCAGGAGTTTTCCTCCTCTGGGTGCAAAAAGCTTGATTTTTAGAAACAGCAAGAAATACCATTTTTAAGCATGAGATTCCACCCCGAGTCAAGTCCCCTGAAGGATTTTTCAATTTGGGCACAAAAAAAATTCGGCCTCCCAAGCACACTTTTTCTGACCGCGGGGTCAGGAGTTTTCCTCCTCTGGGTGCAAAAAGCTTGATTTTTAGAAACAGCAAGAAATACCATTTTTAAGCATGAAATTCCACCCCGAGTCAAGTCCCCTGAAGGATTTTTCAATTTGGGCACAAACAAAATTTGGCCTCCCAAGCAATTTTTTCTGACCGCGGGGTCAGGAGTTTTCTTCCTCTGGGTGCAAAAAGCTTGATTTTTAGAAACAGCAAGAAATACCATTTTTAAGCATGAAATTCCACCCCGAGTCAAGTCCCCTGAAGGATTTTTCAATTTGGGCACAAAAAAAAATTTGGCCTCCCAAGCACACTTTTTTCTGACCCCGGGGTTAGGAGTTTTCCTCCTCTGGGTGCAAAAAGCTTGATTTTTAGAAACAGCAAGAAATACCATTTTTAAGCATGAGATTCCACCCCGAGTCAAGTCCCCTGAAGGATTTTTGAATTTGGGCACAAAAAAAATTTGGCCTCCCAAGCACACTTTTTTCTGACCGCTGGGTCAGGAGTTTTCCTCCTCTGGGTGCAAAAAGCTTCATTTTTAGAAAGAGCAAGAAATACCATTTTTAAGCATGAGATTCCACCCCGAGTCAAGTCCCCTGAAGGATTTTTCAATTTGGACACAAAAAAAATTTGGCCTCCCGAGCACACATTTTTCTGACTGCAGGGTCAGGAGTTTTCCTCCTCTGGGTGCAAAAAGCTTGATTTTTAGAAAGAGCAAGAAATACCATTTTTAAGCATGAGATTCCACCCCGAGTCAAGTCCCCTGAAGGATTTTTGAATTTGGGCACAAAAAAAATTTGGCCTCCCAAGCACACTTTTTTCTGACCGCTGGGTCAGGAGTTTTCCTCCTCTGGGTGCAAAAAGCTTCATTTTTAGAAAGAGCAAGAAATACCATTTTTAAGCATGAGATTCCACCCCGAGTCAAGTCCCCTGAAGGATTTTTCAATTTGGGCACAAAAAAAAATTTGGCCTCCCAAGTACACTTTTTTCTGACCAGGAGGTCAGGAGTTTTCCTCCTCTGGGTGCAAAAAGCTTGATTTTTAGAAACAGCAAGAAATACCATTTTTAAGCATGAGATTCCACCCCGAGTCAAGTCCCCTGAAGGGTTTTTCAATTTGGGCACAAAAAAAATTTGGCCTCCCAAGCACACTTTTTTCTGACCGCGGGGTCAGGAGTTTTCTTCCTCTGGGTGCAAAAAGCTTGATTTTTAGAAACAGCAAGAAATACCATTTTTAAGCATGAAATTCCACCCCGAGTCAAGTCCCCTGAAGGATTTTTCAATTTGGGCACAAAAAAAATTTGGCCTCCCAAGCACACTTTTTTCTGACCGTGGGGTCAGGAGTTTTCCTCCTCTGGGTGCAAAAAGCTTGATTTTTAGAAACAGCAAGAAATACCATTTTTAAGCATGAAATTTCACCCCGAGTCAAGTCCCCTGAAGGATTTTTCAATTTGGGCACAAAAAAAATTTGGCCTCCCAAGCACACTTTTTTCTGACCGCGGGGTCAGGAGTTTTCCTCCTCTGGGTGCAAAAAGCTTGATTTTTAGAAACAGCAAGAAATACCATTTTTAAGCATGATATTTCACCCCGAGTGAAGTCCCCTGAAGGATTTTTCAATTTGGGCACAAAAAAAATTTGGCCTACCAAGCACACTTTTTTCTGACCGCGGCGTCAGGAGTTTTCCTCCTCTGGGTGCAAAAAGCTTGATTTTTAGAAACAGCAAGAAATACCATTTTTAAGCATGAAATTCCACCCCGAGTCAAGTCCCCTGAAGGATTTTTCAATTTGTTCTGAAAAAACATTTGGCCTCCCAAGCACCCATTTTTCTGAATGTGAGGTAGATGAGGGTAGAGTCATTGCTGCAATCAGTATATATCCTAATTTTATCCCATTCGTGATTCCCCCCGGCTTTCAAAAGGGTTAATTGGCTTCTGTACCAAATGAGATCGTTGATGATTTCATGGTTTAGAGTAGACAAATATTTTATAAACCTGGCACAAAGCCCGTGATACAAAACTCAGGATATTTGTGAAAAATTGTTCACGTGTACTTAGCTGATGGATATTTGTACATAATTCACCTAAATCTGCCATGTTGAGTGCAAATATGTCTTTGGATGATCTTAGAAAGCTAAGCAGGACAGATCCTGGTTAGTGTTTGGGTGGAAGACTACTCGGAAATTTGAGAATAGTAAATTCACGTATTGCTCTACTCAATATCATGCTTAATCTTCACAAAAATATTAAATGTGAGCCCTGGTCTCCCGCAGTAGTCTAAACTAGTCATTGATACAAAGGTACTGTAGGAGACCAGAGCTCACGTTTAATGACTACTAAACTAATCCATTAATCTCATTATTCCTTGAATGTTTATCTTTGTGCCTTATTGGGTTTACAGATAGTCTTAGACTTACGATCACAACTGAGCCCAACATTTCTGCTGCTAAGTGGGACATTTTTTCAGTGAGTTTTGCCCCAAGTTACCACCTTTCTTGCCACAGTTTTTAAGTGAATGAACTGTTGTAAATCGAGAACTCCCTGTACTTCTCCACAAAATGAATCTTGTTGGATTGCATGGTCAGTCAAATTATAAGATTATCAGGGGATGAGAGAATGTGAAAGATGGCATGATGGGGGCCCTAGATAAGAAGCAGACAGGTAGTCCTCAATTTACGACCACAATTGGGCCCAAAATGTCTGCTGTCAAGTGAGACATTTGTTAAGTGAGTTTTCCCCACTTTATGACTTTTCTTGCTACAGTTGTTAAGTGACTCAGTGCAGTTGATAAATTAGCAACCCGGTGGTTAAGTGAATTTGGCTTCCCCAATGACTTTACTTGTCAGAAGTTCGCAATGGGGGATCACATGACACAGCATTGGTCACAAGTATGAACCAGTTGCGGCATTAAGAGTGGCCAAACGCAGACATTGTGCCACTCTTATTGCGTCCGCCGATAACCGCCCTGCCGCCCTGTTTCGGGTGACCCGCTCTCTCTTATCACAGAGGACGCGGGAAGCCCCTCTACAGGGCAGAGCAGAGGAGTTTGGGGAATATCTGCAGGACAAAATCGCTCAGATCCGGAGCGGATGGACCCCCTTCAGTGGACCAGAAGAGCTGCCAACAGTGAGTCTTGTGAGACCACTCTGGGAGGAGTTTGCGTCTGTTGCCCCCGAGGATTTGGATAGGTTGCGTGGACGGCTGCGACCGACCACATGTTTAATGGACCCGTGTCCCTCCTGGTTGGTAGTGGCATCCTGGGAAGTGACACGAGGCTGGCTACTGGGCCTGGTGAACGCCTCTTTGAGCGAGGGGTCCTTTCCTGCCGCCTTGAAGGAGGCGGTGGTGAGGCCCTTACTCAAGAGGCCTTCCCTTGACCCGATGGAGCTAGCTAATTATCGTCCAGTCTCCAACCTTCCCTTTTTAGCGAAGGTTGTAGAGAATGTGGTGGCACAGCAGTTTCCACGACACCTTGAGGAATCCGAATATCTAGACCCACGCCAGTCCGGCTTCCGGCCCGGACACAGCACGGAGACGGCCTTGGTCGCGTTGGTCGATGATCTCTGGAGGGCCAGAGATAGGGGTTGTTCCTCTATCCTGGTCCTATTAGATCTCTCGGCGGCTTTTGATACCATCGACCATGGTATCCTATTGCGCCGGCTGGGGGGGATGGGAGTTGGAGGCACCGTTTTGCGGTGGTTCGGCTCCTACCTCTCCGACCGGACGCAATGTGTGTTGGCAGGGGGGCAGAGGTCGACTCCGAGGCCACTCACTTGTGGGGTGCCTCAGGGGTCGGTCCTCTCACCCCTTCTGTTCAACGCATATGTGAAGCCGCTGGGGGAGATCATCCGTGGTTTTGGGGTGGAGTATCATCTGTATGCTGACGATACGCAGCTGTACATTTCCACCCCAGACCACCCCAACGAGGCTGTCGAGGTGATGACCCGGTGTTTGGAAGCCGTTGGGGTCTGGATGGGGGACAACAGACTCAAGCTCAACCCCTCCAAGACTGAGTGGCTGTGGCTACCGGCAACCCGGTTCAGTCAGTTGATTCCATCACTGACCATAGGGGCGAGCAATTGCCCCCTGTGGAATGGGCTCGCAATTTGGGCGTCCTCCTAGATGTCCGGCTGTCAATGGATGACCATGTGGCAGCCGTGGCAAGGGGGGCGTTCCACCAGGTTCGCCTGGTGTGCCAATTGCGCCCCCTACTGGACCGGGATGCCCTACGCACGGTCACTCATGCACTGGTGACGTCTCGGCTGGACTACTGCAATGCCCTCTACATGGGGCTTCCCTTGGGACGCGCTCGAAGACTGCAGCTAGTCCAGAACGCAGCCGCGCGGGCTATTTTTGGGAGTACTAGGTACTCCCACGTAACACCGCTCCTGCGCGAGCTGCACTGGCTGCCTGTGGTCTTTCGGGTGCGTTTCAAGGTGTTAATCACCATCTTTAAAGCGCTCCATGGCTCAGGACCTAGGTACTTGCGGGATCGCATCCTACCACACACTTCCCTGTGACCGATTCGCTCTCACAGGGAGGGGCTCCTCCGGGTGCCATCCACTAGGCAGTGCCAATGGGCGACACCTAGAAGTAGAGCCTTCTCTGTGATGGGCCCAACCCTCTGGAATGACCTCCCCCCCGATATCAGAACCACCACCGACTTTCTCTCCTTTCGACGAAAACTGAAGACTCACCTGTTCCGTTTAGCCGGCCTGGACCATTCATAACCTCACTATACTCTTGGCAGATATATTTTTAACTGGGTAATTTTAATTGGGTATTTTTTAGGATTGTTTATATACTGTTTTTTATCTGCTTTACCTGTACAGTGTTGTATTGCCTCCTCTTCTATGTTTTTATGTTTCCATGTTTGTAGTCTATTTTATCTATTTCACTTGACTGTACACTGCCCCGAGTCCCTTTGGGGAGAGGGGGCGGTATAAAAATCGAAATAAAAGGTAAAGGTAAAGGTAAAGCATCTGAATTTTGATCACGTGATCATGGGGATGCTACAAAGGTTGTAACTGTGAAAAATGGTCACGATGAGTCACTTTTTTCAGGGCCGTTGTCACTTTGAACAGTTGCTAAATGGACTGTTGTAAGTCGAGGACTACCTGTACTGAACAAGTTTGTGGAGATGGAAAAAATATGGGCCATTTGTAGACTAATGCAATTGTGTTGCACGGAGTCTGAAGCTGGGAGTAAAAACATCTGAAATTATGCTTCCCTCCCCCTCCCTCTTTCTTTCTCTTTTATTCAGATATTGCCCACTGGCTTAGGGATTTTCAGGTCATGTTGACTCTCCTCACAGCTTTCTCTTTACAGACATGAGCAATGCTTTCCCCAACATTTCCAAGTGCCCAGTCATTACCATCTTTAATCTCTCCGCACACACATGAACAAGGATCTTCTGTAAATGTTGCTGGAGCTGAACCGACAATATTTCATTGATACCTTGCTCCTTCCTCCACGTTTCCTTGCTGAAGACAGAAGCTCTTTATCCTAAGCTTAAAGGGATATATATAGGTAGCGTTTCACTTACGACAGATCATTTGAAGTTACGATGATACTGAAAAAAGTGACATGATCATTTTTCACACCTATGACCGTTGCAGCATCCCTGTGGTCATGTGATAAAAATTCAGACATTTGGCAACTCTCATAAATATGACGACTCCGGTGTCCGGAGGACATTTGATCACCTCTTGGGACCTTTTGTAAAGCAGTCAATGGGGAAGCCAGATACATTTAACAACCTTGTTACTAACAACTGCAGGGATTCACGTAACAACTGTGGCAAGTAATGTCGTAAAATGGGACAAAACTCACTTAATAGCTGTCTCACTTAGC
Source organism: Natrix helvetica (assembly GCF_964273705.1). Taxonomy (NCBI): domain Eukaryota; kingdom Metazoa; phylum Chordata; class Lepidosauria; order Squamata; family Natricidae; genus Natrix; species Natrix helvetica. The sequence goes on along the minus strand of NC_138548.1, from coordinate 211,503,744 downwards.
AACAGAAATTTTGGACTCAATCGCGGTTGTATGTTGAGGACTGTCTGTACTACAGATTTCCTGCAGCGGTCGCGATGTGGATCGCTTAAAGTTTCATTTGGCTTGTTTATCAACCAACATGAATGAGATGTGAATTCCTTTTCCACAGTTCCCCTTTAGAACTAATGCGATCAATGGATCACATATGAATCATCTACATCAGAGGTATCAAACTCACGATGACATGTTGTCACGTGGCATATCACAAATTTTTCTGCCTTTGCTAAACCGGGGGTGGACGTGGCCAGTGAGTGATGCATCCGGTCCCGAGCCCGCGAGTTTGACACCCCTGATCTCTAGAGCCCTACAGTTCCATTATAGAGATATAGGTGGTCTTTGTTTACTGATTGCTTCAAACTTACAATAGCACTGAAAAGGGGATTTGGAACCAGTCCTCGAGGTTGTGTCCATCTCAGCAGTCATCTGCAGTCGCATGATAACAATTTGGGTGTTTAACCACCAACACAAAGGTATGACAGTCGTCGTATCCCACAGTCATGTGATCACTATTTGTGAGCTTCACAGCCAGCTACTGGCAAGTAAAGTCAATGGGGAAACCGGTAGGAAATCACAAATTGCAGTCATGTGACATCACTTCATGACCTGTGGTGATTTGCTATTGACAACAGCCAGAATCCGCACTCAATTATGTGATATCCAAAAAGTGTTTTTTTTTTCAAGAGGCAACTGGACTTTCTTGTTTTTTCTCTGAAGACGTTTCGCTTCTCATCCAAGAAGCTTCTTCATCTCTGACTGGAGAGTGGGGAATGGAAGGATTTATACTTCTTGTAGACAGCTGGCCATTTGCATCCTTTTTAGAGAGTCGTTGAGACTACTTATTTATTTTATTTATTTATTTATTTGATTTGTTAGCCGCTCCCTCTCCACAGGGACTCGGGGCGGCGTACAATAAATAAAAGCACATATATATATTACACGGAGGAGGTAACAACCATTACAATACATAAAAAATAATAATAAAATTAGAAATTAAAATACCCCAGTTTAAAATTACTGATTTAAAAAAGACTGTCAGGAGGAATAAGATGGAACTATGGTTGAGCCAGGCCAGATAGTTGAAAAAGGTGGGTCTTGAGTTTTGAACGGAAGGAGCGGAGATCAGAGGTAATCCTAATGTCGAGGGGGAGGTCATTCCAAAGGGCTGGGCCCATCACAGAAAAGGCCCTACTCCTGGGTGTCGCCCTCTGGCACTGTTTAGTGGACGGCACCCGGAGAAGTCCCTCTCTGTGAGAGCGGATTGGTCGTAGGGATGTATGGGGCAGGATGCGATCCCGCAGGTAGCTAGGTCCTGTGCCATGGAGCACTTTGAAGATGGTAATCAAAACCTTGAAATGCACCCGATAGGCCACAGGAAGCCAATGCAGCTCGCGCAGGAGAGGTGTTATATGGGAGTATCTAGTACTCCCCATAATCACCCGCGCGGCCGCATTCTGGACCAACTGTAGTCTTCGAGTGCATCTCAAGGGAAGCCCTATGTAGAGAGCATTGCAGTAGTCTAGGCAAGACGTCACCAGCGCATGGGTGACTGTGCGTAAGGCATCCCGGTCCAATAGGGGGCGCAATTGGCGCATCAGGCGAACCTGTTGGAACGTCCCCCTTGCCACAGCTGTTACATGGTCATCCATGGACAGCCGGGCATCCAGGAGGACGCCCAAATTGCGCACCCGCTCCATGGGGGCCAGTTGCTCGCCCCCGATGGCCAGGGATGGAAGCAACTGGTTGAACCGGGGGGCCGGAAGCCACAGCCACTCCGTCTTGGAGGGGTTGAGTTTGAGTCCAGACCCGCACGGCTTCCAAACACCGGGACATCAGTTCGACGGTCTCGTTGGGGTGGTTCGGGGTGGAAATGTACAGCTGCGTATCATCAGCGTACAGATGATATCCCACCCCAAAACCACGAATGATCTCGCCCAGCGGCTTCATATATGTGTTGAACAGGAGAGGCGAGAGGACCGACCCTTGTGGCACCCCACAAGTGAGGGGGCTCAGGGTCGACCTCTGCTCCCCTGCCAACACACGTTGCGTCCGGCCGGAGAGGTAGGAGCCGAACCACCATAGAATGGTGCCCCTAACCCCCAGCCCCTCCAGCCGGTGCAAAAGGATACCATGGTCGATGGTATCAAAAGCCGCTGAGAGATCTAATAGGACCAGGATAGAGGAACAACCCCTATCTCTGGCCCTCCAGAGATCATCAACCAACGCAACCAAGGTCGTCTCCGTGCTGTGCCTGGGTCGGAAGCCGGACTGGTGCGGGTCTAGATAATCATTTTCCTCCAGGTGACGTGGGAACTGTTGGGCCACCACACTCTCTACAACCTTCGCTAAAAAGGAAAGGTTGGAGACAGGACGATAATTGGCTAGCTCCGTTGGGTCCAGGGAAGGCTTCTTGAGTAAGGGTCTCACAACCGCCTCTTTCAAGGCGGCCGGTAGAGACCCCTCGCCCAACGAAGCATTCACTAGTCCCAGGAGCCAGTCACGTGTAACCTCCCAGGATGCCAGTACAAGCCAGGAGGGACACGGGTCCAATAAACATGTGGTAGGTCGCAGTCGCCCGCGTAACCCATCCAAATCCTCGATGGCAACCGAGTCAAACTCCTCCCAGAGTGGTCTCTCAAGACTCGCCTCGGGCGTCTCCCCTAGCCCACTGAAAGGGACCCATTCCCTCCGGATTTGAGCGATTTTATCCTGCAGATATTTCCCAAATTCCTCTGCCTTGCCCTGTAGAGGGGCTTCCCGCGGCCTCTGTGACAGAAGGGAGCAGGTCACCCGGAACAGGGCGGCAGGGCGGTTATCTGCGGACGCAATAAGAGCGGCACAATGTCGACGTTTGGCTGCTCTTAACGCCACAAGGTATGTCCTTAAGTAGGTTCGTACCTGTGCTCGGTCACGTTCGGAGCGGGAGGATCTCCAACGACTCTCTAGGTGTCTCTTGTGGCGTTTCATCACCCTTAGCTCCTCGGTAAACCAAGGAGCCAGGGTGGTTCGTTGTCGCAGGAGAGGCCGCAAAGGCGCCACCCGGTCTAGGGCCCTGGCAGCCGCACTGTTCCATGCGGCTACCAGGTCCTCTATCTGGGGGCGGGTCAGGTCTACAGGAGGTGGCCCAAGCTCCATCTGGAACTTATCCGGTTCCATCAGGCGCCTGGGGCGGAACCATCTAGGGCCTTCCGGTTCCGCCTCCCCGCAGCGGGGGTAGCGCCAGGGAAGTCAAGTCGGAGAAGTGAGTGGTCTGACCATGACAGGGGAGTGATAGCTAAATCCCCTATTCCCAGATCACTCATCCACTGGCCAGAGACAAAAACAAGATCCAGTGTGTGGCCTCCCTCGTGCGTGGGGCCCTGAATTAACTGAGTCAGGTCCATGGCTGTCATGGAAGCCATGAACTCCCGAACCACCTCGGATGCTTCTCCCATCGACGGCAGGTTGAAGTCCCCCATCACTAAAAGTTTGGGGGTCTCAACCGCCACCGCTGCGAGGAGTTCAGGCAGGGCCGCTGATGTATAGTGAGGAGCCAGGTATACTATCAGCAGGCCCAACTGTCTCCCTGGGCCCCATCTCACGACAAGGGACTCAAACCCGGATGTCTGCGGCACAGTGAACTCTCTCGGCTCCAAGTCTTCCCGGATAATCACCGCTACCCCACCGCCCCTTCCCTGGGCCCGTGGCTGGTGGAATGCTCGATAACCTGGTGGGCACATTTCCATGAGGGGTAGACCTCCCTCATGGCCCACCCAGGTCTCTGTTATTCCTGCGAGGTCCGGCTCCCCCTCCAAGATCAGATCATTGATGAGAGGGGCCTTGTTGACAACGGACCTCGCATTGCATAACAACAGCCTCAGGCCCTGGGTCTGTAGATCCTGACCACCTAGCATGCGGGGGTTGGTACAAGCGACCGGGTATGACCAATAGCCACGGTCTCCCAACCGACTACGAGTTCTTGATCTGTCCTCGCACCTACCCCTCCCTACGACCGTTGGTATGAAGGAGCCCTGTATTGGAATGCTATCTTCCCTCTCCTCCCCCACTCCGCTCCCTCCTCTCTCGACCACACCTATTCGCCTGGCTCTACTTTCACTCCTGACCTGATTCACACCCCCCCAGCCCTGGAACCCCTTAAAACTATTAAAAAACGATTGATTAAAAAGCCCCTTAGTTTCCGCTTCCTCCACCTCTCTGGGTTAATAAACCCGTCCTCAAGGTGGGCCCTTGAAAGGGCTGAGGGCCATACCTGCAAGAGGGAGGACTCTCGCAGTAGCAGTAGGTCAGACCTTGTGTGTGTGTTAAGTTCATACAGTTGTCATACAGTTATCACAGGGGCGAGATTATTTTCAAGTGCTGTAGTTGGAATCATAGTTTGTCCGAAGCCAGGCCTCCCTATAAAAGGGGTGAGCAAATGAGGTTGTCCTTACCCTGGATGGAAAGGGTAAGTTGGTGGGCTAGCCGACTAGCCAGATTGGTCTAAGGAGGATCTCAAGATGGTATTGGAGCAGTTTGTAGCAGGATGTTAAGAGCAAGGTCATAGTCAGGGTAGTAGAAAAAAATCGATGGGATTCAAAGTTTTAGCAAGGGAGGCAGTTGTCAACAGAGATAGAAGGGAAAAAGTCAAACCTTCAGCAGATGTCTACCAATCTCCCCGGCGTCTCTCCTCCATGTCCAATCCCAGAGAAGAATGGCCATCTGCCTCCTCAGCAACCCAGGAGCTCATCCTCCCAGGGGCTGTTGTTCCCAAATCCGAGGCCGCCTTGGCTCCCTGAGGCTTCCCAAGCCTCCTGCAGTTGGCAGCGCTCTCTGGTGCCCCGGGCCTCGTTCTCTCTTCTTGCGGCTCCTCCGCAAGACCGGGGGTCATGGCGACCAGAGGGTGTGGCGCTCGGCGTCTCCGACTGCCTCCACCGCCGCCGCCATCGCCAAACCCTCGCCGCCTGAGCCGCGTGGGTTGTCTGGGTTATCCTCACCTCCGACATTGTTCTTTCCCTCCTTCAGGCTTGCCGCTCCGCTCTGCTCCGCTCAGCTCCACCCTCCACCAGCCGCTTCATTCCGCTCCGCTCCATAGAACGCGGCAGTTCACCAGCTCCGGCCTTGGCCAGCGCGCCTACACGCGTCTCCACGCGCTTCTCCGCCCGGCCAACCGACCACCCGACCACCCTGCCTGGCCAGTCCAAAGCCAGGACAGAGCCGGGGTGGTCGTTGACAAATTCCCGACCCTCAGAGTGGAACCGAGGGTCGGCAGCACCCCTCCCAACAGGGAGGCCCCTCCGCAATCATGCGGAGCTCACAGACCGGCCGCCATTCCCTCCGGAAGCTCCTCCCTTGGAAGTTTATCTATGTCCACAGGGTCACCGGAGTCATTGAGAAGTTGGAGCTGTGCTTTCTGCAGAATGTTTTTCTGCCCTGTGTCCCCTCACTGTTGAAGAGAGGCCCAGGCTGTTGGGGATGTGTTGTCTGCATCTCAAACTGAAGTGCAAATGGTTCCTGTACTGGATGAGAAGCAAAACGTCTTCAAAGAAAGAACAAGGAAGTCCAGTGGCCTCTTGAAAAAAAAGATCCTTTGGGACAACCATGACCTGGATGACTGAGAATCTCCATAGACAATCATGTGATATGTCATTTTAGGACCATTTTAGGACTTAGTGACAGAGTTGTCAGTCTCAATATCTTGGATCCAAGTTGTTTGGGGGCTTTTGTGTCACAACCAAAACCAGTTTGATAATTGAATATGCACACCAAAAGATATGGAGAGACCAATGTTGAAAAAGGCTGGGTTAGAATGCACATGGCATATATTCAATCAATTCTCCTCAGTTTTTATATTTTATTGTATTTTGCATACACACACACACACACACACACACACACAGAGCCGCAATTTATTTTATTTTTATTTTTTAATTTTATTTGGTCAAGCATGAATTAGATAACAGATATAAGTATAAACATGATTATGAATACATGAAATGAATATGAATACAAGGGAACATTAGGACAGGGACAGTAAGCATGTTGGTGCGCTTATGCACGCCCCTTAAAGACCTCTTAGGAATGGGGTGAGGTCAACAGTAGACAGTCCAAGGTTAAAGTTTTGAAGGTTTGGAGAAGAAACCACATTTCAGGTAGTGCATTCCAGGCATTGAAAACTCTGTTACTGAAGTCGTATTTTCTGCAATCAAGTTCGGAGCGGTTTACCATAAGTTTGTATCTATTGTGAGCTCATGTGTTGTTGCAGTTGAAGCTGAAGTATTCATTGACAGGTCAGACATTGTAGCAGATAATTTTATGTACTACGCGAAGACGGCGAAGTTCTAAGTTGTCTAAGGCCAAAATTTCAAGTCTGGTATCATAAGGTATTCTGTTGCGAGCAGAGGAATGGAGGACTCTTTTTATGAAATATCTCTGGAATCGTTCGATTGTATTAATGTCTGATATGCAGTGCAGGTTCCAGACAGATGAGCTGTATTCAAGAATTGATCTAGCAAAAGTCTTGTATGCCCTAGTTTGCAGTTCAATATTATTGGAGAAGAAGGTTCGCAAGATTAGGTTAACAACTCCTAATGCCTTTTTGGCAATGCTGTTAACAGTGAGCTCTGGCACTTAACAACTACTTGATTCCAGTAAAAAAAAGGACATTCAGTTATTAAGAATACTGGAGTGCCATCCTCTGGATCAAAAAAGAATAAAGTATTTTGGATGTCTGTCTCTGAATGGGGGGAAAAATGTCTCCTCCTGAAAAGAACATTTGGGATTTATTGGCCTTTTTTTTTTTTACCAGTGTGATTTTAAGAGTGAACTGGGCACATGTATTTTTTTTTGTTACAATATTCTGATCTTACTGTTGGAATTTTTATGTGCTTTAAATGATACCTCATTTTTGAACTGGATTATGGAATATGAGGCACGGCTCCTCCGTCTTAACTCCCTCCCTCCCTGGACCTGTGGGACGGGCACTTGCTCAGCCTTGGCTTTCCAAAGCTGAAAGGACAGTGGGCTCTTTGTCTATGGAGAGGTCTGTTTCTTAGCAGCCCCACACCACCGTCTTTGTCAAGGGATATGCAGACGAGAGCAGCACGGGTTGGGTTTTCTGTCCCCCTGGGAAGGAATTTGCCTATGCAGCCCAGAGAATGCCAAGAATGCTGGCTTGCGCACACTAAGCCTTGTCCTTATAAGGCTCAAGGGGTTGTCCGGGTTCCTGAGATGACAAAATACCTCAGGTTTTTCAAGGATCATTGTCCCAATTCCATGTAAGGGGAAGACAAAAGCCATCCATTCTACAGATCGACTTCTGCCTTCCTTTCAACACCTACTCCAAAAACAGCACTCATAACACTGTGATGGGAATTTGTATCTGGGCCTGCTGAGAACCAACTAGCCATCTTCAGCCCAGATCGTACTGCTGAAATTTGGGGTTTGCTATTTGGTGTTTTCAAATAGCAGCCGGGCTAAATATTCAATCCTGTTTTTTTTCTATAGGCTCACAAGTGGATGGTTTTATTAACACTGGAATGTTCCATACTGTGCTAAAGTACGATCTCTAACGTCCCTTAACAGATCTCTACCTCCCATAGATCTCTACCTCTACCTCTACCACCCACTGAGCAGTGGCAGTTCAGCAGTTTGAATCCCTAGCACCGCATAACCGAGTGATCGCCCGTTACTTTTCCCAGCTTCTGCCAACCTAGCAGTTCAAAAGCCCGTACAAAATGCAAGTAGAAAAATAGGGACCACTTTGTTAGAAGGTAACAGCGTTCCGTGCTTCTTCGGCATTGAGTTATTCTGGTCACATGACTATGGAGACATCTTCGGACAGCACTGGCTCTTTGGATTCGAAACGGAGATGAGCACCACCCCCTAGAGCCAGAAATGACTAGCAAACATGTGCAGGGGAACCTTTACCTTACCACTCATAAATAGTTCATGACAGAGTCAGATGATGACTGTAGACAAAAAATATCATGCAGATTATGCTTCTATTCTTGCTGATCAATTGCAGTACAATATGCAAAGGGGGAAAACAGTTTTTTTTGGGGGGGGAACCCTGTGGCCCAGCACTTTTTCTTTTTGAAATTTATTTATTGTCTTAAAATACTTTCTCTTCTGGAAGATGCAGCTTTAAGGAGATATTTGCATTTGAGGTTGGTGCCGTTTGCTACCCTGCTGTTGTGCCCCGTCAGCAGCTAGTGGAGCTGACAGCAGATTCTGACAGTGAAGAGGTTGGGGAAGAACATGGGCCAGTCCTGGGGAAGACTCTGATGAGGGCTCTGTGTCGGAGGCATAAAGGGCACCAGAGCCATATGCCAGCTATCAGCTACCTTCAGAATCAGACATCAGTGAGGCAGACTAACAGTTGGAGCCTGTTCCCAATGTGTGCATGCGCAGAGTTGCCACAAAGGGAACAGCTAAAGAACAGCGGTTGACTTGGAAGTAAGGCCACAGGTGGACGATGAATGCCCCCCCCCCCCGAGGAAATAAAAGAGGAGCGAAAGGGGAGTGGAGTTTGCAGGAGACAATTAGTTCGCTTAATTGGTTCGTGACTCTCTGAGACTCCTTACCAAGTTTTGCAGATATCGGCCTATCAGCTCTCCAAGCCAGATAAGGTCTATGATTGTAAATCCCGCTTGAAAGACTTTTGCTGGATGTGAATGAGCAGAATTCACAGTAAATTAATAAAAGAGGTTTTGGTCAGGACAAGGAGTTTGCTTCATGCTCTTGGGTCAGTACACCTGCTTACTCTACAGCAGGGGTCCCCAATCCCCCAATCCATGGATTGGCACTGGGCAGAGCATGCCAGAAACTGGGCCGTACAAACAAGCTAAGTGCTAGAACACTGCTTTGCCTTCTGATCTGAATTAATAGACAATCCAAATGTATTAAAACATTACTTCAAGTTAAGTTTTTATATTTGATTCTTGTTTGCGATATATTTAGTGGTAGTTGAGAGAGCGGAAAAAAAGACTTCAAAATGATAGTCCCTAAAGAATTCCCAGAGACATAGCATTAACAATTAGTGGCATGCTGTATCACAGTTATAGTGGGCTTTCAAATTAATTTTTTTCAAATAATTTCTAGGAATTTTTTATTGATTTTGAGAGGCTTTGAAATTTTGCTAAATCAAATGTTTTGGTCACAAGCTGCTTAGGGGAAAAAAAGCTTCAGCTGAGATTAAAAAATTATGAAATGTAAAAAAAAAAAAACCTAAGGGGAAAACCATGAAAACAATTAAGAATCAAATGTTCGCACCCCACATTGGAATTTATAAGTCGAAAATAATCCCAATGACTTTGCTTTAAAATGGTGTAGCAAAAGTTCCAATCATAGAACAAAAGTCAAGAAACTGTAGCATTTTGAAGGGGACCCATTTGTCATTTCCCATTCAATGTTTGTTTCAAATGGGAAGATTGTTTTTTCCTCCTTTTCATCAAACTGAGTAAGAAATAAATCAGGTCAGCTGCTGAATCTATCTATCTATCTATCTATCTATCTATCTATCTATCTATCTATCTATCTATCTATCATCTATCTATCTATCTATCTATCTATCTATATCATCTATCATCTATCTAGTTATCTATCTATCTATCTATCTATCTATCTATCTATCTATCTATCTATCTATCTATCTATCTATCTATCTATCTACTTATGGTACCTGCCTACCTACCTGTCGCTATCTATCTATCTATCTATCTATCTATCTATCTATCTATCTATCTCTATCTATCTATCTATCTATCTATCTATCTATCTATCTATCTATCTATCTATCATCATCATCTCCATCTATCCATCCATCTCCCTCCCTCCCTCCCTCCCTCCCTCCCTCCAGCTAGCTAGCTATCATCTATCTATTTGTTTTTAATTCAATCACATGGTCTGCCTAAGAAGATGCTATGCTAAGTGCAAGAATGAAACACGTTCCAGAGGTTTAGTGTGCCAAAACACACATCCTGCCCTCTTTCCTTATTCCTTAGTAACAGCCATCTTCTCTCATGCAGACTCTGTCCCTGTGTCATCCAACCTCATTTACTTATTTAAGCCCAGTCACCACTGGAGCCACAGGACTTTGTGTGAACATGACTTGGCTCACAGCTTGCAGCTTGCATTTTTCAGCATTCCTTGTGCCTGGGTAGAAGGCTGCTTTGTGTGAGGTCATCAGGCCCAGAAGGAGGACTGTCAAGAGACCCCCCCCCCCAAGCAGGGTGGGGTGGTAGGGAAGTTAGGAACATTCCAGCTACCATTTCTTTGGATATTTCCCATTGAAAATATGTATCTTTCAGGAATGGGGCTTTGAAAAAAGTTTAGAGTTGCTCAGAGACTTGAGCAAGTTCAACCGTCGACATATTAAAAAACCTGCCTTGAAAGCAGTTATCAAACAAGAAAATTAATGTTTCAGTTTTATAGTGTTATTCAAAAAATGTAATTGCCAAAGCAAAATAGCCACTGTGATTTAAAACATTTCTATTTTGAAATGTAAAATAAACTTCTTAATTGACACAATTTTCTTGTTTAAGTGTGCACATACTTAAATATACACACACAAAAAAGGCCTGTCAAACTGGATGGAATATAAACAGGTCAGAGGTAGGTTCCTACCAGTTTGGCCCGGTTCGGTCGAACCAGTAGTGGTATGCCGGCCTAGTTTGCAAAACTGCCAGCGACCTAGGCTGGCCACAGCCACAAACCACTTCCCCGATCGTTGCCGTCACTGCAGCCATCTTATTTTTTTAGTTCTGTGCATGTGCAGAACAATTTCCATTGAACTGTGCATGTGCGCACGCACGAGCTACCCGGTAGTAATGCCAGCTAGAACCCACCCCTGAAACAGATCTATCAACAGCACAAGCAGATTTTATATACGTATGTTTAATCAAAATGCACATATTCCTCCACTTCCCCTTGGCTTCATATAGAATCTCTGTAGGTGCTTCAGTAGTCAGAAACAGATTGTCCTTTTCATGTGATAGAAGAGAATGATTAACTACAGAGGGAGTATACATTAATCATAGTAAATAAGCTTAATTTGGTTTTAGTTCTCTCATTAAATTTGAATTAAACTTAAGCAAATCTGGATTTTGTCTCTGTCCTTAATTCTTTGTCAATTTTCACACTTTAGAGTGCAGACACCCCAAAATAGGCTCTTGGGAGGCCAAATATGGTGTGTCCCTAATTTATATTATCACTCCTGTAGTTCACAAGAAGCCCTGACCAAGTTGTCAATTCATGCAAAACTTGTTCGACATATTATTATACTCATCAGTCCTTAAACTGGCTTACTGACAGCTTCAGAGGCTTCTCATGTTTCTGTCATCAGTTGGCAATAAAAGCTGAAATTCCTCCTTACAGAACAGTCATTTCCAAACTATGATTAGGTGAATGGAGGCCTTGAGGAAAATGATTGGACATCTCTATTACTCTATGCAACGTAGAAGGAACATAGACCTGGACTTGTTGGTTCTGCATTTTTTTCCTGTACTGCGACACCAAAGAAAGAAATGTTGCCATTCTCTGATGCCCAACTCTTGGCAGAAAATTCTGAAAGCACCCAGGACCATGATGGTGCACCTATGGCACGCGTGCCCGAAATGGTATGCAGAGCATTGTTGCCTGGCACATGCAGCGTCGCCCATTTCTCTTCTGGGTTTCTGGTGTACGTGCGAACGCAACCATCAGCTGGCCTTAATGCAGGTGGCAGAGCTGGTCTTCCGTTTTCTGGCGTGAGCATGCATACCAGCCAGCTGATTGGCGTGGGTGCATGCACGGCAGTAACCGGAAGACTTGCTGGCTGGTGCGCATGCATGTGCCAGAAACCGGAAGTTCATTTTCCAGTGCACGCATGCCCCCATGGCAGCTCCTCTTCCTGGCTGCGGACCAGATGAGTGCGCACAAAGTGCTCTCATTTTGGCACTCGGGGCCCCATATGTGTATACACCCAGTCCATTTTCAGCACTTGGTGCTGAAAAGGTTCACCATCACTGACCTAGGATGCCTGAACTTAAATCCTGTCTTTTAATTTAGAGCCCAGTTTAATTTTCGTCCTCTCAGGGGATAGCAATCAGGGTCAGCTTTCCATCAACCAGGGCATAAGCTGGTAGCAATGGATGACTTGTTGGATTGCCAGAGGAAGCTGAATTCCCATTACCACACAAACCAGCTATTTGCATGCCTGAGGGAAGTGCCAACCCTTCTGACATTGTTCAATCATGAATGAGGTAGGGTTACCTCTTTAAATATTATTCTGTTTGAGCTTCCTACCTTTTGGTGTACACCCAGCAGTTTTCTCTCTTGACTCTATTTATGGCCTGGTAATATTAACCGTAGTTTGTTGGCCTCTATTTGTAATGTGTATCCTCCTTTGAGCAGCATAGACAGACATTATATAAAACCTTTCATATTTTCCCAGTTATGGTTCCTACGTGTTTACCTTCAACCCCTGGAACTCATATATTTTTGTTCTTACAACTAGCAGAAAATGGTGGTGGTTCGAGAAATTTTGGTTCCACTTATTCAAATATTATAATGCTGCCTGTTTCTCTGTGGAGTGAGAAGGGACATAGGAATCCGGGCTTGGACCAGATGTGCTGGTGTTTTCTTAATTCAGTTATTCCCAGGGGCCCCACTATAAATATCAGTTCCTCGGTGGATATTGACAAATTGAAAATGTGGGTAGCCTAGTTGCTGGGCAAATTACAATGAGTTCTTTCTCAGTTGGCATTAATTGTGACCATTTGTAGATGGCGTTATTATAAAGTTTAGCCACTAAGTGGCAGGAGTCTTTAGTTGTATTAAGTAGCATCAGTCATCTGTTTTTTCTTAAAGGTTGAGGGGAATGTTCTGGTCTCAAAATCCTTCTCTATGATACCATGATTTGGTTTATGGCATCGATGCTCATCTTAGCTGTAAGCACAGAACCTAAGGCCCTCAATATATTACTGAACTACAATTCCCAGTGACATGGATGACCCCAAATGATGAGGAATGTTGGTGGTCGTATTCACAAAAAGAGGACTAGCTGATTCTACCCTTGGCCTAGATCAAATCCCCATAGTGACATTGCATCTTGAGAAAATTTGTGAACAATGTGAGCAAATGCTAGACAACCGGTGCCCATTGGGTGATCACTTCAATGATATTTACTTACCTCAGCAGAAAAACAGAGTAACCATGATTGGGCAAAAAACCTAGTCCGAATGGGAGTGTCTTCTGACTTCCTGCAGGCTTCCCCATTGAGTTTTTTAATGGGAAGCTAATAGGGAATATCAGAAATCTTTCTTCATTCTCCCACTATTCTTCCTTCCTTCCTTCCTTCCTTCCTTCCTTCCTTCCCTCCCTCCCTCCCTCCCTCCCTCCTTCCTTCCTTCCTTCCTTCCTTCCTTCCTTCCTTCCTTCCTTCCTTCCTTCCTTCCTTCCTTCTGTAAAGATAAATAATAAATACAGCTCATCTGTCTGGAAACTGCACTGCATATCAGACATTAACACAATTGAGCGAGTCCAGAGATATTTCACGAGAAGAGTCCTCCACTCCTTTACTCGCAACAGAATATTTTATGCCACCAGGCCTGAAACTTTGGGCTTAGACAATTTAGAACTATGCTGCCTTCGGTCTGACCTGAACATAGTACACAAGACTATCTGCTACAATGTCCTACCTGTCAATGACTACTTCAGCTTCATCCACAACAATACACGAGCAGACAATAGATACAAACTTAAGGTAAACCGCTCCAAACTCGATTGCAGAAAATATAACTTCAGCAACAGAATTATCAATGCCTGGAATGCACTACCTGACTTTGTGGTTTCTTCCCCAAACCCCCAAAACATTAACCTTAGACTGTCTACTGTTGACCTAAGCCCATTCATAAGAGGTATGTAATGGCATGCATAAGTGCATCAACGTGCCTACCGTCCCAGTCCTAATGTTCCCTTTTATTCGTATCCATTTCATGTATTCACTATCATGTTTATACTTATATCTCTTATCTAATACATGCTTGACGAAAATAAATAAAATAAAATGTTATCTAAATCCATTCTGGCCTTTGGATTCTCCCTACCCATCCAGGGCAGAAAAGAGGAAAGAATATTCCTTTACTTTTTCTTTTTTTGCTCTAAGCATAGAAAATAAAGATAGCCATGCTGAGCCATCTGAGAAAACCCCCAAAACTTATCACAGTAGCACAAAAGAATCTGAACATGCTTTAATTCTCCAGAAATCATCATCAATTAGGAGTTAATAAAGAATTAGGGGTGGGGAATAATTAAGTGATGAAAAAGTTTGGACCTTATCAATTTACAATAGGGGATAAACCTTGGATATGTATTTTCATAATATTCGATATTTGGCTTTTCCACCTAATTTAGCAAGTCTCCTCCTCCACAACTGAGGAAGAGTCTTGGAGAGTCTTATTTTCTTGGAGGAAGAGATTCAAAAGCCTTCTGGTCTAGAACACCACTCCAGAAATTATGGTATAAGTCTATAGCCTTAAATTAATGCTTGCTCTTAAAACAAATTAAATACTGTAGTTCGTTTATTCTGATTTTTTTTAAAGGACTTCTCCTTTTTTCCATGAATTCTGAAATCTCTGGAAAGGCAGCTACAAGTAATATTTTTGTGTCTTTCTGTGAAATTAGAAGAATAGTAAACAAAGATATTAAACGGGAAGGATTGGATTGCTGATTTCCCTTGACATTTATCTTTCATTTCTTTCTAACTACATTTTCCTCTGCAAATAATTTTCTGCCACAAATACTGTTATTCTGCTTTTGTCATTGTGAGATTCTTAGATAATGTTTGTGCCTACAGATAGTAAACAACTGAGATAATATTTAAATGTTAGGTCAGAGAGCTGGAATGCAGGAATCCTCAGGGAATACTACATCTTATTGCTCTCTCAGAGAGAGTGAGAAGGAAGTTGATGTCACATTCTTTGTGAGAAAGAAAAGATTGCAGCTTTGTATCATTTATTGCAGCAATGAGGCTTTGCGTATCTTTTCTTCTGTTTCATCATAAACATTTTATTGTTGATGTATATAAGTCATAGACATAAATGACAATGGACTCTAGCCATGTTAGGAGTTTGATTACACACATTCCCCGTGTTAAGAGAAATTCCTTTCCCTAAGCTTTCTCTTTAACTGAAATTTATCTATAACTCAGAACTTGTACTTACAAAGAGGGTGCCTATTATAGATAGCCCCCAACTTGCAACCATAACTGGGACCAGAATTTTTGTTGCTAAGCAAAGCGGTTTTTAAGTAAGTTGTGCCCAATTTTACAATCTTTTTGCCATGGTGGTTTAAATGAATCACGGGGTTGTTAAGCAAATCCATCTTATCCCATTGACTTTGCTTGTTGGATGCAGGCTGGGAAGGTCACAAACGACAATCACACATGACCCCAGGACAACCGCAACCATCTGGGTTGTCAAGCATACAAATTTTGTTCACATGATGTCAGGGATGCTGCAACAGTTGTGAGTGCAACAACCAGTCATGTCATTTTTTCCAGTGTTGTTGAAACTTTGAATGATGGCTAAATGAATGGTTGTATGAAACAGAAGAAAAGATACGCAAAGCCTCATTGCTGCAATAAATGATACAAAGCTGCAATCTTTTCTTTCTCACAAAGAATGTGACATCAACTTCCTTGATGACTACCTGTTCCTCGAGGACTACCTGTACTAAAAATGGCAGATAGAATTGTCGTTCTTCAAGCCAACAAAGCTTTGAAGCTGTGCAGTGCTTCAATGAATCTCTGAAAATTGCTGAAAATAGGGTGTATATTGAAAACATGCTTAATTAGGTGATTCCTCAATCACTTTGTTGGCTTGAGGGAAAATGCTATCTACCACTTTTAGCAATAGGCAGCCCATTCATATCTAGGAGTTGACTTTAAGTTGGACATTTTTTAACTTAGGGGCCGCCTGTAGTTGAAAATTATGGTCCTATAAGTAGCTATTGGGAAATACCTATTCAATGGTATAGTTATGTACTCCCTATAAAGAGGAAGATCCATCAAGAAAAGGTGCTGGGCCCCACTTAGTTTTCCGTGAGAACTTGTGGGATCTGCCGGAGACTAATTCCATATCAGCAGAACATTAATTCTGATGAAAACAATAAGGATGATTTTGTTCATACATGCATACATTTATCTAACTTTTTATTTCTGAACCAATTTGAGAAAATGAAATTTATTTATAATTGGAAATGTAATTTTCTGGATTTTCCAAGGCATCTGGCCATTTAAAACAAAATGAATATGATATGGAAAAAATTATACACAATGCATATATTCAGGAACAAATGAATAAGGCATGCTGTACAAAGAAAACATGTGTGCCAGAACATAATCTGAGTACATTAGAAAGAATTCATGCAAAAATGCATTGGCTTGGAGAAATGTGAATCTAAATACAAAAACTTGTTATCATAAAAATTTTTTAACAAAAATTCACTTTCAAGAAACTGAACTTGACATATCTGCAAAGTATAAAATCCTGAAATTGTTAGGTTTGGCTATTGTTTTTGATTATCAAAAATTTTGTTGGGTTCCTCTTTCTCTCTCTCTGTCTCTCTCTCATTTTCTTATTGTTGCTTTGGGACAATATAATGCTGAAATGGAGATTAAAAGGAGGAAAACAAGGAACAATAAATTTTAACAAATTCCTGAAAACAAAAAAGGTTATAAAATAGAAATAGCAGTTTGTTAAGGATTGAGACCATGTCATAGGGATAAATATATCACACATTGCAAAAAACCTAGTATTTTTCATTAACTATGGTAAGTATTGTACATGCTGTATTTCGGTTGCAAAAATCTTAATGGCCTTTGGATGGCAGAATAGAATAGAATAGAATAACAGAGTTGGAAGGGACTTTGGAGGTCTTCTAGTCCAACCCCCTGATTAGGCAGGAAACCCCAAACCACTTCAGATAAATGGTTATCCAATCTCTTCTTAAAAACTTCCAGTGTTGGAGCATTTACAACTTCTTGTGGAACAGCTTGCCTCCAGAAGTTGTGAATGCCCCAACACTGGAAGTCTTTAAGAAGATGTTGGATAGCCATTTGTCTGAAACGGTATAGGGTTTCCTGCCTAGACAGGGGATTGGACTAGAAGACCTCCAAGGTTCCTTCCAACTCTGCTATGGTATTATTGTATTAGTGTTCCACTGATTAATTGTTCTAACTGTCAGGAAATTTCTCCTTAGTTCTAACATGCTTCTCTCCTTGATTAGTTTCTACCCATTGCTTCTTGTCCTGTCTTCAGATGCTTTGGAGAATAGCTGAACTCCCTCTTCTCTATGGCAACCCCTGAGGTACTGGAACACTGCTATCATGTCTCCTCTAGTCCTTCTTTTCATCATACTAGATATACCCAATCGCAACAACCGTTCTTTATGTTTTAGCCTCCAGTCCCCTAATCATCTTTGTTTATTTTATTTTATTTGATTTCTATTTGTTGCTCTTCTCTTTCTAGAGTCTCCTTCTAGAGCACTTTTTCTAGAGTCTCCACATCTTTTTATATATGAAGAGATATGGAAACTTCTAACTCTGTTCTTACCCAACCTGCCTGGTTGCCCTGTCTCCAGAATGGGACAGCAATAAATTTTCTTTGTCACTACCTAACAGTCCCAGTAACTTTTGCAATCCACATATGGCAAATTCATACGAAGCAGAGATCCACATAAGTAAAGTTGTTTAAGGTTCCCATTTCTGAGTATTTGAAAACATCTCCAATAAAAAGAACAACTCTTCAGGCCTTTCAGGTGTGGTCTTGTCTATCTGATTGGTTAGGGGGAGCATCAAGGCAGATTAAGTTCAAGTTTGTATTTATGAATCAACCTACAGATGTGTTATGACAGATAATTGGACAGCAGCAGCTCCTAGGCCAAGAATTTGGTCGATCATGCCTCTCATGTATAACATTACTCCTCTGTATACAGGCATCAATGTATAGACATGAATGGGTACTCTGTTTCTTGCCCCCATTCATTTATTTTACCTCCAAGGTGGCTTTGCTTCATTCCTCAGCAGAAATCCAGGCAAAATGCTTTCTATTTATATTTCCTTGCAGACATAGACTTCCTTGTCTCCTAGATTTGCCTTTGATAGCATTGCATACAACACGGTTCTGCTAGCACACCAGCCCAAATAGATTTAAAAGGGATTTAACAACTGTGTAGCATTGGCCAGAGCAGGTCCCAAATTCTTCCCCCGATGCTAAACAAAACCAAAAGCATGAATGAAATAAATACATTAAGTGGAAACCAAGCTCATAGCCTTTACAGCCTATGTTTTCTGTGTCAGGAAGGCAGATAACTACAAATCTCAGGCCTTTATTGTAAAACATCCTAAAAATGCAAAATCTGCAAAAATTAACAACGTTTTTGGGTGTTCAAGACTGAAGTATTCATAGTATTAGTAGCAAACCATATATGACCTGCAAAAATCCAGATGAGTTAATTCTATTTTATTGTAAGGCTATATTAACATAATAATATAGGCTTACAATAAATAATAATAATAATCTTGCAAGCCTGAAAGTACAAATTTCCCGCCATCTCCTTTACATACTGAGAAATTAGAGAGGGTCCCTTCTGAGCCTCTTTGTCCACGTGTTATGCAGTCAGAGGCTATGTCCTCTCTGATCTGACCTAGGCAGACCTAGGCAACATTCCTTCATCCATCTCTCAAGGTCTTTCTCACATGCCATTACACTTGCTCACTGTTTAAGATGTCTATGGAGATTCTCAGTTATCCAGGTCATGGTTGTCCCAAAGGTGCTTTTTGAAGAGGCAACTGGACTTTCTGTTTTTTTTCTTTGAAAATGTCTCACTTCTCATTCAAGAAGCTTCTTGGATGAGAAGTGAAATGTCTTGAAATGAAAACCAGAAAGTTCAGTCTTGAAAAAGACCTTTGGGACACTGTTTAAGATCTGCTTCCCAAACCTTTGATTTCTTCACCACCGAGGAAAGCTCTGCTAGTGGGAATAGTAGAGTAGCAAAATCAGATCTGAGTTGCAAAAAATCTTGACAACCCTATGCTGTCCCCACTGAGTGATCATATGGATGTTCACAGCTCAGCTATGGTCACTTTATGACAAGGTTTTCTTCATGATGGCCTTCCAGGTTATGAATCCTTGGACAACTCACAGCAAATTACAGTGAAAGCTCTGTTGCTGAAAATGAATGCTTGTGTTATCTTCTATCTTCCAGACTCCTTATATAACTGCCCTCTAGATCTCTTAGTAATCTTTCCATGGAGGGAAGCATGATGATATTGAGCATCAGTATTTTTGTGCGCATTCCTGCAATCTGCAGTGAAGGTTTGCCTGTTCATAATATGACTGCTCTGATGGATGGATGTCAGTCGCCAAAAACATTTCTGCCAGAATAGAACTATGAAGCTCCTTCCAGATACAATAATTCATCTTCCTACTTATGTCTTCCTTCCTTCCTTCCTTCCTTCCTTCCTTCCTTCCTTCCTTCCTTCCTTCCTTCCTTCCTCCCTCCCTTCCCTCCCTCCCTCCCTCCCTCCCTCCCCCCTTTCTTCTCCTGCCAGGGGTGGAGTGGGGTCCGAATTTGAAGCAAAACATGAAGAATTGCTACGACCTTGATGTGGGAAATCATATTTGAAAATAAAGATTGGCACTTTGCACCATACCAGGCTTACATCAGGAGTTCAAACAATGTACATACATTTCCCTCATTGTGTCTTTCCCACAGCAAACCTATAGGCTGGGCTGTGAGAGAATTATTAGTTATTATATACATACATACATACATACATACATACATACATACATACATACATTATGCCAAAGCACCTGGTATGCCCAAATATGGGAGGGAGCATACTGCCTTCCAGGCAGAAAACCATTTTTGTGTTGCATTTGTGCTGATAAATAAATAAAGGGAGACTAGTATAGATAAATTATGCCTGGAAGGCTCCTAGGATGGAGCTGAAAGGCAAAAGGGAAGCAGTATGCTCCCTCCCATATTTGGGCATACCAGGTGCTTTGACATAACACTTACTTATTTCCTTGGCTCAGTTGATAAGGGAGGAGAGCTTGTGGCTTAGTGGCTAATACAACTGCCTAACATGTAAAAACAGGCCAAGTTCTAATCCCAGTAAGGGTATGGCTAGCTGATGAGAGCTAAATAGCTTGAAATAGATCTATACTAGTCTCCCTTTATTTATTTATCAGCACAAATGCAACACACACACACACAATCAGTCTCACTATCAAAATGACTTTTGGCAGATTATGACACAATAAAAGCAAGAATGTATAAATATTAAAATCTTTTAAAAATTTAAAGACCACAAGGATTGGATAAAAATGACCCAAATTAAAAAGAATGGCCCAAAGACCCACCTCACAGTAGGATAGGATAGAATGGAATAGAATGGGACGGAACAGAACAGAACAGAACAGAATCGGCCAAATGTGATTGGACACACAAGGAATTCATTTTTCACGGTTGCAACTGTTGCAGTCATCCCCATGATCATATGATCAAAATTCAGATGCTTGGCAACTGGTTCATATTTATAACCATTGCTGTGTCCCAAGGTCATGCGATCCCCTTTTGCAAACTGCTGACAAACAAAGTCAATGGGGAAGCCAGATTCACTTAGCAACCAAGTCACTAACTTATCAACTGCAGTGATTCACTTATCAACTGTGACAAGAAAAGTTGTATAATGGATCAAAACTCACTTAACGAATGCCTCACTTAACAACAGAAATTTTGGGCTCAATTGTAGTTGTAAATCAAAAACCGCCTGTATTCCCTTCCTCCAAGAACAACATAATAAAATAAAACCTCTAGAAATGCCTTATTGCCTTCTGGATATTTGATGTTTGCAGCCTAATGATCCTAATATGGATGTTCATAAGCATTTTGTTAGGGTCTTGGATTAGCTCAGAGGTCTCAAACATGTGCCCAGTGGGCTGGATGCATCACACACTGGCTATGCCCACCCCTGCTTTAGCGAAGGGGGGGAAAGTCGCAATACATCACGTGACAACAATGTGACAACATGAGTTTGATACCCCTGGGTTAGCTGATCAAAACTCCGCAAAATTGTTACTCTGAACAACTCCTGGTAAAATATGAACATATCCACTCAGATTTGTCTTCTTTAACAGAACAAATTGCATATGCCTATCAAAGTAGGACCATAAACCTATGTCATCTCCTGGTGGATTTAGAAAATCATCTGCTGTTAAGTATAAACTCATTACATTTTTTAAAATCTCAAGTATATTTTTTCCCAACAGCACTGATTATTTTGACTGAAAATTGCATCAGTTTGAATTGTTAATTTGAACCCAGGGTGCCTTACATGAGATTAAACTGTGAATTAAAATATGGGAGACAATATCAGTGGATGAGAAGAAAAACTTCTTCAAAGAAAAATCAGAAAGTCCAGTTGCCTCTTGAAAAAAGCATCTTTGGGATATCAGTGATTCCATCACTTGTCTGGTGGGGCAAATTGTTTTGCCCCATCCTCTGTCCTAGTGAGTGTTAACAGCTCACAGCTCACTTGGCTTCTGAAACTATGATTCACATAGTTTGCCTGAGCTCTGAGTACCGTGGAGAATGCTATCTTTGTGCCCTTTGAGGACTGGTGTGGCTGTGAATTTGTTAGCTCAGCTATATATTCCAATAGAGATATTGAAAGGAATCTCTTGTATGAGGCAAAGAGCTTCTCGTTGCAAAAATAAGCTTTTAAGAATTCTGGGTTCTATTTACTTATTTGCTTTATTACACTTTTGCAAATATTTTAAGGCAACAGAAGTTGGAGGCATAAAAATCTAGGGATGCCTGAAATCTCATTCCAGCTCTTCCTTCAGTTGTAACCTCCTTAGAAATTAACTTTTTGAATTTGGACATCATGCAGTCAGCAAACCTCTTGCAACATTTCTGTAAGCTTCACAGTTCTGAAGCTAGAAAGTTGAAAGTCCATCTTTTTAAAGTACACTTTTGTCAGCAAAATATGTGCTACACATTTACAGGCAGTCCTTGTAACTGCCTCATTTAGCGATCGCTTACGCTTATGATGGTGAAGAAAAAACACTTTTTGATCAATCCTCATATTTGCTATTTGAACAGACATTGTACTGGACAAGGAAAGGCAAAAAGCATATTGTGCAAATTCTCTAATTTCATACAAATTATCTACTTAACCATCCCTGATTAGATGAGTGGGTCCAGAGGTACCGTATTTCACGAGAAGAGTACTCCACTCCTCTGCTCACAATAGAATCCCTTATGCCACCAGGCTCGAAACTTTGGGCTTGGACAATCTGGAACTACACTGCCTGCGGTCCAACCTAAGTATAGTACACAAAATTGTTTGCTACAACATCCTATCTGTCAATGACTGCTTCAGCTTCAACCACAATAATACACAGGCAAACAATCAATACAAACTCAAGGTAAACTGCTCCAAACTTGATTGCAGAAAATACAACTTCAGCAACAGAGTCAATGGTCAATGCCTGGAATGTTCTACCCAACTCCGTTACATCCTGAAACCTTCACAGCTTCAACCTTAAACTGTCTACCATGGACCTCACCCCATTCCTAAGAGGTCCGTAAAGGGGGCGTGCATAAGCGCACAAGCATGCCTACCGTCCCTGTCCTATTGTCCCCATTTTATTCATTTCCTTTGTTCATGTCCATGTTCATACTTATACCAGCTATCTTGTACATGTTTGACAAACTAATAAATAAATAAATAAATTTGGCTGTAAAAAGGTCTTGCTTCAGGCCAATCAAATTCTCCCTGTGACACTTTTCATTCCTGAGGCAGAGATCATATCCTAGAAAGGCTTTCCTAAAATAGACTCTCTCTAGGAAATCACAGCACTTTCTCTTTGGTTAGCTTTTCTCCTCCTCAGGACCACACAGTGTTGGGGGAAAGGGAGCAGTCAGGGGCAGTTTAGTACCTGGAGTCTATCTTTGATGATATGAACTCCAGTTTTGCTTCTGCCCTATGCAGTTCCCTCCCTTTGGAGGGAAAAATATGAAGAAGGATTAAAGGAAGATCGATAGGACTAAAACAGTGACCATCAATGGCAGATTCAGCCTTCATCCTTGTTGCACAGATTCAGCCATCCTGCTGGCTCACAAAGATGAGTTTATTGGCAGGGGAAAAGGAAAGGTTGGGTTGTTTGTGTTGTGTAAACACAAGCAGTGGGATTTCTGGGAACTCTGCCCCTTTATGCCAGGGTCTTAATAAGATCTCTATTTTTTAAAAGTAAAATAAATATCTTGTCTTATGGTAGGAGTTGGGTTCCAAGCATGAATGCTAAAACTAGATGCTATTCTTTCAGGGCATAATGTCTACAGCTTTGTTGGTATATATTTCAGATATTATTTAATTACTTAAGATTCATTACTAAAAAATAAAATATGGAAGGTGAATCATGCCTGTAAACATTAGCTAATGTACTTTTGTCAATAGCATTGCTAGGCATGTTACATTGCACAAGTCCAAGCTTCTTCTTGCTGATGGAATCTCATATGATTAAGTACCCAGCAATGCTGTCCAGTTCCTGACTGGCTCTGAAATTCCTTAGGGCAGTGATGGTGAACCTGTGGCATGCATGCCAGAGGTGGCATGCAGAGCCCTCTCTGTGGGCACACGCGCTGTCACCCCCACCTCTGTTTCAGGTTTCTGCCAAGCATGCATGGGGCAATGTGCATGCCCGGAGCACATGCACACAAACTACACCTTGTAGTTTGGGCAGGGTGCATGCGCATGCATGGGACATGGGCGCAAGCATAGTGCACGTGCATGCACATGTGCTCACACCTTGCAGTTTGGGCACACGCATGCACTTTGGGCACTCAGTGCCTAAAAGGTTTGTGACACTGCCGTAGGGTAATACCAATGATAAAGAATCTTTAAAATGCTGCCAATACATTACTTGAGTGTCTTACAAACCTACAAATAATGGCCATGGTTGCGTGTAAATTGAACTGTGTTGTAGTTTGTCAATTTGTTATGCTATCTGACCCATTCGTAATTTTTCCATAGACCAAGAATGGGGAAACCGATTTTGAAGATATTATGAAACTGAAATTCTTAGCATGTTACCATAATCCGCAGATAACCGCCCTGCTGCCCTGTTTAGGGTTACCCGCTCCCTCCTTTCACAGAGGCCGCGGGAAGCCCCCTTGCAGGGTAGAGCAGAGGAATTTGGGGAATATCTGCAGGACAAAATCGCTCAGATTCGCAGCGAGTGGGTCTCCGTTAGTGGTCTAGAAGAGACGTCGGAGGTGGGTCTTGAGATGCCATCCTGGGAGGAGTTTGACTCTGTTGCTTCTGACGATATGGACAAGCTACGTGGACGACTGTGAGCCACCACATGTTTACTGGACCCGTGTCCCTCCTGGCTTGTACTGGCATCCTGGGAGGTCACATGAGGCTGGCTCCAGGAACTAGTGAACGCTTCACTGAGAGAGGGGTTCTTGCCGGCCGTCTTGAAAGAGGCGGTGGTGAGGCCCCTACTCAAGAAGGCTTCTCTGGACCCAGCTGAGTTAGCAAATTACCGTCCCATCTCCAACCTTCCCTTTTTGGCGAAGGTTGTAGAGAGTGTGGTGGCGCAACAGTTCCCACGGCACTTGGAGGAAATTGATTATCTGGACCCGCGCCAGTCCGGCTTCCGGTCCGGTCACAGCATGGAGACGGCTTTGGTCGTGCTGGTGGATGATCTCTGGAGGGCCAGAGATGGGGGTTGTTCCTCCATCTTGGTCCTATTAGATCTCTCGGCGGCTTTCGATACCATCGACCATGGTATCCTACTGCGTCGCCTGGAGGGATTGGGGGTGAGGGGCACCGTTCTGCGGTGGTTCTCCTACCTCTCTGGTCGGGCACACTGTGTGTTGACAGGAGGGCAGAGGTCGAGCCTGAGGCCGCTCACCTGCGGGGTGCCGCAGGGGTCGGTCCTCTCGCCTCTCCTGTTCAACAGCTGGCCCCCGTGGATCGGGCATGCAATTTGGGCGTCCTCCTGGATGCCCGGCTGTCAATGGATGACCATGTGACAGCCGTGGCAAGGGGGGCGTTTCACCAGGTTCGCCTGGTGCGCCAATTGCGTCCCCTATTGGACCGGAACACCCTCTGCACAGTCACCCATGCGCTTGTGACGTCCCGACTGGACTACTGTAATGCTCTCTACATGGGGCTCCCCTTGAGATGCACCCGAAGGCTGCAGCTGGTTCAGAATGCGGCCGCGCGGACAATTGTGGGAGCTACTAGATACTCCCACGTAACACCTCTGCTGCGCGGGCTGCACTGGCTACCTGTGGCTTTCCGGGTGCGTTTCAAGGTGTTGGTTATCATCTTTAAAGCGCTCCATGGCACAGGACCTAGCTATTTGCGGGATCGTATCCTGCCCCACACATCCCTTCGGCCGATTCGCTCTCACAGGGAGGGACTCCTCCGGGTGCTGTCCACTAGGCAATGCCAGTGGGCGACGCCCAGGAGTAGGGCCTTCTCTGTGATGGGCCCGACCCTCTGGAATGACCTCCCCCCGGATATCAGAACTACCACCGACCTCCGCTCCTTCCGTAAGAAGCTTAAAACCCACCTGTTCAATTTAGCTGGCTTGGCCTAATACCAATTTTAGTCCCTCAAGTCTGTATTTTTAAATTTTTAGGGGTATGTGTTTTAGTGATTTTAACTTTTATTATTCTGTACAGCTGAATTTAGGTTTAATTCGCTTTTAAGGGAATATATTTAAGAGTATTTATCTATTGTACCTGTTTTTAATGAGATGCCTGTACACCGCCCCGAGTCCCTTCGGGGAGAGGGGGCGGTCTATAAATTTTGAAAAAAAATTGAAAAAAAATCAGTTTGGTAAATCATCTCTCGCAATATCAGGTAGGTCATAGCATACCTACACTTGCCTTAAATCAAATAGATATTTGCCTCCAAGTGTGGATGGTATCAACCTATGAAAAACTTCTGAATTGTTCTTAGCATGGTGTCAGGATAAATAAAAATGAATCAAGAGCTGCTGGTAGTATCTAGATCAGTGGTTCTCAACCTGTGGGTCGCGACCCCTTTGGGGATCGAATGACCTTTTCACAAGGGTTGCCGAGGAGCCTCCCGTGGAGAGGCTGGTGAGAAGCCAGCCCGAAGGGAAGGAGCAGCTCGGGTTCCGCGCGCGGTAGAAGGAGAGGTGCCAGAAGACTGACGGGCTTCCCAGCAGGCCAGTCCGGCCGGCCTCCCATGCAGGCATTTTTCAGTGACTGTTCCTGCCCGGGAGCTCCTACAGTGCGCACGCCTTGGCTGGGGTTGAGCTGCATCAAAGGGGGAGGCTTGGGCAGTGAGAAGGGCAATGGCTGAGGAGAAGCTGTGGCAGCCGCCGAGCCTCCACCTGACATCGCTCCACTCCCTCTCCCGGCACAGGCCTGGCTCCGCTGAGCCGGCTCTGCTTAGTTCCTCCAGGATCCGAGGAAGAGACTGTTAGCTGGAAAAGAAGGGAAGGGATACTGGACTGGGGACATGGGAGGGGGAGGAGGGGGTTACTGGTTGGAACTTTGCGAGGTGGGATCACCGCGCACGCGGCCGGAGGAGGAAAGAACAAAACCTTGCACCGGTAGGGGAAGGGCTTCTGATGCTCCTTTCACCGAAGGCGGCCGAGCGCCCAAGATCAGTGTGTGTGTGTGTGTGTGTGTGTGGTGCGTGGGGGGAAAGTAGGAGCCGGAATGGAGGCGAGAAGGGGAAAAAGAGAGACGCGCGCAGCACAGAGGATGCTGGGAAAGCAGGTCACTCCGAGTAATGGAGGTTGATGGGCAGAGCTACAGAAGCCAAGAGGTACCATTTCTGAGGCATAAAACAAGGTGGGGAAAATAAAATAAAATAAAGGAACGTGGGATGCGCGTATGCTGAGATTCCCTATTAACACTGTTACCCATGCTACAGTGGTCAGCAAACCACGGCTCGTGAGCCACATGCGACTCTTTGTTCCCTCTCCTGCAGCTCTCTGCTGACCCAATCGCTCCCTGCTGACCCAATCGCCCAATCTGCTCTCTGCCGTCGGAGGAGGTAAGGATGTGCATGCGTCCTTACCTCCTCCGACACTCCACGATGCCTCCACGACACTCCAGCTGCTTGGTGGAGCATCACGCAGGCGCTGTACACTGCACGTGCATGCACAGATGGCCCGTTTCCTTCAAATACAGGTGAGGAATGAGGGCAGGTGGGCGGGCCCTCCTGAGCACCGTACCAGAACGGTACCCGGTGCTCCTGGCAGGCACTGATACGCCCGTACCGGGGCGTACTGCCTGCAACCCACCACTGATTGATTGAAAATAGATTAAGTGCAATCAAGTCAGTGTCAACTCTTATCAATACATAGATGTTTTCCATGACAATCTATTCCTAACCATGTCCTAGGTCTAGGACTTCAAATAATAGTCTTATCACCATTAAATGAGTCCATCTACTTTCTGCTCTTTGTCTCGTTCTCTTTCCACCCACATTTTCCAGCACTAGAGCTTTCTCCAGGCCTTTAAAAAAATGATCTTAAATTTTAGTCTGAAAGATGAAATGTTTAAATATATGGAAAGAAATTAAATAATTACCGGTACATGTTTTCATCATTTTTGCAGCAAGTTTCCATTGAAAGCTGTTTGACTCTCAGTTGTTACAAGAATAAATACTTAGGTTTTGAGCTTCCTCTAGCAATATCCTTCTGAGGATAGTCTAGTAATGTCTTTGATGCCATACATCTGTTATCCTCCTCTTCTTTTTCCCAGAAATTTGCCAAGCAAAGCCATATTTCCTCATCAAATTTTGTTCTGATTACAAAAGTTCATCCCTTGGCATGTTACAGGATTGTGTACCACTGGAACATTATCTAAGTACAATGACCAATAGACTACTTAGACTTATATACCACTTCCTGGTCCTTTACAACCCTCTCTAAGTAGTTTTACAGAGTCAGCCTATTGCCCCAACAATCCGGGTCCTCATTTTATCAAACTTGGAAAGATGGAATGCTGAGTCAACCTTGAGCCAGTCAGAATCAAACTGCTGAACTATTGGCAGCAGGAAATCAGCAGAAGTAGCCTGCAGTACTGCATTCTAACCACTGCGCCACCAAGCTCCTCTCTACCATGTAATTCATGAAGTGAACCTGAGCCAATTGCTCATTTTGAAGCTAATTTGCCTCACATATGTCTATAATAAGAACAAGATCTCACGTGAAGTCCTAGTTGAATAGCAATGTGACTTCATCCCTGATGTGTTGCTTTTTACCAGAAACATGTAATATGGCTCAAAATTCTTAATCAAAATTACACACACACACACACACACACACACACACACACACACACACACTTTTCACACCCACATCATAGCCACCATCTGGATTTCTGAAGAAATCAGAATTGAAAACATTGGATCATATGGTCTGGCTAGGTATTTTCTTAAGAGTAGCTCAACATGCCTTAAAGAAGAGCAGCCGAGTTAAGGGTGAGGTAGCTGTAGGTTTTCATTGAAAGCTACCTAAAAGTTGCTGATGGCTGAAAGTAATGTCTGTAGTTTATTTTTATTATTAAAGTGTATTATAGACTAAACTACAAATAGAAAGAAAGATAATAAATATGGAAAAGTAAAGAGGGGGAAGGAGATGCAAAATAAAAGGGAAAGAAAACAAAAACAGTGACTTCCAACTTTCTTGGCTGTAGTAAAATATAAAATATAGGTACACAACCACAACTTTTTTGTTTTACCTACAGTATTTAATACTAGTACCAGGGGTGGGTTCCTGCCAGTTCTAACCTCTTCTATAAAAGAGGTCCCACAAATCTACCGTGCCGTTTAGAACCGGTTCCAGCTCCCTCCCCCTGCCCGTCCGCACACTTGCCCCGCCCACCACTCACTGATTGACTGGCTCACCAATCGCCCCACCCGCCTCTAAGAGTCCTATCTAAAGTCTTAAGGCTGTCAAGTTTGAACATCCCTGGGGTTTTTTTCTAAAGGGTTAGGGGTGGAAGGGTCTTGTAACTTGACAGCTTTAAGACTTGCACACTTCAGTGCCAGAGTTCCTGAGCCAACATGACTGGAGGAGGAATTCTGGGAGTTGAAGTCCACAAGTCTTAAAGCTGTCAAGTTTGAACACCCCTGGGATATTTTTCTAAAGGGTTAGGGGTGCAAGGGTCTTATAACCTGACAGCTTTAAGACTTGCGTGCTTCAAATGCCAAAGTTTCTGAGCCAACATTTTGGTTGATAAGCAAGAGCGATGTTAAGTGAGTTTCACCACATTTTACAAGTTGGCCACGCCCGTCCAGTCACATGACTGCCAAGCCAGTCCCACCCAGTCACATGGCTGGCAAGCCACTCCCACCCAGTCACATGGCCAGCAAGCCACTCCCACAAAGCAGGCCACACCTACAGAAGAGGTTCTAAAAATTTTTGAAACCCACCACTGACTAGTACATACATAATACTTATTACATACAGGATTTAGTACATACCGTAGTATATTTAGTACTATTACATACAATATTTAATACATAGAGTATTTACTACTAATATAGTATTTAGTACATACAGCATTTAGTACTAGCCATTTCTATATCAATGTTAATCTACTCATCAAAACCAATATTTCATTTCCCCCCCTGTTTGGGGTGCTGATCCCTTACTTAGGATAGAGAGGAAGCCAAATGAAACGGGGACAGTGGCTTGAAGACTTCATTCATGAGAAGAATTTTTTTAGGACTGCTCCTGGTCCAATCAAAACAGATACAAAGATGAAACAGATTTCATTTTCAGAAATAACCATCCTTAATTATAATAATGAAGGGATCATGTTAGTTCCTGTTTGAAAAATGGTTTCTTCAGTTCATCATTATTTACCAGAATCCACAGCTTTTCAGTGTTTGTTTTTGCTTCCTTGGTTAAATAAAATAAGAAGGAGGATTTTCCTATATTTCATTTTGCAAATGCCTCCACAAACACAAAGTGATCTATTAAACAAACTCCATTCCAATACCAATAGGAATTGGGCAGAGAGGACACTTGAAGTCCAGAAAGAAGATTTGATCAAAAAAACAGCCCTGGCCAACTCAAACTCAGGAGCTATGAAGCTCCATTTCAGGGGTTCTTCTATCAATCTTTCCATTTAGTTGGGCTTCATAATTTTGATTTATGAAATAAATTTAAACAGACCCCTTTTCTTTCCAGCTTTATTTGCCACAAAATATATTCACAAATGAAGAAATACCTTGCTTTAAATCAAAATTCATCAGTGGCAGGGCTGTGTGTCATCTTTGCTCCTTACTTTGCCAATACAACTCCAATATCACAAAGTTTGAAAAAGCATTCGATATATACATTAAAATGTTGTTTAAAAGTGATACATTTTTCTTGCTAAGTGAAATCATTACCTTTAGTTGTATGTGTTCACACAGCCTAATTTATCCTTTTAGAGGTTAAAAGTACTCAAAGTTTGACAACTTGTATTAAAGCAAAGATATAGCAACATTAAGTCACACATCAACTCTGATTCGACAGGAAATTCTCCAGCTGAACAGACGTGGGGGATATGGGCTCTCAAGAGCCTCACATGAACCCTGTCTGACAAACCAATTTCAAGATCCTTTTTGGCTCGGACCCCCCCCCCCAGAGGGGGGGCAAAGAAGGGCAGCGTCTCATCAGATCCGTAGGGAGGCAACAGGTCCCTTGCAGGTCGGAGATTTGTCTATGAATCGGAGTCAGGGGAGCAGTCTGCAATATGGCTGACAAGATGCTGGCTTCTTGTCAAAGCAAATGAAACAGGAGGGTGTGGAAGAGATGAAAGACCGGTAAGGAAATTTATCTAACCCACAGCCATAAAAGAAACCTGGAAAAGGCAAAGAAATCTTGAGAACATAAATAATATTGATGGTCAAATCAGGATTTTTTCAAAAAGAAAGAAAGAAAGGAAAATGGAGGGTTGAAACAACGCCCCCCCCCCAAAAAAAGCTATTTGTTTGAAACCATTTCAGACAGAAAGATAGAAAGCAGAGAAGTCACAAACCCACTCAATTATAAACTCTAAATTTGGTTTTGGATTTGAAATAGAAACCAAACATTCTGAAGGATTTACTTTTACTTTGTTTGAATTTCTTCCAACTAATATAATCAAGAAAAAATCACTTCTTTTCACTGATAACGGATAACTTAACCTTGACTGTGCAGGAAGTTTTAATTAACCAACTGCCATAAATCAGAATTTGGAAAAGCAGGAGGCAAAAGAGAAATGTACCCAATTCTGGCTGTCTGCAAGCTTGTTCCACTTGATATTTTGAGCAGCTATTAAGGGAAAGAATAATAACGGACTCAAGAGCTGGGAAATACAAAGGTTTTTTTCCCCCTCTTTCTTCTTCTTTTTTCTGCAAAAGATTAAGATGGCCTCAGCTTCTCTTCCAGTTTCAAAGTAGTTGAATTAACTAAATTTAAGGTGGACCAGAATCTGGAAATAGGACTTGTATAACTAACTGCAAATTTGGAACTAGACATTAAGGAAGAACAAAAGACCAAGATGGCCCACAGCAGCTGAAGTAGATAAATTTAAGGTGGATCAGAACTCTGAAATAATAATTGTACAACTAACTATAACTTTGGAACTGGACATCATGGAAAACTGGGAATTTGAAGAACTACATGAAATTATAAAAAATATGCATAAATCAGTAAAATAATTAAAATCAAGCCTAAATAGAATTCTGAACCCAGAGAAGCAGATATCTAAAGAAGATATTCAAAGAAGAAGGAGGGAGGAGACAACGAAGGGGTAGAAATGGAGGGAAATAAAAAGCAGACAAAAAACTCCATCGGTCTTGGCAGCGGTATAGGGAAAACTGTAAAAAGAGGAGGTGTCCCAACAAAAGGGAATAAAAAGCAGACAAAAGTGGTTTTGCAGGTTGTTAGTGGTATAAGGAAAATTGAAGTAGGGGATTATGCTCCAACAAAGAGAAATATAAAATATTCTTTTGAGGGTGGCCTGGGGAAAATTGATGAGAGTGGATATGTCAAAACAAAGAAAAGGGAAAAGACAGGAACAGAGAAGTGTGACAAAAGACTTACTAGGAAAAAATCAGACATCTAGAAACTGTTATATGGGAAAATATAAAGCAAGATAAGGGTTTTATTCCTAAATATGACAATAAAATGGAGTTACTAATTGGTTGAATATAATAATGGAAAGATAACTAAACAAAGCCCAAAATATATGGAATATGGATAAATAATAAACTGATATGCGCAGGTTGTAAAGCAGAGGTTTGTGATTCCCTTTTATACATGATGATTAAACTGAGATGCAAATTGACTGAAAATGACAATAGAAGGACAACTAAGCATGGGTTAAAATATATGAAACATGGATATATAGAGAACTTTTAAGATGATGAATAAAGTGAGATGTTTACCGCTTATTATTCTATATAATAGATTAAGGAAATTGTAATGTAAAGAACATTAAACAGCGAGATTTGCCATTTATAGACAATTAAGGGTAATTTAATCCAAGATATGGAAAAATGGAGAGGGAACATGAAATACACCTACAATGGGAAACTATTGAGATTTAAAGACAGAATCACAAATTGGGAGCATGTAAGGATGTATAATTATATAAATATAATGATGAGAATAGCTGGGAATTGTAACCAGGTCTACATCTCGACCAAAATTAGGCTGGGTGGGGGGTTTAAAAGCACAATGACTATATATGTATACTTTTTTGTTTGCATTTAATTTTAACATATATTCTCCTCCTTTTTTTAAAAAAAGGAGAATATATGTTAAAATTAAATATGTATATTGAAAAGGAATTATAAATACCATCAACATAAAATGGAGCTCACTCAGAAGCTGAAATACACCCAGTAAATGAGATGAAGAATGGGAAGAAAAGGAGAAAGGTAAGAGAAGATTAGAGGGATAGGACAGAGGGCAAGGAAGGGGGAAGAGGAGGAGAGAAATGAGGAGTAGAAAGGGGAGAGAGGAGAAGGAGAGAAGAAGGGAAAGTAGAGAAGGGAAGGATGACAGAGGGAAGAAAGGAGGTAGGGAGGGGGAGGAGAGAGGGAGAAGAAAGTGATGGATAAGGTGCAAATATGGTGTCTGGAGAGCAGAAGAGCCAATAATTGTTTTGGGGGAGTTGGTGGTAAGATGAATTGATGTAAACATTTAATAATACAATACGATGCTGGCTATGTAATAGTATACATGTGATTATATGTTATGAAAATGAAAAAATAAAAACACTTTAGAATGCAAAAAGTCACACATGAACTCTGTGATTGTAATTACATAACAGGAATATACTGTAGTAGATTAAGCTGTCTTTTTCGGAGCTTAACAGGTAAATTGTTAATTATTCTCCAGAAGCTGAAGGTAAAGGTTTCCCTCGCACATATGTGCTAGTTGTTCCTGACTCCAGGGGGGGTGCTCATCTCTGTTTCAAAGCCGAAGAGCCAGCACTGTCCAAAGACGTCTCCATGGTCATGTGGCTGGCATGACTAAATGCCGAAGACGTACAGAACGCCGTTACCTTCCCACCAAAGGTGGTTCCTATTTTTCTACTTGCATTTTTACGTGCTTTGGAACCGCGAGGTTGGCAGAAGCTGGGACAACTAATGGGAGCTCACTCTATTATGTGGCGCTAGGGATTCGAACTGCCAAGTTGCTGACCTTTCTGATCAACAAGCTCAGTGTCTTAGCCACTGTGCCACAATGTCCTTGGGATGTCCCTATGAGTTCAAATCCTGAAAGCCTCCACATTGTTCAATATCTACTCAACAACTTTAACATTGAATGAATTTAATTTTCTTAGATATATTAGTCAGCATAAAAAATAAAAACAAAAAATGACATTGTTATTGGCAGCCGTTTTCAAATGTGGCATAAGAAGGTCTGATCAATTCCTATGCTTACAAAGATTTCTGGAAAAAATACATGTGCTGGATAACCACGGTGTAGAAACATCTTTTTACAAGAGAAGTTATGTCTTTATTTGTTCCACAAGCAATAAGCATATCTCTTTAAAAATAATCTGTGTTTGTGTACAATATGGTAGATTTATAATGGAACATGAAGTATGTCAGTAAGTTTAAACTAGATGCAGAATGTATTATTTTCAGTGAAAATGAAGTCATTCTAAAAATTCCAACACCATGCTGTTTTTGTTGTATGCTTCAAAGGTTAAGGTACATTTGATTATGTCAGGATGGCAGCTGTCTTGTCTGGCAGGCAGCTTAGTGTGTAGCTACTGAGCCCAGGTTATCATTATAGCCTTGTTCTGCTCAGCTAAAATTAAAATATTAAGAAATAGCTCCTAAGACAGATGAAGTCACCTGACATTCAGATATAGCACCTTGATCCTCCAGGAATGAGAGAGAGCTCTGTAGGTACATAGCTGCCTTCATCAACTGGTACCCCCTCAGATGGATTAGAATATAGTTCTCATCATCCCTTGACATCAGCCATGATTTTGCCATGATTTTATTTATTTATTATTTATTTACCTGCTGCCTTTATTGTTTTTTAATAAATAACTCAAGGTGGTGAACATACTGAATACTCTCTTCTCCTCGTATTTTTCCCCACAACATAAAACCTGTGGGGTGAGTTGGGCTGAGAGAGAGTGACTAGCCCAAAGGCACCCACCTGGCTTTCATGGGTAAAGCAGAACTAGAACTCCTGGTCTCTTGCTTTCTAGCCTGGTGCCTTAACAACTAGACCAATATATCCACAGCTGAGCGTCCTTTTGGCTTTGGCCCAGCCACTTCACTCTTTCTGGCGCTACTAGTACTAGCCCTCTGCTCTTCCCCAGTAGCATATTGGAAACCTTCCGACCTTTGAGGCTCATCTTCCAGCGTCATATCTTTTTGCCTTTTGGTACTGTCCGTGGAATTTTCATGGCAAAGACACTGCAGTGGGTTGCCATTTCCATCTCCCATGGATCACATTTTGTCAGAGCGCTCTGCTACGACCTGTCCATCTTGGGTGGCCCTGCACGGCATAGCTCATAGCTTCATTGAGCTATGCAAGCCCCTTCGCCACGACAAGGCAGTGATCCATGAAGGGGTTGCAATCAGTACAATCCAACCTTTCTGGAGGAAACCTGGTTGTGGAAAGCAATCTAATTACTTTTTGGTAAGCATTTTCAAGTAAGTTGTTATTCCAGCCGCAAAGAAAGTGGCAATGGGACAGCAGCTTGCTTTATGCCTGCTTCAGCTGTTAACCAGATAGGGGGATGGTGCTTCAGAGTTGTGGCATCTCATTTGTGGAAGGTTCTTCTGAAAAAAATTCCTGACATCAAATGTGATCATTTCAGCACCAAACATAATGAGAAGAACTGGCAACTGTGATTTCATATTTCTACATATATAATAATAATAAATTACTTCTATAACTCCTGGTGACCAGGAGAACACATCTGTATGTGCAATTTTTTTTTCAAAATAATATGGAAATGATTTCTCATGGATTATTTCAGGATTCTTTTTGGGGAAAAAAACTTTCTTGGGATTTCCTGTTGGTCTCTCATTTAGTTATTAACCTGGGCTATGTCTACTTATTATTTTTTTAAACAGCAGTCAAGTTCAGTAAATGCTGCCACCCACTGAAGTTTCCAATACTATATATTTCCATATATTTGGGCATACCAGGGGTTGTAACACAAATACATACATACATACATACATACATACATACATACATACATACATACATACGTGTGTGTGTGTGTTGTATTTGTGCTGATAAATAAATAAAGGGAGACTAGTATAGATCTATTTCAAGCTATTTAGCTCTCATCAGCTAGCCATACCCTTACTGGGATTAGAACCTGGGCTGTATTACATATTAGGCAGATGTATTAGACACTAAGCCACAGGCTCTCCTCCTTATCAGCTGAGCCAGGGAAATAGGTATGTATTTGTGTAACAACCCCTGGTATGCCCAAATATGGT
This sequence comes from Natrix helvetica, assembly GCF_964273705.1. Classification (NCBI taxonomy): domain Eukaryota; kingdom Metazoa; phylum Chordata; class Lepidosauria; order Squamata; family Natricidae; genus Natrix; species Natrix helvetica. Next base: position 211,467,704 of record NC_138548.1, on the reverse strand, counting down.
CTTCTGTGATGAGACGAAGGACAGAAAGGGGGAGTAGTGAGCTCCCTCCCATATTTGGGCATACCAGGGGTTGTAACACAAATACACACACACACACACACACACACACACACATTTGCTTGGGCATTATGATTCCTTGAATGTGAGTTGGTTTTATTGTGATTTGATCCACTTATATTTTTTATGTTGAATGTGAGTACTGCTTTTTTTAAAATTGTGATTAAATGTGATATTCTGTATCTCACTGACTTGATGTAATCTCTCTCTATTGATATATGCAACATCACTCTATATACAAAGTATATATCTGGAATGGAATGGAATAATTAATTTGACCAGGTGTGATTAGACACTTAAGGAATTTGTCTCCAGTGCAGAAGCTCTCAGTGTACATTCAAAGCAACAGAATAATGATAATTATCATCATAATAATATCAGTAGGAGTGAGGAGTAAGTGAATAAGAGCGAGTAAGAAGAATAATAAAAAATGAATAATAATGCTACAGTTCTTGGGTAAATATCCACAGTCATTAAACAGCATTGTGAGAATTAACTATTCACCAGAATGATAGCCTGAGTTAAAAACTGTCCCTGTGTCTAGTTGTTTTGGCCTGCAATGCCCTGTAGCCCCATCCCAAGGGAAGGAATTGAAACAGTTTATGTCCACGATGTGAAGAGTTTACAGATATCTTCTCTGCCCTCCTTCTGAGCAGCGCAATATACAGGTTTTTCTATGGCAGGCAGCCTAGTTGCAATTATTCTTTCTGTAGTCTTAACTATCCATTGGAGTCTGTAGTTGTCCTGTTTGGCTGAGGTACCAAACCAGACAATTATAAATTATGAAAGAATGATTATGTTCCATCACTTTGGAATCTACTTTATATTTCTTACATAGATTTTCTAAATATCTGTGATCTGTTCAAATTGCCACAGATCAGAGCTAAAAAGGGGCAGCATCTTATTATCCTACTACATGTTTTCCTCTTCACCTCAGTGAGCCGATTGTTGCACCAAAGAAAAATAACTAATGTGTATGTATACCAGTGGTGGGATTCAAATTTTTTTATTACCGGTTCTGTGAGCATGGCTTGGTGGACATGGCTTGGTGGGCATGGCTTGGTGGGCATGGCTTGGTGGGCATGGAAGGATACTGTAAAATCTCAATACCTTCCCTATCAGCTGGGACTCGGGAGGCAGAGAATAGATGGGGGCAGGGCCAGTCAGAGGTGGTATTTACCGGTTCTCCGAACTACTCAAAATTTCCACTACCGGTTCTCCAGAACTAGTCAGAGCCTGCTGAATACCACCTCTGATGTACACATCCTGACAGACCAATCCTTTTCTATTCAGTTGCATCAGAGGAAAAGAGTGACAAGACATGATGGTCTCTTTATAACCCCCAGAGAGGAAGGAAGGAGTTCCGACCAACCAGAAGCTTCCTGCCTTCAAATCTGTTTTTGTAGAATCTCCTCTGCAGCAAAGCAGCATTTAACTTAAAAGTTAATCAGCTGAGTTGCTACTCCCCTAGATCAAAGTATCATGGGATAAGACAGAGATGTTGAAATTCTTTTGTATGGTAGAGATCAGAAGAAAATGGTCACTGCAGCTATATATTTCCTTCTTCAAGTCCTATAGGAAAAGGGGCCTTCCTCCTTTTTGTCTTAAATGATCAGGTGTGAAGACTGAGACTTCATATTTTCAGTCTGTCATAGTCACTTTTTCAGGTTTGGATGGAAAAAACTGCATCTGCTCCAGTTGGCATTGGAGACTGACGAAAAAACGAACCATGAAGGACAGTCTGTTGAATTGGTGTTTATACTGGTGTGCAAGCAAAAACATTATAAAAGGAGACGATTCTAGCTACCTGCAACCTCAAACCAAACTGTAATTGGCTGCAGTGAGAATTTCATTGAATAATAGACAGCAGAGTGAGGGAAGAAGAAAAGGGGGACAATAACAGATAAGATGGCTCTACAGGATTCAAGAGATTACTGAGGCATCCTTGGCATAGCTACTGGTTACTGCTGGAGACAGGTTGAGAAAGCAAGCATTTGTTCACATAATCACCAGGAATCAACTACCCAATTCACAGTTTATTAAATACAGAAGAAACCACATGCACATCTGTATAAGGATATTTACTTGACTATTTAGATTCAAATCAAACAATATTAACTTCCTTTGTTGGTTGGAGTACTAACTCTGTTTTTAGGTAAGGAAAGCTTATATGAGAAGTGTCCTTTTTCCCAATTTATTGCAAAATATGTTATGTTAGCTATTTTGTAGTTTAAATTGAATCAGTATGCCTAGGATTACCAGATAATGACCAGCAAAAAGAGAATATCCTCTTTTTCATCTTCATATCCTCCATCTGGCAGGCATAGCCTTAAAATCAAATATTGTTTTGTTTATTTATTTAGAACCATTTCCCCAACAATAGTCATCCAAATCTTTGTGCATTGTTACTTTGTAAATTATCTGCTTCTTTCTTTCTCACATCTGTTGTCAGACGTAAAGAATCAGGACCACTTGTTAAGTTCCAATTAAGCTGATTTGTTGCTCATGCTCGTATACAAGATTCTAATCATCTAACAATCAGCATTATTTGGCACTAGATAAACGTTAATGGAATTCAAGAGGTTTGTGAGAATGTAATTACTCTACGCTGATTCCTCTCTTGACTCTGGCTTTAGACTCTGCCACCCCTTCTCCTACATCTTTTGACAGACTTAACAGACTAGGTTTTCATATTCTTTTATTTATCATATTTAGAACTCCCCATCCCCTCATAAAGCAACTCTGGATGGTTAATTTATTTTCACAGTCCAGCAATCAGCTTCACTCCAACCCCTTCAAATCTACAATTATTCTAGTCTGCAAATCATATGACAAGTCGTACATTTCTATGACAAAATTTAGAAAGAATGTTATTCTCGATTCTATATTACCTCTAGCACAGGGGTGTTGCTGCCGGTTTTACTACCAGTTCGCAACCCGTGCATGCGTCAGATGTGCGTGCGTGCACTGTTCAATGTAAATTGTTCTTTGTGCATGTGCAGAACAATTCGCAGTGAACTGCGCACTCGCAGTCACTAAAAACCAAAATGGTGGTAGTCCAGTGGCGGCGAGGAAACCTGGGTCACACGGGGGTGGGCAGGCCTCAGTTACTGCCGGTTCTGCAACCCAGGCCTGAATTCCACTACCAGTTCGGCTGAACCGGGCCAAACTGGGAGCAACCCACCTCTGTTTTAACCCTTGCTAGATTATAACGAGGCCTACCCAAACTGGGAAATCAAAGATGGCCCCAGTGACATAAGTGAGAGAGATCAGCTATTCAAAAATGTTGATCTGTTCCTGCTGAGTGGAACGCTTGGGTTATTTTCAGACTTCATTTTGTTGCCTCTGGTTAGAATTGGGCAGGCGGGAAGGGAGGGGAGAAAGGCCAGCTGTTTAGCTCTTTTTTTCTCTAAATTCAGCCTCCAGTTTCAATAGGCCTCTTTGTTCACAGTTACCTTTCTGCAAAGTTGATTTTCCATATCCCACTTATTTTGTATCCCACCTACACATACATACACTCTGGCTCTATAGGGATTTTTATTTTTTTTAGAGGAGGGAGGTAATCGTCTAACGTCTCTCTATTTTGGTCTGGAGAAAATTGCTGAAAGGAAGCATTGCATTAAAGTACACTTTTAACATAAAAAGGCCATCCAGTTGAAATAGCCACATTTCCAGTCTGCCTTTACAAGAAATAATTGTATGTTGCCAATATTATTTGAATAAAATATTTGGTGAAGCATCCAAGAAAATATTTTGAAACTGTGTGTCTAGGTAATATTTTTTTAAAAAATCAGGCCATAATCCTATTTTCCAAAATAGCAAACCAATTTTTGGAATGTCTGTTTAATGTGATATATAATGTCCTGCTATGCTTATTACAGTTAATTATTTTATTAATGAAAAAAATAATTTCAATAGATCTATCGAAAAATAATTTCGATAGATATGCACAGTGAGTAAAACTACAAGCCTGGCTCAAAAGCTGTTTCCCTATAGCTGGTATTGAGATATACTGCTTCTGAGGTTGGAAGTTTTACCACAGTCTTAATTACTAGCAGCAGTTAATAGAATTATCTTCTCTGGATTTATTCAGTACTCTTAAAGTCATCTAACTTTGTGGTCATCATAATGTTACATGACACAAAGTCATATGAAGTTTGGGGAAAACCTTCCCTTTTTTGCTCTACTAAATGCCTTGCCAGTTCAATTGCATAATCTGAGTTCCAATATTGAGAGAGATTTAATTCTCTCTAATCATTTACCATCTCTATGACTGTCCTGTTAATCTTCAATTTAAATGATTAAAAGATCCCAAACAGCTTTGTAAAACAGATGTTGAGACTCTAGAAAGAGTGCAGAGAAGAGCAACGAAGATGATTAGGGGACTCAAGGCTAAAACATATAAACAACGGTTGCTGGAACTGGATATGTCTAGTGTTATGAAAAGAAGGACTAGGAGTGACATGACAGCAGTGTTCCAATATCTCAGGGGCTGCCACAAAGAAGTGGGAGTCAAACTATTCTCCAAAGCACCTGAGGGTAGAACAAGTAGCAATAGGTGGAAATTAATCAAGGAGAGAAGCAACTTAGAACTAAGGAGAAATTTCCTGACAGTTAGAACAATTAATCAGTGGAACAACTTGCCTCCAGAAGTTGTAAATGTTCCAACTCTGGAAGTTTTTTTAAAAATATTTTTTTATTTTTTATTTTCAAAACAAACACAACACAAAGAATCTCCTTCTTTACATATTTATCAGCACAAATGCAACACAAATGTAACAAGGCAACATAAAAAAAGGCTTTCTGCCTGGATGGCCCCTAGGGTGGGCTGATAGACAGAAAAGGGAAGCAGTATGCTCCCTCCCATATTTGGGCATACCAGGGGTTGTGACACAATACATACCTATTTCCCCGGCTTAGCTGATAAAGGAGGAGAGCCTGTGGCTTAGTGGCTAACACAACTGCCTAATATGTAATACAGCCCAGGTTCAATTCCCAGTAAGGGTATGGCTAGCTGATGAGAGCTAAATAGCTTGAAATAGAACTATACTAGTCTCCCTTTATTTATTTATCAGCACAAATGCAACACAACTGTAACAAGGCAACATTAAAAAATGGCTTTCTACCTGGATGGTCCCCTAGGGTGGGCCGATAGATAGAAAAGGGAAGCAGTATGCTCCCTCCCATATTTGGGCATACCAAGGGTTGTGACACAATCTATATCTATATCTATATCTATATCTATATCTATATCTATATCTATATCTATATCTATATCTATATCTATATCTATATCTATATCTATATCTATATCTAATCTATATCTATATCTATATCATCTATATCTATAGCTATAGCTATAGCTATAGCTATAGCTATATCTATAATCTATCTAGTTTATATATATAATATATATATGATAAGGAGGCGAGCCTGTGGCTTAGTGGCTAAGACTCCTGCCTAAGATATAATACAGCCCAGGTTCAAATCCCAGTAAGGGTATGGCTAGCTGATGAGAGCTAATTAGCTCGAAATAGATCTATACTAGTCTCCCTTTATTTATTTATCAGTACAATATATATATATATGCTGGTTTTGTTGTATTCGGGTCTTTTCCCGTGTAAGGTTGAGATTGTCTTTGCAACGTTTCGGCAGGATCACACCTGCCATCTTCAAGCTGTGGGCTTAAAAAAAGCTTGAAGATGGCAGGTGTGATCCTGCCGAAACGTTGCAAAGACAATCTCAACCTTACACGGGAAAAGACCCGAATACAACAAAACCAGCATACCTACACCCGTGAAAATCTACGAAAACATATATATGTGTGTGTGTGTGTGTGTGTGTGTGTTTGTGTTACAACCCCTGGTATGCCCAAATATAGTGGCTAGCAAGTCTGCCTAATATGTAAGTCTGCCTAATATGTAACACATCCCAGGTTCAAATCCCAGTAAGGGTATGGCTAGCTGATGAGAGCTAAACAGCTTGAAATGGATCCATACTAGTCTCTCTTTATTTATTTATCAGCACAAATACAACACACACACACACACACACACACACACACACACACACACACACACACACACACATATATATATATATATATATATATATATATATATATATATTAGTTATAGTTATAGTTATAGTTATAGTTATAGTTATAGTTATATAGTTATAGTTATAGTTGTTATAATATATATATATTATATTTGTGTTACAACCCCTGGTATGCCTAAATATGGGAGGAAGGTCACACTCCCTCTTTCTGTCCTTCGGCTTCATCACAGAAGACCATGCAGGCAGAAAACCATATTTTTATTTTTAATGTTGCCTTTTATATTTGTGTTGTATTTGTACTGTACTTATTTATTTATCAGTACAAATACAACATATATATATATATATATATATATATATATATATATATATATATATATATATATATATATATATATATATATATATATATATATACACATACATACATACATACATACATACATACAGTTATACAGTTATATAGTTATATATATAGTTATATATAGTTATAGTTATATATATATTGTTATCATTATCCCTCCTTTATTTGACTGTATCCTGTATCATAACTTTCCCCCCCTCCTAATAATCAAAACTTAACTAAATTTAACTTAGTTCTTTTGTATTAACCTTTATATATGACCAAAAAGATTTCTAATCTTCCCTTCATGGGTACCATTCAATATTCATATCCAATTATTACTTATCATAACACTACACATTGTATACATTATTATCATTATCAATTATTTATTTGACTATATCTATTGTCACTAAGTTTAACTAAGTTTAACTAGTTTTAAAGTTTTATAAACTTCCATCTATCAACCTGTTTCTTTCCAGTAGCAAAATAGTCTCATGTCTTCTGCCATTTGTGGTATCAATCCTCTAATCATCTCCTTAATCAAATTTGTATGGACTCCTCTTAGCAACTCAATCCTTATTAAGTCTCTTATGCAATTTCAATGCCCTTCTTCTGTTTCCTTAATCAGCTTATCTTTGATTGTCAGTAGTGTTATCAATGATGTTGCAGATAAAATTTCTCTCTTTAAATCCATAAATTATTTTGTTGTTTCTTCTTCTGTATCTTGCCATCTGGGGTAGAGTTCCCCTCCATTTAATTCCTCTTTCAGTGTTCCAGTCTTTCCATTTCCAGACCCAAACAAATCACCATAGATATCAGCGGATATTCTTTATGGTCATTTTCCTCTTTGGTTTTTAGGACTCTAACCTCCACTTTTTCCATTTGATAAACATCTCCAACTTCTTCATCATATTTTACTGTTAGATGCTCTAGGTTTTCCAACTTCTCCATTTGCTCAAATGTGTTTGATAATTTCTGAATTTCTAACAATATCTTTTGTCAGGCTTAAAGTTTCTTTCTGCTGTTGAAATTGTGCCATTATCTCCAGCTGACAAACACTGCTGCTCTGGCTTGGATGGTTTTTACAAGATTAAGCATAAATTCACAATAAGGTCTTATTTTCACTTTTCTCGGGTTAAAGATATACTTCAAAGGAACATCTGTATGCTTTTCTTCTTATCACTCTCTATAAACAAACAGTGAGACCTTGAAGTGCCAAGCCAGAATAATCAGTGAGGAAAGTAAGAGTGTTTTGTTTCCAATATACAAACCTCCAGCCTCCGAGTAGCAGTGTTCTTCTTTCCCTCTGTTGTTACAATTTTCTTTGTTTCTTTTTGTATCTTTTTTATATTCCAAGTTAAAAAAAGTCAAATTTTTGAATGAGTTAGAGAAGAAAAGGGGAAAAAACACCCCCAGTAATGAAGGAGAATTTTAGTCCATAGGTTACAAAGAATAATAATAAAAGAAAAAATAGAAGAAGAAAACTTAATCCATTCGTTTCAAAAGGCTTGCATAAATTCCATCCATGAACATAGCATTTAAAAAGTAAGATAACCCACTGTCCAAAACCATTCAAAGCTTAATTCCGCCGCTTATTTCTTCTGTTCTCAAATTTAAATTAACTTTAAGTTTTTTATAGGCAGTCTCTTTTAAAACGGTAAAAATTCCTCACCAGCTGGAAACACTTTCTCTTTCCGTATCCTTCCGTTTTGGAGCCGCCCTGACTTCATCAGCCTAATGGCTGGATTTTTTGTCACCAGCTTGAAGAACTTCTCTTGGATCGATCAGGGACTTTGCAATGTCCCTGAGATCAGCAAGACGTATTCTTCCTGTTCACTATCTCTGCGGGATGGTTTAGGTCCGATTGGACCACCCAGCGGCAAAAGTATCGGAGCATCGAGACCGCACATCCGTATCATCGCGATGTTGGCTCCTCCTCACCCAACTCTGGAAGTTTTTAAGAAGAGATTAGATAACCATTTGTGTGAAGTGGTGTAGGATTTGCTGCCTAAGCAGGGGGTTGGATTAGAAGACCTCCAAGGTCCCTTCCAACTCTGTTATTCTATTCTATTCTATTCTTTTCATAAGCTTAGCTTTTCACTGTAAGTGCAAGAGAAAGAAGATGGTTATCAGTTTTCTAGGGGAAAAGAAAGATAAATCAGTTATGTCACCTATTCTTTGGTTTCCGTAACTTTGCAGGTTGCAATATCTTTACACAGAGTGCAACCTGTTGAATATAACAGAATCTACTTCGTGTATCAGCGTTCCTAGGATTGTGTTGATAAGAGCCTAAGAGCCTTTTCCATACGGCAACACTAAATTTCTATTATTCATGGTAGGAACTGGCAGAAAACATTGCTAGCCTAAAGAAGATCTGACTACATTCCTAACCCTCCCATTGTGTCTGTAACTAAGTGGGACAAGGTTCTGTCTGCATTGGGATTGGAGTAGTGAGGAGAAAGATGGGGCCCTTGGGGATCTTGGCTGGCAGCAGATGATCTGTGGGATCAGAGGACTGGCACCAAAGGAGCTGTTCTCCATCAATTCTTCTCCCCTCCCACCAACATGCCTTCCATCACTCATGGAAAGAGAAGTAGGGAGGAGTAAGGATCTGTTCTATCCTTTCCTTCTCACTTTTCTCATTGTGAAAGGTGGAGCAACTTCTGCCAGCAGCCCCACAGTGAAACTGTCCATGGCTTCATCTTGGAGGTCCTAGCCAAAGAAATGAACGTGGCAGTGCCAGTGAAGCTGCCCACCCGCCTTTTCTTTAGGTGCTGAAGTGCCTAAACACCAGGAGGGTTTTCTACTAGGAGTGCAGAGAGGACAATGGTTCACATTCATGACCTCCATAACAGTAGGATGTCATTACCCTGTAACAAACAGGATGTATGGATGAGCCCTGAGAAAAGATTTGCATTGGTCAGCAATCTATTGAAATCTGTCAGTAAAAATCAGAAGATCTCAAAATAGTAGCTGACTCAGAGAGGGCCAAAAGGTTTCAAGGCAGTAGATCTTATCAAGTGAGGCACAGACAGATAGATTTCTCCTTGGCTACATTCTATCTATATCCCCAACCACTTCAAGACAGATGAAACATCTGCTATTACACTTGCTTTGTATTGAGTAAGGTATTTTTGGTAATCTTAGGGGGGGGGGGGAAATAAGATTCCTGTGCTTTAAATACAGGTAGTCCTCAACTTACAACAGTTCTTTTAGTGATCGTTTGAAATTACAACAGCACTGAAAAAGATGCTTTTTTACATTTTTTACATTTATGACCCTTGCAACATCCAATGGTCACGCGATTTATTTTTGGGTGCTTGTCAACTGACTCACGTTTATGATGGTTGCAGTATCCCGGTTTCATGTGATCTCTTTTTGTAACCTTCTAACAAGCAAAGTCAATGGGAAAGCCAGATTCACTTGACAACTGGGTTAGTAACTTAACAAATGCAGTGATTCGGTTAACAAATGTGACAAGAAAACTCATAAAACAGGGCAAATCTCACAACAAATTTCTCACTTAGCAAAATAAATTATGGCTCAATTGCGGTTTTAAGTCAAGGACTATCTATAATGGCAATGGTCTCACATTTGCGAATTTTCTTGAAGCACAAATTGGCTTCTTTCTTCTTGCACACATTTTGACTTTGATTCAATTTTAATTTATTTATGTCCAACAGTTTCTTATATTTGTATAATTTCAGAAATAGTGCAAGGAATAAAAAAAACTGCAAATAGTGTGTGGGGAACGTGGGAGAACACAGAAGCGCTGGAAAAGACACCCCCACAAACACACTCGCACTGTAAATGAACACATAGAGGCATACATACACCACAGCCTAAGGAACGGAGAAATATTTCGTTTTGTTGCTCTGAAAGGAATGCAACCTTTTTCTGAAGGGTCTTTCAGAACCAGGCAGGTTTTGAGAATAAAGAGTCACTTCAGAAAGCAAAGCCCCTGGCTTGCTTCCAAACGATGGATGTATAGGGAGAAATGACACATCTAAAGCTGGAAAATGACGCTGCACACAGTGAACTGAACCATTCTTTCCTAGGTGAACAAAATATCACATTAGTGCCATGCTATGAAAATGTCATTTTAATGCCCTTTTGCAGAGCTTGCAAAATCATTTCATTAGCTCAACTTGTGAAAGGGCTATTCTAGTTCATAGCAATCACATATCTTCAACTTTGTTCTTTAGCACAGAGAGGGACCTCTCCAGTGGTGGGATTCAAATAATTTAACAACCGGCTCTCTGCCCTAATTATTTCTTCCAACAACTAGTTCACCAAACTGCTCAGAAAGTTAACAACCGGTTTTCCCAAAGTGGTGCAAACTGCCTGAATCCTCCATTGGACCTCTCTTAAATGATCCTTCAGCCAAGCCTCTTCTGCAGTTTTTTGCAACTATACCAAAAATACAGAAGGTTGTGTGTATGGAGATTCTCAATCATCCAGATCATGGTTGTCCCAAAGGTGGTTTTCAAAAGACAATTGAACTTTCTTGGGGTTTTCCCCCCCAGTTTCAGAGTTCAATTCTTCAGAGAACTGAAGAGGCTTCTTGGATGAGAAGTGAAACATTTTCAAGAGAAAAAAAACCAAGAGAGTCCAGTTGCCTTTTGAAAAAGCACCTTTGGTACAGAAGGTTGTATTCAGTATCATTGATTGCCAGGGTGATGATTGTGGTGTTAAAAACATTTGAAATCATTATTATTGTGATAGTTGTATTTAACAGTGCATTGATAATGCCACGTGAAATCTGAGGCACCAGGCAGAGAGAAGCAGAATGAAGTTGGACATTAATGTTGACTAAGATTTCCAGAATGGTTTTTACCATCTTGTATAGTATTTCCTTAAAGTCTGTACTATGGTAAAGACATAATAACAGCTACAACAACAAGAAATGCTAACCTGTTCTATTAATTTTACTGTATACTTTTGTGACTCTAGTTTATCTCTACACAGTATTGGTTCATCTTGATGGATAACTTTTTCTTCCTTCCTTCCTTCCCTCCTCCCCTCCCCCTTAAATTCAGGCCACAGATTTTCTGGAGTACATCCTAAAATTGGTGTGGTATTCATAATCCAAACAGTTCTTTTTCTTTGGGTGGAAGAAATACATTTACAGCCTCTCCTGGATTTTTCATTCATATAGTCTGTAATGCAGAATCCTGTGCCTTAACCTCCAGAGGGCCCTTGTTCAAGGTAAACTAGACAGGTGGTGACTGTTCAGTAGCACTGGGGCTAAACCCTAAACCTTACCTCAACTACTTCCAAGGAGAAACTTGAGAGGCTACATGGATATCACAGAGTATGTGATGTATTGCGGTCTCAACAGTGATCCCTCCTAATAAACCTAGATGGGAGAGAAAAATGAGAACAGTGTTTGGGTGTTTCCTCACTGGGACACTGGGGGAGGGGAGAGAGATGGTATTCAGCCAGTTCTCTCTGGTTCGGGTGAACTGGTAACGGTGGCTGCAGGAGGCTCCGCCCATACACTGCAACAAAATGTGCAATAATTGCGCATGCGCAGAAGGCGGTGCACATGTGGAGACGCGGTGCATGCGCTCACATTTGCAAACTGGTAGGGAAGGTAAGTGAATCCCACCGGGAAGGGAAAGGAAGGGAGAGAGAATGATTCACCTCTTTCTGATGACATGAACTCTTTCTATTGGTCATCCATCAATGCAATTGACAAATAAGCGGCGAATTAAAGCTATTTTGGACAGTGTGTTATCCTTTTTTTAAAAATTGTCTTTTATGGATGTACGTTTTGCAAACACTTCCTACTTTTTAAAGTGAAAGTATTGGCTTTTCTTCTACTACTTTTTTTAAACCTATGGATTAAATCTTTTTTTTATTTTCACAATACTGGCTTGGATGGGGTTTTTTATTTTTCTTTTGTTCCATTTAAGAACCTTGTTTCTTTTAAGCTTGGAATATAAAGAGGATATAAAAGGAATATAAAGAGAACAGTAACATCAGAGGGAAAAGAAGTTATACTGCCACTTGGAGGTTGGAGGCTGAGTTTTGGAAATATTTTTCTCTCTCTTTTCTTTGATCATATTGACCTTGCACGTCAAAGGTTTTAGCTTGCAAAGAGATAAGATGGGTTGTTTATGCAGGTGCCCTTTGGATGTCTCTTTGGCAGTGGGAGAGAAGTGAAAAACAAAGCTTTGTTTTCCAACTAGAGCGGCAGTGTTTATAAAATTGATAATGACACAATACCAAGAAGAAACCATAACATTACAACAGATTATGTTTGAAATTCAAAAATTATTAGAAACATCAGAAAGAATTGAGAAGAAATTTAAAAATATTGATGGTAATATAGCAAAATTTGATGAAATTGAAGATAGCCAACAAATGGAAAAAGTGGAGGTTAGAGTCTCAAAAACCCAAGGGAAAAATGAAAAAAGAGGCAAAATAACTGTCAATATTGACAGGGATCTGAGTGTGGTTGGAAATGGAAAGAATGGAACATGGAAAGGGAAGAGAGATGGAAAGGAGCTCTACCCCAGATTTCAAGGTATAGAAGAGAAAAAAGAGAAGAATTGATGTATTTAAGGAGAGAAACTTTGACAAAAGCACTACTGATAACCAAAGATAAGCTGATTAAAGAAGCTGATGGAGGGTTTCGAGAATTTATAAGACATGCAACAAGCAACAAGGTGCGAAGAGAAATCACAAAAGGTTGATTAAGAAAATAACCAGATTAATCCCACATAAGGCAAAAGAAATAAGACTGTACTACTACTGGAAAGACACAGGTTGAGATATGAAAACTATTAACAAAATACTAGCTAAATAGTTAAAATTAGAGCATTGTTAAAAATGAAATGATAATGGATATAGCTAGATAGATAATTGATAATGATATAATGTATACATAAGTATTGGTTCGACAAGAGAAAATTTGGCATACATTTTTAAATTTACCATGAAAGGAAGTTTTGAAATTTAGTTATGTATGAAAGCCTATAATATTGAAATTGGATATAAATTGTAAACAGTGATTAAGAAAGGAGGTTTAGAAACTTTGTTATCAAACATAATTAATTTTTATTTAGAACGTTTCACAAAGATAGAATGTTGTTGGATGATATTGAAAGTAGACAATGGAATGCCATTATGTGGTTTTGTTTTGAATTTTGGAATATTTGTTATAAAGGGATGCTAAAACAACTATAGTCATATGAAGGATGAGGTATGATGATAGTAATATATATAAATATATTTGATGTAAAATATATAATTTGATATGGATTATAGGTGGTGACTGTGGAAGGGATGCACGAAAGTTCTCTGTAACCAATTGACACACTTTTTATAATTTGTGATGGAATATGTTTTTATGGTGTTTGTTGTGTCTTGTTTGTTTGTGTTTATTTAAAAATTTTAAAAAATCGATTAAAAAAAACACCCTGTGAAGTGGGTTGGGCTACGAAAGAGTAACTGGTCCAAAGTCACTCAGCTGGCCTTCACGGCTAAGAGGAGATTAGAACTCACAGTCTCCCACTTTCTAGCCTGGTACCTTAACCACTACACCCACCAAACATGCACACATATAGAATAAATCTTTGTGCCTTGACCACAGACTTTGGCAAAGGGAATAAACCCCACTCCTATCCCACCCCGGGTCCTTTGACAATGTTGCGTCTCAAGCTACTACTTAATTTTTATGAAAAAGAAACTGGCTGTTTGCATGGCCCACTGAACCACAGATTAGCCAGGTAAACCTAACCTCTGAGGTAAGTTTATGATTTCAGAAAAATTGATTGAGAAAACCATCGTTATGTTAACATGGGTAAAAAGTGCCATGCAAATAAAGCACTTTCCCTATCAGGCAAATAGCAGCTTGTGTGAGTTTTATGTTGAAAATGTTCGATGTTAGATTTCATCTGCCCAATCTCTATTGCCCTGAATCAGTCTGGATCTCACTCATTTCCAAGGCTACTTCTTGGCAAATTAAATAGAGGTGAGAATTCCAAATACAAACCCACTTTTTTCATATTTTAAGCTAATTTCCCCACCCTTAAACCACTGTGAGACTAATGAAAATGGAGAATTGAAGTGCGCACATTGTCTCCATTGCATCGAGTTGAAGTCCACATATCTTAAAGTTGCCAAAATTGAGAAACATTGGTCTAGGCCAGAGCTGGATTTTATCATCCTGCATTGCTATAGGCATCTTACTTAATTTTTAAACTTTCATTTTCAGGGTTATGATTAGACTTAGACTAAATAACTTTATTGTCACTTTAAATGTACACTAATCGGCATACATTAAAATGAAATTTTGTTGCATACAGCTCTCAAAGGGTCTCCCCACCCTCCAATATATACTACATAAACATGACAAAATAAATAAATACCAAAATTATGCATATAATGGTGCCCACATATATTATATGACACATAGAAACAACACAGTCTAGTTCAGCTATATAGGATGTACATGGCGAGAAAAACGAATCTTGTGAGTTTACCAGGCGGATGGCAAAGGGAACAAAGCTGTTACAGAATCCGGTAGTCCTGCTAGAAATACTTCGAAACCTCCTCCCAGAGGGGAGCAACAAAAACAGACCGTAAAGTGTGTGTGTGGTGTGATTGATACAATATAAGTAGCTTAAGCCTCTATGCATTTCCTTCCCAATACATGTGATGGCTATCATTACACAGAACTGTCTGCCTCCTTCTGGTGCCCTTTTATTTTTTACTGAACAGTCAATACCCCTCTTAGCTGAACATACATTATTTAAATGTCACCAGGTTGGAGAAGGCTACCATAAGAAGTTGCCCATATATTGTAAATCAGTCGTAACAAACTAGACCATACATCCCTGCGACCAATCCGCTCGCACAGAGAGGGCCTCCTCCAGGTGCCGTCCACTAGACAGTGTCGGGGGGCGGCGCCTAGGAGTAGAGCCTTCTCTGTGGCGGGCCCAGCCCTGTGGAATGACCTCCCTCCGGATATTAGGAATACCTCTGACCTCCGCTCCTTTCGTATTAAGCTTAAGACCCACCTATTCCAAGCAGCTGGCCTGGCTTAACTTTGATTTAACCATATCGCTCCTGACGGGTTTTTATTGGGTATTTTAATTATATTTAATTATCTAGGGGTTTTTAAATACTGTATTTTAATTGTTTTATTTGTCAGCCGACCTCCTCCTTGTGCATGTCTCGGTATATGTCTCTGTTATATGTTTGTTTTGTCCACATATTTATTTCATATGTTTCGTTGTACGCCGCCCCGAGTCCTTCGGGAGAGGGTGCGGCTAAGAAATAAATATTTATTATTATTATTATTATTATTATTATTATTAGACTCCAAAAAATATTCCATCCATTTCTAATTTAACATAGTTCCAAAGGCTTCCTAAAACGGACATTGCATTTCCCCCCATTTAAATGCTCAATATGTAATATAAAATATTAATGTTTTAATTAAATGTTTTCGGAGCTATTTGACATGCATGATGTTGTCAATAAGCTGATGTATTTATGAAGAACGGCTCAACCTAAACAAACACATCAATTCTGGGTTGCAGTAATGGAGCAACAAGCTACTAGGAAATTGAATTTTTGGTTTTCAGCAATAAGACCCAGAAAAGGAGGTATGTTTCAGGAGAAATGCCAAAGGATATTTCTCATTTTCATTGCCTCATTTCATGCTTCTTGCTCAGAAGTGAGGACACATTGTTCATCCCAAAGCACATTCCATGCTGCTACTGAAAACGTATTGGAAGGAGATTTCTTGGAAAAACTAGTAGCTCAGAAAGGTTATTTGCAGAAGCTGTGGAATGCTCTGGTCCTTTGAGATGCTTTCCTTAAATCCTTGCTTTCTCTGACAACCGTCCTTTCTGCTAGACATTTCTCATGCCTGCCCATTAGACCAGAGGAAATATTTTTGGGAAAGTCTGAGGTTAGTTTGCAAAGTCATTTTTGACTTGCATTGCTCAAAAAGACAGCAGGGGAGAGGAGACAGTTTTGCACTTGATGAAAAGTTTAATTGCCACCTGAAACTCCTTGGTTGATCCACCTTTCAATCAAATATTATTTGTAGAATTCCCCCCCCCCCGCCCTTGGGTGGGGAATAGGAGAAGGGCAAGACATTGTGGAGGCTTTAAACAAAGATCTGTGTACTTGTATGAAAAACAGGCAATGGAGAATAGGCACTGACATGCCTGACTCTCCAGTAGAAATCCAATATTTTCAATAAAGAAGTCCTCAACTTACAACCATAAATGTGACAAGATTCCCCCCCCCCCAAATTTTTTGATTTTTTATTTATTTAAATAAATAAAAAATCAATGTGTGAACAGTGTGGCACCTGGGTGTCATACCTTCTAATACAAATAAAACTAATAAAATTACTCATTATTATTACATTCAGTCATGTATTTCTAATAATAATACACATTTATATTAGATTATACTCCATCATTATTCAATTATTCCATGTTATATCTTGTTATTACTTTTATTATTATAAAGTATAGAGAGAGAGAGAGAGAGAGAGAGAGAAGGAAAAGCAAATCAGAACAATAACAAAAAGGATCATCCATCCATCGTCTCTTGCCCCCTTCAATATTTTAATTGCTATGCTTTAAAAGAGAGAGAAAGGTAAAAGTAAATCAGAACAATAAAAAGGAATGGGACCAGATTTTCCATTGCTAAGCAAGATGGTTATTAAGAGAGCCGCATTCAATTTTATACACTTTTTTTGTGATGGCTATTAAACGAATAACTGCAGTTGTTTTGTGAATCATCCAGCTGTCCCATTCTGAAACCTGCTTCCCCATTGACTTTGCTTGTTGAAAGCTGACTGAGAAAGTCACAAACAGTTATCACATGATTTCTAGAATGGATGATGTTACCTAGTTTGGCTAATTAAATGTTTGCAAGATAACCCAGCTCAGAGAGCACCAAGGACCACCTGAGTTATCCCATGACCCTGAGATACCATAACTGGCATAAATACATGCCAGTTGTCGAGCACCCAAATTTTGATCACATGACTGTGGAAAGGCTGCAACCTATTGTAAGTGTGAGAGGAAAAAACGTAAGTCACTTTTTCAGTGCTTTGTGACTTTGAACAGTTGCTTAATAAATTGTTGTAATTCAAGGACTACCTGTATAGAAGAAAGGAAGGATGAAAATACTTTGCTGCTTCAACTGGTGGCAGAAGAATTGTGGGTACAGAGCTATATATTTCTTGGTACATCCGTGTTATGTTTTTCAGCATTCATCCATAAAATGCTAAATATTTATCCCAGTCCTCTACAAGCATAAGTGGGTTCAGATACCACAAGTGATCCAGCTACATAGGGAAGAGAGTAGAAGAGGAGGTTTAGTTTGGTGTATTATTTATAACTTTTAAATATTAATCACCTGCCTAAATTAAGATTTAAGGAAAATTAATTCAATATATGGGGGAAATGCTGTCCAGTAATGCATAGGCCAGAACATTTTTCTTTCTCACATTTTTGAAGTTTAGGGCAGAGGGGTTCCCAACCTAAGGACTGCGGCCCACTACTGGACCGTGGCCTATTTGCAACTGGGCTGTGTGAGTGGTGGACCAGCATACACGTGCACAGCCCAGTTCACACAAGCAGCAGGCACCGGTACACCCAGTCCCCCTTGCACAAGCGGTGGGTGCCGGCGCTTGCAGCCTGTCACCCTTGTGAGCGATGGGCATTCACACAAATGAAGCTGTGCGTGACTGGCTCTTGCATAAAACCATTAGCCTTTTCCCGCCTTCCCCCGGGGATGGGCCGCCAACCCAGAAAGGTTGGGGAATGCTGGTTTAGGGAAACTTAGAGTTAGGGCATAATTTTTACTAACAGCTCTTGGTGGCTAATTTCCCTTGCTGTGGGGTTCTTCATGTAAGATTGAGTACCAACCCCCATAATTAAAACACACTGTCTAGGCAGGATCTATCTGTTCAGCAAAATTAACTAGCAGAACCTTGAACACAGGAGAAAAATTATAAGTAACTCTAACACTCAGCTACTGGTAGGTTCTTTTACACCTCCAGTGTTATTGCATCAGGAGTAGGAATGCCCCATGAAAACTCATCATGGCTCTTCCTTTGAATCACTAAGAAAGGGGCATCAAACTCAAGGCCCGGGAGCATGATCTGGCCTGCAGAGTACTTAGATCTGGCCCACGGGCTGCCCTGAAAACAATGAAGGACTGGCCCGCGGTGCCTCTGCCAATGAAAATGGAGGCTTCAAGGGCCATAGGCAGCCATCCCAAGCTCCATTTTCACTGGCAGAGGGTTGCAGGAGTCTGTCGCAGGTGAAAATAGAGCTTGGGAGCCTGTTTTTGCTGGCGGAGTGCTCAGGTCACTACAGGCCCGACACGAGCGATCTTGATCTTGCCATGCCCACCAAGGCCACGCCCACCCAGGCCCCCAAGATTAAACACAACCCTCAATGTTTGACACCACTGCACCAGTGGTAAAATTCAATTTTTTTTGCTATCAGTTCTGTGGGCGTGGCTTGGTTGGCGTGAAGGGGAAGGACACTGCAAAATCCCCATTCCCTCCCCACTCCTTGGGGAAGGATATTGCAAAGTCTCCATTCCCACCACACTCTGGGGCCAGCCAGAGGTAGTATTTGTCAGTTCTCCGAACTACTCAAAATTTCCGCTAACGGTTCTGGTCAGAACCTGCTGAATTGCACCCGTGCCCTGCACTAAGATAAAAACTCATCAAGCTAAGGAAGGATCATCTGATATGATTGAATCTTAGACCCAGTATCTCATCGTACTGATTATGGCCATCTCACAATACCTTGCTTTGAGACCTGTTTAAAAAGGTCCCTGTGGGTTATAGTCAGCAGAATCAGTGTGTCTAGGTAGCTGCACATTTTAGTCACAATGAAACTGCTACTTGAAAGAATCAGGAACGCAAAGGTACAATTGCTAACTTCTCTTGGTCCACCCTGTGAATAGTTCTTAATAGTTTCTAATTCTTCCACTTTCTTGGCAACTTTATTCTTAAATAATAACACAAATATAGAAAACACCTCCTGTTCATTCCAAATATCAGCTTGATCTCCTCTTCCTTTGAAACACTAAGAATTCCAAGTCTGATTTTATTGGAATCCAGCAAACAATTTATCAGTATTTTTGAGACTTTTCTCCTTGGTTCAGTTTTGAGCCTGCTTTACACACTTCTCCAAAGCAACATTATCAAAAATGGTGGCACCTTGCCAGAACACTCAAAGCAGTCAGTCAGCTAGACGTCTGCTTCCTGATCCTTATATGAAGGTGAACTCAACAGAAGCCTACTATCTCTCTCAGGCCTGGACCAGACAGGGGATGAAAGGAAAGAGAGGTCAAATTTCATTCTGGAAAGGTTCCATTGATAGCTTTCAGCTCTGGGTTTCCATCTCTGGTCTCATCAACACACACACAAACACACCCTGTCTGTGTATTTATCTGTGTTTGTGTATACACACATGGGCTGTCCCACTCACTCACACACATGTAATGGTGAGTTAGTGGGTTTATTAATATTCCCCAGCATTTCCTTTAACCCAAACCCCAGACCTGTCCCAATTAAGTCCAGTCAAAAGCAGACCAATGCTAGTCCACAGAGCAATGACCAATGAATCCACAGGGCACTTGAAAGTTTCCCAAACAAGACAAACCCACCAGGCAAAATTAAATCCACACCACAAGCGAATTCACGAGGCAAGAAAAGCATCTTCAGTGCATCACCAAGTTATTGTTGAAATATTTAGGGGACTGGAAGCTAAAACATATAAATGAAATGAAATCTTTTATCAATATGGAAATGAAAATATTGACAAAATAAGGTATTTATTCTGCTAATATCCAGGAGGACTGGGGGACTGAAGGCTAAACATACAAAGAACGGTTGCAGGAACTGGGTATGTCTAGTCTGATGAAAAGAAGGACTAGGGGACACATGATAGCAGTGTTCCAATATTTCAGGAGTTGCCCTAAAGAAGAGTCAGGCTATTCTCCAAAGCACCTGAGGGTAGGACAAAAAGCAATGGGTGGAAACTAATCAAGGAGAGAAGCAACCTAGAACGGAGGAGAAATTTCCTGACAGTTAGAACGATTAATCAGTGGAACAGCTTATTTCCAGTTGTGAATGCGCCAACATTGGAAGTTTTTAAGAAGATGTTGGACAGTCGTTTGTCTGAAACGGTATAGGGTTTCCTGCCTGAGCAGGAGGTTGGACTAGAAGACCTCCAAGCTCCCTTCCAACTCTGTTATTCTATTTTCTATTTTTCTAAGTGATGTAAAGCTTTTTCTCATTACTGTTCTTTTGGCATAACAATTGGGTTGAATATCTCTAGAAAGCTATACCATAGGTCACTACAGGTAGTTGCAAGATCCAATCTGGGTTGGTCATCGGGACCAGAGGTTCATTCTTTTGAACTTTCAGACTTGTGCTGGAGCACCATCTTCAGGGAACTTCTCTACAGGTAGTCAGGTGGTGGTTAAGCAAATCTGGCTTCCCCATTGATTTTGCTCGTCGGCAGCTCCCCTGGGAAGATTGCAAATGGTAATCATGTGACCCCAGCATGCTACAACGGTCATAAATAATTTTGATTGTGGGATGCTGCAGTGGTTATAAGTGCAAGCACTGGCTGTAGGTCAATTTTTCAGCAATTTTCAGCGCAATTTCAAATGGTCTTTAAGTGAGCGTCCATCAGTTGATCACAGATTACAGTTTTCCTACTGATGAGTCCAAGCATTCTCCACATCCCTCAACCATCCCTGAGAAAATACCAAGTTTGTCCTCATTATTGTTGCAAACATAGCATTTGTTTAAGGAGCTGTAGAGAGGAGTTAACAGTATATGAGCATCCCTATGGTGATTTTTTTTTCTCCTTCAGATTCGCGCGCTCCATCTTATTTATTACCCCCTAAAATATTTTAATGTATGGGGAAATCAGCCACTAGAGGGCTCTGTTATATCTGAAGGATGTCATCCTGCATCTTCAGTATGAGAGGGGGGTGGAAATTAAGTCATAAATTATTAGATTTAATGAACTACGCCTCAAGGCCCCTTTCTGCTGCTATTATTATTATGGCAAAAAACGGCTACTCCTTTGACAGAGATTGTACTTTAGATGTGGCAATTTCACATCAATTTCAATTATCTGCAGGGCCTACACAAGGCTTTGATGTAAAGGCATTTGATGATGTGAAAAGATTTCATATAATGCCATGAACTATTCGTTTTGGGAAGCAAGCCAGATTCCCACCCCCCCACTACCTCCCCATTTCCAAATAAGCAAGGGAATGAATGAATGAATAAACACAGACACACAAACAAAGAGAGACACACAGAGAGAAAGACAGAGAAAGAGACATAAACACACATACACAGAGAGAATCATTTTGGAATTTTCAAACTATAAGATTCTGAATAAAGTTTTGTCTCCCTCTGTCAAGTGACAGAGACCAATAGCATTAAATTTTAGGAGGAAACAAGACAGATGGTTGATGATCATTTAATGGGGAAAATCCCTTTCAGAAAAAAAGTTATGTTGTTATCTAATATTATTCCTTTTCCATATATATATATATATATATATATATATATATATATATATATATATATATATATATATATATATATATATATATATATATATATATATATATATATATATATATATATATATATATATATATATATAATGGAAATACTTTTTAATGACTTAAAATGAATATTACAACATCAGGATAACTTACAGACATGTGTGCACACATACAATTTCTCTATATGTTACCTTATGTTGTAATATAGCCAAAAATGTGGTGCAACATTCTATCTTCATCAATGTCCAGTTAAGGCAATGCAGACTTTTTTCCTTCTGCAAAGATTGGCATTCAGAACCACATTGCCCTATTTAACTACCAAGTTAACACTGTTCATTCCATTTTATTCCCTTCTCTACCAAAAGCCACAATGAGGGAGTACTTTTTCTGGGAGCAGTCAAGCATTGTAAAATTGCTAGCAAACTATTTGGACAATGAGCCACATTGTAATATTTGAACCAAGGATAGGATCACTGTTCTCATTCAAATGAACCAGTCACCTAGAAACTATTAATATTATATATATATGAAAATTTATGCATGTCTACTATTACCGTGATGTGTAAAGTATACTTTGAGTTGTGTATTCTATTAAAGGGATGGTTGAATATATGCCTGCCCATACGTGAATACACAAAAGATTTTACTGAATCTGGCTATTATCAATAGCACATCAATTATTCAAAATTAAAAATATCCTGTCCGTTTTCCTTAACCATTATAAATAGCCCAATAACTGAATACAAGTAATTCAATCATTTTAAAGCAATAAATATATTCCTAAAAACCAAATCAGTACT
Source organism: Natrix helvetica (assembly GCF_964273705.1). Lineage (NCBI taxonomy): Eukaryota > Metazoa > Chordata > Lepidosauria > Squamata > Natricidae > Natrix > Natrix helvetica. The sequence goes on along the minus strand of NC_138548.1, from coordinate 211,444,844 downwards.
TTTAAAAAAATCATACTGTAATTTAACAATAGTAATCTAAATAATTTTAAAGAGCATATAGCTGTTTAGGCACTAATATTTTTCTTCTTTTGTTTCTCCCTGTACCCATGGAAGGTCATAAAATAAGTGGGAGATGTTCCACAGTGAAAAAGAAAAAAAATTCTACTCAAAGGTAAATGTAATTCCTATTTTCCCTTGATATTGTCTTCTATATCTCAAAACTGGGTAGCAAAGAGTTTGCTAATACAGGTACTCCTCAACTTATAACCACAATTGAGCCCAACGTTTCTGTTGTTAAGTGAGACATTTGTTAACTGAGTTTTGCCGCATTTTACAACATTTCTTGCCACAGTTGTTAAGCAAATCACTGCAGCTGATAAGTTAGTAACACGGTTGTTAAGGGAATCACTTTTCCCCATTGCCTTTGCTTTTCAGAAAGTTGCAAAAGGTGATTCCATGACCCTGGGACAAAGCAATGGTCATAAGGTTGAACCAGGTGCCAAGCATCTGAATTTTAATCTCATGATCATGGGCTACTACAAAGGTCGTAAATGTGAAAAATGGTTATGTCACTTGTTGTAACTTTGAACCTCCCTAAATAAACTGTCTTAAGTTGAGGACTACCTGTACTGACACTCAGTCAATTGATCAGTTAAATGATAGAGGCATCAACTAAAATGTATTTACTTGGTTGACAGTCATACCTTAAATCAAGCAGGTTGAATCTTGCAGTCTCCTGTCAGTGGGGGGTGGGGAAGTAGGAGGCTGTGAAAAATCCAACAGGTGTGCACCTGGGCCTCTGTGTCAGATGTGATATTCTTCCACATCTTTTCCTAACTCTGGGCTTTTAATTATTGGTGATGAGCAGATATTTCTTCTGGCATAACTCAACCCTGTGCACCTGGGCCAAAAATTCCTGTGTTGAAGCTATAATATGTTGGCCAGGGAGGTAGAAATTAAAGTAACAGCCTGAGCTGACAAATGATAATAAGAGGGAAAATTGGCCTGGTTTGTCTTAGTGCCTTTTTAGAGCAACATGGTCATCAAGCGGAAGCCCCATCTACAACATGGAGCCGAGGGAGTTCACTGTTCCTCAGATACCCGGGTGTGAGTCGCTGGGTATGAAATGGGGCCCAGGGAGGCAGTGGGGTCTGCTGATTGTATACTTGGCTCCTCGCTATACGTCAGCGGCCCTGCCCGAGCTCCTCGAGCTGGTCTCGGAGACGGCGGTTGAGATTCCCAGACTCTTGGTTATGGGGGATTTCAACCTGCCGTCGACGGGAGCAGCGTCTGAGGTGGCTCGGGAGTTCATGGCTTCCATGACAGCCATGGGCCTGACCCAACTAATTCAGGGCCCCACACATGAAGGCGGCCACACACTGGACCTTATCTTTGTATCTGAACAGTGGACGAGTGATCTGGGAATAGGGGATTTAGAGATTATGCCCCTGTCATGGTCAGATCACTCATATCTCCAGCTCGACTTCCCTGGCGCTACCCTCCACCGCGAGGAGGCGGAACCAGTATGTTCAAGCTGGTACCGCCCCAAGCACTTGATGGAACCGGATAGGTTCCAGGCGGAGCTTGGGCCGTTACCTGTAGCCCTAACCCGCGCTCGGTCGGAGGACCTAGTCGACGCCTGGAATAGGGCGACGGCGGGGGCCTTAGACCGGGTCGCGCCTCTGCGACCTCTCCTGCGGCAGCGAGCCACCCGGGCCCCTTGGTATACCGAGGAGCTCAGGGTGATGAAGCGCCATAGGAGACGTCTAGAGAGCAGGTGGAGGTCCTCACGCTCCGAATCTGACCGAACACAGGTAAGAGCCTTTTTACGGACTTACCTTGTGGCATTGAAAGCGGCCAAACGTAGGCATTGTGCCGCTCTCATTGCGTCTGCGGATAACCGCCCTGCCGCCCTGTTTAGGGTGACCCGCTCTCTCCTGTTGCAGGAGACGCGGGAGGCGCCCTTGCAGGGAAGAGCAGAGGAGTTTGGAGAATATCTGCAAGACAAAATCGATCAGATCCGGAGCGGGTGGACCTCCGTCAGTGGACCAGACGAGCCGCCAACAGCGAGTCTTGAGAGACCACTCTGGGAGGAGTTTGACTCTGTTGCCCCCGAGGATTTGGACAGGTTACGTGGACGGCTGCGACCCACCACTTGTTTAACGGACCCGTGCCCCTCCTGGCTGGTACTGGCAGCCTGGGAGGTGACACGAGGCTGGCTCCTGGGCCTGGTGAGCGCATCACTGGGTGAGGGATACTTACCAACCGACTTGAAAGAGGCGGTGGTGAGACCCTTGCTCAAGAGGCCTTCGCTCGACCCAATGGAGCTAGCTAACTATCGTCCAGTCTCCAACCTCCCCTTCGTGGCGAAGGTTGTTGAGAATGTGGTGGCGCAGCAGCTCCCGCGACACCTAGACGAATCCGATTATCTAGACCCACGCCAGTCCGGCTTCCGACCCGGGCACAGCACCGAGACAGCCTTGGTCGCGTTGGTCGATGATCTCTGGAGGGCCAGAGATAGGGGTTGCTCCTCTATCCTGGTCCTATTAGACCTCTCGGCGGCTTTTGATACCATCGACCATGGTATCCTATTGCGCCGGTTGGAGGGGATGGGAGTCGGAGGCACCGTTTTGCGGTGGTTCGGCTCCTACCTCTCCGACCGGAAGCAATGTGTGTTGACAGGGGGACAGAGGTCGTCCCTGAGGCCACTCACTTGTGGGGTGCCACAGGGGTCGGTCCTCTCGCCTCTCCTGTTCAACGCATATGTGAAGCCGCTGGGTGAGATCATCCGTGGTTTTGGGGTTGAGTACCATCTCTACGCTGATGATACTCAGCTGTATATTTCAACCCCAAACCACCCCAACGAGGCTGTCGAAGTGATGTCCCGGTGTTTGGAGGCCGTCGGGGTCTGGATGGGGGACAACAGACTCAAACTCAACCCCTCCAAGACCGAGTGGCTGTGGTTGCCGGCACCACGGTTCAGCCAGCTGACTCCATCGCTGGCCATAGGGGGCGAACAGTTGTCCCCTGTGGAGCGGGCGCGCAATTTGGGTGTCCTCCTTGATGCCCGGCTGTCAATGGAGGACCATGTGGCAGCCGTGGCAAGGGGGGCATTCCACCAGGTTCGCCTGGTGCGCCAATTGCGCCCCCTACTGGACCGGAGTGCCTTGCGCACGGTCACTCATGCGCTGGTGACGTCTCGCCTGGACTACTGCAACGCCCTCTACATGGGGCTTCCCTTGGGATGCGTCCGGAGACTGCAGCTAGTTCAGAACGCAGCCGCGCGGGTTATTATGGGAAGTACCCGTTACTCCCACGTAACACCTCTCCTGCGCGAGCTGCACTGGCTACCTGTAGCCTTTCGGGTGCGTTTCAAGGTATTGATCACCATCTTTAAAGCGCTCCATGGCGGAGGACCTAGTTATCTGCAGGATCGCATCCTACCACACACGTCCCTGCGACCTATCCGCTCACACAGGGAGGGCCTTCTCCTGGTGCCGTCCGCTAGGCAATGCCAGCGGGCGACACCTAGGAGTAGATCCTTCTCTGTGATGGGCCCAACCCTCTGGAATGACCTCCCCCCCGACATTAGAACCACTACTGACCTCCGCTCCTTCCGACAGAAACTGAAGACACACCTGTTCCGACTGGCTGGTTTGGCATAATTTACAACGTTTACCCCCCCTGGCATATACTTTTTACTGGCTTTTAGAGGGATAGTGTATAAATTGTATGATATTTTAAATTTTATATTGTTTATTTATTAGCTGTACAGTTTTGGTCTATTTTATCCTCCTCCTATGCATACATGTATTTTATTTGGTGTTTTTTAATACGGACTGTACACCGCCCCGAGTCCCTTTCGGGAGAGGGGGCGGTATATAAGTGCTAATAATAATAATAATAATAATAACATGTAGATCAGGGCTGTTAAACCTGCGGCCCATGGGCTGCATGCGCTGGCCACACCCATGCCCAGTTTAGCGAAAAGGGGAAAAGTCCCAATATGCCAGTCCTCAACTTATGACCGCAATTCATTTGTCCCAACCCCCGCACTCTAGGTGGCCAGGGTCTACAGAGCCAGGGCCTGAGGCTGATGTTGCGCAACGCGAGGTCCGTTGTCAATAAGGCCCCCCTCATTAATGATTTGATCTCGGAGGGGGTGCCGGACCTCGCAGGGATAACGGAGACCTGGTTGGGCCACGAGGGGGGTCTACCCCTTGTGGAAATGTGCCCACCAGGCTACTGTGCATTCCATCAGCCGCGGGCCCTGAGTAGGGGTGGTGGGGTAGCGGTGATTATAAGGGAGGGACTGGAGCTGAGGGAGTTCACTGTGCCACAGATATCCGGGTGTGAGTCTCTGTGCGTGAGGTGGGGCCCAGGGAAACAGTTGGGCTTGCTGATTGTATACTTGGCTCCTCACTATGCATCAGCGGCCCTGCCCGAGCTCCTTGAGATGATCGCAGAGATGGCGGTTGAGACCCCCAAACTATTGGTTATGGGGGATTTCAACCTGCCGTCGATAGGTGAATCATCCGAGGTAGCTCGGGAGTTCATGGCTTCCATGACAGCCATGGACCTGACCCAAATAATTCAGGGCCCCACACACGAGGGTGGCCACACTTTGGACCTTATTTTTGTCTCTGGCCAGTGGATGAGTGATCTGGGAATAGTGGAATTAGTCATTACGCCCCTGTCATGGTCAGATCACTCACTTCTCCGGCTCGACTTCCCTGGCGCTACCCCCACCGCGGGGAGGCGGAACCAGAATGTCCTAGATGGTTCCGCCACAGGCGCCTGATGGAACCGGATAGGTTCCAGACGGAGCTTGGGCCACTTCCTGTAGCCCTGACCCGCTCCCGGATGGAGGACCTGGTGGCCGCATGGAATAGTGCGGCGGCCGGGGCCTTGGACCGGGTTGCGCCTTTGCGGCCTCTCTTGCAGCAGCGAGCCACCCTGGCCCCTTGGTTTACTGAGGAGCTAAGGGTGATGAAACGCCACAAGAGACACCTAGAAAGCAGATGGAGATCTTCACGCTCCGAATCGGACCAAACACAGGTAAGAGCCTATTTACGGACTTACCTTGTGGCATTAAGAGTGGCCAAACATCGATACTGTGCCACTCTTATTGTGTCCGCAGATAACCGCCCTGCCGCCCTGTTTCGGGTGACCCGCTCCCTCCTTTCACAGAGGCCGCGGGAAGCCCCTCTGCAGGGTAGAGCAGAGGAATTTGGGGAATATCTGCAGGACAAAATCGCTCAAATCCGGAGTGGATGGGTCCCCCTCAGTAGTCTAGAGGGGACGTCAGAGCCGAGTCTTGAGGGACCATTCTGGGAGGAGTTTGACTCTGTTGCCGCCGATGATATGGACAGGTTGCGTGGGCGACTGCGAGCCACTACATGTTTACTGGACCCGTGTCCCTCCTGGCTTATACTGGCAGCCTGGGAGGTTACACGAGGCTGGCTCCAGGAGCTAGTGAACGCTTCATTGAGTGAGGGGTCCTTGCCGGCCGTCTTGAAAGAAGCGGTGGTGAGGCCCTTACTCAAGAAGCCTTCTCTGGATCCAACTGAGTTAGCTAATTATTGTCCCGTCTCCAACCTTCCCTTTCTTGCGAAAGTTGTAGAGAGTGTAGTGGCACAACAGCTCCCACGCCACCTGGAGGAAATTGACTATCTAGACCCGCGCCAGTCCGGTTTCCGGCCCGGGCACAGCACGGAGACGGCCTTGGTCGTGTTGGTGGATGATCTCTGGAGGGCCAGGGATGGGGGTTGCTCCTCCATCCTGGTCCTATTAGACCTCTCAGCGGCTTTTGATACCATCGACCATGGTATCCTACTGCGCCGGCTGGAGGGGCTGGGGGTGAGGGGCACCGTTTTGCGGTGGTTCTCCTCCTACCTCTCCGACCGGACGCAATGTGTGCTGGCAGGGGAGCAGAGGTCGACCCTGAGGCCGCTCACTTGTGGGGTGCCACAGGGGTTGGTCCTCTCGCCTCTCCTGTTCAACATGTATATGAAGCTGCTGGGTGAGATCATTCATGGTTTTGGGGTCGAGTACCATCTGTACGCTGATGATACTCAGCTGTACATCTCCACCCCGAACCACCCCAACGAGGCCGTCGAAGTGATGTCTCGGTGCCTGGAGGCCGTACGGGTCTGGATGGGAAGCAACAGACTCAAACTCAACCCCTCCAAGACGGAGTGGCTGTGGTTACCGGCACCCCGATTCAACCAGTGGGTTCCATCACTGGCCATTGGCGGCGAACAACTGGCCCCCGTGGAGTGGGCACGCAATTTGGGCGTCCTCCTGGATGCCTGGCTGTCGATGGATGACCATGTGACAGCCGTGGCTAGGGGGGCGTTCCACCAGGTTCGCCTGGTGCGCCAATTGCGTCCCCTATTGGATTGGGACGCCCTTCGCACAGTCACTCATGCGACGGTGACGTCCCGTCTGAACTATTGCAATGCTCTCTACATGGGGCTTCCCTTGAGATGCACCCGAAGACTGCAGCTGGTCCAGAATGCGGCCGCGCGGGCAATTATGGGATGTACTAGGTACTCCCATGTAACACCTCTCCTGCGCGGGCTGCACTGGCTACCTGTGGTTTTTCGGGTGCGTTTCAAGGTGCTGACTATGATCTTCAAAGCGTTCCATGGCACAGGACCTAGTTATCTGCGGGAGCGCATCCTACCCCATACATCCCTGCGACCAATTCGTTCTCACAGAGAGGGGCTCCTCCGGGTGCCGTCCACCAGACAATGCCAGCGGGCGGTGCCCAGGAGTAGGTCCTTCTCTGTGATGGGCCCGACCCTATGGAATGACCTCCCCCCCGATATTAGAACAACTACCGATCTCCGCTCCTTCCGCGAGAAATTAAAGACCCACCTGTTCCATTTAGCCGGCCTGGCCTAACCGTTGTTTTAATTTCCAACACTTCTGCCCGGTATTTTAATCCCTGGGGATAGATGTTTTAGATTGCTTTTAATTTTTGTTTTAGAACGGTTTTATATTGTTTTGTTTTATGGGTATCCGATATTGTATTTTGGATGTGGTTTTTAGCTGTGTGTTGTACACCGCCCCGAGTCCCTTCGGGGAGAGGGAGCGGTTTATAAATGTAATAAATAAATAAATAAATAAATTGAGCCCAACACTTTTGTTGCTAAGTGAATTTTGCCCCATGTTACAACCTTTCTTGCCATAGTTGTTAAATGAATCACTGCAGTTGTTAAGTTAGTATCATAGTCGTTAAGTGAATCAGGCTTCCCCATTGACTTTGCTTGTCAGAAGGTTGCAAAAGATGATCACATGACCTTGGGAAACAGCAATGGTCACAAATATAAGTCTGTGTCAGAATTTTGATCACATGAAGATGGGGATTCTGCAAGGGAGGTAAGTGTGAAAAACGGCCATAACTCACATTTTTTACTTTGAACAGTCACTAAATGAACTGTTGTAAGTCAAGGACTACCTGTAGTCTATTTATCAGTGAATCACAGGGCTCCCAAGCTTGGTCTGCCAATGTAAGCTCAAGCATTTATCCTCTTAAGGTTCTTACCCTACAGGCTGTGAATCTAGAATCTAACTTTATAGATAAGATAAATGTTGAAGAATGCAAAATGATCTTTAAATCTGTAAAGAGAGGTCTTGATCTGTGACAATGAATGGATTTGTAAATTATTTTTGTATGCGCACCCTATTTTAATTCTTTCCAGTTTAGATTGTCAGTAATGTCTGGTTTAAATGTCCTAGCGTTCCACATAACTTATACAAATTGCACATGTATTTCTTTTTTGATATTCATGCTGAAATCTGAAACACGTCATTTGAACAGGAAACCAAGTTCAATTCAATTAAACTTTGCTTACTAAAAAGCAGTATTCTGAAATCAAATCAGCTGAGTTAAAATCAACACAGAACATAGTAACAAGCACTAAACATGATGGAGAATCACTTGTGGTTCAGATGTGAACTCTAATATGCTCTCTCAGCACTGGTAGATTGTTGCTTGTAAAAGATTACACAACCAATTTCAACCACTTATAGACTGCAAATGGGAAACTTCTGAATTTAGGCATTTTTAATATTTCACTCCACTTGTTTCATTTACAACATGATACCCACATGGGCACCAACAATCTGAATTGTGTCTCTTCAGAGCAAATTTGGGCGGAATGAAAGAATTACAAAATAAAAGCTTTTCCTTTTGCTTTCATTTATTTTCTGTGGCAATGTACTGGAACTATTAAAAGACTATCAAGAGTTTAGAAAGCTATCTTAATGTGCCTCCATGGCCCCAATTAAATAACTAACTTGTCTCCAGCCAGTCTAAACAATAAGAGGCTAAGAAAGGTTGGGCTAGGAGCACTATTGCTATATGATAATGAAGAGTTAAGTTTTCTGACCTCACCTCTAATGGATATCTGGATTTGTGTAATTCAAAATTGACAGTCCTACTTGTGCCTGTTTCATTCCATTATTGTTCAGATGACAAGAGAAGGTAGGAAGCAGTAAAAACTGGAATGCTTTGTGTAACACCATCATGTATGTTTCCTCACAATTAGTCTTACTTACATACTGATGCTTATATATGTGTGTGGCAGAACGTGGAGTGGATTCAAGAAAAATCAGACTAGAGTCTCTACATAGCCATAAATGAACCAAGTCTAACCCCTCTTGAATGCTACTGAATTTTGGGTTAGCACTATCTCTGCATTAAACAAGAGTTAATGCCAAGGCAGTGCTAACCTAGAATGGAGTAGATTCTTGTGTGTAGGCATTCTTAGTAATAAATCAATTTAATTGAAATTTCATGTGTGATCCAGATCTTTCACATCTCATAATATAGCTAAGATAACCTTGGTATTTAGGTTGTTTTCTTCTGGATCTTTAAGCTGCAAAACATTTAGCTGCAAGACACCAGGGACAGCCCAAAGGATACAGATCCCACCCCCCAAATCAATGTAAGCTTATAATGAGGCAGAGGCCAAAATTGTTGACCTTTAACCTCTATTAAAGGCATTATTCCCCACTTAGCATCCTAGATATTCCCAATTCTCACTTGGGTTATTTGAGGTCTAAAAAGGTCAAGCTTATCTGCAAAAATCAAGGGTGTTTTGAGTAAAGATACCTTACACCAGATTCTAGTGATGTGGTTGAATGCATGCAATGTTGTTGACACACCTGAGCATAACTTTCTACTCTAGTCAATAGCCCTGTTTCCCATTTGACTCTGCTTAATCTTCTAGATTAGTCAAGGCCAACTAGATCAGGGATGTCAAACTCGTTTCATTATGGTGTCACATATCATGTCTTTTTTCCCTTTTGCTAAACCGGGTGTGGATGTGGCCAGCACATGACGCATCTAGCTCGTGGGCCACGAGTTTGACACCACTGAACTAGATTTTGCTGTCAGGCTGGGTAGGATTGTTGCAGACTATTCTATAAAATGTTTGCCTTCTGCTTTTAACAGACTTGTCCCAGACCAAGAAATAGTGAGCCCAATCATCTACTTTGCACTCTGACTGCTGTTAAGTAAAACCATAGTATAATGGCTAAACTGAGTTTCTTATAGATTTTTGTTTGCATCTGTTTCTTTGCCAGTTTGGACGATCGCTGATTGTGTCTCAGAGATCTGAAGAGGCTACTAAAAATTGCAGCGAAATGCTGCTTCTTAGTGTACAAAGTGCTGCTTTCAGGGCTGATAGAAACAACATGGTAGGGCATGAGTAAGTATAGGCAGTCTTTGTAGGTTCTAGCAAGGCTACCAATGTTGGTTTAGGAATATTTTTTATCTTTTGTTCTTATAACTGTCAGTAATTAAATCTTCAGAAATGAGTAGATGGAAGATTTTCATAGCATGCAAAATAGAATTGGCAGAGGAAACTACATAGAGGGCAATTAAAAAAAGGTACAAAATTTCATCCCAGGTTAAGAAAAGTCTCATACCTAAGGGTTTTGGAATTTTTAATGGTTCTTCCAAGATTTCCCTTTGTAAATAAAAATTCTAAAGCAATTGACTCTGAACAAATAAAATTGAAGTCAAGGTATCCTAACTGGATGAGGAATTTAAACTCAGAATCCAGGGTGTAAACACATTTTATTTCAGCTTCTTTCTTGCAGCAAAGATCAGGCAGTGAGCATGCAATTGATGAAAAAGTTGTTAGTTGGTTGCAAAACATGGATCTGTCACCTTACTGCAAGAAAACAGAAGGTATTTAAAGTGGGTTTGTCTTAATGACAGGTTGAAGAGATAAAAATAGAATTCACAAACCACACACACACACACACGTATTATCAAAATCTACTGTCGCATTCAGTGAGCACTCTGAGTTATTTCCAATCCTCCGTGGAATAGCTTCCCTGTTTAAATTCAGTGGCGTGAGCAGAATTCATCCATTTTTGAGGTAAAAGATGAGGGATCTCTGCCTTTGGTTAATTGATGGGGCACATTTTTAGCATTCACGGCCAAAAAAGGGCAAAGCTCACTGGCTCTTTTTACAACCGAGAGTGTGAGTTATTTTGGGGAAGGTTCATACCACGCTGTGGCCATCTTTGCTACAAGCACACACTGTAGCTTTTCATGAGCGTAGAAAAGTTAGGAACCTTCTTCAAAGAAATCCCTAGTGCATTAATGAGCATCAAAATTACAATAGTGTTTTTTGTCTTGTGGCAACAATCATGAGATCATTGAAAGTTTTTGGAGTATTAGAGGAGGTGTCAAGTTACTGAAGTTTATACTTGTCTGGAGTAATCTTTTATATGTTTATTTCTTTTAATTTTTTATATTTCTTTGTACTTCTTTTTTTCTCTTTATTTTTTTATACTTTCCTTAGTTTGTATTTGTCTTTTATCTTTGTGTTTGCAAACTCTAATAATTATTATGAACAAGAATAGTATTAATCAAATTTATATGACTTCCCATCTCATGGAAAATGACACCATACAACATTCCAAAAAACAATAAATATAAGACAATTGTTGCATAAACGTTATATTTTTTTAAAAAAATGTTTATTAATCAAATTTGATATGCATTTAAGCTACTTTGTGTAAATGAAGAAGTTGACATAACTTCTTCAAAAGTTTTGTCTTCTCCGATAGATTTGCATTTGCAACTTGTTTCTCAGCCTTTTTCATTTTGTTGTCTCTAGAAGCACTTTGTCCAACTGGGTGACTGTAGGGCAGTCGCACGCTCTCTCAGTGCAACACAGGGTTGTTGTTGTGGGGGGGGGGGGAAGGCGGAAGAAGGGGTGTTGGTTCACCATCTTGAATTATTTGTAAAAATAATAAAGATGGGATATGAAATAAATAAAATAATAATAAATTAACTCCAAGCTACAAAGAGTCATGTATTGATGTATTGCAAATTTAACTGATCTTAAGATTCGGGAACAATGCCTTTGAATTAGTAGAATTCTGCTTTGGAGCATTAATTCATAAATCCCATAATTTTGTGTTGATTATGCACTCTGGAGCCCGGATTCTGCTTGGAGAGGAAACGGCAGGGAAGAAAAATGTAATCTCCACTTTCCCATTCACATAAGATCAGTTCCAAAGGCAGCTGCTTCTTTGCAAAGAAATATTTCAGTTATTGGCCAAAAAGCATCTGGTGAGGGCAGTGTGAGGATTGAATGTTGTTTGTTTAACTGCTGTTCTATTAAAAAATGCAACGCTTCCCAAGGATGCTTTGGAGAGTACATACAGCCGTTTTGTATCTGGTTTGAAAAAAGATCGAGTCACAAAACTAGGAGATTGATGTATCAAGCAGGAATTGGAGAATTTGCCTTAAAATTCTGTATGGTGTTTAAACCAGTTTGGTCTATTGGTTAAGGGCACCTGGCTGGAAAGCAGGAGACTAATCCCACTTTAGCCATGAAAGTCACCTGGGTGACCTTGGGCCAGTCATTCTCCTCAGGCCAATTCACCTCACAGGGTTGTTGTTGTTGTTGTGGGGAAAATAGGAGGTAGATGTGTTAGATACGTTCACTGCCTTCAGGTATTTCTAAAAATAATAAATGTGGGAAATAAGTAAGTAGAAAAACAGAAATGTATCCTAATATTTGAACACTAACTGAACAAGTTACTATATTTCGGAGCTCAGGGTTAATTAATAGAGAAACTGGCCTAACCAATTTTAGGCAATAGTCAACAGTTACACGTACTGATATCCCTTCTATCTGGAGAATGAATGCCTGCCAAGCATCTGTGATTTACTTTTAAGGAAATATAATATATTGTGCATTTCCTTCCAATTTATGCCACTCAAAGATACTTATTACATACAATTCTATGCCATTCGAACCAGACCATTTAGACCACAAACTCCAACTCTCTGAGTCTAGGAATTTAAATTAAAGCATCCCAGACAAATGGCAGCACAGCTTTGCTTGAACACATCCATGAAAGCATGCTCACTACTTCCAATGAGCAATTTATTCCATTATTAAAATATTCATAGGCTTAAGAATCTTTTTTAAAGAACATTGTAATATGCTTTCCTATAACTTTAATCAATTATTCTGCAAGGAAAAAAACTTCAAGTTATTCTTTAGAACCAAAGATGTTTCCTTTTATGTTGATCTCTAATACAGGAGATTTAACTAAGGAGATAAATGTATCCTGATTTATTTTCTCATTCTTTTTCTATTTATTCATCTCTCCTTACCTATACACACACATAAACCCTGAATTGATGGGTGCCAATTTTGTAATTGCTTAGATTTAACTGGGTCTAACCCCAACAAGTATAATTAAATCATTTATTTATTTACTTATAAAGTATTTATATAGCTGTCCATCTTCTAAGTAACTCTGGGCAGCCACCAATCAAACGTTAAAACGAATAGAAAAGCATACAAAACTATAAAGCTCAACAGATTAAAACATTAAAAACAACAAAGACCTGGCGTCAAGTCAAATTTCTAATGTGGAACTATCCAATCTTATCCCAGTGCTTGGGGGAAAAGCTAGGTGTTAAAATTTTACAGAAGGCTAGAAGGGTGTAGGTCTGCCCAACATAGATAGCAATATCTAAGGGTTTCCCCACCCTATCTGATCTGGTAGGATGGGTAGATGTCCTGCAGATAACCTGGTCCTGTGCCATTTAGGGCTTTAAAAGTGCTGAATAGCACCTTGTATTGCACCCAGAATTAAACTGGAAGCCAGTGCAGCTCCCTAACTAAGGTGCTACATGGGCAAACCCATTACTGTGCTCACTGCTGCATTGTGGACCAGTGGTATATTAACCATTAAGCAGACTAAGCACCTGCTTAGGGCTCCAGGCCCAAGGGGGAACCACAAAGTTGAGAAAGAAAAACCCAATGAAGTTGTACAGTATGTACAAAGGAGGGGGGCACCAAGATTTGTCAGTGCTTAGGGCACCAGTGAGCCTTAATCTGCCACTGTAGTTGACATTTGGAGATGTCTGGATTTGACAGTTACCTTTTTTGCAGGCTTTTTACTTCTGAACTACATTCCCTCCAGTGGTGAAATTCAAACATTTTTAACCGGTCCTGTGGGCATGGCTTGGTGGGTGTGGCAGGGGAAGGAAACTGCAAAATATCCATTCCCACTCCACTCTGGGGCCAGTCAGAGGTGGTATCTGCCATTTCTCCAAACTACTCAACATTTGCTACGGGTTCTCCAGAACCTGTGAGAACCAGCTGGATTTCACCCAATTCCCTACATAGGCACAAAATACGGAGTAAAGCTATCCTTCCAGGCTTATTGTATCCTTTTTAGGGGAGTGGGGGGAATGAACTATTTTAACTGGTAAAAAACGACACTAAGCACAACGCAGCTGAGCGAAATTACATTGCAACTAGGTAGGTTATTTCACCGTTTTCAGAACTGAGGCAGAAAGCTTGTCTATTTTGGACTTAGCATGAAGCCTACCGGAACTTCGGAATAACTATTCATCATAACCTATGCATTGGAATGACCTATGCTTATTCCGAAGAAGCTCAAAGACACAAAACCTTGCTGGCAACTAGTTGGTCTCCCAGATAGCTGGCAAAAATGCACTAGGTTCTCCGTTGGTTTGTCAGTCCTGTTGAGGTCCTATTTCCTCCCTCTTCGGAAATTTCCTCCACTTGGGAACTCCCCCCTCCTCCCCCGCAATCATCTGCCCCCCCCAAAAAAAACCCAGCGCTTGACAAAACGCCGCACAAACTCTCTGCCACTTGGCCTCCCTCTGGGCGCCAAGCTTCGAGCCACGTGCACCGCAAAACCAGAGTCAGGCCAGCTAAGCTGCGCGCGTAGGTGGACGCGTTCTGTCCCGCCGGAGCCGGCAGCTCCGCCTTCTGCCTGCCTGCGCTCTTTTTTTTTTTTTTTCTACTGTAGATCGTTCTCTGGGTATTATGTCCGAAACTGGGAATGGGTCTCCTTGGCCGGGACATGGGAGAAGCACTTAACGCTGGAGAAGGCGGCTCTCCATCAAAGAGCTTCTGGGCTGCCTCCTAAACTTAGTTCCTCAAATATAAACCTTGCTACATTTAATGGGACTTCTTAACTGTTGAGTAAGGCTCACGCCCGGCCTTCACAGCCACCTTTTCCTCCCAAGAGAGATCTTGGGCACTTACGGGGTCATTTACGTTTGATCGTCTTTTCTCTCCCTGGAAATGGCGATGCAATAATGGGAAGAGGGATCGGGCAGGGCTGGGACAGCGAGTATCGTCGTGTGCGGCGGGGACGAGGGGGGGAGGGGATCGCTCTCATTAGCCAGTATGTTTCTCATACCCTCCTCCGAGAGGGAAAAGGGGTCAGGAAGGGAGAAATTGAATGAAATGAGGGGGAGGGAGGTTATTCTGCCTATTTGGTCGTTTGCGCCCACTCAGTTCAGGAAACGCCACTCGATCATCTCAGCCATGGGGGTGGGGGTGAGGTAGTCAAAACTCAGACCACCTTCCCAAGCCATTTTCCCCAGCGTTAATTCAGAGTTGAATTAATCAGCGTCATTAATAGCATTTAGACGTATATACTGCTTCACAGTGCTCTTTACAGCTCTCTCTAAGCGGTTTACAGAGTCAACCTATTGCCCCCAACAATCTGGGTCCTCATTTTGCCCACCTCGGAAGGATGGGAGGCTGAGTCAAGCTTGAGCCTGGTGAAATTCGAACTGCTAAATTTCAGGCACCCGGCAGTCAGCAGAAGTAGCCTGCAATTACTGCACATTAAGCGGCGGAGAGAATGGCCCTAGAAAAACAACAACGGCGGGAAAATACAGGAGATATTTCTTGGGCCAAGCTGGGAAAAACGATTCGTGAGCTGAGGATTTAAACGGGACACACGCCTTAAAAGTAGCGGGGTATATTTAGTACGCAAGGGAAACAGTGAGGTTGAAGCATCTTGAGAGGGGGAAGAAAAGGGGATGCTGCGGACGGGTTCTCGGGAAAAGAAGGCAACAGGTGGGGAGGGCAAAGCGCTTTCCCCCCGGACCTGGTTGATGCTGCGCGCGTATCGTGTAGGCAAGCTTGCTTTAAGAATCCGGATAAAGTAAAGTAATCAGTCTCACTTCCCGATTTGTAGAAAAATCGGATGCAAAAAAGTGGGAGACTCTGGAGAAATGGAAGTTACGCCGACCCCGGGAGTCCAATTGAGCTGCTGCGCTCCCAGCCAGATTCCCAGCTCAAGAGCTCCGCGCGCTGTTCTCCGAAGTTGCTCCTTGGAGAGGAGAGCGAGAGATGGACGGGGCTGATGATGGAGATTCGCATATGAGGTCTGCCAGCCGCCGAAGCTGTAGGGGGGTGGGGGTGGAGGAGATGGTACGAGTGTGCCTGTATGGAGCGGGGCTGGAGAGGGAAGAGGGCCACAGACCCCTCCCTCTCGTCTGGTTGCCACCCGTTTTGGCTGCAGGAGTTGGACTTGAGGAGATCGATCAAGAGGAGGGGTCTCTAACTTGGGGACAAGGCTGAAAGCTCAGATTACAGCTCAGCTGGGGGCCAGGGGAGGACTGAGACCTGGGCATATACACGGGCTGCTAGAAGGCAGAGGGGAGCATCAGCCGCGGTGCTTCAGCCCAGAGCCCTCGGCTAAGGGTTTCTGCTGGGCCTTTTGCTACTTTGGATTCTCTTGCTGTTTTTTGTTTTTTTTAAAGACCGCGGAGGATCGACTGCATGAAGGCTCGGTAGCCACTGCGGAAACTACCACCACTTACTATCACCTCCTCCTCCTTTCTCATCCACACGAAGTTCCTGCATGTCTAACATTTAGACATGTTCAGCTTTCTGGATTCAAGGACTCTGGTGCTCCTGGCAGCTACTCAAGTAATTTTATTAGAAGTTGTCAATTGTCAGAAAGAGGATACACGTAAGTTACACCTTTCTTTCTCTTGTCCAGAAAGCAGGGGGGAAAGCAAGTTGATGAGGAATAATAAATTAGGGGGGGGGGAAATCAGGAGAACAAGCAAACTTTTTTTTTATTCACTTGTGGATTTGTACAATTAAACTTCCTCCTTTGAATTAATCTCCCTCCATCTCGTTCTTGCACTTGGTTTCTCTTCTTTCGGCTCCTCAAATTCTTTCCTGCGCAGAGAGATGCTGTTCCATCCTCCTAATTAGTCTGAAATCCCAATCTGTTCTTTGTAATGCTTGGTTACTCAAAAACAAGAGCCACATTTAGCACAATCTAATTCAAGTGCTGTACCGTTTCTTCTCTGCGCCTTCCAAACAAGTAGGGTGAGCTGGGGATAAGTTTTTTAAAATTATTATTATTATGTGTGTTTAAAGCATTATGTGCCTTCATCTAAAGATCTCCAGAAAACAGTATGGTAAAAAATCATATTCTCAACTCAGAGAGCATAAAATGACCCCTCCAATCCCTTGTTGGTGGAATGAAAGGGTTAACTGAATGATTTGTATAGGGGCTCATTGAGGGGGGGTCAAGACAAAAGAGAACATACCAGGAAGATTTTGGGGGGGGGGGAATCACAAAGAAAGATATTTATCCATAAGATCTAGTGTCTCTCCCCTAGTTCAGTTAGGGATGTGGAGTAAGGTGCAGATGGGGAATTTGATAGCTAACAGGTTTTTTTTTTTTTTGGTAGCTGAAGGAACAGGAGGAAAAATTTCCTCAACTCAAAAGAGGCCACCTGAGGGGTACAAAACATTCCAGAGGCACATCAGTCCATTTATTCTACTCTCACTCTTCACCTCCCCCCACATACTTAGAGGCATGGGAATCCTTCCTGTGTATTAGGGAATTGTGTATAACCATCCCCATCCCCCCTTCTTCTCTCCAAAGCTTTCATCAACTTACCCTCTCAATCATTACAAAATTTAGAGCCAAGTTCTCCCTTTTTCTGCCGCTCATTCAGAGAAAGCCTTTGTTGTTTGCAGTATTTTATTCAAGAGTGAAAATTGAGTAGGTAGAAACAATTCCTCCCTTCCTATATTTTGGGCAGGTTTTCTTCTGTTTGAATTCCATCCTTTCCTCCAGATATTAAATCAATTGCAGGGATCATAATCATGGAAGCTGGTGGAATTTCCTTTTTTTGCTCCTGATCTTGGGCCTTGCTTTCTCCCGGTGCAAAATTCCAGAGAAAGAGTCTAATTCTTTTTTTACTATTAATATGCTATAATCTCTGCAGTTGAGTCTTTTGAGTTGGTAAGAGAAAGAGCCAACTTTCAGCTTTTCCTGGGGTGGTTCAAGAAAGGGACCTGACATAGGTTGCTAGCCCTACTGATCAAAAGGTATTGAGGAGTTAGTCTACTCTCTGCTTCTAACAACCATAACAAACTGGGAAAACACTGGAGGACTACCAGTGGAAAAGAGCAGGAGAACTGTGTTAGTTTGTGGTGATCAAAAAACAAACAAATACCAGGAGTCAGGAGTTGCACTTTTTCTGACTAACACACTTTATTAAGAGGCACAAGCTTTCAGTGAACTAAGCAGGGCAACTGCACGCTGAAAGTAGCTTGGAAACACACTGAATCTTGGGAGATGATTTGTAATTCCCGATCACAATCAGGTGCTTTTTCTCTTATTAATCAGCTGGGGTGCAGAGCGTTAAATGTAGTCTTTCTAAGCTTAGCATCTTTTCTCACATCTTTTACCATGATTAAAGCACTGTGGCTTAGAGATTCAGAAACATGCAGGAGAAGCAAAGTGTTCATTGGCAAATACCATTTAATTTTCTTTTTGGTTTTTAAAAGCATATTTTCATATTCTCATGAAGGGGAAAGTTTTTAATCCAGGTGCTTATTTGGAGAGTCTCATTTTTTCCCTTTTACACACTGATCGCCCCCCCCCCCTCAAGTGTACTCCAAGGTTAGGGTGTAAGCTGAATCCTTGCTTTATGCAGGTTTATTTGCCTTGAGTAGCAATAGCTTCCAGATGCTGAAAGGCTGCCCATGTTTATTTAAAGTAGTCCCTACCGGAGCAATGTGAATTGCTCTCTGTGTGCATTTGAGAAAAGGTCCATTCATGAGTGGAGGGTCCCTTGGGCTCCAACTGGCTCTGCTGACTTGTGCACAATAGCCCCCCTGTCAGATCATTGCTGCTATCAGGCCTTTGCTAAGAAGTTAAAGAAAAGGAGAGGAGGGGGAGGGAAGAGATGCAAGTGCAAATGAGGTGCATTTTTAATATACTTTTTCTGATCTCTTCCCTATGAAGTACAATTTTTATTTCACTAACCTAAGGAGCGGGGGTTTCAGAGAGAGAGTGAATGAGAGTTAATCTGAAGTTTAAATTACAGTACCAAAGTCTTTCTCTGCCTTCTGGTTTGAACTCTTCCACCACTCTCCATCTGCCATATCCTTCACCAATCCGACATTAGTTTGGTCTTCTGTTGCCTAATAACCCCCCACACACACACATTTTAAATTAAAAAAAACACATTTTACTCTTCCTTAGAGTTATCAAGAATTAATTCAGGTCACTACTGTTTCTTAGATCCAGGTTGAAAGGAGCTGGAGCAAATTGGGTGGCCTCTAATATCCTCCCTTCCCCCATTATAGCCACGAATTGGTGTTAGGGATTGCAAAGTGAATTAATTATGTGGCCCAATATAGCTGTTCTAAGTCCTAAACCTCTTCCACCAGAAATGCTATCAGTTCAGCCAAGTGGCTCTTCAAACCACCATGAAATGAGACTATGCTTGATTATAAGTGATAGTTTGTTAAACGGCAAGGTCTGCTGAGTGAGGACTGAGGGAACTCTAGATCAGCAGTAGAGAGAAAGGGGGGCAACTACTATAGCTGAACTAAGACTGAGAATAAACATAACTTATACATCTGTGATTAGGTTTTAGGCTTGCCGAGTATTTTTTATGAAGTTGGTATCACTGTACCCAAGAGGTAATTTATAGCAAGCAAAATACGTTTGATGTGGCAGGAAGTAATAAAGACAATGCAGGAATACTCTTGGGCAAGCAATTGCTACTTTAGCAGTTACCCTGGAAGTAACTAATACTCTAGCAATATCTTACAGGAATCCATTACCCTAATTACCCTATAACTATAATCGCTGGGTAATACATTCTGTTAGGTCAAGTAGGCATTATCCTGCAGCTGAGGTAACTAATGCTCTAGCCTTTATCTCACAAATACCTACTACTGGTACCCTAGTTATTAATTTGCAAGTAATTATTATCCTGGCTCTTACCTTGCAGGTAGCTATTACCCAAGCCATTACTTCACAAATAAGCATTGTCTTGCCTCATGGGTGGCTATAGCCTCCTAGCACACCTCGGATAGCTGATGGTGAGGATAAATGAAAAATGTGACATGCTAAGTGTCTTGAGTCCACAGAGCTGGTAGGAAGGAATCCTAAAAGATACTCTATTTATTCAGCACTACTGGGGTACTATCTAGGATTTTGAGTAATGCAATCCCAGAAGGGGTTTTCAGAGGAAGACAAAAAATGATTATACAAGTATTTGTAAGACACTTCTTAAGAAGATATGCCGAAGCAACTTGGGATGTTCAGTCTGGAGAAACGGAAACTGAGGACAGACACGATAACCATTGTTCAGGTACATAAAGGGAAACTAAAGGGAAGTGATCAAAACTGCTCTCCACAGCTACAGAAACTAGAACCAGAAATAATAGCCTATAAATAAACAAAATGCTGCTACTTAGATTTGTTTTAAATATTTCCTGAAAGTAAAATTTTTGTATCAGTGGAACAGTTTACCTGAGTGTTCTGGATTCTCCATCTCTGGGTTTTTTTAAAAAAAAGTCTGGAGAGCTGCCTATCATAGATGGTTTCAATTGATTTTCCTGCACATTGCTGGACAGATGATTGGCCATGAATGTTATCATCATTGTTGTGAGGAACCCTGAGATAAATTTATGGGTACTACTTATGTGGAAGTAGGGATGGGGTTGGGAGCAGCTAACCAAAGGCCTTTATCCTCTATTTGTGAATAGCAAAATGCCCTCGTAACCTGTGGGAAGTTGATGAGATGTTCTTGGAGGGGGCTGGTTGGGAATAATGGAGGTCAATGTTGTATCACTGGCACAAATGCTGCTATTTCTTTCGCTCTTGGTTTCTGCTGCATTTGTCTCTTAACCTGCTTTCTCCTTTCCCTTTCCTTCTGGCACAGAGGAGGCAGGCAGCTGTGTACAGGATGGGCAGAGATATAGTGATAAAGATGTGTGGAAACCTGAACCGTGCCAGATCTGTGTTTGTGACACTGGCACTGTCCTCTGCGACGATATTCTCTGCGAAGAAATGAGAGACTGTCCCAGGCATGAGATACCCTTCGGAGAATGTTGCCCTATATGTTCTACTGATCAGCCCACCGCCAGTGGTTGTAATTTATTTATTTCTATTTCATATAAATAAATTACTTGAGAGATGATAGAACCAAACAAGAAAGATGAATAAGAGCCATGGATGTGACTCAGATGTTTTCGCATCCATGAAAGGCAATTGCTGCAAAAGGCTACTTCTCACAATTCCTCAATCTGTGTTTATGACGTAGAAGAGATTAATTAATTGAACCATGAATGTATGACAGAAGAAGATGGGCAGCATTGTTGATCAACTATTAACTTGTCTAAGACAGCCAATACATTTATTAACAGTGCAGGCATTTTAGACACATTCTAGTAATTTCAAAAATTTTCCTCAGCAAGTAGAAGGTTTTTAACAACTATGGCACCAACTTTTTCCTTTGCATTTACTGTTGCTTTAAAACATTGAGGAAGTGGGAAGAAGCTTCCTAATGCTAAATATGTCTTCCACTACACACCGTTGAACTGTGATTTCTGTGTCAGAATTTATAGGGTGACCTAGATAATGGAAAGGTTTTTTTATAGTCCTATAAAAGACTAATCAGGTATTGATATCAGGTATCAGATGGCAAAAACTTTTCCATGGGGTTTTTGAAGGACGAGGAATTTCATTCTTAATATCTAAATTTAATGATGTGCATAAATCACAGCTTGTGGCTACCATTAAAAAGAGTGATGCTGATGCTATATAGTGCTTTATTAAAATACAGTATTTTATTAGTGTACCCATGTTCAATAAACTTAAAGGAGTATGTAAGCAGCTAATCGGCACATCCTATTAATGCCAATGTGTATTTGGCACACATTTTCTAAACAGTACCTATTGCCTTATGCTTTATCAGCTTTCACTTAGTATGCCAATCAAAGTTATGTAAAAAAAATTATAAGGGCCAAGTATGAGGAACACAAGTGCCTTTCAACTTTCCCTCTTTGATCAGCATTCCTATTGAAGGCTAGTGTTTGGAAGGATGTAAAATGCTCAAGTAATTTTGGAGTTACTGATCACATCAACAAAGCAGGAGAAGTAGATAGCAGTTGTCCTTTTGGTGAAATGTGTTTTTGGTCACAGCAAAAAACGTGTATGGTTCAGCCTTGAGAAATCTACGAGGGTAAGCTAAAAAAAAGTCAAGATATTAGTTTTGATTGGATGATCACGGCTGCCATTTTTTACTTTTTGCACTCAACAGACACACACACACACACACACACACACACCTGCCTAGCAGATAACTCTGGCTCCTCCCATATGTTATATCTCTCTGGAGCCTTAAAGCCCAGTAAAGAATTCCTGGTTCATTAATTGAGGGGTGGGGGAAAGGCCTCAAGCATCAAGAGGTCAACCTTTCCCCTTGTGTGAACTTTAAAAGAATGACCTAACTTTCATACCTCAAGTTTGGGAGATGATTTATAAGGCTTCCCTCCCTCACCTCTGTGCTGCCTTGGGGTCCTGTTTTCCACAGCAATGTCAGGAAAACAACCACTTTTTCAGTTTCAAAAATAGCAGTTTTTTAAAAAGTCTTAACAGTAGATGAGGAATTGTAACTAGAAGTGGCCTTTTTTTTAACCCTTTCCCCTCTTCTGGCTGTCTGAGGCTCCTCTAATTAAAAGGGAAGCATCAGAAGCAAAGTAACAGGAAGACTGCCAGGAGGAGTAAAAGGGTTGAGAGCTGCAAAAGCTAACCCTGTTTTTTCTGTGCATTGGTTTTTTGTTTTGTTTTTTGTTTGCAATTAAGCTGGTTTGGCTTTTAACCTCTGTGTTTTGCCTCATGCATCTGTGTTTTTTTTTAATAGCCTACACATCACCCTCAAACCTAACGTTTGCTTATTTGATTGATTTAACCATGTTTAGGGGTGATGAGTTTCACTCATTTTTTAAAATATTTCATTGGGAAGTTGCTTGTAAACAAGTCACATTTTGGGAATCCAACTTCCTCCAATCAGTGGGATTCTCAGTTCTCTCCTTCCATCCTATGCAAATGTATGTGGAAGAAAGTCCTAAATGGACACAGTTTTTAAATAGACAACATTGCTTTGATAAAACTGAACTGCAGTTCCTGTGGGCAAAGTGGAATTAAAGTTAGCTAGCCTGCTTTAGCATGGCTTGCAATGAATTATTCAGAACACTATTATTCTCTCTACACTCGCTTGTTTTGTTACTTTGCATCAGCCCTTACATTCCCAGTGTAAAAAAAAATCCTATGACTGTTATATTCCTGGGACATCAGCATCTCCCACCGAGCAGTGATTTGAAAGAGGGCAAACACTGAAATAATAAAGCTCTCCTGTCTGTTTCCTTGATCTAGTTACAGGTTATCCTATGTTTGTCTCTGTGTTATCACATGCTTCATGAATGAACAGACTGAGGACATTTGTGAAACTCAATTTTTTATATATAGTTCTATTTTCAAAATAGTTCTGATGTTTTCTTCTTCCCTCTCTTTCTCTCCTTCATTCTTAACAGGGCAACCTGGTCCCAAGGTAAGACAACTGAACACTATTAATAACCACCATTGTCTGTTAGCACTCCAAGGTTTGCCAACTATGTTAGAGACACAACAAGGACTTGCATCATTGGTTGCTGTTCAGTTAGCAGCTTTATTAATTTAAAATATGTCATTCATAACCTTTGTCGATCTGCTTTTTTAAAAAAGTGAATAAGTATTACTTATCACCAGGTCCCCCAAAAGCGAATTTCTGCAGTATGAGATGCTATAAAAAGCACTGTTGTGGCTACACGTTCATTGGGGTTTGACTTCAGCCTGAGGGAGAAGACAGCTCTTCAGAACCAAATGATGCAGTAGATAGTTATCATGAATTATGACAGAATCTGGCTATGAATGTGAACGGCAATCTGACAGCTTCCTACTGAAATTGATGATATAATTGCTTTGCTCCAACCAAATGAATATTTTAGTGACTTTACTAAGTCTGTTCATGTTTTAGGTAAAATTATGCATACCGTGGTTGCAAAATTGGAGGTTGGATACTCTTTAACACCTACAGTTCCTACAGGCTATCTATTGCTGTAATGTTGGAAAGTTAAAAATGGTAGATTTAGAGTTCAAGATGTGGGAATTGACTGGCTTGGTATGTTTGGTTTGGTTCCCACCCATCCCCTAATTTTACATATTTTGTATCTGGCAGGGTCAAAAGGGAGAACCTGGTGATATCAAGGATGTAAGTTTCAAGTTTAATGCATCCCTTTCTATTTTTTCTTAAAACCTAGCTGTACAAAGTATACCTTTGACTGAACTGATTTTCTGTATGTTTTCTTCTTTTTCTTGTTTTCTCTTTTGGTCTAGGTTGTAGGACCAAGAGGCCCTACTGGACCACAGGTAGTGGCGTCTTCTGCTATCTTGTTTACATGTATTGAAAAAGAGGTCTTTTAAAAATGGGTTGTGAGTGCTCTCATTATCTTCTGCAGGGACCTTCAGGTGAACAAGGACCAAGGGGAGAACGTGGAGATAAAGGAGAAAAGGTAAAACCAACTATGCCTGTGCAGTGTTTAATGAACTAAACAGGCTGCAAGTCTATTTATACTTACCTCCGAGTAAATTCTAAGCAAAGTAGAGTTTGCATCCAATTCAAGGGGTCTAGTGCTGTAGTTGTAGAATACCATTGTCTATGTCAAATTAGCAATTTTTTGCAGAAGTAACTCATCAAACCCTCAAAGCAGGTCCACCAACATTAGATATTACTGTTTGTATTAAAATCATAATCATCACAAGAAGTGTGGAAGAAGATCACTTAAGACATGATTTAGTAAGTAAGAGGCAGGATTAATACCCTGACCAATGAACTTCTAGACACCTCCCTTACCTGAAAAATTGTTGAATTTACTGAACCAGCCCAAGGCATTTGGCTGTATGTATCTGAGCCTCTCCCATACATACATCACTGCATTCAGCATCCAAGTTGAACTGACAATTGAATTCTACTTCAGTGCTCACAGTGCAATAACATTCTTTAGTGCAAACAGTCTAGTTTTGGGGGCACAGAATAAGCTACCTTAGGGATTGCAGGGAGCCTGGTATTGGGATGTTCCTTGCTCTCCAAAACTTATCACTGGAAATAATTACCTATGACTATTCTGCAATAGAACAAAACTTCCAAATTAGTAGACTTGTATGGCTAGTACAGTATTTGGACAATGCCATTTTCCACTTATATCCTTCCATTCCCAATGCTTTCTTTCTCCTCACAAAATCTATTGGTATATTTGTGTGAGAGAGACATGACAATTTAGCCATCAAATATTTTGACTGGTAAGGTGAGGACCAAGCTTCTGGAAGTATTTTTCTTTTGTAGCCTTTGCATTTAGTTAGATAATAATATACAGTTTCA
Organism: Natrix helvetica; assembly: GCF_964273705.1. Lineage (NCBI taxonomy): Eukaryota > Metazoa > Chordata > Lepidosauria > Squamata > Natricidae > Natrix > Natrix helvetica. The sequence goes on along the minus strand of NC_138548.1, from coordinate 211,419,769 downwards.
ATACTTTTTAAGCCAAATAGTGTATGTTAGAATTCAATTGTAAAGTAATGAAATGGGAAAGTGTGTGCTCATAATTTTATTCCTCTATGAAACTTAACTGGCTGAATTTGAGCCAGTTGCTGTATATTTTAGAGGTTTTTTTGTAAAGTGTATGAAAGGCATTTTAAATCTTAAGATCAAAATGTTTCCCAATATTATTAAGAATTAAGAGGCACAATCTAATGGCATGGTATCCTATCCCATGCTAATTAAAATTAGTATACTGGGCAAAATTCCTAATAATATAGGCATAGGATTGACACACTGAAATTTAATGTAGTTATAAACAATAAACAACCTTTAATGCAGTGGAACTTTCTTTTGCATAGTTTTGAGTTATAAAATACTGTTTTAAAAATTATGAGATTAACTGCATTAGAAATTGAGGTTTTTAAAAATGATGTATAAGTGAAATGTTAACTGGACATAAGAGTGGAGAGTTTGATATTCATGAAATATCTTTCTTCCTTCCATCCATCCATCCATAGGGTGTCCCAGGACCACGTGGCAAAGATGGTGAACCTGGTACACCTGGCAATCCAGGGCCCCCTGGACCTCCAGGACCTCCAGGCCCCCCTGGCCTTATGGGAGTGAGTATTCTTGACTTTAGGGAAAGTTTTAATCTCACAGCTTCTGCATATGAGCGTTACACAAGTCATGTAAATACCTCCTTCACTGGGTTGCCTCTCGAGAATTCCTAATGGAGAAGTCTTACTTCAGAATAACATGTGTAATGTGTTGCACATTCAAATACCCAAAACAGCAAGTAACACTCGTGATTATTTTTTAATCAACTAACAAGGCCTTTGACCCACTCCTGTTGCTTTGCTCTGTGAGACTCTGCATGAAAGAATAACGTTCCCTTGTGTTGAAAAGCTCCCTGCATTGCTTGAAGGGGGGAAGAAAAAAGCATCATCATAATCTATAATAATATGAACAAAATTCCTCGCAGCATAGCTAGTTCAGCATTACTAAGTTTATTTTTCTGCAGGCCGCGACAAAGAAGCATTGGTTTTAATGGAAGAATGCATTCTTAATTTTTGCCGGGTCAACAGAGGGTCACAACAGGGTGGACCATTGTTCTTTGTAAATTCAGGCTGTGCCCCATGACCCAGAATCCTTTGTAATACTAGAGTGTTCGATGGGCTTCCTCAGCAGGCTGACTGAAGTGGGAAGAATTCCCTTAAAGAAGAAGACCAAATGCCTTTGTCAGTATAGTTTGGACCAATAGCCCAGCAGTGAATTAGATATGCCCTACTAACTAATTGATTTCAGTAGACATAATTGCCTCTGTGTTTCGTTGTGTTACTAAGGTCCAACTGATAGTACAAATGGCCTCTCGTAACTGTGGGATCTGTTGACTTTGCTTACTTTAACAGAGAAATTACAAAACATCTCTGTTTAATCTACTAATTATCCTCTAGCTCCTTTACAGGGAAATATTTAAAAAAGTAATGTCTAATCCTTGAATAAGAAAACGTAGAAAGATCTAATTGTTTTTAATTTCGGGGGAGGTTTTAGAATGATCAGGTGAGTGATGGCTAGGGACAAAAACATTTCCACCCTGGGTGTTTCTATAAAATCATTTATTAAAATCACTCACATGTTTTAATTTCTTTTGCTGTGAATCATGGATTTTTATTTGCAATGCAAAAATATGACCAGTGATAGAAATGCTTAATAGTATTTCTGTAGAATATGTACCATGTTCTCACTTTGTAGTTGCAGTAACGATTTCAACTTTGGATCTACTTTATTACACCACTCATAGGATACATTCACAAGGTCATATTCTTGTAGTTCAAATTAATATACTTTCACAAGTAACTTCCACTTATCAGCAAACACTAACAATTCACCACAAAAGATGCATTGAAAAGAACACAAAACACCCGCTGTAATTGTTTCCAAGCTATGCTTTTGTATAGGATGATCTTCTAGTTTCCGATGTGCGCATACGCACCGGCAACCTAGTCTTCCAGTTTCTGGCACAATCTGCACGCGAAGACCAGCTGGCTGGTGCACATGTGCGCACCGGAAACTGGAAGATCATCTTCCCGGCGTGTGCATGCGCATCTGGCAGCTGCTCTTCTGGTTTCCGGCACTTGGTACCGAAAAGATTAACTAACACTAGTATAGGATATGAGTAGTTCTTAGGTTAAAAACTATTCATCTTGATGTGAAATTTAGGGTTGCTTTTCTGCGCACCCCTAAATGGTGACAGATTTTTCTTTGAAAATATACTTAGCAAAATCCATATTTAAGTTACACTTAAATTATTCTAAGTGCCTTTTTATAACTTGAGATTTATTGATTTACTTTACATTACAAACACCATGACTTCAAGAGTAGTTAAAATATCTTTTATTTATAAATAACTCTTGAAAAGTTGGGTAGTATTACTTTTATTTCTGTCACTACAGAGTTTCCATTCATATCCAATAAATCTTAAACACTTTTGTAGAAGAATAATCCATTGCTAAATGAAATGCCCCCTTTTTTCCCCTCTACCTGAAATTCTTTCCAGAAATACCTGATAAAATATCTGCATGAGTTGCAGGGAGAGAGAAAAATGGTAAAAGAGAGCAAGCTTACCCAATTTCCACCCCCTCTCTGTAAGATGGCAAACATTGCCCATCAGATATAAAAGAAAGGTCTGTGCTTTTAAAAGACCTTCTTATATTTCATATGGTACAAATATTCTCCATTTAATCACGTCATATTTTGCATCTCACTGAAACTATGTTCCTTTTGTCTTTTGCAGAACTTTGCTGCTCAGATGGCTAATGCATATGATGAGAAAGCAGGCGGTGGGGGTGCTCAGATGGGAGTGATGCAAGGACCTATGGTAAGGATTGGGAGAGTGTACATTCCTTGTATATTTGCACTACTCTACTGGTTTTATAGGGACGCGGTGGCTCAGTGGCTAAGACACTGAGCTTGTCGATCAGAAAGATCGGCAGTTCAAATCCCTAGCACTTCGTAATGGAGTGAGCTCCCGTTACTTGTCCCAGCTTCTGCCAACTTAGCAGTTCGAAAGCATGTAGAAATGCAAGTAGAAAAATAGGAACCACCTTTAGTTGGAAGATAACAGCATTCCATGCACCTTCGGCATTTAGTCATGCCGGCCACATGAACATGGAGACATCTTCGGACAGTGCTGGCTCTTTGGCTTTGAAACAGAGATGAGCACTGCCCCTTAGAATCAGGAACAACTAGCAGATATGTGGAAGGGTAACCTTTGCCTTAATCTTATATATCAACTTATGGGTCTTGGCCTAATATCCTCCAAAGAATCTAGTCACAGGGGTGTGAAACTGGTAGCCCGTGGGCTGGATGTTTCACGCATAGGCCACACCCATCCCTGCTTCGCAAAGAGGGAAACGTCACGATACATCATGTAACGGCACCGTGACACGGTTAGTTTGACACCTGAGATCTAAAGAGTTGATTTTAGTGAGCCTGAGAGTTGAGTCATGATGATGGGCTAAGCAGGTTTGGTAAGCTGTAGCTACCTAATTTGACCTAGATTTCACAACAGTTTTGCATATGAAAATGCATTTGATCCAAAGCTCACATTTTATATAAAACAATTCAAAAATATTTTAATGTATATTTTTGTGAGAAATACGTTATTGGCTAACGTATGCAAAAATGGAACAAACAAAAATAAACTTTCTAGGTGAGAAGCAATCGCTACTTTAATAAGGTGATCTACATTGATTTCAATTTGATTTTCAAAAATTTGATTTTCAAAATGATGACCTTTCTGCAGAAAACAGATGGTGCGCTTCCCACTGGGCTTAGTAGTGTCACTTGAGCCTGTGATTTCACTGGTCAATAATAATGAAAGGGATGGGAGGTACTTTCTCATAAATTGATTGGGCCTAATGTTGCCCAAACATTTTTTTTTCAATCTGAGGTTCCTTAAGAGCTAAATATTTCTTATTTTGGGGGTTGGGGGAGGGGAAGTGCTGGGAATCTAATCAAGCTTTATCTACCCTAAAATGTGGCTGCAACTTTTGAGTTTCATAGTTAATTTTAGACCTGCTCACCTAAACAACCGCCTTAATTGCTGTTTTGGAATTATGTGGATACAGGATTTTGAGAGTCCAAAAATAGACCCAGATTCTTGGATATTCACCTGAAAGAAATAGGCTCCTTGATGAGTCAGGAGTGTTTTTCCACTTCTCATTTTTATGATTCATGTAAATATTGATTGTTATGGGATGATGGTTCTCTTACAAAAGTTGGAACCTTAACAAATATTTTAATTTGCCATTCTCTTGACAGTGTGAAGCATTTGCTAGGGGATGCAGAATATAACAGCCTATTCAACTCTGTAGAGTAGTTATACTTTGAGCAACTTGGCATACTAAACGCCTATTTTTATATTAGAAATTATGCATTTTGACAAACTTAAAAAAAGATCAGGAAAATTGGTTGGCCATAACAGTATCAGCAATGGCTGTGTTGGTCATTTTATATTTCAAATTATTTAATTATTTTAATTTTCACAATGATAGTGTATGTAGATATACAAAGCAGATATGTATATTAATTTCCTTTTAAGAAGATATCAAGAGTACTTTATGCTTGTTTTATTATTATTTAATCTTATACTTTTATTTTGTTTTAAGCAAAACTTTTCAGAAAAATTATAAATATGGGTAATTAATGAGGTTGTGCAATTTTTACTCAATTTGTCAATAAAGATTCCAAGCAAAGTGTATTAAATTAATTTTATGCTATCAAAAAGAAATATAAATCATATTGTGGTTTGAGCTTTAACCTTAAAAGTTTACAAGATATTCTTCAGATGGCCTTAATTTGAGGAATTAGGTTATTGTTTATACATATACGATTCCTCCATCTTCTCAGTCAGTTTGCTTTACAACACTGCTTGTTTTTCTTTTGAAAATAAGAAATGGCAGACAAATGTCTGTGTCACATACTTTATCTAGATTGTATTAGCCATTAAGAAATGTTTGATTAACTTTCATGGTGCAATCTAATAAATCAAGAACGGCTTTGAATCTCTTGATTGGAAATAAGATTATACCTCCTTTCCATTCATTTCTTTAAATCAAAAGGATCCTACAAATTAGCAAGCATTTTTTAAAAGTCTAAAGACCACGTTACTCAAAAGAGTTATACTCCTAATTTAATAACTAGTCAACTAGCACAGGATCAGGGTAAAATCTGAGGTTTTGAAGTGATTCCATCAAAGTTATAGCAATACCAATTTTCCAAATACCCCCTAGTCCCAACAAAAAATGGTTCGTTTTCAGGATGATATACTATATTGCTTTGAAAGAATTGCATGGACATAGGATCAATTGGAGCCATTGCAAAGAGAGTGGAGATCTCAGAATCTCTCCTCAGTTCTTGTGAAAACCTCTTCAGGCCTTCCATTTTCTGCCTTGGGAGCCTTCAGACAAAAGTGCCCTGGTCATTTAAAAAAAGATTTTCTTAGTTTGCATTATCAGATTACTCAAGAACGTGAGCAGATTGTTGTAATGTGGAAGTGGGTTTTAGAAAATAGCTGTAGGCCTTTGTATTATTATTATTATTTGCCAAAGCTGCTTAAGGACAGGTGCCAAAATCTTTGAAACAGATGATTATAGATAGAGAAGTAATGGAGAGGGTTGTTTCGGGAATTCCCTCAGTGTTTCCCTTGGACCAAAGGCTGAAGTTGTGCAAAGACAGATAGCAGCTACTGTTCTTCAGGATCCACAAAACGTCAGCAGGAAATTTCTGCTATCCAGCATTTCTTGGCAAGCTGTAAATGAAATTCAGTCTTAGTCAACATGGACTGTTTCCAAGAGAAACCGTGTGTGTGTGTTTTGTGCGCGTGCTTCTTTTTGCCTCAGCATGCCTTCCCTAAATAAAAAATAGTTCTGCATGAATACAGAGGGAGAAAGAGAGAATTAAAGGAAGCAACATTATAGCTGTAGCCATGAGATTAGACCCACTCTCAATCAGGCTCAACTCTTCTCTTGGGCTTCAATTATAAAACATAACAATATTGATATTGAGGAGAAATTTCCTGACAGTTAGAACAATTAATCAGTGGAACAGCTTGCCTCCAGAAGTTGTGAATGCCCCAACACTGGAAGTCTTTAAGAAGATGTTGGATAGCCATTTGTCTGAAACGGTATAGGGTTTCCTGCCTAGGCAGGGGGTTGGACTAGAAGACCTCCAAGGTCCCTTCCAACTCTACTATTGTATTGTATTGTATTGTATTGTATTGATATGATTGTTTTTCCCCTTTTTTATTGTTACATAGGGACCAATGGGACCACGGGGTCCTCCAGGACCATCAGGATCTCCAGTGAGTATAGAATTTGATAATTTCCTTAGATGACCTTGCAATGATGACCTGAAAACAATACCGTAGAAAAACAGAAAGATTGTTCTATCTTGGGATGATCACTGATGGTGCTTCTATCACCATTTTTCAGGGCCCTCAAGGATTTCAAGGCAGCCCTGGAGAACCCGGAGAACCTGGTTCTGGGGTGAGTATCCAGGAAGCAGTGTTGTCTTAACCAAAGGCATGACATTTTCAGCACAAAAAACTGACATATATTTCACCTTCCATGTGTGCCTGCAGAGATTTCCCTTGAACTTTCAGCCAGCAGGAGAACTGATTGAAATACCCAGTATAAGAATTCTTAAAAGGTGTGAGGGTCAGGAAAGATAAAAGCGCTGTGCAGTGTTACATAGAGCACATTGAGAAAGTTGGGGATCTTGTTTAGGAGAAAAAAAAGGTATCTCTGGTTGGATATGATGATGTGTGGCACAGATAGCCCTTGACCTAAGACCACAATTGAGTCCAAAACTTCTGTTGCCAAGCGAAACAGTTGTTAGTTGAGTTTTGCCCCATTTTACAACCTCCCTTGCTAAAGTTGTTAAGTGTATCACTGCAGTTGTTAAAGTTAATACCATGATTGTTAAATGAATTTGGCTTCTCCATTGAATTTACTTGTCACAAGAGGTAATCACATGACCTGGGATGTTGCAACCGATATAAATATGGATCCATCAAGCGAAGGGAAGAAAAGGAGTCTGCCCTTTTTAAACTCAGCTCAGTAAAACCCTTTATTACCTTAATAGTAACACAAAGTACACTTTTAGGAAGAAATGGTCTGTGTTTAACAGTTTTTCTCCTGTGTATATTTCCCCTCAATCCTTTCCCTCAGAGCAATCGTCTCCAATTGCACTAATTTTAATCCTGGGATCAAAAGAGAGAAATGGGAACAATAACAGAGCATAGGGTGAGAGAATTGGGGATAACCATCCCAACTTCCTAGTTTGTTACTTTGCCTCACTTTAGTTCTATGAAGCCAACAATTCTATTATAGGGGGTTTGGGGATGTATATGCTATTCAAATAGCAGATGCTTATTACAGATATACAGGACCTTAGCCCAATCAGCCAGATATTATGAGCCTTGGGACTTTTAAATCACATTCTTCACATTGATCTATTTGAATATTATAACCAGCATTCTTAGTCCATTGTACATTCCTTAAATTATTCTTCCTGTATTTCCAAATCTTAAGAAAAGTTTATACATTTTAGCCATTGTGTGTTCATCATTTGTACAGAATTTATTTTCAGATTTATCACATTCTATTCCTAGTAACTTTATATTAAACCTCTCTGAATTGTGCGTATGGGAACCATTAAAACTAAAACTATCTGACCCTCTTTATATGTTAATCATTTATCTTTGGTTAGAGAGAAAGAACCATGTTTCTTGAGTTGAGGCCAACACAAATATTTTGGGTATAATCTGGGTTTGTACCTGTTCTATATCCGTAGTATGGCGTTCACAATTTTTTAAAATCTACTTGTACTTTAACTTTGTCATATTATAACTAATCATGCCACCCAAGCTTCAGACAATGATCTGCCACATTTAAAAATCTTTTGTTTCTTAACAAAAGCTATTCCTGCATCTAAAACAAACAACAGGCAGCAAAATACAGTTTAAAATCAGGTAATCCCAGTCCTTCTCTTTCTATCTTGGAAACTCTCTCATTTAATCCTTGCTTTCCCCCCTGCCATATAAATCTGGATATGTCTTTTTGTCCCTATTTAAATGATGCATCAATTCTTAATTCTTGTTCTTGTCTGAAACAAGAACAACATTCTAGACAACACATTCATTTTTACGATAAAAATTCTTACAAGGACAATTGTCATTTCCCTCATCTTCTTAAATCTTTCTTAATTTCATTTCATACTTTAAAAGAAATTATTTTCAAATAACATACAAATCTGGTTAGTTATAATGATACCCAGATATTTTATTTTTCTCAATCTGAAAACCTGTTTTCACAGACAATTATTTTTGGATTTCATATTTTCTCTCAACATCTTTGTTTTTTCCTTATGGTATTTTTAAATCCAACCAATGTACCAAATTCTCTTAATTTTCCCATTAATATGTATAACCCTTCTATAGGAATTTCCAAAATTAAAACCAAATCATTGGTGAATGCCCTTAGTTTATAAACCAATGTACCAAATTCTCTTAATTTTCCCATTAATATGTATAACCCTTCTATAGGAATTTCCAAAATTAAAACCAAATCATTGGTGAATGCCCTTAGTTTATAATCTTTTTAAACTTAACTCCAGCAACACTCTCATCTTGTCTTATAGCTGTATTCAAAATGGGCATCTCTACCTTTTTGTATTTCACAAGTCATTATCAATTCCTCATTCATAATTATTTGTGGGTTTGTAATTTATACAGCTACGGTATTTCAGTCATGTACTGTAATAAAGTTCTCTCTGAAATCAGTATCTTCCAAAATTTTAAACAGAAAATTCCAGTTGAAATTATAAAAAGCTTATTCTGCATCAAGAAATATGGAGGCAGTTTGTTTTTCATTGCATTGCTCCAAGTATCTAATACATTAACAACATTGTTAATGTTATCTTCTAATTGCCATATTGATCTTCATAGATAACATAGAACATTTTTCAGTCTTTTAGCTAAAATTATGAATATCTCATAATGATCATTCAGTAATGATATTAGCCTATATTTTGGGGGGGCAATGTCAAATCCCATCCTTCTTTAGGAATCAGTGCTATATATATTCCTGTCCAACTACCCAGTGTCTTTTTAGTATCAAAAACAGAGTTCATCATTTTTTTTCAAAGGTAATAAAAGGTCATCTTCAAAATAATTTTAATAAGAAGCCTATGATCCAAATATTTTATTTTGTTTGATTTTTTAAAATAGCATTCCAAATTTCCCTTATTTTATTGGTCCCTTCATTGTTCATCTTCAGGTATTTGTTGACTTGGTAAATCTTGTTTCTTAAAGTATTCATTTGTCCTTGCAAATGAAATTTCTTCTCTTAGATAGTATTGTATAATACTGTACTGATGAAATTTTCTTTCAATGCTTACATTATTGAGCACCGCAATTTTCTCTTTCTGTAATATTTTTCCCCTTTTCTTTTCTCAGGAATTTTGCTGAGTCAAAATTCCTTTGTGTAACAACATTCCATTTTATTTCCCTCTCTCACACACACACAATTAACATAGAAAGATGACACTGTAGGAGTTTAATTTGCTGTGGGATTTTTTACTCTCTCCAGAGATCTCATTAGTTTATTCTCTTTTCTCTTTATATTTAGAATTATTGTATATTTTTGTCTCTTTTTTATTCAGTTTATTACTCTGTTGTATAAATTGTCCTTCCATGAATGCTTTGAGGTTTTTGATTTTTTTTAACTTAAAGTTTTATTTCATATACAGTATTTTATTATATTTTTATACCTGGATATTATTTACTGGGCAGCATATTTTAAACAATTATACTTTTATTATTGCCCTAGTAATTAAAATAGGCATCTACTGCTGTATCAACTTAACTATTGCGCTATGGGGGAGGGGTCATGACAGTATGATATACAGGTTATATGAAAGTTGTTGGAATTTCCACACAATGTATTTGCAACCCTCTTAGATTAGCTTGACATCTAGGCAATCCCATGTCTTTGGCAAGGGAGCCAATTTGTGACTGGTTTCAACTAGACTGTACAAAAGAAACCATTCTAAGGCCAGTTTCCAGATGGAAATGCTTGGTACTGAGGAGAGGCCATTCCCACGTTGGAGTGAACTCTTGCCACCACTTCCATTGAGCTCTTGACCTTCAGCTAGAGCAGAATATCCTGTGAGGAGAAAGTTGGCTGAACAATTTCCTTGATCTCATATCTTGCCCAAAACAAATAGGATGAAAATGACAAGACTTGAGCATTCCAACTGCCTTCAAAGACCTTCAGTCTGTTAGGTTCTTCTTTCTTTCCTTTAAAGAGGGGATGAATGGATTTCTATTTTTTTTTATAATTATGGTTGTTAAACCTGCAGCTGTTTGGGTAGGAGCAACTATTTTCTTTCCATATTCTCAACATTTCTAAATTGGCAGAATTCAGACAATTTTCAAGTTATCTACAGATCACTTTGAGGGATCAGGGATGGGAAGCAACAGCAACGTGGAAGAGTCTTAGTCATTGCCTTATCTCATCTGGCTTTTTAAAAATCACTTTCCTAGTTTGTGATTGTGTGTATTCTTTTTAAAGAAGGCTTGAACAAATCCAACAGGTAACAATTCTTGAGATCTATGGTTTGCTGCCCATGGTCACATATATTCAAATTAGCAGCAGGAAGCTTATGTATAAAGATTAGTGGGCCTGTGTATCTATTACAGAACAGAATAGAATAGAATTCTTTATTGGCCAAGTATGATTGGTGACACAAGGAATTTGTCTTTGGTGCATAAACTCTCAGTGTACATAAAAGCTGTAAGTGATACATCATGATCATAATCATAATAAAAATACATCATAAGTCAAGATATAACACAGTGATAGTAATAGGATACTAAATAGGCAATCAACATAAACTATACTAGGAAAAACTAAATAAAACAATATAAATCATAAAGATACAAGCAACAAAGTTATATATGTGAACACAAAGTAAATGTCCCGCATGGACTGATCCAGGCTCAGATTAATGGTAGGACAGAAATTGTTGGTCCAGGTAGAAGTAGTTAAGGAGTCTTTTTTCTTTGGATCAGGGTGAGGAAGATATCAATAGAGAAGAAACTAGGAATAGTAGATGAGGATTTATGGTTTAAATCTGGTATAAATACACTGGCACACTGGGAAGTTACTTTGTCATTGTCAGTTGCCTCTGTGAATAAGATGATTTTGAAGGTTCATGCAGGATGTTGATGGAAATCTACATGAATAGCTACTGAGATGGAAATGCTTGAAAAATTATAAATGTGTTCCCATTTCTTTAGGAAGAATATAAAATCCTGCAAGTAACTAAGGGCAATTTATAGTTTCGTTTTGCATATGAAAACAATTTCAGGATATGGTGAAGTTTGATATGGCTCTGCTTCTGAGAATGGAAGTCCCATGTAGCATTTTTGTTGCAAGCTGTCAATCAGAAAGAGCTCTGGGACTTCAAAGAAAGCTTCAGAGACCCATACCTTTGCCTTATTGATTTTAGAAACATAGTTTCAATTTTTATTTGTTTGCTTCAGATAGCTTTTTCAGGAACATATCTGATTTGCTGGTTCTTAATCTTTAATCTTTATAGCTACTATTTCATTGCCGAGAAATTAGAGATGCTTTATGTGTGAACAATCTTCAAAGGATTTTTTATTGAAGTTTGGACTTTACTTGTAACTATATAAGTATTACATATACTGTACTGTATTTATACTTTATACTATGCCTATTTATACTAGTTGCCTTAATATGTGATTACATTTGCTCACTAAACCCCCCCCCCACCGATAACTAACTGAAGGAAATATCAATTCAAAGCAGAACTAAGAAAGGTTATGAGAAGCATAAAAGCTGTAATCCTGTTCCTAAAATGATCCTTATTTATTATTACGATTGATTGCACAGTCAGCCAAGTGTTTAAACTGGATTTGGCATTTTTATCTATCTGTTGAGTCCTTCCCAAGCATCTGGTATAGGCAGATGTTGATGTTTGAGAGTGTTGGTGGTATAACCGAAGAACCATTCACTAGTGGATTCAGGAATATGGCTGATCTTCCTTAATCTGTCGGTGCACCTCTACAACATCAAATCTTTATATCTGCCATGCATTAATTGAAAATGCTGCTTTGTCTTCCATGAATTTGGCTATTCCCCTTTTAAAGTTAATTTGTGCTCATAACAACTCCTGAGCTATGCGTTGTCTACATATTAATCTTTATCTGTCTTGAATCTCCCACTGTTTGCTTTAAATGAATAATCCCAGGTCCTGTGTTACAGCAAATAATATTTTTCCTTTTCTACACAAAGACTCCTCTATAGTATCCCCCTTATTAGGCAGTTGTATTGCCGGGGATCGTAGATGATTCCTTGTTAATACACATGGTAGATATCTTTTCGCTTGGTATTGAAAAAGCTGTTTTCAAGGAAATTGGTGCTTAAATGAGCCACGGTGGCGCAGTGATTAGAATGCAGTAGTGCAGGCTACTTCTGCTGATCACTGGCTGCCAGTAGTTTGGCAGATCGAATCTCACCAGGCTCAAGGTTGACTCAGCCTTCCATCCTTCTGAGGTGGGTAAAATGAGGACCCAGCTTATTGGAGGCAATATGCTGACTCTGTAAATCACTTAGAAATGGCTGTTAAGCACTATGAAGCGGTATATAAGTCTAAGTGCTATTGCTATTGCTAAATCCCTGAATCAGATATAGGAAGAAATAACATGATTTGGGAAGTCCTCAGCTGAGGCAGAATTTGAACCCAGTTTATGATGAGTCAAGGAACCAGCCTATGTGTCCCGCTATCTCATTTGTTGCTCAATGCCATACCAAGTTTAGGCTGTGTCATTACCACCCCTTATTTCATATTTCATTCTTCTCAGTTATATTTTTCCTTTATCTTCTAGGGTGCAATGGGTCCCCGTGGGCCACCTGGATTACCCGGAAAACCAGGAGATGATGTGAGTATTATTTTCTTAAACTTCCCAATAGTAAGATCAGCATAGATGAATCAGCTTAAGTGAAGGAGGGGGTTCCTAGAAGCGTTATGTTAAAATGTTTATTTAAATATTATATCTTGATGTTTATATCAATTACCCTACACCAATAAATCATTTGTTCTCAGAAGGGAGATGTGGATTCTAATATAATTATGCTGAAGAGGAAGGTGTTTGTAGACGCCAAGGTGTACAGATGTATACCATTTAAAAGAAAGAATGAATTGTTGCATCACAACCCACAACAGAAATGCAAAATGACAGAACTGGAAGGGACCTTGGAGGTCTTCTGGTCCAACCCCCTGCCCAAACAGGAGACCTATACTATTCTGGACAAATGGCTGTCCAATCTCGTCTTAAAAACCTCCATTATTGGAGCACCTGAGGTGGTATTCTACCAGTTCTGATCAGTTCGCCTGAACCAGTAGTGAAAATCGCAGGTGGCCCCGCCCACCCGCCCCGGCTCTATGGCATCCCATTTAGGCCCTTTTTTCACCAAAAGCGCATGTGCGGAAGGCTGAGCGCATGCACGGAGGTGGCATGTGCCAATGAAGCGAGCACATGCTCCCATTTGCAAACCGGTAGGGAAGGTAAGTCAATAACGCCCCGTGGAGCACCCACAAGTTCTGGAAGCAAGTCATTCCACTGATTAATAGTTCTCACTGTCAGGAATTTTCCCCTTCTTTCTAGGCAAGATCTCTTTCTATACATTAACTTTTGTCCTGCCTTCAGGTACTTTGGAGAATAGGTTGGCCTCTTCTTCTCTGTCACAGCCTTTCAAATATTGGAAGACTGCTATCATGCCACTCCTTGTCCTTCTCTTTGTTAGACTAAACATACCCACTTCCTCCAACCGTTCATTAACTGAGAATGTTTACTGGCTGATCAGCTGTTGAGAAGAAGCAGAAAAAACACCCCAGAAAGCTAAAAACCAGAGAAGGATGAAATAGAAAGGGACATGATTGCCCACCCACTTACCAGGAATATCCCACATAGCACTATTTTGTTCCAGATTCTGTTTGTCAGTCATATGTACAGTACATACAGTCAAAGGTGGTATTCTGCCAGTTCGCCCCAGTTCAGGCGAACCAGTAGTGGCGGTGGCAGGAGGCTGCCCACCTGCCCAGACGTCATCGTGGATGCTCTGCGCATGTGCAGAAGATTCTGCGCATGCGCAGAAGCACCACGTGTGAGCGAAGCGAGCATGCACGTGCGCTCCCAGTTTCGATCTGGTAACGAAGATTAGAGCATTTCATGTCTGCATACAGTATATGACAGAAGTGAGTACACCCCTTCACATTTTGTAAATATTTAAGTATAGCTTTTCATGTGATAACACTGAAGAAATGACACTTGGCTACAATTTAAAGTAGTGAGTATACAGCTTGTATAACAGTGTAAATGTGCTGTTCCCTCAAAATAATGCAACTCATGGCCATTAATGTCTAAATTGCTGGCAACAAAAGTGAGTACAATGGAAGTGAGTACACAGGTACATTCATACTATGGAATTGACGTTTAGAATGTCCCAATTGCCTAACCCTAAAATAGACAATTCCATGGCGTTAATCTGCTTCTGAACATATATTTTAAAGGAATGAACTGTTAAGCATATGCAAAGGGAGAATTGAAGTAATGAGGGTCTAAATTTAGTTCTTTTTCATTTAAAAATGGTAACTAATTTTGGGGCTCATGAGAAAAAGGAAGAAAAGCCAGGGGTTGTCTGATTCTTCTGTATTTCTGTTTGTGAAAGAAAAAACACATCCTGTACTTTTAAAAATAAAGATATCTTTTTGTGCTTGCAATGTTTTGACAATAAAATGCTGGATTTTATCATAGATCAGGCCCAGCCGAGCAGAATTTTGATGAGTCTTATCCACTTGTTTGGTGACATATTTTATGTAAATGAGATCCTTCCTAAATAAAATTGCGTCTCCATTTTATCTTTTTTTCAGGGTGAAGCAGGCAAACCAGGCAAATCAGGAGAGCGTGGATTACCTGGACCTCAGGTATGGCTGTGTCCTCTGTATCAGTATAGATACGTAGCTAGATTCAAAAACCACAATCCTCCGATTTTTGCAGGTTACAAGAGGCACAGTATAAAATTATAGTGTTTGGGGCCAAAAGGTCTTTCTTTTCTCTTCCTGGTGACAGACTGAAAATTGCAACCTCCATGATGCTAAGTGGGTAGTACTAACACCCTGCTTTTTCGGTACCTTTACTGCAGCACTGTAATTCTGTATATCCCGAAGTGAAAGGACTGAAATTAAATCGGGATACCGAAAGGAGGAAGTAAATAACAGGCAGCAAGCAAAATATTCTCACCTTCCCTTTAATGATGAAGATAATCAGATCGAGAAGGAAACAAAGGGTTATAAAGGCCATTTTTTGTCCGACTGTTTTCTTTTATTGTGATAAACATCTGTGCGCCCGACTGATCTAGTTCTATGTAAAAGACTATTGAATTAGAAACCCAGTTTTTCCTTTAACTTTTGCAGATATTGTAGTTTTTAATCTGTTACAAAGTTAGCAGTAATGTAGGAATTGTTGCATGTGTGTTTTAGAAAACGTGTGTCTATTTTTTTAACCAATTAATTTCTCATTTAAATTTAGGGTGCTCGAGGTTTCCCTGGCACCCCAGGTCTTCCTGGTGTCAAAGGTCACAGAGTAAGTTTGTATTTTGCAGATGAGATTTTAAATTTTTAATTTAATTCAGAATTGATCCCTACAGTTCTCCCACTCTCTCTTCTAGGGATATCCTGGTTTAGATGGCTCTAAAGGAGAAGCTGGTGCTCCAGGTGCTAAGGTAGGACCGAGAACTCCCATCCTAACAACTGATTGGTGAAAACCTTGCTATTCTTTTAGCATATTGTTAAGCTTACATTTATTTGTGTCTTTTATTCATTTCCCACCCACTCCCAAATATTAAATTATAACTGATCAATTCCTACTTTTTTTAAAGGAAAACTTCGATTACGTTGAATCCAATGGTTGCAGTCAGGAAAAGAAAAATTAACCATTCCTAGATTGAAATTCATTTGATAGAAAAAGAATCTCAGCTGCCACTTTGCTAGTCTAGATTTTTTCCCCCTCAAGAAAGTTACATGAAAAGGAGCAGCAGTTACGGTTATTGTAGAAGGGAGAAACACTCCCTGTTAAAAGGATGCTGATTTCTACTGATACAGAAATCAGTTCAGCAAAGATGCCAAGTCAGACATTAAACAATGAAAATATTTTTAAAAGAAATTTTACATTTGTTTTCACTTTTTAAACAAACCAGCAAAAACTGTTATTTGAAAATAGTTAAATCATGATTATATTAATTATGTCATATTGATACAGTGTGTACTTATAGTTTTATTATTTTATGGCCACCAATTGGTGTTCCTTTTGCTAATCTCTGTGGTGACACTTACTACCCATTGCATTATGATATCTCTAGCCATCCTATCTTAAAAACAATTGGAATTGTATATTAAGAAACTTGCATTGTGAAGGAGTATGTATGAGGATTCCCAGGACACCTAGGTCCTACTTTATACTGTGATAGACAATAATCAATCAATCAATCAATCAATCAATCATTCAGAATAGAGCTGGAAGGGACCTTAGAGGTCTTCTAATCCAACCCACTGCTCAAGCAAGAAACCTTACCATTTCAGACAGGTGGCTGTTCAGCCTCTTCTTAGACACCTCCAGTGATGAAGCACCCACAACTTCTGAAGGCAAGCTACCACTGGTTAATACTTTTGAACAGTTGACCTACAGAAATCTTTCTCAACTAAAAGAAGCTATTTGCATCGTTAAAAATATATTCTGAGAACTTTAAGAGAAGAGCTATCTTGATCTCTACCTACCAGCCGGTCTTTTTTGCTGTCTAAATTTTGCTCCTTTGAAATCCAGGGAATCCAGAACACGTTCCACCTCAATAACTCTCAGTTCTAGAAAACTGGAGTTCTTTTGCAGCAGGATAATTCACCACAAGTAGTCCTTGTTTAGCAACTGCCTGATTAGCGAGCATTCACAGTTATGACTGTGATGAAAAAGTAACTTTGAAACCAATGTTCACATTTATGATTTCAAGTCTGTAAAGTAAAGGAAAGCTGAAGTAAAGTAAGCGCAGTCTTGGTTTCACTTAGCAACTGTTTTGCTTAATGGCTGAATTGCAGGCCCCAATTATGATCACTAAAGAGAACTACCTGTACTCCCTGAACAGTGATTAAGTGTTAACATGGCTAACTTGGTACCAAGCTTTTGGTACCAAGCTGAAACTGATTCACCTCTTACAGAATCTAATAACTATATAGGGCATCCTCTAATGAAGATGTGTTGAAATGTCCAGCCATCAGTTAGCTATTGATGTGTTTTCCATGTTTTTGAATTTCCCTCTAGTGTTCCCTTGATGTGAAAGGTAGTAATGATTTTGCAACTGAGGCCAACTATGATGTCCCAATCTGTTTTGTATTTTCTGTTTAATGACACAAATGTCTAATTTGTGTGTGTCTCAGTATATGTCTCTGTTATATGTTTGTTTTGTCCACATATTTATTTCATATGTTTCATTGTACGCCGCCCCGAGTCCTTCGGGAGAGGGTGCGGCTAAGAAATAAATAAATATATTATTACTATTATTATTATTATTATTATTATTATTATTATTATTATTATTATTATTATTATTATTATTATTATTATTATTACTATTACTATTATTATTATTATTAATAAATGACACAAATTTCTAATAATAAAAAGTTGGCTTTTCCAGCAAGCCGGCATGGCCTGTTAATTTTTATCTCATTTTTTAAATGTATTGTCCTATAAATTGGGTTTGTTTTTTGGGATATGTATTTAATTTCTTTTTAACTTTTCGGGATGTGTGTTTTTTAATGTAGTACGCTGCCCTGAGTCCTTTGGGAGAAGGGCGGCATATAAATCCAATAAAACAAACAAAACAAACAAACAAAACAAACAAACAAAACAAACAAACAAACAAACAGTAATAGTTTAGTTACCATTGTTCCTTTTTTTCTCTAGGGTGAAGCTGGATCTTCTGGGGAGAATGGTTCTCCTGGTCCTATGGTGAGGATCCATTGTTCCGTTATTTTTAATCGTTATCACCAACATTGTAGGTTGGCCATTGTCCATATCTGATTATCCATATAGAGCATACTTTGTCCATCTACATATCCCTTCTTTGCATCCCCATAGGTTAATACAAACAGACTGCCTTTACATTTTGAGTTCCATAGATTCTAGATGACGCAGGTAGAATTCTTATGTAAAGTAATTTCCTACCCATGCTTCCTTAGTCACAGCATGTATGTGCAGCTTGTGCACAGTATCAATCATGGAAAATGCATACACACAAACAGTAGACTACTACAGTATTCAGATCTCTCTCTCTCTGCATCTCTTGCTTGTATATCCTAGCAGGCATTTCACAGGTGAATTATTATTATTTATCGCATGACACATTCACATCACATTTCAATAAAAACAAAAGATAAAAATACAAAATATGAAATGTAAGATCTAAAATAAATATGTCTAGATTACAGATACAATTTTTCTCTTCATTTGTCACAGCCAGGAAATCAGCAAAGTCTCTATTATAGACTCCTTTTTGACACTCTGTCATTACATGTTGAATAGTTTGGCCCTACAGTTGCAATTCAATGATGGTATAGAGGGCATCTGCACATCTACTGTGGCCAGTGCGAATTTGGTCGCACTAGAAGATAAAACACACAGGATATTAGTTTTCAGAAGACAGCTCTCTTAAAGGACTGTAGGGCTGTAATACCTTTTAAACTTTTGCTTCTATTATTCCTTAGGGTCCCCGTGGCCTTCCAGGTGAAAGAGGACGTCCTGGCCCATCTGGTGCTGCTGTAAGTATCAGCATAGTTTGAACGTTGCAGATCTTGCCTTCTGGACATGTTGCTTGAGTGCTTTTTACATCTACAGAATGCATAAACCAGGGGTGGGTTCCTGCCGGTGTTGGTACTGGTTTGCTTTGTGTGTGTGCGCGCAGTTCACTGTAAATTATTCTGCGCAAGCGCGAAAAACATGAAAAACTACTAAAAAACATGCCGGCAATGGCAGCAGAGACCAGGAAACTGGTTCAGGGGCGAGGCCAGCCTGGGCCGTTGCCAGTTCTGCGACCCAGGCCTAATTCCCACTACCAGTTCACCTGAACCGGTGCAAACCGTAGAAACCCACCACTGGCATAATCTATGCCTTCAGCAGAAAATCCTTGCCCTCTTTGCAATCTCCATCTAATTCACTGTGGCCAATTCAATCTCCTGGAGTAGCGGTGCATCCTCCTAATGTAAAAGATGAAGGGAAATTAATGCAGTACTATGAGGGCTGTGCACGCAAACCACACATACTTTTTAATATACCCTTAGGATAAGGATGGTAGCATTTACTGTGCCATGAATAGTGAAGCTGTACAACAGCAGTGTTAATTAAAGGGAAGCATTTGTGTGGAAAACAGTTTTAATTATCTTGTGTTCTGGACCTCAAATATAGGATTAAATTTTGTGCTAAACCTGTCTTGGGCACCTGCTAGTTGTGCAGACCTAAATTCTCAGAAATGATTGGGCTGTTTAGAGAGAAATTGGAAATTGCCCAGACTGAGGAAGGCTGCAATAAAAGAAAAGCCAATGTAATGAGGTCTTCCTTCCTTTCTTCTTTCTACCTGCCTTTCCTTAACTATCATATACAACAAGATTATGGAAGCAACATGTAGCGTGGGTTGCCTTTTGAAGTAAAGCTTCTAGGTTAATGGCTCTAGAAGCAACTTCTGGAAGGCAGGAGAATGAAATAGCATCTTAATGTAGATGTAAATTTGGATGTACCTGAGATGCTTAATCTCAGATCTTATAGAATTAGTAGAGAGCCCTTTTGAGTGGTGGTTAAGTCTTCAGGTTAGAAACTGGAAGACCATGAGTTCTAGTTCCACCTTAGGCACAAAAACCAGCTGAGTGATCTTGGGCCAGCCACTTTCAGTCCTAGGAAGGAGACAAGGGCAAACTGCTTCCCCAAAACCGTACCAAGAACACTGCAGGAACCTGTTCAGGCAGTCGACAGAAGTCAACACTGACTCAAAGGAATACAAATAATATAGTCATAAGATTAACCCACTGATTGGACAATAGGAAGGATTTCTCTGTAAAAGGTTATTGGAACAGACCTATTCCATATATTTGCTTATTTTGTTCCTGCCCTGTCCTTTCTCCAAGGAGCATAAGATGACATACATGGTCCATTCCGTTTGATTTTCTCAAAAACTTTGCATAGCCAATTAGTCTGAGAAATGGTGATTTGTGTAATGTCAGTGGGTAAAATCTGCAGTGTACTGTAAGTACAATGCAAAACAAAGCTGAACTTTCAGGTGCAGATATTTTTACAGAGCTATAAGTCAAAATAAATTCTCCCCTTGGTTCATTTCACATCTCAAAAAGATGTGATCCCTCATTTGCCACTGTACTAAACATTGCCTGAAATCTCTTTTGGCTTTTTTTTTTACCATATGGTAAAATTTCTCTAATGGTCATTATAAAACTCAGCAGGATTGTTTTTGGCTTAGGTTCCAGACTGTTTATTTGCACAGATTTGAAATGTCAAAGAAATTAAGGAGCTGAAGTAATCAAGTTACTCAATAGTAGTAAATCAAGATTTGCAGTAGTAAGAAAAAGTAGGATTTACCATTTCCTATGACTAAATTTAAATCCATCATATTGAAGAGATGTAAGAGATTGAGAGAAAGTGAGGGACAAGATACATGGTTCATCTCAGAATAGGCGAGTCCTAATTTGACAGGTGTGTGTGTGTGGTGGTGGTGGTGGGAATTAAGAGATTTTGTTTTTACTGACTGACTGCAATACATTTGAGGGTGGAAAGTGATTGTTGAAAACCTACCCTGTTTTTACCCCAGTATAGTATTAAATATAGTTTCCTAAAATCTATGTCATTCTTGTTTCCTTGGTTTTGCCACTACATGAGTCTTGGCAACAGGAAGGTAATTTCCTGGGGACTATTTTGTCATCACTATAGTTTTTGTAGGTTTCTTACCGCTTACCAAATACAAAGACAGTTTACACTTGTGGTGGGAAAAAAAAGATTTTTAATAGTAATTGTTAAAGCAACAACAAACACATTTTTAAAATAGTTCCACTTCAAAATAGGGGAATATAAACTTTTGAAGGAGAAAGCAAATAATTTTATTCAGAGTATACAGTTGGGATGTTTAAAAGGGGTTTTAACTTGGCCTAAGCAAATAATTCAATAAGCTGTGTGGTTTGCAATTGAGCGATCCTATGGATTTGCTCTTTGAACGGTCTTATCAAAAGCTCTTCTGAGTTATCTGAGTGGTTTATTCTTTAAGGAGTTATGTTTGCACAAACTTAGTTTTTTACTATAATTGAAGGGAGGCATGTGAAGGAGGCATGTTTTTTGTTTTGCTTTAAGTCCTTTGATGGCATCCCCTTGAGGGTTTTGGATTGTGCTGATGAGAGTCACGTGACCCTTTGGCCTCACCTTTCCATTTGCTTTCCTGGCCCGTTGCCTGAGACAGGAGCAACTAGGCCAAGCAATTAGTCTTTAGTTACAGGAGGGCAGGAATGTCAACCCATTAGCTGCTGAGAAGGACTCCTACAAGAGGCCCTGCTCAGGCTCTGGGATTGTGTGAGATTTGAACTACAGCCCTGTAGAAAAGTACAATCCTTTCTAAAACCCATTGTTCAAAGAATGGCCTTAGATATGACTCAGATGTCCTAAAATTGAAGGATGTTGTTGTTGTTTGCCATGATTTTTTCAAGACTAGTATGATCTTCCTTTTTCTCTTGTGAACCAAAAGACATAGATGATTAAAAAACAGATTTTTTTCTAGAAGAGTTATATAGAACTGTAGCATATCTAACTTGAAATTTAAAGAAAGCTAATTTAGACCCTTTTATTCCAGCTGTTGCATGCCTCCCAAACTGGAAAGTTGTAGAAGCGAGCCTCAAAGATCTTTTCATTGCTTGTATTTTCATGAGCATGTACATTCTCATATATTCCATTTTGCCTCATGAGTTAGAGCAGTATATGAGCAGATTTCTACTCATTTAACATATTTCTTCTTCCTTTTTCTCCTCCTTGGCTTCCTGGCATGCCTCCGACTGTCCAGAAAAGACGTTAGTATACTGATGGAGAACAAGGGAGTAGGGCAGCTATTAAATAGCTAAAGACTTGCTCGGAATTCTAAATCCATTTGGTAGCAAAACTCCAAATATAACAATACTGTTGTCTGACGAGGTATATTTTTCTGAGTCAGTATTTTGTTCACACAGGGTGCTCGTGGTAATGATGGTCTCCCTGGTCCAGCTGGTCCACCAGTAAGTAATTGTTTTATAATTTTGCCCCTTCTGAAAAATGATTGTTACATTTATCGTTAAGTATAATAATATGATCTAACTTTTTTTAAAAAAATAAAATCCTCTCCTTGGTTATACCAGTGATGTCATGAAAAGCAACAACGTTATATTGTAAAACCAATCCTTTATACCTGTGATGGCTAACCTATGGCATGCGTGCCAGAGGTGGCATGCAGAGCCCTCTCTGGGCACATGCGCCATCGCCAGCTGCTTTTTGAAAGCGCTGGGAAACGGCCCGAACAGCCTGAAAATGGCCTGAAAAACAGCCTGAAAAACAGCCTGAAAAATGGCCTGAAAACAGCCCGAAAAACAGTCTGAAAACAAATAAATAAATAAATAAATAAATAAAATTTATTTCTTAGCCGCACCCTCTCCCGAAGGACTCGGGGCGGCGTACAATAAAACACATAAAAACAATATGGACAATACACACACAGAATAAACGAATACGTGTACATGGAGGAGGTAGGAAGATGAATAAAGACAGTTAAAACACAATTTAAAATCCCCTAATAAAATTCCAAAAGTCACAAAAATTAAAAAACCCGTCAGGAGCAGTATGAACGAACTATAGTTGAGCCAGGCCAGCTACTTGAAATAGGTGGGTCTTGAGCTTTATCCGGAAGGCACGGAGGTCAGAGGTGGTCCTAATATCCGGGGGAAGGTCATTCCACAGGGCTGGGCCCGCAACAGAGAAGGCTCTACTCCTAGACGCCGCCCCCCGACATTGTCTGGTGGACGGCACCTGGAGGAGTCCCTCTCTGTGCGAGCGAATTGGTCGCAGGGATGTATGGGGCAGGATACGATCCCGCAAGTAGCTAGGTCATCCCGCAAGTAGCTAGGTCACAGTTCCAAAAATGGCCAAAAAAACTGGCAGGTGCATGCCAGCCAGCCAATCTTCACATTTTCGGTGCTCCGGCATGCACATATGCATGCATATACACGTCCGTTCCGGTATGGGTACTCTGTGTTGAAAAGGTTCGTCATCACTGCTCTATACCAAAGACTGCAATTTGATAACAAATACCTTTGCTTTGTTTCAGAATTAAGATGAAAGCTTTGCAAAAAGGGTAGAAAAAAACCAGGTGGTATTTAAAAGATGAAAAAAAATGGTGTTTTCATAATGGCAGCAATGATAGTAATTGGTGTCTTGGGTACGATCCCAACACAAATGAAGCAGCACTTGAACCCCATCACAATTACAAAACCACCATCAGTCAATTGCAAAAGGCAGCTTTAGTCAGAACTGCTCATATCCTGCAGCAATATCTTTAATGCCATCCAATATCAACATCTGCCTATCCCAGCTTCTTGGGAAGGACTCGATAGTTGGATAAAAATGCCAAATCCGATCTGAACATTTGGCTGACTGTGTGACAAACTATAATGAAAAGTTTGTTGAAATATTTATATTGCAATGATTATCAAATGAAATAATAGTTAAGACATAGAAAGGTTCAAACAAGGAAAACTTGGGTGTAATAGATGCTGTCCGGAGGTGGGGGGAGCACAAAACTGCTTAAATGAGCATCAAAATGCTAAATGTTTAAAAGAACTCGGTTCTGCTTTTTGTCAAGCTCACTAAAGCCACTTGTTTTGTTTCCTTTTTCAGGGACCTGTTGGCCCTTCTGGTGGACCAGGGTTTCCAGGAGCTCCAGGGGCAAAGGCAAGTCATACTTCAAAGCCAAAGTACTGTCTCTGCAATTGTGTAGCATAAATTGCATCCACTTCCCAGCATTCTAAATGCCACTCTGCTAACTCGAACAACGAAAAGAAAAAAGATTTAATCTCCCTGAATTTTTTTTTTAAAGGAAGAAAGTACAGGTAGTCCTTGACTTACCACAGTTCGTTTAGTGACCGTTCAAAGTTACAACAACACTAAAAAAAAGTGACTTATAACAGTTTTTCACTGTTACCACCTTTGAAGCATCCCTGTGATCATGTGATCAAAATTCAGATGCTTGGCAATTGGTTCATATTTATAACCGTAGCTGTGTCCCAAAATCATGTGATCCCCTTTTGCCACTTCTGACAAGCACAGTCAAAGGGAAAGCTAGATTCACTTAACAACCGGGTTACTAAATTATCAGCTGCAGTGATTCACTTAACAACCGTAGCAAGAAAGGTCATAAAAGGGGTCTAAACTCACATAACAAATGTCTCATTTAACAACAGAAATTTTGGGCTCAGTTGTGGTCGTAAGTCTCCTGTATAGACTAGATTTATATTAATAGATCTCCCAGGACCCGTTTTTGATTTTGAGGATTACTTCTTTGGTGGGCAGACAGCCGGAGAATTTTAAGGAATATGGATTATACTGAAGAATA
Source organism: Natrix helvetica (assembly GCF_964273705.1). Lineage (NCBI taxonomy): Eukaryota > Metazoa > Chordata > Lepidosauria > Squamata > Natricidae > Natrix > Natrix helvetica. The sequence continues at coordinate 211,394,942 of NC_138548.1, read as the reverse complement.
TTGTGATTCCATCTTGTCCTGTCTTGTTCTGTTTTATCTGTTTCTGTGGGTGGATAATTTGCTGCAGTGTAATGGAAAAGCAATGAGTCTAGCTAAGAAAACAGTACAAGGAGAAAGCAGGTTGGGGGATTTTTCAAGACTTTTAGAAAATGTCTTGAAATAGTGGATAATATAAGGCTTGTGGATATCCTGTATTGGATGATGTGAAGACCTTTGAGTTGGTGACAGATAAACCAATTTAGACTTATTTTTTTTTAGTAATGATGATTTTGTTTGTAGGGCGAATATCCTTAACAGAATTAAGGCCATTATTGAATATGTTTAAAAATGTTTTTTAAGACCACGTTTTAAAGATAACGTTTTAAATCAAGGGAAATTCTCCCCTTTACTTCCTCATCTGGGAAGTTTGTTGAAATATTTATATTGCAATGATTATCAAATGAAATAATAGTTGAGACTGAAAAATACGCTGGTGAAAAAAAATCTCACCTCCATTTTCTGCTAAATTTTGCTCTTGCCACAAGTCTTCCCACTCACACATTCATTCACCATCAGTTTGAGAACAGATGTAGACATTGCTGACTGTGAATTTAGCACTATCTCACATGTGGTGGGATCTTGCCAGTTTAAAAACTGGTTCAGTGATCACGTGCTTCACTCGCGTGCACAGTTTTAAGGAAACTTACCTGCTGCGTTACTGCTGGGGAGTAACACAGCTGAGGTGTGGCAAGCCGCTCTGCTGTGTGAATCGGCTGAGAAAATATAGGTCAGTAAACGCAGGGGCGAATGGGTGGGCCCACCTGATTGTCAGAGCAAACTGGTTCACCTCCAGCTGATCATCGGAGCTACCGATTCACCCGAACCGATAGAATCTCACCCCTGCTTAGACACTTCTGTGTTCAGATCAGTGGTGGGTTGCAGGCGATACTTCCTGGTACAGGCATACCGGTTCCCGCCCGGAGCACCAGGTACCGTTCCGGTATGATGCTCCGAAGTGCCCACCGTCCCGCCCGAGGTCCTTACCTGTCTTTAAACTCTTCGGTGCTTCCGTGAACGTGCGCAGCATGTACAGCGCCTGCGCGATGCTCCACCAAGCAGCTGGAGCATCGCGGAGGCATCCCTGGAGGGCATGCGTGCGCTGCGTGTGTGTGCGCATGCTACGTGTGTTCATGTGGAGGATGCCGGGCCCCGTTGCAGCCGGTACGGTTGCAATGGGATCCGGAATCCACCACTGGTTCAGATGTAATCAACTCTTTTAAAAGCTGAAGAAGACTCTGCTTTCAGTGTACTATTGGTTCTGTTATGCGATTCTTTTTCAACAGTATCTTCATTCGTTCATATTTCATATTCCTTTCAAATATTCCTGAGTATTTGGCCCAGGCTGCCTTTTGCTTTAAGCTTGAACAGAAATCTGAATTTTGCTAAAGGGGCAAGGCAATCAGAGGATCAACTCCCCCACCCCCACACCCCCAGGAGACCTATCATAATGTTATGGGCCTTGGCTCAGCTTCACAGATTTCCTTATTGTAAAGCTCATTAGGGCGAGGGAAAACAGAGACACAGCCGGAGAGAATGGCCTTCCCTTGGGAATTCCCAAAACCACGTGGTTTCTGATTTGAGTGTGCTAATCTGCTAGTGGACTGGTTTCTAGGGTTACTAGACAGTGAAGAGGCCATGTGTATATGTGTGAGGGGAGGTAGAGGTGGTAGGAAAGGAGGCCCCTTGTGCAGTACCCCACAAGAACTAACAATGGCTCTTCTTCGTTAACAAAGTGCCCTTGTTGCAAAAGATGAAGAAAAGAATCCTTCTCAAGGGAATATCGGAGATAATAATAATAAGATGGGGTGAGAGAGAGGGGAGAGGAATATTAGCATTTTGCATTTTAGGAATGGTGTTTTCTTTGGGAGTTGGGGGAAGAGCAAGGATGGAAAAGCCTGAAAGTTTGGTACGAAATAACCTGTGAATGTGCAAGCTTTCAGATTCTCCAGAGCTTTTTATTAATTGATCTAATTCAACAAGGATGGTGCGAAAGAAGTGGATAAACCCAAAAAAACATGCCCTGTTTTTATTTGAGGTCTTGCAATTTAAGGAATAAGATTTTAATTGTCCACATTACTCACACAAAAAAACCAGGGTCTCTTGCCCTCTCCCCAACCTGCCTCTCATTTGAGGCATGTTTTAGAATTCCTTTCCTTGGTCAAAATACCAGAGATCCTTGCCCAGAATCCATGGTAGTCTCTTATAAGTGCTTGGTTTATTTTAGTTTAAATAAAGAAATTTCACATTGGGAGCATCATAGCTTATTTATTTAGCATATGGCATATTATACACGGCCTAGCAATATATATGAACATTTCACTTAAATGAGTAAAGCACAATAAAATATAAATGTCAAAAAGATCTATATTGAAATATTAATGTCTAAGGCTAAGCCATCTAGCCATTGAAGCGCAGCATTGTTTATATTTTATATATTTATATTTTTTAAAAATCAGATATTGGACCATATATGCCCTCATCTTACAGCTGATCACAATGTGATCTACAGTTTGACATGGAACCCCCACAGTCACACTGAGGGGAGGATACTATGCCCCATTCATACAGAGAGTCCCAGCAGACACCGTGTGAGGTGCAAATCCTATTCCAGATTGCCCATTGCTAACATGGCAGTTCAAAGCCTGGCACCTTTTTTGTGGGGTCATTAATATGTCTATGTCTGGGCATTCAGTGACCCATTTGGCTTTCCATTGGGAACCAAGGTTAAAGTTGTTTAGCAGATGCTGAGCAATGTGGAGGTTTCCAGGATTTGAGTCCTCCTAGGGACACAGTGGCTAAGACACTGAGCTTGTCGATCAGAAAGGTCGGCAGTTTGGTGGTTCGAATCCCTAGCGTCACGTAACAGAGTGAGCTCCCGTTACTTGTCCCAGCTTCTGCCAGCCTAGCAGTTCAAAAGCATGTAAAAATGCAAGTAGAAGCATAGGAACCACCTTTGGTGGGAAGGTAACAGCATTCCGTGCGCCTTTAGCGTTTAGTCATGCCGACCACATGACCATGGAGACGTCTTCGGACAGCGCTGGCTCTTCGGCCTTTGAAACGGAAATGAGCACCGCCCCCTAGATTCGGGAAGGGCTAGCACATACTGTATGTGCAAGATGAACCTTTACCTTTTACTAATAAATGAGGAAGGTTGGCTTACACCAGTAGGAGTGAACGGTTCATAATTTTTCTTTATTCTCTCATTCTTGCATCTTGTCTACGGAAAGCTGGCAGTGTTATATGGCTCAGAACAGGAAGCCAGCAAGTTGGGGTGATTTTGATACATCCACTTATAATCCTCATGGTGTCGTTGAGTCTGATGTCTAATTTATGAGTGTGGCAGCTGTTAAGCCATACAGAGGCACAATATTCTGTAGAGTAGTCCAACCCTAGTGCTGATGACCTGGCACCTGAAGTGCCCCATTTAGTTGCACATAATTTCTGGAGTGTGGTGTTCTTGTATTGATTTTTTGCCACCATATTCTCTAGACCAGAGAGAGTCCAGTCCATTATTACTCCAAGGTATTTAGGATGGGGATTATAGGGGAGTAAATTGTTGTTTCAATAGATCTCCAGGGTTTCATATGCTAGTTTGTTGTTAAGGTGGAAGCTTGTCGTTACCGTTTCCTTGGCGCTAGTGTGAGTCTCCAGTCAGTGAAGAATTTTCCCAAGGTTTTAAGATCTTTGGACAGGAGACTGTCTGCCACTTCCATGAGATTTTCTTGTACTGCTATGGTCAAATAATCAGCTTATCTAAATTTGTGTCCCAGCATTAGACCACTTTATTCATCATAGCTTTATACCATTTTACAGAAGAAATGTGAGATCCAAGTTTGGTCTCTTTTAAAGAACAATGCAACCAACATAAGACAATTATGTAAGATCTGAAAATAGGGGAAAATAGAAAGGAAAGCTATTGGCCCAAAGTTGCAGTCACCAAGCTCTTCTTATAAGATACAGCCGGATTATTCTTACACGTCACAAAGAATCTAGTAGCCCCCCCCCCGGATGATATTTAAATTCTTCTTAGTAGTGTGACCCAGGAAAGCCTTTGATTGTCCAGCTGCAGGAAGTGTGTAACTTCCATCAGTTCCAGGGCCTATCAATTCTATTGGACTATGCAGGCCACATGGAGGATTATACTCTAATGGTGGGTGAGGCCATCGCCTATAGGAGGGAGTTTTTAGGTGCTTTAAGAAGTGCCTTAAACATATACAAGAAGACAGTCCCAAAGGTGCTGTTTCAAAAAACAACTGGACTTTCTTTGTTTTTCCTTGAAGATCTTTCTCTTCTCATCCAAAACGTTTCATTGGTTCTTGGATTGAGACAACCTGGATGACTAAGAATATCCATAGGACCCTTAAGTCAATCATTCTGCCCCTTAAACTCCTCTCAACCACTCAGTGATAAGAACCTAAAATGGTTGCCTCTGTAACCATACTGAGAAGTTCTGAGTGGCAAAATAGGAAGGGTGGTGGGTTATATGAATTCCATGGTCTGCCCTTTTTGCATCCTTCTCTTTACGGATATCTTTGCTGCGTGGTAGTAACTCATGTTCCTTTCTTTATATCCATTCAGGGTGAAGCTGGTCCCACTGGTGCTCGTGGCCCTGAGGGTGCCCAAGGCTCTCGAGGTGAATCTGGATCCCCTGGTTCTCCGGGACCTGCAGGACCTCCAGTAAGTACTCTGGTTTCTAAAAACATGTTCAAGATCCAGAATCTTTAGATGACATGACTATGATTTAGTTCACACATAGGCAATCTTCAACCAATGCATACAATCCTTGGCCATTTTCTATGTAAGCAGGGAGGACATTTTTTCTTGCTTTCTGCTTGATTAGGCATCAGCTGATGATTGGGAATAATGGCTGTTCTTGCTGCTGTTAATACATGAATGAGCATGCATATAGACTCAGACATTGTTTGCGGGAGAAATTACCCTGGTTTATAATTGGCAAATGCTCCCAGTTTTCAAGGACCTTAGTTTCGTGGTCTTTGGTTCGAACATGAAAAAATCTGTCCATGTACTCTATAGCTTTAGACATTTGTAAAGTCTCACCTGCCATTTTACATTTGTGCAAAATTTATAAAATGTGCAAAATACATATGCAAAAAATCCTATTCCCATTTTAAGTTTACACAAGATGTATACAATGTAGACATCTAAATTTTCTTTTGGATTTAACAAACATTCTGTTTTAACAGACCCTTCTTTGCTTCTATTAGTCTGCTAAATCTCAGGTTTACTGTATGTATCTAGAAACTTGTCCTATCATTTGGCTTACGATTCTGCATCCTAAATTCATAAACCTATTTATATATTTAAGTATATCTATATTCTGTATTCATACTGTTTTAATATGACTGTACACCGCCCCGAGTCCTGTTTAGGAAAGGGTGCGGTTTATAAATTAAAAAAATAAAAATAAATAAACCACTAGCAGTGTGCACAACATTTCAATGCTGGAATGGTGCCTTGATTTTTTTTTTTAATCTGGTCCATCAAAGTCAAATGTTGTATGGAGAGACTGTGCAATGTATTTCATCCATTCTAGTTTCTGCTAACAGTTACCTACAGATGTTTGTACAAAAACCACAGTTATGTACAAATTTGCACATTATCGTCTTCACTTGCCCACGTTGATCTGATTATAAGAAAATAAAACATACCTACAAATGAGAAGAGAAACTCCCATTTGTTTGTATCTTAATGAGATACAAATCAAAGTATTGGCAAGAATGTTGAAGAATTCAAGATAAGAAATGACAAGTCCACTCTCTTCATATTAGAAACTTCTTGAATCTTTGTAGGGACCGAGGTTTTAGGTACTTTGGAAATAAATTCTGTTTTATAACAAGTTAAACTGTAATTGCAAATTAAATAACTGTCCATTTGATATTGTTTACTCCAAATTACTTTGACATATTTCGAGACAAGAACTTTTCTATCCATTGCTGTTTTGGGTTTCTTCACCTTTATCAAACTATTAGTTATGGTGGGGGGAAAAACCCTTATTTGATACAATGTCCTTCATTTAACAGCATGTCTGTGAATAACCAGGGAAGGGAAAAAATATGGTTGTGTCTGATTTTGTGGTTTAAGCCACCTGTTTATAATTCATTCGTGTAAGAGCCATTGCTGTCCTACAATATTAATCAAATATATTCTAATCAGAAGACATGTATAAGATAATTTTGTGGGTTTCAATTAAATTGCATTTTAGGAGTAATTATTGTGTTTAACATATTACTACATTTTACATTTTATAATGACCTTTTATAACTTTGATTAAAGAGAAATAGTAGTTTACCAATAACAGCTTGCAATTCAGTAAAGTTAAGTGAACTATTTTCTTAAAAATCTGTGAAATGGCAATGATTTTTTTAAAAGGTGTTTTGCTCACCGATTTCTTCTTGCTTTTAGGGCAACCCTGGAAGTGATGGAATCCCTGGTGCCAAAGGATCAGCTGTAAGTAGCAAGTTAGATGGATATAAAGGCAGAGCTAATTGGAGACTTTGGAAGACTTGAGGAGCGTTCAGGGAATCTCTGGTCGAAGCTGCCTATTGAAATTCTGAACATCAACCATGATCTTTCTGAATAGCCTGCTGTGTCTCAGTCCACCTGCATTTCTCATTGCTAACTCTGGGTTTCTTGATTCCATTAACAGGGAGGTCCTGGCATTGCTGGTGCTCCTGGTTTCCCTGGCCCACGTGGGCCACCTGGGCCACAAGGTGCAACAGGACCTTTGGGTCCCAAAGGTCAGGCGGTAAGAAACAGATACACTGTGAAACTGTGACGTGCCTGGTGCTCCAGATTGATGGCTCAGGATCCTGCCTCTTGCATCTGTTCTGGGGTGCCTTCATTCTGGATGATTTATATCACCGGTGCTTCATTCTGAGCCTGTTTCTGGATGGCTTCTTCTCATGCTGATCTTAACTGGGATTTGGCCATGGATGGTTAAAGAACAATGCCCACTTTTTCATCAGGTTTGCCTGCCTACAGTAACTATTATAATGGTTGCCACTAGTCTATTATTTCCATAAAGTTCTATATGTGGACTTAAAAGAAGGGAGTGCAATTTTTCCATATTTGATTGTTTCAGAGGCATTTGAAAGTGGTGAGAAATATATTTCAGTTTCTCTAAAACCTGGCAAGGCATTATGATTGATATTTTTTACTATCCTTAGCAAAGGAGAGAGAGAGAGAAATTTCCTTTAATCCTCTGTATCTCTGCAATTAATGGAGAATTTGGGGGAGCAGAGGGATTTTTCACTTGGGCTGAGCATGCGGCCATCAGATAGAGAGCAGAAGATTGCTTTGCTTCAGTGATCTAGCATTGCAGTGCCAAAAAATGTGGGACAATATGAAGTATTGCTAAAAGAACACAAGGAGACTGCAGAAAATGTAATTAATTCTCACTGTGTGTGATTTACATTTTGGAAAGAGGACAGCTAGAAAATTCAATCCTAAACAAACATACTAAAGAGGAAGCCTTCTTGAGCTCAAAGACTTCCTTCCTTCCGAGTTAACTCTCTTGGGATGGCATTGCTAGTCAATTAGAAGTGATAAGAAATACAGGACTATGCTTTTATAAACTAATAAAAAACGATAAGCTTTGGAGACCTGAATGAAAACCCACATGTTCCTAAAGAATTATCCAAGGTGAAATTATTGATGATCTAGACATGCAGCTTATATCTAAAATGGCCTCTTTACTGAAGAATCATGACGTTTATGCAATATCCAACATCATGATGGATTTAAGAAGCTGTAAAAGGATGAGGAGGAGCCAATGTTGCGACGATACCGGCGTGCAGTCTCGATGCTCCGAGACCACAGCTGATACTTTTGCCGCTGGGTTGTCCAATCGGACCTAACCCATCCCGCAGAGACAGTGAACAGGAAGAATACGTCTTGCTGATCTCAGGGACATCGCAAAGTCCCTGATTGATGCAAGAGAAGTTCTTCAAACCGGCGACAAAAAATCCAGCCATTAGGCTGATGAAGTCGGGGCGGCTCCAAAATGGAAGGATACGGAAAGAGAAAGTGTTTCCAGCTGGTGAGGAATTTTTAGTTTTAAAAGAGACTGCCTATAAAAAACTTTAAATTAATTTAAATTGGAGAACAGAAGAAATAAGTGGCGGAATTAAGTTTGGAATGGGTAAGATAAGATAACAGTGGGTTATGTTCATGGATGGAATTTATGCAAGCCTTTTAAAACGAATGGATTAAGTTTTCTTCTTCTATTTTTTTCTTTTATTATTCTTTGTAACCTATGGACTAAAATTCTCCTCTTTCATTACTGTGGGTGTTCTTCTAACTCATTCAAGAATCTGCTTTTTTTAAACTTGAAATGCAAAAAAGATACAAAAAGAAACAAAATTGCAACAATAGCACTGCTACTCGGAGGCTGGAGGTTTGTGTATTGGAAACAAAACACTTTTACTTTTCTCACTGATTATCCTGGCTTGGCACTCCAAGGTCTCACTGCTTTTTTATAGAGAGTAATAAGAAGAAAAGCATACAGAGGTCCCTTTGAAGTATATCTTTAACCAGAGAAAAGTGAAGATAAAACTTTATTGTGAATCTATGCTTAATCTTGTTAAAAGCTTCCAAGCTAGAGCAGCAGTGTTTGTTAGCTGGAGATAATGGCACAATTTCAACAGCAGAAAGTCTGCAAAAGATATTCTTAGAAATACAGAAATTATCAAACACATTTGAGAGGATAGAGAAGAAGTTGGAAGACTTAGAGCATCTAACAATAAAATATGATGAAGAAGTTGGAGATGTTTATCAAGTGGAAAAAGTAGTGGTTAGAATCCTAAAAATGGAAGAGGAAAATGACTATAAAGAAATTAAATTTGCTGATATTTATGGTGATTGATTTGTCTCTGAAAATGGAAAGAGTAGAATACTGAAAGAGGAATTAAATGCAGGGGAAATCTACCCCACATGGCAAGACACAGAAGAAGAAAAAACAAAAGAATTTATGGATTTAAAGAGAAAAAATTTATTAACAACATCATTGATAACACTACCGACAATCAAAGATAAGCTGATTAAGAAAACAGAAGAAGGGCATTGAAATTACATGAGAGATTTTATAAGCAAGGAGTTGCTAAGAGGAGTTCATACAAATTTGATTAAGGAGATGATTAGGCGACTGACACCACAAATGGCAGAAGATAAGAGACTGTTTTGCTACTGGAAAGAAACAGGTTGATAGATGGAAGAGTATAATTTAAAACTAGTTAAACTTAGTGAAATTTAGTGACAATAGATATAGTTAAATAAATAATTGATAATGATAATAATGTATACAATGTGTAGTGTTATGATAAGTAATAATTGGATATGAATATTGAATGGTACCCATGAAAGGAAGATTAGAAATCCTTTTGGATTATATATAAAGGTTAATAAAAAAGAACTAAGTTAGATACAGTTAAGTCTTGATTATTAGGGGGAAATGTTGTGATACAGGATATAGTCAAATAAAGGAGGGATAATAATAACAACATATATATATGTATGGGTACATCATAAGGAAACTGGATGTAAATTGTAAACAGTGATTTGGAAAGGAGGATTAGAAAAATTTGTTATTAAATATTATGGATGTTTAGCTAGAATAGGACATAAGGATTCAGTGTTATTGGAGGATTTTAGAAATAGTAAATGAAATGCCAGTATGTGGTTATGTATTAAATCTTGGTATATTTTATGATGAAGGACGTTTAAACAATTATAGTCAAATGAAAATGGAGGTACGATGATGGTAACATGTATAAATATCTGAGTTAAAATACTTGAGTTAATATGAATTATGTTTGATGACTGTGGAAGAGATGCACGAAAGCCTTTTGTAACCAACTGATACACTTTCTCCAGTATGTAAAGAAGGGTGTGTTGTTTTTGTTTTGAAAATTAAAAAGTAAAAAAATATTTTAAAAAAGAAGCTGTAAAAGATTACAGGTATACCCTGGAAAATTCATAAAAAGTATTATTAAAAAATAATTACTGGAGTGTATCATATCTAAATAGGGGAAATGAAGCCTATTTTATTATTATTATTATTATTATTATTATTATTATTATTATTATTATTATTATTATTATTATTATTATTATTATTATTATTATTATTAAGTGAGTTGGAGGCTGAACTGAACATGGCTGTTACAAAACCATGGTTTGAAATGGATTCAGAAGACATGCAAGCACAGCAACCTTCTGCTCTTCATCGAAGACTTTTCAGCCTTCCACATGAGCCCAAGAAAAAGCTGCTGCTGTTTTGACAAACCCTCACATTAATGTGACTGTAAAGTAGCCGTATGCCTTTTTTCAGAGTTGCATAGAAATCTGGGAAAAGCTGGGCTCCATTAAAAAAAATTGCCAATAGATGTTAAATTCCCATTCATTCAAGTTCTGAAGCACTTCTGATTTTTTTTTTAAAAAAGTACTCACAGCACTATTTTAGACCTGTCCTCCACCATGAACAAGACTTTCTGGGTGACCATGTGAGCTTTGCCAGAGTCTTTAGCCATAGCAATATCTTTTTGAAAACTTCCCTATTAAAAAAAAATGTAGGAGAAGATAAGGAAGTCCAAATTCAAAGTAGACTCTTGGTGGTGGTATTCAAATAATTTAATAACTGGTTCTCTGCCTTAATGACCAGCTGGGTAAGTGTGGCTCGCTGGTCATGTGACCATGTCGGAGTGGCCAATTAATGTCACAGGTTAACGGGTGCTTTGCCTTAGCTGTTACAATGTAACAATGCTTAAGTACAGAGGCAGTTTCTGTAATCAGGGCAATAAAGATTAGGCTAGAAGCAACACCAGAATGTTTCCTTCCTGCCTTCCTTACAGGATTAGCCCTGTAAAGTGGGAAAAAAGTAAATGAGATTTCTTCCAACCACCGGTTCTCCGAACTGCTTAGAAAGTTAACAACTGGTTCTCCCGAATAGGTGCGAACTGGCTGAATCCCACCACTGGTCCACTTACCCATCTTTGGAACAAACCATTTGAAAACTTCCTGTCAGCAGATAATGCCTGTGAAAAATGTGCAGAGTTTTTTTTTATGGACATAAAGGGGTCTTTTCGGGAGAATTCTCCCCATTGTTGCTGAAGGAAGATTCTGTTCCTCACAGTTCTCTATAGGAATTCCGATTCTCTGCCCAAAGTCTGCTCCTTCTAGAGTAGAAAATTCCAGCTTTTCTTCCACACTCTAATGTTTCCTTGCCTCTTTGCCTCCGGTTCCTGCCTTTTCATCTAAGGAGTCAGCATATTCTTTATTGTTAAAGCGTCCCCTGCATCTGATACTGCTTTAAAGGTTTTGCTGGTTTGATCAGTAGGTAGCCTAAAGTGATACAGATGTTGTTCTATTCTCTTAAGATTTTTTCTTTCTATCTCTGTAGGGAGAGCCCGGAATTGCAGGCTTCAAAGGTGAACAAGGCCCCAAGGGTGAACCTGTAAGTAATTGATCATGTGTATGTCATTTTACGCTAGACTTGAATGTATGCTCTCTTTTTACATTCCTTGTTAAAGTTTTGTTTCTACAGGAATCCTCTGATCTGGCTAGGGAATTTTGAGAGTTGTAATCCCAGCCCATTTGAAGGGCAACCATGGAGAGGAGGGTGTGTGTGTGTGTTAATGTCATTGTTTAACATGCCGATATTACTCCAACTCTTCTGATAATTACAAGACTCCTTTAATACCGGTATGTTCAGAGAAGGCATATCATAAGTCATTGAATATTCAGGCTCCAAATAGTACTTGGGAAAAATTTATTTTCTTCCCTGATCATGCACTTGCAACTGTAATTGCATTATTATTATTATTTTTCAAATCCAAAAGTTTGAGAAGTGTTCAATACTTTTCTTCCCTATTTTTTCTGTTATTTCATGAACAGGTAGCCTGATGTTCATAAAAATTAATATCTATATTTTCTCTGAGCTTGCTAGATTTTTATATAAGGATGTCTTTGTTTTCACAGTCCTTATGTAGAGAAAATCAGAACAGAACAGAATAACAGAGTTGGAAGAGACCTTGGAGGTCTTTAGTCCAACCCCTTGCTTAAGCAGGAAACCCTACACCACTATTAAATCAAATAAGCTCAATTAGGACCAAATGTACAATTGAAATTGTCTATAAAATCTGGAGTTAACTGTGTAGCTTAGACTTATAGTTGTTAGATTTTTCATCTGGACAACAAAAATGTTATATTTAGCATAAAATAGGACAGATGCCAGCAGCAGGTAGGTGACTGCAATCCATTTTCTCCACTCAGGCCTAATGTATGCCGAATAAGAAGATTGGAACCAGTTTATGCCTTTTTATTACTAAAAAACTTTGGGCTGCTGGAACTGCGCTACAGAAATCTAAATGGCCACTATGGGAGCAAAGAGGTAGCAAGATGTTTGCTATCATCTACCGGTCATCCAGATTTTCAAAGCCTGGGTCTGATAGCCATAAAATAAGTGCCTGAATGAAAAGAATAATTTGTTCCTTTAAAACCACAAGCTGGATGCCGATAGGAATCTAAAACTTTGATAGGAGAGATGTGCTGCACACACAAGGTCCCAGATTCAGTTGTTTTATATACTCAGTTTAATGTCCAGTTAGAAAGGTCTGAGGCTGCTTATAAAGACCCCCATTTGGAACCCTTGTAGAATTCTGTGCTTAAGGCATATAAGAAGTTTGTTTGGTAGCAGAGCTGAAAAAGAACCTTGTTCTAGGACAGGGGTCGGCAACCTTAAACACTCAAAGAGCCACAAAGGTCCTAAACGGAAGCCCCCTGTTCAATTCCGGAGCCGACGGAAGTCCAGTTCCCCCACCATAGAGTCTCCTCCTAGCGCAACATCCTTTTTCCTCTACCTGTCCTAACCGAAAGTCCTATCAATTGTCAAGCCGACCGGCGACAGGGAGTTGCAGCAGAGGGATGAAAGAGCCTCAAGCGGCTCCAAAGCCGCGGGTTGTTGACCCCTGTTCTAGGAAAGCACTAACAATATTGGCTATGCATCTGAGTCATACAAGGAAGTTTCATGCGCTTAATAATAATAATAATAATAATAATAATAATAATAATAATAATAATAATAATAATAATAATAATAATAATAATAATAATAATAATAAATATTTATTTCTTAGCCGCACCCTCTCCCGAAGGCTTCCCCTTCTTCCTTTCCCATTTGCTGACTGACTGGTTTCAATATATGTCCTTTCTGTGTATCTGAGGGTGGCATGGTGGCTCAGTGGTTAAGACACTGGGCTTATCGGCTGGAAAGCCAACAGCCCAGATTTGAGACCTGAGCTGCGACGATGTAAGCTCCTGTCCTCGCTCCATCTCCTGCCAAACTAGCAACTCGAAAGCATATAAATGCAAGTAGATAAATAGCTACCACTTCGGTGGGGAGATAACAGCGCTCCATGTCGTAATGCTGGCCACAGGACTGCGGAAAAGTCTTTGGACAGTGCTGGCTCAATGGCCTTGAAACAGAGATGAGCACTGCCCCCTATAGTTGGCAGTGATTATCGGGGGCTCCTGTGTATCTGAATCTTTCCAGATGAATAGTCTTTCTTCCAATCTTCTTAATAAGGTTTCCAGTCTTCTTAATCAGGTAGTCCTCTGTCTCTTCATAGTTATGACAGTGATGAAAAAATAACTTTGTGACCAGTGCTTGCACTTACAACTTTTGTAGGTCTGTAAAGCAAAGCACAGTTGAGGTTTCACTTAGTGACCTCTTCACCTAATGACCAGGTTGCCAGTCCCAATTGTGATCATTAAACAAAGATTACCTATACAGTTTTAACACAGGATCGATCTAGGATGTCTGGATATTTGAAAATACGTTCAGAATTAAATTGCTTTCAGCCCAATCACAGGTGCACCTTTGGAAATCTAGAGTTCTCACATAAACAAACAGAGTAGGAGTCCTTTGACCAATACTTGGGCTAAGAGAAGTGACAGGCTGCCACTATGTACTTATTTCCTATCTTTTCAACTGGCCCGCAGACTCTTAAGGTGTCACCCAATCAGTTGCTTTAAAAAGCATCCTTTTCATCCCTCAGCAAACGTAAAAGAAAATTGCTTGCATTTTTTTCTCTAATGCATCACGTATTTCTACGTATGCGTCAGAACACATCTCCTTTGTTTTTTAATAAAATCTCAGAGGTATTCTGAGGTGAAACTGTGGAAGAAGAAGCACATTGTTTAAAAAGTACAAATAATTGAATAGAAAATCTTCTCGCCCCTCCCAAAACAAAACAAAACAACCTCTCAGCTGTTTGGAAACCCTTAAATCCTGCAAGTCTAGCATTTCTGCACTTTGTTTCTTAATCAGGTCACAATGTGAGTAGACTAGGTGAGCCCAAACTCCCTCTCTCTGAGAGCACAGGGCTAATACCATATTTTCCAGCGTATAAGATGACTTTTTAGCCTATAAAAATCATTCCCAAAATTGGGGGTCGTCTTATACAGCGAGTATAGCCCGAACCCTATATTTTAACAGTAAACGTAGGAGGTCGTCTTATACACCCAGTCGCCTTATACATTGGAAAATACGGTAGTTAAGGCAACAGAGCTAGAAAGCACGAGACTGTGAGTTCTAGTTCCCTCTTAGCTATGAAAGCTCCCTGGGTGATTTTAGGCCAGTCACTCACTCTCAGGCCAACTCACCCCTCAGAGTTGTTGTGAGGAAAATAGAAGGAAGATGGAGTACTAGATATAATCACCACCTTGAGCTGATTATAAAAATAATTAAAGGATACACACACACTGTGTGTGTGTGTGTGTGTGTGTAGTAACACTTATTGCCTTGAGATAGCATTTCCCCATCCCATGTCACTGGCATGGGAATATACCAAAATAACTTGAATTATGACATCATGGAGCTCTATTAATGGGACTGTACTTTGGCCTGCAAAGCTTTCCTTTTCCTTTGTCACTCTTTCTGACATTTTTTAAAAACAGAACTAAAGCCTAGCTTTTTCTTTTGGTTACAAAATCTCTTTTGGGATGCATGGGGAAAACCATGGTAATTTTAGTGCACTGAACTCTGCTTTTTATTCTTGATGCTGAAGCTGTGCCTTGGTCAACAATGATTCATTCACCAATTTATACATTATTTTTAGATGGTTATAAATGGCCCATTGCAGGATGGGCTTGCTCTGTGAAGTTCTTTAGTGCCATTTTTATAAAAATTTTATTATGTAGTTCATCAGCCTTCATAGATAAAATGCAGTTTTGGTATTCCTGCAATTTAAGAGATTGTCTGGATTTTCCAGATTATACTGAACCATATTTTTATGTCCTTCGTTAATTTTAGATAGCATTGCTTTTTTACCTAGCAACATCCAAAGGATGGAACTTAATTTTTGTTTATATTAAAAGTGTGCCTTCTAATTTAAAAACATCAGTGTTAACACTGTGTTCCATGTGTATACTGCCATCTGAACAGTGATAAATGTTAAAATAGGATGAGAATTTTCAAAGGTACCAGTTTCTAGAAAACAAATCACTAGAATTTGATAAAGCTATGATGCAAGTTTTATTTAGATGAATAGAGTGTAAGATGAATGGCTCATAGAATTTATGCTTCCATAAATATTTATCCCCATCAGATAACTAGAGAAACTCAGAGCTACAAGTTTTATGAAAATAAAGTAGCTCTTTCCATTTGCTCATTCTAATGTAAGCTGCCTTTTTGCTAGAGGGAGAGAGAGAGAGAGAGAGAGAGAGAGAGAGAGAGAGAGAGAGAGAGAGAGAGAGAGAGGGGGAGAGATCACTCATCCCTTAGCTTTGATATTTAGGGGTAAGAAGGCTGAGTAATTTATACCCGTCTCATAACTTCTCTTTCAAACACAATATCAGAAGGTATCTGATGATGGCCATCAACTATTATTGGGGCTTTGAAACAAAATTACAATTATTGGCAATTTTATGCAGCATAACTTTTGAGTACTATCTGAATGTCTTAACTAAAGTTTTTCACTCAAGCAAAGATTTTAGCCCAGGACTAGGGCAACAGGGGACCAACTCTTGTCCTGCCCATCCATAACAATTTTTTAAAAAATTTAATCCACCTGGTACCAATGAAAATGGCACTTGAAATAGTAAAGATAAAAATGAAAACTCCCAGAAATTGCCTCTCTGCCTAGTTACCTTGCTACAGAAATTGGATCACCTAAATTCTGGGCAATGTTCAAAATGTTTTTCTAAAAATACAGTGACTGTTGATAGGTTTTTGACATTATTGGATAAAAGATAAAGGAATATGAAAGATGTAACAAGGCCTCTTTACTGTTTCTCATCCCCAGGGCCCTGGGGGACCACAAGGAGCCCCTGGGCCAGCCGGTGAAGAAGGGAAGAGAGGAGGTCGTGGTGAACCAGGAGCTGCAGGACCAATTGGACCACCCGGAGAGAGGGTAAGTGATATCATTTGCAGGGAGTAGTCCTCTATGTGGAATGGTCTCTAGACCAAGGATGTCAAACTCAAGGCTCGCAAGCCACATCTGGCCCACGGGATGCTTAGATCTAGCCTGCAGGCCCGCCCTGGAAACAGTGAAGGACCGGCCCATGGTGCCTCTGCCAGCGAAAATGGAGCTCAAGTGAGTCACACGTGGCCTCCCCAATCTCCATTTTTTGCTGGCAGAGGGCTGCAAGAGGCCATTACAGCCAAAAACGAAGCCCAGGCAGGCCGTGCATGGCCTTCTCGAGCTCAGTTTTCACTAGCAGAGGGCTGCAGGAGCCAATCACAGTCAAAAGTAGAGCCTGTGCAGGCCACACACAGCCTCCCCAAGCTCTGTTTTCGCTGGCAGAGAGCTGCAGGAGTCCATTGCAGCTGAAAATGGAGCCCTCGATGAGTGACATCAAGTTGGCCATGCCCACCCTGTCCATGCCCCGTAGTGCCCCCCTCCGAGGCCAAACACAATCCTGATGCGGCTCTCAATGAAATCGAGATTGACATCCCTGCCCCAAACACAATCCTGGTGCGGCCCTCAATGAAATCGAGATTGACATCCCTGCCCCAAACACAATCCTGATGCGGCCCTCAATGAAATCGAGATTGACATCCCTGCCCTAAGCAATGTGGTGTCACGTGCAAACAACCAGACCCATATTGTAGATTTTAAACTAGCTACTTTATTGTTCTATGCCTATTTCACAGGAATCATCCCAGACTAGTAGCTTGTGCCTGAGAAAGACCAAATAAGGGTCAAAGGCATTCAGGGGTTCAGATCTGTCCCTCTTTTGTTTATGTAGCAAATCTAAGCTTATTCCCTGCTTGAGCCCTTCTCCCAACTGGAGCAAGGACTCTCCAACAAGTGCTGTAAATTCCAAGCAAAGGATTAATTAAACTAAGGTGGGACGTTGCCTAAAGTAGTGTCTTAACAGTTGGCCGTTTTGATTGAAGCTGTTCAAATAAAAGGTATCCCACCCAGTAGATAATACAAGATAATGTCACGTTAGTGACACATAATTTTTGAGGCCATTGAATTCTAGACCCCAAAATAGCTGCCTCTTGATCTTTTAAAAGATTGTAATGCAATACCCCTGTAGAGTGAACTCATGTTTAAGTGCAAAAATGTTTGGATCATTATGGCACAGAAGATATAAAGTGAAAATCGTATTTGGGCAGAGTATACCACCCTTTGTTGCTGTTACTTGTTACATTCATAGTTAATGTACCTTGCTCTAAGTGGCCATAATGCAATAGAAAAAAAATCCCCCTTACCCACAAATGTATACTTCCATATACTCTCTCTCTTCTAGAAATCTAAGGGCATGGTGGTTGGAAAGAAGAATTTTATTGTTTCCATCCTTATTTGCTTTGCCTGGGCTATTGAAAGGGAGAAATATGGTTGCCAATTCAACCTTTGCTTTATAGCACCTGTTGGGATAGCCAAAATGCAGGAATTGGGAAGATGATAATGCCCAACGTCTTTCCAGTGGGGAAATGGCCTGCCTCCCATTCTGAAGAGTACAGAGTTTTCCAATTTAAACCTTTTTTCTGTTGGAAAATAAGTTGGCTCTTATGCCAAAGGCAGATGCCAAATTGGCATCACAGAAATGTACATCTGGGAATGGCAGAAATGGAGGTGCCCTACTATGTAAAATGGTCTTAAGAGCCATCAAGGCTGTTCCCTTAGAACAGGTTATATTATTTAGATCCACACAAGGTATTTCTTGTGTATAGTAGTTATATTGTTAGTGCACTCACCAGCGGTGGTAGCCTACTGAGGGTTCTTGCTTCTGCTGTGTGTCCTTGTTCTAAAAGAGCTAGAAGTGGTCCAGAGTTCCTGCCGAATCTTTGACAATGATGATACTGTCCTTAACTTTGACATCATTATTTTTTGCTTTCAGGGTTCCCCTGGAAATCGTGGTTTTCCAGGTCAGGATGGATTAGCTGGCCCCAAAGTGAGTGTTGTTGCTGCCTTTTCACTGAAATAACATTTTTTTAAAAAAAATAGAAAGATGGTACTATTTTTTTTCTTTGTGTTCTTTGACTGTTTTTTTCTATCACTATTGACAAATAGCAATCTGAAGTATGAAAATGGCATTCTGCGTTTCCTTTAAAAGTCTCCTAGCTCGTGCATTCTTTCACAGAAAACATAGTGTACACATTTTGGACATGTCATAAGATATCCTTAGAATCAATTGATTAACATTTTTCCTTGGAAAAATTTATCACCTCATCCATTTCATAGATGTATAGTGTTTGGGTGAGCAATCCTATAGAGTTTTCCTTCCAAAATCCATAATTTACCAATTAGATTCGGGTGCAGAAAACATGCATTTAGAAAGAAGAAACCCCAAATTTAGTATAAACTAAGAATTACCTTCTTTCATCGTCCTATATTGTTTCATAAAGTTCTAGTTCTTTCATAAAGTTCTAAGTTCTTTCATAAAGTTCTAGTTCTTTCATAAAGTTCTACATTCTTTCATAATCATTGTGGGAGAACTAGTGTGGTATGGTAGCTTAGCTACTGAAGTAGGATCAAAGAAATCTAGGACCAGGCTCAGCCCTAGGGTCAGTTCATTGAGTAAATTTGGGCTGTTCACTTCCAGCCTAGCTCACTATTTTGTTATCTTTGGGAGAAAAAATTGGAGGAGATAATGCCAAATTGAGCTCCTGGAAGAAGGTAGGAGAGAAATTTAATGACTGAATAAATCCATTTGTGGTTACTACGGTCCTTTGTAATTTAGCTTTAGGAGCAATTAGTTTACTACAGATGTAGGTAAATCATTAAGAATTAGGATGCAGATATATTGCAAACTTAGTTTATCTTCTGCTCACCCCTTCTGGTTTTTTTAGGATGTCAGAATAATTAAATGAGTTTTAAACCTCTTTAATATATACAGGAAGTCCTGTATATATTAAAGTTCATTTAGTGAGCATTCAAAGTTGCAACATCACTGAAAAAAGTGACTTATGTCCAGAGGTGGGTTGCTACCGTTTCACATCGGTTAAGGCCAACCAGTAGTGGAAACTGGGACTGGGTTGCCGAACCGGTAGAGACGGCAAGCTGGCCACGCACCTGAACCGTTTCCTCGGTCACCGCTGCCATTGCCAGCTTGGTTTTTAATCATTTTTTCATATTCTGCGCATGCGCAGAACAATTTACACTCAACTATGCAAGCACATGAAGTGAACCGGTAGCAACCCATCCCTGCTTAGGGCTGTTTTTTACACTTACAACTGTTGCAGCATCCCTTTGGCCACGTGGTCAAAATTCAGATGCTTGGCAACTGGTTCATTTTTATAAACGCTAATAATAATAATAATAATAACAACCGTGTTGCTAACTTAACAAATGCAATGATTCTCTTAACAACTTTGGCACGAAAAGTCGTAAAATGGGGCAAAGCTCACTTTAAAAATGTTTCATTTTAGCAACAAATATTTTGGGCTCAATTGTGGTCGTAACTCAAGGACCACCTGTATAATGTAGGTGTGTCCAGAGTGATGGTAGGTTATTGAGCCAAATACAGATTTTCCTGGTATTCTTCAGAAAATCTTTGACTAATGTATTTCTTGCTTAAATCTTCCTTAAATAGGGTGCTCCTGGAGAACGTGGCCCCCCTGGCCTTGGGGGACTCAAAGGTGCCCCTGGAGATCCTGGACGACCTGGAGAACCTGGCCTGCCTGGCGCCCGGGTAAGATCAATGTGGAATTGAATAAACCTTATAAAGAAGATGCCCCCAAATTGTGAAGAAGTCTAGGTCAGTGATGGCAAACCTTTTTCACCTTGGGTGCCAAAAGCATGTGTGCGCTCATGTGTCTACCCCATAATTTAATCCTGCGCCGTGCACCCTGCACATGTGCGGGGCAGCAGGAGGGCCCAGTTCTGTGCATGTGCACAGTTTTCTTGGAGACTGGCAAGGGCGAAAACAGCCACCCCTCTGCAGGCCCTCCAGAGGCCAGAAAAATTCCTAAACTTCCGGTTTAGGCGTTGGGCCATTTTTCGCCCTTCGGAGGCTTCAGGAGGCTTCCCTGAAGTCTCCGGAGGGTGAAAAACAATCGAAAATCAAGGCCAAAAATCAGCTGGCCAGCATGTGCATGCTCGCTGGAGCTGAGAGGGCAATGCCTCCTGTGCCCTCAGAAATGGCTCCACATGCCACCTGTGGCACGCATGCCACAGATTTGCTATCACTGGTGTAGGTGATTTCTACATCACTGTGGAAGAATATCACTTAAACTGAGAAGACCTGTCTTCTTAGTATTGCTGTATATATACAGTATAGTATATACACCTGATACCCAGCTGATGTCGAGTAGTAGAAAACATTCTTTTTATGTAGAGAAACCAAAAGCACTCACACTGCTGTGGCTTCAGGTTGGGTTTATACAGATGGATTAAAGCATTTCTAAAGAATTGGGTACATTTTGCTTTAAGTCTCTATTTTTGTTTTTTAAAGGAAGGGGTTATGCAAACAGTCTTTGTTATAGCATCTGCCTCGTTTAGCAACCAGTCCTCACATTTATGAGCTTTGCGGGTCTGAAAAGCAAAGAAAAGCCGAAGTAAGATCATCAGCATAGTTACAGATTCACTTAGCAACTGCTTCACTTAGCAACTAGGTTGCCAGTCTCAATAGTTATTGTTCAATGAGGATCGTCTGTAAGAGACAGTGTGGAGCTCTTTTGCATTTTGTATCTGGTTAAAAATATACTATGCCTGATGCAACTTCATAATGAAATAATGTCATACAACCTGAGTACCTCATATTTGCTTTATTTCATTGCATGCTACAGTTGATGGACATTGCAGTTATGTTCACTACCACTGAAGTTATTATTATTAGATTTAGAGGAGAGGAGAAGCGTATACATAGGGTACTTCTACTATAGTAGAGCAATTTAGATATGAGTTATAAGTAACCACTAGATGGCATCAAGTGGATACAGAAAATTGTTTTAATTTTCCATTTTTTGCAGCTCAAATATGCTAAGCCAGTTTTGTGGCATCCATAATTCTCAGAGCTTCCAGATTAAGTTTTGTGTCCGTAAGAGTCCCTTTTTGAACGAACTTGACTCAGAAAACTTCTGCAGGTTTAAATTTGTAGATCTGCCCGATTTTCAGTGCCAGGTGTGAGTTAGAATGTTTGAAACAGACAGAAAAAGTTATGAGCAGTTTGACAGTAGCAATTGCATTTACAGCGGTAACAGGATCATTTTTATTTGTGATTTCTTTTGATGTGTCACTTAAAATGCTACACTCTTTTGACTAGACAAAGATTTCAAGAGTTGCTTTGGAAAGTGGGGTGGGTGGATAGATAGATAGATAGATAGATAGATAGATAGATAGATAGATAGATAGATAGATAGATAGATAGATAGATAGATAGACGACAGACATGATAGATAGGTAAGTAAATAGATAGACAGACAGATATGATAGGTAGGTAGACAGGCAGGCAGGCAGATATAGGTAGGTAGGTAGGTAGGTAGGTAGGTAGGTAGGTAGGTAGATAGATGATAGATAGATAGATGATAGATAGATAGATAGATAGATGATAGATAGATAGATAGATAGATAGATAGATAGATAGATAGATGATAGATAGATAGATAGATAGATAGATAGATAGATAGATAGATAGATGATAGATAGATAGATAGATAGATAGATAGATAGATAGATAGATAGATAGATAGATGATAGATAGATAATGGAAAGAGAAAGAAAAGAAAGAGAAAGAAAGAAAAAAATAAAAATAAAAACAGATTCTGCAATCTTTTAGCCAGTTATCTTGGGCATTTTGCTTCACCTATTGTTCCTAAGGCTTGAGACAATGAAAGCACTGGGTAAATTAATTTTCTTGGCAACACTTGAAGAAGTCTGAAACTATCTTAATTTCCTTTTTTTATAACCTCTTCTTACTAGGGTCTCACTGGTCGCCCTGGGGATGCTGGTGCTCAAGGCAAAGTTGGCCCATCTGTAAGTGAAATTCTGTTCCTTTTCCTCTTGTGGCATGCATACACACACACACACACACACACACACACACACACACACACACACACGTTTTCATGTATACTCATATGGATGGATGGATGGATGGATGGATGGATGGATGGATGGATGGATGGATGGATGTATACAAGAAAACATGTATTTCTATACTTGATGAATCCATTGTTGTTATTCTTAATATTCTTATTAGTGAGATGTGCATTCTGTCTTGCTTCCAGGTCTCAGGATAGCTTATAGGGGATCTCATATTTGTTTGATCCCCACAATTGCAAATTTATGGGTAGGTTGGGCTAAGAAAGAATTGCTAAGAAAATGTATCTAGTATAATTCCTTAGATAATGGTGGCTTAAAACTTGCAACTTCACAATCCTAATCCAACACTTTTACCTCTAGACCAGAGTTCCCCAATGTTTCCGGCTTTGTGGACTGGTGGGAGGGAGGGGATGGTTTGCACAAGTGGCCGGCATGTGCGCATGTGCGTGCACAGCTCCATTTCCACGAATGGTGCGCATGTGTGCCTACTGCTCACACAAATGGAGCAAACGTGCTTGCTGCTGCTCGCTCAAGTAAGGATGCACATGCGTGTGCACTCACCTGTCGTTCCCTTGACCCAGTTGCAAACCCCTCACAGCCCACTACTGGGCTGCATCTCACAGGTTGGGGACCCCTGCTCTAGACCACAATAACTCTTTGAAAACTTTCATAGGATAATTGATCCCACAACAAACAGCATGAAGAAGGGTGAATGAATATCATTATATTATAGACCAGGGGTCAGCAAACTGCAGCTCTGGAACCACATGTAGTTCTGGGGCCGCATGTGGCTCCGGAGCCGCATGTGGCTTTTTCATCCTTCTGCTGCGGCTCCCTGTCACCAGGAGCCACAATTTTGAGAGGAGCTTCCGGTTGGGGGGAAGCAGGGTGTGCCAGGAGGAGACTCTATGGCAAGAGTTTCTATGGCGGGTTTTCCGGTCAGCTCCACAATTGATATGGTTTTCGGTTAGGACAGATAAAGGAAAAAGGATTCCGTGCTAGGAGGAGACTCTATGGTGGGGAAAACCGGATTTCCAGTCGGCTCCAGAATTGAAGGGGGGGTTTCTGGTTAGGACCTTTGTGGCTCCTTGAGTGTTTAAGATTGCCGATCCCTGTTATAGACCAATTTTACACTGACCTATTAAAAAAGGTTAATAAAGCAAACAGCCTCTTTTCCAGGCCAAGTTAGCATTTCTACTGAACTAGGTCTATAGTGGCTTGCCATTTACCGGTTGTAGCAATGGATGCCTATACCTTTCTCCCTCTCTCTAGGGTGTTCCGGGTGAAGATGGACGGCCTGGCCCACCTGGTCCTCAAGGTGCTCGTGGTCAGCCTGGTGTCATGGGTTTCCCAGGCCCCAAAGGTGCTAATGTAAGTGAAGCTATATTTGACTCTTAGAAGCAGGGCCCAGGCAGTTTTGAAGGCAAATAGAGAGCAGGTATGACATTTGGGCAGCTAACAGAGAGGTCTGTTGAGTTCTCCAACGTAGGCAACATTTCCCCTTATTTACCATACTTTTTCTGCTCTCCCCAATTTGGGTAGTTACTGTAGTCCTTTTTTAAAAGTACGATTTGGTTACATTTTGAAAACATGAATAAAAAGTAAACAAGCAAGAAAAAAGAAAGAAAGCAGAAAGAATCAGACCAAATGCCAGATAAAAGTGTGGAAAAAGGAGAGAAAAAAAGAAGCTTCTGACTTTTTGATACAGCTGTAGATAAGAAATACAACCAACTCTTACTCTAAAATTAACAATAGCGTACATTACTTCTAGTGGCTCAGTGGCTAAGACACTGAGCTTGTTGGTTGAAAGGTCGGCAGTTTGGTGGTTTGAATCCCTAGGGCCGTGTAACAGAGTGAGCTCCCGTTACTTGTCCCAGCTTCTGCCAGCCTATCAGTTCAAAAGCACGAAAAATGCAAGTAGAAAAATAGGGTTGACTTTTGGTGGGAAGGTAAAAGCGTTCCATGCGCCTTCAGTGTTTTGTCATGCCGGCCACGTGACCACAGAGAGGTCTTTGGACAGCGCTGGCTCTTCAGTTTTGAAACGGAGATGAGCACTGCCCCCTAGAGTCGGGAACGACTAGCACATATTTGTGATGGGAACCTTTATCCCATTAGATATTTCCCAAAAAGTGCACTATTCAGTCCAGATATCTACTCACCAGAAATAAGTACTCATTATTTAACCATAATCAGATGGTTTACCTAATTTTATATTTTTTCCCTTTTTCTCCCAACTATGCTTAAGTCCTATAAATAAAAAATTGTCTCCTGTTTTCTTCTCATTTCCTTTTCTCTCAGTAGGTTCCGCAATCACAAATGAAGGCAAATAGTTACTGTAGTCCTATAACACACTATATCAGTGGCGAAAGAGTAAGATAGGAGGACACAGAGTTTGAGACGTAGAGTGTCTTCAAGTGGATCTTTTATCTTTAGTAAAATGTTCTTATAAGTTATTTTGTTCATCTTTCTATTTAGGGTGAAGGTGGTAAACCTGGCGAGAAGGGGCTACCTGGTGCTCCTGGATTACGAGTGAGTTTACTCTACATCCTTCTACTGTTAAAAAGCCTTTTGCTGTTTGTTTATATACTTTCTGTAAAAAGTTAAATAACACAGCCTCACCGTGTAGTAAAAAAAAATAACTCAGTTTCTCCATATCGCTCAAAAAAAGAGACCATCCTCTTCTTGCCTTCTTACTCCACATCTGCATAAGGCAGATATTAGCTGAGATCGTAAGTACTGAGATTCAGTGATGAGAGACTTTGGGAAATAATTATCATGACCAACTATGCAAACAAATCAGTGCTGGCACAGAAGCACATTAAAACTAATTATACAACTCAGTGCTGCGTTTTTCTCCCTGTAAGTAAAACTGTTCTTTGTTCTTCAAGTTTCCCACAAATCTATTCACAAGGATGCTCATCAACCCAATTTCTTACAACGAAACATTAGTTTGCTAGAATTGTCTGGAAAGGGATGCAGAACCTTGAACTATTTGGAAAGCGATTTTGTTTGTTCAGAGTGGCAGTATTGGGGAAATTTAATAATTATGCACATGCTTTAGAAGCCTCAACATATAGGTACATCACATCTCCAGGTCTCTTTCCTTTCTTGAACATTTTACTTACGTACAGAGCAACTAATGCCAACAGGTACAAGGGTGAAGTGCATTTGTGCCACACTTTTATAATTGCTAGTTGCACACTTTGGAGTGCCTGCTACCCTCAGCAAGGAGCAAGCAATCCTAGATTTCTTCCAAAAGTTACAAATTTTCATTCCATTTGGACAAATCTTGACAAATTTGTCTGATCGAACATTTTTCTCTTTGAGAATTATTGAAAGAACAGAAGGGAGAGATTCCAGAAATAGGACTAACCCCCCCCCCAAATGAGAGTGATTTTCCTCCCCCTCCTCCTCCTCCTCCTCCTCCTCCTCCTCCTCCTCCCAGAGCCAGAATTATTGGCTGCGTATAGCTAAGGGGCAAAGGAAGGAGAGTTGACATAATCGATGAAGGCTCTTTGTCTGCACCTGTTTCTCTCAGGGTCTTCCTGGCAAAGATGGTGAGACAGGAGCAGCTGGACCACCAGGGCCTGCTGTGAGTATTTGCTTTCTTTTTATCTTTTGGAGGATGCCATCTCCAGATCACCTAGATACAAACATTACTGAAAGGAGGCAAAAATCATCTTTTCCTAGGTTTAGGGAGACTGAGCCTTTATGAGGATTAGTGGGATTTCCTTTTGACTTGTTATGATCAGAAAGTGATCATGCAGAAGATTATTTAAGCAAAACTCACTGTCCTTCATTGGATTCAATTAGTTGGATACAATATTTATTGTTCATTCTCTTTTATTTGCAAGGAGAGTATTCTGTATGAGTAACGTTTGTTTCTTTATTATATTTATATCTATTTTTTCCTGTAAACATCCCAAAGAGTCGCATCTGGTTTTCTTCATATTTCACTTTCCTTGCAAAAGTCTTGTGGAATAAATTAGGCTGAGACTGGCCCAGGATGTTCCAATAAGCAGATGAATTTTAATCCAGTCTTCATAGTTCAAACACTATATCACACTACGTGTTGACCTATCAGCAGTAGAATGTCAATTGCTTACTCAGGTTTGCGAATGTTGTGGTTTCGCTGTGACCATCACCCTCTTTTCTCACACTTTCATTTCCTACATTGCTGAAAAGTATGAGAAGAGCTGTAACTTATGGATAGAAAGTGAATTTTGCCGCAAAGGAGGAAACGAAGCAGTGGGAGAAGATGGTGATGATCACAGCAGAACCGTAGAATTTATTAGTAATGAGTAATAGAACTTGGCACTGTACTGTTGAGGGCTCAACACAACAGCTACACAAAGAACATGTAATTATATTGAAATTGAGGGATTTCCAATAACTTAATAGATACATTGATGGTGGGTGGTCCATTATGGAAGAGCGTATGAATCCATTTAATAACTGTAAATAATCTTTAGGTAATCTCTGATTTTTGATTACATTACTTATATCTCCCTACTTCTTGTTAGTCTTACAGTGTTGTTGTTGCTTTTGATGATGATGATGATGATATTTGCAGGGGGCTGTTGGAGAGAGAGGTGAACAAGGTGCCCCTGGACCATCTGGATTCCAAGTAAGTACAGCAATTCTATTCTATTTACTAGAATAAATAGTATTATAGTTACTCTGTCTGGAGGACAGTACGTCCCTGTCTCTGCCCCCACCCCCCCACCACCACCCCGCACTCCTAACAAGTAAATCTGCTTGTGCAGGGGAGTAAAAATAGATACAGGCAGAAAGAAAAGACTACCTAATTCCTGCTGAAAGCACACGAAATCTGTCTATCGTATTGAATTTTATCTGGTTCAAGGATGTATACATGTTTTCAGGGTTGCATTTGTTGATAACTTCCTGCCACATAATTTTATCAGGTACTAGGGAAGCAACAAGGAAAGTACTATTTTTATTTAGTCGGTCTAGCACCTCTTTTCCTGGACCCAGTTGGATTCCTGGCACATCCCAGAGGCTTATATATGCCTCACGGTTTGCACAGGAAAAAAACTCTGGAAGAGAGAGAATTAATGAATGGGGCTGAATTGGGGTTATGTATTAATCAGAGGTGCTCAGTTAGGCAGATGTAGTTTTGTTGCAGATGTTTGAGAGCCACAATAGGAATGTATCTATAGTTGTCCCATCATCTAGGTAGAGGGTTACTATTGTCCAATCTAGTGCTAGACTTATTTCACGTTTGATGGTAAATTAATTATTGTTCCTTTGGATCTAAAAATCCTTTTTCTGCACTGAATCCACTTAGCTGAGGCAGGATGTTACTTCTTGAAGAGAACGAAGTGAAACTTCCTAATACTAAAATAACCTCTTGCTTTCAGGGACTTCCAGGACCCTCAGGCCCTCCAGGTGAAGGTGGAAAACCAGGTGACCAAGTAAGTAATAAATATGAATCCCCATTTAGTACACACAACATAGATACTTACCAGTCCGGCATGCAGTCTTTACTACGTCTTTTCTATAGATTCAAAATAGCTTCTAGATGCGGAAGTAGATTGAATTTTACATTGAGCTTGAGGATAATACACGTACTGTACATCTTTCAGAACGCACTAGTTAAATAGTCACTAATCATTGAAAGGATAGTGGTTGGGTGCAACAAAAGAATTCTTCTGAAAAAACTACTTTTTGGTGGGTGGGATGGCAACTTGGCCCCTCCTGATCCTGATGGATTATAAATTATTCATTAGCAGTTAAGCAAAACTATAGAATAGCAGAATTGTGCAGGGACACGGAGAGGAGTTTCTTATGAAATCATTTTTTCTGATGAAAAAAATATACTTCAGGAAGTATATTAGTTTGCACTGGGCATTCTGTGTTTGCATGCTGAATATCCCCAGGCTGATAAATTAGTGTCTGTAAGGGATAATATCATAGATGTTGGAATGGACTGTAGAAAGCATTTCGTTCAATCACCTGCTCAATGCAGGGTCTACTAGAAAATCTCTGCTAAATAACCATCCAACTTATGTTTGAAGATGTTAACTGAGTTTGAATGTAGAGGCACTGTGGGGTTTATCGGGCAGCAATCAGAAAAAGCTTGTGATTGTTATATCAGAAATTAAGATTTATGGATACATTACTGATATATAATGCTTAGTGTGGTGTGTGGTGATGGAGGAAGAGTAAAAATAATAGAGAAATAAACATCATCCTCATAATGACATCACCAGCAGAAGAAATAAGCAGAATGTTGATACTTTATCAGGGGATAAAAATACCCCCTGAAAAGCTGCTTATATTCAACCAGCAGATTTTCAGTATGAAAAATAAATTAGATGTTTCAAGGCAGCCAAGGGAACCCTCCGCTACTGCTAAACAGAAATTATGAATCACTGCTGAGATATTCAGTAGGTATACAGTGCAGGAAGCAATATATCACTCCAAAATGCTGATATTTGTCTTTCAGGTGTTCATAGAACCACTTAACTCTTTGTAACAATAGACAGACTCATCATATTGATCATACTTTTCAACCATGGCCACGGGTGATCAGAAACGCACCCAATTTCTCCAGAATATAATTCTCATTATGACTTTGCCTTGTAAAGGTTTCTCCCCCCCCCCTCAATATGACCTTAAAAGTAATATTTAAAAATGAAAAAGCTGAAAATATGTTCATCCAAATTAAAAGTGAATGTGTGAGTTGAATTATTCTTCACCTGGATCTATGGATTTGGGGTGGTTTTTTTTAGCTTGCCATATTTCTAAATGGCTAGTAGGGAGTCGTGCAAGTTTTAGGAAGGTACGTTAAAAGCTTCTTTCCCTCTCCTCCTGTTTTTAACTCTTTTGTTTTGGTTTCAGGGTGTTCCTGGAGAAGCTGGTGCTCCTGGTCTTGTTGGTCCCAGAGTAAGTCACCTACAGTTCAATTTGAGCCCCTGAACTTACTCATAAATAGAGCTGCTGAAACAGCAGCTGGGCTCACTACTTATCCGTATAGATTCCCAATGGCACTAAGGAAAATCTCTCCTTTGTAGGGTGAACGTGGCTTCCCAGGAGAACGCGGACCTGCAGGTGCCCAAGGTTTGGGTGGTGCTAGAGGGCTTCCCGGAACCCCTGGTACTGATGGACCCAAGGTAGGCTACTTCTTTGCCTTATTTTCTTCCTCTGTAATGAAGCTGATAAGTTTTGCCACCTAGTGGCTGCCAACCAAAAGAAAAAAAAGTGGCATTGGAGTCTTCTGGAAGAGCCTTTCCCAGCTTGGTACCCACTAGAAGTGCTTAATCAAGTTCCACAATGCTTTGGTCGGTGTGGATTGGATGTTGAAATCCATCACATCTGGAAAGCACCAGGTTGGAGAAGACTGCTTCAGTTCTTTGCAATTTTTTGGCAAGTTTGCCATTGCTTCCCTTCTAAGGCTGAGAAAGATAATGTCAGGGTTCCAAGTAACACCCCCAACGAAATAAGAATCTGAGGCTTGAACTTCCTCAAAGTTCCATTTTATTAGAGATGTCATATTGGCACATCTGGGAAAACCCGAATCTGAAAGCTTCCAGGTTTTTCCCACCCAAAAGAAAGTCCAAGCCCCTGTCCTCGCACCCACATGTCCATCACATGGTCCAATCAAAGCACCGTCCCAACTGGAGATGCCTCCCAGTCACACCACTCCAGGTGCAGGGCTGAATGGCCTTGACTCTCAGAGAAAGGAATGTTGTTATGACTATATATCTCCCCAGCTTCCTACAATCCCCTCTCCCAATTTTCCACCGCACTAAATGTGGCAGGCCTGAAGGGCCAGTGCAAAAGATGGCTTCCAGGCCTGACAGATAGACTGGCCCAGAATAACCTAGCTGGCTTTATGCCTAAGGCAGGACTACAACTCCCAGGTTCTAGCTTGTTGCTTTAACCATTGCAACAAGCAGGCTGTCCTCTGACCATTATCTAGTGCAGTTCCATGTTGTGACCTATATTGTTTTTCTTGCCTAGGGTGCAGCTGGCCCTGCTGGGCCTCCTGGAGCCCAAGGCCCCCCAGGTCTGCAGGGAATGCCTGGTGAGAGAGGAGCTGGAGGTATTCCTGGACCAAAGGGAGACAGGGTAAGTAGTCGCCATCCTTCATAAAATTTCATAGCAACATATTTTCAAGAGTTGGAGTTGCTGGGTTTTGTTTAGTTGCTTATAATGTTATTTTTAAAATTTCCCCCCAGTTTCCTGTATTTTTTTCTCTTTAGTTTTTTTTATTCCCTCTATAGTTTAGTGAAATGTTTTTTTTTAATCTATTTCATTTTTTTTAAAGGTTAGGTTTTTTAATTATGGATTTTTATTTACAGTGGCATTATACTTAAGTATTGCTATTGTTAGTTATATTGCTCTTTAATTTGTATGTTTTTTAAATAATACTATGTTTTTTTAAATAAATGTTATTTTTCTTAAAGTTTCATAATATTAAACAATAGACAACAGCAGAAAATCACAGTCTAAGGGATCAGAGTTCCAAGTTGATAGGGGCTACTTACAATCATTGTTTCTTTGGTATTTTCCTAACAGGGTGATGCTGGTGAGAAAGGCCCAGAAGGTGCTCCTGGCAAAGATGGCAGCCGAGTATGTCCACAGCCAAAATCAATTTCTCTTCTCTTAAGGCAGCAAAATTTTTATTTAATGAAATAAGTGGATGGCTGGTGGGGCGGGGGAATATGTAGCTTATTGGCATATTAGTGTCAGGCTCCAGAGAACCTTTACAATGCCTATTAATCTAACTGAGCTTAATTAAAATAGATTAAACTGCAGGATATTCTAATACTGTTAAAACTGGTGTTTGTGTGCATGTGTGTTTCTGTGTGTTGGTGTTTATGTTGGTGTGTGTGATGAAGCTTCTCTTACTGAGTGAGATATTCTTACTGAGCAAGTCTTCTTTTCAGAGTCAACCCTCCTTACCATCCATCCAGCTTTAGATAATTTACTCCGGAGTTGTCCTGTGTTTCCTCTATGCAAGAGGTTACAATCTGTGACGATAGCACTTTGTTTTCTCCAATAGAGGGAAGACCCAAATCCCCAATAAAGGATCAATAAAAAGAAAGGCTTAGTTAAAGTTTAAAGCTTTAGAACTAAGTCATAAGTGCTTAGCTCGCTAAACTGTAACCCCAAGTGTATTGTGGGATAAACGGATAAGGGATCCGTTGCCCACTGTGTTCAATTCAAATGAAGGAATATCGACAGTTGACCCAAGTATTGAACTGGGACAATACTCCAGGACAGGGGTTGGCAACCGCATGTGGCTCTTTCATCCCTCTGCTGCAGCTCCCTGACACTGAAAATATGCATCACATCCGCCAATGTGTGACACCCACCAGCACACAATTTATTGAGCTTTTCGATCCCTGGTAGGCCAACCATGGATAAATCTAAGAAAAGAAAAGTTTCAGAAGTAAACAAAACATTTAATTCAAGTACATATGTTGGTTTTGTGGCCGCTCAGGAAATAGTCAGGCACCGGGAAGGTTTTGTGGCTCCCGGTGTTTTCTTTTCTGTGGGAAATTGGTCCAAATGGCTCTTTGAGTGTTTAAGGTTGCCAACCCCTGCTCCAGGAGGATATAATCTGTGAAGTTAGCATCTCATCTTCTCCTTTATGGAGGAATGGCAGCAGGAGGTGGGAGCTTTTATGGACAACATCCTGGACTCCCAATTAAAGCCTTTTATTTTCATGTTTTCCGATATGCTGAACTAGATAGAGAATCAAAGTTGGCCATGAACAGGATTTAGTTCCCAAATTTTGTTCAGTATTTTACTGCCATGCTGGTGTTGCAGCTGCACTGCCTCTGTTCATTCCTTAACCATATTAGATGACGCAATATGGAAGAACACAGAGGCAGGAAGCAACCATGGTGGACCGAGACCGAGATCCAAACCCACATGCTGCGGTTGATATGCTAACAGTATTAAATTAGAAAAAGGCTGGGAATAACTAGCTAAGAAGAATGCTTACCATTCTATTTTCTAGTGCGCCATTAGATCAGGCAGAAGAAGACTGACAGCGCTATAGAAAATTCAGTATAACTTAATTCAAACATTGTGTTTTGTGCAACTTGCGTGTGTGGAATGGCTTTGAATTGTAAAGTAAATGGACAGATTCAAGGGGAAAGGGGGAAATGGATGAAGGAAGTCACTAGTTTGATTTGGACCTATTTTAATTTAATAGGTGAGGATATGAACACAAGGTTGGGATACCTTTGATCTTGCTTTCTGTCAGCACATCTAACTCTTTATTTTCTCCATTGTCAGGGCTTGAGTGGTCCTATTGGTCCTACCGGTCCTGCTGGCCCTAGTGGAGAGAAGGTAAGAGGTCCTGTCTCTTGTTAGGTCCTGTGTCAGGTAGACAGCTAGAGGCCACATGTAAGTTCTCTAAATAGTTCTGCTTCGACAGTAATGTTTCCTTCATCTGGCACTGAGAATTTGGGGTGTAACTGTGGAGTAGCAATAACACTTAGACTGACATACAGCTTCACAGTGTTTTACAGCCCACTCTAAGCAGTTACAGAGTCAGCCTATTGCCCCCAACAATCTGGGTTCTCGTTTTACTGGTCTCGTAAGGATGGAAGGCGGAGTCAACCCTGGGCCGGTGAGAATCGAACTGCTGACAGTCGGCACAATTAGCCGGCAATACTGCATTCTATCTACTGCACCACCCACAAGTCTTTTGAGAGTGCCTTAATAGCTATTTCTTTGCCTTTGAGGAGCCTTGAAAGCTATTCTTTATGACAAGAAGTATACAGGGAACAGTAAAGAGTAAACACAGGGAACAGTAAACATTGGAAATCACATTAGCTATGACCTAGATCCAGAGAGATGAGAAAAACATGGGGGATGAAGTATCAATTTGATTTCATAAATTTAGAGCTGTACTGATAACACCATCATGTTTACATTGATGGACTTATTGACTTTTTGTACATCTGAATCTCCTCGCTTCCTGAGGTTTAGGAAGAAACCAGAGAATCAGAAGTTCTAGCAATGAAAACTCTTCAGTAAGAAGAACACGTTGATAATGATCTATTTACTTTGGCTCTTTTTTTGTCCTGCTCAGTGGAATCCATTTATCTTCTATCCTTAATTAGTTTGGCTGGTCTCCACAGCAGAGGTGGGTTACTAATTCTTTTACCACCGGTTGGGGCACGCTCCCGTGCTTGCTCCCCCACGCGCGCGATGCTTCTGTGCATGCAGAGAAGTGTCCGGGCAGGTGGATGGAGCCTCTGCCACTACTACTACCGGTTCGGCGGATCCGGGCCGAATCGGCAGCAACCAACCTCTGCTCCACAGTGTATGCAAATCTCAGCCAGTTTCCTCCTACTATACCTGCACCGTTTTCAATACAATCATGACATGAGCAAGGATTATCTTCTTGTTCTTAATACCTTGTGATGCCCAATGGTTTAGTTGCTCCATTAAATAAACTAACTACCAAAATATTAAAAAGTGTAATTATCCAGTACAGGTCCATCCTCAACTTACAACTGCAATTCAGCCCAGAATGTATGTTGTTAAGTGAGAAATTCGTTAAGTGAGTTTTGCCCCATTTTACCTCTTTTCCTTGCCACATTCCTTTCATGAATCCCTGAAGTTGTTAAAATAGTCCCGCGATTGTTAAGTAGCTTCCCCACTGACTTTGCTTGTCAGAAGGTCGCAAAAGGGGATCACGTGACCCCGGGACATTGCGACCATCATAAATATGAACCAGCTGTCAAGCATCTAAATGTAAATCACGTAACCATGGGGATGCTGCAACGGTCGTAAGAGTGAAAAACAGCCATCAGTCAGTTTTTCTCACTGCTGTTGTAACCTCCAATGGCCACTAAACAAGCTGTTGTAAGTCGAGGACTACCTGCTATGCGCCGTCTCGTCATATTAAGAAAACTCAGGACCATTCATCTTACTAGCCATTTAATCCCATATTGTGTTCTGAGCTACTGCCTTTGGCAATGGTGGAAGAGATTCTGTTTCAGCAAACAAAAACACTCCATGGACTTACTTTCACCTCTTTTCTGTCCCTGCAGGGTGAATCAGGTCCCCCTGGCCCAAGTGGAGCTGCTGGTACTCGGGGTGCCCCTGTAAGTTTGCTGTCGTTGTGAAACCTGCCAGTGAAGTTTGTTGGGGTAAATGGGGGGGGGGAGAGATTCAGGACGGCCCACATCCTTATAGAAATCCTAGTAGGCAAGTTTTGGAACTCCTACGGGTAGCCTAGGAACAAATGTAGATGTACTTTTATGGAATTGTTTCCATGTGAAGAGAAAATTGGCTCCCTTTCCCCCCTATTGTACTACTTAGAGATCAACCTGGAAGGCTCTGGCTGTTTTGATTAGCATCTACCGGTAGAAAAGCCCATTAGAGACTAGCTGATAACTTATGAATTTCTCCAAGTTGTAGAAAGGAAAAGCCGCTCACTCTTGTATTAACGCAGAATAGCAACAGCGTCTAAAAAAAAGGAACACACAGTGCTGCAGAGCTACCCTGTAGGCTGTTCTGAAAAGATAATTTGCAAGATCCCTGAGAATATCTTAGGAAACAGTGTGTTCCTAAACAATTGCTGTGCATTGTCTGAGCCGTAGGAAGCGTATCGGTTGGGTCACAACAGCCTTATTACAGATCCTGATGTCGGTGGAACAGCTGGAGAGATCCTGTCCCTGCGGCTACAGAAATTGGCCAATTGTGGCCGGTTTGAGGTGTGTGACCTTGACTGCTCTTTCTGTTTCAGGGTGAGCGTGGAGAAACCGGACCCCCCGGCCCCGCTGGGTTTGCTGGCCCCCCTGTGAGTATCGCACGACAGTTCCAAGCTGTCACACTTCTGTCTTTTGAAATGGTCCCCGATGTCTAATCATTGTGCCTCTCCCACTTTTCTCCCCAACGCAGGGTGCTGATGGCCAGCCTGGTGCTAAAGGCGAGCAAGGTGGATCTGGCCAGAAAGGCGATGCTGGGTCCCCTGGTCCACAAGGGCCATCTGGTGCTCCTGGTCCACAGGTCAGTGAAACCACTTTCTGAATTGAAAGTGTGTGTGTGTGTGCGCGCGTGTGCGTATGCGCGCACACATACACATACACACACACACACACACACACACACGGAGTTTATAAAGCAGGGATTTTCCAGCTGCTAACCCAAAAGTAGCACATCGTCCATGAAATTAGTACTGCCGTTTCCCCGAAAATAAGACAGGATCTTATTTTCTTTTGACCCCCAGAATAAGTGCTTGCCCTTATTTTCGGGGAGGTCTTATTATTTTTGAGGTGCCGGAGGCCCCTTAACCTCGGCCCACAGCCCGCAGATCAGCTGATCCACACTTGCCAGCCCTAGCGTCACTGGGCCTGCCTCTCTTTTTGCTGCAGCCACTGAAACGGGCATGGTAGCTAGGGATTTGCAGGAGCGGCCTCTGCCAGGCTGTTCCGCATGGATGGCAGGTGCATGTGGGACAGGTGGGGAGTGTTCCCCCCTTGCCCCCCCAGGAAATGGCGGGGACAGGCTGCTCATTCGTTTATAGATATTTTGGGAGAGGGCTTATTTTAGCGCATGATCTCAAAGCCCGATTGGGCTTATTATCTGGGGCAGTCTTATCTTTGGGGAAGCAGGGTATGTTCAACAGTGCCACAGGCATGGCTTCTGAATGCTGGGAGGTTGATCAGAGGGGGTGGAAGAGCTAAGGTAGCTGCTGCTGCTGCTGAACAAAACGATGATACATAGACCAGTGATGAAAGGTGCATGAAAAACATCCCAATTTCCTGTTTTCATTTTGCTTTTCCTTAGGGTCCAACTGGCGTGACAGGTCCAAAAGGAGCTCGTGGTGCACAAGGACCCCCAGTGAGTATTTAGTCAATCAATTGCTTTTTTCCCCATGCAGGCCAAAAGCGTAGCGTTAATGTTTATTGTTCACAGCTTTCCTTTATGGCATCCCTACTACTAGCGTGAATGAGATGTGCTGTGACACCATTGTTTAAAATGATGTGGGTAAGGATAAAGGGAATTATCAGCTATATAGATGAACAAGTGCATATTGGAGAATTCAAGTCAATAGTTAATTCCGCTTCGCTTTGTAGCTGGTATCTGAAGAATAACCTCAGGGGGATACCCTTCCCACTTTTATTCTAACCGATGTCAAAACATATGTCTGAAGATGAATGAAAATGCAGCTTCAAGACAAAAAGGATTCCACATCCTATTGTAGACTCTTTACCTTATTGTGCACACACACACAATAATGATGGTAGCTCAAACAGATGCTTTACCTATGTCATG
The DNA here is from genome assembly GCF_964273705.1 of Natrix helvetica. Classification (NCBI taxonomy): domain Eukaryota; kingdom Metazoa; phylum Chordata; class Lepidosauria; order Squamata; family Natricidae; genus Natrix; species Natrix helvetica. The sequence continues at coordinate 211,358,118 of NC_138548.1, read as the reverse complement.
TCACAGTTGCCCGCTAGATGGCAGTACTGCTCAATCTGTACTGATCTTAAAAAAAAACTGAGCGTGGTTGGACTTGATTATATACTTGGAGGCTATAGGCCTGTTAAAAACCACCCCAGAAGAAGACAATCACAAACTACCTATGTAGCGATTAAAAAAACAAAACACTATCATACCCTGATATACCATCAAATGAAAGGTCTAACTTAAATCCTACCTTTGAATTTTAGGTTACTACAAGTTAATGTAAATCAGCCACCCCACACCAAATCTTTGTATTCCCAGCAGGTTGAATCATAAATTCCATCATAGTTCTGATGGCTAGAATGAGAGTAATCATTATTTGTTTTTTTCCCTGGAGAGAGCTGTATTGGGGAAAGCTTTTTTTAGTGGCATCATGCTCAGCATTTCATAGTGCATGTCTTCATTATACTTTTCTTAAGAGAATAAAGTCACTGTCCTGGCTGATCTCCAGGCTGATCTTAGAACAGTGCTGGTGAACCTTTTAGGCACTGAGTGCCCAAAGTGCGTGCACACCCCCAAACTGCAAGGCATGGGTGCATGCACCCCCATGCTGTGCATGCGCGGCAGGGACTCAAAGACCAGCTGGCCAAAGAGAAGTGCGTGCACATGCGCAGTAGAGACCGGAAAAAAAAGCTGGAGCAATAGCGCGCGCACCCACAGAGAGGGCTCTGTTCCCCACCACTGCCTTAGAAGATGCAAATGAAATCAATAGGAGATACTTTTATTAACCACTCTTTCTCGGGAAGCAGCAAATTATACCTTTACCTTGTAGAAAATGTGGATGTTCTGATGGGCTGCAAATTGGAGCAAAACAATATTCAATTTAATACCCATGTGCAGTGCAGTGCCAACATATATTGCCTAAGGTTCTCTGCCTCATCTGACTTCCAAATGTTCTTTTTTTTTTAATTAAAAATGAAGTGAAATGGGAAGCAGTCATGCTGCAAAGCAAACTGTCAACATGATATTTATTTCGAAGAGTATTTGGAAATATACATTCCCATTAGCATTGTTAGGAAATAAAAATGTCTAGTAGCCAAAGCCTAGTGCTTCTTTGGAAGTACATCCATTTCCCATTCCTTTGGGACAAAGAAGACTATACACCATGCCATGTCTCTCCCTCCAGGAGAAACGTAGAAGGTCGATGCGGATAGTTTTCCTTCTCATTAAAACTTATTTTGTAACTAGTCCCACCTAGCAGAGCAAACTTTGTGTGAAACCACCTATGATCTTCCCAGGATGTCCAGCAAGCCAACAAAATCTACCTGCTTCCGAATTAGAAAAATATTGGTTGGGGTTTTGGGATTATGGTTCCTAAATCTACTTGGAAATGCGTTTAGTCTGTTAATGGAATTAACACAAACAAGCAATTTGTCCTTTATGCCTCCTGAAAGTGCTGGTCCCCTTCATCCAAAATTGGAAGGAAGCACATCCCTTCTTCCTTATAGTAAATGCCAGTGGGGCTTTAACTCCATATAGGTCTTCCTTAGAATATCTGCCCTCTGTCTGACCTTCAGAATCCAGAGGGATTTTTCCTTTCAAAAAGAAAAAAAAAGAATGTATTGGACTTGGTGGCTCAGTGGCTAAGAGGCTGAGCTTGTTGATTAGGAGGTCGGCAGTTCAGCGGTTTGAATCCCTAGTGTTGCATAACAGAGTGAGCTCCCGTTACTTGTCCCAGCTTCTGCCAACTTAGCAGTTCGAAAGCATGTAAAAATGCAAATAGAAAAATAGGAACCACCTTTGGTGGGAAGATAACCATTCTGTGCCCCTTCGGCATTTAGTCATTCCGGCCACATGACCACGGAGACGTCTTCAGACAGCGCTGGCTCTTCAGCTTTGAAATGGAGATGAGCACCGCCCCCTAGCAAATGTGTGCGAGGGGAACCTTTACCTTTATATATGAATGTCTTGCATCCTGCCACTCCTCCAAGGACTTAAGACAACCTTGTTTAGGATGATCCCTCATTTTGTCCTCATAACAGCAACCATGTGGGATAGGTTAGACTGAGATAATATGATTGGCTCAGAGTCACCCAGTGAACTCTGTGACTGTGTGGAGATCTTCCCATCTCTATCCCAACAAGATACCCTTTCCACCAAGTTTCTGAGGCATATTACTGAAATTAAAACCTTATTTCTCGAGAAATGGGGAGAAAATCAAGAGGAAGGTTCTTCACCTCTTGCTCGTCAGTGTATTAAATGCTGCCGTTGAGGTGTTCCGCTTATGATACCTTCTTTCTTTTCTAGGGCGCCACCGGATTCCCTGGTGCAGCAGGACGAGTTGGACCACCTGGTCCCAATGTGAGTTCTTTGTTGTCTGCCATTGTTTTTTTTTCCATTTTAATATCAGCAGGGTAGGAAGCAGTGGTGGGTTCCTGCTGGATCGCACCGGATCGCGCGCGCTCCCTTTCAGCGCTCCACCTGGCTTGCGCGCTCCCTTTCAGCGCTCCACCTGGCTCTCGCGCTCCCTTCCGGCGCTGAAACCGGAAGTACAGTTTTGCCCGGCCCTGGCGAAGCAACGACGCCTGCCTGCGCTCCACCAGCTCGGCTGGGAACGGAGATGTTTCCTCAGCGGAGCGGAGCACCTGAAAAGACTTTTCAGGCGCTCCGCTCCGCTGAGGAAACATCTCCGTTCCCAGCCGAGCTGGTGGAGCGCAGGCAGGCGTCGTTGCTTCGCCAGGGCCGGGCAAAACTGTACTTCCGGTTTCAGCGCCGGAAGGGAGCGCGAGAGCCAGGTGGAGCGCTGAAAGGGAGCGCGCAAGCCAGGTGGAGCGCTGAAAGGGAGCGCGCGCGATCCGGTGCGATCCGGGAGGAACCCACCACTGGTAGGAAGAATGATATGTATAAGGTCTCAGCTTCAACCATCTTAAAGTACTGAAATGGTAGTTCAAGGTTTCAAAGGTTCCAACAGGAAACAAAATAAAACATAATTTAACTTGCTTATGAGGATAAAAGGGATGCGGTGGCTCAGTGGCTAAGGCACTAAGTTCATCAATCAGAAGGTTGGCAGTTCAGTGTTTCGAATCCCTAGCACTGCATAGCGGAGTGAGCTCCCATTACTTGTCCCAGCTTCTCCCAACCTAGGAGTTTGAAAGCAGGTAAAAATGCAAGTAGAAAAATAGGAACTATCTTTGGTGGGAAGATAACAGCATTCCGTGCGCCTTTGGTGTTTAGTCATGCCAGCCACATGACCATGGAGATGTCTTCGGACACAGTACTGGCTCTTTGGCTTTGAAACAGAGATGAGCACCACCCCCTAGAGTCAGGATCAACTAACACAGGGGCCAGCAACCTTAAACACTCAAAGAGCCCCAAAGGTCCTAACCAGAAGCCCCCTGTTCAATTCTAGAGCCGACTGGAAGTCCAGTTTCCCCACCATAGAGTCTCCTCCTAGCGTGGCATCCTTTTTCCTCTACCTGTCCTAACCGAATGCCTTATCAATTGTGGAGCTGATCAGAAAACCCGCCCCTTTCCTCAGGTTGCTGACCCTTGGGCTAGCACATATGTGCAAGGGGAACCTTTACCTATAAGGAAAAAATTAGAAAACCATTAAAAAAAAAGCTTGCCACATTGCGTAGGTTGGTTCAGATTAATACAATAAAACAAAATATTGAAGGAGGAGAAATGATATATTCATATATTTAAATATATTGGCTGCAAAGTTCCAATTGACTCTGATGAGTTTTTCTTCCCTGGCTTTTCTTCAGAGACAAAAACATTGTGGCCTTTACATCAGTAGAGGGAGCTGTAGCACTGAAAAGGAGTGCCAAATGCCATTGCCTCTCCTGACCCCTGTTAACAAAAGATGTGTCTGCTAGTTGGGCTCTCTCAGACTTTCCAGCCATCCGAGTTCTGGTTGCATGGCAACAATGAAAGCTACAGAATACAATTCAGAAACAATTTTCACTGACTTTCAGATGAGCCCATCATAGAGAAGAAAAAATCAATCCCTCTTTACCGAAGTAACACTTGCTGAATTAGGAGGATGGAAGAAGCATGCAAGGTCAAGTTATAAAAGAGAAACTATAAGCTGGATAGCTTTTGTGATTCTAAGAAAAGCCATGCCTATGAGTTTCCAGCAAGAAAATGGCATTTCCAGGAATCCATCCTTATTGCTGGGTTCTAATGGATTTTGGACAAATAGAGAAATCCTCCACAATTTGAAGAGAGTATTGTTCCTTCCTTCCTTTTGAAAAATCCCAACTGTCTATATAAGCTACCTCAAATCATCATAACCCATAAACAAACAGCTGCTCATCCTTTTCTACGCAAGATAGATTTGTGTTTTCTCTGAAAGGCACTCATTTTTATATAAGATATCAGTCTTTGCGGTGGTTGCTTGATTCCTCAAACCACCCCAATTCATGTACATTTTTTAATTAAGATGACTTATGATTTAGAATGAATGAGCTGGAAGGGACCTTGGAGGTCTTCTAGTCCAGCCTCTTCTCAAGCAGGAGAACCAATACTATTTCAGATAAGTGTCTGTCTAGTTTCTTCTTAAAAACATCCAGTGATGGAGCGGCCACAATTTCTGGAGGCAAGCTGTTCCACTGTTGATTGTCCTCAGTGTTAGTAAGTTTCTCCTTAATTCCAGATTGCTTCTCTCCTTGATTAGTTTCCATTCATTATTTCTTGCCTTGCCTTCTGGTGCTTTGAAGAATAAGTTAACCTCTTCTTTGTGGCAGTCCCTCAAATAGTGGAATACTGTTTTCATGTCACCCCCTAGGTCATTTTAGAACTTAGACTAGCCAAACCTAAATCCTGCAGCCATTCTCCATATGTTTTAGGCCTCCAGGCCTTTGATCATCTTAGTTGCTCTTCTCTGCACTTTTTCCAAAGTCTAAACATCGTTTTTGTAATGTGGTGACCAAAATTGGTTGCAGTATAGCACATGTGGTCTTACTATTAGCGATACTAATACTTCAGGTGATCTTGATTCTTTGCCTCTGTTTATACAACCCAGGATTGTATTTGCTTTTTTCTTTCTTTCTAGGGTAACCCTGGTTCCCCAGGCCCACCTGGTGCTTCTGGAAAAGATGGTCCCAAGGGTGCCCGTGGTGACGCAGGGCCAGTTGGACGTACTGGTGATCCAGGTTTGCAAGGACCTCCTGGACCTGGAGGCGAGAAGGGAGAATCTGGAGAAGATGGCCCTCCTGTAGGTATTCAGCTGGTGGTCTTGTGCAAATTACTGACTTGGCCCGTGGCTCTTTCTGATGCAAATTCATTCCCTTCTGTCTTTCTTTCCTTTTGTCAGGGTGCAGATGGCCCACCTGGACCTCAGGGTTTGGCAGGACAGAGAGGAATAGTTGGTCTTCCTGGTCAGCGAGGTGAAAGAGGCTTTCCTGGTCTGCCTGGGCCTTCTGTAAGTACCTTGGATACTAACGACCTTGAAAAATATACATCAAAAAGTGTACAATGTATGCTCAGCCAAATGCCCAGCTTCTGAATTTGGAAGATGTCCAACTTTTTTTGTCACTTTTTTCTTTTTACAAAATCGATAGTAGGTTAAATATCAATAATAATTTTTAATGTTTTGAGTGTTAAGCTAAAGGGGCCGTGGTGATTCATATGGATGGATGTTGAGTCAAAAGACCATTGAGAAGTCGGCAGCTTTGTGGTTCAAAACCCGAGAACAAGCCGCGTGACAGAATAAGTTCCCGTTACTTTGTCCCTCCAACAGCTCAAAAGCATGCAATGGTAACAGGTACCACTTCGGTGGGAAGATACTGAGGACACGAAAAGAGCCCCCTCAGCCATCCCCTGGGCAATTGTGATGTCATTGGTTATAATCCTTTCACTCCAGAAGCACCTTGGTAGTGCTTCCAACATGAATGGAGTGGTAGTTAAGCTGCTATTTATCAAGTGTTCTGTTGATTTTCCATAATCTGGCGTGTATTCCTTCAACATGGCACCACAGCATCTGTGAGAACTATATCGATTGCATTCTCTGCATTTGACCTCTTGGGAATGAAGAATTTTAAAATGTTGAATAAGAAAAGAGAAATTCTATGAATGAGAAATTATACAAGTGTAATAAATCTATCTTCTGACTTTCTTAGTTTACCGAATATGAAAACAAAACCCATGTTTTGTCATGTCAGGACAAAGTGCAAGGTCTAATTCTTATCTGTGAGATGAATTACTGTATCTCTCATCCCATGTCTGAAAATTACTGTCCTAAAGAAGATTGGAATCAGATTTTTTCCCCATTAATTGGTTTGATTCTGTCAGCAGAATCAAGAAGGGGCTTTATTTTTTTCAGGTTTGTTAAACAGCACAAGTCACTGCCTATTCAATCTCTTAGAGTGAACTGTTCTAACCCACTGTGTAGAAAAGACAAAAAGAAATAACTGGCTATATGAGGGAGTGATTTGTTGCATGAAATAAATGGTGAGGAAATAGTATTTTATTGGGATATTGGAGATTGCTCAAATAAAAAGCATTATCAGTTGCTCTCACAATTCTGCCAGATTTTTCTGGGAATTTCCAGTTCATCTAAGTTTTAAAACTCACAAATCGGCCTTGCACTAACTAGGTTTCTCATCATCATGATTATGGAGTAAAATTGGGCAAACAATTTTTAGCTCAACTACTTAGTTTTGAGGGGAAATCGACTGAGGTTTTTCACTTTGCCTTGTCTAGTTTACTGTCAAAAACTAGTCTTCTGCCTACTTAAAATTGGTTTTCTTCCCCCAGGGTGAACCTGGTAAACAAGGATCTTCTGGAGGTCCAGGAGATAGAGGCCCACCTGGCCCAGTTGGTCCACCTGGTTTAACTGGTCCCTCTGGTGAACCTGGCCGTGAGGTGAGTCTAATTAATCCAGGTATGTTTCTTGTCTGGAATACAAAAGATGCATTTCTGGTTTCTCATACTGAATTTGTGATGGACGCTTCCTCTCAAAAGAATATATTTAAGTAAATAGTTATCCTTCCCCATTATGCTGAGTTATTTAATGACTAGGCATGATGGCAGCCGATAATGTGACCACAGCATAACACTAAATGCAGTATTTCAGAATTCAAGGAGTGTCTGATATAGTCATCCCCAAGTTCTTGATGAGTATATGTCCTGTTTTCAAACATATTTATTCCTTGAGTCTTGACCTTTATTGAAAGTTCCTCCTGGTGAATGGGTTTAATGCAGAATCAAACAATAATTAAAAGCCTACATCTCCCCTCTGAAAGAGGGCAGAATCAGATGCTCATATTAACAACTGTAGAGGACAAGGAAGCTGATGGCAAAATATTGTGGAGGTTGGCACAATCTGACAGCTGGCTTTGGGAAGGGCTTGGTTCATACCTTCTCTTATGGTCCACCCAGATACTAATTTAAAGCAATTGCTCTTATTGCTATATGTATATATACATATACACTATATATAAAAATAATAAGAATCCACAATCTCCTCAATGGAAACATTTTTGTTTTCTGATAGAATAGTTTTAGAAATGGTATAATAACAGCATCAAAGAAGCAGATGTTCGGACTAATAGACAGGACTTTTCAATTTATTCCTTCGTCCATCACCATCAGTAGATAAATAAGATGACAAAGGTGGTAGAAGCTGCAGTTACGAATAGAGCTTATACAAAAATTTTAAAAGGGTGTATTTGGGAAGTGGATTGCAGAAAGCTAGAAGATTATGAGGGGTTTGGGTTTGGGTTTGGGAAGGAGTTCTGGTTCTGTGCCTTGTTTGCTATTGCTGATTAGTTTAGGCTAAAGCTTGGTAACTAAAGCATGAAGCCCTGAGGAGCATTTTAGTAATATAACAAATGTATTTCAGTTGAGGATTTACCAAATCAGAGTTTGCTCTAGTTTGACCTCCAAAAGATAGAGGACACCTTCTGTTTAAGATGAGTAGGTGGTAAGGGCCAATTCAAGGATCAGGTCATCACAGAACATATGTACTTTTACATTAGTAGAAGCTGCTGCTACCAACTCCTTATTAATTGCCAGACCCCTGATGCACAAGCAGCTTCCTGGTTTTCTCAGAAATAACTACCCTCTTCTTGTTCTCAGGGTAATCCTGGTTCAGATGGTCCTCCAGGCAGAGATGGTTCCCCGGGACCAAAGGTAAGTGTATTGAAGGACTTGATTAGCTCCAGGCATCTATTTTAACTCACCCCATTTTATTTGGTTAGTGTTTCATCTCTGCTTTTGACTAGGAAGTTGTAAGAGATAGTAATTTATCCGTACAATTTTAGACAGGATTCCGCCCCCGCCCCCTTTAATATGGCTTTCTTTTGCCATTCATATTGTCAGCCATCTTCTGACTCTTAAATGTCCCATTTTGTCCCCTAAGGCAGCATAGTTTTCACAATAGAGTTCAGTACTAGACAACCCAAACTGTTTCCCGCTGTTAGAATGGAGTGTATAGAAGAAGAGCAGACAGAACTGAGGGGCGGAGTTAAGCAGGTCGTCAGCTTAGAATCATTACATTCCCACAAACAGTTCAAGTCCAACCCCTCTTAAATTTTGTTGATCCTTATTTGGCGGCAATTTAATATTGGATTTTAGTTAACTAAATTCTTGTATATAGGCTTCAGCAATAAATTTTCTGAACTGCAAATTAACATGTGTGGTCTTGGTCCTTTGTGCCTGACAGGGAGGGTCGCATGGATAGAATAGGTGATGGTTTTAATGTGACATTTTTGCTTTTACAGTAATCCATATAAACTATCCAAAGTCATTTATGAGTAATTGGCCTTCAAATAATAAATATAAATAAATAACATAAAAGAGGAAGAGTTTCATAACTGTGTCCTTGCCATACTGGGACGAGTTTGAAACAACCATAGCTGGCTAGTCTTCTCAAATGTTTCCCAAATGGTTTCTTCACCTCTGGCATTGTCTAGGGTATAGACCTGAATTGGAGCTAATGATGATGATGATGATATTTCATGTTTAATGAATAAAAGAATAGTAATAATAATACGAGCTAGATACCAGTGCTTCACAACGAAACTATGTGATCGGGCAATGCAGGAGAAATCCGGTCCAGTCCAGTTCAATCCCTTGGCTCAGTGGTGGTCAGTGATTGAAACACATACAGTAAGAGAATATTGTTCCCACTGCCTTGAGTCCGGAAGCAGTTCCATAGGTGGAAAGCTTAGACATTTGTGTGAGATACCGACATTTAATACTGTAAGGAACCCCAGACTGCTCCTAAGTGGAACGTCTGCCAATTTGAATTGAGGTAACAGAATGTGAGGCAATTGGCAGTTGGAACAGAGTTCTGCTCAGGTGGGGAGGGGGAGTAGAACTCCTTAGCATGTTAATTACTGTATAACAATTACTAATGACCTGATGGTCATTTCAAAAAATCATTTCTTAGCGAGCACCTAGAAGCCAAGAGGAACATACGTGCCAAATTTCAAGTTTGTAGGCTATACGGTTCTGGAGATTTCATGATGAGTGAGTGGTATTTGGCTTTTATATATATGGATGTGTTACAACTGAAAAGGCAGTTTTTCCTGGGTAGTTGTCTCTTACTCCATCCTTCATGTATGCGGTATTAAATATTTCAACTTTGTTTCTTCCCCACCCACCCCTCTCTCTCCAAACAGGGTGAACGTGGTGAGACTGGTGCTGTTGGAAGTCATGGTGCTCCTGGCTCACCTGGTGCTCCAGGTCCTGTTGGTCCAACTGGCAAACAAGGAGACAGAGGGGAAACAGTTAAGTGTTTAGTAACAAGGAAGACGCTAGAATGAAACCAACTCTTCAAATCCATTCTGAGAACTCCAGTCTTCGGTCTTCTCATTGATAGAAGACTAGGTCAACATCTCATTGTTTTGTTTTGGTTTTTTCCAGGGTCCTCAAGGTCCCATTGGCCCTATTGGCCTCGCAGGAGCAAGGGGCTTACCTGTAAGTACTTCTTCCTTTTGTCCAGCTCCATCTTCTCCTGACTTCCTGGGAACATTGTAGAATTCCCCTAGAGCCAAAGGCAATCAAGTCAAATTGCAGCTATACCGTTGCTACATCTAGCCAGGAGAATTCGTTTTCCATTTAGGCGATTAGCACAATGGCTCAATGCCACGGGGAGCACTTCATATTTTGCAAAGTCAATTGGTAAAGTAGGTCTGGCTCTTAAAAATGTGAACCCTGCCATCTGAATAAAAAAAAATATGTTACAGGAACAGAGACCAAGTGCAGCACAGACATATACACGTATTTCTTTATGTGATATTTGAATAGATGCCTCTTGGGTATAATAACTGCATGTTCCTTGTACAGGAGCACTTTGCACATTTCTCTGAGACGGGGTAGTCTTTCCTTGCCTCTGTTTTCTAAATGGAATGACAGTCATCCTAACAATCATTTAAAGAATTCTCAGAGCCCTGAAGTGGATCCCATCTTCTCCGGGATAAAATTGAGAAACAACACGGGATCTCCCCAAAAACAGAGCTGTACCCCGAATGTTCATTTCCTTGAAATGATATATGTTACAAATGAATACGTTGTTTCTAAAATTGAAATAACTTTTTACCAGATAGCCATAAAACACATTAAAGATCTACTAATTATTTCACCCAGAAGAGGGAGTCAATGGACTTCTTTCTCATTTATCACTTGAGGTCACCATCAGTGAATGCCAGAAAGCATTCTCGCCTGTGGCTAGAATGGACTAAAAAAAGTTGAGAGCATGCCATATTTAGTCTAATCATAGAATTCCTGCCAGGGCCTATATGCAGGGGTGGGCTTCAAAAATTTTAGCAAGGGGTTCTCTGCCCGGTTGCTGGGTGGGCGTGGCCATGGTGAGCATAGCCTAGTCAGCCTCCTGCACGGGGGGGCATGGGGTGTTTTTGCCCTCCCTGGGCTCCGGAGGCTTTCCTCGAGCCTCCAGGAGGGCAAAAACGGCCTCCCCAGGCTCCAGAGGCCCCATGGAGGCCGGAAATGGGCCTGTTTCCGGCCTCCGAACTTCCAGTAGGCCTGTTTTCCACTCTCCCTGAGCTTCCGTGTGCGCCCTGCACTTACCTGCATCCAAAACGGGCCGCGTGGGGGCTCCTGGGAGGAGCAGGGTGGGGTGGGCGTGGCCAGCCAGGAGTGGGATTTGGGGGGAGGGGGTTCTCTGAAATTCACAGAACCTTAGCTAGAGGTTCCCCCAAACCCCTGCGAACCCCCAGCAGCCCACCCCTGCCTATATGGCCAAATGGAAGAGTAGTTCCTTGCCATCTTTTTTAGTTCCCAAGATGCTTTCTAGTTGTTCACTACCACCGGCCCAGTTTTCCTTTATTTTTGTTTATTTGTTCCTCAGAAAGGGAGTACAATTTCAAGCGAATAGCTACAGCCATCATTTCCCCCCTTAAATATGCTCACAAGGCTCTCTTTTGGCCCTGGAGGCATTTTTTGTAGATGAAAATAATGCTGGAGGCTTTTTGTTGTTGTTTACATTGTGACATACTAGTTTCCATTTTTAAAAAAAATATTGAAAAGAGATGTCTGTGGACATATTGAGACACAGGAGAAGCATTTAACTGCTTGCTTCTGCTATAAGCATTTACTGCTAAAGAAAGACCAAACAAGTATAGTCTTCGACTTCTACATATCAAGCTGACCTGTATGTTTCTGCCCAAAAGGTTCCAAGGTTTTTCAAATTTAATCACTATAATTAGCGCTGTATCTATCAAGAGATGATTGGAATCTTAGGGCAAGGATTGATGTCATAACATCCTTTGCAAGGAACACAGGAGCTTTGTGACATCAGAACATAACAACCAGAATGATGAAACTTACTTCCCAAGCTTGAGGTAGAGCTACTGTCAAAATGAAAGTTAATTATTCACATTTTTTGCTGGGCAAATATATAAAGCATTGTGGGAGTAACACCACCACCATCTCCTGTATTCTGTAGCAAGCAAGCTAGCTTTGTGATTCCCTTCTGAAAGTGGCTTGTGTTTTATGCTTCTAGGGTGCACAAGGTCCTCGTGGCGACAAGGGTGAAGCTGGAGAGGCAGGAGAACGAGGTCTGAAGGGTCATCGAGGATTCACTGGCCTGCAGGGTCTCCCTGGGCCCCCTGTAAGTTTTGATTTCAGCACATCCTTGATAAGATTCAGCGCCAGAGGCTCCGTTCCAGGCTTGGGAATGGATTGGAAATAGTCATCTGTCTATGGGATAGCCAGTCTAGAGAAAAGAAAGACTAGGGGTGACATGATAGCAATGATGATTCCAGTATTTGAGGGGCTGCCATAAAGAGGAGGGGATCAACTTACTTTCCAAAGCCCCAGACGGCAAGATAAGAAACAATGGATGGAAACTGATCAAGGAGAGAAGCAACCTATCAGTGAGAACAATTAACCAGAGGAACAGAAGTTGTGGGTGCTTCATCACTGGAGGTGTTTAAGAATAGACTGGATAGCCACCTGTCTGAAATGGTAGACGGTCTCCTGCTTGAGCAGGAAGTTGGGCTAGAAGGTTCCTTCCAGCTCTATTCTGATTGATCTGATCTGTCCCTCTGCTGTAACAAGGATAAGAATCAGTGCATACGAATCAATGCTGTATGCATTCCTCTCTACAAAGATTTCATAAATACAGTAACTCTTAATAAGACTTGTGAACTGAAATTCTGTATATTATTAAGTATACCCTTATTAAGGCCTGGGGATTTAAATTATCTCCCAGACAACACAGAAGATCTTTGAAAACTGATCAAAGGATCTTCAGTCCAGGAGATAGTTATTATCTGACAATTTTGTCTCCTACTAATGGCCTCCTCCAAAAGATACAGTTGCAAGGTATCCATACTATAGGATGAGTTTGTACTTTGCAATACATTTCAGACTCTCCTTCGACAGGTAGATGCACAGAGAATCATTGGCATCTTAGTTCATGCACAGAGGTCAATGAATAAAAGATCATAAGGAGGAAGGCTCCATGTTGTAGAGACCACTTGGGCTCTTCTACAGAGAAACTATAATGCACAAAATTCAGATTTAACCATGCAGCTGTTTTCCTTTATTCCTTAGGGTCCTTCTGGAGATCAAGGTGCATCTGGTCCCGGTGGTCCCTCCGGTCCCAGGGTAAGTACAATCAACAGGGTACTTCAGAAGAGCTAATTTCATGAACGCTTAAGTCACCCATCGTTTGATGGGTATTCAATCTGCTGCACAGACTCTTGATTCATCAGGCATGATGATGCTATGATTTGCAGAATTTCATATTTTTTCCCCAAGAGTGACAAAATTTGATCGAAACATAAAATTTCAGTCTCTGAATTCTTAATGTTGATTAGTTTAGGGCAGGGGATGGCAACCGTGGCTCTGGAGCCGCATGTGGCTCTTTCATCCCTCTGCTGCAGCTCCCTGACACTTAAAATATGCATCACAACCGCCAATATGTGACACCCATCATCACATGATTTATTGAGCTTTTCGACCCCCGGTAGGCCAACCATGGATAAATCCAAGAAAAGTTTCAGAAGTAAACAGAACATTTAATTCAACTACATATGTTAGTTTTGTGGGCTCTCAGGAAATACTGTATTTTTCGGAATATAAGACGCACCGGAGTATAAGACGCATTGAAGAGTCAAATTTGAAAAAAAAAGGTTTTGGACTCTGCAAACCTTGCGAAAATGGGGCCATTTTTTTTTCAAAAACGGGCATGAATAGCACTTAGGAGGCTTGTAGAGTGTTCCTGGGGAAGGGGGGGCAAAAACGAGCAAAAAACGGCCCATTATTCACAAAAAAATTTATTTTTTAATTTTTGCTTTTTCCTAGGGTCCCCCAGGCCCTGTTGGTCCCTCTGGCAAGGATGGCTCTAATGGAATGCCTGGGCCAATTGGCCCTCCTGGCCCTCGTGGTCGTGGTGGAGAAACTGGTCCAGCTGTAAGTAACTTTTTAAAAAAGCTATAAATACAGGTAGTCCTCAACTTAATGACCATAATTGAGCCCAAAATCTCTCCTGCTTGAACAGACGGTTGGACTAGAAGACCTCCAAGGTCCATTCCAGCTCTATTCTGATAGAGAGATGATGATGATGAGACATAGAGATGTATATAAGGCAAATCTGTTAAAATGGCCTCCTTTCCTCTTCTCTGACAGGGTCCTCCTGGCAACCCTGGCCCCCCTGGCCCTCCTGGCCCACCTGGAGCTGGGATTGATATGTCAGCCTTTGCTGGCCTCGGCCAGACTGAGAAAGGCCCTGATCCAATGCGCTACATGCGATCTGATCAGGCGTTCAGTAATTTGCGTCAGCATGACGTTGAGGTCGATGCCACCTTGAAGACTCTCAACAACCAGATTGAAAGCATCCGAAACCCTGAGGGCAGCAAGAAGAACCCAGCTCGAACCTGTCGTGACCTGAAACTATGCCACCCTGACTGGAAGAGTGGTGAGTCTCCAGACGCAATGCCCCTGTCTGATTTGGGATGGACCTGAGTTCTGTCAGCTCAGTGATGTAAAACCTATACCCAGAGAGAACCAAATGATTCCCACTCAATGCATATATAAATGTCCCTCACAGCAAGAGTGGTTTGGATATTTTTGATTCCTGCCACCCAAATGGCTTCTTCAGCATTTTTTATTCCTTCCACACAAAAATGGGGAATTCTAATGATAGTTAGAATGCAGTATTGCAGGCTACTCTGCCCATACCCTGGAGTTCAATCCTAACTGGCTCAAGGTTGACTCAGCCTTCCATCCTTCTGAGGTGGGTAAAATGAGGACCCAGATTGTTGGGGGCAATAGGCTGACTCTGTAAACTGCTTAGAGAGGGCTGTAGAGCACTATAAAGTGGTATATAAGTCTAGGTGCTATTGCTATTTGACCAGTGGATCATTGAAGATGTTAGAGAAACTGTGGCTTGTAAATCTGGGCATATTCTTGTCCCAGAATGTCACTGGAAACCACACTGTACTGAATGATAAAATGTAGTTCTTTTTCCCTAAGGTCAGATGCACATTCTGTTATCAGAGTAAATCAAGTAACACAACCTGAAAATGAGAGACTACAGTCCAAAATATTAACATGTAATCTTTAATCATTGAATACGGTAGTGGTGATGCTCATACTATTTTCTCCCTTATGTAGTCAGTAAACTTTAGAGATATGTTTACAAGCTAAACCTTTCAAAAACCTTTTAAGATTTAGCCGCCTTCATAATTTCTAGAGTAGTTGATATTTCATCTTTTATTGTTTCACTTTTTACATTCTACAGTCCTGATTACTAATAAATTTCATTCTACTGCCATTATAATATAATTATAATTCCATTCTGATTAATTAGACACCTGCTACATTAGTTAGATACCCGAGGCTACCCCCTGGATAGGAAAATGACCAGTGCAGGAAATTTTTTTATGACTGTGAAGCGGTATATAACTCTAAGTGCTATTGCAATTCCTATGCATGTAAAAACAGAGAGAGACATAACATACACTTCAGTGGTGAAATTCATTTTTTTTTACTACCAGTTCTGTGGGCGTGGTTTGGTGGGTGTGGTGTGGCTTGGTGGGCATGGCTTGGTAAGCATGGAAGGGGAAGGATACTGCAAAATCTCCATTCCCAACCCACTTTGGGTCCAGCCAGAGGTGGCATTAGCTGGTTCTCCGAACTATTCAAAATTTCTGCTACTGGTTCTCCGAACTACTCAAAACTTCCGCTATCGGTTCTCCAGGACCTGTCAGAACCTACTGGATTTCATCCCCGATACACTGGTAAGTGACTTTGTTTCCCTTTTACAGGTGATTATTGGATTGATCCCAACCAGGGCTGCACTTTGGATGCCATAAAAGTTTTCTGCAACATGGAGACTGGCGAGTCCTGTGTCTACCCGAAGCCAAAGAGTATTCCCAGGAAGAATTGGTGGACAAGCAAGAACAAGGAGAAAAAGCACATCTGGTTTGGAGAAAGCATCAATGGAGGTTTTCACGTGAGTAGCCATCATCAATAACTGCCTTTGCACTGATTAGACAGATTTGGAGAGAGGGCCAATGATCTGTGAGCATCCCAGTTCCCTTTCTCAGCTTTTCTGGGTTAGCAAACACAACTTCATTTAGTAATTGCAGTTTTTCTGTAACACTGTGTGAAGGAAGAGTCCTGAATCCCATAGCCTTGATTCCATGTGTCAACCCTGAAGTGATCATGGCTGAGCCAAACTTGGACGCTTCAGGGCTGCCACACAATTGAGGCAAGTGGGGGATAGTTAGATGGGGTTTGTAGCCAAAACAATAAAACTTTCCTGTGGGAAGCCAAGGACATTCCCACAGGTGGCTGGCCAGAGGAGGGGTGAAGTAACCAAGCAACCGGCCAGCTCCTGGATTGGACAGCATGATCAGTGACTTGGGGGTTGGGGTAGGGGAAACATTTACTTTTAATTAGGTGAAAGCCATGGGAAGTTTTAGAGTCGGCTTTCACCAGTTGTGCCAATATGATCTATCCAATAAAACTGTCCTTTGAGAAATCTGCCTGCCTGTTTGTTCTAATTTCTATGAGTGAATTACTTGAAATTGAGTGAGCCACGATGGCGCAGTCGTTAGAGTGCATTATTGCAGGCTACTTCTTCTGATCACCGGCTGCTAACAGTTTGGCAGATTGAATCTCGCCAGGCTCAAAGATGGTTTGGATATTTTTGGTTCCTGCCATCCAAATGGCTTCTTTGTCACTTTTTATTCCTGCCACCCAAAAATGAGGAATTCTAACGATAGTTACAATGCAGTATTGCAGGCTAACTTTGCCCACAGCTTGGAGTTCAATCCTGACTGAAGAAGATTCTACCTTTACCACAATAGTCCCGGTACTATGTATATTAAGATGGGGGCTCCTGAAGTGAAGGACTGACAATGGATACACCTGAGGGGGGAACATCGGAAGAATTGGCCTGCCTCCAAGTGTTGGTTTCTCTCCCCACCTTCAGCAACTTCCTTTTCAATTTGCCTTCAATTGTCACACTGATGTTCATGATCCGTGGTGGCGCAGTGGTTAGAACACAGTACTGCAGGCTAATTCGGTTGACTGCCGACTGCCAGCAGTTCAATTCTGAATGGCTCAAGGTTGACTCAGCCTTCCATCCTTCCAAGATCGGTAAAATGAGAACCCCGATTGTTGGGGGCAAGGATGCTGACTCTGTAAACTGCTTAGAGAGGGCTGTAAAACCCTGTGAAGCGGTATATAAGTATGTGCTATTGTTAAACGCTGACACTATGCTTTTCTTTTGGCCATCATGTGTTTCTATGTCCTAATGGCTTTGCCTTCTCCTTTTCCAGTTTAGCTACGGAGATGACAGCCTGGCTCCTAACACTGCCAACATCCAGATGACTTTCCTGCGGCTCTTGTCTTCTGAAGGCTCACAGAATCTTACCTACCACTGCAAGAACAGCATTGCCTACATGGATGACGCATCCGGCAATCTTAAGAAAGCTCTCCTGATTCAGGGATCCAACGACGTGGAGATGAGAGCCGAGGGCAATAGCAGGTTTACCTACACTGCCTTGCAGGATGGATGTACCGTAAGTAGAAAGGAATCACTCATGATGTATTGGGGGTATTGTTAGAAGTACCGTAAGGAGAAAGAAAGCAGCCGTGTCTGAAATGGTACAGGGCTTCCTGCCAGAGCAGGGGTTTGGACTAGAAGATCTTCAAGGTCCCCTCCTTATCCCCATTATTCTAAATTATTTATTGGGGTTCATCTGCCTAATTGGGTGGCATAACACCCTCATTCGGGAGAGCATAAAGTGGGAAGAAATTGCAGCAGTATCGGCCACATAAAGCAAATGTCCAGTTTTACACAGTTCTAAAATATTGTTGAGCTGTGATCTTGATGATATTACGTTATTTTATTTACTTAACATTGGGCTAATTACTACCAAGAAAGTGAATACAAATACCGCACAGTTGTTTGATTCAAGGGGAATAAAGCATAGTGATAGTACCAGGCTTAGCTTGCCGATCAAAGAGAGTAGCAGAGATTTCCAATTCAGCCAAGTAGCCAGCCAGTTGTTATATTTTTCTGCAACTGGATCATTCTGAGTATATATGAGAGCGTATCTGAGTAGGGATTTTTATTTTATTTTTTTGTGATGCAAGCTCTATAGCCAAAACAGAATGACGGTTTTAATCCTCCTAGGAAATTCATCCTAGGGATAGGGAAAGCCTCACATCTAGCAAGCCCACCAGGAGTAGTTGAAAGAACATGTGTGCTCTGTATACATGTACAGGGGGGAAAGTTAGAAGGCTTGCAGTCAGAAGATCTCAGATTAGACGTTTCTTAGATAAAGAGTGTCAGACATATGGAAATGACAGTGTAAATCTTAAATCTAGGTCTACGATCTATGGCATGCTCGTGGTCAGGTATGCTGAGGTATCAGTGCCCCTGAGTTCACACTTCCAACATAAAAAGTTCCATCTCAAAGAGGCGAAACTGCATGCGTGGTCTGCTCCTATGGGCTATACTGACGGATTAATATCTATATATATAAAAATGGGTGTGTGATCCAGCATAACTCTGGAATGCCTCGAGCAATTTCAACCAAACTTGGTACACAGATGACTTACTCTCTGGAGAAAAATACTGGGGGGGGGAGACACCCCTAACGCGCCTCTGGGGGGTGTTCTGTTAAGAATAAGCCTGTTGTGCCTTAAAATGGCTTCTACTGTACTGCCTTAAAATGGCTTCTACTGTGCAGCACAGTGGAGTTGCCATGGTAACGGCTTCACAGTACTCCACAAGGGGGCTCCCTCTGGTAACGGGGAAAATCCAACATTAGAAATTACATTTGGGCCGGACATTTTCCCCCTATAAATAAATACCCGGGCAACATCAGGTTATCAGCTAGTTTGAAATAAAAACAGTAAGTAGCTAGTCATAAGGTAACAGCCCTTGCTTAATGACTAGCTACTTACCGTTTTTGACAGAAACCACCCCAAAAGGTAGTTGCAACCTGAGGGTTCCAATTACTGTGCACACCCTCAACAGTCACTTGATCACAGCTTGGTTGCTTGGCAACTGCCTTGCCTTTGCAGCCAGTTGCAAAGGTCTGTGGTCATGTGACATAATTTATGATGGCTTTTGCCAGAAACTGGACTTCTCAGCAGGTATCTGGCAAAAAACAACCATAGGAAAGCCCTGATTTGGTTAATGACCGCAGTGTTATTCGCTTAACGACTGCCACAAAAAGGTTGTAAAATTGAGTAAGTTACGTGGGTGCCTTGACTTATGCCTGTCATGATTTACAATGGAAACCAGGCTCCCATTACGGTCGTAAGCTGAGGATTACCTGTATTGGGCAAGTTGTACTAGAGGATATCAGATTGAAAGGAAGAAAAGACACAATTTGGGAATCCAGTTCTGTAGGGAGGTCTTCTGTTGACCATATTTTGTCTTGCCTAAATTACCAAAAAGAGTCAAAAGTACATAAAGCCAGAGAGATTTGTTCTAGTATTTGAAATCTGCCACAACATAATTTTATTCATCAGAGCAGACAGAGTATAGGTGTTCCATCAACCCACCCTGTCTGAAAATATAAGTATTCAAGAGAACATTAGATTCTGATCTTCTAGAATCCCATAGTCTTCTAGAATCCCACACCAGATCCATGAGCAGGTTGCATGACATCACCCTTCAAAACTAGCAACTTAGAATTAAAGAGAAATTTCCTGAGAGTTAGAACAATCAATCAGTGGAACAACCTGCCTCCAGAAGTTGGAATGCTCCAACACTGGAAGTTTTTAAGAAGATGTTGGATAACCATTTGTCTGAAGTGGTGTAGGGTTTCCTGTCTAGGCAGGGGGTTGGACTATAAGACCTCCAAGGTCCCTTCCAACTCTGTTGTTCTATTCTTTTCTGCTACATTGCAAGAAAAACAGGACATCATAATTCCCCACTCGGATTTTTGAAATATTGATGCTGCCATAAAATTCCACTGATTTTGAAAGTAGATACGGCCAGTCTAAGCATACCATGCCTCTCCAGGTGTATTGCATTATTTTCCAAGCACCTCATTGAAACTGGAGTACAAAGATCTTGAAGTAATGCATCCAAGTAATGTGTGTGTGTGTGTGTCTGTTTTCACCATTCCAGAAACATACCGGCAAGTGGGGAAAGACAATCATCGAGTACCGATCTCAGAAGACTTCGCGCCTGCCCATCATTGACATTGCGCCTATGGACATTGGTGGCGCCGATCAGGAATTTGGTGTTGACATTGGCCCCGTATGCTTTTTGTAAAAGGAGAAACAACCCTAAAATCAATATTTTTTTACCGATCCAAGTACTTCCCAATCACTTTTAGGACTTCTGCACTGAATGGCTGAACCAAACTCCTCCCTTCCCCCCCCCCCCCAATACCTTTTTGCTTACATTTTTGGACTCTTTATCATTTTCTGTGGCCATCATTGCTTGAGTAGATCACAAAGCCAGCATAAGAAAGGAAGGAAGGAAGGAACAACTAATAATGGTATTATTTATTTATTGTCTTCCTAGAGGGCCTTTTCTTGGGTCAGGTGGTGATAGGAAGCTCACAAGCATATATGAAGGGTCCTTCCCTCCAAGTTGCTGATGTCCCCAATCCTGGTTGTAGCCAAATCTTCTCCCCACTCCATTCCGAGTGCGTATCAAAGCAAGATTACTGTGTACGATACTAAAGATGGTGCTATTATTGTTAAAACAAGTCTGTATTTTTTAACATCAATTGATATAAAAACCTTCGTTGGAAAGTAACAAGTTGATCTGATTATTCTTGGTTTTGTCTATGAGTCTGAATTGGATCGACCGGTGCCTCAACTTTATATCTTCCTTTTGTAAAATCAAATTAGCTGTAGGGTTACTGCTTAAATATCTCCAGTATTCATGCTAACTTGCACTAGAAAACAAAAGTAACAAAACACTCATTATTAAGCCTTATATAAAAGGTATTTACTCTACCGGTTCGCATATGTGAACGCGCACGCCGTCCACACATGGGCTTTTGGCAAAAAAAGGGGCCTAAATGGAATGCCGTAGAGCTAGGGCGAGTGGGCAGGGCCACCCATGATTTCTGCTACCATTCAGGTGAACCAATCTGAACTAGTACAATACCACCTTTGCTTATATACCAGAGAGGAGATGTGCGTTTTGGAAGAAAGAATACTGCCTTTCCACTCGCACCGATAAGTGACAATGCTAAGTTTTTCTCCTATTGTCAGCTCCCTTGTTTGGTAAGATTTAGTTGAGCACCAACATTTTCTTAAAAGCATTGCTGATGTTAGTTTGTAAAGTGATGCTACCAGTTCTAGCCAACTGTAAGCATAAACTAAGCTTTTTTTCCAATTACTGTATATAATCTTTAATTGGCCTCCCCGTCCCCCCCAAAAATCATAAAATTCTGAATTCCCTGTTAAGAAAAACAAAATAAGATGAATCATACACTCACCATTTCTACATGAATAATATATGTATACTAAGGATTGTGAAAGCGGACAGAGCACTGTTATATGACTAGAAGAAAATAGGTGTTTGTTGAATTTTCTAGCATTGAAATGCAATTGGCACCATGAATATTTAAAGGTAAAGGTTCCCCTCGCACATATGTGCTAGTCGTTCCCGACTCTGGGGGGCAGTGCTCATCTCTGTTTCAAAGCCGAAGAGACAGCTCTATCCAAAAAACGTTTCCGTGGTCATGTGGCCGATTAAATACCGAAGGCACATTGAACGCTGTTACCTTCCCACCAAAGGGGGTCCCTATTTTTCTACTTGCATTTTTACATGCTTTTGAACTGCTAGGTTGGCAGAAGCTGGGACAAGTAATGGGAGCTCACTCTGTTACGTGCCACTGGGGATTCAAACTGCTGACCTTTCTGATCGATAAGCTCAGCGTCTTAGCCACTGAGCCACCGCTTCCTTCTATATTTACCTACCTGCTAAAACTCAATATGTCACTCTCCAGCTTTGAAAAGGTTAGGGAAATGCACTCAAAAGGTTAGAGTCAAACCTTGTGTTGACCCATTGAAACAAACAGAATTTTAGTTCCATATGACCAACGTCTCCATTTATTTCAATATCCAAAAAGGGCTAATTTTAATTCCAACCTGTAATTAGTAACAGATACAGTACAACCCCCCCTCCCCCAGAGCCTTATACAAAACAATAGAATAATATATCATTATCCAGCACATCGTAAAAAAGGGAGTAGGACAATCTATCAACATCTCTTAAGCCCTGAGAAACGTTCACAGTTATTAAATATTAACAGTCCACTACCTCCATTTATCAGAATGAATTCATGGGGTGGGGGGGATGGGAGTTTCATCAGCTGCCTGCTCTAACTTCAGACTTCACAAAGCGACTCGGATGCTGGATATCTCTAAATCTCCATAACTCCATATGGATCTTTTCAGTACATTACAGGAAGGGCTGATCAATGCTTTTAGTCATCTCTGCTTTCTAGAAGGAAGTAGGATGAGAAGCAATAGTTGTTACATCTCCCAGAAGATTCTTTTTGGCTACATCCTTGTTTTGGATATAGGTGGAAGTGTATGTACTTTCCCTTCTTTTTGAACGTCTGAAAATATGTACTCATTTTTCACAACACGGATCAATTTATCAAAAATAGAATTCAGACTATTATAGATCAGTAATTGCCACTGGGGATGTTTGGAAGCATCAGATATTTCCCAGTTAGAAAACTGAAAAGCACTTGGTTATTTTTGCAGATTGAGCCCAGTATCAGGGATAAGTAATACTCTCACAAGGCCAGGCGTCTGCTGGTCCTCCTGTCTCCAGTTATCTCATGTTATTGGGTCAGCAACCCATGGCTCTGGAGCCGCATGTGGCTCTTTCATCACTCTGCTGAGCTCCCTGACACGCAAAATATGTGTCACCAGCGCCAATGTGCGACACTCGCCAGCACATGATTTATTGAGCTTTTCGATTCCCCCTGGTAGGCCAACCATGGATAAATCCAAGAAAAGAAAAGTTTCAGAAGAAAACAGAGCCTTTAATTCAACTACATATGCTAGTTCTGTGGATGCTCAGGAAATAGTCAGGCACCGGGAAGGTTTTGTGGCTCCCGGAGTTTTCTTTTCTGTGGGAAATGGGTTCAAATGGCTCTTTGAGTGTTTAAGGTTGACGCCCCCTGGCATAAACAGACTCTCATAGCATGTGATTAACTCTACTGCAGAAACTTCACATGGACGGGAATTCATATAGAGTTAGGATGGAGTTAATCTTCAATAGCAGGCATGGGAGTACAGGCAATAAGGAGGCTGAAGACACACCTAACTGCAGGATTGGCTGCTGCCTGCATGCTAGTCAGCTGTTGGGCAGTCAGCAGTGAGGTAGGAAAAAATTGTCCCTTCAAGTCAATTTTGATTCTTGACAAATAATGCCCCCTGCAGTCACTTGTCACTGCAATACACCCTGGATCATGAAGAAACCCGTCGTCGGACTGTCTAATTATAGGCTGAATCGTTCAGTGGACTGAAACTGCTGTTGTTGCGTTCGTGTGACCTGGTAGACTTAATACCCTATTTCTATCTTGTCTCTCAGTGTCCAGACAGGATTCTTACTTGTTCCCGATAGCCAAACACTGGCTATTGTACAATCTTTGCTCACAGTACAGTCCTGTTTGGAGAGGGAAGACATCAAACTATCCCACTTTCCAAGACGTTCCTTCCATGCATCATCTTCTTCTTCTTCTTCTTCTTCTTCTTCTTCTTCTTCTTCTTCTTCTTCTTCTTCTTCTTCTTCTTCTTCTTCTTCTTCTTCTTCTTCTTCTTCTTCTTCTTCTTCTTCTTCTTCTTCTTCTTCTTCTTCTTCTTCTTCTTCTTCTTCTTCTTCTTCTTCTTCTTCTTCTTCTTCTTCTTCTTCTTCTTCTTCTTCTTCTTCTTCTTCTTCTTCTTCTTCTTCTTCTTCTTCTTCTTCTTCTTCTGTCACTCAAGGACAGAAAATTCCGCCCCACTGCTTAAAAAGCACATTTTTAAAGGCCAAACCAATAGTGAAATTCAATTTTTTTTTTACTACCGGTTCTGTTGGCGTGGCTTGGTGGGCGTGGAGGGGAAGGTTACTGCAAAATCCCCTTTTCCTCCCGATCAACTGGGACTCGGGGAGCAGAAAATAGATGGGGGCGGGGCCAGTCAGAGGTGGTATTTACCGGTTCTCCGAACTACTCAAAATTTCCACTACCGGTTCTCCAGAACCTGTCAGAACCTGCTGAATTTCACCCCTGGGCCACACCCTCGGCTTTTAAACCCAGGGCACATCATGTACAGGGTGATGGGACTGATTGGTTTGCATCGGAAACAAGTGCAAAAAAGGAATGGATAAGAGCAGCACCATATTTGGCCAAATTCTACCTACTTCTCAGGCCCTTTCAGGAACAACAACCACCACCACCACCACCACAAAAGGCTTCTTCGATAACATCCTTCCTTTTGGCTAGTGGGCATATAGAGGTTTGAGGGGGATGAGAAAATTACCTGAGCTCAGGGCATATTCATTTCACTGTTTTCCAGGAAGAAGGCACTTAAGTTTAAAACACGGTAAAAACCACACGGGCCAGCAGGATTGAGGCATTGACAGGCCTCACCACCTGTAGCCTGGATGAGTTTGCTCTGAACTTGCACTCAGTTCTTACAACTTGTCCTGCTCAGTAGCGTTGCTGCTCCTCTTAGGGTCTTTCCCAAAGGCGGGATGGGGCTGAAGGTGAGAGGCATACTCAGGCAAAAGTGGCTGGTAGCGATAGCGGTAGCCATGGGCACGCAGATGGTAGGTGAGGTATTCCAGGGTGTACATCCACTCTGGGTTCACATAGTGGAAAGAGACAGCCAGGTCAGAGCAGCACTGAGGTCCCTGAGGAAGGCAAAAAAAAAAAAAAAGGAGGTTAACTGCTGAGTAGTCTCTAGACTACAGGCCTATCCATAGCCACTATAAGCTGGGTTGAGGACTGTGTGAAGCTTCCATTTGCCTTTTGAAAAAGCACCTTTGGGACCCAATGCATTGGGGTTGTAGTTATCCCAAATCTCTATTTCCTAAATCTGTGGTGGCGAACCTATGGCATGCATGCCACAGCTGGCACACGGAGCCCTCTCTGCGGGCACGCAAACTATTGCCCAGCTTAGCTCCACCATGTGCACTTACTGCCGGCCCGCTGATTTTCGGGCTTGAAAAATAGGAGCAAATAGCTGGGAATGGAGCAAATGCAAGACAAAAAGAGCACTACTCCTTTGTGGGAGGAAAGGTAGGTAGGGTAAGGGTACCTGCTGAAAAAATATTTTTCTATACAAGTACAAAAGTACATAAGCCTCACCTTCTCTTTCATTTGGCAACTCTACACAAAGACAGAAACGTGTCCCATCCACAATAGACTCCCAACAGTTGGAGAGGCATTTCTATTGTTATCAAGAAAACCTTATGACCAAGCCGGAAGCATAGAAATTGTTGACTCAGAGGTAAAGCAGTGAAGCTGCTGAAGAACCCATGGTATTCATATTTATATATTTAACCCCATTGGCCTCAGCAGCATAGTCTATGGTTAGAAAAATGGGGATTGTAGCAATTCCATGTCCATGGTTTCTAGTCTGTATTGTACAGCTACGGCCAGCAACTTATAAGAGTTCTAGGCGTCTAGGGTCCCTCTAAGTTCTAGAGGAAAGGCAAAAGGGTCTGCCATAGCCATCCACATCCAAGAGATTCCAGATTCAACCTCAGGCATCTGTGACCAGGTTCTATGACAACTTGTCATAGTTAGTTCGCCAGTCAACTCACCACAGCCAACTCACCATGGTCAACCCGCCATAGCCAACTCAACATGGTCAATTCATCATGGTCTACCCTCCATGGCCAACTCACCATAATCAACTCACCATGGCCAACTCACCATGGGCAACCCACCATAGTCAACTCAACACGGTCAACTCGCCACAGGACAATTCAACAATTTAATTATTTAAAATAGTTAACAAAATCTTTTAATTTTTGTCATTCATATTTCATTTTGTCCCTCCTTGGGCATCCTTTCTTTAATGATTCTATTCCACTATTTCTTCAGTATTAGTGTGACCTGTCCCATGGTGAGTTGTCCTATGGAGAATTGGACATGGTCAATTGGCCATGGCAGGTTGGCCATGGCAAGTTGTCCCATTCTGCCTCTTGAGCAGCACTAAAGAAACTTCTTGACAGAAAACCCCAAAGGAAACTGCTTCACCCTTGCAGGAGAAATCTTAGTGTGCCACCTACCTCCACAACAGGATAATAGGAATAAGCCCAGTACCAAGAGCTTTTTGAGACCTTCGCTGTCAAGTGCTGCTCGGGCACAAAAGGATGGAAGGTCTCCCTCTTTCTCGTGTCCCGGGAGTCACCAGCTTCCACGCCCATCTTCTCCATGCACTGGCCCAGGGCCAGGTCCTCCACTGACGACGTGTGGCTGCAGACCTTGGTGGCAAAGCCGGCAACAAAACGACGCAGGGCCTCCTTGCTCAGGACGTAGCCCCCGCCCCCACTCATATAGCCTTGCTTGGCAAAGGGCCGGAAGCGCTTCCCGAAATAGATGGGCCTGTCGGAGGAGTAGTTGGAGAGCAGCCACCGGAGGTTTTCAAGCACCACAAAGGTATCGTCGTCTGCTTTGAGGAACCAGTCGGCCTGTTCAAAATGATGTGTGTGCACATAATGGAAGGCCTTGATGGTTTTCCAATAGAGCTGGTCCCTGCCTTCCTTGGTACCCAGTCCTACAGCGGGAAAGTCTTTGTCTTCCTCTGAACTCATGAAAATGACCACGTTGCAATGACGGGCCCAAGAGGCCTTGACGTGGCGGGCTTTCTTCTCCAGGTTTTGGGGCCCTGTCATCACCCAGCACAGAATCCGCACCTTGTCATAGAGCTCATCTGCTACCCTGTTATGCACACCTGAGTTAGAGGGAACCAAAGAGTTACCATTTTTTTCAACCACTGGTCATCTTAAGAACCTAAGAGTTATATATACTAGGTACAGGTAGTCCTCGACTTACAACAACTCATTTAGTGACCGTTCAAAGGTACAACAGCAGTAGAAAAAGTAACTCATGACGGGTTTTTTCCCCACACTTGTTGCAACATCCCCATGGATATGTGAATCAAAATTCAGATGCTTGACAGCTGGTTCATATTTATGACGGTTGCGGTATTGCTGGGATCATGTCAGAGGTGAAATTCAGCAGGTTCTGACAGGTTCTGGAGAACCGGTAATGGAAATTTTGGGTAGTTCGGAGAACTGGCAAATGCCACCTCTGGCTGGCCCCAGAGTGGGGTGGGAATGGAGATTTTGCAGTATCCTTCCCCTGCCACGCCCACCAAGCCACGCCCACCAAGCCACGCCCACAGAATCGGTAGTAAAAAAATTGAACGTCACCACTGGGTCATATGATCATCTTTTGTGAACTTCTGACAAGCAAAGACAATGCGGAAGCCAGCTTCACATAACAACCATGTCCCTAACTTAATGACTGCAGTGATTCACTTAACAAGAAAAGTGGCAAGAAAGGTTCTAAAAATGGGGAAAAATCCCTTAACGAATGTCTCTCTTAGCAACCAAAATTTTGGGCTCAATTGTGGTTGCAAGGCGAGGACTATCTGTATTGAGTACAAGTTTAACGTATTCTTAGACTGCAGATGTTCAACGGGTACATCAGCAGATGCTCCTGAAGATGCTCCCAGGCCACAAAATCCCACTTCAGAATTGTCAGATTCCATGACCACAAATGTCGCAACGACAATACTGTCCACACAATTATATCATTTACTGCAGATATCACATTCATGGGCTGCAAGGTGAAACTGTTCCTTCCAGCCAAGGGACCACACTGTGCATCTGAGTAGCAAAATATAATGCATTCCATGATGTTCCCAGACATGAATCATTAACATGATCAAGATCATCAGCCAGCAAAATCTGCTTGACTGTAGCCCCTTTTGACTGGACCATATCAAGCATTGAAAGTTGCACATAAGATGAAACTAGGGACTCACACTCTATATTTAATTTGGTGTGATAGGACAAAAAAGCTTCCCCAACTAACTAATCTGAAACTGTCCATCAATAAATGCACCAGACAGCACACTACAATATAGGTATCAAGCCTACAAAAACACATCGGATCCTTTAGAAGTATTTTCAACTATTTATTTAGTCAAAAGTTTAATATTGGCCTAAGTGAAAAGGCACATATCCATACTTATTCCTTTTTAATGCACTTTCCTTTCCCAACCTGATGTCCTCCTCATATCTGAAATACAACATTGTCAACCCTCAACCTAACCCTCAACGCCAAACTACTTACTAAATCTGCATTACTATTACTATTAATCTTCTCATTGTTCCTATCACCTATCTTCTCCCACTTATGATTGTAGGACTGTAACTTTGTTGCTTGTATCCTTACAATTTATATTGATTGTTTCCTAGTATGATTTGATTACTTATTTGTAGCCTACGACTATCATTCATGTTGTACCTTATGATTTGTGACAAATGTATCATTTCTTTTATGTACACTGGGAGCATATGCACCAGAGAGAAATCCCTTGTGTGTCCAATCACACTTGGCCAATAAAGAATTGTTTATTTATATTGTTTATCTATTCTATTCAACCTCTATTTCCTAGCCCTTATGACTGCTATGGCAGTGCTGAAGACAGCAGGATGAGGAAAAGATTCTGCTGGACCTCTTCTGTTCTTACCTGCTTTGCGTAAGTGTGCAGAATTGACAAGACCCGATTTAGCCAACACGCTTTCTAGATCCTTGGAGCCATGCGGCATCTGGAGGCCAAGACGCAGGGATCCCTCCCATGACAGGCTTTGCAAAAAGTAGAAGATGCTAAAAAAGCCAAAAATGAGGCCTAGGAGGAAAGCCAAAAAGGAAGTCTTGGAGCCTAATACACCCATGCCAGGGATGAAAACCGCAAGTGAGGATGCGTCACATAGCCTGCAGAGGGGAAAAAGCAAAATTAAGTTGAAGAAGCCTCTGCTGACTGCCAACATTATTGTTACATCCCAAGGTCAGCTGTGGAATCCTATCTTCATTTTATTCCAATCACCAATGGCATCAAGCAAATTGAGTGGGAAGTGCACACACATCTAATGTGGAGATGTATGGACTGTTCCAAAATCCATATGATAAATTTAACAAATAACAGATTTGGAAGGGACTTTGTAGGTCATCTAGTCCACCCCCCTGCCCAAGCAGGAGACCTTACACCATTTCTGACAGATGACAGTCCAGTCTCTTCTTGAAAGCTTCAAGTTATGATTAGGTCATCACATTTGTTCAGTTTTAACACCTCTACAGGCTGGGAATATCCCCAGGTTCTTCTTGGACCCCAGTGGCAAACTCTTAGAAAGAAACAAATGCCAACAAAAAATATCTATCTTGGACCAGAGACTATAGTTCTACAGACTGTAGAAGACTGCAGTTTAATCCCCCAACTTTCCTCAACCTGGTGCGCTTCGGATGTGTTGAGATTACAACTCCAGCTAGCTAACCATAAATAATACGTCTGAGGATGCAATTTCCTAATCTAAGAAGACACAGATCAATGTGTTTTCTCTTTCAAAGAAGAGATATCTTACCTGGTTTGGTCTGCTGGATAAAAAGTCTACAGCAATCACTTCCACACCATTGTCTGAAACTTTTTGCTTGAAAAAAGTTTCATTTCCTTTAAATTGCCTTAGCATAACTGGTTTTTTTTTAAATCTAGATAGAAAAATCTGACAGTGAAGTGACTGTGGCTGCTATTTCTATCTCTATTGTCTATTTCTGCATCAATATCGATCACTGACTATATATGTGCTATTTGCTGCTCTACCAATCAAGCCTGTAATAGGGAGAATAGGTTGGGTGAGAGATCTCATGGCATCAAACTATTTTATAGTTAGCAGGGTGGAAGGCAGATGTAGTAATTAAAATCCAATTCCATTTCTTCCTAATTGGATTAAAATATTTGCTCTTTAATCCCTCTGGTGCTGAAGATTTGCAGAGTTAACTGCCTAATTCTTAATGCGTCGACACAAGTAGGACTGTGGGGACAAATTAAAGGCAAGTCCTAACTAGTGCTATCCATCATACTAGAAACTGGCTGGAAACCGGGAGGTCATGAGTTTAGTCCTGCCTTGGATGCTAAGGCAGGTGGTTAACCTTGAACCAATCACTCTCAGCCTTAGGAAGACGACAAGGGCGAACACCAGAGGAGGTGACGGCTTCACTTCCTTTTGGTTCAGCACCCTTCCTGGTTTTACAAGAAAGGAACTGCTACTTCTCCTGCTTTGGAAAGTGGCAGCCTTAAGTTGATCTTTGTGCAGAGAAGAGCAACAAAGATGATTAGGCGACTGGAGACTAAAACATATGAGGAACGGTTGCAGGAACTGGGTATGTCTAGTTTAATGAAAAGAAGGACTAGGGGGGGGGGGACATCATAGCAGTGTTCCAATATCTCAGGGGTTGCCACAAAGAAAAGAGAGTTAAGCTACTTCCAAAGCACCCAAGGGTAGAACAAGAAGCAATGGGTGGAAACTATGTAATCAAGGTCCCTTCCAACTCTGCAATTGTATTGCATTGTATTGATCTCTTTCAAAGACAGTCAGAAATGCCCAGCCCACTGTTTGCTCAGACAAGCTACATCTGAGATTTTGGTTACTCTGAAGCCCCCCTAAACTACATCTCAAATATCAAAGGAAGGTAGTTATGTGGGCTGGAAGTGGGATCAAAGGCTGATTCCCAAAATATTATCCAGGGGATGGACAAACAGTTGGTTCTAACATTTCCTCCTGGGCCCAAAAACCGTGCCTGCTCACCCCCATGACTGAAGTCCCTCTCAACCCCCTGTTGATGCCCTTTCTTAGTCTAGAGCCGTAATGGCAAACCCATGGCACATGTGCCACAGGTGGCATCCAGAGTCCTCTCTGCAGGCACACAAGCCATCGCCCCAGCTCAGTTCCACCGCGCATGCATGTGCGCCTCCCACCGTCCAGCTGATTTTTGTTTCTGTGCTGGGAATGCGTGGGGGCGGGGCGCATGCAGGAGATGTGTGGGAAAGAGGGGGCATGGGGGGCATACCTGTTTTGGGGCTGCAGGGAGGCCTGCTAGGCCAAAAATGTGGTGTGTGGGTGGGTGTGTGCACATGCACTGGGGAGGAGGGTCTTGAATGCATGCACAGTGGGGTGGGGCACGCGGTGTGTGTGTCATAAATTGCATTATGGCTGTGGGCACACCTTTGTGTTGTCACACACTTGCGCGCACTTTCAGCACACAACAACAACAAAAAAACGCTAGCCATCACCGGCCTAGCGAATGAGCTGGTTTTCATTGCCAGAAAGCTGATGGCCCTGGAGGCAGAGAGCTATACCCTCGTCAATTGGGTCTGTTTTACCAAAACAACTGTTTCAAGGGAGACACTAACCCTTCTACATATTCTGATACGAGGGAATCTTTCTCAAAGTTCTTACGCCATTGGAACCCTTATTTTCAGGGGGTGGGGGGAGAATCTCCAAGACAATAGTCCTTTGTCTTAGTTAGAACAAGGGGCCAGTCTTCAGCAAGTCCTATGAAGAAAACCCACCCCGGATAAACTCTGGCCTTTCAAAAGACTCTGAAAGCATGTTTTTGGCCAAAGTCAAGGACACCAGGGAATATGGCATAGTCAGCACAGCAGTAGAATGTTAACTGTTAAATGTGATTATGTCAACTGTGAATCTTATTAACCTTTATGGTGGTTTTAATATTATATTTATATGTTTTCTACCTTGTTGTTTCCTTCCTTTTGTTTTTCCTGTTCTTTAAATTATTCTTTTTGTATTGTTTGTCATTGTTG
The DNA here is from genome assembly GCF_964273705.1 of Natrix helvetica. Taxonomy (NCBI): domain Eukaryota; kingdom Metazoa; phylum Chordata; class Lepidosauria; order Squamata; family Natricidae; genus Natrix; species Natrix helvetica. Next base: position 211,326,345 of record NC_138548.1, on the reverse strand, counting down.
TTTTTATGTTGTCTTTAATTATGTGTAAACCCCGCTCCGCAGTCATACATGTGAGATGGGCAACTACATGCATGTGAATAATAAAGAAAGAACAAAGTATACATAAATAAAGAACAAAGGGCATCATCTGAAACTAGGCTGGAAGATCAGGATATAAGATCCTAATTGGAACAGGCAGTGGATTAATTGTATGGTCTAATGGTTGAGAAGTTGGACTAGGAAATCTCAGGGCGAACTTTGGACCAGCTGTGTTCTCTCTCTGATAAATGACTTCACAGGGTTGTTATAGTGGGGGGAAATAGGAAGAGGGAGCAGTATATGCACTGTTTTCTTCTCTGCCTCCCGAGTCTCAGCTGATCTGGATTTTACAGTATCCTTCCCCTGCCACGCCCACCAAGCCATACCATGCCCACTAAGCCAGGTTAGGTTAAATAGACACACATATGTTTTCTTTGCAAAGTTTGCACAATTGTATTTTACTTGGCAAAATTTGAACGTATGTGCATGATTTCCCCTCCTCTTTTAAACTAAGCTGCATGTACAATCTGTTCAGGAATTTGTTCTAAGTATTTTTCTATCTGTATTATCACCATTTCCCCTGCGCAGGACAAGCAACTTAGAACTACTTTGGAACGTACACATCCATTTGTATCTCCGCGAACTGATAGTTATTAACTTCTTAATATGGATTAATATTAAGAATTTAATATTCTTAATAGTAAGTTCTTATTAACATTATTTAAAAATTTTAAATTAAATATTCTAAACAATATTCTAAATATTGATTAATATTAAGATATTGAAGAGTACTCAGCCATCTTAGGTCCAGTACTCTTCAATATCTTCATAACTTAGATGAGGAAATAGAAGGTAAACTCATCAAATTTGCAGATGACATTAAACTGGCAGGAATAGCCAACATCCCAGATGACAGGCTCAGGATCCAAATGGATCTTGACAGACTTGAACACTGGGCCCTATCTAACAAAATGAAATTTACTGTAGAGAAAAGTAAGGTTTTACCCCTAGGCAGGAAAAACCAAATGTACAAGTACTGATTGAAAGTAGTAATTGTGAGAGGGATCTTGAAGTCCTAGTGGACAATCATTTAAATATGACCCAGCAGTATGTAGCAGCTGCCAAAAAAGCTAATACAATCCTTGGTTGCATAAACAGAGGGATAGAGTCTAGATCATGTGAAGTATTAGTACTGCTTTATAAAATCTTAGTAAGACCACATCTGGGATACTGCATTCAGTTTTGGTCATCACATTATGAAAAACATGTTGAGACTTTGGAAAAAGTGCAGAGAAGAGCAACGAAGATGATTAAGGCCCTGGAGACTAAAACATATGAAGAATGGTTGCAGGAACTGAGTTTGGCTACTCTAGAGAAAAGAAGGACCAGGGGAGACATGATAGCAGTGTTCCAAGATCTCAGGGGCTGCCACAAAGAAGAGGGAGTCAAGCTATTCTCCGAAGCACCTGAGGGCAGGACAAGAAGCAATGGGTGGAAACTAATCAAGGGAAGAAGCAACCTGGAACTAGGGAGAAACTTCCTAACAGTGAGAACAATTAACCAGTGGAACAGCTTGCCTTCAGAAGTTGTGGGTGTTTCATCATTGTTTAAGAAGAGACTGGACAGCCACTAGTCTGAAGTGATATAGGGTTTCCTGCCTGAGCAGGGGATTGGACTAGAAGACTTCCAATTCCATTATTTCTGTTTTCTGCCTACCGTAAATCCACCCAGATGGATCTTCAGGGCACAAGAGACATTTCCTACAAGATCACTGAGAATAGTTAAAAGTCTTCTCAGCTGGCCATGGCAAAATTATGATGTAAACATGCACAGCTGGGCACTGGATCCTGATCACTTTGGTCACTAAATGAACTGTTGTAAATTGGGCACTACCTGTACTGCGATAAGTTCCCTCCCTCCATCATTTATATCAGGAATAGTGAAACAGGAAAGAAAAGCACTTTTTGCTCTTCTGAATTAAAAAATAAAACATTTTAAAGGGGAAGACAGAGAAAACAGAGGAAGAAAATGTAGGGAGAAGGGGGAAACAGCAGGAGCCAAAAGACAGAAATAGATACCTGAAAGAAGCACATTAGCAGACAGAAGAAAAGATCTATTTGAGGCGGGGCTGCCACGGAGAGAAGGGGTCAAGCTATTTTCCAAAGCACCCGAAGGTCAGTCATGCAATAATGGATGGAAAGTGATCAAGGAGATTTTCAAGGATAAATTACCTGACTGTGAGAGCAATCAACCAATGGAACAGAAGTTGCCTTCGGAAGTTGTGGAAGTTTCATCACTGGAAGCTTTCAAAAAGGGACGGGACTGCCATCTATCAGAAATGGTGCACGGTCTCCTGCTTGGGCGGCGGGGTGTGCTAGATGAGCTTACAAGGTCCCTTCCAACTCCCTTAAATCTGTTCTCTCCGCTGCTTCGGGACGTCGCCGCCGCTCACCGCAAGAAGGTAAAAGGCAAGAGGCAACTACGACTCCAGGGTCATATGTGAAGGAGAGGCAGACAATTCCTCCCCACCGCCTCCCACCAACGCACTCACCTGCGAAGCTGGCCGCCGCTTAGCCGGCTGCCGCGCCTGGATGCCCAATACAAACGGCTCCAAGGCATACGCTCTCCCCTCGGGTGCGCCCATTGGCTGGAATCCCGCAAGACCTGCCATGATTGGCTCCCTGACCAGAAGGCTAAAGGCAAGGCTTTAGGGCGGGGAAAGCACGTGGAGGGAGAGGTTGAGGAAAGCGGAGGTGTGTTTGTTTTCCGCCTGCTTCTGTGCTGGACGGTGGGAGGCGGTAGAAGGGCCGAGGGAGCGAGAGGGATCCCCGATCCACGCTTTGGGCTCCCCAAAACAGATCCTACTGCAGGTTAAGGCTGTTTAAAGCTTTTTTTTTTTTTGAGGGGGGAGATAGTCCCTGAACGTGAAGAGCTGCCAAGGTCTTTAAGAGTTGAGGCAAAGAGCAAAGCACGATCCAAGGGCTTGCTGTTATGACAGGCCTGGATCTTAACAGTAACAGAGTTGGAAGGGACCTTGGAGGTCATCTAGTCCAACCCAGGAGACCAATACTAGGGATTTGAACCGCTGACCTTTCTGATTGACAAGCTCAGCCTTAGCCACTGAGCCACCTAGCAAGGCTCAAAGGAAGGGAATAAGGAGTGTGAAAAGGCATAGATTTGTTTTGTGGGGTGATGCAAATGGTAAAACCGGTGAAGAATATTGAATTAGTCGCTGGTTCATAAAATAACCAGCTCCCCAAGCGAGGTGCAAAGAGGAATCCATCCCACTTCATCTCCAGTCAGTCACGAATTTGAGAATTCTTAAGAGTCTATGGAGATTCTCGGTCATCCAGGTCACAGTTGTCCCTGAGGTGCTTTTTTTTCCAAGAGGCAACTGGACTTTCTTGGTTTTTCTTGGAAGACATTTGAAGAGCTGAAGAAGCTTCTTGGATGAGAAGCAAAACTTCAAAGAAAAAAAACAAGGAAATCCAGTTGCCTCTTGAAAATAGCACCTTCGGGACATCGAGAGTTGGGGAGAGCTTCCTTCCCTCCAAACCCAACATTATGATTATTTTATGAACCAATGACTCATCCAATAGTCTTCATCGGTTTTACCATTTGCATCACCCCACAAATCAAATCTCTATGCCTTTTCGCCTTCCTTATTCCCTTTCTTCGATCCAGGGCTGTCATAACAGTGAGCCCTTGGATCCTGCTTTGCAGCTCTTCATGTTCAGGGAATATCCCCCCAAGCTTTAAACAGTCTTGACCTGCAGGAGGATCTGTTTTCTAGACCCATCTAGACTAATCTTCACCCAGATTGGTAAATTCTGCTAAGTGATTCTTGTATTTTAGGACAGTAAATGAGAAATAGCTGTTCACCAGCTATTTAGTGCCATCAAAATATTTGCCCTTTGACCAATCTGTTAGCCAGGCATGACAACCAGGGGTTAGGATAGCTTCTGGCAGGCTGACTTACATGAAGGACCTGGGTGTGTGGGTGTGCGCGCACGCACACACAGGCACAGGTGGTGTGATTATGGAAAAATGTTCCATAAATTAGCTTTCTTTCAGGCTAAAGTTGAGAGAGAGTTGCAGAGAGTGGTTCCTTAGCAATCAAATGCATCACATGATGCTCTTCATGCAAGGGAAAAATCAGTTACAATATAACTAATATATAACTACTGTATTTTTCAGAGTATAAGACGCAACGGAGTATAAGATGCACCAAGATTTTGAAGAGGCAGTTTAAAAAAAAAAGTTTTTGCACTCTGCAGACCTCCCCAAAATAGCCTGTTTTTCGCGAAAACAAGCCCATTTTTTTGTCAAAAAAAGTTATACAGTGCTGGGGGGGGGGGTGAGCAAAACCGGCCCATTTTTATCTCATTTTTGCCCTGCCCAGCTCCCAGAAGCACTCTGGAAGCCTCCTAAAGGCTATGCACGGCCATTTTTGCAAAGGGGGCAGGGTTTCGGGAGGCCAAAAATGCTGTATTCAGTGTATAAGATGCACCCAGATTTTCATCTCTTTTGAGGGAAAAAGGTGCGTCTTATACTCTGAAAAATATGGTAATTATTAGTTCATTGTTTTAAGGTTCCACTTTGCCAAGTCAGAGATTTCAAAGTTTAGTGATAGTCCCTTTGGTTGATTATGGGGGATGGATTTAATTGGGACATCCTCAGCCAAATTCAGGAAAGACGGTGACTTAAAGGGCCCATATGGACTTTGTCTTTTGAACATGTCCTCCAAAATTTGGTTAAGGGGTTAAAGTTTAGCAATCTTGCCACCCAAACGTCATATTGATTTTTTTAGGATCTTTGCTTCATATCTGATGAAATGGCAAATTACTCATACTGTAAACCAAACAAAAAAAATTAAAATGAATACTTCCTTGTAAGAGATGTGGCGGAGCCCAGTACCTGGACTTGGGGAAAGGAAAGTCAACAAAAGGAAAAGTAATAAACAGTATATATATAAAACAATTCCCGACCAAAAAAATCCACTCTACTATGTAAATAAGGAGTGGTTTTATAGATTTACTTCTTATTTACATAAAGCCAAGAGCGTGAGAACCAGAAAATATGCTTCCTTCCTCTGGAACAGCTTTCCTAAAAAAGTTAAGCTGGCCCTTCAGTAATGCATTCTGGGAGACAATAGAATCAGAGATTTGGAAGGGATCTATAAGGTCAAGTCCAACCTCCTGCATATTGTGGGATTTACTGTCATTCCCCAAAAGATGAATATCTAGACCAGACTTGGCAACTTTAAGACTTGTGGACTCCCAGAATTGAGCTATGCTGGCTGGAGAATTCTGGGAATTGGAGTCCACAAGTCTCAAAGTTGCCAAGTTTGGGGACCCCTGATTTAGACTGTTTAAAAACCTCCAGAGAAAGGGAAAATTCACCCCATACATTAATCTATTCCACCAATTGACTCTTATTTTCAAGGACGCTTCTTCCGAATGTCTTGCCTGCATCTACACATCATTGTAGTTTCGTCCCATTAATTCTAATCTTACCTGCTGTGGAGCAAGTGAGAATAGGCCTGAAACTTTTCAAGAATTGTCTTTGTTATGGTGTCCAGAAATTAGGCTTGGACTGGTGCGGCACTGTAGCAAATTCAGTTGTATCCAATTGAAGCTCTCTTCCTTAGCAACATGCTTGCTCTGGATTACCAAATCCAGATTATATTGTAGCAACTAACACATTTGTCTTTCCTTCTGGGAGGCTCAAAATATGGATTCCACTCAGTGCCCGGGAGTCTAAAATCATTCATTTGCCGAACATTGAAGAACAAATTGAAGATCTCTCTTCATTTCTGTGAGATTATTGGCTGAGAAAGAATGTCTGATTCACAATCATCCAGTAACTTTCAGTGGCTAAAGGCAGGCTTAAACAGTGGTCTCCTTCAATCCTAGTCTAATGCGACTATCAGTACTCCATCTCCTTTATTTCCAAGGAAAGAGACATCACAGTCTGCTCCCCTCTCCCATTATCTAGCAATGGAACATTCCTTCCCACCTTCATGCCATCTTCAAGCTGAGGTCATCCAGAAGGAAGGCTACTGCACCTGGGGCCAATTCCTGCCCAGCAATAGGGCGGCACAAGCAGTTCTACAGCCTGGTAAGCTAAAAGGAAATGGAGTCTTCTCCTTCAGGGAGTGTCTTTTGCGCGTACTGCCCTGTATCCTCTTCAGCAGCAGCAAAGTCCACTCAGGCACTCAGGATTGACGAATCGAGCCTTGCCTTTCTTGCCCCGCCCCAAAATTGCTCATGCTCTTTCAAAAGTCCAAAGAGGAATCTCAGATGGTCCCTTGGTCAGACAGCCATAGCTGAATCCAATAAGGAAGAGGGTAGAGGAAGATGATCTATCTACCTCTAAATTGGGGTTTCAACTCAGGACTACTAAGAAAATTTTACCAGAAATTGTGGGTGCTCCAACACTGTAAGTTTTAAAGAAGAGATTGGACAATCATTTGCCTGAAATGGTATAGGGCAGGGGTGCCAAACTCAAGGCCCGGGGGGTAGATCTGGTCTGCGGGGTGCTTAGATCTGGTCACACTGGAAACAGCAAAGGACCGGCCCACGGTGCCTCTGCCAGCAAAAGCAGAGCTCGGGAGGGCCACATGCATTTGACCTTGGGGGGCTGGGGTGGGCGTGGCCAGAGTGGGCGTGGCCAGCTTGACATCACTTGTGTCGGAGCACCTGTGGGGGACTGAGCACTCTGCCAGCAAAAATGGGCTCCCGAGCTCCTTTTTCGCTGGCAGAGGGTTGCAGGAGGTGGTTGTAGCTGAAAACAGAGCTCGGGAGCTTGTTTTCACTGGCAGAGTGCTCGGGCCACCACAGGCGCCTCCAACACGAGGGATGTTGAGCTGGCTACATCCACCCTGCCCCCCCCCCAAGTCAAACACAACCCTGATGTGGCACTCAGTGAAATTGAGTTTGACATCCCTGGTATAGGGTTTTCTGCCTAAGCAGGGGTTTGAATTAGAAGACCTCCAAGGTCCATTCCAACTCATTCTATTCTATTCCATTCCATTCCATTCCACTCCACTCTATTCACTATTCTATTCTATTATTCTGTTCAGTGGCAAAGATTCTCCTTTGGAACAGGCAACTCCAGATACTAAATCCAGCATCAGCCTTCCAAGGAGCTTCTGAGTATTCCCAGGGAGAACATCAGTGATTAGGGTAAGAGCCTTTTCCCGCAATGTTTTCTTCTACGTTTTGCTTAGTAAAGAATGGAGGGCCAGACCTGCTCCACTTCGCCAGCTCTAGTTAACAAGTTTGCTTCGTTCGTAAAGAGACAACATGGCACACATTACAGTCCTACTTCTGATAGATCCAGCTGGTGGGCTAACTAAAGAGCTCTGAGGTGCCTGCACAATGTCAGCTTTAGCGATGGTGATGTAATACTTATGTGCTCATAACAAAGTGGAGAAATAAAACTTTTATGATATGAAGTTGTATCACCAAGGAAACCATATAATAATCAACGTAAAACATTTCCTACCACTCCAAGGGTCAATTGTCAGTTCTCCCCTGGCCACAATCTTATTGTGATGAGCACTGGAGTTGAAATGGAAGCGTCCCCTTCTCTTCATGGGGAATAACTTCCGGAATGGCATTCTGCTGGAGGAGTGGGGCAAGGACCAGGAAGTAGATTCCCCTACCCAAAGCTAACCTTACCTCTCATCGGTCCCTAGGAGAGACACTGCTTGATGAAGAGGTGCTGCCACATTACTCATACATCAAAAGATGGTTTTAAATATCATGCTCCTGATCAGCACCACTTCAGGCCCCTCCCACTTTCTGCTTTGTGAGGTAGGTATGATGTGTTATGTTGTAACAAATGAAGGCCAACCACATTATCTCTGGATTAGCAAGTCACTTACAAGGACACTTGCTAATCTCTGGATTAGCAAATCACTTACAAGTTATGGAGACGCGTGCCCAAGATGGTGTCCTGTCACGTTTGAGGAGAGCTTCGGGGAGATGATTGTCCTTCTTGGGGCTTGCAGGGGTACCCTATCCCATTGTTGGTTCCAGGTCCAGCTATGAGAACTTCCTGGGACCTCGGGGATACCATTGAGCTGCGATGTCCTGCCTTGTAGCCGGAACATCGTGAGTGAAATGGGGCGGTTGGCGATGAAAGGAGAATGGAGAGCGTCGGCGGCTGCCGGCGTGGGTGTGGTCAGCAGCTGCGGCGGGACGCCCGGCCTGGGGTCTCTGCAGCCGACGTGGGTGTGGTCGGCGGTGGCGGCGGGACGCCCGGCCTGGGGTCTCTGCAGCTGCCGTTCCCTACGCCGTGGTATTATCCCGGTTGCTCCCCCCCCTCCACCTTGCTTATGGACATGATAAATTGGATCAGCGGGGAGTGGCTGAGGCAGCTGGCATGGATATTAACGCCAGCGGAAGATGGCTTCGGTAGTTGGCGTGGGCGCGGTTGGAGTGGAGGGCTTTGTTGTGCCCCCCCGGTATCACCACCGTTGCGTGGGCCACCGTACTGTGCCATTTGGCCATTTGGCCCCTCCTCTTGTGATATTATGGATTGGGTCAACGGAGTGCGGCCCTGGCGATGGATATGAGTGGAGCTTAGCTGTCGGAGTCGGAGTTGAAGCAGCCGCCGATGCCGCCGCTGTCCTCGTTGCCACCATCACTGGCTGCTTCACCACCTCGCAAGTTAGCATCTGCTGCGATTTTGACAGCTGGCCGTTACTCTTACATATTGACCTCAACACCGACTATTTTTATGATGGACATAAGCTTCCTGCTACCCCCTTGAACACTGCTGGCTGCCCCCCCCCCCGGACATGTCATCTCCTCGTTCCATCTCCCCATGATGTCATCCCGTTTGGTTGATGCCACACTCTCCTCTATGTTATACTGCGACAGAACTTTATTCCCTCCGGGAACTCTCCCTTTCCCAGGGATGGCCTTCTGGCCTATCAAGACTCTTCCTTAATAATGGATCTTGGGATCTCGAGAGATGGCATGCGAAGAAGAGATTTCTTAGGGTTTTTTTACAGGGGTTTTTAAACCAAATTTTAAGGGGGGGGTTGATTCGGATGGCTCAGAGAGGCTGGGGGGGGGGAGTCTGCCAGGGCACAGGCCAGAGCTAACTAATGGGCGCGGGTTGGGAGTGCTGGGAAGGGTTGGGATTCCAGGGGAGACATTAAGCCATTCCATTGGGGGGTTCACCATCTCTACTGTTTGTGGGAGAGGCAGATATGGTGGGGGCCGAGGGCCAAATTTTGTTCGGAGGACGCGGGTTTGCTGTTTAAGAGCGATCGTGCATTCCAACCCTCATCGCCCTTCTCGCACCCCCAGGTGCTCGGGATTACAGGACCCTGGTCTCCGGCTGGTGTCGCTTAACGCCAGGTCCGTGGTACATAAGGCTCCCCTCATTTACGACCTCATACAAGAGGGTAAAGCGGACCTGGCGTGCATTATGGAGACCTGGTTGGGCCATGAGGGGGGTGTTCCCCTTAGCGAACTATGCCCACCAGGCTTCCGGGCGTTTCACCAGCCAAGAGCCCAGGGCAGGGGCGGGGGGGTGGCAGTGGTTATTAGGGAAAGTCTCAGATCTCAGGAGGTCACTGTGCCTCAGATAGGTGGGTGTGAGTCCCTTTTTGTGAAGTGGGGCCTTGGAGCTCAGGTGGGCCTTTTTGTTACGTACCTGTCTCCCTGCTACGTTTCATCGGCCCTGCCGGAGCTGCTAGATGTATTAGCTGCATTGGCGGTTGATTTCCCCAGGTTTATGGTCCTGGGGGATTTCAATCTGCCTTCCATTGGCGAGACATCCGAGTCAGCTCGGGAGTTCATGGCTTCTATGACGGCTATGGACCTAACTCAGTTAATTCAAGACCCCACCCATAATGGGGGACACACGCTCAACCTGATTTTTGTCTCTGGGCAGTGGATGAATTATCTAGATTTAGGGGATATTTCTATTCAACCCGTGTCATGGTCTGATCATTTCCTCATCAGGCTTGACTTCCATACTGCTACCCCTCGCCGCAGGGAGGTGGAACTGACTAGATGGTTCCGCCCCAGGCGCCTGATGGACCCCGAAAGGTTCCTGATGGAGCTTGGGACTTTTCCTGAATCCCTTGCTCACAACTCGACCGAAGCCCTAGTGGAAGCCTGGGGTAGGGTGGCCACTGGGGCCTTTGATCGCATTGTACCTTTGCGGCCTCTGAACCGGTGTCGATCCCGGGTGGCTCCCTGGTTTACCGAGGAGCTCCGGGAGATGAAATGCCGGAAAAGATGCCTAGAGAGTGGCTAGAGGGCCAGCCGGTCCGAATCTGATCGAACACTAGTAAGAATTCATATTAAATCCTACTTAGTGGCGATAAAAGTGGCAAAACGGCAACATTTTTCCGCTCTTATCGTGTCCGCAGATAACTGCCCAGCCACCCTGTTTAGGGTGACCCGCTCCTTACTTAATCAAGGAACTGGGGAAGACCCCTTGCAGGGTAGGGCTGAAGAATTTGTTCAGTATCTGCAGGATAAAATTGCTTAGATCAGGACAGGCTTGGACTCCGACTGTGTAGATTCGGGCGAGCCGACAGGGATGAATCTTGTGGAGACAATCTGGGATGAGTTTGACCCTGTGACCCCCGAGGACATGGACAGGATTATGGGGAGACTCAGTGCTGCCACTTGTGTGCTGGACCCGTGTCCCTCTTGGTTAGTTTCGGCTTCCCGGGAGGTGACACAAGGCTGGCTCCAGGCGATTACCAACGCTTCATTGAGAGAGGGGTTCTTTCCCACCGCCTTGGAGGAGGCAGTGGTAAGGTCCCTCGTTAAGAAGCATTCACTGGACCCAGCTTCTTTAGCCAACTATCGTCCAGTCTCCAACCTTCGCTTTGTAGCAAAGGTTGTCGAGAGTGTGGTAGCACGTCAGCTTCCCCAGTACCTGGCAGGCAGGCAGGCAGGCAGGCAGGTAGGCAGGCAGGTCTCAAACTGTGGAAACACTATTCCCTCTACTTTCCCTGCAAGTGGATATTGTGATCCCATTATCTAGAGGCAGTAGGCTAGAGAAGGATGAAGTTACATCAGTACCTATTGTACACTAATTCACACTTGTAAGCAAATAAGTCCATGTAAGTAGGCCAATACTTATGTGTGTCTCCAAAGTGTTTTCTTTCTCGCCAACTTCTCTATTTCTTTATCTCTTTGTCGGTATACTCTGCTGATTTAAGCCTTTTTCATGGGGACAAAAGTATCAATTTCAGTCACTCTGGTGGAAAATTCACTGCCAAATCACCAACAACTGAACAATGGTTTATAAAGCCAACAGGTTACAGTGAGTCCCTGACTTCTTGGGGATGCACAAAATTATATTGGTCTTATATTAGTTGACCAAAAACAGTTTAAATATAAACCACTAGCACAAAACCTGAAATACAGATGGAATTGCTTTATAATTGATTCAGAAATAAGAGACCCGGAAAGGAACTCAGATACAATACTCTTCATGATGTAAAATAAAGGCACATTCCTAAAAGGGAAACATGGACTAATAACTTTGATATGTGAGTTAATTTCTGACAGATTGACAACCCCCATAGAAGAGAAAGGGACATATAGGAACTTACATTCTTGAGGCCTGTCTCCTTAAAATGCAGTAATTCTCTAATCAGGTAGTCCTTACTAGGGATAGACATAATAAAAATAACATTTTAAAGGCACATTTAAATGAGAGATATAGCAAAGGAAAATTAAAGAAACATATACAATACACAGTATTGTAAGCAACAAAAACGTGACTCTGTACTAATTCATTTCAAGTTCCAACCACCATCATTCACACAACTTTCCACTTTGGCTATAAAATATTTTTTTATATATTTGGCTTTAGCCGATAAGCTTGAAAATCTACCCCTTGTTTCAAAGTGGGTAAACTAGCGTGACTTCAATGATTCTGGCTGCTCCCTGAACATGTTTACATATTTGTAAATGTTTAAACCACTCAATTTGTCAAATGTCATCCTGTTTCTCCTACCTTGCTCAACAAGATTCTCATTGACTTATTCAAACTCGCTTAAAAAAGAAAAGGAAGAGAAAGAACAAAGTGAAAGTTATCTTAAAATAGAAGCAGAAAAATGCTATGTAATTAATAATTAAAAAGTCTGCTCTGCAAGTCAATTTGAAATAGGAAAAGCTTGATTTCTACCCCTTTAACTGGATAGCAATTTGTATGAAGATGTAGCCCTGTCATGAGAAAAGGACAGGATGGAAACAAGTCATACTGTTGGGTATGAATACAGTACAGATGTAACATTCTAGTTTCATCATTCTAAAATAGCAGTGGTGGGTGTGGTCCCATCGTAGATGTCAAAAACAAGCCTCAACAGCCAAGCCAGATAAATCCAGCCAATTTAATGATGGGAGAGTTACTAGCCTCACATCTCTGGCAACCAAAATGATGTTAGCTATGCTAAGTTGATTTATGTGGCTCTATAGTTCTCTCTGGAGAAGGCTCTAATGCTAGAAAAGGTTGAAGGAAACAATAAGACGAGGACAACCAATAGCAAGATGGGTGGACTCAGTTACAGTGGTGATGATCTGGAAGTCTAAATTAGAGATACATCATCAAGGAGAAAATTTATGTGGCTACTAAGAGCTGACACCGGCTTGATGGCACATATTAATCAATGTGTCTTGTTGCTGTGAATTCATAGGCTGCAGTGGAGAGATACGGAGCTCCACATACTGTAAGCATGCACTGTGGAGCAGTTTATTATTTTTAAATTTTATATTATTACTAACTGATAAGTGTTACCTGTGTATTTATTTATAGGGGAAAAATGTCTGGACCAAATGTAATTTCTAATGTTGGATTTTCCCCTTACCAGAGTACTTGTGGAGTACTGTAAGCCGTTACCATGGCAATTCCACTGTGCTGTACAGTAGAAGCCATTTTAAGGCACAATAGGCTGTATCTTAACAGAACACATCTCCGGAGGAGTGTCTCGGGGTGTCTTACCCCCACAATATTTGTTTCCATAGAGTAAGTCATTTGTGTACCAAGTTTAGTTGAAATTGCTCGAGGCATTCCAGAGTTATGCCGGCACACACAGACACACTCACAGAATCATTACAAAAATACTAACTGGGCTTCCAATATGTCCCAAGTTCTGCTAGGTTCAAGGCAAGAGGAGGAGAGGAACAGTGTTATTCTTTATTCTATTCTGGATTATAGTGTAGAGTTTACTAACTATAAAAGTAGGATTCTGTACGTACACACACACACACACACACACTTTGTGATAAGCCACGTCATTCTGACCCAAAGTGAGTTCCCTGGTCAAACAAGGTCTTGAATGATTCATATCCTGGATCATTGAGTCTCAAAATTACCTAATTCCTTCCTATTATGAAAGAACTCATAATTTTAGATCACCTTACAGATGATAACTTGGGGGGGGGGATTACTGAAAAATAAGGAGTTTTGGCTCTAGTCTTTCCCCAAATCATCCATGCCACGTATCACCCTGAACCTTCCAGTTCTGAAATTAGGGAAAGAATATATGGAAAGTTCCACTCCACTTAGAAGCGGGAATCCTTCCAGGGCAGAAAAATGAGATTTCTATAAGGTTTTGTCATCTCCTTGCAGAACGACTTGTGAAATCACCATGAGATTATAAATTGGATGAAGACGCTGCTTAAAATAACTGTGCCAATTACGCTATCTACTTACAGTATAAGCACTGTCCTCTTTCTCTCCTACTTTTAGTGTATCTTTTGTAAAACATTTGTGATTTGAAACTGGATTGTATGAAACACCATTTCAGCCTCTCATTTTGTAACCTTCATTCTCAATCAGAGTTCTTGTCCATTGGTCACCCTCAAAGAGCTACAGTATATCTGAGATGTCTCAGTTCTGTTAATGGATAGTTGTGAAACAGAAGAATAAAGGTGCTACACCAGGAGCACCAGTTCCCATTTATTTTTTTAGGGTATGGCAAATACATGGACTTATAGTAGTTCAAATGTTAATATCCAGTCCACCCAGCCATTCAAGGACAGGGTGATCTATGTTGAAAAAATTAGACATTAGGCCGTTTTAAGCTCTTGATGGACATTCGGACACAATATGATGGATATTTTGTCGAGGAGTACCATAGTCACACTGAGGGGTAGAGGCATGACCCCACTTAAACAATGAGTCCTGGCAGCAATGTTCCCTCTAAGGTGCGCGGCCGCGCATGGGGCAAGAAAACACCGCACGGCAGTTTTTAACTGCCGCGCAGTGATTTCTATTGCCACAGGCTCTGGAAGCTGGGGAGGTCCTTTGCAGGCAGGACTTGCTTTGATGAGCACGGGGCGACTGAGGCTAGTTGTGAAGCCCCAAAGCCCCCGCCGCCACAGGAATAACTGCTGCCACCTCCTCCTCTAACAGCACTGCTGGATTTGCCGCCCGGCGCTGCGGCTGATGTGAAGCCGCCAAAGCTCCAGCCGGCATCCCCGCATGTGGCAGCGGCGCCTCCCCTCCGCTCGGAGCACCTGAGCTCAGCGCCGCGTTACCCCTGCCCCCTCCTCCTCCGTGCTTTTGAGGAGCCATGAGGCTGCGGGAACCAGTAGGAAGGCGGGGGGGGGGAGCAGGGGAAAAAAAGCCTCATGGATCCTCAAAAGCATGGCGGCGGCGGCGGAGGGGGCAGGGGTAACGTGGCGCTGAGCTCAGGTGCAAATGTGGTGGTGCTGTTGGAGGAGGAGGAGGAGGAGGAGGAGGAGGAGGCAGCTGTTATTCTGGTGGCGGCAGGGGCTCGTCGGCATCTTCAGCGGCAGCCCTTCCCCCTGTGAAAAAAACCAAAGATGGAGCAGATCCATGCAGATGATGTCACCGCAACATGACTGGAGGAGGAATTCTGGGAGTTGAAGTCCACAAGTCTTAAAGCTGTCAGGTTTGAAGACCCCTGGGGTTTTTTTCCTAAAGGGTTAGGGGTGCAAGAGTCTTGTAACTTGACAGCTTTAAGACTTGCATGCTTCAATGCCAGAGTTCCTGAGCCAACATGACTGGAGGAGGAATTCTGGGAGTTGAAGTCCACAAGTCTTAAAGCTGTCAGGTTTGAAGACCTCTGTGTTTTTTTCTAAAGGGTTAGGGGTGCAAGGGTCTTGTAACTTGACAGCTTTTAAGACTTGCGTGCTTCAAATGCCAGAGTTTCTGGCCAACATTTTGGTTGCTAAGCAGGAGTGTTGTTAAGTGATACTGATATTATATAACACTTTTAATTAAGCAGGTACCTTGAAGAAACATAACTTTGAGTTTCAAATAATACTGATTTCGTTGTTGTCTTAGGTGACATCTGTGAAAAAAATTCAGGTGCTCAGGCATGAAAATGTGCCACTCAAACACTATACTTTTCTGCTCACATTGAAAAAAAAATTAGAGGGAACATTGCCTGGCAGACACCATGTTGGGTATGCATCCTGTTCAGAGTCGACCAATGCTGACGAGGAAGGTCAAAACCTGGCACCTTTTGTGAAGAGTCATCTACATAACTATCTGCATCTGGGTGTTCAGCAGTCCATTTGGCTCTCCACTGTGTGTTGATGGAAACGTTGTTAGACAAGCTAGATAAGGTCTGTGGTCATAAATTCACCAATGAAAGACTATTTACCAGGCCTTTGCTGAATATGAATGAGAGGAATTCACATTCGTTTAATATATGGGATTTTGTCGGGACCAGGAATCTGCCTATAAAGATTGAACAGTGTGGGTGCCAGTACAGAACCTTGTGGAAGGCTGTTGTTGAGTCTTCTTAGCTTGCTAACATTGTCCCCCATAATGATCTGCCAAGCATGTTACTAGGCAAGAGGATCTTACAGGGGATGATGTGACTCAATTTGTAAAGCAGACCCTTCTTCCACACAGCATCGTATGCTGCAGTAAGGCCGATGAACACCGCTGTGGTTTTTAAGCCTCGCTGAAAACCAGTCTTGATATCTCCTGTAGGCTCAGCACCTGATCAACACAGCTGCAATTATGAAAAAAGCTGGCTTGTTCCATTAGCAGAAATGTATCTATTGTGGGTCCAATTCTGTTTATGATAGGTTTCTGCAGAAATTTGTAACAAAATCGAGAAGGGCAATGGGGCGGAAGCTTTCTACTCTGTCTTGTGGCTTGCCAGGTTTCAGGAACAATATTACTTTCCTTTTTTGAATTCCAGTGGGTGATGTCCACTAGAAAGTATGTTTGAAAAGAATTTTCTGAGCCAATTCCTTGTTAGTCTCCCAGAATGAAGTAGAAATTCAGGGTGGATGCCATCAAAACCTGGTGCTTTGTCAGAGTTCAGATTGTTGGTGGCTGTGTTGATTTCATCCACAGAGAAAGTGGGTGAATTCGGAGTGTGTTGAAGCCGACCATCGAAAAGCTGAGAGAGCTTTCTTGATAGTAGTTGAGTGCTCTTTCACTCTTGGGGCTTTAGAGAGGGAGACAACTCGGGAGGCTACTTGGTCGGCAGTTACACTGGATGTTTGTCAAGCAGGTTGTCTGGCAGCAGGTTGTCTGGGGATGTGATGCTAGTTCGCCTGCTCTTGGTGCACCCTGGATAGCACAGGAGTGTTAACCAAACGACTAGCAACAATCGGCAGCCACACTACATTGAAGAATTGCCAGTTAACAACAGTTGGCAGTCAGACATCTTTGTAGAACTCCTAACTCTCTAAATACATGGCAACCAGTTCCCAACTTTTGTTCTTCGTCTCTCTACAAGAACTATTTACATGTGCACTCTTCCTCCTCCATAGCTACTTGGTTTTGCTAACTTAAATCCGTTTTCTCCTTCACCCTTGACCTAAACTGCCTCTAACCATTTGGACAAGATCTTGATAGTATCACTTGTTGACCAGGACCAAAATATATGAGTACCGTCGTCATTTGAAGAAGTTGATATTTTATTCCACACCAACGGATTATCTCATCCAATGACTCATGTAGATGTGAAACAGAAGGGATGGAAGAAGGGATGTAACTGACCTCTGTGGCATCCTATAAATCTAGGGCTTTGGGTTCAACTCTTCCCTTTTGCAACTGACCACAGAGAAATGAGATCTACCACAACACTATGTCCTCTACTCCTAATCCTCCCCACCAAGCATACCATAATTGATATCACTGAAGCATATTACCTCCATCCTGGCTCCACCAAGGGTCAAACGGAAGTGTGCTTAATGTGTCTTAGTGCTATTTCCTAGTCTCTTTAACTGAAACCCAAATGACATCTCCTGATCACCTCTGAAGCTGGAACTTGACAAGCTTCTCAACAATCTTTATTACTAGCAATATAGTTGTGGGCCAGAGGAAAATATTCCAGGACTATTCAGTTCACCAAATGATCTTGAACAGGGAACAAATCACCATCTCCTTTAAGGCAGGTGGAACCTTCTGTCTCAGAGGAAATCATCATAACCAATTCTGGAACAAAGTTGAGTTTGGGCAGAAATGTTGCTGCACAGACTGCACTGCACGGCAGTAAAAAAACAAGCCAACTGTTCTTTAGAGCCTAACACCTCCTGTGGTGCGATACCTTTCAAGCTGTTAGGGCTTCTCAGATTAAAACTGCTGTCCACAACTCATCCCAGGGTGGCGCTGGTGCCAGAGCTGAAGCACAAGTGGCCATCTTTCAGATAGAGGAACACGTTCTCTGGGCTTCTAAAGTCCCTGTTACAGATATCAGGTTTTATGCCTCATCCACAATGGTTGGCATTTAGTCCTCTTAAAACTTAAAACCAAGTCAGGTGGCATAAAGAACTTGGGTGGCACTGAGGGAAATACCTTGGATGCTTCTGGTGACCATATAATGGAACTCAATAGAATGGAATAGATTGTCTGCTAAACTTAAGAGAAGACCATTCCTTTGCTTCAGTGATTGGTGTTACAATTAGTAGTTATTTTTTGTTTATTAAATTGCAAAAGAATCAGTTCCTTTCCTATCAAGATCTTTTACAAAAATAACCTTCACTGAAGTTCCATAATGCAGCATTTATTGCATCAGCCAAAAATAAATAAATTAGAGTGATCACAGATTCCTACAGCAGATGCCTATATGGATGTGATGCTTTGTTTTACAAGAAAACCACCTTATTTATTTTAATAGGGAAAGAACTTGATGCTCTGCTCAGGGCACTTCTGTAGCCAATACTTTCCACTCAGAGTCACATAAGCAAACACCAAACTCCAGTTGGGTTCATCTGGATTTATTGATAGAAAAATGAATTGCGATTTGTCCTGGATGTGTCAAGGAAGGCAACACTATTTCTTCAGCCTTACTGCTTCCCTTGAGCCGCAATTCCTCACCTCCAGTCACCCATGCAGCAGCCCAGACTGTTCAACGGCATTGGAAATAAATCATAAATTTCAGCTAGCTTCCCTTCTTGAGACTTCGCAGAAGGAACAGCCAGTCCCGTACCTCCATGAATCTTTGTTACAAAGCAAGCATTTTTAATGCAGTTCACTTACTCCTATGTCTAAGGCCCTTTAGCATGTGAAACAATGTGGCTAGGAAGATCAGCCTACAGTAGCTTTTCTCCCAACCCTCCACCACATTTCTTTGCTGATTTCAGTACATACAGGATGTGTCCTAGCTTACTGCTCCAGAAATGAAGATAGTCAAGGGACAGCCTGTACGCTGGAGCAGGCTTGCTCACAATTCAAACGTTCAGATCTAAAGAAAAATAAACTGTTGGGAGGAGATCAACATCGCACAAGGAAAGAGTGTCCTCTCCTCTGGCGTTTCAAGGCACACAGGTGAGACAAAGAAACATGAGATCCTTCCAATTGATGAGGGTTTTAGAAACAAAAGGGCACCAGTTTTAAGCTCCCCGACTTGATTCACACCTGAGATGAATCGGTGGGAATTTTTTTTTTTGTACGGGGTTCCTCTCTTTCATTCTCTCTTGTGCGCATCTTTAATCATTTTGAAGCCAAGATGTGGGCACCGAGGCTGAGGCCAATAGTTTGAAAAAGGAGGAAAAGCTTGGAATCTGCAGAAATGCCACTGTCTCCATCTGAGGCAGCCCTACAGAAGCCATTAAGGTGCGGGAGGAAATGTCGCAGTGGATGCCCTAGAGAAACTCACTTGACAGCAAGAGCTTTAAAGGAGACAATTCACAGCTCTGAGTGGTGCTCGCCTTGGGCTTGCCAATGTCTTACGCGCATTCAACAGAGATTCTAGCAACAAAACAAATTGGTCCTCCTGATGCACATGAGGGAAATAGGGCCTGCCAAATCCTACCAAGGAACCTCCATGAATGCCAGAGTTCTGAAGATTGGCAAAAGATCAAAAGTCTAAGTCATCCGATTCGGTCCCACCAGTGCTAGGGAGCTCCTCCTGGTTACGCCCCCACACAAAACGGTAGTTGTCTTCCAGTTGGCGTTGCCGCCGTTGCTCTTTATGTGCTTCCTCTGTGCCCTGGATCTAAGAAACAAATACCAAAGCAATCAAACAGACAGACAGACCCAGCATGTATAAGGCAAAAGGGAAGCTAATTTTTGGCTCATTCCCATTCTTCCTCAAAGGGCTGAGAAATACTGCCAGTATTTCCCTGGGATTAATTTATAGCAACACACTGAAATGCATGGAAGCATTACAATTCCATTCTGAAACCTAATTTGTTTTTTCACCTTTGCCATCTTCAAGAACTTCCCAAAATTCACCAACTGGTCCCCTCTGCCAACAAGCAAGAGGTAGAGTGCAACATTACACAAATTGAATTTTTCTCACACAATGGGACTTCTCATTTTTCTTCCTTCCTGTCCCATCCTTGCCCATCAAACTTGAGAAACTCCCCATCAGAATTGTCCCTCAATGCCACAACGCACACAAAATGCTGCTCTCCCAATGAAATCCCTGGAGCCAGCCTCCTAGTTTTTTATGCTCTAAGCAATTTCATAATTAGGCTGGGATGATAGGAAGGAAACATTCCCCCCATTATATTAGTGTGGATGTTAAGTCCTTACCAAAATATTGAAGAAAATGTCTTTGAGGTTCTTGGTGTCTTCTTCTGAGAGCCAGTGGGTGTCATCATCATCTCCAAAACCACCAGTTGTCACAATCTTGATTTCAATTTTTCCTGCCAATCATAGAGAATCAAGCATTAATGGCAGTCCCAAGAGCCTTGCGATAATCTTCTCTAATTTATTGCCATTCAAACGTATTGAAACTACAATTCTTAGAATTTCCCTCTTGCTATTGGGAAAAACAGGGCAGATTCTCTAAATAAGAGAAGCAATGTAATGGCAAAAGATAAAACCACTAGAAGAATAACCTGGCTCTGGCCTCAGCCCAAACACAGTGTCATCTTAAATTTGTGACCGTGATTGACCCTGCTTCTCTCACTATAATCTGGCAGAAGAGGATATGTCACCTGATACTACTGTTAACAAGCTGAATGGAGACAAACAAATACTGAGCACACTGAAATCTTGTTTGCTAGAACCAAGAAATAAGTTGGCACATCCTGGATGCCTGTTCTGTCCCATGAATCCAAGGAATATGCAGACCCAGGCTTGGCTGTCTGCCACGACTAATTACATAGATAAAGCCACCCCTTTCACAAACACAAGATAACACTTACAGAAGGCTTTCGCAATGGCTTGAATATGGACTGTTGTCTCCTGCAAAGAGTCCCCTCCCTTCGCTCCACGTAATAAACTCTTTGGGAGGGGCCACACCCTTAACCAGCTGTCCCTACTTCCTTCTATGCTGTCTTCTCCACAGCTGTTCCTGTCTCTTATCAATTCTACGCACATCAGGGACAGCCTCCCTTTGTTCCTCCTCACTGCTCCCTGACTCAGATGCCACCTGGTAGCCAACAGGCTTCTCTAGTTCCTGCTCTGACTCCAAACACCCTCCAGTCTTCTTCATCCTCCAGAGCAGTCCCATTATGGTCTGAGCTGTCAGAGTCCACCAACAACTCAGCCGGCCACTGCTGGACCACAACAGATGCCTATGCTTACTCTGACCTTACAGCACCTATGGGGAAAAATCAGTTCAAGGCAAAATGAGATTGGTCCAACACTCCTCTCAATTTTGTCAGCAAGGTCTTTAAGAGTCATATAATAAAGGGTTTATATGGAGGGGAGGGGGGGGGGTTTGGCAGGATCACAGTATGGCTAATCCAATATCCTTAAGGCTGATCTTCAAGGAACAAATTCCTGCCATTTACTCAATCTTTATTCTTTGTTAGGTCATCAAAGCAACCAACACAAAAAGCTACAGTCTCAAGTCATAAACTAGTAGGAGGTGTCAATGCTTAGGATAAAAAAGCACCTAAAAGTAACAAAAAAGCACACATCCTAGATGTTAGAAGGGCAAAATGGATTCTTGGAAAACTATGAAAAAACTTATTTTTCCACAAAGAAACAAATTGACTTATTAATGAACAGATTCTACACATCAAACTGTTATTGTAACACTAGATACTTATACATTGTGACAAATATTTTCATGGGACAAGCAGAAGTATTACTTCATGATCCAGAAAACTACTCTATTGGCAACCTGAGGCTCCCGAGTGCTGCCTTTGTGGCTCCTGAAAATCAGTTAAATCTGCTAAATCTCAGTGCTCAATTTCACATTATTGGAAGGTGGAAGAAATATGAAGTAGAGCGCAGAATACATGAGGAAGGAAGGAAGGACGGAGGGAGGGAAGGAGGGAGGAATGATTTCTCTGCAGAAATACCCTGCAAAATTTTGACCCTGCATTACCCATATGCATGGCATAGCCTCTTCCCCATTTTACATTCTCGCCCTTCTGTTGCAGCCCTCCACCCCACCCAGTAAGTGCAGTCTAAATCAGGGCTTCCCAAACTGAGGTGTCTCTTGTCTCTTTGAGGGTTCAGATAGAGTCCAGAGCAGATGTAAACATTTTAGTTTTAAATTGTGCCAATAAATCCACTTTCCCCACTCTCATTGTTCACAAACAATGCATTTATTTTATTGTTTGGAGTTTAGGGGAGGTGTGTACATTAAAATTATAGTATAGGTGAATGTTACGTTTTGGCCTTAGAGAATTATTTTCAGTGTACATCCATTTAAGACAAAATACTTAAATGGACAAATTTATTGAAAAACAAAAACAATAATGTCATAGATGACAAATTATTGGAGCCCTGGGAATGATGGTTTATCTTCTCCTTTCCAGTTTATCTGCACCTCAAAGAGCTAATCAAACAAGACTGTCCATCATTAATGATACAGCTTTAGAAAACGCTGCCTGGTCACTAACCATATTTTAAAAAGAGTAATGTAAGGTACACACAGCTCTTACGCTAGGGTGATTTCTTACACTACTCATTTCATTATTTCCTCCCTAGTAATTAATAGACTCAATGTACCTTGCGTGTTCTTTGTTAAAGAAGCACTGAACATAAATGATGAATTGCATATCTTGGTTGTTCACAGGTACTGAATGGGTACAGATATCATCATCTGTGTCCTTTTAATATTTTTAATGAGATCCTCTCACGGATAATTCTGTTCTACAGTCAACTTACAACCAGAGGCCTTTTCTAGCACTGGTACCTAAAATCATGGAATCTGAAATGCAAGGATGGAACTTGTGATTGTTTGTACATGGGAAGAAAGATCATACAAGGAGCTAAAGATACTCGTTCTACCAATCAGTTAAAGGCTCTCCCAACTAACCTCACTACAGAAAAAAACATGGGCAACGTGAAAAAACTTCCTAGAAAATAAATTAACCAACCAATCAATCAAGATAATGGAGTAACCAGCTTAGCATCCAGATGTCCATGACATTGTGCAGCCTGCAATTCTGGACTGCTGGCAGCCTCGTGTCCTTGACCACTCTGCCCTAGAAAGGCCCCTGACAAACCATATGACCTCCACCCCCACCCCCAGCCTAAACATGGACTCCTATTATGACACACACACACACACACACCAATCCCAGGGAGCATGACTGCATTACCTTCTGCCTTCAGGCCTTCCTTCTCCAAGAGGTCCTTAACCACACTCTCTATGTGGCGCAGCTGTGGATTGTCCCTGCTCATCTCTTGGACTCGCAGCTCCTTCTGCTGAGCGCTACCTGGTTTTACTTTAGTGACCCTGACATTCACGCGCCCATCTGGGTCGCCATCTGAGATAAAAAAAAGGGGGGACAGAGGCATGTCAGCCTGCCAGCATTTCTGAGAGAGAAGCAAAGTGCAAACTGCCTACTAGCAAGGCTGAGCACAGTCTGCCCGTAAAAATTAATTATATTCTAACTACCCAGTAGACTCTGGGCAGCTTACAAAATACAAATGCAATGAGTGGATGGAAGCTCCCAAATGCCAATTTAGTTACACTTTAATAAAGTATTATTGTTATTTTTGTTTACATAATGCGTCTGAGCAGAAGACTGAGGCCTTCAAAAGCATTTCAACACTTTTGCAAAAGCAGAAGGTTTCTGGACAGCAGAGGAAAAGGAAGGCAAGAAGTCCCAGGAGGTTGACCAGCTGACCAAGACTCTACCACTTCTGGCAATTAAAACTGAATGCAATTCCCTAGTGATACACCGTTCAGAGCTCATAAAACCCCTTAGTTCTAGTGCCTGCCCAAGAATACAAATATCTGCCCTGCCTCTTAAACACAAGAAAAACTGCAGACTCTACCGGATAGGCTACATTCAGCTGGTAGTTCGGAAGTCATACAGACCTTAATAACAGTGATGAGAAAGCCAGGAATTCTGAACCAAGGCTAATTCAATAGCAGTATGTAAAACCCAGCTTAAGAATCAAAAATGGATTCTTGCCTGCAAGGTCTGTAGATGTCTACATTATAGAATATCAAAAAGAGAGAGAAAGCAAATAGAAACATTGACCTGGGTGACCCTAAACTTCATTGAGCCGCCTTGTCTCTGATTAGAAGGAACAAAATGCTGGGGGGGGGGGGGGGAGTCCAAATAGCAGCATTTATGCATAGCCAAGCCAAAATCAAGTTGAAGAGCAGTCTATAAAAAAAAAAGACAAATGTTGGGAACATTTACCACGAACAAAGGTCAAAATAATTTTAAAGCCAAGAATTATTCCTCTTGGAATGGAGAAGAAGCAAGCAGTTAACAGTGTTTCAGAGAAAGCAATTTCTGAGGGAGTTGATACTTCATTGGGAACTGCATGCTTTCATTCATATGAATCCTGGTTCCCACAAATATCCTGACCTCCCCTTACTCAAATCTAGACTAATGTTTAAGAAATAATAAACCCATCTTAATACAAAGAAAATGGGCAACATCAAAGATATAGATACAGAATGACCTTCTCCTGTGCTAGGCGGAACAACTAGGTCATAATTGCTCTCCTAGAATTCAGGAAGGAAGGAGCAGATCTTCCATGGGAAAGGTCTATGGGGGTGGCAAGGGAAAAATGCCTGCTTTCAAGGCCCCATCAAATGACAATCTCCTACAGAGAGGACATGAAGAGAATAGACCCATATTCAATATGAATGGGCAGGCAGATGAATTTGCAGAAAAAATATTCCCTCAGAGAATTGGGTCTGGAGCCACGTAGGGACTTAAAAGACAATAAGTGCCCCACTGAATCATCTCCAGAAGCCAAGTGGCAACCAATACAACTCCTGAAACACTGGAACATCGGGATACACTCCTCACTGTGCAGGCCACTGCATTTTGTACCCGGTGTGATTTCTGAACGCTTTCTGAAGGCAGCCCCATTTAAAATGCACTACAATAATCCACACAGGAGATGACTACGGAATGACTGATTTTGAGCAAGTCCTTCAAATGGTCACAACTGGTACAAATGTTGTAACTGAACAAGCCCCCCTAGCTGCAGCTAAGAATCATCTTTGAATGAGGCCATACTATTTATATAAACATTTATAATATAAATATACTGTATATATGGCATATATAACTAACACTCAAAGGACAAGATTTGACTCTGACAAGAAATTATAGACCAATATTGCTAAATAATGATTATAAACTGTTCACAATGACCTATAGCTCATATATTAAAAATAATTTTACCAGAACTTATTCACGAAGATCATGTTTCAGAACAAAAAATTAAAGACCAATTTTATAATGGTCTCGGGTATTTTGAAATACTTTGAATCGCACAATGAAAAATAAGTTGCGTTAATTTTTTGGAATGCAGAGAAAGTTTTTGAAAATTTGAATTGGACCTTTTCATTTAAAAATTTGAAAGATATGGACTTCAGGGAGAGCATTATAAAATGGATAAAACTGATTTCACAGAAAGCACCCAATAATAGTTAATGGAAATTTATCTAAATCATGTGAAATAGAAAAAGCAACAAGACAGTGTTCTCCTTCTCCATTGTCTCCTTATTTTAGCTTTAGAAATATTGAACAGAGACATAAGAGTAGAGGATAAAGGTTTTAAAGATTAAAAAAGAAACTTCTAAATTAAGAACCTTTGCATAAAGATGGAAATATTTGACTTCATCCACATGGAAGAAGGGATAGGGAAAATATTGGAACTTGCAGAGATAGCTAAATTGACTACTTTAATTAGAGATAGGACATTGTCTAAACTTAATGATGATTATTTTTTTGGCAGTAAAGCGTAAAAATGATGTTGTAATATATGATTTTGAGGATTAGAATAAAAATAATAGATTGCAGGGAGAATGTATAAACAATGCTGCAAGCAGACTGAAGAGTTTGTTTTATATTTATATTTATAACTGCTATAAAAAAATCACTTCTTCTAAAATAGTTTTTCCCCTTTTGATTTCTGCATCTTTGCTTTCTCCTTGGCTTCTTTAATCCCCCCCCCCCCATTCTAAGTAATTAGCTCTTGCTAGCTTTTATTTTGTATTTAGAAAATTAATAAACCATTTTAAAATGTGAGAAGGAATATTATTCCACTGAGAGTCAAAAATGGCATTTCTCTGGAATTCTTGACCTATAAATACAAAGCCTTTGTCTTGAACAGAAGCATCTCTCCATCTAACCAGTGTTGGCAGACCTTTTCGGCACCGAGTGCTGAAATGGGAGCGTGGGCGCACAGGTATGCCGAAAAACAGAAGGGCAGCCGCCCGTTGCACATGCACGTGCCGGGCGGCTGCTCTTCTGGTTTCTAGTGCATGCAGCATGCGCACTGGCCACCTGGTCTTCTGGTTTCTGGCACTGATGCATGCGTGAAGCCCAGCTGGTCTTCATGTGCGTGGGAGCGCCAGAAATCGGAAGACCAGGTGGCCTGTGCGCACGCACACGCCAGGAAGATGATCTTCCGGTTTCCAGCGTGCACATATGCACCAAACAGCTGGTCTTCATGCATGCATGTGTGCCAGAAACCGGAAGACCAGGTGGCCAGTGTGCATGTGCACGCCGGAAACCAGAAGAGCAGTTGCATGTGTGCACTGGGCAGCTGCTCTTCCGGTTTCTGGTGCTCCTACACATGTGAAGACCAGCTGGCTGGCGTACTGCAACTATGCACGTGTGCCGGAAGTGCAACAGGCGATGGCTGGCGTGCCTGGAAAGATGGCTCTGTGTGCCACTTCTGCCACGTGTGCCATAGTTTCGCTATCTGTTCTAGAGCTATGCATATGTATAGCCACCTCCAGTAGTTTATCAGCTGCTACTAAGAAGTGAAGAACGCTCAGAATTACTTCACAAAATAGATGTCTCTGGGCAGATTTTTCCCCTCACCGCCAGCTAGAACTATATCCCAGGATTAAGTACTGTAAAGCAGTGTCCCCCAGCTGCAATCCAGCAGAGGTGATCTGGTAATTTCCATGAAATGAAACTATTAGGCAGAATCCCAAAGGTGCTTTTTCAAGAGGCAACTGGACTTTTTTCTTTGAAGATTTTTTGCTTCTCATCCAAGAAGCTTCTTCAGTTCTGACTGGATGGTGGAGAATGGAAGGATTTATACTCCTTGCAGACAGCTCCTATCAGACAGCTTGTAGTCAGAGCTGAAGAAGCTTCTTGGATGAGAAGCGAAATGTCTGCAAAAGAAAAACCAGAAAGTGCAGTTGCCTCTTGAAAAAGCACCTTTGGGACAACCATGTCCTGGATGACTGAGAATCGCCATAGACACTTAGCTATGCACTTTGGGACAAACACCCTTTGAATATAGAACTGAAGAAGCTTCTTGGATCAGAAGCGAAACGCCTTCAAAGAAAAACAAGAACGTTCAGTTGCCTCTTGAGAAAAAGCACCCTTGGGACAATTGTGCCCTGGATGACTGAGAATCTCCACGGACTATGAGGAGGATTGTTAACTACCTTACCTTGGTCTTTGATCAGCTCAAGGAAGCCATCACTTGGTGCAGTTTATGGCAAAAAAATGCTCCCTGCTGGTTGATTCAAAAACATTATCCAAATTATCAACGCTCAAGATAAGATTGACTTTGTTGCTTCTGGATCATACCAGGGGTTGGCTTGGGTGGGTTTTCTTTAGCAGTGTTGCTTTCCTCCACTGCCTCCTCCTGCTCGTCCTCTTCCTCCTCCTCTTGCTGCTGCTGCTGCTGCTTTTGAACCTTCTCTTCTTCAGGTGGGGCTTTGCCAGGATCCAACTTGTCAATGAGTTTGTTGAGGGTGGAAGCCAAAGACTTGGAGGCCTGTTTTCGGTCAAACTCACCTTTCAGGCCTTTTGTTCCCAGTTCATCCTCAACCTGTTGGTAAGCAGCAATGGATTACTAGATCAGGGTTCTTCTGAAGAGCTGAATCTGATACAGGTAGTCCTCGACTTATGGCTGCAATCGAGTCCCAAACTTATGTTGCTAAGCAAGACAGTTGCCAAGTAAACTATGCCCCATTTTATGACCTTTCTTGCCACAGTTGTTAAGTGAATCACTGTACTTGTTAAATTAACATGGTTGTTAAGTGAACCTGGCTTCCTTGTGGGCTTTTGCTGGTCAGAAGGTCGCAAAAGGTGATCATGTGACCCCGGAAGGCTGCAGCCGTCATAAACACGAGTCAATTGCCAAGCATCCGAATTCTGATCACGTGACCGTGGATTTGCCGTTAACGGTCATTAAGTGTGACAAATGATCATCATCAGCCATTTTTTTTCAATGACTGTGTAACTTCAAACGGTCACTAAACAAACTGTTGTAAGTCGAGGACTGCCTGTACTTGTTTGTTTTTTCAACAGGTTCTATTACTTTCAGCAGTAGAATGCCAAAACCTGGATTCATGAAGCAATTTAAAGGACATTTTTAGACACTGATGATACACATGCCCTTTTAAAGTATATCATAAGGTGGCAAGAATATGGGAGAAGGGAAAAAAATGTGGAATGTGACTACACCTTTACCCAGCACATATTTAGAGGTAAGGAGGGAAAGGTACAGGAAGTACAATGTATATGAGAAGTACAATGCTTGCTACCCTTCCTATTGTAAGCTCATCAAGACCCTTAATATATTGAAGAGATAATAGAATATAGAATAACAGAGTTGGAAGAGACCTTGGAGATCTTCTTGTCCAACCCCCTGCTTAGGCAGGGAGCCTTACACCACTTCAGACAAATGGTTATCCAACATCTTCTTAAAAACTTCCAGTGTTGGAGCATTCACAACCCCTGTACTGGAGGCAAGTTGTCCCACTGATTAATTGTTCTAACTGTTCAGGACATTTCTCATTAGTTCTAAGTTGCTTCTCTCCTTGATTAGTTTCCACCCAATAGGTGCAGTGTGCGCAGTTCTCATCGTAATATTTAAAAACCTCTGCAGTCAGGGTTGAAAACCATGCTATCAGCCAATCTCAACCGAGTAAGCCAATCTCAACCGAGTAAGCAGTCATCTCCCCCCCCACAAAAAAATTAGAGGAAAACTAGCAACCCAACAGAAAGGAAGAGAAAGAACGGGACATACTTCTCCCTAGACAATGTGTGGGATATATAGGGCTCTGGGCAGCTTGCAACATGAGAGGGGCATGTTGCTGGACCAATCTTTTTACCTTTCCTCTGCAATCTTCTCCTCTCTCCTCCCCCGTCTAGGATTTCATTTCCTAGTCTATTTCCTTCCATCTGGTAGGGAAGGAAATGGGGATGCAAGGCTTGGGAATAGCCAGTAATGGCCCCATTACTCTTTTGGGAGGGAGATATCAGAAGGTTGGACTGAAAAATGGAGCTAGTCCAAGGGATCCTGACCTCATCAATTATGTTGTCAAACTCCTTCTCCATTTCGGTTTTCACTTCTTCCTTCAGCTTGGCCATTTCAGACTTAGGTAGCAGAATGTCTTCCAATTCCTTCTCAAATTTCCCTATTAGATCTTCTTCTTCATTCTCCTGAGCTCCATCTTCAGGGTGTCCCGTTTCTGGATCTGCCTTAATTTGGGGTGAGCTTTCTTGCGCCGTGTCTTCAGATTCACCAGCCTTCTCTTTGCCCTAAAGGGACATGGGGGAGTTCAGAAACTGCCACGGGGGTGAGGGTGGGGAAAGAGTTAGCACCACCCAGTCCAACCTTCCAGAAAGGACTTGGGTTATATAAATCAGCTGCTCTGGGGAAATAAGGTCAGTCACAAAACATTTATTTATTTAATTTTGGGGTTGGGGCACCCATCTTACCACAGAGTAAGGCTTTACAAAATACTGTAAATTCCTCCTCTCCCTTTCTAAGTGCATTGGTGTGAGTGTGAATCTATGGATAGCCGGTATCAGACGGACTGGAACTTTTAGAAATTAAAATCCCAAACATCAGCAGGGCACCAAGAAGGGGAAAATTGCTCGGTGTAGCTACAGGGGCCAAAGCGAGGCTTGTCATAATAGTAAACTTGAGTCAATTTAGGAAGTCTTATTAAAAAGCCTCACCTTCCGGGCATTTGCCTTCATCTCCTGAATAAACTGCACCAAGTCCCCGGGGTTTCGAATAACTTTGAAATGTATCTTTTTCTTAAAATCTAGAAAAACACAAAACAAAATGAATTCAATTTATTTGGAGGTCAGATAATCTTCAGAATATGTACACAACACCTACTGATGTTCCATTCTGTGACCAGCATCAACTTTATGCAAATTTGCAGGTATCTATTTTTTGGACAGGGTCCCGGTGGCTCAGTGGCTAAGACGCTAAGCTTGTCGATCAGAAAGATCGGCAGTTCAGCGGTTCCAATCACTAGCACCGCATAACGGAGTGAACTCCCATTACTTGTCCCAGCTTCTGCCAACCTAGCAGTTTGAAAGCATGTAAAAATGCAACTAGAAAAATAGGAACCACCTTTGGTGGGAAGTGTTCTGTGCACCTTTGACGTTTAGTCATGCCGGCCACAGGACCACGGAAACGTCTTCGAACAGCGCTGGCTCTTCGGCTTTGAAATGGAGATGAGCACCGCCCCTTAGAGTCGGGAACGACTAGCACATATGTGCAAGGGGAACTTTTACCTTTATTTGTATAATTTATTCTTTGTCTGCAAAGAAATGGAAGCCCCATCTTTTCATTAGGCTTCCTTCACTGCACTGGGTATAGTTTACATCTTCTAACCAGATGCCTCCACTGGCTTTCTTTATGCAAAGAATTGTGGTGCAATTGTCTCTCCGCATACTCTAGTTGTGTCATGATTTCCTATTCCTATAATAAAGCATATTATGCTATTGAGACATGAGTTCATAAATTGCCTTTCTCTTGATTTTTTCCCAGCCAACGTCAGGCAGTGATTGGAAGCTTTCATTTTGTTTTCAATAACTCAGGTTTAATTTCATTTACCTGTAACATTAAACCAGTATTTTAAACCATGCTCAATTAAACTGTTAAGAGGTGGAGCTCACATATCATGGTAGATCAAACAAAATATATAATGGACAAGGGATAGCAGCCAAATGCAGTCAATTCGAAAGTTAAGGAAACATTTCCCTTCTCTTCCTTGAGCTGGGAAAATGGAACATGAGCACAAACATTATAGCTTTACTATACCAAAGCCAAGCCCAATGTGTGCCAGTTTTACCGCAGCAAGTTGTTTTACTTTTAGCAAAGATTAAGAGAACTTTTTTACAGATGGCATATTGATCTGCTAATAATTTCCAAGTTAGACAAATTGTATAACAATAAATGCTGGAAATAGAATGGGAAAAAAAGAGAATATTTCATCATATGCAGTGGTTATGTAAAAAGAATCTAAAATATTGGGAAGAAATAATCAAAATATTCACCAAGTCCTAAAGATAAATTTTTAACTGAAACCACCAATGTGTTTATTAAGCATAATCAAGAAAACATAAATGAACAGTCAAATTCATTAAGATATATGCTGACAGCTGCAAGAACAAATTTGGCAATACATTTACCATCAATATCAGATTGGAAGATCAAAATAAGAGACTACGCAGCTCTGGCAAAAGGCACAGTACATACTGTATCGATCATGTTGGACTAACTCAATGTAAGCAAGAATAGTTTCCTTCTATACTAACACCTTTACACAGCAGGATAAATTTAGACATTTGGAATTATGAGCCCAGAAAAACAAAAATAACAAATGAAAAGACTCAAATAGATATTAGAATAATCTTCAGTGTTCAATTAAAAGTATAAACGTTGAAGTTGTGGTCAGCAGTTGCGGAAACAAATGGAAAGGAAGCGGAGATTGAAAGTTTTCCCATTATGTTTTTAAGTACGCTTAATAGTTATGCACCGAAGATAAATTCCTTGTGTGTCTAATCATACTTAGCCAATAAAGTATTCTAATTCTAATCCCAGTTACTTCTCTTAGTGTTGTTTCATTATCTACCTAAATATAGATTTCTTTTTCCTTTATATCTTACTATTTTAACAATTAAAATACCCGGGGGTAAAAAAAAATAAGATTAAGAGTCAATGTTGCTGCTGAATGGGCAGTTAGCCCCCACAGAGGTCATTAAAGACATAAATGTCTTATATGAGTACTGTACTGTTAGTGCTGAAAGCTAATTGGAAAGCTTGAGGGTCGAGTCCCTGCTGAGAAACACTGAAGTCCAAAATGTTCTCTTGGCTGATCTCACTCCCATGGCATCCGTTCACTCAACATTCTCTAGATCAGTGGTTCTCAAATAGTGGGGCGCGCCCCCCAGGGGGGGCGCGAGACTCCATAAAGGGGGGCGCGAAGGCTCCCTTTCCATCTGGGTGCAACAGCGGTGGCAACGGCGCAGCGGCGGCGGCGGACTGGAGTTTCCCGCCAAGGTTGCCTGTCCGACCAGCCCCCGCTGGCTCCTGGCTGAGGGAGGAGCTGCCGCTCCGCCTTCTCCGAGCGGGATCCACGCCCTGCAACTGGCCGTGAGGGGAAGGTTTTGGCCAAAAAACGGGCCATTTTTGCCCATTTGTTGCCAGTAGAATGCTTCTGGGGGTGGGGGAGGTGAAAAATGGGGTGCACAGATGCCCCAGGAGGCACAAAAAATGGGCCCCTTTTCAACCCCCCCCACCTTCAGAAGATGATAGAGAAAGAGAGAGCTAGTGAGAGGGAGGGAGGGAGAAGTGAGACAGAAAGAGATAGACAGAGAGAGAGACACACACAGAGAGAGAGACAAGAGAGAGACAGAAGGAGAAAGAGGGACAGAAAGAGAGAGAGAGGAGAGAGAGACCGAGAAAGACAGAGAGAGACAGAGAAAGACAGAGAGAGAGAAGAGAGAGACAGAAAGAGAGAGTGAGACACAGAGAGACAGAAAGAGACAGAGAGAGAGGAGACAAAGAGAGAGAGACAGAAAGAGACAGAGAGAGTGAGAGAGAGACAGAGAGAGAGAAAGAGAGAGGGAGACAGAAAGACAGACAGAAATAGAAGGAGAGACAGAAAGAGAAAGGCAGAGAGAGAGAGAGAGAGGGAGAGAGACGAGGGAGAGAGAGAGACAGAGGGAGAGACCACTTGGACTGTCTTCGCATCTGGGATGCATGGGTCTTTCCCATTGAGACGAGCAGGTGTTGTTTCTAGAAATCACTGCATGCAGGAAATATATGTGTGTGTTTGTGTGTGTATGTTACGGTGAAAGACCGAAATTGGTGAATGTCGACATTCACCGGTGAATGTCGACATTCACCAATCTCGCTTGGTGAATGTTCGAAATATTTGCTAAATGCCCTTATTTCTGACTTACACAGGTGAATGTCGACATTCACCAAGTACGTTTCCCCCTCTCTTTGGGGAGGAGGAGAGCCAGAGGGTCGCCTCTCTTTGGGGAGGAAAGTACGTTTCCCCCTCTCTTTGGGGAGGAGGAGAGCCAGAGGATCGCCTCTCTTTGGGGAGGAAAGTACGTTTCCCCCTCTCTTTGGGGAGGAGAGCCAGAGGATCGCCTCTCTTTGGGGAGGAGGAGAGCCAGAGGATCGCCTCTCTTTGGGGAGGAAAGTACGTTTCCCCCTCTCTTTGGGGAGGAGGAGAGCCAGAGGATCGCCTCAAAGGATGCCCCAAAGAGAGGCAAAACGTACTTTCCTCCCCAAAGAGAGGCGATCCTCTGGCTCTCCTCCTCCCCAAAGAGAGGGGGAAACGTACTTTCCTCCCCAAAGAGAGGCGATCCTCTGGCTCTCCTCCTCCCCAAAGAGAGGGGGAAACGTACTTTCCTCCCCAAAGAGAGGCGGTCCTCTGGCTCTCCTCCTCCCCAAAGAGAGGCGAT
The DNA here is from genome assembly GCF_964273705.1 of Natrix helvetica. Taxonomy (NCBI): domain Eukaryota; kingdom Metazoa; phylum Chordata; class Lepidosauria; order Squamata; family Natricidae; genus Natrix; species Natrix helvetica. Next base: position 211,292,812 of record NC_138548.1, on the reverse strand, counting down.
CCTCTGGCTCTCCTCCTCCCCAAAGAGAGGGGGAAACGTACTTTCCTCCCCAAAGAGAGGCGACCCTCTGGCTCTCCTCCTCCCCAAAGAGAGGCGATCCTCTGGCTCTCCTCCTCCCCAAAGAGAGGGGGAAACATACTTTCCTCCCCAAAGAGAGGCGATCCTCTGGCTCTCCTCCTCCCCAAAGAGAGGGGGAAACGTACTTTCCTCCCCAAAGAGAGGCGATCCTCTGGCTCTCCTCCTCCCCAAAGAGAGGCGATCCTCTGGCTCTCCTCCTCCCCAAAGAGAGGGGGAAACGTACTTTCCTCCCCAAAGAGAGGCGGCCCTCTGGCTCTCCTCCTCCCCAAAGAGAGGGGGAAACGTACTTGGTGAATGTCGACATTCACCGGTGTAAGTCAGAAATAAGGGCATTTAGCAAATATTTCGGACATTCACCAAGCGAGATTGGTGAATGTCGACATTCACCGGTGAATGTCGACATTCACCAATTTTGGTCTTTCACCGTAACATATACATGCACATACAAGTGTCATTTCTTCAGTGTTATCACAGAAGTGAGTACACCCCTTAACATTTTGTAAATATTTAAGTATACTTAAATATTTACAAAATGTTAAGGGGTGTACTCACTTCTGTGATACTCTATATATAAATATATGTATATATATGTTCTAGCTGTGCTCCTTTAAATCTTTTCTGCTACAGTTAATAAAGCTATTCTTTGTTGTAAATTGATCCACATTTTTCTTTTTTTATTCTCTTATACGTTAATAAGGATACAGTGTTATGCAGAGGTGTACTTATAACAATTTTATAGACAAATGATACTATTTACAGTCACGCGGGGGGGCGCAAAATGTTTTCTTCTTCCTAGGGGGGGCATGACAGAAAATAATTGAGAAGCACTGCTCTAGATCCATCCATAAAGCACGTTACATTTACCTGCTAGGGGACTGTCTGCTGTCCTCATCCCTAGTTCTTCCTCCTACAAAAAGGAGAAAAGACAAATGGTTTCATTTTAAGCGCTGCACATTAAAAACACTGTGTTCTGACCCAGCTGCTCAAACACGACAAGCCCTCTGTGGTTAAATCAATGATTCCATTATTAGGAGTGCCGGCAGCCCCAGCAAAAAGTTTCTCTCTCACAGCAAGCTAACGAGTCCATCCAGCAGGGAGATAAATACCTGTCTACCACATCTATTCATCTCTGTCCCCCTGCCTTTTATCCCCAGAGCCAGGGTGGGGCTTTGCTAGCAGCGGTGGCTCTTCCGTCCCAAGGATTGGCCCATAGATTTCCACTGCTCTCCTCTCCTCTGCCTTCTGCACAGCTGCATATGTCAAGCACTAGGCCTAGCTGTTCCTCCTCTTCCTCATCAGCCACTTCCAGACCTGGGGGCTGTTGACTCTCCATCTAAGTGCTGACGGACAGCCCAGGCTCCGCCTCTGTCTCTCTCTCTCTCTCTGCCAGCTCCACTCCCTCTTCCCCCTCGGAGCTCTCAGATTGCCTTGATGCTGACCCTGACTCCCACGCCTCCTCCTCTGATTCAGCTGCTGGAGGGGCCGGTAGCTGACAGGTCACAACACACTGCCTCAGAAATGAACGGGGAGGGATTTCCAGTGGTACATCTTTCAGCTTTACCATTCATTCTGCCTGGTGGATTTCTGATCTGGGTAATTCTTCCTTCCCAGCTGATGTACTCAATTCAACATACAATATCCCCCCCCCCCCCATACATGTTGAGGCTGTTCTGTGTGTGTACCATTGTGGTTAATTCCTAATTGCACTATTATCAGCCCAGGAACCTCTAAAGGTCTGTAGAGATTCTTAGTCATTCAGGTCATGGTTGTCCCAAAAGGTGCTTTTTCAGGAGGCAACTAGACTTTCTTGTTTTTTTCTTTTGAAGACATTTTGCTTCTCATCCAAGAAGCTTCTTCAGCTCTGACAGGATAGTGGGGAATGGAAGGATTTGGTAATATGCATCCTTCTAGAGCAAGGCTGTCAAACTCACAGCCCACAGGCTGGATGCATCATGCACCAGCCACAGCCACACCTAGTTCAGTGAAAAGGGGGGGGGGGAGTCACGATACATCACGTGACCCTGCCGTGACACCACGAGTTTGACAACCCTGTTTTAGAGGGCCATTGACTTACTTGGAGGTTTATTTGTGTCCCTAGGGTCACCTGAGTAGTGCTCCAACTGTCTTCAATGACCCTCTAAAACCGGGGTTCCCAACTGGGGTGCTAGCAACCCCTGGGAGTGCAAGACGATATTCCAGGAGATGCAAAACCTTTGGTTTAGAAGTTTCAAAATGATAATATATATACATAATTATATGCATATAATTATTTACTTTTGTAAGGGGTGCAATAATATATCAGAAGCATTCTAGGGGTGCAGGGTATAGAAAAGGCTGGGAACACCTGCTCTAAAAGGATGCAGATTACCAGCTGTCTGCAAGGAATATAAATCCTTCCATTCCCCACTATCCTGACAGGTGAAGAAGCTTCTTGGATGAGAAGCGAAACGTCTTCAAAGAAAAACCAGAAAGTCCAATTGCCCCCTGAAAAAGCACCTTTGGGACAACCATGACCTGGATGACTGAGAATCTCTGCAAGCTGTTGGTATATACAGTATACAGTGCTAGTGTTGGAAAGACCAACAACATCAATGAAAATTCTAAAAAAATGCCCTCTCTCCAGTTGCCCCTTGAAAAAGCACCTTTGGGACATCAGGAACCTCTACTTTTTGGGGACTTTTCTTTAGCTATGGTTGCTCTTAATAGGATTGTCCTACAAAATGATATTTAACCACAGAAACCCATCTAATCTTTAAAGGCTGCATCTTTTGCCTTCTCCTTTTGAAAATAAAAATTGCCAAGTAACAACAAAAAATGTTTTTACACCACCTACATTATGGAATTCCCTCCTCTGTTGAAATGTGACAAGCTTGAAATGTTTAATTGCACTTTATAGGACTTTTAGTCAGGAAGCCTTCTTATAATTAAATTTGTGCCCACCTATTTCCCTAGAGACATTTGCCTGATGTGTGCTTTGTTATTTTTTTAGCATGAACGGTCTTTCGGTTCTCCTTTCAATTTCCTGCACTTCTACTGTTGGTGGCATTTTAAATAATTTTAGTTGTGCTATTTTTAGCCTCTGCTGCTTTCAGTAGCTTTAACAGAATAACAGAGTTGGTGGGAACCTTGGAAGCCTTTTAGGCCAACCTTCTGCTCAAGCAACCATTTCAGACAAATGGTTGTCCAAATTCTTCTTAAAAACCTCCAGCACCAACAACGTCTGGAGGCAAATTGTTCCACTGATTAATTGTTCTAACTATCAGGCAATGTTGTTTAATGGTGTTTAAATGTAACTTTTTAGGAAGTTTTTACACTGATTTTAGCAACCTTCTGCTCTATTTATGTGTAAGTGTAACTATAAGGTATAAGTACATTCAAATCAATGGTGGGATTCACTTACCTTTGCTACCAGTTTGCAAATGTGAGCACACTCGCTAAGCTCTCACGCATCACCTTGTGCACTTGCACAGAAGGTCGCGCATTATGTTGGGGTGAGTGGGCGGAGCCTCCAGCCGCCGCCACTACCGGTTCGCCCAAAACCGGTAAGAATCGACAGAATACCACCACTGATTCAAACATTAGAAAATATATCTTAAAAAAGCAGGATACCTAAGCATGCCAAATTAAATTAAAATAGATTATCAAGCAGAAAACTAAATCAGATGCCATGAGAAAGATGTACAAAATAAAAGGTGGGATCGTCTTACTCCAGCAAAAGAAAAATCTCACAGTCCAAAAGAGAGCATGTCCAGTTTTGAGATAGGAGTCCATGTTTAACATCACCGTTTTAGGAATAACTGAAATTGCAGTATGGTGATAGGAAGTTACCTTTGTTTGGTCTGGAGTTTGAGCTGCTTTCCCTTCTCTGTGGAGCACCATTCTCTCCCAAAACTCAGATTCATCCCCAGGTTCACTCTCAAGAGGAGGAGAAGGGGCTGGGGCCACTGGTCAAAGAAGCAAAGCAAAGGGCATTAAATGAGAGGGAAACATCCAAGCCAAGGATCTCTATAATGCCCTTCAACCAGGCATTCGTGAACCAAGATGACACCATGTGGCCTCATGTCCTCTTGAGAGGTTTTTATTTAGAGGTGTGGTGGTGCAGTGGTTAGAATGCAATATTGTAGGCTAATTCTGCCAAATGCTAGAAGTTCGATTCTGACTGTCTCAAGGTTGACTCAACTTTCCATCTTTCCGTGGTCAGTAAAATGAGGACCCAGATTGTTGGGGGCAATACACTGATATCGTAAAATGCTTACAGGGGGCTGTAAAAGTAATACAAAGCAGTACATAAGTCTAAGTGTTATTCTACTCACTGCATTTACAAAAAAGGAAGCTGCCCAATCATTTTGAAATCGGAAGCATGGTGTGAGAGCTGGTTCTCACACTGATAAGAAATCCAGTAAATCGAGTTTTTAAAGAAACAGGACCCAGCCACCTTCACTTGCTTATAGAAAAGTTTCCCATTTGAAAATAGAGTATGGTTGTGTGGCTGCTTTAAACTTCTTTATATCTAGTTCAGCCATTTTAGGTTTTTCGCAATGTCACACATAAGGAGTGTGGGCTTAAAAAGAAGCCATTAACCCAGCCCATAATACAAAAATGTTAATTTTTCTTAGAAGAAAGGAACTAGTTGTTGTCCTCAGCTTCTGTTGCTAAAGCACTGCTCCTCTGTCTATAAATTAGTTTACTCTATTGTCATTGCACCTCGTACAATTGAAATTAAATGCCATCTTCAGTGTACATTATAAATAAACAATAAAACAAAAAGACACATCCTTCATATTCTATACAATTGGATTGAAACCCCTGATATTGAATTAGTATTCCACTATGCAGAGAATTCAATATAGTTACTGCTCTGGGATAGAAGCTGTTTTTCAGTCTATTTGTTCTTGTTTTTCAGCCAATTTTGTTGGGTTTTTTTTTATTAAATTAAATTAATTACATTTGAATCACGATATAAAACAGAGTACTGAAAGTATAGTGAAATGCTGCAAGCAATGATGATATTTATATTTAAATTGATAAACATTGTAGATCTTGCCCTGTCGTGGTCGTTGATGAGTTAGGAAATTTTTATTTAGCCATTTGAATCCGAGATGTGGCAGCTCTTTATTCTACAACCAAAAGCACTCTTAAGTTATATCTGGAAGATTCTTATTTTTTTTTAAAAAAAGCATTAAAGAGTAACAGCGATACTCTGTGAGCCACTCTGGTTATGAACTTATCTTCTTCCAAAAAATCAGATCAATACCTCAGTTTTATTTTAATATCAAGATAAATCCAGGCTATTTCTCCCAAAATTTTGAGATTTAGTGATTATAAAAATAGTGGATTTCTTTTTACAGTTTAGTACTTCACGGCCTGACATTGATCTGTTTTACTGACTGGTAACATTGTGAGATCTATGATTCAGATACTCTATTATTTAATTGATTTTAATGGGTATGTATGTAATGTTTACCCTAGTGCTGCTTTTAAGAATTTCTATTGCATTATTCAACGATAAACTCCTAATGCTATGTTCCTTTCACTTAGCCCTGTGAAGCCACCTATCCTGTTCCTTCAGAGCACTTGGCATTGTTTACATACAATGAAGAAGGCAACCAAGTTGATCTCCTATTTCTCTCTCCTACAGCCAGAGAGTCTTAAGGACTATGGGAATCACTCTGTTCTTTAAGAGTTTCTTTTGGGAAATTCTTTAAAACAAAAATAAAGCACTCCAATGTGCATTTGTTTAGGACAGGGGTGTCAAACTCAAGGCCCAGGGGCTGGATCCAGCCTGTGGGGGCCACCTTGGAAACAGCGAAGGACTGGCCTGCAGTGCTTCTGCCAGCAAAAACAGAGCTCGTAAGGGCTGCAGAAACCATCACAACCTAAAACAGAGCTTGAGAGGGCCCCACAGGGCCCTCCTGAGCTTCATTTTCACTGGCAGAGAGTTGCAGGAGGCCAGCGCAGCCAAAAACGGAGCTCGGGAGTTCTTTTTCTCCGGCAGAGTGCTTGGGTGACCGCAGGCTTCCCCGACACGAGTGATGTTGAGCTGGCCACGCCACCTGGCCATGCTCACTTACCCCCAAGGACAAGCACAACCCTGATGCAGTCATCAATGAAATAAAGTTCGACACCCCTGGTTTAAGAGGTTGACATTTTTGTCCATTCTCTCTTCTCTTTCTGCCTACATGTACAAATTGTTGTCGTTCTTGGTGGAATTTGGCACTGAAAACCATCTACATTAACTCATTTCTGTGATACTTTTCTGAGTCTGATTTAGCATTCCCCAATCTAGTGCCCTTCAGATATTCTCAATAACATCATGCTGACCATGTTTGGGCTGATGGGGGAAATTTGGAGGCCCCAGTTAGGGAAAGGTAACAGTAGCTTACCATTCTCATTGGAATCCTGAATAGGAGTGCTGGCATCCTGCTCATTCCACAGCTGTGTGTCTAAAGTCTTCAGCTCTTCCGAAATTTCCTCCACTTTGCGCTTGGTATCAGCTGCAGCAATTTAAGAACATTATATGCTCTATAAAACTCTACCTCCCATGAAGATGTCTGATCACTAAACAGATCATCAGCATAACATCATGATTTTCTCCAAAGGAATCACTAGGAGATTCTTTGTTGCAAATATTGCGTTGCGTATAGCTTTCTTTTTACAATCTAATCAGAACTAAAGGAAAGCTGAGAAGCAGCAGCAATGGCTGAAGGATCTTTCAAATGGACAATCCCTGATACCACCCTCACGGTCCTCAGACCTTTGGACTCTTCGTCCTGCTTGCACAAGGTGACCATTCAATACATCTAAGCAGTATGGATATCCCATGCCTTGCAGTTCTATTAATTCTTTCTCTTCAATGTCATGTAGGTGCAGGACCTTCTACAGAAATGCATACTTATTCTACCTCATGTTTCCCTCTAAAGGGAAATATAGATACATTCCACCACCACCACTAAGTACACCTCACAAACATGAACCCAACTTAATAGTTACACTAAACCAATCTCCAAATCTGAATCATTCAATGACTCAGAGAAAATTTGTAAGCTGCTCTCTGATCCCTGGCTCTCGCTTCCCTATATTGGCCTGATCACTCCGTCCTGTCATCCATAGAAAAAGGGACAGAAGGACAATCCTTTCTTCCCCCCTTTCAACCTGAGTGTAATGAATTGGAATGGTTTATATTCCAATTTAGATATAGGGATATGGGAGGATGTAGGGAGCAGAATTTTCCAAGTGCTGCACCTATCCTATGTAACTATCAAAAATAAGAAAAAAGATGATCTAAGCCAGAACACCAGAGGTGGTATTCAGCAGGTTCTGACCAGTTCTGGAGAACTGGTAGCAGAAATTTTGAGTAGTTCGGAAAACTGGTAAATACCACCTCTGACTGGCCCTGCCCCCATCTATTCTCTGCCTCCCGAGTCCCAGCTGATCGGGAAGGAATGGGGATTTTGCAGTAACCTTTCCCTGGAGTGGGGAGGGAATGGAGGTTTTACAGTAGCCTTCCCCTGGCACACCCACCAAGCCATGCTCACAGAACCGGTAGTAAAAAAAAAATGAATTCCATCATTGCAGCACACGTCTGTGCAAAAAGCTTCTACAGTCACTTTTTGACACTGAATTTGGGAACAATTTCAGGGAAACAATAAATGAGGACTTGAGTTTTCACCCTCACTAAAGGAAGTATGGAAGAGCCTTCTCCCTCTTTACTGACAGGGTATACTTACATACTTGGGCCTTGACATATTCCACATATTCAGCAGGGCTGAGGGCTGGGTGACAACGGATGGACTGAGGGGTGGCTGTGGATGGCGGGCGCAGAAACGGGTGGTGGCAGATGCGGGTGGTATGGATCGTCAGCACATAGGAACAGGACTGGGGCTCATCAACACGGGCAATGTAGTCTCCCGAACCTTCCTCACACAAAAACTGGAATCAAGGTAAGGGAAAAAAAAACAACCCAATGATGCTATGTTATGAGAGTTCAGCCCAGTGGGACACTGTAGACACTTGTCCTCTATTCTACGTGACTCTCACAGTCAGCATTTCTGTAGGTGTTCAAGCATCAATATTTCCCATCCATCTCCTGGAAACCCTTTAAACCAGGAATCTATTTTGGACCCTTAAAATTTACATCTTCTTGGAGCTGTTCTGATCGAGGCTTCCCAAGAGCATGAAGCAAACTCCTTGTCCCGACAAAAACCCCTTTTATTAATTTACTGTGAATTCTACTTTCACATCCAGCAAAGTCTTTCAAGGGAAGATTTACAGTTGCGGACCTTATCTGGCTTGGAGAGCTGACAGGCCGATATCTGCAAAACTTGGCAAGGAGTCTCAGAGAGTCACAAACCAATTAAGCGAACTAATTGTCTCCTGCAAACTCCACTCCCCTTTCGCTCCTCTTGTATTTCCTCTGGGAGGGGCCATTCATCATCCACCTGTGACCTTACTCCCAAGTTGACCCCTGTCCTTTAGCTGTTCCCTTCGTCTGGCAACTCTGTGCATGCGCACACTGGGAACAGGCTCCAGCTGTTCGTCTGCCTCACTGATGTCTGACTCTGAAGTCAGCTGATATCTGGCATATGGCTCTGGACCCCTCTCTGCCTCTGACATAGAGCCCTCATCAGAGCCTTCCCCAGACTCCGGGACTGGCCCATGTTCCTCCCCAACCTCCTCACTGTCCGAATCTTCTGCCAGCTGCACTGGCCGCTGGTGGGCCACAACATATCCCAAGATTGCTTTCATGAATTGCAGAAAGGGGAAGCAAAGGGAAGAGTAGTTGGATCATCTCAGTTTGAAAATAGCAAGCAAGGAACTGAAATCCCCCCAAAAGAGTAAAACTGAGATTCTGTGCTTGTTAGAATTTCAGCCAAAATCAACCACTAGTTTAGTGGCCTATTACATTCTTTCCACCACCACCACCACCCCTTGAAATGCAGAACTACAAATGAAAGAAGGGCTTTGAGAAAAAAAAGTAAGGCCACCGCAGGATAAAAATAAGCCATTCAGTCAAGCAAGCAATCAAGCATCTATTTTGTCAACAGTGTGACTAGAGGTCTTCCTCTAGTGCTCTCCTTTGCGGGAAATGTGGAGGCAACAAATGAACAGTCTTAGGCTATCATCTGGGCAGCCGAGGTTTCTCAAGTCTGCCCTACAGACACTGATATACAGCTATGTAAGAGGGAATATTGCTCTGACAATGGCAATATAGCCTTCTTCTCCCATAGCTTTCTGCCCAATTCTGTACTCCGAGTTCCCTTTCTTCTTACCCTGACTTCAGCCTCCCTGGGCTTCCCATTTAGGTTACACTTGGATCCATTGACATAGGTCTGACTGTGATACCGCTTCAACTTGTGTTGCTTTGATGCCTGCAGTTGGGGTGAGAAACAAAACCAGAAAACTCTCAGGCCACATTTCTGGGTTCATAATTTAGAAGTTATTTGCTTCAAACTAATGGCATCCTCCCCCTCCCCTACATAGATGTAAAAAACAAATCTATTTAGAGCCAGAGTTATTTAGAAAGAAAAAAAAAAGATTCATCGCAAGAATTCTTGCAATTTGTCTCTAGCAAAACACAAGAGATTTTTCTTGCGGTCCCCGGGATATATGCAAGGCTAATCTATCTATCTATATACATACACACATGTGGGTGGGTGTATTCCAGCATAACTCTGGAACGCTTCGCGCAATTTCAACCAAACTTGGTACACAGGTGACTTCCTCTCTGGAGACAAATACTGTGGGGGTAAGACATCCCTAAGTTCTTTTAAGATGCAGCCTGTTGTGCCTTAAAATGGCTTCTACTGTACTGCCTTAAAATAGCTTCTACTGTACAACGCAGTGGAGTTGCCATGGTAATGGCTTCAGAGTATTCCACAAGGGAGCTCCCTCTGGTAAGGGGGAAAATCCAACATTAGAAATTATGCTTCTCAGGACACAGGGAAAACATTTTTAACTAATTTAAGTGTCGCCCAAATCAGGGCTCAAGGAGAAGTTGCTTTTACAGGCTTCATAATGCTCCATGAGGGGGCTCCCTCTGGTAAGGGGGAAAATCCAACATTACAAAATTATGTTTGGTCTGGACATTTTCCCCCTATAAATAAATACCCGGGCAATGCCGGGTTATTGGCTAATTATCAATAAATGGTATGAAGAGTGTATGATTCGGGCACTTGGCAACTGGCACACAGTTACAATGGTCACAGCTCCCCATAGTCACATCATCACCACTTGTGCTCTTCACTGCCAATTCCAATAAGTCAAGTCAATGTGGAATGTGGAAACCAGCCACCACCTGATATTCTGCTTAATGACTGTGCATTTATCAACCACAACCCGAACTGTCATTGTACACTGAAGATTGGATTTAATTTCGTTGTACAATGTGCAATGACAATAAAGTAAACTAAATAAACAGGGAGGAGAAGAACAGGATTACTGGGGATTCCTCATGATACAACAAGTTAGAAGGCATATACGGATGCAATCCTTGCAGTGATACATCAAGACCTGAAGAGATCCCAAGCCATTTTGTTGCAGATCATTCAGTGAAGGAAACCTTTGGCCCCAAACTCTCTCTATCATGAGGCAGTAACCAATGAGAAACCCAACAATCCTCCTAGCCAGCAATCCCACAGAAGAAAGAAAAATTAAACAAAGAACATATCTGGGCTGCACAATCCACTCCCTACTACAGGAAATTTCACTCCTTTATTTTGTATTATATATTTCTTGATCTCCTTCCAAGATCACTACCCTTAAGGCCTTTTACAAAATAGAAACAATACAATTTAGTATCAAACTATAAATGCATCTTATATTTCACTGATTTTTAATTTAAAATTAGCCATTTAAAACACAAAAAATACTATTTTAGATACCATAAAACAAACTGTATACAGTTTAAGTACAATTTAAGTACACAAGAGTATAATCAAGTCCATAAATTTACAGAACTGGTAAATTTCCACTAAGCTGGAAATGGTCACTTAGAATACTTGAATTTAACCCTCTGTTTCATTCGGAGACATACATAATAGAAATTCAGAGCATTTAATAGCTCCTGCTGTGCTTCTCTGTAGTAGATCAGTCTTTGGTACCAAGGCACATAACATTGGCAGATAGGGAGAGAAAGGGAAAACTAAGAAAAAGTGAAGTAAAACGCTTCTAACTTAATTCCAACACTGAGGTTGGAAGACAGGAGACTTAATGAGGGTTTAAGATCCACGTATTAATCTCAAGAATATCTTATCAAGACCAGGGGGGGGGGCGCTAAACCCACCTTTGCTGTTTCATTGTCCCAATCAAATGCAGACTGGTAATACCCAAGATAAAGAATGTCACCTTTGACTTCAGATTCTGGAAAATATAAGGGGAGTTACAGAGTCAGTAAGCAAACTGAATGCTAGAATCTCAAGAGAGACTCCCCCCATCCCATGTCCAATGATAGGCATGTTAGCCTGCAGCAACAAAACAAGCAGTTTTGTGGTACCTTAAAAACTAACTATTTGTGTATGCATCAAGTCTGAGATTCTTGATTAAGAAATGTAACACAAAATGAGAAGTTTCATTTCTGCAACCTGAGGCAAAAAGGGAAAACATGCCAAACAGACTGCAATTCCTCCATCACCAAGACTATAAATTGGCAAACATTCAAATTAACCCTTATCAGTTGTGCAGATGTAATTAGGCTGCACCCAACATCTTCCAAAAAAGATTGTGATCAATAAGTTTGCTCCGCCCACCCCACCCACACATTTCTAGAAACCTAAAATCCACAATTACAGAATGCATGTTTCCAAACTTAGGCAAAACATAAAGATCTCGCAATCTTTCATTTTCCTAAAAGCAGAGTTTTTACTAAGAATGGAAGCTTGTTGTCCTACTCAGTGAGATTTTAAGATTCTAGCAAGTATGGGGAAGCACAATTGTGTGCATATATTTTTATTCAAAGCAAGCTGAGGGAGTCCTGGATTTGATCAAATACCTCTGCAATTAAGAGTCTAAGAAACAACTTGCCTTGTGAAGAGTCCTTGAAACCACACACCCAATTTTAATAACAAAGTGGAATAGTTATGGATAGGGCGTGGTACTTACCTGATACGCCTCTTCTCATAGTGGGGGAGGAGTATCCAGGATGGATTGACCTTGTCCTCTCTTGATTGGACTGAGTCACATAAGCTCTTTTAGCCACGCCTTGGTCACTAGGCTCCACCCAGTTATCAGCGAAGAACTCTGTCCAACTTGCTGTGTCATCCACTCTAGACTTTATTTTAGTTTCAACCTTTATTTATTATTTCAACAGAACAGCTCAACCATCAAACTTAACGTTCATGTTACATATCCATATCAGGGAGGGGCTGGATACTCCTCCCCCAGTATGAGAAGAGGCGTATCAGGTAAGTACCAACACCCTTTCTCCATAGTGAGGGGAGGAGTATCCAGGATGGGACGTACCAAAGCCTACACATATCTAGGGAGGGTTACACATTTGAGTATATGCCCAAACTTATGCCTGGTGAGGCGTGTCCCCTGCCCTGTGAACAGCCTGAAACACCCTACGTCCGAATGAGGCTTCCGCAGAAGCAAAGGCGTCCAACTTGTAATTCCTCGCGAATGGTGAGGGGGGAGATCCCATGGCTGCCCTACAGATCTCAGATAGCGAGGCCTGATTGGCCTAGGCTGCCAAAGTGGCCGCGCTTCGTGTAGAATGCGCTGTGATAGAGCTTGGCGTTTGCAGTCAACGTGCCTGATAGGCAGAAGCAATACAGGTTCTTAACCACCTGCCTATCGTGGTGGAAGTCACCTTGTTCCCCAGGGACCCCGGCTGAAAGGAAACAAATAGGGCTTCCGACTTCCTGTTTGGCCTGGTTCTTCTGAGGTAAATCCTCAGAGGCCTCCTCACATCCAAGATGTACCACTTCCTCTCTAATGGGTGAGAAGGGTCCGGGCAGAAATTGGGCAATATCAACCTTAGCACTATCTTGTCCTGGTGGAATACGCAGAGATCTTCCATGGTAGACAGAGCCTGCAATTCGGATATCCTCCTGGCGGAGGTGATGGTCACCAAAAAGACCACCTTAAGTGTCAGGAACTTCAGAGAGAAAGTACGTAATGGTTCGAACAGAGGGCCTGTCAGAGCGTCCAACACCTTGTGTAAGTCCCAGGAAGGGTACCTGTGCACCGTGGGTGGTTTAAGATTGGAGGCTCCCTTGAGGAACAGCCTGACCATCGGATGGTGAGTCAGTGTCTGAGATCTGCTGCACAGGAGTATCGATGAAATGGCCGAAACCTGTCTCCTAATCGTGTTGGGAGCCAACCCTCTGTCCAGCCCCGCCTGAAGGAAGTCCAGAACTTGTGCAACAGTGGCCCGGACCGGATCAAGACCCCTAGAGATGCACCATGTTGAAAAAGCCTGCCCTGTAGTGCTTTAAATGCACTCGGTGGAGGGTCTGCGAGCTGCCTGGATAGTCTGTATAACCCTAGGAGAGAAGTGATCTTCCCTCAGGATGCTCCGCTCAAGCGCCAAGCGGTCAACTGGAGCCACTGAGGGTCCGGGTGTTCCAATGACCCCTGACTGAGGGAGATCCTCTCTTGGGGGATCCTCCAGGGACTGTCCACCAAGAGGGATTGGAGATCGGCAAACCAAGGCCTTCGGGGCCAGTGTGGGGCAATCAATACCACCTCCGCCCCCTCCTGCAAGATTTTTTGAATGACCCTGGGGATCAGGGGTAAGGGTGGATAGGCATAGAAGAGCCCCCGGGGCCAAGGGCCCCGGGGAGCATCTACCCCCTCTGCCCCCGTGTCCGGTACCTGGAGTAAAACCTTGGGAGCTGGGCGTTGAAAGGGGTGGTGAATAGGTCAACCTCTGGGTGTCTGAAACGCTCTGCCAGCTCCTCGAAGATTGCTGGCTACAGCTTCCACTTCGAATTGTCCACCTCGGTCCGGCTGAGCCAGTCAGCTCTGATATCCACCCCTGCTATATGTTCTGCCCTCAGCGAATGCTGTCTAAGTCATAGGCTATCTGAGGTGCTTCTGTGTTTTCTCAAAGTTGGACATCCAATTCTGAGTTTGTGGTGGATTCAGGCATGGGGACCGGCCTGTCTGACCCTTTTGCCATGGCTAGAAGGGTGCTATGATTCTGTGACTAGGATTAGCTCAGAAAATTTATTGAATGTATTATGAATTCTTTGAGTTCAATTCACTGGTCGGCCACTAGAGTGCATTGCAGGGCTTTGTAGATGCAGGCGCACATCACTTGTCAGCCATTAGGCGTTGCAAGTGTTGGCCTGAAATACTGGATTGCAGTTTGTAGAGGAGCCACTAGTTGGCGCTGCTTGGAGTGTTTGGAGTGATTGGTAATGGCGCCTTCCTTGCTGTTAAAGGACGGAAGGGTGAGTCAACCTTGAGCCAGTGAGATTTGAACTGCCAAACTGCAGCTATCAGTCAGCTGAAGTAGCCTGCAGTACTGCACTCTAATCCCTGTGCCACCTCGGCTCTAGTTGCCAAGGCTATTCTGCTAGTTAAATTTGTCAAGCTGACTCTCCAATTTTGGAATTCCTAAGGGTCTTTAACCCAAACTCAGAACCCGTCTTGGACCTGGCTAGTTTGGTACCTTCTATAGGGGTTGAGCTTCTCCGGCTAATCAGGCACTCAGAAAAGGATGGAATAGGGCTTGCATAAATCGTGATAGCAAGGTTGCCAGAACACATGATGACAAAGCCTGAGGTGTCGAAGGGAATCCTCACCTGGAGGGAGGGGTCCCCTTCTGCAGCCCTGTCAGGTGAAGAGAAACCTGGTAATCTTTCCTCAGGTTACAGGCCGGGGGGGGGGGGGTCTTCCTGCTGCTGGCCTTGTGGCCGATGCGCTCCAAGGCTTGGTGCCTCTGCCTTTCATACTTGGAGCTAGGCTTGGGGGGTTTGGATCCACAGCCTGCCTCTTTAACCTCCTTGGTGGAGACATGCTTCCTTTTTGGCCTTTGCCTTGCCTCCCCTGCCCTTGGCTGATGCCTCCGAGATGGTTTCTAACCTTTTTAAGGGCTCCTCAGTGCCTCCGGTGGTTGCTGGCTGCAGGGCTGAGTGCTTGGCTCCTGCCGGCCTCCTCTGAGCTGCTGGGGGCCGCCATGGTTTCAAAATGGCTCCCGGCTCCAAATTCAAAAAGCTCCTCTTTGCTGGAGCACGTGGAAGCGGCTTGTGCCTTTGCAGTCTGCTGTGCAGCTTCCGCTGCCCCTGGGGGCTCTCTCTTGCCTCCCCCTGCCTCCCGCAGATCTTTCTGAGCCTCTCCGGCTCTCATCTTGTTCTCTGGTGATCGCTGCCAGCACGGGCGCTCCGGGGCATTTTAAAACGCCGCGGTTCATCGCTCAATCCCTGAGGGAGCTGTGGAGCGCTCCGGCGCCCTTAGAGCCTCCTTGGGCATTGCCCTTGCTGCAGAGGCTTCTGCGGAGCTTGCTTGCCTGTCTTTGGTGAGAGTCCTCACTTAGTGCCCTGGGTCTCGCTCTGTGACCTGGGCTGCGCACCGCCTTAGCGGTTGCTGCGCAGGCTTTCTATCCCAGCTGGGGGTTTCCTCAGCCTCTAGTGATTGATCAGGCAGCGTGGAGACAATTTCGATCGCTTTTGCAGCAATTTAAAATTTTTCCTTTAAGTTTCTTCAGGATCTCAGGATGAACACAGCCGTCCGTTGATGGACTGAGTCGATAACTGGGTGGAGCCTGGTGACAAGGCGTGGCTAAAAGAGCTTATCTGACTTAGTCCAATCAAGAGAGGACAAGGTCAACCCATCCTGGATACTCCTCCCCTCACTATGGAGAATTTAGATTTTACAGTCTGGACCACCATTCCCTTACACTTCAACCACAAATGCAATAAAGGAGAAAATCAGCACCTTCTATGTGGTATTGCTGGATGTATTTCCCATAGCAGAATTCATATGTCCACCAGTCTTTAGTCTACCAGAAAAGGGAGAAAGTAAAGATCAAATTAACCAATTGAAATGAGAATTCAATCAGAATTCATCTAAAAACAAAGGTCAGAAACCTAGTGCCTTCTTGATCATTTCACTTCAACTCCCATAATACTTAGTCCCCAATCAAGTTTAGGAAAAACTGTCCTAAACTAGCAGCATTGCCAAATTCTGCAGTCAGAAAACTCTAGGCCAGTGGTGTAAAACTCGATTTCATTAAGGGCCGCATCAGGGTTGTGCTTGACCTTGGGGAGCTGGGGTGGGTGTGGCCATTCAACGTCACTCATGTCGGGGGCGCCTGTGGTGGCCTGAGGACTCTGCCAATGAAAACGAGCTCATGAGCTCCATTTTCAACTGCAATGGCCTTCTGCAACCCTTTGCCAGCAAAAATGGAGCTTGGGAGGGCTCCATTTTCACTGGCAGAGGCACTGTGGGCAGGTCCTTCGCTCTTTCCATGGTGGCCTCGCGGGCCAGATCTAAGCACCCTGTGAGTGGATTTGGCCCACAAACCTTAAGTTTGACACCCTTGCGGTAGGCCATGTAAAAAAATAAGGTAAATATAATGCACTGAATCTAGCTGAAAAAGATACTCGTAGAATTAAAAAGTCAAGCTCCACTTGGAGTAGGAAAAATGAAGCTATGTCAGTGAGTTTGGCATTAGGATGCAACTGATATATTCAACCTTGAGCTGAATAATGGGTAAGGGTAGTTTTTAAAATAGGTAAATTGCAGCATCAGTTTGATTAAATGGTATGATTTTTGGTAGCAAAAAAAAGATAAAAAAGATCAATTCTGCCTATATCGAGCAAAATTCTTAATTAGAAACAATTGTGGGGAAAAGATCTATCAATTTGGTTTAAAGGAAGAAATCATTCGTTTCGTGTTAAGCTATTTACTATATAAGATCCAAGGGTCACATTTCCACAGCATGCTTACCAAGGACAAATAAGCCACATAAATTTCCATGATTTGTGAAGTCAGTTATTGTTGGGTTTGGACATTGGAAAATAAATGTATGGTCCCTGCACAGATTCACTGGGTGGCCTTTGGCAAGTAACTTTTCATTTGAGCAGTCAATTTCTCCATAATTTTTTTTAAAAGGCGACATCAAAGATTTAGTCCCAAAGATTTGGGAGAGATTAAGGAAATAAGGACTGTAAAGGCATTTCACATTACTATAATGTGATCAAGAATAATGACAGCTTTTACTAAACTGACCTTGTTTTCTGTGTTATTAGGGATCAAGATTATCCCTTAGGGAGAGATAAGAGAAAGCAGATCCTTTGACACAGCCCATTCAGTAAATGTTTTCCTAGTCTTTTGTTTGTGCCTAAGTTTCCCAATGCCCCCTTAATTTCAAACCCATCCTAAAGTTACTTTAATAAGGCACGGAGCCGCTTCCATTGGTTTCAGCAGTTCTGAGATCCCAAGTCCAGTATAACTCTGTGGATCCTCCTCTTTGTCTTGATGGATCTTCATTGCAGCAGCTGGTAGTCGGCACTCATACTTCTGCTTGTATTTGGAAGAGATGGTTACTACATCGGTGGCCTTACTCTAAAGAGAAATAAAAAAGAGAGGTGGATAGAATTGAGAATTAGCTACTGATAATAAGAGGGTAAGAGTAGCAAGTGTCAAGGGCCCAGAAAGAAGGGACTTGGGAAGGGGTTTCTCAGGCCCTTTTAAAAGTTATACCACCAACCTATGAAAAGCTAAATGGGAATCTGTTCCCTTTTGGATATTTCCCCCCTCAATTATTTATTTGTTTTCTGGAATCTTAAAAGCTGATCATTCTACTCATCTGCTTGCTCTTAGAAGTTCTGATATTATTTCTTTGGCAAGAGAAGACCCACTGTGAGAATTCTGGGGGGGAAATAGACCTTATCATTTCCAAATTCCGTGGCAAAAGCTCCAGAAAGATTCCATCTAATGGACCCCTATCTTTAAATAGCAGCACTACGCTATTTCTTTCCGTCAGCTTTCACAAAATTAAAGAAGGTACACACTGTGAATGTAGTTTGTCTATCAGATTGAAGACTGAGGACTCAAACATGCAATCCACATCCAGACAAACAGGTAATAATGGAGTTAGCAATACCCATTGTTAAAATAAAGCAATTAGAAAAAGCAAAGGTAAAGAACAGAAGTTTCCATCCCTGACAATTTCCATCTAAGGAAATCTGGGGAACATGGAGCTCTGAAGAAATAGACCAAATCCAGGAACCCTCCAAAGGGATCATTTTGCTTCAGGAAGAAATTGGGCTAGGTTTGACTGATTTTCTATGTTGTGCTAAATTTAATTTCTATATGCCATGTGTGTTAGGGAATGCTTTTTATCAATATTTCAAACTGGTTTCTGGAAAACATATTTTCAGTGGTAAGGTTTGTAATCTATATATATAAAACCATGTGTGTTTGTGTGTGTGTGTTTGTGTGTGTTTTCCAGCATAACTCTGGAACGCCTCGAGCAATTTCAACCAAACGTGGCACACAGATGACTTACCCTCTGGAAAAAAATATTGTGGGGGTAAGACACCCCTGAAACTCCTCGGGAGGTGTGTTCTGTTAAGATACAGACTGTTGTGCCTTAAAATGGCTTCTACTGTACTGTCATAAAATGGCTTCTACTATGCAGTGCAGTGGAGTTCCCATGGTAATGGCTTCAAGTACTCCACAAGGGGGCTCCCTCTGGTAAGGGGGAAAATCCAACATTAGAAATTATGTTTCATCCAGACATTTCACCCCTATAAATAAATACCCTGGGCAATGCTGGTTTATTGGCTAGTTAATATTATTAATGTGGAACCCTCATTATGAAACAGACCAGTATAAAATTATGAACTGTCCGGAGAACTGGATTTTCTTTTATATCAAATTGTCTGTAGTATAATCATGATTTGGATAGGTCTGTAATGTATCTTTTTCAATATCGAATGTTTCCATGTTTAATTTTTCAAGCTAAGAAAGCTGTGAGGGCCCTGTTTCTCACGCCCACTATGGATATAGAGTGGGTGCCAGGTGAGACACGCCTTGCAAGACTGATGATATAGCTACAGCAACTATGAAGTCATTACTCCTAGACAGTGGAGATGAAGGCAGAGTGTGAACATCTCAGATGGGGTCCTGGGAGAGATGATTTGAGACCTGCAGCACTTAGCCTATGATCTTAGCTATTCTGCTACAGTACATTTTTTTAAAGTGTTATGTTATCTTTTTTGCATAGGTTCTTACACAATGCTGTAAATCAGTTTCCAGCATTCTAATTTATCAAATAAATTAGGTTGGGAAAAGGCTCTCATGCACTTTCTGAATGAATAAGTACTACAAGAATTAATTATCATAATTTTGAAATCAGGATTTATACTAGTTTGATGATTAAACCAATATATAAGTTATGGGATTCTAACTGCCACTTTGGAACCTCTCAGCTTTTATATAAACTACCATAAATCGAGCCCCTGTACAATATACTAAGACACAGTTAGCAATAGCAATAACATTTTAGACTTATATACTGCTTCACAGTGCTCTCTCTACAGCTCTCTCTAAGCGGTTTACAGAGTCAACCTATTGCCCCCAACAATCTGGGTCCTCACTTTACCCACCTCGAAAGGATGGGAGGCTGAGTCAACCTTGGGCCTGGTGAGACTCAAACTGCCAAGTTGCAGGCACTCAGCAGTCAGCAGAAGTAGCCTGCAGTACTGCATTCTAACCACTGCGCCACTGCGGCTCTAATAAGATATTGCATTGGGTATAGCTTTCTTTTACTAAAGGAAAGCTGAGCAGCAGTAGTGGCTGAGGGACCATTCAAATGGACAATCCCTGACACTACACCGCCCCATGGTCCTCAGACCTATAGATATTCACCCTGCTTGCACAAGGTGGCATTCAATACATCTAAGCAGCAGTGAGAATTGAACTGCCAAACTGCTGGCAGCCTGCAGTTCTGCATTCTAACCACTGCACCACCGTGGCTCTTTTAGCTCAAACTACTGCTGAAGGAAAGAAAATTGCAAGTTATGGATCAAACCATAGGTAGTCCTCAACTTAGGACCACAATTGTGCCTAGAATGTATGTTGCCAAGTGAGAAATTTGTTAAGTGAGTTTTGCCCCATTTTACGACTTTTCTTGACACAGTTGTTAAGTGAATCATTGTAGTTGTTAAGTTAGTCACATGGTTGTTAAGCGACTCTAGTTTACCCATCGACTCTGCTTGTCAGAAAGTCGCAAAAAGTGATCCTAGGATGCTATGCAACCATCATAAATGTGAGTCAGCTGCCAACTGACAATGGGGATGCTGCAACGGTTATAAGTGTGAAAAATGGTCACAAGTCCCTTGTTTCAGTGATGTTGTAACTTTGAACGATCACTAAGTGAACTGTGGTAAGTTGAGGACTACCTGTGCTACTGTTCATCTTAACGAAGAAACAGATGTAGGCAAAAAGTGTACTCTGTTCTCCTTTCAGAAGTACTTTATGGCAGCAAAAAGAAAAGTACCGTATTTTTCGGAGCATAAGACGCACCTTTTTTCCTCAAAAAAAAAGAGGCTGAAAATCTGGGTGCATCTTATACATCAAATACAGCATATTTTTGCCTCCCGAAGCCCTGCCCCCTTCACCAAAATGGCCATGCATACCCTTATGGAGGCTTTCAGAGAGAAGCAGAAATGAGCAAAAAATGGGCCATTTTCTGCCCCCCCCCAGCCCCCTGCAGCACTCTATAAGCCTCCATAAGGCTATGCATGCAATTTTTTTGACAAAAAATGGACCAATTTTTGCTCATTTTTGCCCCCCCACTCCACCCCCCCCCCAGGAGCACTCTGCAAGTCCCCCCAAGGCTATACATGCCTTTTATTTGAAAAAAAACGGGCCCGTTTTCACAAAAAACGGGCCATTTTGGAGAGGTTTGCAGAGTACAAAAACTTTTCCCCCCCCATTTCGGAAAGCTTTTTAGTTAGAGTGATTGGTGAGAATTAGATTGATCAAGTGCTGTGCCAGCATAAATTAGTCTTAGGTTGTCAGTGATTTCCTTCTCCAGCACATGGATAAATACACCTGGAAACATCTATCTACCTACCTACCTACCTACCTACTATATTTCTATCTCTCTCTATCCCTCTATCTACCTACCTACCTACCTACTCTCTCTCCCTACTTACCTACTGTATTTCTCTCTCTCTCCCTCTCCATCTACCTACCTACCTACCTTCTCTCTCCCTACCTACCTACTGTATTTCTCTCTCGCTCTCCCCCTCTATCTACCTACCTACCTACTCTCCCTACCTCCCTACTGTATTTCTCTCTCCCCCCCCTCTCTCCCTACCTACCTACTGTATTTCTCTTTCTTTCTATCCCTCTCTTTCCCTCTATCTACCTACCTACTTTTTTTTAAATTTGCCTCTTCAAAAATTTGGTGCGTCTTATACTCCGAAAAATACGGTAAGTATAAACTGAAATCCAGCTAGAGAATTACTTAAGGTGAAAAAAGATAACCTGTTCATTATTTAAATGATATTTGGGGTGGTGGACAGGTAGGAATTGGGCTTGGAAGGTGTACTTATTTATCAGAGCCTCATTATTCATATGAAAGGATATTGGATAGCAAGGGGACTAATGAGCAAATTTTGAAATGAGAGAATCTCTCCAAACTTAGTTTTCCATAGTCCCTTTTCATAACATTTCAGGTTATGTAATCATCAACAGAGCCAAGTTTAATATGTAGCATCTCTGTGCAGCGCTATGGCCTACCTGAAGCAAAAATGTTTTTAAAATGATATTGAATCTAAATGTTGTCAGTTAAGGCCATGTTAATCCCTCACCAAATGTTCTGTCCATAACTTCCTGAAAACTGGATCAAGGAGGAAACAAGGAATCAACTCTTTCATATCCAAAATGTTGGGAGAATGAAGGGAAGAAAGGAGGACTGGACTCTGAGCACTAACTCTCCTAATGGGTTTGTTTAACACTTAAAAACGCAAAAACCCGGAAGGAAGTTTCATGCTTATCATGGTGATAAGCATGAAACTTCCTTCCGGGTTTTTGCGTTTTTAAGTTTGTAGGTTGTTAGAATAACTTTAACTTTATTGTAACTTTAAATGGTAAACATTAAAATGAAATTTTGTTGCATACAGCTCTCAAAGGGTCACTACCTCCAATATATACTACATAAACATGACATACATACATATATACATTAAGTAAATAAATATTATGCATGTACCCCACATACTCACATATATTATATGACACAGAGCAGGGTGGATTTGATTTAAATCACAATTTAAATCATAATTTAAATCACTAGTAAAAAGGCTTGATTTAAATCAACTCGATTTAAATCATAATTTTTAAAGAGCAACTGTCATCTGTCCCACAGCCTCTCCTCCTCTGACCCACTGTTGACTCACTGACAGTCCCAATATTGCAGAATATGCAGTCTAAGCTACACAACTAAGCTCCATTTCATGTTGAATAAACTAAAGTATTAATGTATCTTAAATAGAAAACTATCTTTAGATAGTTTTTTTTACTCCAGAAGCATTTTATTAAAACAAATTTGATAAAAATAAAAAAAATCTGATTTAAATAAAAAAATCCTATTTAAATTTTAAAAATCTGATTTGTTTTTTTTAAAGAAACATCAATTTTTATCCACCCTGACACTGAGAAACAACACAATCTAGTTTGGATGTATACATGTACATGGCAAGAAAAACAAATCTTGTGAGTTTACAAGATGGATGGCATAAGGAACAAAGCTGTTACAGAATCTGGTAGTCCTGCTAGAAACTCTTAGTAAGCTCCTCCCAGAGGAGAGCAACAGAAACAGACCGTGAAGTGCGTGTGTGGGGTCTCTAAAAACGCTTAAAGCTCTAAGCATACAGCGCTTATAAGCAATATCCTGAATAACGGGAAGCGAGCTTCCTATAATCTTCTGGGGTTGTTTTTTTCTGTTGAGGTTGTGTGTACCTCAACAAAGATTCCCTAACAAGCTTTAATAGAAGACGATTAGATATGAACCGTAAACTGAGAGATCCCAAAAGCTTCAAAGAAAGTCATCATTAATGATCTTCAGCAAGATACAGCAATTGAAAGGTAAAGGTTTCCCTATCCAGTCATGTTTAAGTCTACGGCAAGGTGCTCATCTCCATTTCTTGGCCAAGGGAGCCAGCATTGCCCAAAGACATTTTCCGTGGTCATGTGACCTGCATGCAAAAGGCACACAGAATGCTGTTACCTTCTCACCAAAGTGGTACCCATTAATCTACTCGCATTTGCATGCTTTCGAACTGCTAGGTGGGTAGGAACTGGGGTGAGTAACGGGAGCACCATGTCTTTAACCACTGAGCCATTAAGTCCCCTATTAATTAACAAACTGCTGTTTTTAATTAACAAATTGCTGTTCTTAATAAATTGCTAATTAACATCAATTAATAAAATACTAATATTCTGTTCTTAATATAACACCAGCATCTTAAAGAAACAATCATTTAATTGGTTGATATTCCTCTTAGCCTACAACTCTATATCTATTTACTTAGAAATAATAGCAATTGAACCTCAATAGATTAATATAGATGCCCACTGTCTTGCAATCATCATCTATGGCTAAATGGAGGCTCTAACAATCTCTTCAATACTATATTAGCATGTAATTCCCAACGCAGAATATCAGATGTTATATTTTTCTCATGTATTAACCGTTATTTTTTTTACTAATTTATTTTATGATCTATGCAGAAAACTTCACTTACGTGAAATATCAAAGTAAAGCAAATTCAGAATGGCTTTTATATTTCTACTTTCTGGTACGCAATGCAATTTCATTTCAAAGCATGCCTCATCCACTTTAATCAGATCCCTAACAGAGTCCAAAGAACTGAAAAATAAACTCGCTATAAAAGCAAGTCCGTTAGATTCAGTTATAGAAAAACAATGCAGTTACAGTAGTCCTTGATTTACTACTACAACTGAGACCTGAACTTCCATCACTAAGCAATATGTTTGTTAGATAAGTCATGCCCAACTTTACAACCTTTCATTTTGTCGTAGTCATTAAATAAATCATGCAGACATTTAAGTGAATCCAGGTTCCCCACTGGACTGCTTGCCAGAAGCACCCTGGGAAGGTCGCAAATGGCGATTACATGACCTTGGGATGCTGAAACTATCATAAATAGATGCCGGTTGTCAAGCATCCAAAGTTTGATCACATGACTGTGGGGATGCTGCGGCAGTTGTAAATGCAAGGACCAGTCATATGTCACTTTTTCAGTGCCATGGTAACTTCAAATGACCGTTAAATGAGTGGTTTTGAGGACTGCCTATATATCTCCCCACTCTACTCCATCTGCAGCAGCACCCGGCAAGGTATTCCTCGACTTACGATCATAACTGAGCCCAACATTTTTGTGGCTAAGTGAAACATTTGTTAAGTGACTTTTGCCCCATTTTGCAACCTTTCATGCCACAGTTGTTAAGCAAATCACTGCAGCTGTTAAGTTAGTAACAAATTAAATGAATCTGGTTTCCCATTGACTTTGCTTGTAGGAAGGCGACAAAAGGCGATCACATGAACCCGGGACACTGTAAGTGTCATAAATTTGAATCGTTTGCCAAACACCTGAATTTTGATCACATGACTATGGGGCTACTGCAATGGTCGTTAACTGTGAAAACGACCATAAGTCACTTTTTTCAGTGCCGTTTTAACTTTGAAAGGTCACTAAATGAACTATTGTAAGTCGAGGACTACCTGTGTTGCTGAGGGCAGGCAAATTGTTTTGAGGGGAGGATTCAGAATTTTTCTAAAAAAACAAAAACCCTGATAACCCTTCTAACAATTCCTGCTCATTGAGTCCAAAGCCCTTGTATCAGCTGAAAACTGAGCAGCTGTTTGAGAACTGCTTCAAAATAATAAAACTTTGACTCCCTTCTTTCAACCAAAAGGCAGCAAAAATGCTCATATATCACGGCCCACACCTGTTTCTCAGATAACGAAGAGGATTTATAAAATATTTCTGCTTGATTGCTCAGGGGAAAAACCTAAAGCCGCCAACACCTTGCATATAAATGTGGAGAAAAATCTCACAAGGCAAATTGTTATTCATACACCTGCATTAAGCTGGCATGATTTACATCCTGAAGGAACCTTGTTGTTTTTGATGTACCACTACTCCCTCATACGAATGGCTGCCAGCATGCCATTGCTTTTCAGACCACAACCTATGCAGCCTCCCAAGGGTCACAATTTAGCATAGTAAACACACAGCAATTCCAAACATCCCAGAAGGCCCTATCCACAAGTCAACAGTGTCTGTGAGTTAGTTAATTAACATTTTCCTTTCACAACGTCCTCTGAAACACTACTGAGAATTGCTATAGGTGCCCATGTCAATTTAGCACTTCAGAGTCAAAGAAAAAAATATGTCTCAGATTACGGAGGTAGGGGAATGGAAGGAGAGGTATATCACATAGTACATGCTATCAGATCCTTAAAACAAAACATACAGTAAAACCTAATTCGGGGGGGGGGGGATGCCACAACTTTAAGTTATTGACAATAGGTGATGCCATTTAATCCAAATTATTTTTCCCTTTGAAAGTGAAATACAATGTAGCCCTAATATTTATGGAAGATAGCGATATTAAATAAATCCTATCAGTCAGGTATTTTACCAAATGATTCAGGATCACAATGACAAAAATTAAAAATCCCCCAAAGATTCTTGTCTCTTTATGCAACCAGTTTAATAATCAGTAACCACAGTAAACTTCACAGCCTGTACATTAAATGGTGCCTGTTACCACAAGCGGCTTTATATACAACGCCATTAGGAATAAAATATTAGCATTATAGCATTATGAAAACCAATGCACATGATAATCAGATGCTTGTTAAAATGTGCCACATATCAAAGAAGAGCACCAAATTCTTCCACAGTTCTCTTTGACGGTGTTTGGGGACTACTTTAGCAGACATATCACCGTTCACCGAAGGTGAAAATATCTGAAAAACATCTGTGTTGTAAACAAAAGATCCACACTCATTGCTATCGAGGTAAGAATGTCATCTAAACATCACTAGGGTAGTTTGGCAAATGCAGAATGTCTAAACAGCAGGTAGGAAGCACTGCAGCAAAATCTGATGGACATAATAATAGTGGAAGAAGGAATAAAGACAATAAAAGTTTTAAAGTGTGCAGCAAGCAAATTAAAGCAGGTTTGGGAGGATGGGAGTTTCCAACTCCATGGCTGGGTTTTCTGGATACTTGGTTTCCCAAGAAACAGTAGCCTTCAAACAGCAGCAGATTGACATTTACAAATGCACTTAACTGGCAAAACTAGATTGCAGAGTTGCCAATTTAATTCTTAATTAAAGTACTACACAGAAGATGCCAACAGCTAGGTTGCAGTCAGTTCAGGAAAACATCTGTGCCAGCACAGGAGAAAGAATCACATGTTTCATTCAAAACTTACTGGCCATTTGAATTATTTTTAATAAATATCCTTCCTTCCCCAAAATCCCAAAATTGGATTGGCTCTCTAATTCCAGCCACCTGAAGGTCTTTAGTTTAGCTTACCCCAATCAAGTATTTCCAAATGGTCTGAAAATAACACCACCAACATCTATGGTCAATGGTCATGGATGATGGGAGCTGTAGCTTAGGTTGCAGGGGGCCACATTACTTATATGTAACAGTAAAGCAGAATAGGCAATAGACATTGTGTGAGTGTCCCCCCTGTTGTTTCTCTTTCCTCCCTCCCAAGCAGTAAGCTAAGTCAGATAGAACAGTATTGCTTAGCAAAACTCTGAATTTGCTAAGGGCATTTGAAACAAGGCTGACCAGTATGGTGGCCCAGCCTGGATGTAAAAAGAAATGACAATTACAAACATTATTACAATGTTTACAATGTGCATTCTCCTAGAGTAAGGCAGCAAATCAAGAAGCAATCTAGTATAGAAACCATATGGCTTCAACAGGTTTAAGGCAAGCCTTTTCTAAATTACAAAGGAAATCAATAGCAATAGTGCTCTCCTGGGTTACGTACAGCACAGATGGTGCAATCCTCAGGTATGATGATGCAACTCTTGCCAGAGTAGTAAACAGAAACCCATTGTGACACATTGCTTAAGTAAGCAACTATTTTCCATAAGAGCAAGATTACATACTATAAGAAGCAAAGAGAGCACCAAAAGAGTTGATAAGGGCCTGAAATGGCCACTGATAGCACCTGACAATGCTCAGTAAGTATAAGAATGGCTTAAAAAGTCTAAAAAACAAAGCATTAACAAGATTCTGGCAGCTTTTGCATGTACTGGAGCAAAGAATGTACAGACATACCCACACTAAGGGGAAGGCATTATCATATTAAAACAGGACTGTATTTTAAAACTTCCTCTATTAACAATTCTAAATAAGCCCATCAAGTGGCTTATTTAATTGTGTGCTGTCACCATGGGTGGGGAGTTATTTTTTATTTGGTCCTATACTGTGTTTTTATTGTTTGTAAGCCGCATAGAGTCTATTATATAGGTGGCTATATAAATTTTCTAAATAAATACACATAAAAGTACTGCATTACTTTACTAATATTCCCTAAGGTAAAGATAAAGATTCCCCTTGCCCATACCGTGTTTCCCTGAAAATACGACAGGGGCTTATTTTCTTTTTAACTACAAAATATGGCTTGGGCTATTTTATGGGGGGAGGGTTTATTGTTTTGGGATTGTCGTGCGGCTGCTCTCTTGCGAGCGGGCTCCCAAAGAACCGGGCACAGCCTCATGGGCGAATGGCTATGTTGGGCTGTTGCAGTAGCGCAACACAACAGCTATGAAGCGACCACGCTCACAAGCAGCCACCTGGCAAACTCCCTTTGCAGCCGAGCACAGCACCATTCACTGACCTTGGGGTATCGCCAAGCCGCGTGAGTGCCTGTTCGCCGCCACCTGGCTCCTGCGGCTTGGCGCCTTCCAAATGCCAGTGAATGGCACTCGGCATGGCTGGAGAGGGGGGTTGCGCGAGTGGCTGTTCCGCTCTCACTCATCCGCCTCTCAGTCTCACATGCATGGCCCAGCTCTCATTTCGGAGCCAGGGCACCTCCGCCGCCATCCCAGCCTGGCTTTTTCTGCGGCTTCCAACCCGAGTCTTTCGGTAGTGGCCGCTCTGGGCGCATGCTCTATGGTTGTGGGCCAGCTGTCTGCAGAGCGTACAACCATAGAGCGTGCGCCCAGAGCAGCCACTGCTGAAAGACTTATTATTTATTTATTTATTATTCATGCTTCTAGACCGCCCCCTCTCCCAGAAAGGGACTCGGGGCGGTGTACAGTCCATGCCAAATATATCAAAATACAATAAAAATTGAATATGTACAGTTGGAATGGAGGAGGTTAAAAATGGAATTAAAAGAACTGTACAAAGCAATATATATAAATATAGGATTTTGAACCCCTAAAACACACACAATAAGTTAAAAACAATACCCCTAAAATAACCAGTTAATACATTTGCCAGGAGGGACAGTTGTAATTATGCCAGGCCTGCTAATCGGAACAGGCGAGTCTTCAATTTTTGCCGGAAGGAGCGGAGGTCAGTAGTGGTTCTAATGTCGGGGGGGAGGTCATTCCAGAGGGTTGGGCCCATCACAGAGAAGGCCCTACTCCTTGGTGTCGCCCGTTGGCATTGCCTAGTGGACGGCACCAGGAGAAGTCCCTCTCTGTGTGAGCGAATTGGCCGCAGGGATGTATGTGGGAGGATGCGATCCCGCAAGTAACTAGGTCCCGTGCCATGGAGCGCTTTAAAGATGGTAATCAGCACCTTGAAACGCACCCGAAAAACCACAGGCAGCCAGTGCAGCTCGCGCAGGAGAGGTGTTACGTGGGAGTACCTCGTACTCCCCATCACAGCCCGCGCGGCTGCGTTCTGAACTAACTGCAGTCTCCGGGCGCGTCCCAAGGGCAGCCCCATGTAGAGAGCGTTGCAGTAATCCAGGCGGGACGTCACCAACGCATGAGTGACCGTGCGTAGGGCATCCCGGTCCAGTAGGGGGCGCAATTGGCGCACCAGGCGAACCTGGTGGAACGCCCCCCTTGCCACGGCTACCACATGGTCATCCATTGACAGCCGGGCATCAAGGAGGATGCCCAAATTGCGCGCCCGTTCCACAGGGGGCAATTGTTCGCCCCCTATGGCCAGCGATGGAATCAGCTGGCTGAACCGAGGTGCCGGTAGCCACAGCCACTCAGTCTTGGAGGGGTTGAGTTTAAGTCTGTTGTCCCCCATCCAGACCCCGACGGCTTCCAAACACCGGGACATCACTTCGACAGCCTCGTTGGGGTGGTTTGGGGTTGAAATATACAGCTGGGTATCATCAGCGTAGAAGTGACACTCAACCCCAAAACCACGGATGATCTCACCCAGCGGCTTCACATATGTGTTGAACAGGAGAGGCGAGAGGACCGACCCCTGTGGCACTCCACAAGTGAGTGGCCTCGGGGTCGACCTCTGTCCCCCTGTCAACACACATTGCTTCCGGTCGGAGAGGTAGGAGCCGAACCACCGCAGAACGGTACCTCCGACTCCTATCCCCTCCAACCGGCGCAATAGGATACCATGGTCGATGGTATCAAAAGCCGCCGAGAGGTCTAATAGGACCAGGATAGAGGAACAACCTCTATCTCTGGCCCTCCAGAGATCATCGACCAACGCGACCAAGGCTGTCTCCGTGCTGTGCCCGGGTCAGAAGCCGGACTGGCGTGAGTCTAGATAATCGGATTCGTCAAGGTGTCGTGGAAACTGCTGCGCCACCACATTCTCAACAACCTTCGCTAAAAAGGGAAGGTTGGAGACTGGACGGTAATTAGCTAGCTCCGTTGGGTCAAGCGAAGGACCCTTAAGTAAGGGCCTCACCACCGCCTCCTTCAAGGCGGTTGGCAAGGATCCCTCACCCAATGAGGCATTCACCAGGCCCAGAAGCCAGCCTCGGGTCACCTCCCAAGATGCCAGTACCAACCAGGAGGAACACGGGTCCATTAAACATGTGGTGGGTCGCAGCCGTCCACGCAACCTATCCAAATCCTCGGGGGCAACAGAATCAAACTCCTCCCAGGATGGTCTCACAAGACTCGCTGTTGGCGGCCCGTCTGGTCCACTGAGGGGGGCCCATCCACTCCGGATCTGAGCGACTTTGTCCTGCAGATATTCCCCAAACTCCTCTGCTCTGCCCTGCAAGGGTGCCCCCCGCGTCCTCTGTGACAAGAGGGAGCGGGTCACCCTAAACAGGGCGGCAGGGCGGTTATCCGCGGACGCAATAAGAGCGGCGCAATATCTACGTTTGGCCGCCCTTAATGCCACAAGGTAGGTCCGTAAATAGGCTCTTACCTGTGTTCGATCAGATTCGGAGCGTGAGGACCTCCACCTGCTCTCTAGACGTCTCCTATGGCGCTTCATCACCCTCAGCTCCTCGGTATACCAAGGAGCCCGGGTGGGTCACTGTCGCAGGAGAGGTCGCAAAGGCGCAACCCGGTCCAAGGCCCCAGCCGCCGCCCTATTCCAGGCGGCCGCTAGGTCCTCCGACCGAGCGCGGGTCAGGGCTACAGGTAATGGCCCAAGCTCCGTCTGGAACCTATCCGGTTCCATCAGGTGCTTGGGGCGGTACCAGCTTGGACCGTCTGGTCCCGCCTCCTCGCGGTGGGGGGGTAGCGCCAGGGAAGTCCAGCCGGAGACATGAGTGATCTGACCATGACAGGGGTGTGACAACCAAGTCCCCTATACCCAGATCACTCGTCCACTGCTCAGATACAAAAACAAGGTCCAGTGTGTGGCCACCTTCGTGTGTGGGGCCCTGAATTAATTGGGTCAGGCCCATGGCTGTCATGGAAGCCATGAACTCCCGAGCCACCTCAGATGCTGCTCCCGTCGACGGCAGGTTGAAATCCCCCATAACCAAAAGCTTGGGGATCTCAACCGCCGTCTCCGAGATTAGCTCGAGGAGCTTGGGCAGGGCCGCTGATGTATAGCGAGGAGCCAAGTATACAATCAGCAAACCCACCTGCCTCCCTGGGCCCCATTTCACACCAAGGGACTCACACCCGGATATCTGAGGAACAGTGAACTCCCTCGGCTCTAGACCTTCCCGTATAACTACCGCCACCCCACCACCCTTACCCAGGGCCCGAGGCTGATGGAATGCACGGAAACCTGGTGGGCACATTTCCACGAGGGGTAAACCACCCTCGTGGCCCAACCAGGTCTCCGTTATCCCTGCAAGGTCCAGCTCCCCCTCAGAGATCAACTCATTAATGAGGGGGGCCTTGTTGGTTACGGACCTTGCATTGCAAAGCATCAGCCGCAGGCCCCGGCTCTGTAGTTCCTGACCACCTAGGTTGCGGGGGTTGGTACAAACGACCGGGCGTAGCCAGCAGCCACGGTCTCCCAACCGACCTTGTGATCTTCTCTTGTCCTCGCATCCCCCCCTCCCAGCGACCGTTGTAATCAAACAACCCCCTGTTGGAATAACTTGTTCCTTCTCCCCCCCCACTCCGCTCACTTCCTTCCCGGACTCACCTGCCCGTCCGGCACTGGCACTGGCTCCTCTCCCGGCCTGGTTATCCCACCCCCCCTCCCTGGAACCCCTTAATAACAATAAAAAACATTTAGATAAAAAGCCCCTCAGCCTCCGTTTCTTCCACCTCTCGGGGTTCACAAACCCGTCATCAAGGCAGGCCCTTGAAAGCGCCAAGGGCCGTACCTGCGAGAGAGGGGCCTCTCGCAGGCGGAGCAGGTCTAGCCTTGAGTAGATTGATAAAATATTAAAACCCAATTGGGTAAGGGTGCAGATGGTAAAAGTTAATAATTAATAGCCGGAGGCTGAGATGTTACTGGGGAGCTGGAGGGAAAAATGCTCCAAATATTTCCAGGACGTGAAGGTGAAGCAGGTGGAGATATCATAAAAATGAGGTGACAGTCCAAGGTGGATTGAAAATAGATGTAGTACAGATGTGGGTTCCTTAGTGAATGAGGGGTGGCCTTCTAAGCCCAGCTGTTCTTGGTCTTAGTCTGGGCAGTCAGTTGGGCTCATCCATGGCCCTAACACGGGTCTCCAGTGACCTCTAAGGTTCCAGGTCATCCCCAACCATTATTTAAGGTCTTCTTCTTTCTACTGGTTCCCCAGCATCCTCACCTTGACCCCCCCCCCCATCCGGGGTCTCAGTTCTCAGTTCTCTTAACATTTGCAGCAATTTGGGAAAAGCTTCCAAAATTATCAAGATTATCAAGACACCAGAGCAAGTTCCCAGGAGCATGGGAGCAGCCAGGATATGGCCAGCTGTTATGGGGGAGTCCCTAGGAGTCCCTGGCTGCGGTTCTTTCCACACACCCAATACCGCAGCCATCTCCCAGTGCCGCTCCCTGCTGCCTCCCCATTCTGCTCACCACTCGATGTCCTCTGGTGTCTTTTAGCGTTGTAGGGCGGCTCCAGAACTTCCATTGCCTCCCCATCCTCTCTGGTGCCGCTGGCTTGCCTTTTCTGGTGCTGTCTTGCCTTTTCCCCTTTCCTCTTTCAAATTTCGCGCCGCGCTTCCCCCGCCGCCGCCGCACTGCCGCCGCCGCCATTGCCTCACAGCTTCCTTCCTCAGCTCCTCAGCTCCGCTCCGCTCTTTTTTGCCTCCAAGCTTCTCCGACCACCCCTGGTGGACTAAAATAAGCCCCAAACATGCCAGGGTGGTCGGGCTATCCAAATCTCAGCTCCCCGATGCCATGGGGGCTGGCGGCAACCTCCTACCCCTATTGGGCGCTCCACGGTAAGCTAGGAGCTCAAACAGGCGACCGCCATCACCGGAAGCTCCTCCTCCTTCTTGGGTTGGAAGCCGCGGAAAAAGCCAGGATGGGATGGCGGCGGAGGTGCCCTGGCTCCGTAATGAGAGCTGGGCCATGCATCGTGAAGCTGGGAGGTTGGTCAACGAGAATGGAACAGCTGCTCACACAACCCCCCTCTCCAGCCGTGCAGGGCGCCATTCACTGGCATTTGGAAGGCGCCAAGCCGCGGGAGCCGGGTGGCAGCAAACAGGCCAGGCACTCACACGGCTTGCCGATACCCCTAGGTCAGTGAATGGCGCTGTGCCCGGCTGCAAAGGGGTTTGCCAGGTGGCTGTTCATGAGCGTGGTCACTTCATGGCTGTTGTGGTGCACTGCTGTGACAGTGCAACACAGCTATTTGTCCATGAGGCTGTGCCCAGCTCTTTGGGAGCTTAAGAGAGCAGCAGCCCGGCAACCCCCCTCTTCAGCTGGGCACAGCACTGCTCACCAACCTAGCGGTATTCCGAAGGCGCCAAGCAATGTGATCACCTTTGCCTCCTCCCAGGTTCCCACGGCTTGGCACCTTCGGGATACTGCTATGTTAGTGAGCGGCGCTCTGCCTGGCCGGAGGTGGGGGGGTTGTCCAGGGGGCTTATATGCGGGGGGGGGGGTGTTATATTTTTGCCCAACAAAAAAATGTGGCATGGCTGTATTATGAGGATTTTCGGGGACACACGGTATGTGCTAGTCGTTCCCAACTCTAGGGGTCGGTGCTCATCTCTGTTTCAAAGACAAAGAGCCAGCGCTGTCCGAAGATGTCTCCGTGGTCATGTGCCGGCATGACTAAACACCAAAGGCACACAGAACGCTGTTACTTTCCCACTAAAGGTGGTCCCTATTTTTCTACTTGCATTTTTACATGCTTTCGAACTGCTAGGTTGGCAGAAGCTGGGACAAGTAATGGGAGCTCACTCCATTATGCGGCACTAGGGATTCAAGACGCCGAACTTTCTGATCAACAAGCTCAGTGTCCATAGATAATACACATGACAACTCAAGAGTAGCTTGTTTACCATCAATTTTAAGCAAAGAAGAAGCTATTTTTAAATGTTATTAAGAAATAATTGTTCTCTAATAGTTACCAAATAAGATAGTGTATTTCGGTTAGGTACGTCTCTTCAATACTTTGCTACACTCCTTAAATTGTTTATTCACTGTATATCTTAGACATTGCTTTAAACACAAAAATGTCTACTCCAATGCATTGTTTTAATTCTCTTTTAAAACACAGATCATGATTTGAGTAAGACAGTTCCATTTACATGGATATGCTTTGGACAAACATTGAATTTTTAAAAGAAAAATTTACATTCTGATTTAATCTACTGTAAATCCAACAATATTGAATGTCCAGACTTTATACTCCTTGTATACACACTGCAGCTTTAAATAATTGCTAAAAGCATTTTAACCAATTCTTTCATGGTTTTAACGTAATATCTTTTTCTAATTCAACAATGAACCAAATACTTAAAAACATGGTGTAAATACCTGTTTGGAATAAGTTTGTTCCAGCAATTGTCTCTCTCTTCATTGCAATATGGGAGGCTGTTAATAATATTGTATATAGGAATTACTTCTATCTCCCCTATCCTGTAAGTGGCCCAGTGGGAATTTTATTTATTGTGGCAAAATAAATTGCAGGAACAACAGCCATGTCATTATCATTTCTGAAACATATTATTGGATGGACTCTGTCTCTATAAATAACTAACCATATATTACAGATGCAACAGTTTTCAGAAGCATTTATTTACCAATGTATTAAAGTGTCTATATTTTTAGGAAACTCTGTAAGTTGCATGTGTGATTCTAACACTGGAAATAACCCACGTCAGCCTTATTTCAGCCCCAATTACTTTATCTGTGACTCTGACACAACTATGAATGTGAAAGTTGGACTTTAGAGAAGATAGAAAGAATATTGATTTTTTTTAACATTGGTATTAGAGAAGACTCTTGATACTGTAAACAACTAAGACAACAATAGATCTCACCTAAGGCACAAATGATACTCAAATTATCCTACTTTGGATACATTGTGGAAAAAGCTAAGAAAAATGAAAAGAAAGAGGACAGGCAGCAATGCAGATGGACTCAGTTACAATGGCAATGATTGTACCATTGGGAGACTTACCAGAACAGGTTAGAGATAGATTGTTATCTTTATTTCTAATCTCCCTATATGGTTGGCTGGGCATCAAAAATGATGGCACAAAAACCAATCCATTCAAACAGGTTTAAATTTGAGGTTTTCTGCATGTAAAGCATATTCTGAATGACATATGCTACTGAAATCAAGAATTTAACATAATTAAATACACCATCAACAATTTGAAGAAAGACTTTTACAAAGGCAACAGGGCAGTGATGGCAATAGCATATTTCAAAGAAGAAACTACAAATCGCTAACCAATGGCACCACCATGTAAAAGTTCACAATTTTCCTTGTTTTTCACAGTGTGCAATGCTCTGGACACAATTAACTGTTTCAGGTCCCCCCCCCCCCATTCCTATAGACACACATTTCCCTGATCTTGGAGAATATTGAACGGTAATATCGAACTGCAAACTAGGGCATACAAAACTTTGCTAGACCATTTCGTGAATACAGTTCATCTGTCTGGAACCCACACTGCATATCAGACATTAACACAATCGAGCAAGTCCAGAGATATTTCATGAAGAGTCCTCCGCTCCTCTGCTCCCAACATAATACTTTACACCACCAGGCTCAAAATTTTGGGCTTAGACAACTTAGAACTTTGCCATCTTCGATCCGACCTAAGCGTAGCACATAAAATTGTCTGCTACAATGTCCTACCAGTCAATCAATACTTCAGCTTCAACCACAACAACACAGGAGCACACAATGGATACAAACTTATGGTAAACCCTTCCAGACTCGATTGCAGAAAATACAACTTCAGCAACAGAGTGGTCAATGCCTGGAATGCACTACCTGATTTTGTGGTTTCTTCCCCAAACCCCCCAAAATTTAACTTTGGGCTGTTTACTGTCGACCTCACCCCATTCCTAAGAGGCCTTTAAGGGGCCTGCATAAGCGCACCAACGTGCCTACCGTTCCTGTCCTAATATTCCCTTGTATTCGTATCCATTTCATGTATTCATAATCATGTTTATACTTATATCTGTTATCTAATACATGCTTGATGAAATAAATAAATAAAATAAATAAATATTTTTTTAAAAAACACAGGCACAAATTTGCCTTCTGGATAAAAGGTGGCAGGTTGGATCCTTTCGAACCAGCTGTTTACAAAACCTCATTTTCTCTTCAGCAAAATGGGTTTCCGTGAACCACGGAGGATCCGGCGGCACAGGGGCCGAAGCCACAACACGCAGACCACAAGGCTTTTTTTTCCTTTGGGTTCCGCTTAACGACCGCTTTGGATACCTGACATTCCGCCGGACTTCCGCTTCCCAACCACCCCAATCCGGCCCCAAATCGCTTTACCTGCCCGGCCATCACAGGCTCCGCGCCGATCTCGATGCCGTATTTCAGCTCGCTGAGCTCATGCAGATTCAAGGTACCAAAGGACTCGCCCTGCCCCAGCACCGAAAACGCCGCAAAGAGCACAAAAAGGCCGTAGGGGGCCGACCACCGAGGCACCGCTGCCGCCATCTTGCTCTCACGGCTGCGTCCTGTTATTGCCCTGAGTGGCGGCGGCTTCGGTGACTCCTTCCGCCCGTTCTTTGGAACGCCACCCATCAATTCTTACGGTTCTGGGACGTGTCAGTTATCCCATTGAGGGTTTCCTATTGGCCATAGTAAAGGAAGTTGGCTACGACGGGGAGGGTCTCGGAAAAAAAAACCTAGAAAAACTGGATTGGGTCGATCCCCCAACCAATCACGACGGCGAGCGCCAGTACACGCTGCGGTTGAAAACGTCTGTTCAGTAACAATTGGCCAAAGTAAAGTCATCGTAGCAACCAATCAGGACGACGAGCGCTTACGGTCTCGGAAAAGCACAAGTGTTTGCTGCTATTTTATTTGAAAAATCCTTAATTTGCGTGCTATGCGACTTCTTATGTAAGAATCACGTCCACGAATATATTTATGCGTTGAAATTATCCGGAAAATTCCATCGCACATCGTAGGGCAAGAATACCCGCTAGTAATTAATCTGCATCATTTAAATTTGAACAAAAACTAGTGTGCTGGCTGTTAGTTGTAATTTTACTAAAAGGACATCTTGTGCGGTGTTGTGGTTTGGTAATTGTTTTATATAACAGCTGTACTGCATTATTACTCAGGTATTAATCCCTACTTACCAGATAGCAATCATACTGAAATTGGACATGCCTGCCAGCTACATAAATATGAGAACGGCTATGCAAGTACATTCTATAGGTTTCTCTGGGATTAAATATGCTCCAGAAGACACTTTCATTTTGCAGTTGCTCTGTTTTGGAAAAAAGTGCTTCAGGAGAACCCACCCGTTATTGAATTTTATATGTAACAGTTCCACTATTTTTTCCATCTCTTTTTGTGAGGGCGAGGGGCATTCATAAGGAGGAAAAGATGAAAGAGATGCAGAATGTTTTATGAATGGGAGCTGTAATAGTCAGCACAAGGAAACACACTTTAACAAATAACATATATTTTGACCAAGTTTAATTCCTAGTAGCCACATGACCCTGTGACTGAATTCTGACACTGGTGGGTACCACATTGAGCAAGACTGGTTGGAGTCTGTTACTTGTCTGACTCTGATCTCGTTGTCTGGCATAATTACTCAGCTCAGAGTCCCACTATATTGCTTCAATATACCCTTACAATGGTTTTTGCAGAAACCCCAATGAGTTTAATGAAATTTACTCACAAATAAGAGTGCATATAGTTTATCCTTAGCTGACATTAATTTTTGGTGTAGAAGTAGATTAAGGAGGCTACGGATACTATATTACTGAATCTACAGATACAGTGTTAGTAGTATTATCTGTAATTTTAAACCTAGTCAGGATGACTTTGAAGCAAGCAAAATTAAAATTAGATGCTTGCATGATTAGAATTCAGGGCTTCTTAAATAACAACTACTGAATAAGCCAAATTCTCTATTTAAAATTAAACAGAATTTCATAGTCTAAAATTTAACAAACTTAACGAATTTGCATATGGGGGGTCAATTCAGAATCCAAGCTAGGTTTATTTGTATAAAATAACAATTTTTATTACCTCGGTTTTCACTTGTTCGCTGGTATCGAAGATATTAGGACAATGACTGATCTCCGCTCCTTCCGCACGAAACTCAAGACCCACCTGTTCCAACTAGCCGGCCTGGCTTAATTAGAACTCTCCAACCTCCCTGGCAATTTTAAACTGTAAATTTAAATCTTTTGGGTATTTTAATTGTTTTAATTGTTGTAATTTTACTGTTATTTATCTTAACTGTGGCTTTTATTTCTATTTGAATTGTTAAATGTTGATGTATTTACCTCCTCCATGCCACACGCCTATATATTTGATTGTACGTCGCCCCGAGTCCCTTCGTGGAGAGGGTGCGACTGATAAATTGAATAAAATAAATAAAAATAAATAAATACATTTCCAGCAGTACTAGATTTAACTTTTGTTTTATTATTGTTAATGACTGATATATTTTTCTAAATAATGCATTTTACTTACCCATGATTTAATTGTAAGAACCAATAATAGCAAATGCAAAACAACAACAAAATAAGACACTAACATAGTAGGAAAGACTGGAAATTGAATCATTGCAATTGGATTTTTTTTTTTTGAAATACAACTCCTCAACTTACAACAGTTCATTTTGTAACCATTCAAAGTTACAACAACACTGAAAAAGTGACTTATGGCTGTTTTTCACACTTATGACCGTTGCTGTATCCTCATGGTCACACGATCAAAATCCAGATGCTTGGCAACTGATTTATATTTATGGCGGTTGCAGTGTCCTGGGGTCATGTGCACAGCTTTTGTTCAGCCATGGTGGCACAGTAGTTAGAATGCAGTACTACAGGATACTTCTGCTGACTTCCGGCTGCCAGCAGTTCGGCAGTTCAATTCCCACCAGCTCAAGGTTGACTAGGCCTTTCACCCTTCCAAAGCCAGTAAAATGAGAATCCAGACTATTGTGGGCAATACACTGACTCTGTAACCCACTTAGAAAGGGATGTAAAGCACTGTGAAGCAGTATGTAAGTCTAAGTGCCTTTTGCTATTTTGTTACCACCTGACAAGCAAAGTCAATGAGAAAGCCAGATTCACTTAACATCCATGTTACTATCTTAACAACTGCAATGATTTAGTTAACAACTGGGGTTAGAAATGTCACAAAGCGGGGCAAAATGCACTTAAAAGATGTCTCACTTAATTTTGGGCTCAATTATGGTCATAAGAAAGGGACACTGAGCTTGCCGATCAGAAAGGTCAGCAGTTTGGCAGTTCGAATCCCTAGTGCCCATTGAGCTCCTGTTACTTGTCCCAGCTTCTGCCAACCTAGCAGTTCGAAAGCAAGTTTAGTCGTGTCGGCTACATGACCATGGAGACATCTTCAGACAGTGCTGGCTCTTTGGCTTTGAAACCGAGATGAGTACTGCCCCCTAGAGCTGGGAACGACTAGCACATATGTGCGAGGGGAACCTTTACCTTTATGGTCATAAGTCGGGGCTACCAGTATTTTGCTGTTTATCCAAGTAGCTTCTTTTAAATGTTTCAAACAAACTAACTAACAAAAAAAGAAATCCAGTTGCCATGACTCAACTTCTAGACAACTCTGTCTGGATGACTGAGAATCTTCATTGACATATAGTAAGAAAGAAAAAAGAAAGAAAAACCTAGAAATTGACCAAGGGAGTTATAAATCATTTAGAAAGCAATAAATAAACCTGGGTACATTTAGAGTATTAAGCCTTGAACTTTCTTATAGCAATCACAATCAAACAATATTTGACAAGCTTCCTGGATATTTCTGCACACTGAACTGTAGGCAAGTATAAAGCATTCTGTCTGCTGGTTAATCAGGAAAAAATATGGATAAAAAGGAGGACCACCTCACTGGAAGGTGTGGCAAACAGAGTAATTGTACAGATATGATTGTACAATTGCACTGAAAATTGTACAATTTTACACACATAAAAGAATAGGAACAATTGCACAGATATATAAGAATAGTTCCTATTCTTATCTATCTACCTGTTTCTAGTGCTTGCTAAATTAAAAAAAAAATGAAGAGAGCCAGTTTGGAAATTGCAATTAGCCACCCAGCCAAAAGGGAGCACTCTTTGGTCAGAGACCCTGCTGAGTTTGTAGGTTTTGGATTATGAACCAAGACTAAGGCCTCAGAAGCAAAGAACCCCTTTGTTTAGGAAATGGGGAAATCTCAGATAGAGGGAGGAAGTCTCTGATGTTCTAAAAAGAGATTTTCTTCATTTGAATAGGCTGGCGCCTTTTGCAATCTTTCTAATTTCTAATTTGCAATCTTTCTAATTTCAACCTTGGTCTTAAATATCTTTAAGTGTTGTAGGAAGTTAGCACCCACCCCTCTCCTAGAAGAATGAAAATAATAAAAAGGCAGCACATTATGTTTCCCTGGATGAGAAAAAGAGAAACATGTTTTAAAGACAAAGCAGCTCCCTGCAGCTCCCTACCCACCCGCCCCACTTCAGCTCCAGGGTAATGGGATTAAGACATGGTCCTCAGGACATGATAGATAGGATTAGCCCTCTACCCATCTCCCCACATGGCACCTGGGAAGATTACATCATCCAGCAAGGCTCAACCAAACCTGGGACTCAGGACAGCCTACAGAGTTGCCCCTGCATGGCCCCATGGGAGTCTGACCACCAGTCAGAATACAAGCTGAAATTCAAAAGCCCAGAGAGGGTGTAAAACTCAGGCATCTCAGCATCTCTTCCTTTTTTTTTCTCCTTCACCCAACATCTTCAAGCATGTGATCCTTTCCTTCATTAAAAATCATCTTTCCAATCAGCCTCCATGAATCCAGTGTCTTTTCCCCCGCTTGGAACTAAACCCAGAAGGACATTTCTTCCAACAGTGTAATTTCCAATCTTTTAACATGCCTGAAAAACGGGAGAAAATTGAATGGCTGAACACTGAATGATGGGGAGAGGAGGGTTTGATTATCTTTCTGTAGCAGAAAACCAGATCTTGTCTACTCCCCGTGTCAACCTTAGGAAGGACGCAAGGGCAAACTTCTAAAATCTTGCCAAGAAAACTGTGGAGACCTGGCCAGAAAATTGCCAAGAGTCAAAACTGACTCCAAGGCGCGCGCGCGCACACACACACACACACACACACACACAAATCAAATCAAATTAATTTACAGGTTCCCTAGTGCCTGTTAGCATTCTCCTTAGAGTTTGCCATGTTACCCATCTCATCTAATTAACGTTGAGATTTGTTTTAAGCTGTAGGAAATTAAAATTAACCCCTCTCCTAGAAAAATGAAATATCCTGGGAAATATTGAAAAGGCAGAATATTATATTTCCCTGGATAAGAAATGGAGAAACATGTTTTTAGACAGGAAACAGACTCACTCTTAATAGCCCCACCTTTGTCAATGAGCCATCAAAGCCTGAGCTAGTCTGCTCTGCATAACAAAGATAGGATTAGCCATCTACAGAAACTCACCACAAGGCACCTGGGAAAATTACATCAGCCAGCAAGGCAACCAAACTTGGACTCAAAGCACAGCCTAAAGAGTTGTCCCTGCATGGCTCCATGAGAGTCTGACAGCCAGTTAGAATACAAGCTCAGGTTCAAAGCCCAGAGAGGACATAAAACCTGGGACTTTCAGCATCTCTTCCACTTTTTCTTGTTCATTCAACATCTGGAAGCATGTGATCCCCCTTTTCTGTTCAAGAGCTCAAGCCATGTGATCCTGTCCACCATTAAACCATCTTTCCAGGCAGCCTCCATGTTTCCAGTGTTTTTTCCCCCACTTGGAACTGAACCCAGAAGGACATTTCTTCCAACAAAGCTTTTAAAAAACAGGAAATTGACATATTGCGAAATGAGTGGTCACCTTCCAGACTTTGGACAAATCAGTTGATTTGGTGGCGAATGAGAACAAGGTCTTAGAAGATAATAGGATGGGCCTCCTCTAGACAAAAGGGGTTGCAGCAAACATTGGTGTTGTCAGAATGATATGAATCATTATCATGCAACAGCAGTCATTGTGTACTTATTTCTCAATATATGACACCGGGATGAAAACCACAGTATTTGCATGATGATATCAGATTTCCCCTCCTCCCCACTTTGCTCCTCCAAAGAACACCCACACCTCCAGCTTATCAAGATCAATCTTTTCAGCCTGGTGTTGGAGAAAAACCTTTTAGAGGGAACTGCAGAATTTCCATCCCATTGGTGATGTGCAAATTCCCCCTCCGTTCTCAAGCCGAGGTTCATTTTGTCTACTGAAATGGGACAGTAGGGAATAGCCTCTAAACATTTTGTGATGGGTTTGCAAAGTCAGGTCAAGCACGGGTGGCCATATTCCATCAACAAAATTATACAAAGTACAGGAAATGGTGTATTTGTAATCATGGAACAGGGGAAAAAGAAGTCTATAGATATGATTACAAGTTAATTATAAAAAGACAAAGTTAATGAAAGCTTCTGGTAGCCATACGTAGCTGCTAAACCACAGCTTCAGCTGAGCCTGCTGCTCTGGTCAACTTCCCCTTGAAATCAAACCACAAATGTAATATAGGAACTACTATTCTAATGTACCTACTTCAGGGCTGAGATTCTATCGATTGGGACCAGTTTGGGCGAACTGGTAGTTCCAGAAAGCAGTGGAGAGCCAACCAGTTCAGGCCCGCCTGCCCGCCCCTGCTCCATACCTGATTTTATCCAGAAACAGTGAACTGTGCATGCATGTGCAACATGCATGTGCAACGTGCGCACGTGAGATCGTTGCTGCCACTGCTGAGTAATAAGCTGTTTGTCGGAGCAATGGGTAGCTGTGTACATGCACCCAAAGCAAACTAGTTATTACACCGGTAGGATCCCACCCCTGACCTACTTGCTTCTAAAGCTTGCTAAATATTTACTGATGTAAATTAATATTCAAATGGATTAAATTCTTTCACATTGGATTTTAATAACAATCAATATGTCTAGGTGATTTTAATATGCATTTATGCTGATTTCTAACTTTCACGTATTCAAAAAAAAAAAGTTTTTGCATTTGATGTAATTCCTTTGTGCCTAGCGTAGAACTAACCACGACACCAAAGAGGCTTTCATTAAAGAGACTGCAGAGGATTAATTTCATCAATTTTTCTTTAGCTAAATTGATGTGTTGCAGCTAACCATGTCCAGGGTTTTGTACAAGGGGCAAGTGTAAGAGGTCACAATGTAGACATTTTATGAGACCCCAGCGCGCATATGCATGTGACCCCAGTGTGCATGTGCACCCGGCCAGTACAACCCCCCTACTTTTGACGTAGTTTTTTCACCCTCCCTAGGCTCCAGAGGCTTTCTAGTCACTTCCGGTTTGCTCATAGGGCTGTTTTTTGCCCTACGGAGCTTTCAGGGAAACCTCCTGAAGGCTCCAAAGGGTGAAAAACGGCCCTACGAGCAACCTGGAAGTCCATTCCCGAACTTCCAGTTTGCCCATAGGACCAGTTTTTCATGCTTTGGAGGCTTCAAGGAAGCCTCTGGAGGGCAAAAAACCGCCTCAAAAGAAGGCCGAGTCAGCTGGCCAGTGCACGCATGTGCGCTGCCCTAACAAATGGCGTGCCATAGGTTTGCCATCACGGTATACCATACCATTATAATACTATGATGCCTAGTGATAGCAAAGTCCTATCAATTTCATTTCTGATTAATTGTACATATGGGCAATGTAATAGTCAATACAATATTTAGAATCTTTTCCTGGATTTTTTCTGCACAATATTGAAATAGCTTTTAGGCATGGGTATATGTGAATTAAGAATTTAAAAATGAGATTTTCTTATCACATATTTGTTTTTTCTGGAAAATGAACAGTGAGGGGACGACGACTGGGTAGATATTACAGGTTTTCAGGGTTAAGATATAGTCTCCCTAAGTATACACATCTATGTAGTTTCCTTGGCATTAATTTCCTAGTCAATTTTATAGCACTGGATAATCTCTTACTCAATTACTAATCAGGTCTGACTCTTTTTAGCTTTTTATGATCAGTTGAGGTATCTGCATCTGTGGCTCTCCCTTTTTTTCACACAGTTTTTCCCCTATTTTGTTCCCCTACCACAAACAAAATTGATTTGTTGCATAATAGATTTTTGATCCACAGTGGTGAGAAGAGCTTTCTGTTTACATATGCTTGAATCCAACTTTTCAAGGATTTCCTCACTCTGTGTTGCATAATTTGAAAAGATCCTCAAAGTTGAATTTAGGTTCAAAATGAGTGGAAAAT
The DNA here is from genome assembly GCF_964273705.1 of Natrix helvetica. Lineage (NCBI taxonomy): Eukaryota > Metazoa > Chordata > Lepidosauria > Squamata > Natricidae > Natrix > Natrix helvetica. Next base: position 211,248,501 of record NC_138548.1, on the reverse strand, counting down.
CTTTAGGCAATCTTTGTTCTTAGATAAGAAAAAGTGTATCCCTCCCTCAAAAAAATATTTTTTCTCAGAGGATTGTGGAAATGAGTGTTAAACTAATCCTTTTGAAGCTCTGCATAATGAGGTTCACAGATACAGTTTTCTTCATACATAAACAGACAGATTCAGACCAACTTGAGATATAATTTTTCCCTGCAAAGTTTTGTAAATCAAATCATTATTGTTGCAGTATCATCATGATGTTGGAATAAAAATCCGGTCTGGTTCCAAGGTGGGAGAAAGATGCTGGAAATAAAATGGAGGCTGGCTGCAAGGAAAGAAGGCCTCTTGATTATTTGTTTTTCCAAAAACGTCAGTGAAAGCAGCATGTTTATGGGTGGCTTGCAAAATGGGGTTGAACTTTCAAAATTATTTCTAAAAGGCATATGAACATAGACTTGCTATATTCGTGCTTAATATGAACATTGATAAGGTTGCAAAGTGCAAGGAATTATTTTGTAATAGAAAAAATGTTTATATCTTTCAGCTAATACTAAATTTCTATTGCATTATTATTGATTGTTATTTGAGTATTTTTAAAAAAGGTGGGGAAGATGAAAAGAGAAAAAGATACCTGCTTGGAAAATAGGTATTTATCTCTAACTTTCCCCTTCTAGACTCTGACCAATTTACAGTATTTATAAACATTTAAACTTCTTTAAAAAAATCATACCATAATTTACCTTGTTGCATGATGTATTGTTTGTTCATGTATTTATTAAATTTATATGCCATTTAGTTCACTACCAAAGAGACTCTGGGAGGCTTACAATACAATAAAAGCAAAAATATGGAAGCCGTTCTTGTTTCAATTTAGGTAGGCTTCTGTTGTGGATATGTGCTCCAAATGTATTCCCAATCAGAAACAGTCAGTATTGTAACTTTCTTCCTACTATGTATTCTGGGATTATACCTAGTTATAATTTTTAACAAGTGATTTCATTTAACGTTTTCTCAGCCTTAAGTAACGAAAGAGGATGAAAATGCTGTAGATTCTACAATTTGTAGATAGAACCTCAGAATATGAATCCTGATTTTTGATGGGCATTGCATTCTTCCAGAATATTAATTCCATTTCTGATCCAGAATGTAAATTCTAGGGCCTTCATGCACTTGCTGAGTGACCTTTTAAAGACAGGTGACATGCCTCTTTCTCTTTGTTGCCACTAAAATGCTGACAGAGCCAGCCTAAGTTCCCTGCTGTGTTTGTGTGTGTGTGTGTGTGTGTGTGTGTGTGTGTGTGTGTGTGTGTGTGTGTGACATTGACCGGACACACAATGCCTTTGTTATAATTCTCTCTTTGTCCTTTCATTTCTACTCAAAAAACTGAAAGGGCAGCTTTTTTCGTTAGAACAAGAGGAACATGATCTCCACTGATACGAATGTACATAGTACTCCAATACTCATCATTCTTTTTCAGTTTAAAATAGTGATGTATTCAAAAAGTAAATCTATCACAACTTAGAATCATAACTCCCCCGCAGGGCACATCTATGATCCCAAATAAATATTTATATTGGCTCTTTAATTAATAGAAAACATGGTTTCTTTCATTTTCTTTTTAAAAAGTGAGAACTAAAAGTCCACAATCATTATCATGTAAATATCTTAAATTAGGTTTTTTTTAATATTAAGCATATTCCTAAAGGGACACTATATATCCTCAGATGTCTTAAAATACAAATGTTTTAATTAGCGTCATTGCAACATTCAATGACTTGGTGCTCACAGAGAATTGTTCATTTTTGGGGATCTTTAAAAAGTGTCTGTTCCTCTCTCAAAAAGCTAAAATCAACATCTCATAATATCTCATGTAAATATAAAGGCAAATGTTCCCCTTGCACATGTGTGCTAGTTGTTCCCAACTCTAGGTGGTGGTGCTCATCTCTGTTTCTCAGCCAGAGCCAGAGATGTCCGAAGACGTCTCTGTGGTCATGTGGCCAGCATGACTAAACACGAAAGTGCACGGAACACTGTTATTTTTTCTACTTGCATTTTTTACATGCTTTCGGACTGCTAGGTTGGGAGAAGCTGGGACAAGGGGGATTACATGGGGGATTCAAACTGCCGAACTGCCGACCTTTCTGATCGACAAGCTTAGCATCTTAGCCACTGAGCCACCATGTCCAGTGGTGGGATTCAAATAATTTAACAACTGGTTCTTTGCCCTAATGATTTCTTTCAACAACCACTTCACCAAACTGCTCAGAAAGTTAACAACCGGTTGTCCTGAAGTGGTGCGAACTTCCTGAATCCCACCACTGACCCTTATGTAAATATATATAAACATATATACCTGTTGAAATTATATATGTATATGTATATGTATATGTATATGTATATGTATATGTATATGTATATGTATATTTATATTTGTTTTCGTAGATTTTCACGGGTGTAGGTATGCTGGTTTTGTTGTATTCGGGTCTTTTCCTGTGTAAGATTGAGATTGTCTTGGCAACGTTTCGGCAAGAAACGTTGCCATCCTCAGGCTGCTGTCTTTGGCTTAAAATGCGAACGGAGCTGCCGTCTTTCTGTAAATCTTGGTGGGAGGGGATGGGGTGCTGGCTTTGTTTCAGTAAGTGGAATGATTGGTTGTGTGGTTGTATCAAGATTGGTAGATTGGTGCTGATTGGTGCTGGCTGTGTGTGCATTGTTGTTTTGTATTGTAACGGCCTGGGTGGTGGGTGGGGCTTCGTTTGTTGACTAGGGCTGGTTTCCAGATGTTTGGTAGGCGGGAGGTATCATCACGTTTATTCATGACCCCACCCACCACCCAGGCCGTACATACATACATACATACATACATACATACATACATACATACATACATACATATAATTTCAACAGGTATCAATATACATTATACAAGTGTGAATAACTGCAACCCCCTTTCTTTTAAATCCTGCATTCTATACCTCCATCCCCAGTACAGGCGAATAGACATTTATGAGACTTTCAAATATTTGAGTATTTGATAAATGACCTAGATCAGAGGTGGTATTCAGCAGGTTCTGACGGGTCCCAGCTGATTGGGAGGAAATGGGGATTTTGCAGTAATCTTCCCCTGCCGCACCACAAACCACTCCCACCAATCCACGCCACACCCACTAAGCCACACCCACAGAATCGATAGTAAAAAAGATTTGAATCCCACCACTGACCTAAGTGATAAATAACCTACCCTGTCCTGTAATCATAATTATATAAATTGTTTGTATGTGTTCCTGCCATGAACACAATTAATACTTACAGATTGTTTCAAACTACTTTGTGGAATTGTTTATATCCCAAAATGCCATTATGCTTTCTTCATTAATATGTTAGCCCAGAGGTGATGCTATAGATATATAGATAAAGATATACACACTGATGTCTTGGAAATAAAAGGTGCTGAGTTTTGGAGGAGGCATAGTGCACTGAAGTTATCTCTACCGAAGCAGTCAATGACCAAAGAACTGATCTACTCTACAGTTCTTCAAAACTTCTGCAGACAAGAAACGGACAGGAGAGTGTCCACATGTGCTCCAGATGGCTGCTCCTCTCACAGGACAGCACTTTGCAGGTATGAGTGCTGGGAGATCGAGCTATTAGCCACTTTGCTGTCACTATGATGGAACCTTTTAAAGTTTGCAATCCTCATTTTCAGAAATTGCCTATTAATTATCTTAAAACTATTTAGAGCTCTTCGGAATGACAAGTTTGAAAAGTCACTGGGTGAGTTTAATTATAAGCTTAAGAACTTAAAGAATTTAAAATAAACCACAAAAAGTTAAATGAGATTTTCACCTAAGAAAGTTATAAATGGATTAAGTTAAATTTGGAGTATTGACTTTTTCTGTAAGATTTTAGAATTAACTGTAAAAATATAGCTTCTCATGGGAACCAGACTTATTTTTGTGATCAGGTTCATAATATAGACAAGTGACTTTATGATTTTATGCACTAGATGCTAGAGGGAACTAAAGATTCTAAACAGAAGGGGGGAAATACAAGCCAGTACAAAAGGACACAAGATGCAATAACCTTAAATGTCCTTTAATGTAATATTAAAGGAGATCTTTGAAAAATGGAGCCAGAAATGATCAGCTACAGCATCCACAGTGCCAGTTATAATGTGACTGTATGGATAAACTATGTCCAAATGATGTTAGTGAGGGAACGACAAAACAGAGAAAGTACCAAAATTGAAATCACAAATGACAGAAGGAGAGAATAATTGGAAAAGGATGCTTGACATTACAGTATACAAAATAAATTGCCTGAGGTTTTAAAAATTAATAGGGAAGTACAGATGACAACCAAGAGAATGATGACCTGAAAAATGTTTTTTTTTTATTGGATCCACAAAAGAGGCTGGTCATAGCTTTGAAAAGAAATCTATGTGATGGGATAAAGAAGAATTGAAATCAAATTCTATGCTAGCATTTGAGTGAATTGGAGATTAAAGTTGGTTTATATAATGAAGATTAAAATAAGATGTTAAGAAAATGTTCTGGCAACCCTTTATGGATTCCCCCCTCCCCCCCAATAGTATTGAAAAGACTGATTGGGCTATCATAACACTCAACATTTTGTTGTTGCTGTTGTTGTTCTAGTCTGGCATATTAGACAAACATTCTGGTAAGTAAGTTTATATAATATTTGTTAGATGTTAGTTTCCACTCCAGTCCTCTGTTTAGGCGGGAACAGAGGTTCAATTTCATTGGTTGAGAGGTCTGACAGCTCCCTATAAAAGGAGAGCTGTCAGACCTAACAGTTGCTGGATTGTACATACTTGACTGTTGTAATAAAGAGCTGTTGTTGCATTAAACCCGAGTCTGCCTTCTCATTGCCCTATCTAACAATATTGATTACAATTGTAGCTAAGTGCTTCGGTATTTTGTATTTTTTAAAAAATTCTACTTTGATGAAACTTGTGCCTCAATCAAGGCAATTAGATATTATTTGAAACTACAAAGAGCTTCTTAAAAGTATAACAGTAGAATACATTAGAGAAAAGATGATATAGCAAATCTATTGCTGAAGAGCAAATCTATTCAGTCTCCTCTAATCTAATCCATAACATTGTTACAAATTAATACAGTTAAATGGTGGTAAACTCCCATGAGAATGATACATTGAAAACCAAGACAGTGAAAAAAAAAGTTACTATTTATTAATTCACTGAACAACCTGTGCCCCTTTGAGTCATCATTTCAGAAACATTTCCTTCCTTAAACCGTGGAACAAAATGACCACAGATGTGCAAAACAACAATAAGAGCAAGAGAAACCTGGACTTCATGTCAATTTCCCCAACTAGTTTCATCATCAGAAATTGGCAGGGAACACCAGAAGCCTTCCTTCCTTCCTCCCTGTTCTTTCTCTTCCCTTTACAGCAGGCAGATAAATGGCTGCTGCTGATTGGGGGAAGGGAGCAAGCCGGGACTGCAGGATTGGCTGACAAACTGTCACAGGATGTTGAAGATAAGGATCAAGTGACTATAGCAGCCGCCAGTAGTATTAAAACAGCCACAATTTCAACAAATTTCATAACCTCTGGATTCCTGGATCACCAGTCATGTAAGTTAGCTCATTTGAGATACCTTGGTTCAAAAATTGTTGCCTAGTTAAAAGTCATGACAAGGCTTTTAGTAGTATATAGATATCTTAATTAATCACAAGGAAATGGGATGGATAATAAAAACAAAATGTCACAGCAAATGAGTAGGAGCTCATCCTCTTTATATTGAATGGAGTAAGGGCCACTTGGGGAGGATTTGAGGTGCCAGTTCCAAAGGCATCCATCATGATTATAACAAAAGGATAAAACATGGGCCATTGTGATGATATGAGGCAAAGGTCCCCTCATTTGGACTTGCAAAACATTCAAACCCACTAATGACATTTTTTTGTCACAACACACATTTCTATCATTTCTTCCCTTCTCCCCCCCCCAATTTACTCATGGACATCCAACACCACTCCTCATTTACTTGGCAATTGATGAGTTTAGGAGATCTATTCTATGCATTTTAGTCAAAGTACATGCCCATTACTGCATCGAAAAATGATTTCAAAATCACAGCATTTGGCAGTGAAAGCTTGTATCTGCTAATCTGGTATTTTGGGGGGACATTCATAGAAAATTATAAAGCTCCCTTCAGATTTCTTTGTAATGTAGTATCTAATATTGGTTTCTTCAGCTTGGTATTGATTGCCAATCCCCCCAAAAAACCCAATCTTTAATTCATCTTTTAAGTTTTCTCTACAGATCCTGAATTCATACTGTTGGAAGAAAATGGGCTCCCTTCTCCAGCTGGGAGAATGAATGAAAATGTCACTGAAGTAAAATAAAGAGGTGAAGCCAGCTGCTAGAAAGGAAGTACCTTTCTTCAAACTAAGAAGTAAAGTGAAACAGCACTAGGTTCTGGGACAGCTGGCAAATGGTCTGAAGAGTAGATGGGTTTTTATATGGTTTTTGGGCTTTGTGATTTAGACGTCCATGTTTGTTGTGAAATGCACTTTCATCTGTACAAAAGCATGTCTTTGAATTGTGGAAAGTTATCACCCAGCCCCCTCCCAGAAAAATGAAATATTCTAGGAAATGAATTGAAAAGGCAGAATATTTCTATGGATGTGAAAAGAAACATGTTTCAAAAAGACAAGGTAGCTCTTCCTGCAGCTTCCTGCCCCCACCTTTTGTCCATGAGCCATTAAAGCCTGAGCCAGTCCCTTTACATAATAAAAGAGTTCTCCGCTTCAGCTCCAGGTGGATGGAAATGAAGGCATGATAATATAAGCCTTTACTCAACTGACCACATGGCATCTGAGAACTCTGAGAATTCAACCAAACCTGGACTCAGCCTAGAGAGTTGCCCCTGCATGGGCCCATGTGAGTCTGACAACCAATCAGAATACATTTCTTACACAGGAACAGGAAACAGAGAGGTGGGACTGAACAGGTTATAAAAAGCCTAGCAAGCCCCTCCATCGGCCCTTTTATCTTCTTCTCCCCAACACTGAAGCATGTGCAGGGCCGGATTTAGATGAAAAGAGACCCTAGGCTATTCCACTTATGGGGCCCTTTCACCTCCCATTTTTAAGTTTGTAAATTACATGAGAGATAATAAAATACATCATTAGTGTGATATATATCAATATATTAAATGAAACATGTTGTAATTGGTACTAACCTTTATAAAAAATGTGGCACGGATAATAAATAAAAATAAAAGGCCCCTCTTGATCTTGAGGCCCTAGGCTGAAGCCTAGTTAGCCTATAGGAAAATCCGGCCCTGAGCATGTGATCACCTTCTCTGTTCAGGACTCAAGCCATGTGGTCCTGTCCACCATTAAAACCATCTTTCCAAGCAGCCTCCATGTCTCCAGTGTCTTTTCCCCCACTTGGAGTCGAACCCAGAAGGACATTTACTTCCTACAGAATATTTTAATTGTTGTTGCCTGACTCCTATTGTGGCTGAAAGGTCCTGTCCTATCTTGGAGCTAGGTGGTGAATGTAGATTTTAGGTCTCTTTGTCTCTCTGCTTTTAATCTGATCAATTCTAGCCTTCTGTAGAGACTGTGTAGCTGAAGGCGTTTGTTTATGAATGGAATAGTTTGTCCTGGTAAATTGAAACTAAATATTCATTCACAGGGGGCATCCACTTGAGTGGTTTTATTTCAGGGAAGCCTTTTCTCTTCCAGGGTGGGGGTGGGTGGGAGATCATTTTTTTGTTAATATGGAGCTTTCTTATATTAAAAGGAGAGGATTCTCCCTACAATACCCTAAGAGGGTGTTGAATAGCATAGCTTCCAACACTTCAGTGTAGTCTGTAACAGTTGTTCTCAAACATTTTGGTTTCAGGAACCCTCTTCAAAATAAAAGAGGACCCCAAAGATTTCTGGCTTATGTGGGTTATAGTATCAATATTTATTATATTAGAAATTAAAATGGATTTTGTTTAGAAATATTTCTTCATTTGACTTTGCGGATTACACTTTGAGAACTGCTAGTCTATAACAATGTTACAATAAGACCAGAGGTGTAGGCCAGAAGACTACCGTATTTTTCAGAGTATAAGACACATCTTTTTCCTGAAAAAAAGAGAGTGAAAATTTGGGCGCGTCTCATATACTGAATACAGCATTCTTGGCTTCCCAAAACCCCTCCCCAAGCATCCCATTTTTCACAAAAATGGATGTACAGAGGGTTTGGGAGGCCTGCAAAGTGCTCCTAGGGGCTTGGGAGGGCAAAATCAAGCAAAAAATGGGTCCATTTTTCACAAACACAGGGCTGATTTTGCCCTGCAAGGAGCACTCTGCAGGCCTTCCAAACTCTCTGCATGCCCCCCCTTTTTTTGCAAAAAACAGGCCCATTTTTGAGGAAAAGGGAGCATTTTTTGGTCTCCCCAGCCTCCAGGAGGACTCTACAGGCCTCCCACACGCTCTGCGTACCCCGTTTTTGGCCTCCCAAACCCTCCACGCATCACATTTTAGCCCTCCCCAGCCCCCAGGAGCAATTTGCAGTGCTCTCAAACTCTCTGCATGCCCCGTTTTTCCAAAAATGGAGCATGAAGAGGGTTTGGGAAGCCTGCAGAGTGCTCCTGGGGGCTGGGGAGGGCAAACACTTATTTTAAATTTACCTCTTCAAAATCTTGGTGTGTCTTATACTCTGATGCATCTTATAGTCTGAAAAATACAGTAGTTAGGTACAGAAACCCAATATGAAGAAGCCAAATTCCACACAGGATCCAGGAAAGATGAAATGTTCTTATTTCTGTCCAGAACCCTTGGGGCTTCACACTCAAGGAGTGCACTAGAATTCGGGTTCAGTTATTTGTATAGAAAGTATCACAAGAAACAAAAGGAAATTGCTGATTGGTAACAAAGTTACATGACAGCCACATATCTGCATCAAACAAAACTATCGCATAACACTTTATTAATTAGTTTTATTTCATTATCATAACCACTCATGACCACTGGAAGGAATGGAAACATTAAAATGGAAATTGACAGTGAAGAGATAGAATGAGATAATTCCTAGGATCACAGATCACTTGAGTTAGTGGTAAAAAGAAATTAGGCCTCCAAAGAAAGTACACAGTGATTGGACACCATCAAATCTGACACCATCCAGACATAGAACAACTCAAAGAAGTAGTGCAAGATCAGAAAATATGGAGAGACCTGGATGACGATGACTACTACTACTACCACTACTCCTCTTCCTCCTCCTCCTCCTCCTTCTCTTTCTCCTCCCCCTCCCCCTCCCCCTCCCCCTCCTCCTTTTCCTCCCCCCTCTTCCTCTTCTGATGTGTTTTTTACTTCTTCTTTTCCAGATGTGTTTTTTACTGTGCTAATCATAAACTTTGCTCACCAGATACTCCTAACCACTGCTTAAGCTAAATATCACAATACCTTCCTTAATTCCAGTAACAGGTTCATTGGTCTATGACGTGTTTGTGTTTGTTCTCTCTAGCTCTTGCTGGCAGGCATTTAAAAAAAAAAACATTACTTCTTACAGACAGAGGCACAACTAACAATTCTGACTGAAGTTAATCCATAGCTTACAAAAGCTTTTAATTATTAATAAGCAATAAAAATTAGGCAAATTTCCACTTGTCCTACAGTGGGGGAAGATTAGAAAATTCTTTTTTAAAAAACAATTTGTATTTATTTTTGAACAAACATTAAAAAAAAACCATCTTCCATTACAAATTGTAGAAAGCGTGTCAGTTGGTTACAGTATTTCCATGCATCTCTTCCATAGTCACCCCGATTTTCATATCAAAGCGCATATTTTAAATTCACCTATATTCATGTATATCACGATTATTATATATATCTCAACCTTAATATGACTATTATTGTTTTTACATCCTTTTATATAAAATATTCAAAATCTAGAATAGGATTATATGATAACATTATATTAAATCATCCTAAAATCATCCAATCAAAATACATCTTTTTTAAAAAGAATTTTATTGGTTTTTAAACATTTATGGGGAAAGGTAAAAGGATACATAGAAAATTTTGGCAGCTCCCGTGCTAGTGGTAGAAATCTCCCCAAATCTCACAATTTTTACAATGTTAAAGACAACGTATAAAAGATAAGCAAAAACAGAATCTTGTTCTACATTATATCAACCATGGGTTCAATCATCTCTTTTTTTGTCACTTTCTAGTATATCAACAATTACAATAATATTTCAAATGCATTTATTTTGGTGACCTGAGCCTTTTTGATATTGCTCCCTCCTCCCTGTCCCAGATGGAGCCACAGCCCCCCCTCCTTCATATCTTGTACATTACTACCTTTTTCACTACCTCCCATATTTTCGTCCTCTAGGAGAGAGCTGTGTTTTTTAATGAAGGCTTCTGCCTCCCCCACTGTATTAATTCTAATTCTGTTTCCCTCCCAAAAGATCAACATTCCCTCTGGCAATAACCATCTAAGCCAAACTCCTTTATTATATCATTTCTTTGATAAGGAGGAATACTTCCTCCTTTTCTCTCTTATTTTTTTTGAATTTGCTTAAGAATGGTAATTTCTTTGTCTTTAAATTTTAGTGCCCCCCCCCTTTGAGCCCCTAGCACCTCATCCCTCGTGGTCCTCCTAAGAAATTTAACATGTACCTCCCTTGGAACATTATGTGTTCTAGCGTATGCTGAATTAATCCTGTAAATCAGATCCATATCCCACCACAACAGTTCTTTGTCTCTCTTAATATATTCTGCTAAAATTGTACTCATAATATCCCTAAGATCTTCATTTTCTGTCTCTGGTAGGTTCTAATCTGAGAAAAAAGGACATTCTTTCAAGTTCTATCTTGGCCATAAAAGTTTCTAATTCTAAATTCCCCTTCCGGACTGCCTTAACCTCCTCTCCCAGCCCAGCCGCCCCCTCCTCCAACACCTTAATTTTTTGTTTGTTTTCTGTTATATGGTGTTGTACACCTCTGAGTTCTTCTTTAAGATCTGTCACCTCCTTTTTCAGCTCATTTTGACCCTTCATAATTTCCTGAAACATTTGGGTAACGGATAAGTCTTTTGAGCTCTCTCCAGACCCTTCTTGTTGTAACAATGAAGTAATTTTCATCTGATGCATACTTAGCTGGAGGTGGCAGATGTGGGAGCTGAGAATGACTTGCCTGTTGGTGGTTTTTTGGGCCCCATTTATCTGAGTTCAGCGATGGAATAAATCTTTTACAAAAGAAATGGCGTCAGTGGAGTGTGCAGCTGTACCGATCCAAGGAGGCAGGCAAAACCGAAAGTGAAAAGTCAGTTCTCCATCACAGTTCCCAGACATGGAGGCACACCAGAAAGGGGGAAATCAAACAGTCAAAATCCAGGAAGACCATATAACAGGAGAGGCCCAGGGGTCCTTCGGGGGGGGGGGGGTGTTTAATAATACAATGCCAGAGATTTTTTCAAAGGTAGTTTCAAAAGGCAGACTTCATTTGTAAGTACAAAAACGAAGACAGGGGGGAGCCATCTTGGCTCCTTCTTTCACAGGGAGAAGAACAAAGGTTTCCATAAAGTTTTTTTTCCTTTAAGAAAACAGCTCAGCAATCAGCTCTTGCAGTTGTGATATGAATCTTTCTCACATAGTTAATGCAGGTGACAAGTCAGCCTTTATTCTCTCTCCATTCCGATATAGAGAGAGATAATTCAAATGCCGCTTTATCCAAGTGGGGTAAAGAGAAAAAGGAACCCCACTCTAATCTTCCATCTTCAAATAGATTGAACACGAACTTACAATAGTCTGCTGCTTATCCATCAACGATAATTAAGGAGATTAGGACCGGATCTCTCACCACCCGCATTCCAGCCGCTCCTCCTTAATTGACTCCTTCCTCCCAGAGCCCATTCAGCGAAAGGGCAGACAGCCAGATGCTGGTCCCTGCCCCCCTCCATTCCCCGGCTCATGGGGTGAGGCTGGAAACACCCCCATCGGTTGCCGCTGCATCCGGGGGGGTTCCAGCAAGCCGCCCTGTGGCAGGTGGCCCCTCCGAGACCCCTTGTGCTCCTGAAAAGAAACCACCAGAGAGACGAACAGTGGACAACAACGTCCATCACCTTCAGTGACCGGAAGTGATCTCCCAATCACAATACATCTTTATAACATATTCTAGATAAAGCTTTTAAACCTCCTCTCATAATCATAATCTCCACATGTTGTTTATATAAAATTTCATATTATCAAACTAATATATCTATATGTATTGTTATCACTATTAATCATTATTTAACTATAGCTATTGTCACTTCATTTTATACATACTACTACTAAACTAAATTTAGCTTAGCGTTTATTATACATTTTCATTGCATCAACCTATATCTTTCCAGTAATAGTATGGTCTTATATCTCTTGCCATTTGTAGCATTAATGTTCTAGTTACTTTCTTAATAAATCTTGTATAAACTTCTCTTCGCACCATGTTGTTCCTTTCGTATCTCATAAAAGCTTGAAACCCAGCATCTGTTCTTTCCATCAGCTTATCTTTGGTTAGTACTGGTGCTTCTATCAAGACTTCTCTCCTTATCTCGTCAATTTTTCTCTCTTTTCTTCTTCTGTGCTTTGAAGTCTGAGGTAGAATTCCAATCCATCGATCTCCCCTTTCCATATTCCACTCTTGCCATTACCAACCACGCTCACTTTGTTGTCAGTATCTACAGTTTTCTTATCTCTTTGCTCATTTTTTTCTTCCATCTTTTCAACTCTGTCCTCCACTTTCTTCGTTTGGTAAACATCCTCAGGTTCTCCATCAAATTTTTCTGTTTTGTATTCCATATTCTCCAATCTCTTTTCAATTCTCTCTGACATAACTAATACATTGTGAATTTCAAACATAATCATTTGCAATGTTACAGTTTATTTTTCCTGCTGAGCCATTCTTTCAATTTTGCAGACGCTGCCACTATAGGGTTCAAGGCTATTTTAATAAACTTCAAACAGGTTCATTTATTATCTTTCAAGTCAAAATGTTATCTTCCCTCCAATAGCTAGTGATAGAACTCCCAAAAAGCACCTGCATAAAGAACTTGTGCTCTTCCTACTATCACTCTCAATAAACAAGCTGAAAGAATCTTGAATCTCAAGTGATCAAAGAGAAAGAAGAAAAAACAATGTATCCAGCCTCCAGCCTCTAAGTGGCAGTGTAACTGCTTTTCCTCCTGTTGTTACAACACTCTTTATAATCCTTCTTATTATCTTCTTTATATTCCTAGTTTAAGAAAGAGAAAAACCCTTAAATGGAGATCAAAAACAATTCAAACAATCTAATCAAGCATTATATATATATAAAAAGAGGAATTTTAATCCATATGTGTAAGCAAAAGTGAAAAAAGAAGAAAGAATTAATCCATTCAGTTTAAAAAATAGGGAGCCTTTGCAAAAGTTCCATCCGTGAAAAAAGAATTAGAAACAGGATAACACACTAAGTGTCAACTCTCTGTGTTGACATTCCATGCAGAGTGCTGACGGAGCCGGATCTCAGATTAAAGTAGCTGGGTTGAAATGAATGAAGCTATTGGATTATGTGATTTATGGTAGGCTGAAGGGAGGACAGAAACACGGGCAAAGTTCAAAAGCAGATAAAGAAAACAAAAAAGATGGCTGTGAATAAGAAATGCCTAATGAAGAATGCCCAATGAAGCTGTTAATAAATCACTGCTTTTTGTATTACAATATTGGGTCACTTATTATGAAGCAGGCATTGTTAGGGTACTTGACACTAAGTTTAATGTAGATTAATTTCAGCGCTATTTTTTGGATAGTCTCTTTTTCTAATAATAATATTTCCTCACCAATTCGACACACTTTCTCTTTTCACTTTCTTCCCATTCTGGAGCTGTCCCAACTTAAGCAGCTTCATTAGCTGCATTTCTGTCACTGGGAAAAAAAAGGCTATTCCTGGATCTTTCAGGGTCTTTGGGTGTCCCTGAGATCAGCAGGAGGTGCCCTTCTCAATCACCGTCTCTACGGGACAGTTTAGGTCCAAATGGACTGCCAGTGGCAGAAATGTCGACTGCGATCTCTGAGCACCAAGATCGCACATCATGCCGTCGCGACGTCAGCTCTCTTCCTGGAAGAGTAGAAAATTCTGATAATTTGCATTTTCTTCATATGCATAGTATTTACTATCCTCACCTAAACTCCAGAGATGACATAGAGGCTACTAGTGTTTTAATTATGGGTCAATTGATGGAAAAAGCATCTTATCACAACATGCTTCCACAAATCCAGCTACTGTAGTATTGATGGCCAAATTGTGAATTGGCTTAGCCAAATGCTGAATTTGTTCTTCCCTGGTGTGAAGTAGCCAAATATCACACAAGGCGGGAAATCGCAACCTGTTTATTCTGTATAGCATTAAGATGTATCCTCTTGGGGATTACATCACAAATCAAGAGCCCCCAATTCACAAATTGGCATATCCTTTACACACTTTTGGAAAAAAAAGGCATAGTGATCATTAGCAAGTAATAGGCAACACACAACAAAGTATTCACACGCCTGTAAAAGATGGCCCTCCCAGAAAATGAGTTAATTGCTGCAATATTACAGCCCTTGGCCCTTTTGTTAAAGTTGACAATTAAGTACTAGTCCTCAATTTATAAACCCAAATTGAACCCAAATTTCCATTGCTAAGCAAGATGGTTGCCAACTGAGTTTTGTCCCATTTTACCATCTTTCTTGTCACAATTGTTAAGTGAATCTGACTTCCTCGTTGACTTCGCTTGTCATAAAATTGCAAAAGGTGATCTATTACCTGACCTTAGGATATTGCAGCCATCCTTCAATATATGCCAGTGGTCAAGCATCCAAATTTTGATCACTTGACCATGGTGTTGACCAGGAATTTACTGTTTCTATTGACAGTCTTGAATGTTGTGGCCCGCAACAGACTCAGACAATGAAGAGATTGAGGAGGAACCTGGGCCAATTCTGGAGTCTGGGGAAGGCTCTGATGGATGCTCTGCATTGGACAGAGAGATGGAGTCAGGGCTGTCTGACATTTCCCAGCCACCGGAGAGGCAGCTGCTTTTGGAGGCTGAGATAAGTGGAGTGGAAGACCAACTGGGACCTGTTCCAGATGTGCATATGCATAGAGCTGTTATGAGAGGAGAACAACTGAGGACAAGAAGACAACTTGGGAAGCAAAACACACGTGGATGCTGAATGGCCCCTCCCTGGTGGGGAATAAATAGAAGGAAAGGAGAGTGGTGGTCATAGGAGACAACAGTTTGGATTTCTGAAGATTTGGCTCATCATGTTTTGTGCCTCAGAGACTGCTTGCCAGAACTTAATTTGCAGCTTTGCAGCTGGGAGCTCACAGCCTGGCAATTATTGCAAGGAACTGATAAGGTCTGTTACTGCAGTTAACTCTTTCAAGGACTATTGCCTGGACCTTTCAGTGGGTGAATGCCATTAATTCACAAGAGATAAATAAAGAGGGGTTTTCAGGACAAGGAGTTTGTTTCTTGTTTCTGCTAAGGCTGGGTCAGAACATTGAGGGAGCATATGTCATCATTGCCTCTGCAGGCCTTCAAGCAGTGGTGCCACCAGTAACGGTTGCGGCAGGAGGCTCCGCCTACCCACCCGAACATCATCAAGTCCTGTTTTTGACACTCTGAGCGTGCGTGGAAGGTCCTGTGCATGCACTAAGGTGAGAGTGTGCGCTCACATTTGCAAACCGGCAGTGAAGGTAAGTTGATTTTGCCTTCAAGGTCATGGAAAGTTCCTCAGGAAATACCCAATGTCCTTGAGTTGACATCCAACATCCATGGAAGACCACCAAGCGAGGTGGATGGCTATTTTTGTACTTCTTTATCATATCTAGCATGTGCCAGTACCTCTGGGTGGAGAAGTGGACAATGTAGGAAACATATAAATATGAGTGTCAAAGTGTGTTCAGGGTGGCTCACCTGCTCACAAAGCTGACCTCATTGCGTGATACTGGGGTCTCAAACCCAGGCTGTCAGTTCTCCAGGTGACAAGCTCAGCATCTTTAACAGCTGAGCCATTGCATCCCTCACAGCAAAAGTACCCATGCCAGAATTACTTTTGCCGTCTTGAATGGTATCGCACACAATTGTAATGATCTGCAACCCAATTTAAAAAGTGGTTCAACGATTCTGTTCTGCAGACTGAAATTCTGAGAGGCATTCATAACTTGAGAGCACAGGTAGTTCTCGACTTACAGTACATTCATTCATTTAGTGACTGTTCAAAGTTACAACAGCACTGAAAGAAGTCACTTGCAAGTTAAAAGCCCTTACACTTTTGACTGTCCCAGCATCCCCACAGTCACATGATCAAAATTTGGGCACTATGTCAGTGGTGGGATTCAAGTTTTTACTACTGGTTCTGTGGGCGTGGCTTTGTGGGCATGGTGTGGCTTTGTGGATGTAGTGTGGCTTTGTGGGCGTGGCTTTGTGGGTGTGACAGGGGAAGGATACTGCAAAATCCCCATTCCCTCCTCACTCCTGGGGGAAGGGTACTGCAAAATCCCCATTCCTTCCCCACCCCACTAACCTGCTTTCCAGCTCTGTTCTCCTGTTCAGGGCAACAAAAGAAGATCAGCTGGGAGGCTGGGAGGCAGCAGGGGTGGGGCCAGCCTATTTGCCGGTTCTCAGATCTACTCAAAATTTCCGCTACCGGTTCTCCAGAACCTGAGAGAATTGGCTGAATACCACCTCTGGCATATGTTTACAACAATTGCAGCATCCTTGAGGGTCATGTGATTACCATCTGCAACTTCCCACCCAGCTTCCAACCAGAAAAGTCAAAAGGGGAAAGCGGGATTCACTTAAAAACTGTGTGATTCAGTTAACAACTGCAGCAGTTCACTTAACAAACATGGCAAGAAAGATTTTGTCAAATGAGATGTGAACATTGGAAATTCTGGTCCCAATTGTGGTTGCAAGTCAAGAAATCACCTGTAATATTTTCTGCATCAAAATCAGGCTTTTTTGCAACATGCTTGGTTTCATGGTGCAAAATCAAACTAGATCAGGGGTGTCAAACTCGATTTCATTGAGGGCCACATCAGGGTTGTGTTTGAATTCGGAGGGTCAGGGGAGGGGCATGGGGCATGAGGTGGCCAAGTGCTAAGGCAGGACTTCCCTCAGACTCTCCCTCATTCTCATTATTCCTTCCTTCCTTCCTTCCTTCCTTCCTTCCTTCCTTCCTTCCTTCCTTCCTTCCTTCCTTCCTTCCCTTTTCTTTTTCCTTCCCGCTTCATTCTAATGTCGTCTTCATTCCCCTCTTTCCTTCTTTTTTCTTCCTTGCTCTCTTCCCATCTTTTCATCTTTTTCTTTGTCTTTCTTCTTTCCCTTTCTCCTTTCCTGCCCCTTCTTGCAGGCTCAAATGCAAAAGGGGAAACATTTCTCCTTTTGTTTTGTTTTTACTTTTGATAGCCCTCTGCCAGCCAAAACATTTTTGGCTTGTACGGCCGCCTGCAGTACTTCGGGAGCCAAAATGGGGTGCGGGGTGGGTGGGTTCGATGCTAGTCGATTTGAAATAAGAATGATACCTGCAAGAAAAGTCAGCAAGCTCACAGTTTGGCTCTTTCCTCAAGAAAAGAGTTAGTAGAAGTCAACTCCATTGATGAGCAGGGAAACAGAAAGCAAGCCTGGCAATTTGACTTTACTTGAATTATGTGTGTAAAAGGTGGGGAGGAAGATAATGAGCTCAGTAATATGATAAACCGCTTCAAGGATGAGAGTGCAAGTTCATAAAGTAGTTATAAAGACCTCGCAGGGGGGTGGGGAGAAGAGAAAGAGAGGCAGATCCAAGTCAACATAGGACTCCAGAAACCTCAGCCAAGCCACCAGTCCCTTTTCTGTGACAAATAGAATCTGTTAAAAAGAAGGACATGTTGAGTTACTCCCCTGGGGAATATAAACCAGAAAGGGGGTGGTGTAGGGATATGGTTTTCTGAATAGTCTCAGAATTTTGGCAACAAAAATCAGAACACCAAATACAAGCAGGGTGGATACCAACTTGTAGACGACCCTCACTCTGTCAAAGGACCTAGGAGTACTCATCTCAAATGATCTAAGTCCCAGAGCTCACTATAACAGCATTGCCAAAAAGGCATTAAAAGATGTTAACCTAATTTTGTGAAACTTCTTCTCCGATAACATAATACTGCAAACTAGGGCATACAATGTCACTGGGTTAATTGTTTGCTAGCCAAACTGAAGACTTACTGCGCAGGTCATAGGCAGGTCATAGGCCTTTATCAGCAAGTGGTGTACTGCGCCTGCTCATCACACATTCCAGAGACTTCTTTCCTTTTGATCTTTGTTCGTCTGCCAAAAAGGTGGGCGACAAACTGCTCTTGCCAAAATGTAACAATTAGATAGATTTGTTTATTTTCTTATTTTTTTTATTTTCATATTAAACGTTTGTTTTAATTAGAACTTGTTATTGGACCTTACTTTCACTTTCTTGAAGATATGCTGTTTGGAAAAGCCGTCGGTCTAAGACCTCATTAGCTCAGGGTGAAATTTCCCCTGACATACAAAACCTTTGCCAGACCAATTCTCGAATACAGCTCGTCTGCCTGGAATCCACACTGCATATCGGACATTGATACAATCAAGCGAGTCCTGAGGTATTTCATGAGAAGAGTACTCCACTCCTCTGCTCACAATAGAATGCCACCAGGCTTGAACTTTTGGGCTTGGACAACCTAGAACCACGCCAATTAAGGTTTGATCTAAGTGTAATACACAAAATTATCTGCTACAACATCCTACCTGTCAATGATTACTTCAGCTTCAACTGCAATAATACGTGGGTCAAGGTAAACTGCTCCAAACTCGATTGCAGAAAATATGCAGAAAATATGACTTCAGTAACAGAGTTCAATGCCTGGTATGCTCTACCTGACTCTGTTGTTACATCCTCAAACCCCCAAAACTTTAACCTTAGACTGTCTACTGTTGACCTCAACCCATTCTTAAGAGGTCCATAAAGGGGGCATGCATAAGCACATCAGTGTGCCTAGCGTCCCTGTCCTACTGTCCCCATGTATTTGTACCCATTTCCTGTGTTTATGTCCATGTTTATACTTATACCTGTTATCTTGTACAGTGACAAATTCAATAAATAAATGAAAGAAAGAAAGAAGAGAAAAAGTGAGTTGAGAAGCAAAAGTCACAGCAGGACAATGCAGAGGAAATCCCAGAGGAAGAAAGGAAAGGACACTCAGCCCAGAAAAAGCAGCCAAGGGAACTGCCCAAGCAAGGAAGGAAACCTTCTTGGCTATAGAAAAAAATGACAATGGGCACAAACTAGAAAATGCAGTGAAAAGTTGGGGTTGGAAAAAGGCTGAATTACAGAAAGGAGATAAATGTTGCTAAGGAGAAGATCATTTTGCCTTGACTAGTTGGAGGCAAAATTCAGATAGATTAAAGCTGCCTAAAGTCGAGTCTCTGTAGCCTCGAGGACCCCTTCTGTTCTCCTCTCTGCCACCAAATCAGAAGTCTTCCAGTCCTCTCAACGAGTGTCAAGTGAACCAAAATTAGGTGTCAAAATTTCCCAACTCAGAAACCTCTTGAATCTGCCAGTGCAAAGAATTATATCACATGCCCAATTTCACTGCCTTAAGAAATTGACCCTGGAAGAGGGATTTCTTTGCAACTGGAGTTTGTTATCCAGTCCAGAGTTTGTTTTTAAACTGCTTTTCTCATTACTATGCCATCCATATTTCTTCTGTGACAGTGTGTCTCCCTGTACCTTATATTTGGACTCAGCTCTTTTTGGCCACCTCCTTTTTTGAAAAAAAATGCTTTCCTGACCATTTTTTTTCCTTTTGATTGCTGGCTGTGTTCCCAACTATTTTCTTTCCCAACTATTTTCCTGCAGCACTCTGGAAGCCAAAATGGGGTGTGGGGAGGAACACGATGCCCCACTTTGCCCTGTTTTGGGCCTGGACGGCCTCCTGCAGCAACCCAGCAGCCAAAATGGGGAACAGGGCCCCCCACACCTCGCTTTGGCTAGTAGAGGCACCACGGGCCAGTCCTTTGCATTTTCCAGGTCAGCCCCGTGTGCTGGATCTAAGCATTCTTGCAGGCTAGATCCGGACTGCAGGCTTTGAGTTTGACACCCCTGAATTAGATTTATTTATTTATTTATTTATTTATTTATTTATTTATTTATTTATTTATTTATTTATTTATTTATTCATTCATTCATTCAATTTATAGGCCGCACCCTCTCCACAAAGGGACTCGGGGTGGCGTACAACTCAATATACAAATAAATGACAAGGAGGAGGTAATCAAAACATTGTACAATTCATAAATAAATAATCATAAGTTAAAAACAACACAATAAAATTTAAAACAATTAAAATACCCAAGAAATCAGTTAGTTTAAATTTAAAATTGTCCAGGGGGGATTAGAGAATGTAGTTGTAATTCAAGCCAGGCCAGCTAGTTGGAACAGGTGGGTCTTGAGTTTCGTGCGGAAGGAGCGGAGATCGGTAGTTGTCCTAATGTCGGGGGGGAGATCATTCCAGAGAAGGCCCTTCCCCTCGGCGCCGCCCTCTGGCATTGCTTAGTGGACGGCACCTGGAGGAGTCCCTCTCTGTGAGGGCGAATTGGTCGCAGGGATGTATGGGGCAGGATACGATCCCGCAAATAGTTTGATAGTCTGCAGTACTGGAGACTGGGTGTTTTTTTAGAATTTTCATTGATGCTGTTAGTCTTTCCAACACTAGCACTGTACTGTATATTCCAACAGCCTGCAGAGATTCTTAGTCATCCAGGTCATGGTTGTCCCAAAGGTATTTTTTCAGGGGGCAACTGGACTCTCTTATTTTTCTTTGAAGACATTTCACTTCTCATCCAAGAAGCTTCCTCAGCTCTGATAGGATAGTGGGGAATGGAAGGATTTATATTCCTTGCAGACAGCTGGTCATCTGCATCCTGCTTCCTGTAGTCTGCAATTTTTCTCTGGAAATCCATTTCTACTCCCACGCTATTCAAAGGGTATTCATCTCCAGCTGTATAGCTAAAAGCCTGTAGTCATCCAGGTCATGATTGTCCCAAAGGTGTTTTTTTCAGATGGCATCTGGACTTCCTTGTTTTTTCTTTTGAAGATAGTTCACTTCTCACCCAAGAAGATTCTTCAGGTCTGACTGGATGGTGCAGAATGGAAAGATTTATATTGCAACACTGTATACGCCAATAATTTCTCCAGTGCCAAACTGAAAGTCTCAAGATTGTATATTAATTATGATGCAATGCCATTTTAAAGCTCAAAATCTAGCCTGTAAATTTCCAAAGGCAACTGTTGAACTCCGGGTTAATAATACACATATCCCAAATGTCGTTAGAAGCGTTTCTTTGCACCTTTATTCAAGCATAGCTTGGCAAAGGAAAAGGAAATACTTATGGATGATGCACTCCACTCAGGATTGGACACACAGAAGAATATTGTTTGGGGAAGATGGGGAAACTGCCAGTTCCATAATACACTTTTATGAAAACAACATATCCTCCAGGAAGCAGCCTACTCAGTCATTGACCGCTTAAGCCAGGGGTGTCCAAACTTGGGAACTTTAAGAC
The DNA here is from genome assembly GCF_964273705.1 of Natrix helvetica. NCBI lineage: Eukaryota > Metazoa > Chordata > Lepidosauria > Squamata > Natricidae > Natrix > Natrix helvetica. The sequence continues at coordinate 211,226,884 of NC_138548.1, read as the reverse complement.
TTGTGGACTTCAACTCCCAGAATTCCCCAGCTGGGGAATTCTGGGAGTTGAAGTCCACAAGTCTTAAAAGTTCCCAAGTCTGGACACCCCTGGCTTAAGGGATGAATTTGTCTTTGTGCTTTACAACCCCTTGTCATTTTTTAACCGTATTTTTCATCACTGCATTTTAACAGGTTTTATATTTTCGGGCAGGGAGCATCCTGTCTGCCTTTTGGCCGAAGTGGGGAGAGGGGAAGAAACCTAGTGGGGCATTGAACCCACCATGGTGTTTTAACTCACTGCAGGATTGTTAAAAAGCTTCAAGTACCAGCTCCCGCCAGTGGGGGCCTCGCGCACCGTTTTCCTCTCCTCTGTATTGGGTCTAGCAGCCAGCTCAAAGGCGGGTTCCCGCGCCCGACCTTCGCTTGCTTTAATCGCGATCGCTTTTGTTTTCCTACATAGATGCCTAAAGAGCCCTTTAGATCGTTCGCGGCCGGCAGACAAAAGGCAGAGAGAGCTAGAAGCCGGATGGAAAGAAAAACCGCAGTCAAACTGTAAGAAATCAAAATGGCACAGGGGAGACCGACGAGGAGAACGATGCTGCGGGGCTGAAAAAAAGAAGGGAGCAAGGTACCATTGTCCACACCAGGGCAGAGAGACTCTCCCCGCAAGGTTTGGTTAAAGAGGCGAGCCGAGCCGAACCGCGCGGGCGGGAAGTCTGGGATGGAAGCGGCCGAATCCGTTGTGTGGACCGGGCATGGCTTCCGAGCAGGGAGATGGGTGGGTGGGAAGGTTTTATCCCGAGGAAAGCTTTCGGTGGGGGGCGAAAGGGGGGCGGGGCCACAAGTCTTAAAAGGGGGGGGGGCGGCGATCGCAGGCCTCTTTTCTACCCTGGATCCGGAATCTTCTCTATAAATGCAGCGATCTGGCCAGTCTTTGGCTTCTTTGTTTGTTACACCAAAAAAACGGCGGCGGCGGGGGGGGGGGGGCTACGAGAGGTCTTTTCTCCCCCTCCTCACTGATGGGAAAACGATGAGATAATCTTTTCCGATGGCCGCTGCCCTGCCTGATCCAGTTAAGCAATCCTGCTGAGAAGAAGAAAATAATAATAACCTCTCCCCCCCACCCAAAAAAGCTGCGCCTTTCCCTCTTCTCTCCACCGCGGCTTCTCGTCCTGCTGTTAACGGAATTAGAGTTCAAGGGGAGAAAAAGCCCCCCTCCCGGGGAAGATCGTAGCCAATCTTCGCCAGCGATCCTTTCCAGGCTTCGATCGGATATGTTTCCAGATGTGGATCCAGCAGCGGCCATCGCCCTCGCCCGCAAAGGGGGAGGGAGGGCGGCCCTAGAGATCCGTTGTGGCGGGGGCAGAGACTTAGGGAGGAGGAACTGGTTTAAGAGCTATTTACACAAGGGTTTTACAAGAAATGGCTGAGAGGCAGGATGCAAGCTTGGCACACACTGTCTGTTTTTTTTACTGCCTTTCTGGGGGCATGTGATCTTTCCTTAAATCTAGAGGATTTTCTTAGGATATCTTTGGAGGTGAGTGACACCAGCCGTTATCTTTTAAGTGGTACAAATGGATCTAAGGATTGCTTCTCTTGGATGGGAAAGGGTGCTTTGTCAATTCACTGAGCAGAGGAGTCTCTTGTCTATGGGGATTCTTCACTCACCCAGGACATGGTTGTCCCAAAGGTGCTTTTTTTCAAGAGACAACTGGACTTTCTTGGTTTCCAGAAAGTCCAGTTGCCTCTTGAAAAAGCACCTTTGAGACAGGAGGTAGGAAAGTAGATCCTTCCTCCAATTCATTTTAGTTTTCTCTCATGAAAATAAGGCTTAGTAGTAACATGACACCAGGCTTGGAGTTTATTTAGATATCTGTGGCATGTACTAATTTATTCAGTTTTCTCTCATGAAAATAAGGCTTAGTAACATGACACCAGGCTTGGAGTTTATTTAGATATCTGTGGCATGTACTAATTTTATTGTGATCCTGACGAGCTTGGCAGAGCAAAGACTTGAACCTGGGTCCCTATATACTTTGTTAATTTGTCTCTTTAGATCAGCATTTTGTAACCCAAGTGTACCCACCCACTTTCTGCTTAAATGACCTCTCTGCTAAAGGGTTTCACTTTATGAGCAAGAGTTGGCTGCTGATAGTTATCACTGCATTTTAACTATTTTAATTCCTCAAGGTGCTCTGACACTCTGCCTGGTTTGTAATTCTGGGTTGCAGCTATTGCTGATGAAAAGGAAGGTATTAGGACAGAGGGGAGTGGACCCAGCATGGTTTAGGCTTCCATGATCTCTGTGACTGTCATTGATCTTCAGTGTGTATTCCGCCATTTCTAATCTAATAATTGGTATTTAGGGCAGATTTTTGTAAGCAAATAAGCTTTTTGGCAGTGTTTGTAAAGCAGGGTTGGGTATAATGTAACCAGTCATTCTGGTTTTCATATCACATGGAACTAGAATACAATACTTGTAATGTCTATTTAACAGCTGGGCTCATCAAAATGACAGCACCTCAATAGAGACAGACCTGGTTGGTATTTCTTTTTTTTTTTAACAAAATTTTTATTGGTTTTAAAAAAAATAATTAGGAAAAGGGATGGTGGATAAAGTTACAAATTTTGACAGTTACATTATGCAGGAAATGGCCCTCCCCCCCATTCTCATAATTTTCATTTATTAATACATTAGATTGTTGCAACTTAATAGTATTTTGTCAGCATATAACCTTTTATCTTCAAATAATTTCAGTCATTCTATATTACACAGATTCTCTAGTTCATTTCTGTGATCTGAGTTTTCTCGATGTTGCCTCCTCTCCCCCCTCCAGCAGGGCTCCGGCACCTCCCGTGTCCTATATGTCCCGTGTAGTGTCATCAGGTCTATCTAGGAGGACTTTGTTTTTTCCATGAAGGCCTCAGCCTCCATAGTTGTGTTGATTCTAACTCTCGTGTCCTCCCAGAATATTAACATATCTTCTGGCATAAGCCATCTGAACCACACCCCTTTCTGGTATAATTTCTTCGCTAGAAGTGAATAGTTTTTTCTTTTATCTCTAACTTTCTTTGGGATTTGTTTCAGAATGGCTATTTCTCTATCCTTGTATTTTAATGCTTGCCCCCTTTGTGCACTCAGAATCTCATCTGAGATTCTTTCTCATCTGAGATTCTTTCTCAGTCTTTCTGAGAAATTTAATGTGGACCTCCCTTGGAACGTTAAGTGTTCTGGCGTATGTTGAGTTTACTTTATAGACCAGGTCAATGTCCCACCCCAACTGGTTGGTATTTCAATGGGAGACCAGTGGAGAAAACCATAATTGTAAGTTAAATGGGGAAGTTGAAAAAAACATTCTCTGGAAGAAAGTATTGAAAGTTTCATAGATATGCCTGTGAAGAAGGAAGAACTGAAACTGCCAAGGCTAGAAACTAAGAATCGGAGATCAGACCAGATCATGATCAAAACAGGATGCAGCCTCTCCATATCCAGATTAAAAAAAGAAAACAAGACCAACAACAGCAAGAATTTCATTTATTATGTAAAATGGAAGAAAGGGAGGCAAGATTTGAACCCTAATATGGATTGCTAGGTTCTGCAATAGCCTATTATCTTTCCACTAAGTGTGTTGTTTTAGTAACAAAAGACACTTTCTACCAAGCTTTAACTTCGACTCCTCTACTACTAGCTCCAGAGTGCTGCTTGAGTTTGTAGAAGAGAGACAATTATTGTTGTTCCCTGAGCGTCCTATGAGCTTGATTCATAGGAGATTACCTGACTACTTATGAGTCTTAGGCAAGTAAGTTCTTGTATCAGCGGAGAGAAAGACAAACACACTAGCAATTTTCTTCCTCATTCCATTTAAACTAAGTTTTTTTCTGGGTAAAAGATTAAGCTTAAAGAACTGTGCCTTTTAGACTTAAAGTTTCACAGATGCTTGAAGGGCATTAAAGTCGTCTACATTTGAAGGACTAAAATACAGATATTTTTTCCCCAAGCTTATACATCAACTGAACCAGGATTAATGATTAAAAAAATCTGAATTAAAGGTTAAACACACAGGCAGGTCTGCTGCCATCCATCAAAGCCTTTGTAAGAATGGCATCTGCAACATAATGCTCTATTTGTATTTGTATACAGGTAATCCTTGATTTAAAACAGTTCATTTTTAACAGTTCAAAGTTAAAAAGGCACTGAAAAAAGTGACTTGTGGTTTTTTTTTTTGTTTTGCTATGATGCATGAAATCCCCCAATTTTGAAAGCGGGTTACTGAGTTGATTTTGTAAAGTATAAATCTAACCTTATTCATGCAAAAATATTCTCTGAGTGTTTAAGGATTATTACCTTCTGGAAATCTAAAGTGATTTCATTTTAAACAAACGGATAAAGAAAAACATATTATATTAAACTTTTTAAAAAGCATTTATTTAAAAGCAAGAGATTTGAGCAGACTGCCTTCCCCAAAAGGCTTAACATTAATTATGTATCAGATTTGGCTTTGTATTAAATTTATTCCAAATGGAAGTCTTTAGGATAAATATATCTTTATAGTGCATTATGTTAAGAGTTAAGAGTAACAAATGAACAATTAGGAAGAATTTGGTGTACTTGGCTCAGACGGAATAGCTAATAAACCATGGCTTGGTGCAATGTGTTATAGGACAAGTTTTAGATTTATGCACAAACTTCTTTTGCATGGAACCAGAAATATTCTTTTATGTCCTAAATGAAGACTGTAATTGGCTTCCATTAATCAATATCTACTTGCAAACATGGGCTCTGTCCCATGCAAAATAATAATAAATACCGTGTTTCTCCGAAAATAAAACAGGATCTTATTTTCTTTTGACCCCTGAAATAAGCACTTGGCCTTATTTTTGGGGATGTCTTATTATTTTTGGGGTGCAGGAGGAGGCGAGGTGGGTCACCTCATGGCTGCTGCTGTGTTGCAATATTTTTGAGGAGGGCTTATTTTAATGCATGCGCTCAAAAGCCCGATTGGGCTTATTATCCAGGGAGGTCTTATTTTCGGGCAAACAGGGTACAGTAGCACAGGAAAGAATGTGCAGATGAAGTTTAAAGTTTGAGTTAAATGGGACAAGAAAAAGAACATTGATGAATAAACAGATAACAAGGTTAGAATCAGCATCAAGTACCAGTATAGAGCAGCAAAACAATTACTGTATACAGTTGGAGTATGGGACATGGAAACTGTACTCAGAGGCACAATTAATTGTTGAGGTCAAGCTTGGAAGAAAAAAGGAACAGGAGTGACATGATAGCAGTAGTCCAGTATTTGAGGGGCTGCCACAAAGAAGAGGGGGTCAACTTATTTTCCCAAGCATCTGAAGGCAAAGTCAAGAAACAATGGATGGAAACTAATCAAGGAGAGAAGTAACCTGGAATTAAAGAGAAACTTCCTGAGGACAATTAACCATTGGAACAGCTTGCCTCCAGAGGTTGTGGGTGCTTCATCCCTGGAGGTTTTTAAGAAGAGACTGGACAGCCACCTGTCTGAAATAGGGTCTTCTGGTTCAGCAGGGGGTTGGACTAGAAAACATCCAAGGTCCCTCCCAGCTCTGTTCTGATTGATTGATTGAAGATGGAGATGCTGCCACAAGGTAGAGTTTAAAAGTGAAACCTTTCACCAGAGGACATCTGCTATAGATTTTGCAGCAGGGATGTAGTGACAGAAGAAACAAAACAAGACAAGACTTGAGATTATTCCCAATCGGCTGATTGCTTAAGGTTTCGCTGTGAATAGGCATGTATGGAATGCAAGTGGCTTCCAGTAACTGATTAACCAGGCAAACATTATCTTTCTGACTCAGGGCCTCTGGGACTGACCACGCCCTCTCTTGTTTTGCATTCACTTGATTTTTCCTTGGGTTTGCCAGGCTGCTTCTGTATCAGGGCTGAAAAGGAGAGAGAGCATCAATACTACCTGGAACCTGTTTCCAGTTAGACCCTGTTGTTTGAGCTCAGATGATGTTGCTAGCATCTCTTTTTATGTTCTTCGGAGGAATTACCTATTGGACAGTAGTGGGATTCAAAATTTGTTACTACCGGTTCTGTGGACGTGACTTGGTGGGAGTGGCAGGGGAAGGATATTGTAAAATCTCCATTCTCTCCCTACTCCAGGAGAAGGATACTGCAAAATACCCATTCCCTCCGATCGGCTAGGACTCGGGAGGCAGAGAATATTGTATGCAACTGTTGAGCAACTACCTTTCTCATTTCAGGGAGGGAATAACTGAAAGAGAAATGTATGGAAACCAGCAAATAAGCAAGAAAATACCAAGAACAACTGGGCCATCAGATCTAAAAGTAAAGTTATCTGATGCTGTTTCAACATACTTTTGTTAGAGAATTGTGGAAATATGCCTTCTCTTCTCCCTCAAACAAAGAGGTGAAAGTGTCCTCTCTCTGGCTAGAAGCCTGGAGAGAAATAGTTTCCAAAATAGGGGAAAGGTCTGAAAAGATCTCAGGAAACAAAATGCTAACAGATAGGGCAAATGCTTGGGGGAGGGGGAGGAATGGCAGTGGGAACAGAGGCTGACTAGTGATCAAAGGGGCACACGTTTTTCTCAAAACTCCTAAAATACATCTCTTGCCACACCCGATCTCACCTCCAAGAAGATGGATGGCAAGTTGTTAAACATTTTAACTGTTAACATTTTAACTCACATAACTGTGAGAGGGATCTTGGAGTTCTAGTGGACAACCATTTAAATATGAGCCAGCAGTGTGCAGCAGCTGCCAAAAAAGCCAACACAGTTCTAGGCTGCATCAACAGAGGGATAGAATCAAGATCACGTGAAGTGTTAATACCACTTTATAATGCCTTGGTAAGGCCACACTTGGAACACTGCATTCAGTTCTGGTCACCACGATGTAAAAAAGATGTGGAGACTCTAGAAAGAGTGCAGAGAAGAGCAATAAAGATGATCAGGGGACTGGAGTCTAAAACATATGAGGAACGGTTGCAGGAACTAGGTATGTCTAGCTTAAGAGAAAGAAGGACTAGGGGAGACATGATAGCAGTGTTCCAATATCTCAGGGGTTGCCACAAAGAAGAGGGAGTCAAGCTATTCTCCAAGGCACCTGAGGGTAGAACAAGAAGCAATGGGTGGAAACTAATAAAGCAGAGAAGCAACTTAGAACTGAGGAGAAATTTCCTGACAGTTAGAACAATTAATCAGTGGAACAGCTTGCCTCCAGAAGTTGTGAATGCCCCAACACTGGAAGTCTTTAAGAAGATGTTGGATAGCCATCTGTCTGAAACGGTATAGGATTTCCTGCCTAGGCAGAAGGTTGGACTAGAAGACCTCCAAGGTCCCTTCCAACTCTACTATTGTATAATTGTATAATTTTACACATTTTGAAGCCATGTGAGAAACTATTAGCCCTGGAGGAGAATGTCTGCTTTTATTCCAATACCCACATTTTTGATGGGGGCAATCAGGGTACAATGGTGGCTTAGGCTCAGCCCAGGAGCTCATTTCCCCACCCCATTATTTTATTTCTTGAATTTCTACACCACCCATCTCACCTAAGTGACCTTCACACTGCTATTAGAACAACAGGTGCTGAGCTCTAGCCAGGGTACCCTTGTTGTTGAACTTTGCTAAGATCAAAGATGTCAGTCTGACAGCAGATGTGGTATTCAGCAGGTTCTGACCCAGTTCTGGAGAACCAGTAGCAGAAATTTTGAGTAGTTCGGAGAACTGGTAAATACCACCTCTGACTGGCCCAAACCCCATCTATTTTCCTCTGCAGGATCTAACGTGTTCCACAGTCCTAATGGGTTCTTCTTTCATTCTCCTAGAAGCTGCTTTGTCCTTGTAGTTTTTCATACGTTTCTCTTATTTTCCTTATTTTAACTGGGGGAATAAATCCTCAGGTGGTCTGTCAGAGGCAGATATGTGAACTAGCCCAAAGAAGTCCAAATGAAGCCCTGAAGTCAGGCCAATCCATCTGATTTGCAGAGCCCTGTTGATGGATGTTTTCCCCACTGCTTGTGGTAAAAAGGGAGCAGTAGCATCATCAGAGGGGGAAGCCATCTTGGGCTCATTCTCAAATCAAGGCAATGAGATTTGGCAGTGATTCAGCACAGATGCAGTGGAGAGATTGGCACTGGGGACAGCAATGTTACCTCAGTGGGGAAATAGGCATATGGCCTAAATTAGACCCGAGGAACCATTTTCCATCTGAGGGTTGCAGTCTTTCTCAGGGTAATATTTGAGCGATAGGCTCCTCAAAGTAAAATGCTGTTAGGACTATTGCCATCCCCATCCAGAGGTGGCTTGCACTTATGTTAACAACTGGCTTGCTGGTTGTGAGTGTGCACAAGTCAGAAACTTAGTTATATATGGAAAGCATAGCGCAGGGGTGGCGGGTGGGCCGGCCCAGCAATCACAACTACTGGTTCACCTGAACCAGTCCGACCAGGCAGCAGCTCACCATTGCTCCCATCATATTTTGCACTAACTGGTCATTGTGATAAACCATAATATGATTGTTTGATTTTGGGTTGGTGGGTTGTGTGAACCATTCATGGTTTATTGTCTAGCATGTTCAATGGGTTCTGCTAATGGCAATTTATTCAGTAAACAGCTTTTAAGAAAGTCATACTTTGGCTTTTCCATACACATCCAATCACTTAAACATATGTTTGTGTGTTTTCACACACAGTGTATGTTCACACATGCATTCTTACATTTGATGCCCTTTATTGTTATAGGTAAGCAGTAGTCAGAGATGTGTACAGAAGAATCATAATAGTCTGGCCAAACAGCAATTAAACAGGCATATAGATTTGAATTGTATATAGAGATAATCAAACACATCATTAACACATCCGCTCAACACATTTTCCCCATCATCACACAGCAATTAACCATCAGCTAGATTACGGCTGTCAAACTCCTGGCTTGTGGGCCATGCCCACGCCTGGTTTAGCGAAGGGGAAAAAAGTCCTGATACATCATGTGATGCTGCTGTGACAATGTGAGTTTGACCCCCCCCTGACCTAGATCCAATACAGGAAGTCCTCAACATATAACAGTTCATTTAACACAGTGGTTCCCAAAGTGGGCGGTACCGCCCGCTGGGGGGGCGGTGAGATGGCTTAGGGGGGCAGTAAGAGGCAAGGCGGGTGGCAGGAGGGCGGTAAGAGGCAAGGGGGGTGGCAAAGGAGTGCTGGAGGTGGCCTCTAGTGAGCCATTCAGAACCAGTTTGTTCATTCACCCCCGCCCATCCAGAAGCTGCTCGATCGCTCGCTCCCCCTGCCCGTCTGCACTATGCTAGCCCTGCCCACTCACTGATTGGCTGGCTCACCAATCACCCCACCCGCCTCTAAGAGCCCTATCTAAACCCAGTTATCTTTTTTTCTGCTTGGCTTTCTATAGATAGGGCTCTTAGAGGTGGGCGGGACAATTGGTGAGCCAGCCAATCAGAGAGCGCAGGGCTAGCATAGTGCGGACAGGCGGGGGGAGCGAGTGATCAAAGGGAGGCCATTTCGCCTCCCTTCTCTTCCACTTTGTCTTGATGAGGTCGCTGCAGCTGCGGGCGCGGACGGACAAAGGTAGCCAGAGTGGCGGGGAAGCCCAGGGGGGCAGGCGAGCGAGCGAGCGAGCTGCCTGATCCTCCATCGCTCGCCCACTTGCCTGCTCGGGACGCTCTGGTTACCTCCGTCCATCCGCGCCCGGAAGCTGCAGCGGCCTCATCAAGACAAAGTGGGAGGCGAAGGGGCCTCTTTGCCCTGCCTGATCCTCCTTCGCTCGCTCGCTATTTTGCCTGCATGGGGTGCCTCGGCAGAAGCCCTTTGCTGGCGGCCAGACCTCCCCTCCCCGGGGCGACGGCCCATCCATGCTCACCGTCCCAGTAGCGCTGTGGCCGCCTGGCCTGCGAAGAGAGGGAGGGAGTAAGAGTGAAGGGTGGGGGAGAGCAGCAGAAGGGGTGGGGGCTCCGCATTCCCCCCCACCGGAGCCTTCCCAGAGGTGGTGAGGCTGGGGAATGTGGGGCGGGGGGGGGGCGCTGTCTGGGATGGGACTAGATGACCTCTGGGGATCCCAACTGGCCCTTCTGACTCTGGAGACCAGAAGCAAGCAAACACACACACACACACACACACAGCAAAAGTGTCTGGTTTTGAATATAATCCTCCCTAGTGTTTGGGGAAAAAATAAGAGGAACATTTGGATATACATTTTGAATTAACTTGGGAAGAAAATTGCTAAAATCACTTTTAGCTGTGTTCTGCATTAAGGATTCATGCAGTAGCATTTCTTGTTGAATTAGCAGAGTAATATTTACAAAAGCCAGATAAGATAGTTTTATCTGTCTTATAATGTGCGTGGGTAGAGGACTTAGGCATAAGTGCAATGTTTGCCTGTGATTATATAATAAATTCATTTAGCTTATACATTTGAATTTTTCAATTCATGTTTAACCTATACTTGATATACTTGTATTCAATACATAAGGTGTTAATTATGTCAATGGAAGAGATAGGAAACTGCATTGGTGATATATATGTCAATTCGTTGATTTGTACTAAAAATGTTTAGTTTAAAGAAGTTATAAGGAATCACAAATATGAGTGGAAAATGTAATGTAGTTGTGGATGACCCTTTGCATGAGTTGTATTGGGAAAAATAAATAATAATAATAATAATAATAATAATAATAATAATAATAATAATAATAATAATAATAATAATAATAATAATATGATTCCCCAAAGAGGTAAAAGGCTACATTTTGCTAGAGTTATTTTTTGCTTCCAAACTGTTGAGGAAGGGGATTGGACTCCATTGTCTATATTTCCCTTTCCATCCCCATGGTTCTTTAGTGAAAATTATAACCCAAGAATATATAGATCTATTAAAATGTTCCCATTCTCACTTTCCATATTGGGAATCCCTAGGTACCATGCAATAATCTCATCAAATAATTCAAGCAAATGTTGGTGACATTGAGCTGAAGCCAAAGTTCAAGAAATCGTACCAAGAGTTTTGGTTACAGAAAGAAATTTCTGACCGCTATCCTGCACTACGGACAGTGGTTAAGAAGTTCCTTGTTGCATTTCCAACATCATATTTGGTGGAACATGGCTTCAGTGTGGTCATCCAACTTCTCTCCAAGCAAAGAAAATGACTCCAGATTACTGAATGTGGTGATTTAAGACTCCTGCTAAGTGACTTAAAACCAGACATTGGGAAACTGATATCACTTCATCAAGCCCATCTATCACATTAAGAATTTACTGAACAGTGTAGTTACTAAATTTTACTAAGTTTACTAAGTTACTAGTTACTAAGGTTCTTGATAAATGACTATCAGACTTTGAAAACCTGGTATCACTGGATCATGTTCAACAATTTTGTTGAATTAACTAACTACAAAGGTTTTTAAATTGGATTTTGAATAAATGTGCAATTAATTGTTACAGTTTTGAATTTTACTGTTACTATCTTTATTCCTTCATGCAAACCGCCCAGTCACATGACTCCCCCAGCCACGCCCATCAAGCCACGCCCACAGAACCAGTCGTAAAAAAATTTGAATTCCACCACTGGGTGGGGAGCACTGAGGATCAGTTTGTAGCACCAAGGGGCGGTGGACTGAAAAAGTTTGGGAACCACTGATTTAACCATTCAAAGTTACAATGGCAGACGACTTCCGGCAGCCGAAGGCGACAGACGCGTGCGTCTGCCTTCTCGCTGCCTCGGTGGGCTCCCCTGGATCCTAGGGGAACACAGGGTGCCTTGGAGTGGCGCCCTGCCATAGGGGCAGCTTGCTGGGACCCCCTGGAACGGCGGCAGCCGCAGGGGGGTGGGTCTCCAGCTTTGCCCCAGGAGCCGTGGAGCACATGGAGCGCGCGGAATGCCAACGCGCGCTTCGCCGAGCGCAGCCAGGAAGGAAATGACTAATTTGAATGCAACAGCTAAGAGCGGTGAGGTGGGGGCTTTCCCCAGGTCTTATACAATTTAAAACCTTATTGACTGTCTTGCAGTTTTTTTCTGGACTTTGTTTCAACCAGTGAAGGAGTTAAAAGTGGAGGGGGGAGGGAATTTCCACCCCCCTCAGAAAAGCGGCACTTGGAAAATCTCTCCCTTGCGAGGGAGAGAGAGAGAGTTCAAAAAAGTTTAAAATACTTTCACTTCCCTTAATTAATGGGGAAAAAAGGAAAAGAAAACACCTTTTTTTCTTTTTTTTCTCTTTTGACTACAACTGTGAGAGAAAGGATGGTTGAACTGATTCTTCTCTAAGCTATCTATGGGAATTCTGATTTTGCTGTTTCCTGACCATCGATGCTGGCTGAGCCAAGATGGCTCACTTCCTCTTTCTTCTTTGTCTGCGAGCATGAGACTCCTCCCTTGAAAGACTTCATTTGTCTTGATTTAATTTCCACCCCAGAGATCTCCAGGAGCCTCTTCAAACAAACTTTTTCCCTGGATTTGGAATGTTTTGATCCACCCATCTGCTTTGGTCTTGAATTAAACAACTTATTCTCCTTTGGACTTGCCTGTTTGGTGGCCTCTACCAGCTGTGCTTTCCTACGGACACCACTCCCTGTATAGAACAATAACTATCTCTGAGCTTCAATGATGGGTCCAAAAAAATTACCACCTGGAAAGGCCTCATCGGCCCCAACATCTTCTACGTCCAGCCCCATTGCCCACCAGTCACAGTTGGGGTCTTTTCTACAACCTAAAGCCCCTGAAGAGAGTTCAAAGGATTTCTCTACTCAGCAGATGCTTCAGGCCCTCTTAAAGGGACAGGATGAAATGAAAAAACAGTTGCAGAACTTAAATGATCAGCTCAGAGAGACGCAACAAAAAACTACACAGAACGAGCAACGGATAGGTGTGCTGGAGGAGGGTGCGGTCGGGATGAGAAGCGGCCTGGAGGCAATCCAAAGGGGGAATATATAATTTGAGAATCATATGATAAAAACAGAATTTGAAAGGATGTCTTTTTTTCTTGGGTTTCAAAATTTACCAGAAGCTGAGAACGAAGATCTTAAAGAGATTATGACTACAATGTTAGCAGAATATATTAACAGAGATAAACAACACTTGGGTGGGATATTGACTTGATTTATAGGATTAACTCAGCCTATGCAAGAACACATAATGTTCCAAGGGAAATTCATGTTAAATTTCTTAGAAAAACCACAAGAGATGAGGTTCTATGAACTCAAAGGGGAGGACCATTAAAATATAAGGATAAAGACATAGCCATTCTTAAGCTGATCCCAAAGAAAGTAAGAGATAAGAGAAGGAAATATACCTTCTTAACAAAAATATATATATAATAATGGGATCTGGTTCAGGTGGCTGTTACCAGAAGGCATGTTGATTTTTTGGGAAGGCAGTAGAATTAGAATTAATACAGTTGCGGAAGCAGAGGCTTTCATGAAAAAATATACTGCTCTATTAGGTGATGTGGGGGATCCTACACAAGATACAAAGCAGGGAGGGGCTGAGGCTCTGCCAGTAGGCAGTGGGGAAGAGGAGACAACAAGAAGACTCAGATCACAAAAGTGAATTGAAACACTATTCCAAATGTTGTTACAATGTATTTTTAAGGAAGTGACAAAAGTAAAAAGATTGAAACATACTGATGATTTGGTGTTAAACTTAAAACTGCTAATATCTATGTAAATGTTCATAGTTTTCTATTTTTCTTTTTTGTAAAAGTTGCGAGACCCGGGGGGGGGGCTTCTCCCCCCCCCCGCACGATGTAGCTGTCAAAATGTTCCATAACCTTTTACCCTTTTTCCTTTGTAAATTTTTTTAAAACCAATAAAAAATTTAAGAACAAAAAAGTTACAATGGCACTGAAAAAAAGTAACTGTTTTTCACAGATGACTTTTACAGCATCTCCATGGATCAAAATTCAGATGCTTGACAATTGGTTCATCTGTGTGACGGTTGCGGCTGGGGTCATGTGATCCTCTGTTGCAACCTTCTGACAAGCAAAGTCAATGGAGAAGCCAGATTCACTTAACAACCAGGTTGCTTACTGATCAACTGCAGTCATTCACTTAACAACTGTGGCAGGAAAAGTAATAAAATGGGGCAAAACCCATTTAACAAATGTCTCAACAATAGAAACGTTGGGCTCAGTTGTGGTCATAAGTCAAGGACTACCTATACAGTCATCTTCTTTTCAACCCCAAATCAACTGTAGTTCAACAGTGACAGGGAAAAAACACTTCCAAACCAACCAGCCACAGGAAGCCAAAGAAAGAAAGGAAAGAATGAATGAAAGAAAGATGCCACATACATACATACATACATACATACATACATACATACATACATACATACATACATACAGGCATCAGTTGTCCGCTAAACCAGATTCATAGGATGATTTCACATAAGCAGGTAAAACAGGAAGATCTGGCCAATCTGCAACCTTATATCTCCGAAACATCTTTACCTACCGGGTTATCTCTAGATCAGAGAATCCAGCTTGCATCCAGATGCAATGAAGATGTGTAACTCAGAGTTACACATCTTCATTGCATCACTCAGAATTCCTTCTCTTTCTGCATTTGATTTCTCCCCATTTCCATGCAACATTTAATCTTAAAAAGGGGTTTTCCCAAGATGGAATATTTTTTCAAATCCAGTTATTATAACAGATCATGTTAAGAGTGGATTCTCTTACATGAGCATTATCTTTCTTCATGAGTCAATCGGGATTAAACAAAACTCATTCAAGGCATGTGGGGCTTATTACAAAGTATGTGTGACCACCAAAAAATACGATCTTGATACAGAATGGAGAATCTAATTGGATTAACTCACTTAAATTTGAATTCATTGTTATATTAGACACACCAACCATGGACAGCTATGGAAAGAATGGCAGAAGTATGGAAGCAAAACAAGGTGTTTTATTATTTATTATTAACAACAAATCATCAATTGCATATATTGTCTCCAGGTAGGGTTGTTTTCAAAAAGAGATTCTTACCAAGATTGCTGACCAAAATTTACTATGTCATGGGAAGCTACGAAAATGCCTGTAATTGTCATGCTGCTCTTTGAGTCATGCCTGTTTTCCCATTAGCAAGAAGTGCCAATGGTAGTGTATTTCAGGGCAAAGTGGAAGTTCATGGAGTATACTGAAGCTCTTTCCTGAAACTTGAGAGATGAAACATGTTGGTACGAGGTCAGGGAACTTAAAAATGGGTCACTGCTTATTGCATGGAATAATCATAGCCACGGAAACTAGCAAGTAGAAAAACATTGGGTAATGAAAGGAAGAATAGGCTTGGGAGAGCTGTTTATCCCATATCACCCCAGCAGAAATATTCCTCAAAATTAAAGACAAGCAGAGAGAGAGACAGAAGGAAAATTTATCAATGCCTAAAACAAAATTTTAAGGTTGTGGCTAAGTGGCTAAGACGCTGAGCTTTTCGATCAGAAAGGTTGCCAGTTTGGCGGTTTGAATCCCTAGTGCCGCGTAATGGAGTGAGCTCCCGTTACTTGTCCCAGCTTCTGCCAACCTAGCAGTTCGAAAGCATGTAAAAAATGCAAGTAGAAAAATAGGAACCACCTTTGGTGGGAAGATAATAGTGTTCCGTGCACCTTTGTCGTTTAGTCATGCTGGCCACATGACCACAGAGACATCTTCGGACAGCACTGGCTCTTCGGCTTTGAAACAGAGAGGAGCACTGTCCCCTAGAGTCGGGAATGACTAGCACATATGTGTGAGGGGAACCTTTACCTTTACCTTAAAACAAAATTGCCAGCATTCTTGGGGTCCAGGCAAGTTCTCTGTAAGATACCCCTTTTCCTTTTGTAGTGTAGGAGTCAGTCTTGATTTCTAGCAATTCAAGACTCCCACCCAGACTTTTCTGACACTTCCTTTAAGGGAAGATGTTGAGATTGCTTTCTCTAGATCTCTTTTTAGGAAATGAAATCTCATCTGAAGTTAAATGACACAGCTTGTTTCAAAACAAAGTCACTTCTGCACGTTTCAATTTCTATTGAAAGCCACAACCGTGGCTTTCTTAGTTCTAACCCTCCAATCTCATGTGCTGCATAGCACTGGTATTTATTAAGGGAGTGCACATTTGCATTCAGTTGTTGAAATGAAAGGGTAGTCAGTCTCATGTATTCTGACACATAGAGCATGGGTGTCAAACTTGCGGCAGGATGCGTCACGTGCTGGCCACGTCCACCCCTGGTTTAGCGAAGGAAGAAAAAAGTTGTGATACCCCTGACATAGAATCAGTGGTGGGATTCAGCCAGTTTGCACCACTTCGGGAGAACCAGTTGTTAATGTTCTGAGCAGTTTGGTGAACTGGTTGTTGGAAGAAATCATTAGGGCAGAGAACTGATTAAATTAATTGAATCCCACCACTGCATAGAGCAGTGGTTCTCAACCTGTGGGTCGGGACCCCTTTTGGGGTCGAATGACCCTTTCACAGGGGTTGCCTAAGACCATCAGAAAACACGTATTTTCGATGGTCTTAGGAACTGAGACACCAATTTTATGGTTGGGCGTCACCACAACATGAGGAACTGTATTAAAGGGCTGCGGCATTGGGAAGGTTGAGAACCACTGGCATAGAATATATGTTACAAGTGGGAATCAAGATGTAACTTGAATCTGATCCTAAACGCAACTCATCCTGAAAGCTTTGGTGACTTGATAGAAGGACAGACAAGGAATGGCTGGTTGGGAATGAATCCAGCTTTCCAAATAGGATTTCCTGCTGAGGTGTCAGGAAGTTGTGATGCATGATACTATTATATCAGATACTATTCAGACACTGAGGTAACTTAAGTCTGCTTGTAGTTTGTTTAATAAGCCCCAAATAAATTCATGTAACACATTAAGTCAATCCCAAAGAAAGCAGATTATAGATTTGTAAGATATGTGAAATGGGTCTCAAGTGTTTTTTTTTGGGGGGGGGGAAGAGGTCTGAACTAGAGGGAACTCTTGTAGAAATAGAATATAGAACAGTGATGGCGAACCTATGGCACGCGGGCCACAGGTGGCACGCGCAGCCATTTGTCAGGGCACATGAGGTGCGTGCTAGCCAGCTGAGATCACCCTTTTTTAAAGCCATTTTTCGCCCTTCCCAGGCTCCAGAGGCTTTATAGGAGCCTGGGGACGGCGAAAAGAGCCTCCCCCCCCTTGAAGGCCCTCCGGAGGCTTCATGAGCTTCCCTGAAGCCTCCGGAGCGCAAAAAACGGCGCTACGGGCAAACCGGAAGTTCAGGAACGGACTTCCGGTTTGCTCAGAGGGTCGTTTTGACTGCTCCGGAGGCTTCAAGGAAGGTCCCTCAAGCCTTTGGAGTGCTCAAAACTACCCTCCGAGCAAACCGGAAGTCCGTTCCTGAATTTCCGGTTTGCCCGTAGGGCCTGTTTTTTGCGCTCCGGAGGCTTCAGGGAAGCTCATGAAGCCTCCGGAGGGCCTTCAGGGGGGTGGGGGAGGCTTTTTTCGCCATCCCCAGGCTCCTATAAAGTCTCTGGAGCCTGGGGAGGGCGAAAAATGGCTTTTAAAAAGGGTGAACTCAGCTGGCTAGCACTCAGGGAAGCGTCCTGAAAGTTCCTCAAGCCTCTGGAGGGCTTCTGGGTGGGCGGGGGAGGCTGTTTTCACCCTCCCAGGCTCCTATTAAGCCTCTGGAGCAGGGGTGGCGAACAAGTTCGACAAAAAGAGCCAAAATTTTAAACTGTGAGAGTCAGAGAGCCACACCACGCAGTGACCTGCCAAAACAGACAAACACTCACACAAAAGCATATAATTTTAACAATAATATATTAAACACATAATATAACATGCTCAGTCAGGTGTTTTTTGTTATAAATTTTTATAAACCCATTAGAGCTGCTGTATAACTTTTAAATCCATAAATAAGTGGAATCTCTGTCCACCTAACAACCTACAAGATTACTTGATGACCACAACCAGGAATGCCACACTTGCAGTCATTAAACAAAGCAGTCACATATCTCGCTTAATGACTGCTTTGCTCAGTGACGAGATTGTGATTGTAAATCGAGTACAACCTATACATGGGTAAAGCCTGGTCCTAATATTATCTTCCTTTAACCTAATATATGTATTATAATATATATATGAGTTTGGATTATCTTTGATATCTATTACAATTACAGGCTGTGAGAAAAACACTCGTAGAATTTTGGGAAATATACTAACCATGGAAATTCAATTAAATGTTTTCTCCTATTTAAAACTCTGCTGCTCCTGAACCCAGAGCTTCAATATGCAACCATTATTATTAATTTGAGCAATCATTAGAACCTCACCGGAATCCTGCAGCAACTGTGCTAGACTTTGAAGCATTATTTTTTTGGTTTATCTCAACAGCAGAGGGCGCTGTTGAGATAAACCTGGAAGTACGGTCGACGCGACGACCAGCTCAGAGCTGGTGGAGTGCAGGCAAGCGTCGACCATACTTCCGGGTTTAGCGCGCGATCCGAGCCACAGTATACTAAATAATGGTAAGAGGCAAAGAGCCTCATTTATTTTGGCCGCAAGCCGCATGCGGCTCGCGAGCCGCGTGTTCGCCACCCCTGCTCTGGAGCCTGGGGAGGGCAAAAAAGCATGCAAAAATGGGGGGGAGCGCCTATAGTGCGCGCATACGCACTGGGGAGTCGTGCATTGCATTATGGGTGTGGCACACCTGCACACTACCCCCTTGCGCTCCCCCCACTTATGGCACGCGAGCCAAAAAAGGTTCGCCATCGCTGATATAGAATATAGAATTACAGTGTTGAAAGGGATTTTGGAGGTCTTCTAGTCCAACCCGTTTAGGCAGGAAACCCTATACCATTTCAGACAAATGGTTATCCAATCTCTTCTTTAAAACTTCCAGTGTTGGAGTATTTACAATTTCTGGAGGGAGGTTGTTCCACTAATTAATTGTTCTAACTGTCAGGAAATTTCTTCTTAGTTCTAGGTTGCTTCTCTCCTTGATTAGTTTCCACCCATTGCTTCTTGCCCTCAGGTGCTTTGGAGAATAGCTTGACTCCTCTTCTTTGTGGCAGCCCCTGAGATATTGGAACACTGCTATCATGTCACCCCCTAGTCCTTCTTTTCATTAGACATGTCCAATTCCAGCAACTGTTTTTTATATGTTTTAGCCTCTAGTCCCTGAATAATCTTTGTTGCTCTTCTCTGCACTCTTTCTAGAGTCTCCACATCTTTTTTACATCATGATGACAAAACTGGTTGCAAATGAATGGGAAAAACTGATTGCACAATACTTGTTGAGTGGGGATTTGTTTGGGGAAGTCAGAGTCTAGGCAAATCTGATGAGAGAAAGTTACTCAATTCACTTGCTAAGAATTGATTAAGCATAAAATATTAAGATATTCCCCATTATTTTAAAAATATTTTTTAATACTCTGATAACTCTCTCAACCTCTTTCTTTTGTTCAGAAACTGACTGTACTAATATTTTAAGTATTCTGTACACTTAAGTTATTATTTCATAATATTTATATTTGGATTATCACAAGATGTGCATATGAGTGTTTTCAGAACTATTCCAAATCACAGCATAGAAGGGCCATCATGTGCACTGGTTCAAATGTTCTCTTTATTTGAAATATTGCAATAGAAAAAAGGCTTCAGTTTCTTTGAAGTGCGGTGAGGTGGGGAGTCTCCCTAAGTCTTTTACTGGTTTACTCAATTGATGAACTGCAGTTTTTTTAGAACTTTGTTTCAACCCTTGGAAGAGTTAAGATTGGAGGGGGTGGAATTTCCACCCCCCTTGGAAAAGCGGCACTTGCAAAATCTCTCCCTCCCATAGGAGAGAGAGAGAGTTTAAAACTTACTTTCACTTCCCCTGAACAATGGAAAAATAATTTTTGACCACAATTGCGAGAGATAGGATGGTTGAACTGACTCTTCTCTAAACTATGTATGGAAACTTTGGACTTGTTGTTTCCAGACCACCTGTAAAGGCTGAGCCAAGATAGCCACTTCCTCCTTCTTCTTTGTCTTTATGAATGAAATTCCTCCCTTGGAAGATTTTATGGCTCTGAACTAGTCTCCACCCCAGAGATCTCCAGGAGCCTCTCTAAATACGCTTTTCCCTTGGATTTGGAATATTTTGATTCACCTGTTTGATCTAGTCCTGTATTAGAAGATTTATTCTCTCTTGGATTTGCCTGCCTTGTGATCTCTACCAGCTGTGCTCCCCTACAGATGCCATTTCTTTGCACAGATTAATAACTATCTCTGAGCTTTATGATGGGTCCAAAGAAATTACCGCCTGGCAAGGCTTCATCGGCCCCGACATCTTCTAAGTCTAGTCCGAATCCTCAGCAGTCACAACTGGGGTCATTTCTACAACCTAAAGCCCCCGAAGAGAGTACAAAGGACTTATCTATTCACCAGATGCTTCAATCTATCTTAAAGGGACAGGACGAAATGAAAAAACAACTGAAAGACTTAAATGATCAGCTCAGAGAAACGAAACAACAAGCCACACGGAATGAACAGAGAATAGGTGTACTGGAGGAGGGTGCGGTCAGGACGAGGTTAAGACAATCCAAAGGGGGAATGTAGAATTTGAAAATCACATGATAAAAATGAAATGAAAATCAAAAATGAAATTTGAAAGGATGTCTTTTTTCCAAAATTTGCCAGAAGTTGAGAACGAAGATCTTAAGGAGATTATGACCACAATACTAGCAGAATGTATTAATAGAGATAAACAACAGCTGTTGTGGGATATTGACTTGATTTATAGGATTAATTCAGCATATGCAAGAATACACAATGTTCCAAGGGAAGTTCATGTTAAATTTCTTAGAAAGACTACAAGAGATGAGGTTCTAGGAGCTCAAAGGGGAGGACCACTAAAATATAAAGATAAAGAAATAATCATTCTTAAACAGATTCCAAAGAAAGTAAGAGATAAGAGGAAGAAATATTCCTTTTTAGCAAAAAAATTATATAATAAAGGGGTCTGGTTTAGGTGGTTATTACCAGAAGGCATGTTGATTTTCTGGGAGGGCAGTAGAATTAGAATCAACACAGTTGTGGAGGCGGAGGCTTTCACTAAAAAACATAGTGTTCTCCTAGATGAAATGGGGGATGGTACACAAGAGATGAGGGAGCGCGGGGCTGAGGCTCTGCCAATAGACCGGGGGGGGGGGGGAGAGGATGCAACAACTAGAAGACTCAGATCACAAAAGTGATTTGAAACATTATTGTAATTGTTGTTATAATGTACCTTTACGGAAGGGATACAAAAAATGATTGAAATATATTGATGACTTAGTGTTAAACTTAAAACTAATAAAGCTAATATCTATTCAAATGTTGATGTATTTCTATTCTTGTCTATAAAAGTTGCGAGACTTGGGGGGATGCTCTCCCCCGCACGATGTAGCTGTCAAAAATTTTTATACCCCTTTTAACCCCTTTTCCCTGAAAAAATTTGTAAAAACCAATAAAACTTGTTTAAAAAAGAAAAAAGGCTTCAGTTTCTTTGAGAGTTTGACTTTGTATAATCAAGTGTTTTGGATAATCTTAGCTGGCAATTTCTCATAGGCAGCAACAGATTGAGCTCCAAATTTTCTTCTCCCTTGAGACACCAGTGGTTGGTGGACACTGTCTCTCAAACTTTGGTCCAACTTTGTTTATAGTTCTTTTGCGATATCAGTCCATCCTTGGGCAAGCAATTATTCAGCAACTAAAGCAACCTAAATGAAAACATGTATTTTCTAGTCATCTTCCTTTTCCACTCTTCCAGCAATTGAGTCCATTTCAACTTCCCTCCCCATTCCTACATGAGAAGATCTGTGCATGATAGGAACCTGTTTCTTCCAGCCTGGGGAAGGTGAAAAATGGGTCTACTGGAAGTACCGGAAGTCCAGAAATGGGTCCGTATTCAAATAGGATTGCGGGTTTGACATCTCTGGTGTAGGGTCTCTTGCTTGGGTGGGGGGTAGGACTAGATGACCTACAAGGTGTCTTCCAACTCTGTTAATTTGTAATCTCTTCATGGTGAATTGCCTTCCTTGTTCTAGTTTGACTTATTGGGCACTCTATAATGGGAAAACAGAATCCAGCTGAGGCTCAGGCCAGGAGTTCTAGCAAGCCAAGACAGGACCATGCATGGCTTCAGAGTAGATCATTGAATGATGCAAGGTTCTGGATATAAGTATGGTGCATCTTACAATTTTGTCAGTACCTTTCTCCCAAATGCCAGCACTTCAGATCGCTCTGAACCCAATGGCGAGAGACGTTGAAAATTAAGGAATGCACAGGCTTGACTCTTAACTGATCTCCCCCAAACCCTGATGGCATAACATTCCTGGTTTAACACCTGACCAATACACTTTGTGTTAACCCAATCAATAGTGCCTTTATGTGATGCGGCTATGGTAAACTTTTTTTTTACCTGAGGCGAGGTAGTTTTGAGATAACGACTAAAACAGCCTGAAGACCCACTGTCTAAGCAGTCCCATCCTGTTTTACCTGTTCAGCAAAGCAAGGGCATGGTGAAACTCTTTTTCTCCATCTCCCCTTCACCACCCCCGGAGTCAGACGATGGAGAAAAGGTAGCCCAAGTTTTCATTAGCTTCCTGAGGAAGGAATTAAAATGATTAAAGTTATTAAAAGGGAAAATATAGGAAGTCTATTATTGATGGGGAGAAGAATGTCATTTACAGCAATTTGTACAATCTCTTCCTTCAGTTGGATCTCTTGCAACCCAGGCTAAGACTAATCCAATAGATCTTTTTATTATTAATTTTGTCTTGTGTTTTAATCAAATCTCGGTGCATGCACTTGGTGTTTGGTCTTTATGAACCATGAGGTACACCCATCCACAAGAATCCCAAGAAATTCCTTGACGCCACTTGCGATAGGTTTTTATGTGCTCCCAGGATTTTGTGTGTGTGTGCACATGCATGTGTGCTTCCCTTTTCTCTCAACTCTTCAGTACACAACTAGGCATTTTTTTAGACTTCAGAAACAGGCTGGGAAAACAGAACCCAGCTGTTGCTCAAGGCAACACCAACACAACCCTACCTGGCCTCTTGGGGACAAGCCCTTAAAGACTCAAAGGACAGCGCTGTTTATTTCCCCCCCAATTCTACTCCAACTCCTGTTTGTCTACTATTTTTCTTTGTGAGTCCTACTGCTGGAGAACATTTCTGTTTACCTTGGGCTAGTTTGGGCTGTTTGTGTTTCCCAAACGAACACAAATCATTTACCCACAAACACAGCAACGGTTACTCTGCCCCGGTTGTCATACCTTGCTGGACTGGCTAGGAAGAAATATTAAAGGCTCAGGGCACCAGCTATCCAGGTGCTGGGCATTTGGCAGGCAGTCTGTTTTCTCACACACTTTTTTTCAGGAGTCAAAATCTGAAGAGAGGAATGCATAATTTAGTAATAATAGTAATAATAGGCACCGGGAAAATTGACTATTCAGCAGACTACATTTTCAATATGTAGACAACATAGTGAGGGCAGTGATGGGAAGGATCAATGCTGCCCCATTTTCATCTCATAGAATTCTACTCAAATGGGAATTGTATCTCTATTATCTAATTACATTGGTAAATAATAGAACTGTTTGGGATGTCAGTCTCTCTTTTTTCTTTGAGAACCCTGAAATAACCGAAAGAGAAATAAGGAAACGTTGTGCCCTGTCAACTTCTGTTAGTGCTAGCAAGTGTCAGTGAGTTAGTCAACCAACCAACCAACCAACCAGAATAGAGGTTGGAGGGACCCTGGAGGTCTTCTAATCCTGCCCCCGCTCAAGCAGGAGACCCTATACCATTTCAGACAAGTGACTATTTAGTCTTCTTAAAAACCTCCAGGGAAGAAGCACCCACAACTTCTGAAGGCAAGCCATTCCACTGGTTAATTGTCCTTGCTGTTAGGAGATTTCTCCTTAATTCCAGGTTGCTTCTCTCTTTGATTAGTTTCCATCCATTAGTTTCCATCTGGTGCTTTGGAAAATAAGTTGACCGCCTCATCTTTGTGGCAGCCCCTCAAATACTGGAATACTGCTATCATGGCCCTCTCTAGTCCTTCTTTTCTCTACACTAACCAAACCCAAATCCTGCAACCGGCCTTCCTATGTTACCAAGGTGTGTCCCTCCCCAAGTCCAGCGAGTATGAGTGGAGAGAGCAGGAGTCACCTACTGTTATAAGCCATGATTCTGGCTCTGACTCTGACCTGGAATCTGACAGTCTTGTGCCAGCTGAGCCTGTTGTTCAGGGTGGTCAGCCTCAAGAATCAGGAAGCCAGGATTCAATGGAGGCTGATCAGTCACAAACATCTCCAGCTGCAGAAGTTAGATGACAAAGCAACAACTCCCAAGCCCCAGACCTAGGAAAATCCAGAGGTGAGCAGAGCAATGTCCCTCAGTGAGGCTTCTCATTAAACAAAGGGCAGGGCATGTGCAATTTAGAGATTAACCCTTTCACTTTCTGGGGCCTCCATCTTGTTTATAATTCTTGACTAGTTGACTACCTAATTTGGCACCCTGTGACTCTTAGAACGTATTTGGATTTCTCTGTGGTTCACTGCGCTGTGCTCCACTTTCTTCAGGCAAGCTCTCTTGCTAGGCATTTGACTTGCTCTTATGTGCCTAAAACTGCACTAAATCTGTCAGTTTTAAAATACCTGTTGCGCATTAGCAACATGTGCAATACAAGGTGTGTCTTCTGCCCAAACTCTACTTGGCAACAGAAGGTTTTCAGCGCTGGTTCCAACACAGACAAAGACATTTATGGATGCGATGCAGCAGGAAATGTGATGGATGAAGTTGTCATAGCAACTTTTTTTTTTGCAAATGTCATCTTTTTCCGAATCAGCTGGATAGATGACTGTGCTCCACTCTGTTAATTTCACCTGTTGTACTGGCTGTGCTCCTGAAGCTGTTTTCGAAGGCTGCAAGCCATGGCAGCAATTAAGCCATCTGCTCAGATAATTAATGGGGGGGGGGAAATTGCTTCCCAGGGGTGCAAAAAAACAACAACCAAAAAACAACAACAACCAATCATATGAGTTTTATATTGCAATGTGTTTCATTTCGCAACATCTTCTGTATTGCATGGGTGCAGTCTTTCCTGTGCTGCTACAGATTATTTAAAACATTTAAACGCCCCTCCTTCTGTAAGTGTGATATTTATCTCCCTCAGCAGCTGGCTAAGGGTGATACATATCCACCCAGTGCTTGTTAATAACGTGCATTTCTCTTTCATTCCTGAGTGATAGTCTCGGCGTGTTGTAATGGTGATTGTGCAGGTGGATTCAAAAAAGAATCGCTGCCCAGGATGAGGACAAGCAGAGCCTTCAGCATTTTTGGCATCAGAGTCAGGTAGGCAAACTGTGGAGGACAGAGAGACAGAAACATGTTTTGTGTTGG
Organism: Natrix helvetica; assembly: GCF_964273705.1. Taxonomy (NCBI): domain Eukaryota; kingdom Metazoa; phylum Chordata; class Lepidosauria; order Squamata; family Natricidae; genus Natrix; species Natrix helvetica. Next base: position 211,201,496 of record NC_138548.1, on the reverse strand, counting down.
AGAAATCCCTGATTCATCATCTGTTGTTGTCTTTTTAAATCCTCCGAGTATTCTTCTAGCTTCATTTTTATGGGATCACATGCATAAAACTCTTAGGGGGAAACATGGAGAGGTTTTCTCTTGTAAGGAATTCAGAAATTGCTGGAACAGAGTATTTTTAAAAAAACAGGAACAGAGTTCAGAAATTGCTGGAATAGAGTGGTTACAGAATGGTATAAAAATGCTGGCTGTGCTTTCTAACATCGTGTCAAGGACAATAAAGGGGCCACTTTGGAAATGTTGGGAGGCGAGAAACAAAGATTGGGATGATTAACTTGACTTCATTCAGCAGGGTGTTTGAAGGAAGTAGCAGTACTTACTCAACTCCATTTTGTAAAAGACAGCTAAGAAATGCAGAACACTTTTAGTTTCAGAAAATATATTAACACAATCAAAGGAAGTTGATAATTCTTCTCAACTAATGATTCAAGTCAGTTTCACATAGGAAACAGTACAGAATGATTTGTGTATCGGAAAGGAACTGCACAAGATTAGGTTACAGCAGAAAACCCCCCACAGATTTATGTTCTAGAGGTTTAGTTTGGATAGGAAATTAGATAAGGACTGTATTGCATCTATACATATGTACATGAATGAATACATGTTTAATTGAAAATAATTGATAATTTGAGAAAGAGACACACCAGTTCCTACCAGTTTGGACCCATTTTGCCAAACCGTTAGTGGTTTGGCAGCCTGGGTCGCTGGAACCGGCAGCGACCCAGGTCTGTCACGCCCCCAAACTGGTTCTCCCGGAGTTGCCTTGGTGCTGCCATCTTGTTTTTGGCTTCTGCGCATGCGCAGAAGCATTTTTATAGTACTGTGCATGTGTGTGCTGTGCAACCACTAGCAAACCGGCTGTAGCAGCTGCCGGAACCACCCCTGAGACACACCCATACAGAATCAGAACAAATTGTAATATCTCTTACAGTAATAGAGTTGAATGGATCCTAAAGGCAACAAATTAGACTTGTTTCATTTAATGGTGTAACAAGAGTATAAACCATACCGATATTATTATACAAACATATAATAAACATGTATATTCACTGCCCAGTGCCACCACAGTCTTAATATCTGTTCAAAAATCAGGTTGATAAAAAGGGCTTTTATTTGCTTATCATATTGATGTATCTCATTGTGCTCTTTTTCATTGTTTATTTTATTGTTCTATTGTCTTATGTATGATCTGTTTACAGTCTTTTCATTTCTTCCTTTTGCTGTTAGAGGCAAATAAATTCAACAAATAAATCTATCACCAGTGCCAAAATGTAACTGTATACGTTAAGATACAAATCTGTTTGTAATAATTCTATAGTCATTAGGTAAAATAACAAATTGAAATCCGGTGAGCAACAGGTAACGAAAACATGTTCCTTCCTAGAAAACCCTTCATAAATTAAATCTACACTTTATAAATCCAGACTGAAATTCAATCAAAGGCGTTTTCAGCATACAGTCAATATAGAACAGCAAATTCCAGTTTATGTACCCCATTATCCAACATATCAGCCATCAGGTGTATAGTGTCAGATTATTGCATTTTAAATAAAGCCAAGATTGAAATAAAGAGATCTATACACGATATTACTTTTGATAGCCTGACTAGAATCATAATATTTTTAAAATGTTGGTTTATAATTAGCACACCTAATAGAGTCTTTCTCCATAGTGAGCGGAGGAGTATCCAGGATGGGTTGACCTTGTCCTCTCTTGATTGGACTGAGTCAGATAAGCTCTTTTAGCCACTCCTTGGTCACCAGGCTCCACCCAGTTATCGACTTAGTCCATCAACAGACGGCTGTGTTCATCCTGAGATCATGAAGAAACTTAAAGGAAATATTTTAAATTGCTGCAAAAGCAATCAAAATTGCCTCCACGCTGCCTGATCAATCACTAGAGGCTGAGGAAACCCCCAACGAGGGTAGAAAGTGTGCGCAGCAACCGCTAAGGTGGTGCGCAGCCCAGGTCACAGAGCGAGACCCAGGGCACTAAGTGAGGACTCTCACCATAGACAGGCAAGCGCTCTGCAGAGGCCTCTGCAGCAAGGGCAATGCCCAAGGAGGCTGTAAGGGTGCCGGAGCGCTCTACCGCTCCCCTCGGGTTGAACGACGAACCGCGGCATTTTAAAACGCCCCAGAGCGCCCACGCTGGCAGCAATTGCCAGAGAACAAGATGAGAGCCAGAGAGGCTCAGAAAGAGCTGTGGGAGGCAGGGGAGGCGAGAGAGAGCCCCCAACGGCAGCGGAAGCCGCGCGGCAGCCTGCAAAGGCACAAACCGCTTCCACGTGCCATCAGGAAGAGGAGCTTTTTGAATTTGGAGCTGGGAGCCATTTTGAAACCACGTGGTCCAAGATGGCAGCCGCCAGCAGCTCAGAAAGGGCTGTTTTCACTCTCCCCAGGCTTCAGGAAAAGATCCAGGGCCTGGGGAGGGTGAAAAATGCACCCAACGGGCCAACTGGAAGTTGGTCAATATGTCTCTTTATAATATTTCTAATCAGTAGCTTCTCTTGAAAATTGTGAAAGGTGGACCTTAGTACTGAAATGTCATGGTTTTTGAGCCATGAGGCAGTGCCTCTATTTTTAATCTGTATGCATTTATTATTTAACATGGACTTCTGCTACAGGTTAATTTTTAAAAAGAAACATTGATTATCTGAGGTCTTGATTCTGGTTTCAGAACTGAGGAATGTCAGGGTTTCTCTTCAGTGCTTCCAAATCATTGTCAGCTCTGAGTGTTCATAATATAAAAGCCAATGTGGTCTCTTGTCAGCTCTACATATGCCAGTATTGAGGGTTGGACACAGTGGTGGGTTCCAGATCCCATTGCAACTGGTACGGATAAGAGGTAAGGACACATGCTACATGGGGCTTCCCTTGAAATGCACCCGGAGGCTACAGTTGGTTCAGAACGCAGCCGCGCGGGTAATTATGGGGAGTACTAGGTACTCCCATGTGACACCGTTCCTGCGCGAGCTGCACTGGCTTCCTGTGGTCTATCGGGTGCGTTTCAAGGTTTTGATAACAATCTTTAAAGCGCTCCATGGCTCAGGACCTAGTTACTTGCGGGATCGTATTCTGCCCCATACATCCCTGCGACCAATCCGCTCGCACAGAGAGGGCCTCCTCCAGGTGCCGTCCACCAGACAGTGTCGAGGGGCGGCGCCTAGGAGTAGAGCCTTCTCTGTGGCGGGCCCAGCCCTGTGGAATGACCTCCCTCCGGATATTAGGAATACCTCTGACCTCCGCTCCTTTCGTGTAAAGCTCAAGACCCACCTTTTTCAAGTTGCTGGCCTGGCTCAACTTTGATCCAACTATATCGCTCCTGACGGGTTTTTTTATTTGGGGTATTTTAATTGCATTCAATTTATTTAGGGGTTTTTAAACATTGTGTTTTTACTTGTTTTTATCTATCACTTCACCTCCTCCTTGTATATGTCGTGTATATGTCTTGGTATATGTTTTGTTATATGTATGTCGATATATTTATTTCCTATGTTTTGTTGTACGCCGCCCCGAGTCCTTCGGGAGAGGGTGCGGCTAAGAAATAAATATTTATTATTATTATTATTATTATTATTATTATTATTATTATTATTATTATTATTATTATTATTATTATTATTATTATTATTATTATGCGCATGTGCTGCAGGCATTCATGTGGACGCCGGGCCCCATTGCAACTGGTACAGTTGCAATGGGGCCCGGCGTCCACATTGCAACTGGTACAGTTGCAATGGGGCCCGGCGTCCACATGAATGCCTGCAGCACATGCGCATGTGTCCTTACCTCTTGCGACACCTCCACGAGCCTCCGTGATGCTCCAGCTGCTTGGCAGAGTATCACACAGGCGCTGTGCGCTCCGTGCGCATGCGGCGAAGTGCCAAAGAGCTCAAATACAGGTAAGGAGCTCGGGCGGGCGGGCCCTCTTGAGCACCGTACCGGAATGGTACCCCGTGCTCCGGGCAGGCACCGGTACGCCCGCACCAGGGGGGTACTGCCTGCAACCCACCACTGGTTGGACATTTACAGCTCATCTGTTTTGGAGTGGACTATTAGCTCAAAGCTTGCTGTTTGTTCTTGTTAGAAAATTATTAGCATCAGAGTTCACTGGAGTTCTGAGTAATCAGTTGGAGCTATTGGCCTTGTCCCCTCTCTCTGGGATTTCAAGAGAATGCATAAGCTTCCCGTTTCTCATCATTATCTGGAGTGGAGGTCCAGGCTTAAGATGGCTGAGGGGAAAGACTGTCTGATTGTTGGGGCTGATTGTTTTATGGGGCTGATTGTTAAAATATTGCATCCAAGTAAGTTTAAAGCAAAGTGAGGGAGTTGATGCCAGGTTATTGGCTAGTATCAAGATGAATAGATAGCATCATTCAGCTACCTCTATTTCCAATTCCACCCACAGGTTGGAGTGGGATAAAGAAAGGCACGAAAACCAGACTTTGTGTAGGTAGTGTCCCAAGGGTATTTTTCGAAAAGCAACTGGATTTTCTTGTTTTGACTTTCTGTGGACAAGAAAGTCCAGTTGCCTTTTGAAAAGCAGCTTTGGAACAACCATGGTCTGGATGATTGAAATTCTCCATAGACATGTACAGTACAGATACTTTTTCAATACTAATGAGATGGATGGTTAGAGCTGGATAAGATGAATGTTGTTAAAATAATAGCATTTTATGTTATGAATGATGTATCTATTTATCTTGATACTAGCCAATAACCCGGCATTGCCCGGGTATTTATTTATAGGGAGGAAATGTCCGGACCAAACGTAATTTCTAATGTTGGATTTTCCCCCTTTCCAGAGGGAGCCCCCTTGTGGAGTATTATAAAGCTGTTACCATGATAATTCCACTGTGCTGCACGGTAGAAGCCATTTTATGGCTGTACAGTAGAAGCCATTTTAAGGCACAACAGGCTGTATCTTAACAGAACACACACACACACCCCGAGGGATTTTAGGGGTGTCTTACCCCTACAGTATTTGTTTCCAGAGAGTAAGTAATCTGTGTACCAAGTTTGGCTGAAATTGCTCGAGGCGTTCCAGAGTTATGCTGGAACGAACACACACACACACACACACACACAAACACACACACACACACGAATGTGTATTTGCAAAGAGATTCCAGTGTTAGACTCCATTAGATGGAAGGTATGAATGGTTTTTTTTAAATAGTTCGCTAAAAGGTCTTAAATATTCTTGACCTAAATGAGGTTTTGTTATGATGATGGCAGCTCTCACCTACCAGATTTTCAACTACTATATAATTGGGCATCTATTTTAACAAGTGCATTCATTTGGAATGAAAATTTTTATGAATATTTATCTTTTTTTGCACCTACCTGGAGAGTGAATGTGTAAGACAGGTTTTAGGATCCAGTATGTTGTCTTTCCTGCCATCTATAAAAGCTGCTAAGCACATTTAGTCATTAATTGGTTAAGTTTGATCTGGAATGTGACACTACAATTTTGGAAAGAAATGTTTTTGTTAAGGATGTTTATGTGATAATCTATATTCCTAAAATATGGAATTTGTCATCAGAAGATGACGTTTGATGCCATTAAACCTGGACTATGACCAAGGGAATAATTTTATATAAATAGAAGAAAAATGATTCTCCTGTTTTTATAGATTTAAGATAGGAATCTGCATCATATTTTTGAAAAGTGTTTGATTCTGAAAAGAAGAGTGGTTTATTTCCAAATTACTTAGACTAGAATTAATCCATACCTATGACTAGTATGTAATTCTTTTTTCTTTTACTACTATGTTTGTTTATCTTAATCATCATAATATACTCTTTTTCTTCACTGCATGATTACTGTTTTTTTCTTTTCAGAATGTAGTAATTGTATTCTACTGTCAAAATAATAGGTTATTTTTAGAACTTTATTGAGAGAGAAAGCACGTTTCAAAATTCTGTGATTTACATGGAAATACACAGTTGTTGTTTTATTGGAGTTTTGATGCTTAAACAGAGCCAAGTGTACAAGAATAGAATTTTAAAAATTTAAATTCTGAGTCTTAGAATTAATTCTGAGAATCAGAAGGAAAGGGAGATCATTTGCCTTCTATAGCAAAACACATTGGTTGCACATTGTTAAGCAAGTCAAAAATTCTTGCAGACTTCTACTAATCTCTAGGACAGATTAGGTATGTGGGGAGAAGTAGTCAAAAGAAAGATTGTGTTTAAAAATGAGCTGGAATCAGCCAGGAAATATATATATATATACAAAACTTCTTTGTATTCCATGTTTCTGTCTATTCACAATGTAACTTACCAGTAGTTGGGAAAGAGAAATTAAGTTAGAAAATGTGCTGGATCTGGCTAGGGCAGAATAGTGAGCCTTTTGGGCTCAATGTGTCAAACATTCAGAAAATACTTAACTTGACTCTGCTGGCATCCCCCCTCCCCAAATAAAAAAAATATCTATTTCCCCCATCCTCATCTAGGTCACTTTTCTTCATCTTGGTTTCTTGCCTGCCTTGCCCTTCCTTATTCATGTGTATATGCACACACAGAGAGATACAATGCAAAGAAAAAAACATTCATAAGGGCAGCCTGTCATTTTGTTACTCAGATCCTCTTATGGCCACCGCTGGTGAAATGGTTGGAAGGAATTACCAAATGTGCTCTGGCAGATTTTCCTTAACTTGCTTTCTGAAAAGATCAAATCATGGCAAGTGGACGAAAGTTTGTTAAAACTGAGGTGTTTCGTTACTCATCCAAGTGACTTCTTCAATCAAAAGGAAGATTTAGTATGCAGAGTCAGACAGTCGTTGGAAAGAACCAATTCTTGCCATATAGACTGTGGGCGGTTTCTCCCCAAAATGAAAAGCAACAAATAAATGAAGATTCAATCATCCAGGCCAAAAGTATCTCACTTTTGTATTTTCTTTTGGGGGAGAAACATACCCACCCCAGCCATACAGTCTGTATGGCTGGTTCTTTTCCATTGACTGTCTGACTCTGCATACCCAAATCTTCCTTTTGACTGAAGAAGTCACTTGGATGAGTAGCGAAATGCCTCAGTTTTAACCAACTTTGGTCCACTTGCCATGATTTAACCTTTTCAGATACTTTTGACCTGGATGATTGAATCTTCATTTACATCTTACCTTGCTTTGTTATCCAACTCTTAAAAATAGTTGGAAAAAAACCCTCAAAAATAGCTCTGAACTACCAGTAACCTATTTGGGCATAAATGGAAAAGAAAATGGACTGAGGTTGAGGCAATCTCAGATCACAGTTCTTTCCCCAAGCAATGGGGATGAACAATACGGAAGACAACCAAATGGAATGACTGTTTTGCAGGGATGGCCAAGCGAGGTGGGTTCTCAGCAGGATATTGGCATAGCTGTGCACCGTTCCTTTCTCTCCCTTTGTTCTGATGGAAACAGAGTGGATAAAAATCGATGATTTTTTTTTAAATTAAAAATTATTTTTTTAAAATTTAGATTGGATTTTTTTTATTTTTATCAAATTTATTTTAATAAAATGCTTTTGGAGTAAAAAAAAATCTATCTAAAGATACTTTTCTATTTAAGGTACATTAATAATTTAGTTTATTCAGCACGAAATGGAGCTTAGTTATGTAGCATGAGGTTGTATATTCTGCAATATTTACATTTTTGGTAAACTCATTGAATGGATCCAAGCTCTGAAAGCTGAGATAACATGATGCACTGCATTGATGCATTCACACAATTTCACAGTGACCATGAGATAAATCATAAAACAAAGCTCAGGAATATTCCTTTATCCCATTGTTTTGCAAATCTTATGTACCCTACAAACTGTATGATTGTTTGAAGAGAAATGCATCTGTACCACCAGGCTCTAAGTGTGAGGACGAAGGGCAAGCAGTTAAAAATGAAAGTGAAACCTTCTAAACAGCTTATAAATATAATATTAAAGAGCACCTGTTGCTGCGTACTGAAGTCAGCCAGGTCCGTTCGTGCCATTAGAACGGAGCCAGCTCCTGATTGGCTGACTGTCTGACAGCAGGCTACAGATGGAGGCAGTTAATTCCATTACTGTTACTGTTAGTGTTGAGTCAAGACACCAGGTTACTTATATTGTTGCAGTTGTGAATAAAGGTTATTGCAAAGATAACTGTCTGCCTCTTTGAGACACCCACACATGTTCTGAGTATTGAACACCTGTCATTTCAGATCTATCATGGCAGCACCTGTAAGCAGGCCTGCCATGTCCCTCACCTTGTTGTGTCCCTGCTGCATCACCAACCGTCCCATTAAAGTGAATGGGACAGTTGGTGAGTCAACAGAGGGTCAGAGGTGGAGCTGCTGCGGAACAGAGAAGACAGTTGCTGTTTAAAAATTGTGATTTAAATTGAGTTGATTTAAATCAAGCCTTTTTACTAGTGATTTAAATCAAATCCACCCTGGATGGGACGGGCGAATAAGGGATTCAAAGTGGAGTGGCACTGGGCTGTGGCATGCCAGAAACTGGGTTGCGCAAACAAATGAAGCTCCATCTGTGGGATGCAGGAAGTACATGAAACTATACCCCCTACGTTCTGTGGAGAAAGCTCTCCACTGAACCACTTCCTGGTGCCTCAAATGTTGGAGGCTGCTGTCCAATCTACCCCCCCTCTCTCTTTCTGTGCTCCAGGATGCGTCCTGTCCAAAAGTCCGTGTGTGCACTGATGATAGTGCTGACAGCATCCCTGGCTTTCCTGTACCTTCACGTGTGGTCGCCAAAGCTTTACAGTTCAGTGGATCTGCGACATCGACCTGATCCGCTGCCCGAGATCTTGTTGCTCGATCACCTGCTGGTGCCTCACAAGAAATATGCACACATTGCTTTCCGGATCAAAGAGGAGATTCTGGAGTAAGGCAGAGTCCTTTATTTCCCTGTGGCCCCTATTTCCTAAAAAAAAAAAAGTTGATTTCACATTGTACATTTCCCCTTTTGTATTTTGCAGTGTTTTGTTTGTGTAATTGTGTGCTTTCTTTCTTTTTTTAAATTTGCAAAAGTGGCCTGCCAAGAGGTTGAGCTCTGTTTTCTCCCTTCTCCTGCCTGCCCTTCCCCATTTGTTATTTCTCCTCTCCCCTTCTCTGGGGATTGAGAATCAGATCATTGAAAAGACCGGGCACGTCTGCATATAGATAGTTCTCAACTTACAACAGTTTATTTAGTGACCATTTGAAGTTACAACATCACTGAAAAAAGTGACTTAGGACCATTTTTAGGACCAAGCATCCCCGTGGTCATGAGATTTACGTTAGGATGCTTGATAACTGGTTCATATTTAAGTCGGTTGCAGTATCCCGGGGTCACGTGATCCCCTTTTCCCACTTTCTTTTCTGACTTTCTGATGAGCAAAAATAGAAAAGTCAGATTCACCTAACAATGGTGTTACTAATTTAACAACTGCAGTGATTCACTTAACACATGGGGCAAGAAAAGTCGTAAAATGGGGAAAGTCTCACTTAACAAATTTATCACTTAGCAGGATAAATTTGGGCTCACTTGTGGACCTAAGTCAAGGACTACCTTTAAGCACGTCTTTGAATATTATAGCGATATGAAAAGTGGGGGGAGTTAAAACAGGGATAGAAAATAAAGGAGAATAATAGTAATATATTTATATGTTAAGATATTCAAAAGGACAGAAAGAAGGTTTAGAAATGAAGGGTAATAATAAAAGGCATGTATAAACAATATGAAATAATGGAAATGAAATGTAATATTTAGGAGTAATAAGATTATGTTTATGTGTACTGAAATGTATGGTTTCCAGATACCACATCATTCACACATTGATATGTATAAAGAATATAAAAAATAAAAATTTGATTGAAAAAAAAGATGAATACCTGTATTTAGGCTGGATTTAGAATTGGAGATTTGGCAGGCCAACAGCTTACACACTGCACTCTAGCAAATCATACAGCCAATTGATCTTCTATTTTAAAGTTGTTATCTTAAGTTGGCAAGTGTTGGAGAAACTCTTGCATTCTTGGGGCTTTTTTCAATCAGGGTAGGGCTTGAGTGGCTGAGTCAGTGCCAATAAATTTATGAGATATACTGGAAGAAGAATTATGTCCTAGCAATCAGTCTTTGGATTAGTGAAACAAAGGACACATTCAACAATGTGCATGTATACCAAAGTTGAATGATTAGAAGAACGGGTGACAAACCCTTCCTTCTCCAGGTTGCCTTTTAGTGAAGGGCTGCAGTGGCCTACAGTATGGTAGATGACATTGCTAGCCATCTTCCCCTCTCCCAGGCTCTTCAGATAGTAAGCATGCCTTCATGCATTTTCAAGGTCACTTCTTCCATAGAGTGTCCAGCCTAACTAATGGGAAAAGTACCGTATTTATCGGCGTATAACACGCACTTTCCCCCCCGAAAAATAGGGGGCAAATGATGTATGCGTGTTATACGCTGATATAATGTTAAGAAGCCATGTTTTTACAGTTTAATACAGCCCTTTAACAGCCCTCCCTGCTCTATGTAAATGCGGCCCGCCCACGGCAAGCAGAAGACCTTTCAAATTTCTCTCCCCCCACCTCCTTTTCGCGCTTTTCCTTTCCCTTTTCCTCCTTCAAGCTCCGTGCTCACTGGAGGAAAAGGGGAGGGGGGGATTTCCGAGTTCCAAAAGCAGAAGGCCTTTCAAATTTCTCTCCCCCCACCTCCTTTTCACGCTTTTCCTTTCCCTTTTCCTCCTTCAAGCTCCGTGCTCACTGGAGGAAAAGGGGAGGGGGGGGATTTCCGAGTTCCAAAAGCAGAAGACCTTTCAAATTTCTCTCCCCCCACCTCCTTTTCACGCTTTTCCTTTCCCTTTTCCTCCTTCAAGCTCCGTGCTCACTGGAGGAAAAGGGGAGGGGGGGATTTCCGAGTTCCAAAAGCAGAAGACCTTTCAAATTTCTCTCCCCCCACCTCCTTTTCACTCTTTTCCTTTCCCTTTTCCTCCTTCAAGCTCCGTGCTCGCTGGAGGAAAAGGGGAGTGGGGGGGTATTTCTGAGTTCCGAAAGCAGAAGACCTTTCAAATTTCTCTCCCACCACACACAGGAAAAGCAGACAAGCAGGAGAGAGAAGAAAGAAGGCAGGAAGGCAGAAGGAAGGGAAGGATGGAACTGGAAGGGAGGCAGGAAGGAAGGGAAGGAGGGGAGGAGGGAGTAAGGATAGACAAGCAAGAGGGAAAGAGGAAAGAAAGCAGGAGGGCAGAAGGGAGGTGGAAGGAAGGAAAGAAAAGCAGACACGCTGGAGGGAAAGAGGAAAGAAGGCAAGCAGGCAGGAAGGAGGCAGAAGGAAGGAGGGAAGGAGGGAACTGGAAGGGAGGCAGGGAAGGAGGGAGGGAGAAAGGAAGGATAGGAGGATAGGGAAAGAGGAAAGAAGGCAGGCAGGCAGAAGGGAGGGAGGTGCAAGGAAGGAAGGAAGCATAGATAAGCAGGAGGGAAAGAAGGCAGGCAGGCAGGAGGAAAGAGGAAGGAGGGAACTGTAAGGGAGGCAGGAAGGAAGGGAAGGAGGAAGGGAGGGTGGAAGGAAGGATATACAGGTAAGAGGGAAAGAGGAAAGAAAGCATCTGAATGTACTAAACAGGAGTCTTCAGGGAAAAGATGCTTCAAAGTTCTTTATTTGAAATTTAAATTTTTTTCCTGAAATTTCCCTCTTAAAATGAAGGTGTGTGTTATACGCCTGTGCGTGTTATACGCCGATAAATACGGTAAATATTTTTTAAACATTCTTAGGAATAAATGTCTGTAGACCTTTACACTCTAATTTATTTACACTCTAAATTGTAGGCATAAACATTCTTGGGAATAAATGGTTGCTCATTTGCTGAAGGGTCTTGCTGTGTAAGATGTGCATCTCTACATTGCCTGATTGTGACCAACAGTCATCCAAACATTCTTCTGCAGTGTTCAGTGTTGTCTCTTCATCCCTTTGGCAGGCTTCTTCCTAAAAATTCCTGTAAATGTGAGGCACAAGCAAGTTTGAGACTGCCCTTTCAGAAACAGCTTTTTGGTCAGGAGTACTCTTTGGAATTTACCAATGCCTTCAAGCCTTCTGACCTGGCGGACATCAACAGCAAACGGGAACAGGAATACCGCACTCATCAGCAGAGGTGAGTAATGACATAATCTTACATAAAATATGAACATTTTGGATTTGAGATTATGTCGATGTATCAAACATGAAAATAGAAGATTGTAAAATCTACACTACTAAGATTCCAGGTTTTTCTTTTCGATGCCAAATTTATTTAGCCTGAATGTGTTGAGTCCCAGTTTAGATAATACTTATGAATAGATGGCTTTATAGCTAAAGCAGAAAAGAATATTGGTAAATAAGATAGACTTTTCTCGCTAAAGTTTTCATATAAATGTATGCAAATCAGCTTGGCAAGCTTCCTTCACAGGGTTTTCCACGATGAGCCCATTAAAACTATAAAAGCCACCTTATTGCTCTTTTTTTTCTAGCCATTAGAAGCCTGTGATGGGTTATGGCTTTTAAGTTATATAAGAGGACACATTTTTCAGGGAGACTAGTACATGAGAAGAGTTTGCATTTCTCCCGTATTAGAATCCAGCAAGCTTCTTAAAGAATAGATCTACTCTAGGCAGCATGTCAGTGTTTGTTGCAGAAATCAAATCTAGAAAGCACACACAGGTAACTGATTCAGCAGGATTCATTAACTTCTCTTTATATACATAATAACACATGAAGTACCAACAGTGGTTCTTCAGTTTCAGATCAGAGCAGCAGACAGACTAGACTAGCTTCAGAGATCAGAGCTTAATACAGACAAAAGAGAACCTCCTCTATACAGGGCAGTTAAGCTAAGCCTAAACCATGCCCAGGCTCCTTGCTGTCTCAGCTCCAAAACAGCTCTCATTGGCTGATTTAGTTACTATGGTTATACATTGACTGACCTATTCCAGCCAGTCCCCAATGGCTGACCTGTTGCTATGTCCTATTTCAGTTCATGAATATTCTGACAAAGCATGTCCTGAAAATTAGGGGCATTCATAATTTGCATTTATGACATTTTTAATGTCCTTTTTTGGGTGACAGTTGTCTCAAGGGTTAAGGGTATCACCTTTTCAGCTAGGATCAGCTTGGCATGTAAACACAGTGTTCATGCTGTGAAATTTTCATCCACTGTTTTCTGCAGAGTGGCAATATTTTCGATTGAAAACAGTGAGGCAAGCACAGTCATTCCACCCAGCCCGCAGGTTGCAACAGCTCATATAATCAGGGTTTGGCTGGTGGGTTGCCAGTTCCCTGTGCTTCCAGACAAAGCACAAACAGACCCATCCCTTTCCACACCCATTGCATGCCTTGCAAACATGGTTGTCTCTCACCCCCAGGCAGATCCCCTCTCAACTTGCAGGCTTTCTGAGATGATGAAAGACTCTTTGAACCAGTGAAACGGGACAGAGCAAATTCAAATTGTGGGGACCCTAATAATCTTCCTGACATTTATTGCTAAATTCTAACTTACTGTATTTTTCAGAATATAAGACACACTGGAGTATAAGACGCACCAAGATTTTGAAAGGGCAAATTAAAAAAAAATGTTTTTGCACTCTGCAGACCTCCCCAAAAGAGCCCGTTTTTCATGAAAACGGGCCTGATTTTTGTCAATAAAAGGGCATGCATAGAAGGCTGAGAGTTATTGTTTAGCAATTGATAAAAGGTAAACCAAGAACTTTTTTTAAAAAAAGAAATCAATAAGATTCTGAATCTAGGTAATGGCAAATGACTTCCCTATATTGTTGTCAAGAAAATAATATGCATATTTTCCTTTAGTGAACCTCTGTGAGGATACTTCTGTTGTGGCCTGCCAGGGCCAGTGGAGCTGGCAGCAGATTCGGACAGTGAGGAGGTTGGGGAGGAACATGGGCCAGTCCTGGAGTCTGGGGAAGGCTCTGATGAGGGCTCTATGTCAGAGGCAGAGAGGGGGCCAGAGCCATATGCCAGTTATCAGCTGCCTTCAGAGTCAGACATTAGTGAGGCAGATGAACAGCTGGAGCCTGTTCCCAGTGTGCGCATGCGCAGAGTTGCCAGACAAAGGGAACAGCTAAAGAACAGGAGTCGACTTGGGCATAAGGCCACAGGTGGATGATGAATGGCCCCTCCCAGAGGAAATACAAGAGGAGCGAAAGAGGAGTGGAGTTTGCAGGAGACAATTAGTTCGCTTAATTAGTTCATGACTCTCCGAGACTCCCTGCCAAGTTTTGCAGATATCTGCTTGTTAGCTCTCCAAGCCAAATAAGGTCTGTGACTAAATCCTCCCTCGAAAGACTTTGCTGGATGTGAATGAGCAGAATTCACAGTAAATTCACAAAAGGGGGTTTTGTCGGGACAAGGAGTTTGCTTCATGTTCTCGGGAAGCCTCGGTCAGAACAACCATCTCTATTTTTAGAGTGAAGTAATCCTTTGTTTTACTTGAAGAAGTTTTCCAGTAGCACTCAGTGCTGTCCTTGAGCATTTAAATCAGGGGTATCCAACACTGGCAACTTTTAAGAGTTACCCATTCTGGCTGGGGAATTCTGGGAGTTGAAGTCCACAAATCTTAAAGTTATCAAGGTTGGACACATGTGATTTAAAGGCTTGTGTGGCAGAATTAATTGATCCATGGATTATCATTAGATGGACAACCTTTCATTGTCATGGACAAAGAATGGACATACAATTTTTTTTGTGCCTTTAAATGGGTCATGACTCTTAATTACTTCCTGGATAAGTCATTGCAGTTTTCTTATCAAGATTACGGAAGTGGTTTGGCCTTACCTGGTTTTCTGGGGCTGAGAGCAAGGGGGTTGGTAATGCAGTGCTACCAACGTCATCCACTGCTTTTGTTTTTCAAATGTGTGGTCTTCTCGCTTCTAGTCTAGTTTCTCAGCAGTGCCATTAACTACAATACAAACTCTTTGCTTGCGTTTTAATTAGATTCTCTTTATCTAGTTTTAAGACTTGCATGGAGAACAGATCATATGTTAGTCATACGTATGCAGAAAATTCAGAAGGGTGCAGAAATGTTTAAGCATCTTTGTACATGGATTACAACAACAGAATAAGCAGCTTACTGTGCACCAGCTAAAAGTAAATAACATCTTCTCTGTCAGTTTTAAATGTATAAGCTACTGTTCTAAATCTGTCAGCCAGATAATTATTATTGCCAGGCAGATAATACAAGCCTGAGTCTTTTCAGATATAGCAAAACTTGGAGGGTGGAAACTCTGTTGCTTGTAGAATTATCTGACAGAACAAAGGTCAGAAGTTAATCATTGAAAAATTCACCTCAAGTATCTTTTAAGAGTGCCTCTGCCTGGCGTATTCAATATGGATTGTAACAGAACTGTGATTATGTTCAGCAATGGTAGGAAAAGATGCGTTCAGTGGATCTAAAGGATACCGTCTGGAGAAGATGACACTGCACTGCCAAGTAATTCCTTTGCTTTTTTAAATAACTGTCTCAAGAGGCAAATAACACAACTATGAAACTAATCCAGAAATTGCCCATGTGAGCAAATCTATTTTTGGAGTATACTTCTTGGAAGCTAGAAAAAATGTGGGATAGACAGCATCAGCACCGGATATGTTTGTAACTCAAATCATACTCCACGTATCATCCTCAATGGAACTACAACCATCTGGGGAGAAGTAAGCAGTGACATACCCCAATATTACATTTTAGGCCCAATGCTGTTCAATATCTTCATAATTAATCTAGACAAGGAAACAGAAGGGGAACTCATCAGATTTGCAGATGACACTAAGCTGGCAAGAATAACCAATACCCAGAAGACAAGCACAAGATCCAAAAAGATCTTGACAGACTTGTACAACAGGCCCTACCTAACAAAATGAAATTCAATGTAGATGAAAGTAAGGTTTTACACTTAAGAAAGAAAAACCAACTATATAGATACAGACTAGTGAAACATGGCTTTAATGCTAGTAACTGTGAGATAGTGGACAACCATAGGGTCCTTCAAGGTCCCTTCCAACTCTGTTATTCTGTGTTCTAAGTTACTTAATTGTAGAAAATCATTATCTCCTGCTGCTTGCTCTTAGACCATTTGGATTGGAAATGCCAGAGTTGAGACTTCAACTCTGACTGAACATGTTGACAAAAGCTTTCCTATGCCCTGAAAGTTGATATTAAGTCTTTATTTGTCTTCCCCTTCTCTTCTTTTGTCTGCCCCAAACTCTTTTAAAATCAATTACAATAAAAGTGGGAAGGAAAACACATCCACTTTTTCCCCCTCGTAAAACCTATGTACATTTTCTTATAAATAATAAAGGAAAAATGTGAAAAGGGACAAATCTGAAAGAGGTTCACAAGGATAAAAAAATTGTTAACTTGGTTTTACAAAGAGAACTTTAAGAGCAAAACTTTACAAAAACATACATTCTTTTTTTATTATTATTCTGTTCAATCGTGTTCAGTTCTCTGAGACTTTCTGAATCGGTCCCTGTAGTTCTTACGGCAAAGTTTTTCGGAAGTGATTTGTCATTGCCTCCTTAGCTTTGAAAGAAAGTGTCCAGTCTAAGATCAGTTATCCAGCTGGCTTTGTGCCCAAGGCAGAACTAGAACTCACCATCTCCCAGTTTCTAGCCTGTTGCCTTAACACTAAATTGACTATTCTAATGAAAATATCTAAAATCAAATGGTACAGGTAATGCTCGACTTACAATCATTTGTGTAGTGACCGTTCAAAGTTATAACAGCACTGAAAAAAGTTACATATGATAGTTTCTCATACTTAACAACCATTGCACCATCCCTGTGGTGATGTGATTAAAAATCAGATGCTTCACACTGGCATTATCTATGATGGTTGCAGTGCCCTGGGGTCATGTGATCACCTTTTGCGACCTTCTAGCAAGCAAAGTCAATGGCGAAACAGGTTCACTTAATAAGTGTGTTACTAACTTAACAATTAGTGATTCACTTAACAACTGTGACAAGAAAGGTGATAAAGTGAGACAAAACTCACTTAACAACTGTCTTGTTTAGCAATGGAAATTTGGGGCTCAATGACCCGATCATGTAAACATTTATTTTAGAAAGAATATATGAAAGTGTCCATCTTTTTCATGTGAATGCGAGAGACTGCATTAAATAGTACAGTTTGTATGATAAAAAGTCAAATGTCCAAACTAAGAGCAAATGTGAATTTTTGAAAAATAACATAAAAGACTGCTTTCTGAAATAAAGGACTGTCATTTATAATAAAGGATGTAGTTATAGGACACAAAATTGTTATGTGCCATTCTGTAGTTGTTGACATACTTCAGTTAAGCTAACTACATTAGGAAAGGTGGAAAGGAAGCTGTATGATAAGAAAACATGGGAAATATATACAAGACATTCATTCATCATTCATTCATTCATTGGCTCTATTTGGCTGACCATCTCACAACAATGACTCTGGGCAGCAGCATGCAAAGTTAAAACAAACATCCAAAGTTACAAATAACTATCCCAATATACAGGGAAACAGTATCATTTGATAAGCTAAAAGACTGGTAGATTGTTAGTCTCCCTGAGCATCATGTACTTTAAAAAATTATTATAATTATTTGTGCCTTCTAGTCATGGGAAGTCAGAAGCATTTCTCGATTAAATTGTATTTCTAGTACGTGAAGTTCCAAAAAAGCTACAAAATGCTAATCCAAGCATTACGATGAATGTAATGTTTGATCTTCCCAGTAATAGGAAATGTAAATCCCAGTGAGCAGCATGAGGTTTAAGTTTTGAATAAGGAACTTGCTAGACTTGTTCTGGGAGGCCTGAAGTTCTAAATCATGAAAATATTGCAAATAATGGATTTTTGTGAACAGGCTTAGATATTAGTCACTGAAAACCGGAACAGCAGAGGAAAGTATTAAGCAACTGTGTTTTAAAATAAAGATGGCAAGATGCTTGGCATGCATAGCTATCATTCCTTGGGAGTTATTTGTGTTGTTAATGTTTGCTGGTTAGTACATGAAAGCCAGATGTTGGTACCTCAAACTGCCTTCCTTTGTCTTCTTCAGGTCTCAGTCTCCACTTGACCAGCTGATCATTGTCCAAGCCAACTCACCACTAGAATTTCCAGTTCAAGGTGTAGAAGTTCGCCCCCTCCAGACCATTCTTATTCCAGGCAAGCCTTTTATTTTCTCTGCATGTCAAAAGAAGCAAAGAGAGAGGGGGGATCTATCTTTTACCGTGAAAGAGTAGTGTGATGAATATAATGGCAGGTGGAATGGCGAAAACATCTCACCTCACTGTGTTTTTTCCCCATAGGCTTGAGCTTACAAGCAACTGAAAGAACATTATACTGGGTAAGATATCTGTACTGTTTCACAGTGCTTTGCAGCCCTCTCTAAGTGGTTTACAGAGTCAGCCTATTGCCCCCAACTCCTCATTTTACTGGCTTTGGAAGGGTGAAAGGCTGAGTCAACCTTGAGCCGGTCAGGATCAAATTGCTGGCCTGCAATACTGCATTCTAACCCCTGCATTACCATGGCTCAGTGATGCTTGATGCATAGCAATTGGAGGGCAGGATTAGGGTGTGGGTCTCTCACCATGCTGCCACTTTATTCATTGTGGCTGGTGTTAGATTGGGTAATGGATAGGCACACACAGGCTTAACGGTAACAACAGCTCTTTGTTATAACACAACAAGTAAGAAGAATCCAGCGAAGGTTGAGTCTGACAGCAGCCCTTTTATAGGGAGCTGTCAGACCCTTTGACCAATAGGAACAAACCTTGGTGGAAACCACTGTAGTTGGTATGAGTATCTAACACCCCTCCCCTCTTAGATGGAACAATCCTACTGGTAACGTAGTCATGCAGGTAGGTGGGCTTTTGGGTAGATCTGCCTGACCTGCGCAGTTCAGTAGGAGGGTTTTCCTTGCACAGGTCAGACAGACCTGGTTGCTCCACTGCTCCACTTGGTGGAAGCTCCTGGAACCTTTCACAGGCTGCGGCTGGAGCTTCTAGAGCCGGTTCGCTCGGAGCTTGATGCGGGCTTGCAACAAAACCAGATAAGTTTCCCAATACCCTTGGGCTTGAGCTGACTGTGGAAGGAGTGAGTGTTTGCTCCGTTTGGGTAGGGCTTTGGCTAACTCATGCAGGAGTTACCTCTGGTTGTCTAAGAGTGAACTTGGAGAGGCGGCCACGGAGTTAGTCAATATGCCTTCTCCAATTCCTACCGTCCTTGAGCTCTAGGATGGGCCCAACCCTCTGGAATGACCTCCCCCCCGATATTAGAACCACCACCGACTTCCGCTCCTTCCGACAAAAACTGAAGACTCACCTGTTCCGTTTAGCCGGCCTGGCCCATTCATAGTCTTATTCTACCCCCTGGCAGATATTTTAACTGGGTATTTTTTAGGGGTTATTTTAAATATTGTTTTTAAAGGCTTTGCTTTATGTACAGTTTCTTATAGCCTCCTCTTTTAGGTACTGAGTATGTAATTATGTTTTTACTTTCGATTTATGTATGTGTTTTATCTGACTGTACACCGCCCCGAGTCCCTTTGGGGAGAGGGAGCGGTATAAAAGTCCAAATAAAGTAAAGTAAAGTAAGAGCGAGGGCTGGTGATGCCTATCACTGTGGCAGGAATCCACAGAGTTCCCCAGCGTAGTTGTGGGTGTATACCGAATCCCCCTACGCTAAAAGTCCGAATTTTGCTTGTGGAGTCTGGGGGTGATGAGGCAGAATAATTGGGGTGTAGCCGGTCTAAGTGGGACCTTAGCCAGTGACCCATGAGAAGCTTGGAGGGGCTTCTCCCAGTAGTGGCACTGGGCGTGATGTGCTGAATTAGTAGGTAATCGTCAACCCGTGTTTGCCAATCACCCGGGCCCATCCTAGAGAGGGTCTCTTTTGCAGATCTCACCATTCTCTCCACCTGACCATTGGAGGCTGGATGGAATGGTGCAACCAGGGCATGCCTGATGCCCTGAGCTACTAGGAAGGTCTCAAGTTGCATGGCCGTGAATTGGGGCCCATTGTCAGAGACCAAGACATCAGGCAGGCCGTGCGTGGAGAAAAGTCTCTGTAGCACCTTGATGACCGCTTCTGCCATAGTGGAGGTCACCAGGACTACCTCTAACCATTTCGAGTAGGCGTCCACAACTACAAGAAATGTCTGGCCGTGAACTGGGCCAGCAAAGTCAATGTGCATCCTAGACCAGTGGTTCCCAAAGTGGGCGATACCGCCCCCTGGGGGGCGGTGAGATGGCTTAGGGGGGCGGTAAGAGACAAGGGGATGGCAGGGGGGGTGGTAAAAGGCAAGGGGGGCAGCAAGAGGCAAAGGAGTGCTGGAGGTGGCCTCCTCTAGCGAGCCATTCAGAACCAGTTTGCTCACTCACCCCCGCCCATCCAGAAGCTGCTCGATCGCTCGCTCCCCCCGCCCATCTGCACTATGCTAGCCCTGCCCACTCACTGATTGGCTGGCTCACCAATCGCCCCACCCACCTCTAAGAGCCCTATCTAAACCCAGTTATCTTTTTTTCTGCTTGGCTTTCTATAGATAGGGCTCTTAGAGGTGGTCAGGACAATTGGTGAGCCAGCCAATCAGTGAGCACAGGGCTAGCATAGTGCGAACAGGCGGGGGGGAGCGAGTGATCAAAGGGAGGCCACTTCGCCTCCCTTCGCTCCCACTTTGTCTTGATGAGGTCGCTGCAGCTGCGGGCGCAGAGCGAACGTGCTTAGACGGCTTGGGCGCGTAATGAGTCCTAAGCGTCTACTGGAGCACGGACCAGGCAACTGATTGGAGCAGTGTCAGCTCGGAGAGGTCTTTTGCTGTCTCAAACACTTCCCGGCCACAGTACCCGAGGAACATGTTCTTCTTGCAGCCTTCAGAAAGGCCCATGAGGTCATTTGCCTCGAGGAAGCAGTCAAATTGTAGCTAGGCGCTGAATCCCAGTGCTCGGTGACTGGGTCATACAGAATCGGTGGAGTGTGCATGGCCATTTTGCGTACGGAGGGCGTTTTGAGTTTGCCCCTCAAAAATGGCTGCTCGAAGCCGCGCTGAGCTCTGGGCAGGATATACTTGCTGGATTCTTCGCTCTTTTTGGTTCGCCTAGTTGCCTTCCGATCCCACCTTTGTCACCAGTGTTAGATTGGGTAATAGATAGGCACACACAGGCTTAACGGTAACAACAACTCTTATTATAACACAACAAGTAAGAACAACTCAGCAAAGGTTGAGTCTGACAGCAGCCCTTTTATAGGGAGCTGTCAGACCCGTCGACCAATAGGAACAAACCTTGGTGGAAACCACTGTAGTTGGTATGAGTATCTAACAGCTGGCATTCATGAACTGTAGCAAGAAATGAAGGTTACAGCTATCCCTTTGGCCTGCACTTTGAATGTTTTCCCCTTTAAAACAGGCCTGACAAGCATGGTTTTAGAAGGAAACAATTTCCTTGGAAAGAAATGTTGATGGCAATCGAAAGAGCTGTCAATGATTAATTAATTTAACTTGTGGCTGTGTTTCCATTGCCATGGAAATAGGCAGTGCTAGGGTGCTACGCTTAGATGCCAGCATAATCTGGATAGATTTCTGAAGTGTAGGGTTGATGTAAGAACAGCAGGCCCCGATGTCTAAGAAAAAGAATGTATCGAAAAGTGTGTATGTTGCTTGTTTACTGAAAGTACACAAAGGGGTGTAGACAGAAGGTGGGTTGCTCCCGGGTTGGCCAGGATCGGGCGAACTGATAGTGGTGGCAGTGGGAGGCTCCGCCCACCCACCTGGATGCTTCTGTGCATGTGCAAAAGCATTGCGAGCGCATGCAAGCAAACCGGAATGGAAACCCACCACTGGGTATAGGTTTTTTTGGTGGAGAGGGTTAAAAGGAACAGAGCATCTCAATATGTGTGTAGACTCCCATCCGAAAGACGGCAGGCCAGGAAAAAACCGAGGATATGATTTTTAATCAGACTTCCCCTGACCCTTACATTCTCTTTTTTTCCCTGGTTATTTGTCCTTATCATAGGTCAACCTGACAGCAACAATGGGTACTTTTGATGTGGCTGCGGAGGTAGAAGGCGTCAAAGTGGAAGGGGAAGGACGCATGCACCTCTCCCTGACTGGATCCCAGTTGGACAATCTAAACCGGCAAATGCAGTTTGTCACCTACACCAACACCCTCTTCCATCCTAATACAGCAGATATAGGTGGGTACAGGGGCAATCATTACCACTGCCAATATCAGTAGTTCTGCAATGAACCATGAGGCAAACCACTGGAGGGGAACTGTAATAGCAATAGCATTTAGACTTACCGTATTTTTGGAGTATAAGATGCTCCAGAGTATAAGTTGCACCTAGATTTTGGGGAGGAAAACAAGGGAAAAATATCTGCCTCTGCTTCCCAGCAATTTGCCTCCTTGCAACAAACAGTACAGACAATATACACTGTTTGTAGTGTTATATTCAGACTATACTTGTACAGATGCTGTTAAAATGTGCTTTCTGGAAGTAAAGTTATTCTCTGCTATATAGAAGAATAGCACTTTTTAAAACAATAGCACTGGGCCTCTTCAGATCAAGCATTTATTTTAAAAAGCTTCTTCATTTTGTTACGTTGTCTAGAACAATAAC
The DNA here is from genome assembly GCF_964273705.1 of Natrix helvetica. NCBI lineage: Eukaryota > Metazoa > Chordata > Lepidosauria > Squamata > Natricidae > Natrix > Natrix helvetica. Next base: position 211,178,866 of record NC_138548.1, on the reverse strand, counting down.
AAAGCAGTCTTTTAAAAAATAAGTCTAATTTGAACATTCTATAGCAGCGATGGCAAACCTTTTTTGGCTCGCGTGCCATAAGGGGGGAGCGCAGGGGGGTCGTGTGCAGGCGTCCCACACCCTTAATGCAATGCGCGACACCCCCCCAGTGTGCATGCACGCACTACAGGTGCACCCCCATTTTTGCATGCTTTTTTCGCCCTCCCCAGGCTCCAGAGGCTTTGTAGGAGCATGGGGAGGGCGAAAACAGCCTCCCCCGCCCCCCCAGAAGCCCTCCGGAGCCTTCAGGGACCTTCAGGAGGCTTTCCTGAAGCCTCCAAAGCAGTCAAAATGACCCTCCGAGCAAACTGGAAGTGACTTCCGGTTTGCTCGTAGGGCCAGTTTTTTGCGCTCCGGAGGCTTCAGGGAAGCTCATGAAGCCTCCGGAGGGCCTCTGGGGGGGGCGGGGGAGGCTCTTTTTGCCCTCCCCAGGCTCTTATAAAGCCTCTGGAGCCTGGGGAGAGCAAAAAATGGCTTTTAAAAAGGGTGAACTCAGCTGACAGGGCAGCGCCTTGCATGCCCTGACAAATGGCTCCGTGTGCCACCTGTGGCACGCGTGCCATAGGTTCGCCATCGCTGTTCTATAGCCATTTATAGTTGTTGACTTACCTCCTTGCAGCAAACAGCACAAGATTAGCACAAGAAAAAAAAATCTGCCTCCCAGCAATTTGCCATGTGAAGCAAACAGCAAGTTACACTTTCAATTTCTCCCGATCATCAGCTGTTAGAGGCTGCAGGGATTGCTATAGCAGAGGTTCCCAATCTTTTTCGGTTTGCGGCTCCCATAACACTTCAGATTTTTTCCGAGGCTCCCTTAATAGGTACATCCGATTTTTTTTAATTTTTGACTTTTTAAGGATTTGGAAATCTACTTTTTAGTTCGTTAAGGTTAGGTTAATTGAAAAATAAATTAAACACGAGCTTTAAATTCACAATTTATTGAACATCGTTTAATGATTTAAAATTATTAATGGGATGGATGGGCTTGTTGTTCGCTGCACAACTTCTCAAATCTTGGATCAGAAAAATAGCTTTTGAAAAGTAACTTAACCACCACACTAGCCCAGTGGTGGGCAACCTTTTTTTTCAACTGAGCTAAATCTCGCCAAAACCACGATTGAAATTTATTTGGAGAGCCGCTCTTGCTTAGCAACCAAAATTTTGGGCTCAATTGTGGTCATATGTTGTTTTTCTTTCTTTCTTTCATCTCTCTCTCCCACTTTCTTTCTTTTTTTCTTTTTCTTTCTCTCTCTCTCTCTGGCTCTTTGTCTCTCTCTCCCTCCCTCCCTCTCTGTCTCCCTCTGTCATTTTCTCTGGGTGTCTATCTGTCTCTCTCTCTCTCTCTGTATCTCTGTCTCTCTCTCCTCCTTCCCCCATCTCTGTCACTCTGTGTGTGTGGGTGTGTCTGTCTCTCACTCATTCACTTAATCACTCACTCTGTGTGTGTCTCTCTGTCTATCTTTCTCTCCCTCCCTCCCCCTCTGTCTCTGTGTGTGTGTGTGTGTGTGTGTCTCCCTCTGTCTCTCTCCCCTCCCTTCCTCTCTCTCTGTCACTCTGTGTATGTGGGTGTGTCTGTCTCTCACTCATTCACTTAATCACTCACTCTGTGTGTGTCTCTCTCTCTGTCTATCTTTCTCTCCCTCCCTCCCCCTCTGTGTGTGTGTGTGTGTGTGTCTGTCTGTCTGTCTGTCAGTCTCTCTCTGATTCCCTCCCTCACTCCCTCTCTCTGTTCCTCTCTTTGTCTGTCTGTCTCACTCACACACAAACACACTGTGGTCACCACAGTGTGTGTGTGTGTGAGTGAGACAGACAGACAGAGAGAGGAACAGAGAGAGGGAGTGAGAGAGGGAATCAGAGAGAGACTGACAGAGACGAATCAGAGACGAATCAGAGACGTACTTTTAACAACCTGGCAGCGGCGTTTTGCCTTGGGGGGCTCCTCAGAACTTCCCAAGACTTCGGAGGGAAGTTTACAGCCCTCCCTCGGAACGCTTCGGAGGGAAGCTTCTGCAAAGGGGAGTGGCAACAAGTCTCCCAGGCTTTAATTTGCCGAGCTGTGCGCACGCGCCTGTTTTCCATGGCGTGGAGCAGCGGCGAGATTCTGCGCGGCGAGCGATGATTCCAGGGGCCATCCGGGAAGATGAGGAACGCGAGGGGGACCCTGCCCCCCCCACTGATGCCCCCTGGAATCATCGCTCGCCGCCCAGAATCTCGCCGCTGCTCCACACCGTGGAAAACAGGCGCGCGTGTACAGCTCGGCAAATTTCAGCCTGGGAGACTTGTCATGCCCGGGCTTTTGCAGAAGCTTCCCTCCAAAGCCCGAGAGGAGGGAGGGAAGCGGGCGCCCGGCTTCGCGGCGCCCTTATGACGATAGCGCGGCTCCCCAGGGAGCCGCGGCGCACACTTTGGGAATCACTGTGCTATAGCAAACCACCCCAACGAGGCTGTCGAAGTGATGTCCCGGTGTTTGGAAGCCGTCGGGGTCTGGATGGGGGACAACAGACTCAAGCTCAACCCCTCCAAGACCGAGTGGCTGTGGGTACCGGCACCTCGGTTCAGCCAGCTGACACCATCGCTGGCCATAGGGGGCAAACAACTGTCCCCTGTGGAGCGGGCGTGCAATTTGGGAGTCCTCCTTGATGCCCGGCTGTCAATGGAGGACCATGTGGCAGCCGTGGCAAGGGGGGCGTTCCACCAGGTTCGCCTGGTGTGCCAATTGCGCTCCCTACTGGACCGGAGTGCCCTGCGCACGGTCACTCATGCGCTGGTGACGTCTCGCCTCGACTACTGCAATGCCCTCTACATGGGGCTTCCCTTGGGACGCATCCGGAGACTGCAGCTAGTTCAGAACGCAGCCGCGCGGGTTATCATGGGGAGTACACGTTACTCCCACGTAACACCTCTCCTGCGCGAGCTGCACTGGCTACCTGTGGCCTTTCGGGTGCGTTTCAAGGTATTGATTACCATCTTTAAAGCGCTCCATGGCATAGGACCTAGTTATCTGCAGGATCGCATCCTACCACACACGTCCCTGCGACCTATCCGCTCACACAGGGAGGGACTGCTCCTGGTTCCGTCCGCTAGGCAATGCCAGCGGGCGACACCTAGGAGTAGGTCCTTCTCTGTGATGGGCCCAACCCTCTGGAATGACCTCCCCCCCGACATTCGAACTACCACCGACCTCCGTTCCTTCCGTCAAAAGTTAAAGACTCACCTATTTCAATCAGCTGGCCTGGCACTCTCTTAGTTTTATCTCCCGGGGATTTATTTTAATGGGGTTTGGGTTTTTAATTGGGGATGTTTTTTAGGGTTTTAGATATTTATTTCTTGTACAGCCTATCTCCTCCATCCAAATGTATTTAAGTGTTTTATGATTGTATTTTTATCTGCATTGACTGTACATGGCCCCGAGTCCCTTCCTGGGAGAGGGGGCGGTCTAGAAATCCAAGAAATAAATAAATAAAATAAATAAAGCTTATTGAAGCCTGCACAAGCCCCCGTTTGCTACAAAATGGCAAATTGCTGAGAGCAGAGGCCAAAGGGTGGTGGCTGGTGGGTGGGTGGGGCTTCATTCAGTGTATAAGACGCACCTAAATTTCCACCCTCTTTTAGGGGGGGGAAGGTGCCTTTTATACTACGAAAAATACAGTATATACTGCTTCACAGTGCTTTACAGCCCTCTCTAAGCAGTTTACAGAGTATGCATATTGCCCCCAACAATCGGGGTCCTCATTTTACCGATCTTGGAAGGATGGAAGGCTGAGTCAACCTTGGGCTGCTCAGGATCTACACTGCTGGCAGTCAGCAGTCAGCCGAATTAGCCTGCAGTACTGTGTTCTAACCACTGCGCCACCACGGATCATGAACATCAGTGTGACAAATGAAGGCAAATTGAAAAGGAAGTTGCTGAAGGTGGGGAGAGAAACCAACACTTGGAGGCAGGCCAATTCTTCCGATGTTCCCCCCTCAGGTGTATCCATTGTCAGTCCTTCACTTCAGGAGCCCCCATCTTAATATACATAGTACCGGGACTATTGTGGTAAAGGTAGAATCTTCTTTGAAGTAAACTTCACTAGATGGACAGTTCTATGTTGTTTTCTGGGCAAAAATGTGATCGCTATCATATTGTTTCTAGGCAATTTTATGGTTTGCCGTGGCCCTTCTTCCTAGATATTGTTTTAACTTTACTGATGGATTCTACCAATTTGAGGGTGAAAGAAAAAATGTGAACTATCCGCCATCCAACATTCAAATTTTGCTCTGCTGATGAATAATTTTTGCTCTAGTGGTTAAGGCACCAATCTGGAAATCAGGAAACCATGAGTTCTAGTCCCGCCTTGGACATGAAAGCCAGCATGGTGATTTGGGCTACTCAGCCCAACCCACTTCACAGGGTTGTTGTTGTGGGGAAAATAGGAGTTGTGTGTTTTTGCTATCTAGAGTTAATTATAAAAATAATAAAATAATAACGATAGAATAAAAAAAATCTAGGTAAAGGTGTAGTTTTGCCCTGTCTAGTCATGTCACACTCTAGGCCACAGTGCTCATCTTTGTTTCTTAGTCGGGGCAGCCAGTGTTGTCTGAAGACCTGCCTGTGGTCATGTGGCCATCATGACTATATACTGAGGGGCATGGAACACTGTTACTTTCCCACCAAAGTGGCACCTATTTATCTACTTGCGTCTGCATGATTTGGAACTGCTAGGTTAGCAGGAGCTGGGGCAAGAACAGGAGTTCAACCTATTGTGCAGAACTTGGGCCGGAACCTGGGCTGTCAGCTCTGCAGCTGACAAGCTCAACTTCTTTAACCACTGAGGCCTCATGCCTCCCCAAAATAATTGAGAGAGAGACAGAGACAGAGACAGAGACAGGGACAGGGACAGGGACAGGGAGGGAGGGAGGGAGGGAGGGAGGGAGGGAGAGAGAGAGAGAGAGAGAGAGAGAGAGAGAGAGAGAGAGAGAGAGAGAGAGAGAGAGAGAGCAGACAGACAGACAGACAGACAGACAGACAGACCTTAGGAAATCTTTGGCTTTCATCTGAATTTTGTTGCAATTTGAACAGTTCCTGTTGCTGTTCCTCTTCACTACTACCCCAATTCCGCAGCAACATGATGAAATGATACTGTTGTTGATGGGAGTTGATTGAGGTTGAGGTCCTTTCCAATCCCACATAGCTAATCAACTTTCTCTTAAATTGGATAGTACAACATGGATTTTGGCGATATAGAGGGCTGTTATCTGCTTTCTTGAAACTTGTGGCTTCTTAGGATTTTGTTCAAGCTTTTCATAGAAATAGTATATTCAAGGGCTGGGTGAAATAGGAAGTAAAGAAATAAATTTCAGGAAGATGACTCAGAAGAATACAGTAATCCTGATACAGTAATCCTCGTCTTATAACCATTTTTTTTTTACTGAAGTTACAATGACACTGGAAAAAGTGACTTTTGTCCAGTTTTCACACTTACAACCGTGATGTAATTAAAATTCAGGCGCTTGGCAACTGACATGTATGTATAACAGCTGCCCTGTCCTGGGGTCATGTGATCACCATTTGTGGCCTTCCCAGCCAGCTTCTGACAAGCAAAGTCAGTGTGGGAAGCCATATTCTCTTAACAACTGCATGATTCACGTAACGACTGCAGTGGTTCACTTAACAACTGTGACAAGAAAGGGTGTAAAATAGGGCAAAATTCATTTAACAACCTAGCACCTGGCATAATTACAACTGTCCCTCCTGGCAAATGTATTATTATCTGGTTATTTTAGGGTTTTTTAATCTGTTGTGTCTGTTTTAGGGATTTTAAAAAAAAATTATATTTATTTAGCTTTGTACAGTTCTTTTAATTGCATTTTAACCTCCTCCAAACTGTACATATTTAATTTTTTATTGTATTTTTGTGATATTCTCTATGGACTGTACACCGCCTCGAGTCCCTTCTGGGAGAGGGGGCGGTCTAGAAGCACAAATAAATTGAAATTGAAATTGAAATAGCAATGGAAATTTAGGGTCCAATCTTGGTCTTAAGTCGAGGATTACTTGTAATCTCTCAAAGGGCAGGGAAATATACTTAAACTTCAGCAAGGCATTCAACAAAGTAGACCACAAACTACTTCTTGGTAAGGTAGAAAAGAATGGAATAGATAGCATCACCATCAGATGGATTTGTAATTGCCTGACAAACCGTACTCAATGAGTAGTCAATGGTACTACATCTACATGGAGGGAAGTAAGCATTGGGGTACCATAAGGTTTGTCTTAGGCCCAGAACTCTTCAATATCTTCATAAAAGATTTAGATTAGGGAACAGAAGGGGACACTTACCAAATTTGTGGATGATACTAAGATGGCAGGAATAGTCAATACATTAGATGATAGGCTCAAAATCCAGATGGATCTTGACAGATTTGAACACTGGGCCCTAGCTAACAAAATGAAATTCAATGTAGAGAAAAGTAAATCCTTACACTTAGGCAAGAAAAATCAAAAATACACATATAGACTGGGTGAAACCAAACTTGGAGTCTTAGTGGATAACCGATTAAATATGAGCTAATAGCATGCAGCGGCAGCCAAAAAAGCCAATGCAATCCTAAATTGCATTAACAGAGGGATACAATCAAGATCAAGTGAGGTATTAATACCATTCTAAAGCCTTAGTAAGACCATGTGTAGAATACTGCATCCAGTTTTGGTCACCACACCATAAAAAAGATATTGAGATTCTTGAAAGAGTGCAGAGAAGAGCAACCAAAATGATTAGGGAACTGGCGGCTAAAACATACGATGAACGGTTGCAGGAACCAGGCATGGCTAGTCTAGTGAAGAGAAGGCTCAGGGGAGGCATGATAGCAGTGTTCCAATATCTGAGGGGCTGCCACAGAGAGGAGGGGGTCAAGCTATTTTTCAAAGCACCTGAAAGCCAGTCAAGGAATAATGGATGGAAACTGAACAAGGAGAGATTCAACCTGACAGTGAGAGCAATCAACCAACGGAACAGCTTGCCTTCAGAGTTATAGGGGCTTCATCATTGGAAGCTTTCAAGAAGAGACTGGACTGCCATCTGTCAGAGGTGGTGTAGGGTCTCTTGTTTGGGCCGGGGGGCCCAACTCCCATCCAACTCTGTTTGGGCCGGGGGGGGCCCAACTCCCATCCAACTCTGTTAATCTGTTAAATAATGAATTGATGTATGTTTAGAAGTGGACTGGATTTGACAGGATTTTTGTTTTTCTGAGCAAAGATGCAGATGTTTTTTCCCCTGGTGCTTTCCCAGTGAAAAAAAAAAATTGCTATGTTAACTGAATATGTTTCCTTTTCCTTGGTAAAGCTTTTTGTCCAGGAGAATTCCCACTCTGTTGGATTTTTGGCATACCGGAGAAACAGTCTGCAGTTCTGCAGAATCAAGCTATTCTTCCCATCTCTTGGCAGGCGTTTTACTGAGAGGGGGAGGAGGATGTTACGCCTTGTGCTGCAAATTTCCTTCTGTTTTGTGGCCTGTAGCTGTTTTGAAAGGAGACACTCTGCCGCCTAACGCTGGCCCTGTACTTTGGCAAAGTCCTTACTGGAAGAACAGCAAGAATGTGCTGAGAAAGATCCTTTCAAACCCAGACATTGCCTCTCAGCAATCCTTCAGGTTTTTACCCCCAGATCTCTCTTCCGACTTGATCTTTCTAAGTCAAGTCACTATCTAGGAAGATAGAGAGCAGAGGGACTTGTGGTAGCATATGACACAGCGATTTGTTTGAAAACCCTCACAGGACCCGCTCCTGCAGTAACAGACCAGTGGCCCATCTAGATCAGCTTATTCCACCTTGGGACCAAAAGGTTCTCGCCACAGAAATAACAATTGCTACAGTAAGAGCTGCCTGTCTACTTCACGTTTTGTATATGAAACAAAGAAGGAAGTAACATGATTTAGAGCCATGATGGCGAACCTATGGCACGCATGCCAGAGGTGGCACGCAGAGCCCAGAAGCTGCTCTTCTGGTTTCCGGTGCACATGTCTTTGCGAGTGCTGGAGCACCGGAAAACTGCCTGAAAATGGCCCAAAAAACTGCCAAAACCAGCCAAAAAGAAAAAAAACCCAGACCGTTTTCCAGGGTGGTTTTTAGGCCATTTCTGGGCATTTTTTGTGCTGTTTTTCAGGCCAGTTTCTGGGCTGGTTTTCAGGCTGCTTCTGGGCCTTTGGGGGGCTGTTTTTCGGGCCAGTTTCCAGGCTGGTTTTCGGGGCCGGAAAACGGCCCAAAAATAGCCAAAAAACAGGCATGCACACTGCCCAGCTGGTCTTCAGGTTTCCCGCGCATGCACATGCACGCACATTCATGCACATTCACGCGTGTTCGGATTTGGGCACTTGGTGCCGAAAAGGTTTGCCATCATTGATCTAGAGCCTCGGTAGCGCTGTGGTTAGAGTGCAGTACTGCAGGCTAATTCTGCTTCCTGCCGGCTGCCTGCAGTTCGGCAGTTCATATCTCACGGGTTCAAGGTTGACTCAGCCTTCCATCCTTCCGAGGTGGGTAAAATGAGGGCCCAGATTGTTGGGGAAAATATGCTGACTCTGTAAACCGCTTAGAGAGGGCTGTAAAGCACTGTGAAGCGGCATATAAGTCTAAGTGCTATTGATCTGAGAATGGCATCTGGGCTTTGTGACTAATGGTCACCAATACCCTAATCCCCGTTTCTAATTCTCTTATACAGGTAGTCCTCGACTTACAACAGTTCACTTACTGACCGTTTGAAGTTACAACGGCACTGAAAAAAAGTTCTTATGACCATTTTTTCACCCTTACAACCATTTCAAGCATCTCCATGGTCACATGATTTACATTTGGATGTTTGATAACTGATTCACATTTATGACAATTACAGTGTCCCAGGGTCATGCGATCACCTTCTGCAACCTTCTGACAAGCAGAGTCCATGGGGAAATCAGATTCACTGCATTACAAATTTAACAACTGCAGTGATTCACTTAATAAGAAAAGTCCTAAAATGGGGCAAGACCAGGAGTGGGATTCTACTGGTTTAACAACCGGTTTGCTGAGTGCGTGCCTTGTGCACTCTGCGCGCACATGCGTAGTTTGTAGAGAAATAACCTTCCGCATTGCTGCTGGGGAGGAAAACAGCTGAAGCACGGCAATCCACTCTGCTGCACCTATCAGCTGAGCTTCAGAAAAGGTAACATAGGTGAGGATAGCGCACGGGTGGGCAGGCGGGCCCTGCTAAAGGTCGGAGTGAACTGGTTCGCTCCCAGCTGATAGTTGGAGCTACCAGTTCGCCCGAATCGGTAGAATCCCACCCCTGGGCAAGACTTACTTAACAAATTTCTCACTTAACAACATAAATGTGGCTCAATTGTGTTCATAAATTGAGAACTAACCAGAAAAGCCATCTAAGCTAGTAGATATCATTACATCTTGAGGCAGCAAAGTTATAAGTGTTTAGGAGAACAAACTTATGTTGATCTGAAGTTTCCCATCTCTTAACTTTGCTAAGTTGTAACCTCACAAGAGTTTAAAAAATGCCCTACATAATGCATAATGTTGTGCAAGGTTAGCGCAGTGTGTGTGTGTGTGTGTGTGTTGTATTTGTGCTTTTTTAATGTTGCCTTTGGGCATACCAGGGGTTGTGTATTCGGGCCATAGTCAATAAACGAGCCCCACCCCCCACCCAGGCTGTTACAACACGAATCAACAATGTACACACAGCCAGCACCAATCAGCACCAATCTACCAATCATGATACAACCATACAACCAATCATTCCACTTACTGAAACAAAGCCAGCACTCCACACCCCCCCACTAAGATTTATAGAAAGATGGCAGCTCCGACTACACTTTAAGCCCAAAACCCAGCCTGAAGATGGCGAGTGAGACCTCGCTGAAACGTTGCCAAGACAATCTCAATCTTACACGGGAATACGTACTCCCGTGAAAATCTACAAAAACAAATATATGTATATATATCAGACACACACAAGCATTATATACATTATATACATGTTTGTGTAAGGTTAACGCTTTATATATAATATATATAGTTTAGCTACCTGTACACACACACACACACACTCTATACATTATATACATGTTTGTACAATGTTGAGCCAGGATTTTAAACTATATAAGTAGCCTTCAACGTACAATCCCAATTGAGCCCAAAGTTTCTGTTGCTAAGTGAGAAATGTGTCAAGTGAGTCTTTGCCCCATTTTACTTTTCTTGCCACCTTTGTTAAGTGAATCACTGCAGTTCTTAAATTAGCAACACGGTTCTTAAGTGAATCTGGTTTCCCCATTGACTTTCCTTGTCAGAAGGTCGGATCACATGACCCTGGGACACTGCAACCGTCATAAATGTGAGTCAGTAGCCAAGCATCCGAATCAATCACTAAGCAAACTGTTGTAAGTCGAGGACTACCTGTAGTTTATTGCCTTAGTGGTTGATTCACATGAAAACTGTAGTGTATAAGGTTTGAGTTTGCTGAACTCAAACTAAGCCAACCACAAGTGCCCTAAGGACATCTAAACAAGTAAGGATTATTAGTTCCCAAGCTTAGGAGCATTTTCAGTATTGCTACTCTCTTCATGTAACTCAGCCTGTTGTCCTCCAGATATGCTAACCTGTCATTTCAGCATAAGAGATGATGGGCATGGAAGTCCAACATATCTAAAGGGCACCAGGGAAGGAAAATCACATCCAAGTCTAGTGTTTGGTCTCCTCCTCTGTTTTCCAGTGCAGCTTTCTACTGATGAGCATCGTGCATCTTTCAGCATTCGCATCCGACATGTACCTACACCCAAGCTCTACTATCCAGGATCATCCAGGGGAGGAGCTAGTGAAGGTGAGCGCACCCAATGGATAGCAGTAGTGGTCCAAGATTTCATGTGGAAAATATTCCGTGCTGGATCTCAACTGAGAATTTGGAAAATGTGAAGTTAAATGGTGTTCTTGAGTATGTGCAGGTGGAATCAAGTATGCACATCCCTTTCCAAGTCTGCTTTCTCCAGGGTTATGCTGTATAGTCTTTTAAAACAGGCCAAAAGAGAAACCAGAAAAATGAGAGGTCCTTTGTGCTCTCTGAGATTGGTTGTTTTCTTGCACATCTCATTACCCAAATTAGGTAACATCACAGTTAGCACTGCTTATGTTACCTAGTTTGGTAATGAAACATCTGCAAAAAAAAAAAAAAAAAAAACTCCACACACAACCAAGCTCAGAGAGCACCAAGGACCCCTCATTTCAACCCTGAACTACAAATATTCTCCTTTATTGAAATCAGAAAAGTGCCCAGAGAGGCTTTCCTCTACCCATTGCCACTCCAGGCACTCATTTGTAGGCACTTATTAGCAAACTGAGTATAATAAGGGATATTGTGTTTAGGATGAGACTTTTCCAAAGTATTTATTGCTCTTTAGCACCCAGTCTAAACACTGCACCAGAGGAAGATTGTAGTGCCCTGCTCTGCTATTGGTGGAACAATCTTCCCAGGAGCTAAGAGGCTTTTGGAGTTTCCTTGCTGCTGTTGTTATTCATCACTAAATAAATTGCTTGAGCTTGTTTATTTGGTTATTTACGAATTTACGTACCATATTTTTTGGAGTATAAGACGTACCTCCCCCCCCCCCAAAAAGAGGGTGAAAATCTGGGTGCGTCTTATGCACTCAATATAGCATTTTTGGCTTACTGAAACCCCACCCCCTTTTCAAAAAATGGACGTGCAGAGGGTTTGGGAGGCCTGCAAAGTGCTCCTGGGGGATGTGGAGGGCAAAAACAAGCAAAAAAATGGGCTGTTTTTGCTCATTTCCCCATCCCCACCCCCACCCCCAGGAGCACTCTACAAGCCTCCCAAAGCTTTGTTTGCCCTTTTTTTTTTTTGCAAAAAATGGCACATTTGTTTGTTCATTTTTGCTCCCACCCCCAGGGGCACTGTACGAGCCTTCCAAAGTTCTGCATGCCCTTTTTTTTGCAGAAAAGGCCCATTTTTTTGCTCGTTTTTTGCTCCCTCCCCTCAGCCCCCAGGGGCACTCTACAAGCCTTCCAAAGCTCTGCATGTCCTTTTTTTTTTGTTTGCAAAAATGAGGCGTACAGAGGGTTTGGGAGGCCTGCAGAATACAAAAATCTTTTTTTTTAATTACTTCAAAATCATGCTGCGTCTTACACCCTGGTGCGTCTTATAGTCTGAAAAATATGGTATTTATTTATTATCTGATTCTGGTGCTACTCCCGTCAGAACATTCTAAGCAGCTTATGATCTGCCTGTTGTAAGAAAGGTGGAATTATGAAAAGCGTAACAGCAAAATTAACTGGGAAGGAGCAGTCCATCTTTCTTTTAGTCTGAAAAATAAACATGGTGAAGAGTGCAATTTTTGTTCACTTCTTAGACATCCTGCCAAATCCTCCTTCAGCCGAACCCTCTTGCTAATTTTCCTGTTTGTTCTCTTCCCCAGGAACCTACAACATCAGCGCCCTGGTCACCATAGCTACCAAAACCTTCTTACGCTATGACAAACTGCGAGCGTTGATTGACAGCATCCGCAAGTTCTACCCCACTGTGACCATCATCATTGCAGACGACAGCCAGGATATCGAACACGTGCAGGGACCCCACATTGAGCAGTACTTCATGCCTTTTGGCAAGGTGGGAGATGTTCTAGGGCAGGGGTGTCAAACTCAAGGCCCCAGGGGCTGGATTTGGCCCATGGGATGCTCAGATCTGGCCCATGGGGCCACCCTGGAAACAGTGAAGGACCGGCCCGCAGTGCCTCTGCTAGTGAAAATGGAGCTTGGTAGGGCTGCGAACGCCCCTGACATGAACGATATTGAGCTGGCCACGCCCAGCCTCCCCCCCCCCCCCGAGGTCAAACACAATCCTGATGTGCCCCTCAATGAAATTGACTTTGACACCAGTAGGGGAGCCCTCAGGCCTAGCCTAGGCCAGGTCCTTAAGGGCACTGCAAGTTTGGGAAGGATTTAGTCCCAGATGTTTGGTGAGTAAGGAAAGGGCTTAAGGAACCTCTGCTAAAATGAACTCCCTCCATTGTCCTCTTATGCTGGGAAACATTTCTGTAATGTGAAATTTTTCCCATGGATTGAACAGGATTTCCCCCCCAACTTACTGATGATCAATGTTAGGATGACTAAGGAGCTGAATTTCCCACTCGCCTTTTTCAATATCGATTCATGCATATTTCTACTCATCCAAGAGCCGTTCACTGAGTTGATTTCTCAGGAGGTTCCTGAAAGTGAAGCATGGAAAATTTGACAACCATGTAGCTGAAGAGATAAAAGATAAAAAGAAAGGGAAGATACAGAGTATTTTCGAACATGATTTGGTTGGATGACAGAGGTAGACATTAGGAGTTAGGAAAGTATTATTATATAAGCAAATTGACCCAGACAATACGCTGTTCACCAAGCACTTGTTTATGTACATTGAAAATATATAAATAAACTGATAAGACTTTTCAATCTTCTTTTTCCTCTCTACCCTAACTTTCTAGGGCTGGTTTGCTGGTAGGAATCTTGCCATCTCCCAGGTGACCACTAAATATGTTTTGTGGGTGGATGACGACTTCATTTTCACAACCCGCACCAAAGTGGAAAAGCTTGTAGATGTGCTTGAGAAAACTTCTCTGGATTTGGTGAGTTCCTGTCCCATGGCTGCATTTATTTCACCATGCTGGCTGGGAGTTAAAGATTTCATAGTTGGTATAGAAATGTGGAGGCAGAGTTAGTCCGTGGCTGTGATCTGACCATCTTTGTACCCCATAATATGAAGGGAATCAATTTATAAAGAGACTAAAAAGAGAGGCTCATTCCCTTCTTAAATTTGCAAAAGTGTATCAAACAATGCTTATTTTATGATGTAGCGTTGCTTAAATCTCCAGTTGATTGTAGCTTAATTTGTTCAGATATTAATTGATTTAAATAAATCAATATTTCACTAAACCTGTTATAGCCACCTACTCCTGTAGACTCTAGGTAGCTTACAAAATCTAAGTTAAAATAACTAAAAGCATAACAAGGTCAGAAGACGTCACCCCTGTCCTGTTCGTCTCTTGGTTCTGGTTTCAGACTAGTTTCTAAATCATAGCCCTATGTACTTTTAAAATTTTAATTATTTTTGACATCTTATAACTTCTAAGCCACCCAGAGACACCTTATAGGGGAAATGGGCAGCATAAACATTTAATAAATAAATAAAAGCAAAACAAAAATGGGCATTAAAACAAAATTAAAAGGATAAGAGTAATGAAACAACCTTCCCCCAAGAAATCTCCTCCCCCCCATCGCAGACAGAACTCCCTTCATATGTACATACAGGTGCACAGCGCACCATCCAAACCTCAACATTATGGTTTGTTTTCCGCAGGTGGGTGGAGCTGTACGGGAGATTACAGGCTACATCACCACGTACCGCCAAAAGATCAGCGTGCAGCGTGGTACTGAGGAGGGAGATTGCCTGCGAATCCGCCAGGGCTATCACCACACCATTGAAGGTTTCCCTGATTGTGTAGTCACTGATGGGGTGATCAATTTCTTCTTAGCACGCACAGAGAAGGTTCTGCAAGTTGGCTTTGACCCACGCCTCAACCGTGTTGCCCACCTTGGTGAGTGATGCTGCCAACACGGGGGACCCTCAACTTGGACCCGTGTCTAGAATAGAACATACAATAGCTTTTGTTTCCTATATAGAAGATAATACAGGTAGTTCTCGACTTACAAGTTTGTTTAGTGACCATTTAAAGTTACAACGGCATTGGAAAAAGTGACTTATGGCCATTTTTCACAGTTACAACCTTTCCAGCATCCCTAGGATCACGTGATCAAAATTCAGGGGCTTAGCGACTGATTCATCCTTATGACCATTGTTATATCCCAAGGTCATGTGATCTGCTTTTGTGATCTTCTGACAAGCAGAGTCAATGGGGAAGCCAGATTCACTGAACTACCAGGTTACTAACTTATCAACTGCAGTGATCCACTTAACAGCTGCGGGAAGAAAGGTTGTAAAATGGGGCAAAACGCACTTAACCAATGTCTCACTTAACAACAGAAATTTTGGGCTCAATTGTGGTTGTAAGTCAAGGACTACCTGAAAGAGAATCCAAATCACACAAACAATCAAAAGGGTGAACTTGGGTTTCCTTTGATGTTGTGATCCAGTGCTTCTCCAACCTCCCTCAAATTTAAGATGTGTGGACTTCAACTCAGTGTTGCCTGGAGAATTCTGGGAGTTCCACACAACTTAAAATAGTCAAGATTGAGAAGCATAATCCTAACCAGCGGTCACCAACTGGTAGTCCACAAGAAAAATTTGGTGGTCCACAGAAAAATTATTTGCATTTTTTATATTGCACTAAATATTATTTATCTTTTTTTAAAAAAATCATATTAGTGGTCCGCAGGATTTAAAATTATGAATTTAGTGGTCCCGGAGATCCTAAAGGTTGGTTACCCCTGATCTTAAAAGATACTTGACTCAGATTTCTGAGTGCTAATGGGATCTGCAGTACGTTCTTACTTATTTCATTCAAAGCTTTAATTGGCCTGGAACAAATTCTAATCAACAGGAAGGTTCAAAAAAGCACACAGAAGGCTTGTCTGTTAAAGAGTCATAAGGCTTATGCTAATTTTTGTCCTCTGTTCTGGGTTTTTCTAATTGCAGAGTTCTTTGTTGATGGCCTGGGTATTCTGCATGTTGGTTCCTGCTCCAATGTGGTGGTAGACCATGCCTCAAAGATCAAGCTATCATGGCTAAAATCGTCAAGCGAGAAGCAATATGAAAAATTCCGCTATCCCAACTCGACGGATGACACGATAAACACCAAACAAAGCCTCTTCTACTTCAAGAACCATTTCAAATGCATGACGGGCAATTAGTCTTCAGTGAGAGAGGGTGCTGAGCCCCACCCTTGACAACTGGCTAAGTCCTCAGGTGACTGGCGTCTTGGACAGCCTGCACTGGCAGCTAGCTCTTGGCAAAACAAGCTTGCCCTGTCCGCTAGCCAAGTACCCAGAACTCAGGAAGGCTTCTACATTCTCAGGCCTGAAGAGCAACTTGAGAAATGAACTTCACACTGCTAAAAAAAAATACATCACACAACTGTGTTATAACAGAATTAATTGGACAAGCCATCTTCCAGACCTTGTTGATGAAAGTGGCATGTTGTCTGCTTGTCATATTTTGCATCTGAACTGAACCATATTCCACGGGGAGTGATTCTGCAAGAGGCTGCCCCATGAAGCCTGGGTCTTTATCCTTCTCCTGGTTGAGAGCAGCCATCTGCCCGTTACACCGAACTCCCCTTCTAACTTTGGACTTGTGCATACCTACAGGTCACGTTGCAAAAAACCTTGCAAACTCTGGCAATATCCCAGCATCCTTTACCTCCCTTTAATTTAAACTACAGAAGGGGACACGATAGGAGGTGGATAAACAACCTGAACTCCAGGGGGGAGGGGATGGCTTTCTCTAGCGTCAAAATTTTTGTGCCAAGTTTGAGCCTCTCTGTCCCCAGCTCCCTCCAACCTCAAACGGGCATCGTTCTGAGATATTTTGAAGTGCCAAAGACTAATGATGGAAAGCCACCACCAGGGGGAAGCCTTGAGGTGTGCATTGCAGCAGAGCAGCCTTAAATGGCCACAGGACTACCGGGTAGACTGGATTCGAGGCACCCCCAGGCTTACGGCGAAAATAGCCAGATGTGCATGGACATTGGAGGGCGCAGCTTATTTTCTGTGGGGATACTTTTTTTATACAGTGAAGTAGAAAGACTGTCCATAACAGATTGCCATTTTTTTAAAAAAAAAAAACAACTTTAAACAGAATCCATTTCCAAAGCTTCTTCTCATTCCTTAAACTTCTCCATCCCAGTTCTCTGGCTTTTTAGTGCCAACCATGGAACCTTTCACACCACTTGCTTTTCCTAAAACTATTATTTATTAGGGAGGTTTAAAAAAAACACAACCACAAATCAGGGCTGGGAAAAGGACCTACACAATAGTTCCATTGCATGGGGTTGGCTCATATCGCACGTAACCCAAGAGGCTGTAACCACTCAGGCACCCTTCTTCCTTCTGCCTCTGTGTGCCCTTCTTCACGGCAGCTGGGCTGTCGATTTCATTGAGATAAAATTAGTTAAGTACCAGCCTCGCAGGTTAAGGTACGGGTGCACTTTTAGCACAGGGAGTGACAAAAAACCAGAGAGGTATGATAGGTTTCAAAATCTCTGTAGCACAAGTGGTCTAGGAATTCATACAGACTGATCCACAAAGTTGTTTCTTGCCGCATGAGGACAAATTCTTCTTTCCTCTCGATGAAAAATTTTAAAGCAACAATCATGTTCATGTGAGAATGAGCTGTACGAAGCACAATAAGACTTTTAAGTACTATTTTAATTGGAATTAAATCTGCCTCACACCACCAGAACAATGCAGTAATAAATTAAATACATTTAAATGCTTTAAAAAATGACATTGCGTTTTTACACATATACACACACACACCTAAAGTAAATAGGAAAGAAATTCCATGTAATAATGAAATGGTTGCTCCTCTGCCTGAAATGTTAATTCTAATAAAAGTTCAAAAGCTTGTTTGTTTATTTACATATTTATTTTTAAGGATGGATGCATGATCAGCATGCAACTCTGAGCTGATGCAATCCAAGAAAACTTTAGCTATAGTATGCGATGCTGCTGAAGGTGTAAAATGGGTCCTGTCCCTTTTGAGTAAGGTGGAGATCTCCAGTTGCAAACACTAATTAATGCCCTAACCCAAGGAGTGGTGTCTCAGTTCTGAGCATTCCCAATAACCTCTGGTTATCTGCAAATACTGTATGCCCACCCACTAATGAGAAATGCAAGCTGAGAAATGTAGCTTAGGTCTAGGGCAGATTGTTTCAAGTTTAGGTTGTTATATTGAATGGTGTGAGCAAGTTCATTTCTCCAGTACAGAGAAAAACATCTATTGGGCTGGTAGCTCCCTCCACTTGAGGCTGAACGCTGGCAGAATTAACTGGGTCATTTAAAAAGCTAACAGTTGCATCTGCTCAGTTAGAGCAATTGTTTTGTCTTCTTGACTCCCTGCCTGATGAAAATCCTATTTGTGTAATTTATGATTCAGTAAATCAATTCATTAACCATGTTTAGCATGGTGACTGAACCTCTCTAGTAAATCAAAGGCTGTGTTAATGCATCTATACCCTTTGGTCCTACGGTCCAGTGGTGGGATTCAAATAATTTAACAACCGGTTCTCTGCCCTAATGACCAGCTGGGTAGGCGTGGCTCAATGGTCATGGGACTGGGTGGGCATGGCCAAATCAACATCACTCACGTCAATGGGTGCTTCACCTCAGCTGTTACAATGTAATCAAGGTTAACTGGAGAGGCAGTTCCTGTAAGCAGGCAATAAAGATTAGGCTAGAAACACCAGAATGTCTCCTTCCTGCCGTCCTTACAGGATTAGCCTTCTAAAGTAGAAAAAAACAAAATGAGATTTCTTCCAACAACCTGTTCTCCGAACTGATTAGAAAGTTCACAACCGGTTCTCCTGAATAGGTGCTGAATCCTACCACTGGTCCTACCAGTTCCAACAGCAATTCTGGTCGGAGAGGATCTCTCTGGCAAAGAAAAGAAAAAAGGAGGTGTCCCAGTATAAAATAGGACTTTGACAAAATTGGCTTCCTTTCATTTCTGGCAATTAAGCTTTTCCGTAATCCCCAATTGAGCATTTTTTCCTAGGCTCTCTTCCTTTTGGCTTCCATGGCTGATTCTGTGATGACTTCAAATCCCCAGAAAGTAATAAAGGATGATTTTTTTAAAAAAAACAAACACAATTTTGTTTAGCTGCTGTGTTCTAAAATTTTCTGGTAAGGGTTAAAAAGAAAGGAGCCAAGACAGGTGAGTCACGAAGTAATCCTGACACTTCAGTTGTGGACTACGCAGGCCGTGGAAGTTGTAGCAGTTGGAAGACCAGCTAAATCTTAAGAGCCTGGCGCTTCTTGCCCGTCTGCATTTTCCTTGTCAGTCCATTCCTGACAATCCGGCAGGAGAAACGTGGTCTCGTTGGCAGCCTGCTGCCCTTCCCCAAATCTGTGATCTCAGATGGCTTTGTCCTGGTAGAACTTATTATCTTTTAACCTTGGCAGGAAGAAAAGTTATACCCAGATGGTGGGATCCTTCTGTTCCATGTTTTCCTGAGCAAAAACCAAAGTAGAGTTATCCATGAGGCACTGTGCTGTATAAAAAAGCTACTGTATACCTTCCCAGCAGAGGTGGTATTCAGTAGGCTCTGATCAGTTCTGGAGAACCAGTAGCGGAAATTTTGAACAGTTCGGAGAACTGGTAAATACCACCTCAGACTGGCCCCGCCCCCGTCTAGTCTCTGCTTCCTGAGTCCCAGTTAATTGGGAGGGAATGGGGATTTTGCAGTATCCTTCCCTAGGAATGGGGAGGAAATGGAGATTTTGCAGTATCCTTCCCCTGGAGTGGGGAGGGAATGGAGATTTTACAGTATCCTCCCCCAGGAGTGGGGTGGGAATGGAGATTTTACAGTATCCTTCCCCTGGAGTGGGGAGGGAGTGGAGATTTTACAGTACCCCTCCCCTGGAGTGGGGAGGGAGTGGAGATTTTACAGTACCCTTCCCCTGGAGTGGGGAGGGAGTGGAGATTTTACAGTACCCTTCCTCAGGAGTGGGGAGGGAATGGAGATTTTACAGTATCCTCCCCCAGGAGTGGGGTGGGAATGGAGATTTTACAGTATCCCTCCCCTGGAGTGGGGAAGGAATGGATTTTGCAATATCCTTCAGCTGGAGGGGGGAGGGAGTGGAGATTTTACAGTACCCTTCCCCCAGGAGTGGAGAGGGAATGGGGATTTTGCAGTATCGTTACCCTGCCTCGCCAAGCCACGCCCACAAAACTGGTAGTAAAGTTTTTTGAATCTCATCACTGCTTCCCAGCTCATGTTACTTCTTAAGCTCTGTGCCTCAACAGTGCTTTTTTTCCTAGACGCAACTGGCCTCTTGAGAAAAGCACCTTTGGGACAATCATGACCTGGATGCAGTGGTGGGTTTCAATTTTTTTTGGAACCTACTCTGTGGGTGTGGCCTCCTTTGTGGGAGTGGCTTGCCGGCCATGTGACCTGGTGGGAGTGGCTTGGCAGTCATGTGACCAGGTGGGCATGGCTAACTTGGAAAATGTGGTGAAACTCACTTAACGATGCTCTTGCTTAGCAACCAAAATTTTGGGCTCAATTGTGGTCATAAGTTCTTTTTCTTTCTTTCTTTCATCTCTCTCTCCCACTTTCTTTTTTTCTTTTTCTTTTTCTCTCTCTCTCTGGCTCTTTCTCTCTCTCTCCCTCTCTGTCTCCCTCTGTCATTTTCTCTGGGTGTCTATCTGTCTGTCTCTCTCTCTGTATCTCTGTCTCTCTCTCCTCCTTCCCCCATCTCTGTCACTCTGTGTGTGTGTGTCTGTCTGTCTCTCACTCACTCTGTGTGTGTGTGTGTGTGTGTGTCTGTCTCTGTCTCTCCCTCTGTCTCTCTCCCCTCCCTTCCTCTCTCTCTGTCACTCTGTGTATGTGGGTGTGTCTGTCTCTCACTCATTCACTTAATCACTCACTCTGTGTGTGTCTCTCTATCTTTCTCTCCCTCCCTCCCCCTCTCTGTCTCTGTGTGTGTGTGTGTGTGTGTGTGTGTGTGTCTGTCAGTCTCTCTGATTCCCTCCCTCACTCCCTCTCTCTGTCTGTCTGTCTGTCTCACTCACACACACACACTGTGGTCACCTTGTTGAGTGTTCCAATCACATTTGAAACACTCAACAACTGGCCTGCATTTATGGTATTTTGCAGCATTCTGCAGTCATAGGACCAAAATATATGCTTTTAACCATATATTTTGGTCCTATGACTGCAGAATGCTGCAAAATACCATAAATGCAGGCCAGTTGTTGAGTGTTTCAAATGTGAATGGAACACTCAACAAGGTGACCACAGTGTGTGTGTGTGTGTGTGAGTGAGACAGACAGACAGACAGAGAGAGGAACAGAGAGGGAGTGAGAGAGGGAATCAGAGAGAGACTGACAGAGTCTGACAGAATCAGAGAGGTACTTTTAACTACCTGGCAGCGGCGTTTTTCCTTGGGGGGCTCCTCAGAACATCCTAAGACTTCGGAGGGAAGCCTCCAGCCCAGAGCAGGAGCAAAGCCCCTTTTCCAACTGGCCTTTCCTCGCTTGGAGGGCTTCGGAGGGAAGCTTCTGCAGAAGCCCGGGTGAGTGACAACAAGTTCCCGCCGTTACGAAGTCTCGGAGGCTGTAATTTTCTGAGCTGTGCGAGCGCGCCTGTTTTCCACGGCGTGGAGCAGCAGCGAGGTTTGTGTGGCCGGCAATCACTCCAAATGCCATCCGGGAAGACGAGGAACGTGAGGGGGGACCGTTGACGGCCTCCGCAATCATCGCTCGCCTCGCAGAGCCTCGCTGCTGCTCCACGCCGTGGAAAACAGGCGCGCGTGCACAGCTCAGAAAATTACAGCCTCCGAGACTTCGTAACGGCAGGAACTTGTTGTCACTCGGCCGGGCTTATGCAGAAGCTTCCCTCCGAAGCGTTCTGAGCCTCGGAGGCTGTAATTTTCTGAGCTGTGCGCGCGCGCCTGTTTTCCACGGCGTGGAGCAGCAGCGAGGCTCTGCGAGGCGAGCGATGATTGCGGAGGCCGTCAACGGTCCCCCCTCGCGTTCCTCATCTTCCCGGATGGCATCCTGAGTCATTGCCGGCCTCGCAGAGCCTCGCTGCTGCTCCACGCCGTGGAAAACAGGCGCGCGCGCACAGCTCAGAAAATTACAGCCTCCGAGACTTCGTAACGGCGGGAACTTGTTGTCACTCGGCCGGGCTTATGCAGAAGCTTCCCTCCGAAGCGTTCTGAGCCTCGGAGGCTGTAATTTTCTGAGCTGTGCGCGCGCGCCTGTTTTCCACGGCGTGGAGCAGCAGCGAGGCTCTGCGAGGCGAGGGATGATTGCGAAGGCCGTCAACGGTCCCCCCTCGCGTTCCTCGTCTTCCCGGATGGCATCCTGAGTCATTGCCGGCCTCGCAGAGCCTCGCTGCTGCTCCACGCCGTGGAAAACAGGCGCGCGCGCACAGCTCAGAAAATTACAGCCTCCGAGACTTCGTAACGGCGGGAACTTGTTGTCACTCACCCGGGCTTCTGCAGAAGCTTCCCTCCGAAGCCCTCCAAGCGAGGAAAGGCCAGTTGGGAAACGGGCCAGAAGACAAGGAACAGCAGTGGCGGCAGGGAGTCAGCCCCGATGCAAAAAAAACGCCAAGGGGGCGGGGCCGGAAATTACTTCCGGGTTCATTCTTCAACCGGTTCGCACGATCCGGTGTGATCCGGTAGAAACCCACCACTGCCTGGATGACTGAGAATCTCCATAGAGGAATTCTATGCTTCAAGCCTACTCAGTGAAGTGCAGAGATTCCCCCAGTGGATGCAATCCCTGCTAAGGGTAGCAGTTGGATTCTGATGGTGATTTGAACCTTCTATCCCTGGAAATAATGATTGTGTCCTCGACTTACAACAGTTCATTTACTGACCATTCAAATTTACTTTAAAAAGTGACTTATGACCAGGGGTGAGCCGTGTGATTGTTGGAAGCTTCCTTTCTACTTTTTAAAGCATTTTTGTCCTGCCGGTTCGGGTAAATAGGCAGGAAAAAAATGCTTTAAAAAACAGGGTAAAAGCTTCCAACGATTACGCGGCTTGCAGCTGAGCTACATGATCTTCGCAAGCTCCCCCCCACTTTTAAAGCATTTTTTTCCTGCTTATTTGCCTGAACTGGCAGGAAAGAAATGCTTTAAAAAGTGAAAAAATAGTTGGCCACACCCACTCAGTCAGCTAACATTCCTCACCAAGCCACAACCACAGAATCAGGGGGAAGGGGGGGAATTGATTTCACCGTTTATGATTTCACACTTACACCCATTGTACACCAGTGTAGCACACCCATGGTCACGTGATCCAAGTTCAGAGGTTTGGCAACTGGTTCATATTTATGACAGTGGCAGTGTCCCATGGTCGTGTCATCCCTTTTTGCAACCTTCTGACAAACCAAGTCCATGGGGAAATCCGGATTGACTTAACGACCATGTTACTAACTTAACAAATGCAATGATTCACTTAACAACTGTGGCAAGAAAAAATGGTAAAACAGGGCAAAACTCACTTAACAAAGGTTTCCCTTAGCTACTTAATCAACTTAAATATTGGGCTCAATTATGGTCGTAACTTGAGGACTACCTGTACTTCTAAATAGCCTTTGAAGGAGCAAATATGGCTAGTTCACCAGAACTGTGGGGTGGGGATTGCTTCAAGTAAAACTCTTCTCATTAAACACAAGACTCCAAATATAGGAAATAAGCCTCAGGCTAAATTGCTTGTATTTACAGATTTATCTCATGAGTGGGACACTGAATGGCAGTGATGTGCTATTTTGAGAGCTGGGCTACAGGTGCCCAGCCCCGCTCCCTTTCCTCCCCCAGGCTCCCACACACAACAGCCTGAACGGAAACCAAGAGGAGAGAGAGGCTTCCTTGTTTTCTCTGCTGACTCTCGGACCCTTACCGTGGTTTGCTGGAGGTAGGAAACTGCGTCATGAACGGTGACAAAAATCTGCTGAGGGGTGAGATGATGCATGAGGCCACAAAAACGCAAGGTCTGTAGGACGTTGGCTGGGTGGATAAGAAGAAAAGAGAAGACACTCAGGTCTCATGCCACCTGTGGGGACTTGCATATGCACAGTTCCTTCACACTAGGGATGGTCCCTTCCTACCTCCACAACACAACAGAATCCGTACATGACCCTTATCCACAAATCATGGGATCTTGAAAAAAGTCCGAGGCTGTAATTACACGGGTGAGTAAACTGGTCCTTCAGATCAAATTGAAGCACTTCTGCATCACTGCTCTTTCCAAGGTCCAATCTCTCATAAACCAGTTGGAAACAACTTGAGCTTATTGTTGTTCCAGCATTCTATCCAGGAGAGCTGAGGAGGGCAGTGAGAAAGCCCTGTTGCATGTCAGCTGTCAAGAACCCCTTCTCCCCCACAGGAAGTCAATTCAGGAAGCTGGCAGGAAGTTGCAAACAGGTGCCTGCCTTCCTTAATGGCAGCAGCTAAGGTGCTACGATTGTTATGTGGTGTCACGCGTCACCCATTATGATTGATGTGCTTGGTGATGGCAAATCCTGTCCCTATTGCCACTGTAAGCTGAGAACTACCTGCGTGGGGTGGGGTAGGGATGGAGTACAGGGGTGGGCTTCAAAAATTTCAGATTCTCTGCACAGTTGCTGGGTGGGCATGGCCATAGGGGGTGTGGCCTAGTCACAACGGTGAGGGAGGGGCGTTTTCACCTTCCCCAGGCTCCAGAGGCTTTCCTTGAACCTTTGGGAGGGCCAAAACTGCCTTTCTGGGTTCCAAAGGTCATCTGGAGGCCGGGAATGGGCCTGTTTCTTGCCTTCCAGAACTCCTCCCCCCCCGTCCCCGAGCCTCCGCGGGGCCCCTGCACTTTCTCACATCCAAAATGGACCGCATGGAGACTCCTGGGATGGGGGGGGGGGGCGGGACCAGGATTTGGAGGTTCTCTGAACCGTAATGTTAGCTACGGATTCTCCTGAACCTGGGCGAACCTGTAGCAGCTCACCCATGGACGGAGAGCAAATAACAAATGCAGCTCCACCACTTCCATACGTGTGTGGTGATGTGGCTTGAGCATACAAAAGGGGCGGAGCTTGCTTTGCAAGTGGCATGTGGTGCTGCCTTTTGCACTTTTGACTGACGTATCAGATCCCTTGGATGAAACTGATTGTTCAGGTGGTTTCTTACAAAGTCTATTTAAAAGGCTGTAAGGGATGGGAGGGATGATTCAACACAAGTAGACCACAGATCTAGAGATGGGCATCTACTATCACATGACACCCTCCTCCACAACTGCTAATGGCTGGGTTTTTTAAAAAAAAATCCAGATATAATAAAATGGTGCTGCAATCACTCAACCTTCAGCTCATCTCTTTGGCTTTGATGCCAAGTTAGGTGATTGGTTGGAAACAAATCCACAGATTTGTTGCCATAGATCTCTGGGTCTGCATCAGATCATTGGCTCCATCACCCAAATGGCTCCATTTGTATGTGAGAATCTATCCATGCAGGAAATGTAGAGGATCCCTCTTGCATAGGGGTGGGTTTCAAAAATTTTAGCAAGGGGTTCTCTGCCCGGTTGCTGGGTGGGTGTGGCCATGGTGGGCGTGGCCTAGTCAGCCTCCTGCACCACAGGGGGGGTGGGGCGTTTTTGTCCTCCCTAGGCTCCGGAAGCTTTCTTCGAGCCTCCCCAGGCTCCGGAGGTACTTTGCAGGCCGGAAATGGGCCTGTTTCTGGCCTTCCCAAACTTCCAGCAGACCTGTTTTTCACCCTCCCCCGAGCCTCTGTGTGCACCCTGCACTTACTGGCATGCAAAATGGGCCGCGTGGGGACTCCTGGGGGGGAGGGGTGGGGTGGGCAGGGCCAGCCAGGAGTGGGATTTGGGGGCTCTCTGGACTGCACAGAATCTTAGCTAGAGGTTCTCCCACACCCCTGCGAACCCCCAGCAGCCCACCCCTGATTGTACATGTATTTCTTGGGCTTCCCGTTGAGGGAATTGACGGTGGCCCTCTTGATTCTGTTTTTAAGGAACAAGTGAAGTGGCGCAATCCCACTCGTTGAAAAATGTATACCCTTTCCTGAGGAAATAGACAACTTCTTAACAGATTTTGGAAAAAAAAGAAAAAAAGTAAATTAGGCTAGCTTTTTCCCTGCATACTATCTTTGAACTAAAGCTCCCATAAGGGATTTCAACTAGACACCACTGAAGTTCTAGTCTAATGCCTCTGAAGGCCATCAGACTGAGGAACAGTGAACTAGAATGATAGGAAGATTGATGGCATGTCTTACTTCACTCACCATTACAGGCCGACAAATGTATCTGTATGCCGGCTTTTCGACATTCCACACACACCTAAAAGGCAAGGAAACATTTGTAAAGAAGCTGACGTGAGGGCTTCCACCCACCACAAGGTACACCGTAGCATCAATCTGACGACCAAGATCCGGCCTTCACAATGATCTTTTATTAATTCTGGCACAAGGAGGTGACATAGTTTGTGTTCCACCCCATAGCCTATTATAAGGAGTCTATTATACTGGGAGCAGCTGTTTTTCCAATTCAGTATAAAAAGGCACGGCTCTAGTTCATTTGTTAATATCACATTTTAAAAAACAACCTATTTAGGCCCTGATGAATTATAATCCTTCTCAAAGGGCAGCGTGAAGGGGAGACGGACATTATTTAAACTTATCCAGCACAATGCAGATGCGTGAGGCAATGCTGTCTAGAGTGAGAAGCAAATGGCTTTAAAAAAAAATGTTTTCACTGCAATGTAAACAGATTTCTCTTTTGTGGAAAATCATGCTCTAATTCTGGATGTCTGTGGGCCCAATGTGACCGCAGACAAAACTCTGACTCATTGACCAGATCCTTACTTCATCTGACATTTTAAACCATTCAATTCAAATAGTGAGATGCTGGTGAGGTGCAAAGCCAAGGACCAGCCTGCATTATCACTCTCAATTTCAAAAAGGCCTCTGTTTCTTAGAAGATAAAAATGATGGGCAGATGCAGTTCAGAGCGGTTAGGAAAATCTGCTCGCTTGCACAGAAAAAGACGCAAAGGAAATGGCTGTAGAAGGGAGCATTCTGCAGGAGAATTGCTTAAAATCTGGGACAAGAGGCACCCCAGGATATTAGCTTGGTAACTGCTTCTATTCCCTATGGCTGCCATTTGGAGAATAGGAGAGTCCCCTCCTCTCTGCCCACCCCCCAACAGCCATTGTTTAGGAGTACTGACAGCATGTTCTCAAAACTTCTGTTGACTTATAATTATAACTCCAGATGTGTCCAGCAGCCAAATGTCGAGAGACTCCCAATGTAACAGAAGTTCTGTTGTCTTTAGAAGGGAGGGAGAGCCCTTTATTGTCTTCTTTACTTGCTGCTGAGCTCAAACCAAAGAACTGGTTTGAGTTTATAATTTTGAAATATGTTTAAAATATAAAATATATTTTAAAAAGTTTAAAATATGGAGTTTAATAGTTGAACAATGGACTAGAACTGCCAACACTGAGGAGTCCACGTTTCTTTTGAAGAGGTCCCTCTGATTCAACTGGAATCAGGGTCAAAGGGATTGGCCAAAGAGATTTGTCTCTTTAGTAGTCTTCAGCTCTGGAAGAACAGACAAATGGAATGGAACGGAATGGAATACATTTGGGGAGGGCCAGGAAAAGAGAGATAGGGTAGCCTTGTCCATTTTTTATCAGAGCCCACCCATCCTTTTCATGCAGCCTGTGACAAAATGCCCTAGGCCAGGGGTCGGCAACCTTAAACACTCAAAGAGCCATTTGTACCTATTTTTAACAGAAAAGAAAATAGCAGGAGCTGAAAAACCCTTCCGGTGCCTGACTATTTCTTGAGCGGCCACAAAACTAGCATTATGTAGTTGAATTCAGTGTTCTGTTTTCTTCTGAAACTTTTCTTTTCTTGGATTTATCCGTGGTTGGTCTACTGGGGGTCGCAAAGCTTGATAAATCACATGCCGGCAAGGGTCGCACATTGGCAGTTGTGATGCATATTTTGAGTGACAGGGAGCCGCAGCAGATGAATGAAAGAGCCACATGTGGCTCCAGAGCCGCAGGTTGCTGACCCCTGCCCTAGGCCTAGGTGGATTTGATTTTGTTGAAAAGAGATTCCACTTTAAAGGATGAGAATAACGAATTGCTCCAATGTCCAGGGTAAAAAAAAACAACAACACCCCAAGTTGCAGGTAGCATCAATCCTGCCCTCCTCAAAAAACTGAACCATCAAGAAATCAGGAAAGAAATCTTAAGATATTTCAGGGATTGTAATATAAGGTCTAGTGAACTTCCATAGAGTCAAGTGAGGTTCTAGCCATCTTAAAATTTAAAAATATCTGTACTTTCCAGAATCAATTTTTATTACGGTCAGCGCAAAAGTTGAACATTAAAATAAATGTCTAGAAATTATCGGAAAAGTAAAGTAGTAATATGAATAAGGGTCTTTAGTTCTTTAGTTGTCTTTTTTCCTTATTACCACTGCAGCAGCACAATATTTTGCTACCGCACGAGTGGTGGCTGGATTTGAATCCTTAAAGGAGATGGTTCACGTAGAAGTTATCTGATCTGCCTAGGAATCTCTCTAGGCACTCATATATGTTAAAGAAAAACGTATAAATAAAAAAGAATCTGCACCAGAAATCTCTCTAAAAGAGGGAGAAGGAACGCTGATCTGATGTCCCTGTAGAACTTGCAACGCAACAGGCCTTGAGATCATCTTCAACTTCCCATTGCCACATGTACACATTCACTCAGCTATTGGGGTTCTATCATGCCTGCCCTGCAGGAATGCTGAAGAGAGGATATTAAGTCTGGCTCTAAATAATGCTATTCTATTCTTAGGAATTGTCAGGTCTTTCAGATACCTTTCTGGTTCCCACACACCCCATGCAATTTGATTTCTTCTGTGGAGAAGTATCCTGTGAATTCTAGCTGGAACTCCGTGTCTCTTATTCTATTGGTAACCACTTGTTTGCTTTGATCATAGCCTAGTGAGGAATAGAATAGAATAGAATAACAGAGTTGGAAAGGACCTTGAAGGTCTTCTAGTCCAACCCTTTGCTTAGGCAGGAAACCCTATACCACTTCAGACAAATGGCTATCCAACATCTTCTTAAAGACTTCCAGTGATGGAGCATTCACAACTTCTGGAGGCAAGCTGTTCCACTGATTAATTGTTCTAACTGTCAGGAAATTTCTCCTCAGTTCTAAGTTGCTTCTCCCCTTGTTTAGTTTCCACCCATTGCTTCTTGTTCTATCCTCAGGTGCCTTAAGAATAGTTTGACTCTCTCTTCTTTGTGGCAGCCCCAGAGATATTGGAACATTGCTATCATGTCTCCTCTAGTCCTTCTTTTCATTAAACTAGACATAGCCAGTTCCTTCAACCATTCTTCATATGTTTTAGTCTCCAGTCCCCTAATCATCTTTGTTGCTCTTCTCTGCACTCTTTCTAGAGTCTCCACATCTTTTCTACACCGTGGCGACCAAAACCGGATGCAGTATTCCAAGTGAGCCTTACCAAGGCATTATAAAATGGTATTAACACTTCACGTGATCTTGATTCTATCCCTCTGTTTATGCAGCCTAGAACTGCGTGGGCTTTTTTGGCAGCTGCTGCACACTGCTGACTCATATTTAAATGGTTGTCCTCTAGGACTCCAAGATCCCTCTCATAGTTACTACTATTGAGCAAGGTACCACCTTTACTGTACCTGTGCATTTCACTTTTCTTGCCTAAATGTAGAACTTTACTCTTTTCACCATTGAATTTCATTTTATTAGATAGTGCCCAATGTTCAAGTTTGTCAAGATCCTTCTGTATCTTAAGCCTATCTTCTGGAGTGTTGGCTATTCCTGCCAACTTGGTGTCATTTGCAAATTTGATGAGTTCCCCATTTACTCCCTCATCCAAATCATTGATGAAGATGTTGAAGAGTACTGGGCCCAAAACAGAGCCTTGGGGTACTCCACTGCATACTTCCCTCCACGTAGATGGAGATGAAAATCCATAGAAAGCCAGCTTATGCTATATTGCCTGTTTCCAGGGAGAGGGAAAATTGTCTATCAGAACTAAAGGGGTCAAGCCCTCTGGGAAGAATTGAATTTTCAACCAGTCAACTATCATCATCTTCTTGGCACTTACCTGAATTTGAGGCATTCCTGTCTCATTCCTAACTAGGCATTTGATGTCCTCCTAGGTTTTAGCTAAAATGGATTGCAGCAATTTTGTTTGTATGATTTCTAAAGACTCTTTCTTTTAAAAAAATCCTATTTGTGTCCCATAGGGATTTTGCATCAGTGTTTTAGCCTCAAAGAGTTTTAAGGCTACGGGGACTAATTGTCCTCTGCCTGTGTAAAAAAAGTGTTTGGTAGCATTTGAGAACCTAAGGGATGATTGCATGGTGTAGTCCAGATGTGCCTTCGTATGGAAAACCACCCCAAGGTACTTGGATGTATTGACCTGTTCTAGACTGTGTCCTTCTATTCTCCAAGAGGATTGCATAGCTCCTTGAGCAAAAACTAGGAGTTTTGAGTTATGGAAATTAGGGATCAGATTATTTTGTCTTACAGCATTTTAATGTTGCTGGAGTAGCTCTCTTGAGTCCAATAACGGTTTGGGTAATAGTAGCGGCATCATCAGCATACAGAAGTATTGGTATTTTGCACTGTGCTAAGTTGGGAGGATGGAAGTCTGAGTTATGCAGAAGATCAGTCAGGGAATTAATATGAAGACTGAAAAGGGAAGAGGCCAAGATAAGCTGTACTTTTAATTTTTGAAAATCAGCAAGTACTGTTCTGGGTGTGGTAGACCCCTTGGGCTCCAGTGAAGGAAAGTTCATCTGGAGAGATATTCTGAGTTTTAATCTTGATTTAGTCTCAACACTCATTGATTTTGACTCTTCTACTTCTCCAGCCTTACTATGTTTCCATTCTTATTCCCCACTATACAGAGACAAACACACATATTTGTCGTAGATACCTGGATAAGGAGCCGTGCGCCAGATGAATCCACAAAGGATATTCCGCTGCAGTCAAAAATCACAGCCTGTACATCTAAGCCTGGATAAGTAGATAAGACAGAACCCATATCAACCACTCTCAACCACTGCAGCTCCACAGATTCAGTCTAACAACTGCCATGTGCTACCCTGCACTTGTCCAGGAGCACTTTGTTCTCCAGATAGTTTTAAAGGTAAAGGTAAAGGTTCCCCTCGCACATATGTGCTCCTCATTCGCAACTCTAGGGAATGACTAGCACATATGTTCATCTCCGTTTCAAAGCTGAAAAAACAGTGCTGTCCGAAGACAACTCCGTGATCATGTGGCCGGCATGACTAAACACCGAAGGCGCACGGAACGCTGTTACTTTCCCACTAAAGGTGGTTCCTATTTTTCTACTTGCATTTTTAACGTGCTTTCGAACTGCTAGGTTGGCAGAAGCTGGGACAAGTAATGGGAGCTCACTCCATTATGCGGCGCTAGGGATTCGAACCGCCAAACTGCCAACCTTTCTGATCAACAAGCTCAGCATCTTAGCCACTGAGCCACCGCGTCCATGCACCAGATGGTTTTACACCAACAGAGAAAAGACTAACATGAAATTCTGGACACACACATACATTTCTTCTGTAAAACAGTCAGCATAGAAGAGAATCACCCTAACAAGCCATGTCTAATAACTACACACCAGCACAAAGAGAGTTCAGCTTGGTGTTCCCACATGGGATGGGCTTCAATTGCCATAACCCACAGCAGGATGGGGATTGAAATTCAACAACTCAGGAGACACAAAATTAGGGAAGGCCAGTTTAGCAAATTGTATTAGCTATAAAGTATCAAAAAAGTAAGAAATATTACGGAACCCAGAACTGTAGGAAATGGTACAGTAGATACAGAATACAGAACTGCATTCCTTTGTAGAACTGAGGAAACGGTAAAGCAGATTTCCTACCATGGGGCTTAGCATGAATATTTCCACAAGAAAATTGCCCAAGAACAAAAAAGGAATTAACCGTTGGTTACCTGAGCTAAGCTTCTTTTCCAAGACACAAACGCTGCTGTCCTAAAGAAAAAGGGGAAAACCTAACAATTAATTATCATTTACAGACTGAAAGGATTGACCTATGCTACTTTACATCTAAGAAGGGGGGGGGGGGGTCAGTTATTCATATGATGTGTTTTCCACCAAGGATCTTTTGAAGATTTTTTTTTTTGTGGGAGGGGAGCAGGGGTGGGTTCCTGCCAGTTCTAACCTCTTCTATAGAAGAGGTTCCACAAATCTACAGAACCGTTTAGAACCGGTTCCAGCTCCCTCCCCCCGCCCATCCGCACATCATCAAGATGAAGAGCGAGAGGAGGAATTCTGGGAGTTGAAGTCCACAAGTCTTAAAGCTGTCAAGTTTGAACACCCATCCGCACATCATCAAGATGAAGAGCGAGAGGAGGAATTCTGGGAGTTGAAGTCCACAAGTCTTAAAGCTGTCAAGTTTGAACACCCTAGCTTTAAGACTTGTGTGCTTCAAATGCCAGAGTTTCTGAGCCAACATTTTGGTTGCTAAGCAAGAGCGTTGTTAAGTGAGTTTAACCACATTTTACAAGTTGGCCACGCCCACCCAGTCACATGGCTGGCAAGCCACTCCCACAAAGCAGGCCACACCTACAGAAGAGGTTCTAAAAACTTTTGAAACCCACCACTGGAGGGGAGGGAATGTAGCTATCATAGAAAACCAATCCTCAAAATTAAGTTTAACTTGAGCAACTGCTTTGACCACAGGGTGAAATAAAGCCAGCATCTTGACATGCCCCACTTAAATCTCCCCATATATAAGAGCTACTGTACAGAATTAACTCTTTTATAATTGAATAAAAATGCTGGCCACAATTCTGTAATCAAAACCCCATCCCTTTTTACATATGTCATAATACATGTAGAAAGGGGCTTTGATGAAAGAGGTGTGGCCACCATCTTGACACTCTCTCTCTCTCTCTCTCTCTCTCTCTCTCTCTCTCTCTCTCTCTCTCTCTCTCTCTCTCTCTCTCTCCACACACACACACACACACACACACACACACACACAAATACCCCTGAGTTGAATGGCAAAACTGCTCATGGTGCAAACCATTTCTGAGCACCAGAATCAATCCAGGTGTCTCAGATGGGACAGAAGATATTGTAATATGTATTTTTTTTTTGCTTTTTAATTATAATTATAATCTAACCCAGTCTTGCGAGAGACAAAAAATCCCTCTTAACATCAGCTTTAAAATGATGTCAATAAAATAAATTAATAAAAATCTTGAACCTCTATCTAATCTCATCTAATATAATAATATAATATAATATAATATAATATAATATAATATAATATAATATAATATAATATAATATAATATAATATAATATAATATAATATAATCTATCTGAATGCAGGTAAAATAAAAGCACTTTAGTTTAACATCATCAGGCTTGAGGTCATCTAAAAGTCCAGGATCAGGTATTCAGTTTAAAAAAAAAAGCTTAAAATAGTATTTCTTCCTCCAGCTATCTTTTACTTCCATGAGCACTTCACCACCTGTGGGTGAACTTGATTTGCTCTAAACTGAACTCTCAATATTTACTGTAGTCTCCCCACCATCCCTCCAATCTTTTACCAAGAATCTTACCACTGTAGTGATGTCCATTTTGATCCTGCTGTTAAACTGTGAATCCTCAGGATGTTCCCAGTCTTGCTGTAACCCCACAAGCTTGCTGACAATATCTTTAAAAAAGCCACGGTTCCCATAATAGATGGGGGCCTGGTAACTTAAGATCTTCACACCTGGGATCTCAAAACACTAAGGAGAAGAAACAGAACAAATGGAATAGAAGCACAGAATCATAAATGACTATGAATACATATTCACTGGATTTGGGTACGTATATGGCAGACTTCCCCCATTTGACACCTACCAAATAATTGAAGCTACAAATCTCATCATCCATAGTCAACTGTGAGCAGGGAATGATTGAAGAGGACTGTGTTCTGATGGAAGCTTCCCAAGAGTATTAAGCAAACTCCTTGTCCCAACAAAAAACCCTTTTATTAATTTACTGTGAATTCTGCTCATTCACATCCAGCAAAGTCTTTCAAGGGAGGATTTACAGTCACAGACCTTATCTGTCTTGGAGGACTGCCCGGCCGATATCTGCAAAACTTGGCAAGGAGTCTCAGACAATCACAAACCAATTAAGCGAACTCATTGTCTCCTGCAAACTCCACTCCCCTTTCACTCCTCTTTTATTCCTTCTGGGAGGAGCCATTCATCATCCACCTCTGGCCTTACTCCCAAGTCGACCCTTGTTTTTTAGTTGTTCCCTTCATCTAGCAACTCTGAGCATGTGCACACTGGGAACAGGCTCCAGCTGTTCGTCTGCCTCACTGATCTCTGACTCTGAAGGCAGTTGATAACTGGCATATGGCTCTGGCCTCCTCTCTTTGCCTCCATCACAGAGCCCCCATCAGAGCCTTCCCCAGACTCCAGGTCTGGGCCACGTTCCTCCCCAACCTCCTCGCTTTCTGAATCTGCTGCCAGCTCTGCTGGCCACCGGCAGGCCACAAGAGACTGGAGGCTATAACCCAACATTTCTAAAAGGTACAAATTGGAGGGAATTAATCATGGCCATGTCGTGCAAATTAATTAATTAATGCAAATTAATCATGACCATGTCATGCAAGGGAATTCACTGGAAAAAACTGGGCTCCTGTTACAGACTAGACTTCAGAGTCTGCAATGTAGCACAAGTGTCCTTCTTCCTTAAAAATTAAATGCCCTTGTTAAGTAGTCTATGCAATAAAATTACATTTCTGGAAGATCTCTGAACTTCTAAAATTAGAACATTAAAACAACCTGTTCTCATTCAAAGAGTTCCCCCCCCCCCCCCCCCCGCTTTATTAAGAATAAAATAACTTCATCTTGTTCCAAAGCAAGATGATCCTATATTAAGGCAGCTTCTACACATATCAACACAGGAATTAGTCCTGTTGAGAGTTCAAAGAGACTTTCTCCCAGCCAGGTACCGCATTTTTCAGAGTACAAGACGGACCTTTTTCCCTCTAAGAGGCTGAAAATCTGGGTGCATCTTATACACTGAATACCGCACTTTTTGCCTCCCGAAACCCTGCCCCCTTCACCAAAATGGCTGTGCAGAACCTTTAGAAGGCTTTCAGAGAGCTCCTCGGTCCTGGAGAGGGCAGAAATGAGTGAAAAACGGGGTGTTTTTTGCTCAATTCCCCCCCCCCCACAGCTCCCAGGACCACTCTATAAGCCTCCTAAAGGCTATGCATGCAATTTTCTTGAGAAAAAATAAGCCTGTTTTTGCAAAAATAATGGCTGTTTTTTTGCTTGTTTTGGAGGGGCCCCACCCCCCGGGAGCACTCTGCAAGCCCCCTAAAAGCTATTCATGCCTTTCTTTGGAAAAAAAACAGGTCCGTTTTCGCGAAAAATGAGCCGTTTTTGGGAGGTTTGCAGAGTGCAAAAACTTTTTTTAAAAAATTTGCCTCTTCAAAACCTTGGTGTG
Source organism: Natrix helvetica (assembly GCF_964273705.1). Classification (NCBI taxonomy): domain Eukaryota; kingdom Metazoa; phylum Chordata; class Lepidosauria; order Squamata; family Natricidae; genus Natrix; species Natrix helvetica. Next base: position 211,143,572 of record NC_138548.1, on the reverse strand, counting down.
TCTTATACTCTGGTGCGTCTTATACTCTGAAAAATACGGTAAGTAAGAGAAATTTCCACCACTTTTACCTTGCTATTGTACTTCACAGGCTGGTAGATTTCCGTATCAGCTGCCCTGCCCAGCACAGAGCATTCAGCCCTGTAAAATGAATGAATGAGTAAATAAAGGCATTCAGAGTAAAGTTGATTTACATCAGGTAGAATAGCGTATGCCCCAAGAAGCATGCAGATAATATTTTGATGGCCTTTGGGGACAAGGCAGAGATAGCATTTCCAAAGGATACATTCTTAGAGGGTACTCTGCTTATCAACATGAATGTAAGAAGGACTTAGCCCTGGCCTATGGCTGAGGACAAGAGGTGGGGCAGAAAATCTGCCTTAATTTTAATGAACCCCTTTCAAGAATGATCTTTTTGGCACACTTAACAAGGGGACCTTGGGTGGGATTCAGCTGGTTCTGATGAACCGGTAGTTCCAGCAAACAGTTGGCCCCGCCCACTCATTTCTGCTCTATTCTGTCCTATATTTCCTTTGTTTGAAGCCCAGCTGATTGCTGCGTCTCAGCTGTTTTACTCACCGGGGTTGCAGGAAAAGGTAAGATTTAGTGCTGATTTCAAACGCAATGTGGGCGTGTGCACAGCAAAACGCACACAAAGCAAACCAGTTGTTACACCGATTGAATCCTACCACTGCTTGGATCCCAACAGCTGGGCTTCAATCCAGCATTCAGCAATAGAACGTAGCAAAGGAAGGACCATGACTATGAAGTTACCTCTGTGTTCGGCATACAACGGTCATCATGGAGAACACGACCCCCACCGCCAGGCCAAAGTCCACACTGAGCATAACCACGGAAAGCCACGTGACCATCCACACAGCCTGTAAGAGAATTGAAAAGATAGTAATAGAGCCACCCAATTCTGAACCAGCACAGAAAGTTCCAAAAAGGTCAGTGGAGACCCTCCCATTCCAGCCTATCACACCTTTAAATTAGGACAGCCTTCACACTTCAGAAGTTAAAGGAACGGCAGAATAACAGATGCGGTTCAATGACAAAAGCAATAATAGGTTCCAATTGCACGTGATGAATACTTATATCAACAGTTATAGGAGAAAGAACATCTACAGCAGGAGTGTCAAACTCAAGGTCCGGGGGCCGAATCCGGCCCATGGGGAGTTTAGATCTGGCCCATGAGACCACCCTGGAAATAGTGAATGACTGTTTCTGCCAGCGAAAACGCAGCTCGGGAAGGCCTTTTCACTGGCAGAGAGTTGCAGGAGGCTGTCCAGCTGAAAATGGAACTCATGAAGGCTGCACGTGCCCCACCCCCCCCAACTCCATTTTCACTGGCAGATGGTTGCAGGAGGCTGTTGCAGTCGAAAATGGAACTTGGGAGCCCGTTTTTGCTGGCCGAGCACTTGGGCCACCCCATCTCCCCGAGATCAAACACAACCCTGATGCAGCTCTCAATGAAATTGGATTTGACACCCTTGTTCTACAGTATAAGGCTTCATTTTTAATAGCTAGGTGTGAGAATTAGGAAATTCCCAGATGCTATTGCCACTTACAAAGTCCACATGGCTGATCCGCCACAGCTCAGGTAAGTCCCGGAACTGCAGAAACATCTGTCGAAGGCTGGTGACATTGATACAAGCTAGGACAGCCTAACATGAAAAAAAGAAATCAGGAATCACATAAAGGGTCACTTTTTCAAAACAGATCAAGATTGGCTAGCAGGATTGACCTGTCCTCTCCTGCTCAAATCTCTTGGTTACTGTCAAAAACTCCTCCTTCCTAATCCCACCCAGGGTCTTCTTGGTGCAGCAATTTCCTCCTTCATTAATAAGTTGCTGCCCCCAATACGAATTGGGGGTTTGGCCCTTCCTAGGACAAAAGTAGGACATCGCCTTCCTTTTTTTTTTTTTTTCAGGCTTATAGATATGTTAGCTGCAGTGATCATGTGGTACTTATGAACCTAGACTTCAGTAAGAAGGAGCGAAGAAAATTATTATTTTAATGAACCCAAACATGATTACGGGAAAATAGAAAAAAAAATATTCATTTAACTAGAAAATAACTTAATGTGTCTGTCTAAAAACACAGGTCTTAATCTACAATAACTACTCTTGTTGTCTTTTCCCTCAATGAGAGTAGACTTTCCCTTGCTCAAAGAAGTCCCCCTTTGACATCTTCTTGTTTATCTTTCAATAGCTGTTCCAGATGTTCTTCTTTCCTGTTAAGGAGACGTATTTTAAAGCCTCAATAGGAATTCAGTAGCATTTAGAATGGATGATGTAATGATGGGGACCTCATATAAAAGAGTTCCAAGACAACATAGCCCTAATAAATATATACATACATACAATGTTGTAACCACAGATGATAACAGTGTTTGGAAACTATGCCAGTTTCTCAAACTGGCATTCTAAATTGCCTGGGGTGGATATTGAACTGCTACATCTTGGGTCAAAGCTTCAGAATATGTACAACACAAGCTACACATACTTAGATAAATCTAAATCCAATGATAGGTATGTCTAACCATGTGCCAGACTAGATTTTAAGAACTGCCATGTCCAACAGTGGTTGCACATTTAGTTACTACCGGTTTGCTGTGCCTTCCACGCATGCACTTTACTTGCACGCATGCATTCCGCGCATGCACCTGGCCTCAAAAATGTGCCTAAATAAGACAGCATATAGCTGGGGCAGGTGGGCAGGCCCACCCGTGATTTCCACTATCGGTTCGGGTGAAGTGGTCCGGCTGGATACCATCTCTGGCCATGTCCATATCAATCCTGATAGTATTTGTAAGAATGGTCTTCTATACTGTGCCATTTTAGCATTATTGAGACACTGTTTTTCTACAATTGGATGCGAAATTGGTAACATATCCCATGCCTGTGCTTAAAATGCTAGTATATTTTTTGAAAAAAACTATAGACTTATTCCGCATCGGCCCCTCCCAAATATGTACTGTATTTTAACTTCAACAATTTCTTTCTCATAGGTTTAGTTTCATGTAACTGTTTTTTGTTCAGTGAAGATGCAACATTACTGAATTTCCATTGAATGCATCCTTAAATAGTTAGCTCCTATTTCCTGAAAATGACAGTATAGTCGCTAATGGTTTTCTGTCTTCTTCTCTTTTTTTTGTTTTTAAATTCTGAAACAGTGCTATTTCTCAAAGAAAACCATTACTGGAAGGAAATTAGCCCTTAGGACCTACTCCACGCCCAATAACTGATTGACCGAAAGACAATCAAGGAACAGTTGATTAGAAATTCCAGAGCTACATTGAAAAGATAGCAATGCAAGGCCAAGGTCACAAGGAGGAAGCTTCTTGTTAAAGGCACAATGGCCCTCTTGAGAAACTTCGCAGGCAGTTACCATTGCTAAGTATTGTTTAGTCCACTGGTTGGCAACCTTAAACACTCATAGAGCCACAAAGGTCCTAACCAAAAGCCCCCCGTTCAATTCTGGAGCCGACCGGAAGTCTGATTCCCCCACCATAGAGTCTCCTCCTAGCGTGGGATCCTTTTCCCTCTGTCGACTGGAAGTCCCGTTCCCCCACCATAGTCTCCTCCTAGCACAGTGTCCTATTACCTCTACCTGTCCTAACCAAAAGCCCTAACCCTATCATTTGTGGAGCCAACCAGTGACAGGGAGCTGCAGCAGAGGGATGAAAGAGCCACATGCGGCTCCAGAGCCACGGGTTGCTGACCCTTGGCTTAGGGTTAACCAAAACTAACCCAATAAATAAAACACTTATTAAAGAAACCCAGCAGCCTCAGTCCACAATCATTTATCAAAGCTATCCAAATGATACATACAAAAGACACTTAAAATAGATGCGCATAAACTATTCTTGTTGGAGGAGTTGTTTTTTAAAAAAAACATCATTCTTTATGTTTGCCAACCCATTCCTGCATCTGCAGTATCTCACCTTTGGTAAATAATGAAAGAGCGGTCCAATCCATATTAACACAATCAGGACAACGGCACTGGTGAAGAGTCCAGAAAGCTGTGGGTAAGAAAGGCTGATTAAGTCATGCCAGAATAACAGAAAGATAATAGGTTTATTGGGAACCAAGCAAAAATAATAATAATAAGTATTCTTTGTATTCAGTGGTGGGTTGTCAATTATTTTGCTACTGGTTCGGGTGTGCTTGCACACACGTGCAACACTTCTGCGCATGCGGGTTGGTGGGCGGAGTCTCCTGCCACCGCTACTACCAGTTTGCCCGATCCAGGCCAAACCAGGAGCAACTCACCTCTATTTGTATTACATAGTACCCAAGAGATAGTGGTAGTAAATAGATAAACAGATCTTTATTTGCCATTATGCTAATATAAAGCATTCCTTTAGCTTCTCAGATAGCATACTACGATACCATCTCCAGAAAGCTTGGGACAGATTTCTTCTTCTAACACTGGCAGAAAAGCACTTTGGATAGGAAAGTTTAGTTACAATTCTTTCTCTTCCCCAAACATTGATCTCACTTTCCCCCCCACCCATATATAATAATTATAATGAAATTTGGGGGGGATTTTATAAAATCAGTGTTGGCGGAAGGCAAAGGGAATAAACCTACCCAAGAATATATGTTGTTTTGGAGGGGATACAGACACAATTGGAATATATTGTATATCTTTTAGTTGTTATAGATGAAGAAATATAAGGGGTGGGTGGGAATATCACTTTCTTCCCATATTGGAAACTTCAACATTAAGAAGTAGGAGAAAGTGGTAAGGTATAGATTGGACCGAAATCATGAAGGAAGAAGCCACAAATCCAAGGCTAAGGATCTAAAGTCTCCTTGCTCTCCATCATCTCCTTGTTCCAGAGAAATTTGTAGAGCAGTTCTTAAACCAATATAAATATTTTTTTTGCTTTACATTTTTTTAAAAATAAACAAAGACAGGAGGGTATTGCTCTTTACAGAACTCTAGCTAAATTGTGATCACTATCCAGATTAACCTTGAATGCAGGATTATTCATTTTGAAATTATGTATCCATACATGTAGATTTCTGAACTCCCTAAATGTATATCTTGCTGATCAAATACCAAAGCTGAGAGATTCACACTTCACATTCATACAGGGGCTCTGTACGGCTTCATCAGAGGTAGATGTTCCCCCCATCCCCAGCATGGAAATGAGGAAATAGTAAGACCTATTGGGGTGACTCTCACTGAAAGCTGGAGTGCCATAACCCAAACAAGAATCAGATTTTCTATTTTTGTTTCCTGGTTGGAAAATATATAATTAGAAAAGTCTTTGTATCTGAAACGTCTCCCCCAAGTTAGTGAATCTTCTTGGTGCAAGTTTTGAAGACAGAGAAGTCCTGGCTGGGAGAAAAAAAAAGTTGGCCAGCCACTGTTACTGCCATATCCACATCCACAACAAAACCAAACATCTTTGGTGCATTTGCAAATGTACTCGGTGTTTGAATATATACTGTATTTTTTGGAGTATAAGACGCACTGGAGCATAAGATGCACCAAAATTTTGAAGAGGCAAATAAAAAAAAAAGTTTTTGCACTCTGCAGACCTCCCCAAAACGGCCCGTTTTTTGTGAAAACAGGCCTATTCTCCTGTGCACTGCTTGGACAGTCCAAGCATGGGTTAACACAGTCTAATTGCCCTAGGACTGAGTGAGTTTTTTATTGTTGACCACGCCTCCCTTTGCCTCTGCAATTCAGTTTTAAAAACTCAGTCCGCCCGTTTGGACTGTTGCAGGGGAGTTCCTCAGTCTTATGACAGTTATACTGTACTCCCCAAAATTAATTAACGAGTAATCAAATAATAGAATAAATTCCTTAAAGGTTGACACGCCAGGAGAATTGGAAGAGAAATTCAACAGCCGGAGTGACCGTCAGGAAACGTTAGTAAGGAGCGCGGGGTTCTGTGAGCTGCCCGGCGGCTGCCGGCGCTCGAGCTGAGGGTGGGAAACCTCCGCATCGATCAGCTTGCCCCTTTCGCGTTTCTAGGCTACCTGGGAGGAGCGCTGAGGCTCTCCAGAGTAGCAAAAGGATTTCCCTTGTCCAGTGGCTGCGGTGGCTACCTTAGGGGGTTCGCGCGCCTTTCGGTGCCTCCCCGAACTAGCGCCGGCCATTTTAAGGCTTTCGCGCGCTTTTTGCCACTTGCCTAATTCAGTACTTGCATTTGCAAAGGTTTCGCGCGCTTTTGGCCGCAAGCCATGCAATTCAGGGCTGAGAGCTGCGCGTGCAGCGGCGGCCATTTTCTTAGTGAAACGGCACTCCGAGGAGAGCAGGACACAACGCAAGACGTGTTTTCGCCTCAGTGACGAATACCAACGACTCGAGGGCCACGTCTGGGATTCCAGCTAGGCCCACCTCATCTGCCTACAGATTTCCGCCCAATCTAAAGGCAGCACCGACAGGTTAGAGGGTATTGTCCCTCGGGCTTCCCTCCTAACCCTCAGTAAATCGATAGGCGTTCTCAGGCCGACTGGCCACGCCTTGAGCCCTTCTCCACCTCCATCCCAGCCATCTTACCCTGTTTTGCCACCTCCAACCATGGCAGACAAAGGGTCAGGGGAAATGCAGGCTGGGCCTTCCTCAAAGAGGAGCAAATTAGATCTAGCTCCTAGTGGGGGCAAAGGGGGCAGGAACGGTACTAGAAGGGCATCTCCAGATCCCCAGGGCTGTGGGGACAAGGGCAAAGAAAGCAGTCGAAAGAATAAGGCCCCACAACCTCCTAGGCCTGATAGGTCTCCAAACCAAATGGAGCCTTCACCAGACCGATCCCCAAGACAAACTAGGGAGGAAAGACCTGCTTCCCCCCCAGGGGTCAGATCACCCCCCTCCTCGGGGGAAATATCTAGGGACTCCTCTCCAGATGCTTCCTGGGGGTATCCCGATTCTCCCAGCTCCTCCATCAGAGAGGAATTGGGCCCAAGTCAGGCCTTCAACACTGAAGGAGACTATTACAATACCAGAAGGGGCAGGAAGCGTCCCGCTCCTACCCCAGTCTGTCCCAGGGAGGACAAAGGGTCCCATCTGTCTGCTGAAATGAGAGAAATAATCTCTCAGGCCATCTCCCAAGGCATTGCTGAGGGCCTACAGCAGAGGGAAGCTCCCACTTCTAGTGGAGCCAAACCAAAAACCCCAGCGACTCAGAATAGGGAGGAAACCCCCCCCGTCTCCTGGCACCTCAGTGGCTACTGAGGAGTCAGGATGGGAAGAAGGTGAAATCGATGATTTTGAATTATCTGCAGATGAGGACCTTCCCCCTGATAAGCCAGCCTTCACGGGGTTGTTCAAACCCTCTTTGTTCAAATCCATCCTGCATAAGGCAAAGGCTGCAACTGAATTGGGTGCTGCTCCAAAAGGTACCACGACTTCCTCTTCATCCTCTAAGGACCATAAAGAGGGACTATTTAACGAGCCAGCTCCCACTGTAGATGAAATCCCTGTGCCAGATTTATTTCTGGACGTGGTCCAGAGGCAGTGGATTCAACCAGGTACCCTCACTAATCCCAGCGGAGGTGACAAATCACTTTACGCTGTAGAGTCTAAGATGGAAGAGGTGTTAAAGTTACCTGAGGTAGATGCCCCGGTCATATCCCTGACTTCATCCCAAAATCTACCAGCTGACCTGCTGGAGGGCCTCAAAGCAGAAGACAAGCGCTCTGAAAAGGCATGTCATAAGACTCACCAGGCGGCTGCCTGGGCCATCAGAGCATCCACCTCTGCTTCCTTTTTTATCAGATCCTCTCTTCTCTGGCTCCGCCAGCTGAGATCCAGACCCCCTTCTGGGGGATCTCGCTGGAAACACGACATCAATAAAATCATCACGGCGGTAGAGTATTCTGCGGATGCCTCCCTGAACGCAGCAAAATTTGCGTCCAGGGCCTTGGCGTCCAATGTTACCTCCCGGCTCCTCCTGTGGCTACGCCACTGGCAGGCGGACATGAAGGCGAAGTGGAAGCTCGCTTCCGCCCCCTTCAAAGGGGGACAGCTCTTTGGGGAGGCTCTGGGTAAGTTTACCATTGAGACCAAAGACAAACGGAAAATACTACCAGCCACCCTTAAGAAACATGACCGCAAGGGACCTGGTCCCTTCAGGAAACAGACCTTTAGATCTCAGGAGAATAACCAAGCTTCCACTTCAGGCACCTACCAGAGAAACTTCTCTCAGACGGGGGATAGGGGTCAGGATAGGAACTCCTACAGCACCAGGGACAGGCAACACCAGTCGCAGTCCTTTTGGAAGCCCTTTCGTGGCGGCTCCAACTCCCGCCAGTTTCGTAGAGAGAAATGACCACCAAGGGACACCTCCCATAGGGGGTCGGCTCCAGATGTACGCCGACAGGTGGGAGGAGATCACATCAGACTCCTGAGTCCTGAATACAATCAGGAAGGGCCTAGTTCTAGAGTTCCTATCATTTCCACAACGGAAGTTCATCCGTTGCCCAATTCCCAAAAATCCCCAGAAAAGGATTCTCATGCAGATGGAAATCGACTATCTGCTCACAATAAAAGCCATAGAACCCGTTCCAAGGGATCAGGAGAGGCGGGGATTCTACTCCATCCTCTTCCTGGTCCCAAAGAACTCGGGGGGGTGGAGGGCCATCTTGGATCTAAAGTGTCTAAATCAACATTTAGCATACAGAAGGTTCAAGATGCAGTCCCTCCAATCCATCCTAGAATGCACAAGGCAGGGAGATCTACTCACGTCAATAGATTTGAGGGAGGCTTACCTGCATGTCCCAATTCATTTGGCACACAGAAGGTTCCTGAGGTTCCACTACGACGGGAGGCATTATCAGTACAGGGCCCTGCCCTTCGGCCTCTCGTCTGCCCCCAGGACCTTCACAAAGATACTGGCAGTACTGGCAGCCCACCTCAGGAACCGACCGATTCGTCTAGAATGCTACCTAGACGACATCATTATCCACTCGCCCAGCTTTGCTCAGGCGCGGAGAGACCTTCAGACAACCATCCAGACACTGGAGAGACACGGCTTCTCGGTGAACAGGGAGAAAAGCCATCTGGTGCCGACGACCCGCATCCAACATCTCGGCGCAGTCATAGACTCCAAGACGTGCCAGACAGGATGAAGAACCTCCAAAACAAACTCTTGCTGTGCAAAAGGAAAAGGTCAGTGCTGATCTTGCATCTATCCCAGCTTCTGGGAATCATGATTTCGTGCATACAAGTGGTTCTCTGGGCCAGACTTCATGCCAGGGAACTGCAGTGGTTCCTCCTGCCAATGCAGAGGGCCAAAACCAGCAACTCACTACGAAAGGTAATCCTGCCACCCAAGGTGATCCGCTCCCTTGCCTGGTGGAGAACAGCAGCAGTGCAAAAAGGGTCTCCTTTCAAGGAGCCCGAAAGACTAGTAGTGACAACCGATGCAAGCCTGTTGGGCTGGGGAGCACATTGTCAGGGCCAACTTGCTCAGGGCACGTGGACACTGAGGGAGGCGGGCCACAGCATAAACTGGCTGGAACTGAGAGCGGCCCGCCTTGCACTCCGTCAGTTTGCTCCTCACATTGTGGGCCATTATGTACTGTTACTAACAGACAATGTTCCTACAAAGGCTCACATCAACAGGCAGGGCGGCACACACTCCAGAAGCCTCATGCGAGAGGCAGAGGCACTGGGCAGATGGGCGGAGAGGCATCTGTCGTCCATCAGATCGGACCACATAGCGGGAACAAGCAATCGGGAAGCGGATTGGCTGAGTCGGCAGACGATCGATCACTCCGAATGGAGACTGCATCCAGACATCTTCAGTCAGATCGTGGAGAAATTCGGCGAACCGCAAGTAGACCTCTTTGCCACACACAACAACACACACCTACCCCGATTCTTCTCCCGCTATTACACTCCTCTAGCAGAGGGAACGGACGCCCTGAGGAGCCGTTGGCCCCCGGGCCTTCTGTATGCCTTTCCGCCGTTGCCTCTCATTCCACACGTAGTGTCAAAGCTGTTAACGGAAAAGGCAGAACTCCTGCTTGTGGCGCCTCACTGGCCCAGGAGGCCCTGGTACGCCGACCTTGTCAGTCTCTCCATTCGCAACCTGTGGAGAATACCTCAGGAGCAAATCTCCCTCAGCCAGGGACACATCAGTCATCCGGACCCCCAGTGGCTACAACTAGCCGTCTGGCACTTGAGGGGGATCTCCTGAGGAAACAAGACTTCTCTGACAAGGTCATCCAAACTATCCAGGCGTCCAGGCGACCTTCCACCAATAGAATATATGAGGCCACGTGGAACGCATTTTTGGCCTGGTGCGGCAAGAACGGTGTCCAGGACGCTTCAGCTTCAATTCCTAACCTTCTTGACTTTCTGCAGGAAGGGTTGGACAAGGGTTTAGCGCCTAACACGCTCAGGAGGCAGGTGGCGGCGCTGTCCACCATCCTGTCATGTCACTCACGTCGACCCTTGAGCCAACATCCTCAAGTCAAAAGCTTTCTGAAAGGTGCGGTAAACATCTGCCCCCAGGTGGTTCATCGTTACCCTTCCTGGAGTTTGCCCCTAGTATTAAAAGCACTCACCGGGGCTCCATTTGAACCGTTACGTAAGACTAGTCTCCGTCATTTGTCACTCAAGACGGTTTTTCTTATAGCCATCACGTCCGCACGCAGAATATCTGAACTGGCTGCGTTGTCTGTAAGGGAGGACCTTTGTATTGTTCATACAGACAGGGTCATTCTAAGGATTGATCCCACTTTCATTCCAAAGATGAATACGCACTTTCACAGATCACAAGAGGTGATCCTTCCCAATTTCTGCCCCAAGGCAGTTCATCCAACAGAAAAATTTTGGCATAAATTGGACGTGCGGAGGGCAGTGCGCATTTACATTAAAAGGACCAAGGAATTTCGCCATTCCGAATCCTTCTTTATTTCCTTCCTGCCTGGGTCGCTCGGTCGTAAGGTGTCTTCACACACGATCGGACGCTGGTTGAGGGCCTGCATAAAACTTGCTTATGAACACCAAGGCAAGGCATCCCCTCGCAACGTGACAGCGCACTCAACAAGGAGCGCAGGGACTTCGGCGGCATGGGCGACCCAGGCTTCCATCCTTGATATCTGCAGAGCGGCCACGTGAGCTTCTCCCACAGCATTCATAAAAAACTATAAAATAGACACCTTTGCCTCGGCTGAAGCCTCCTTTGGACGAAGGGTCTTACAGAAGGTGGTTGAGGCTTCAGACTCGTTGGACTCTACCCGCCCTGGGACACAATAGCTTGGGTATGTCCCATGCTTGGACTGTCCAAGCAGCGCACAGGAGAAAGACCGTTGTCTTACCTGAACGGTCGTTCTCTGGGCGCTGCGGGACAGTCCAACCCCACCCAGGGTTTGTGATGAAGACTTGACATTGAGGAGCTACAGGCAACAGGTCTACGTTCCAAGTCTTCGTTTTTAAAACTGAATTGCAGAGGCAAAGGGAGGCGTGGTCAACAATAAAAAACTCACTCAGTCCTAGGGCAATTAGACTGTGTTAACCCATGCTTGGACTGTCCCGCAGCGCCCAGAGAACGACCGTTCAGGTAAGACAACGGTCTTTTTTTGCCAAAAAAAGGGCGTGCATAGCCTTTAGGAGGCTTGTAGAGTGCTCCTGGGGGGTGGGGTCCTCCAAAATGAGCAAAAAAGTGCCCGTTTTTTGTGAAAATGGGCCTGTTTTGTGTCAAAAAAGGGCATGCATAGCCTTTAGGCGGCTTATAGAGTGCTCCTGGTGGCTGGGGCGGGGGGAACTGAGCAAAAAATAGCCCGTTTTTTGCTCATTTCTGCCCTCCTCAGCCCCCAGAAGCACTCTGGAAGCCTCCTAAAGGTTATGCACAGCCATTTTGGTGAAGAGGGTGGGGTTTTGGGAGGCAAAAAATGCTGTATTCAGTGTAAAAAACGCACCCAGATTTTCAGCCTCTTTTTGAGGGAAAAAGTGCGTCTTAGACTCCGAAAAATACTGTGTCTGTGTGTGTGTGTGTGTACACATCTCAAGGAATCTGCTGTTTGCTTGTGATGTATTTAAGCAGCAAAAAGAAATGTACCAAATAAGACATTCTCCAAGTACCTGAGTGTGTCCGCCAGTACTCTCCAAAATGTTAGTTGTAGCCAGAGTGGCTGAACTGGGGAAACAGGTGAACAAGGAAGAGACCAGGTTTGAAACCCCATGAGCCAGAAGTTCCTGTGGGATAACGGAGAACAAAAGCAGGTTGGTCTCTGGTTGTTCTGCGACACAAATAGAGCACAGGTTTAATTGGATTTATTATCTAATCTCCCTCTTTCCAAGGAATTTGGCTAATACTTCAAATTCATGAAGATCACAGTACAAATCTCAGAGAATTATAGTTTCTAGTGTTCTTCAACCGGAAAAGCTATTTAAGTCTCAAAGAGTTAAAATCTGGGTTGGTTTTGACTACACTGAGATTTAGCTTTGAAATGTCTGCTCTAACGCTTAGCCAAAGCCTATTAAAGTGAATGTGAACAAAATGCACCTTAGGGAAAACGTCTCCCAACTTGAGGAACATTTAATATGTAGCTTGGAAAATCAAACTATCTTCAGTAATGAAGATGGCAGAAACATCCATTGCTTTGCCTTTAGCAGGACCTGAAGCATGGCTGGAAGGAAAATGGGTAGTGCAGAATCCAACTACACAGACATCTACAGCAAAGTTCAGCCCTAAATTTCAGATTCTGAAATGAAAGCTTCCATTTGCAGAGCAACAGCACAATGGAAACGGTTGGGAGTGTTGGCCTCACATGGGCTTCATGAGACATTTTTAAACGACTTGAAATCCAGTGAAAAAGAATCAAGCATTGGGTAGCTCCTATTCTGCCTCTCACTGATATCAATCTGAAACTTCAAGTCAGAATCAGAAGCCCATTCAACCCGGCTGTCAATTTAATCCAGTAAAAGGAAGGAGGACTCTGTGAAAACCAGATCCTTCAGGATAGTAAGGTAATGGTTACGCTCGCACATGTGTGCTGGTCGTTCCTGACCCTAGGGGGCGGTGCTCATCTCCATTTCAAAGCCGAAGAGCCAGCGCTGTCTGAAGATTTCTCCGTGGTCATGTGGCCGGCATGACTAGACGCCAAAGGCGCACAGAACGCTGTTACCTTCCCACCAAAGGTGGTTCCTATTTTTCTACTTGCATTTTTTACATGCTTTCGAACTGCTAGGTTGGCAGAAGCTGGGACAAGTAATGGGAGCTCACTCCGTTACGTGGCGCTAGGGATTGGGACCACTGAACTGCCGATCTCCTGATCGACAAGCTCAGCGTCTTCGCCACTGAGCCACCGCATCCTTCAGGATACAAGGAGTTAAAATAGGTTGACAAGCATAAAGGGATGGGGAGCTAGGCAGACTCCTGGACCGGAAGTCCCCATTTCTCCCTTTTTGAGGAGACTCAGGCTCTCAGGATGGGCACGCACCTGGTTGGGATCAATAACATAGTGGTACTTCTCAGCGTAGATCATGGCCAGGGACACTGAGATGGCGTAGGCCACGAAAGCGAGGGCCACCGTGTCACCCAACACTTGGGGCAGCAGATGCAGAGCTGGGAGCTGGGGCTGTGGGAACCTGCATGAAAGAATGGTGGGATGGGAATCATTGTGTGCTGCAAAAGAGATCATTCATTGCCCCTCCCCGTCATCCATATCCAGGGCAAAACTGACACACACACACACCCCGCCCTATATGGTCCAATCCAGAGCATTAGGCTAAGACAGGAAATTGCATTTTCGATGCCATGCCAATAGACTAGCAGTGCCCTTGCCTTTAGCCAATGTGCAAAATGGAGATAGAGAAGGAACTTACCCAGCTGGGAGGTGCCCAACGATCTGTACATTATAGTGGGTATTCAGAGAGGAAGCAAAACAGATTCCCGTGGCCAGCAGTACCTATCGCAAGAAGTCAAATAAATAACATAATTATCCGCAGCATCTTTATTTTGAAAAAGCCAACAGCACCATCGTCTTTGAAAAAAAATCGATTGCAGCTGTTAATATCTGGAGATCTGAAAAATCAAGTGTCTCCAAGTATATTGATCTCTCAAATACATTTTGCCGCAATAGGGCAACCTGAATTTATTAAGTATGTTAGGGATGAATACTGAACTGAGTTAACAATATTTTTTCCTATGTCAGCTAGAGCTGGCATATATATCTTTTAAAAAAAAGATCAAGTTTTATGTAACTTGTATTTCTCTTGGGCAAGTGCTGCAAAATATTGCAACAGAATGGCGGTGCTGGTAGTATGTCCAGTACAGTGGTGGGATTCAATTTTTTTTACTACTGGTTCTGTGGGCGTGGCGTGGCTTGGTGGGCGTGGTGTGGCTTGGTGGGCGTGGTTTGGTGGGTGTGACAGGGAAAGGGTACTGTAAAATCTCCATTCCCTCTCCACTCCAGGGGAAGGATACTGCAAAATCCCCATTTCCTCCTGACCAGTTGGGACTCGGGAGGCAGAGAATAGATGGTGGCGGCGCCAGTCAGAGGTGGTATTTACTGGTTCTCCAAACTACTCAAAATTTCTGCTACCGGTTCTCCAGAACTGGTCAGAACCTGCTGAATACTACCTCTGATCCAGTAGTCTAGAACAGACTAGGGGAAATGGCACCATCCCCTCCCATTGTGATAAAACCAGTCAAAATTACAAGTGTAGAAAACCCACGGTTGACAGAAGCAGTGGAAAATCTTTAATGCGCTTGGTGGCAACAAAACCAGCAACATATAGCTGATAGGACCTAGATATCTTTCCTGGTTTTAATCAATTCTCCCTACAGCATACTCATAGCACTATTTTCCGAAACAGTGCATCCTGATTTCTAGGCACAGATTCAGCCCTTTATTTAGAAATAAGCTAAACTTTGTTTGTAAGGTATCTGTGGAAGATTTGCCAAATGCTGGAGAAAGAACGGGTCAGGCAGATACCTCTGCAGAAGTCAGGTGTTTAGTCTCTCCTGTGGCCCAAGACAAAATGGCGGTGAGGGGAAATTTCCAGTGACTGGACTGGGGGATTTGCCCACAACGGAAGAGGCTGGCTATTAAAAGCTGCCCATCCCTGCTTATGTTAGTAACATGATTGTGTCTGAAGCATGCTAGAGTGTGTCAATGGCAATCAGGCTCAGAAGAAGAGGGAAAACACCCCTTTAAAACTGGGAATAACTAACAACTTTAAGCTGCCTCAAGACCACATTTGTGTCATGGTTAGGTGGACATGAGGACATGTGTTTGCTGTAACTCTCCTGCTTTGTGTTTACTTGGAAGAACCACCTACATTTATTCATTTATTCTTATGTATATAAAGAAGTTAATGAATCCTGCTCCATCAGTTATCTGTGTGTGCTTCTGGATTTGAATTTATGCAACAAACTCTGACACTCCAGTGTGTGTGTGTGTGTGTGTATGTGTATGCATGTGTGTGTTTGAGTGTGTGAGGGATGGGTTGCTGCCGGCGCTATTGCCGGTTCGCTGCGCATGCATGCGCAGTTGCTTGTAAATAGTTCTGTGCATGCGCAGAACATTAAAAAACGACAAAAGAACAGTGGCAACTGGGGAACCAGTTCGGAGGAGTGGCCGGCCTGGATCGCTGCCAGTTCTGGAACCCAGGCCAACATTCCACTATTGGTTCGCCCAAACTGGTGCAAACTGGTAGCAATCCACCTCTGTGGTGTGTGTGTGTGTGTGTGTGTGTGTGTGTGTGTGTGTGTGTGTGTGTGTAGGGGGGTGCAATGTATGTTAATAACCTAAATATATTGATAATCTCAACAAACAGACAAAGGAAGCAATGAATTCTGTGTACACCAATTTGTTACGTTAAGGAATGAGCTTCCCCAACTTAGGGCCATCAGTGGTTGCATTTGATAGAGTGAAGGCAGAGTACTTGCCATGATTATCTCTCCTGGGATGGGGACCCACATCCGGCTACGGTAGCGGTGGTTGATTTCTTTGATCGGTACCAGCACAGCTAAGCAGAGTCCAGAGATAAGCAGCTCTGTCATGTTGGTTAAAGGTAATGCTTCCACAACAGATGCCAGTGTCTAGGGAATAACACAGAGATAGTTCCCATTCAATAAGCTAGAATTTAACATATGCTCATTGAGTAGCCTGGGAAGACAAGGCAGCAAGTAAATTTACTGAACCCTTCCAGCAGCAGTCGCTAAGGGCCCTTCTAGACTGGCTCAGCAGAGCTGAGGATCCATTGCATTTTACCTAAAGTAGCCTGGGGAGGGAAGGAAAGACAAAGCATAGCTAAGCTGTAAGAAAAGATACTGGCAAGGAATGCAATGCCAACCTTGAGGAAGGTACAGGAGAGTTGTTTAGCAGAAGAGTAAATTACCTAGTCCCGAGATGGAGGAAAACATGAGAAAGAAACTCAAAATTCCCTATCTTGATTTTGTTTTGTGTTAAGATGGGGCAGGCAGAAGCTTTGGCAGGTTTTCAAGATTCTGTTATTCTTCATACTATAATAAAGAACATCCCTGCAATCCCTGCAGTCCCAGTTTCTTAAATGGCCTACTTAGAAGGGTAGGCTCATAGTAGCTTAGAGAAACAAACATCTTCAGTACAGGTAGTCCTCGACTTACAACAGTTTGCTTAGAGACCATTCAAAGTTACAACGGCCCTTAGAAAAGTGATTTAAGACCATTTTTTTCACACTGATGACCGTTGCACCATCCCCATGGTCATGTGATTCACATTTGGATGCCTGACAACGGACTTACATTTATGACAGTTGCAGTGTCACGGGGTTAGGTGATCCCCTTTTGTGACCTTCTGACAAGCCAGAGTCACTTAACAACCACGTTACTAACTTAACAACTGCAGTGATTCGCTTAACAAATGTGGCAAAAAAAGTCGTAAAATGGAACAAAATTCACTTAACAAATGTCTCACTTAGCAAAAGAAATTTTGGGCTCAATGGTGGTCGTAAGTTGAGGACTAGCTGTATATTGGAACAGGGTTAGATGAATTAAGGATGAGAGGCATCTTCTCTCTTCATAAATGGCCCCAGAATGTCCCATACCTTGAAAATGGCGAAGTAGCCATTGGGGCGTGGTAGGGATATGCCCAGGAGGCTCTGTAGCTGAGAAACCACCACATGCAAAGCAGCAGCACTCGTAAAGGCCTTGACCACTGGTTCCGAGAGGTAGGTGGAGAGGAAGCCCAAGTGAAGCAGAAACATCATGACCTGGGGTTAAGGAAAGATATGCCTGAGTTAGTTGTGTGAAATTCCCTAGAAAAAGATGCAGTGCTTGGTTTTTACCCTCTTCCACAGGTAAAGGAAGCCATGCAACATGGGGCTGTTGTTAAGTTTGCTCCTTTCCAGGCAAAATTAGAAAATTTCTCTTCTGTTTTTATTTTCAGGGTTTGAGATACGTTGAAAGAACCGTTAAAACTTCCTTCAACCATCTCAGCAATCTTTGTTTTAATGAAGCAACTTTCTAATTTTTATACTTGTGTGAACGTAAGCTTGAAATATATGGATAATAATTTTATATACATATACATATAAAATACATACTGTGTACACACACACACACACACACACACACACACCATTGCTGAACTGAAAGTTCTGGACAGTAACCTTGAGTGACCTTTAGGGATTGCTTGGCCTCACTGTTACCACACTAAATAAACACTATAAAACAGATAACTAGGAAAACTGCATAGGGACATTTAAAAAAATTAAAATACTTTGAAGTATTTTATTAGTACCGGTCTGCTTGTTAAACTCAAGAAAAATTAAAACAAAAGCAATAAAAGAAAAATTACAATTCAATATTTTCAAATATCATCAAACAATATATGAAACATGTCAAGTTACATGTATATTGCTTCACAATTCCTTCTTAATAATGCATAATTATTTATTATTATTTATCACTGAAAATCTTACATATGAGAAGATATTATATATCTTCTATATACATACATACATACAGTTTAATTAAGTGGACAAAACGAAATGCTCAAGTTTAGAAATAACTTCTAATTTGTCAACCTAATATTCCCACAGCATGATAACACAATCACTTGCTTGTGTCATACAAGGCCTCCCCACTGGACCCATCTGCACAGGCCCGATAAAGTTACAGCATCCCCCGGAACTCACCATGAGGAGCCCCATGAAAAAGGCCACTGCAGCAGCTACCTCAATGCGTTGTTTCTCCAACAAGGTGACCTCAGCAGGACCTGTGCCATTGGAATGCTGGGGGATGGGAACCAAGCGCTCCACCACAGAGCCCGTCATCAGACTGACCACTGCAAACGTGCCTGTAGAGTGGGAAAAGGATGAAGTAGGAAGACAAGGTTTTAATCTCCTGGCTAAATACCCCCAATTCCAAATCTAAGAGCGAGGGATTAGGGTCTTATGGGAACTGGAGTCCAAAACAGGTGAAGGATGACAATTTTCCTCTCCCTGCTCTATTATGTAACACTCTTTGACACATTGCAGGACCAAGAGCAATAGGAGTTACCTTAGCAAAAGAAGTTACCCATGGTTTGAACAACACACTGGGCCTTTCCGAAAAGCTGATACAGTATGTATGAATATTATCCAAAAAGAGAATTCCCAGTACTAATTAAAAGACGTTCCTGTTTTTCTCTTCCTTATTTCTGAGATAAGAAAGGAAAGTATAAGAAGAGATTGGGAGAACTCAAAGAATAATATTCTTTGAATAAGTCAAGGAAATGGACAATAAAAACTCGATACTTTTGCAATAAGTCATACAGGACTTGACCTGAGCATCCACCATAACTCAACACTCAATACAGTGCCTCAGAAAGGTTTTACATTTTAAGTTCATGTAAAGCAGCAATAAAATTAACCTAAGCATAATATACATACGTAATAATATGTTATGAGTGTAGGTCTGCAAAATATTACATCAAGAAGCACCCAAAACAGCATTTCCCCAACCAGAAGCCACAGACAATTACTGAATCCTGACAGAAAGTCTTCCAGGGGAATGTGCGTCCCTAAGGTGAACTCCCTGTTTATCAGAATGCTGTTAGCCAGAAGCATGCATGTGCAAGCAATTTGAGATAATGTGGTGGTCACGAGGTATCTCTGGAAATATCATATCATGGCAGTAAATGTAGCTGTCAACAGCCAGTTCAAGATTCCAAATAAAACTCCATTCATTCATTCCATCTCCAAAAATCTTACTGTTTATGGAATACACTGCATGTCGAAGCAACACTGACTTTGAGGTTCCCAAACACCAGCTCATAGACTTAAACAATAATTTCCCTAGCCAGACCCTCAATGTCTCACGTAATCCATGTAAAGAACTTCAATTTGTTATGGGAACCATCTGCTTCAACTCCACACCTGCTACAACATCCTTGGAAAGGTTTCAGGCTCTCACAGTCTTCAGCGGAATCATAGAGGTTTCATTTCTCCATCTAATCCATTCTAAAGCAACACCTCCCCTCCCCTTACTCTAATGGCAGGTTGAAACAAAGAGGCACGTAGCTGCCAAAGTTTCATTCTTGACAGTAGCTTCAGAAGCAGCATCTTGGTGCCTTGTACTTGAAATGGGCAGGGGTATGAAATAAATACATATTCTCTCTCTTTCTCTCCCTCTCCCTCTCCCTCTCTCTCTCTCTCTCTCTCACACACACACACACACACACAGCGCTAAATGTATTTTCTTATTTTCTGGAACATAAGGAAGAGACCTGTGTTCAGATACAGATCCCAGGAGACAGAACTAGGCACCGTTATTTCGACTCTAGAAAGTCTATGGATGTCCAGAAACATTAACTACCTATCATATCTGAATACCTGAATAGATTTGTAAACAATCAAAGCATTCCAGATCAATTTGGGGAAGGCAGTTTAAACAGGATTCCAAAGAATTAGGAGACAGAAAGTTGGTCACCTGGAAGTGACCTCGGCCACCTACCTGTAGACACATGACGTCCTGTTCCAAAAAGCAGATACAACAAGGCTGGGAAGAATGAAGTGTAGAGCCCATAGATTGGAGCCACTGAAGTGAGCAGAGCAAAGGCCATTCCTGCAGGAAGAACAAAGAGTCATAGAATCCCTGCTAGTTCTAAAGCCAAAGAATGAACTATTAAGTAGGGCAGGAAAGTTGATTTCCAAGAACATAAACCCTAAGTCGTAGGTCTGGTTGCCCTGGCAAAACACGGCTGACATTATCAGTTTCTCTGAGGTAACAATAGGGACAGAAGGCCTTAGCTCTATCTTCTACCCTTCCTATTGTAACTGGGTAGAGAGGATAAGAGCCAACTCTGAGTGGCAATAAATTATTTCACTTTTCCAATAATATAGGACTTAATCTTGGATAGAAAGTTGACAGAACAATAACCTAATGCGGGAGCAAGCAACCTGCAGCTACACAGGGATACAGCACTACAAGTCCCATTGTTCCTTGTCATTGGCTGTTCTGGTTGATGAGAGGAATTGACATACAATAATACAATAGTAGAGTTGGAAGGGACCTTGGAGGTCTTCTAGTCCAACCCCCTGCCTAGGCAGGAAACCCTATACCGTTTCAGACAAATAGCTATCCAACATCTTCTTAAAGACTTCCAGTGTTGGGGCATTCACAACTTCTGGAGGCAAGCTGTTCCACTGATTAATTGTTCTCACTGTCAGGAAATTTCTCCTCAGTTCTAAGTTGCTTCTCTCCTTGATTAGTTTCCACCCATTGCTTCTTGTTCTACCCTCAGGTGCTTTGGAGAATAGTTTGACTCCCTCTTCTTTGTGGCAACCTCTGAGATATTGGAATAATGCTATCATGTCTCCCCTAGTCCTTCTTTCTCTTAAGCTAAACATACCCAGTTCCTGCAACCGTTCTTCATATGTTTTAGTCTCCAGTCCCCTAATCATCTTTGTTGCTCTTCTCTGCACTCTTTCTAGAGTCTCCACATCTTTTTTACATCGTGGCGACCAGAACTGAATGCAGTATTCCAAGTGTGGTCTTACCAAGGCATTATAAAGTGGTATTAACACTTCACGTGATCTTGATTCTATCCCTCTGTTGATGCAGCCTAGAACTGTGTTGGCTTTTTTGGCAGCTGCTGCACACTGCTGGCTCATATTTAAATGGTTGTCCACTAGGACTCCAAGATCCCTTTCACAGTTACTACTACTGAGTAAGGTATCACCTATACTGTACCTGTACATCCACAGCATCCAGGTGTATCTCCTGATACTTCAATTGAACACAAAATTTTCCTACCTTTGTCCATATGCAGAACATTTTTCTCACTCTTGTACCGAGAACCCATAACCCACAAATATTTAGATTCAGTACGGCAGCATGGCTTCTTGATAATAGAGAAACATTTCTAGGCTTTCCATTCCTGACATTCAGATAAGAAATATCACCCCATGGCACTTCTTGAAAAAAATAACTTAGCTGAAGAGTAAACCTTTGAGACAATGTTATCCAAGGTTACTTTCCAAGTTTCATAGATATAAATGAAATATTCTATAACCACATCAAGTGTTTCCCACCGATTCCCATCCCAATGCAGGGAGTGTGAACACAATTTCCTGTATGATCTGTTCAAAACTTTGGTGGGAAATGTGTTCTCTTATTTTCTGGAAAGGCACTCATTATTCTGCTTTAATTATTATATTGCTTCCATTCTGGTCAAGAATTGGGCTCTAGTCTCTGGAAGTTTAAATGATAATGAACCTTTATATTTTTAACGTGTTAAAAGCTTTGCGTTGCTTCATGTAAACAGCCAACCAGCCTCTGGAAACAGAAATGCAGGATTTTGAATGTGGCATCTTAACAGGAAAATAACTTCTCTCATGCCACTCAAGGTTTGTTCAAAGCACCTCCAATCTTCTTTGTTGGGACCTATGAATGACTGGCAAAGCCTCCTTCTTTCTCTCTGTCAACAGTTTGAGGACGACATGCAACAGCAGTCTTGGCTGGAGACTTGGCAGTGTGCAAGGCTTTAATGCCAGCTCAGCTGCCTTGCCAAAGGCTGGGCTGGCAAAGGACAAACGGGAGGGCAAGCATGGCATGAGCTCAGTCTAAAGCAAAAAACCATCTAGGCACTGTGCCTCCTTGCTTTACTTTGCTTTTATCTCTTGTGCCGGATAACTGCAATCTCTCAACTCCCACCAGAGACAGAAAGATAACCTAGAGAACAATCTTTGGAGCAAAGACTGACTACCCACTCTGTCTGCACTTTCTTAGACAACAGAGACCCATAAGTCTTCCTCCCTGGTAAGTGTGCAGAAAAAGGCAGCCATCCAAAACTAGACAATGGTTATAAGGTCTGCAGAGCAAAGCTACCGATCAAAAATTCTAAAAGGGGAAGAAGCAAAGAGAGGTAAAAGGAGAGAGGAGGTTAGAAGAACAGCAGAGATTTGAATTACAAGGAAGACAGCTGGATTTGGGACCCTGTGCATGGAATCAGGGAACATCTGGGAAGGCAGGCAGACACAGCAATCAAAATACAAGTAGAAAGGACAGCGGAGACCAGACCTTAAGAAGAACAGAGGAGCAGTTTAGAAGCACAAGAAAATAGAAATCCTCCTGCCCCATAGAAGCAGCTCTGGGGCAGCTCTCAGAATCTACAGGTGGGGGAGAGGGAGAACGAGAGAAAGATTTTTCCCCTCCCCAAAAATGGAGGTCAGAAATAGGGCATTCCTGTCAGGCTTGTGAGGAAAACAGAAATAAAACATTTGAGACTGATTTGGGACAACAAAAATCTATGGAGGAAGAGAGAGAAAGAGAGTTCAACGGAGTATGGAACAGAAACGAGTCAAAGTCAAGGGTATTGTTTGCCCATCCCTAAATTTTCCTGTTTTTGTTATGCAGTTCAATAAACTTTTCCAAAAGGAAAGAATTGCTGCTCCTGTGCAGGCTGCAAAATTCTTGGGCACATGACTACGAGCTCCCAAGTTAAAGTCTTTTGTTCACCTTCTCTTGCATAACCCTGCAACTAATTGCACCCCTGCACACCCGCAGATACCCACATACAAACTCACCTTGAGGGATGTGTACAACGCCCACAGTTAACCCCGCCACCAGGTCCCCCAAAAGCCATTTCTTCGGCTGGTACTTGGGCAGCCAACTTGCAATAGGCAGCCTGCTTCTAAATAAGTGCAAGGCTGCTGATTTGGAGCAGCGGCAGCAGCGGCTCAGCCTGCCCTTCACCATCCCTGCTAGGCTGCTCTCCGGCTCCAGGGGCTCCCCATAGACTTCTTGGAAGCTCTCTTGGGTGTAGATGCCACGGTACAAGGCCAAGGTGCTCATGCTGAGGGTGGCAGGCCAGCTGACAAGATGCTCCCTCTTACCTTTTATTCTGGGCTAGACTTGACTTTCTGAACCAATCAAAGACTTGAGGAGCTGGGATTCTCCTCCCTCTGGAAAGCCGGAGAGGTTTTGGGCAGGAAGGAGGAGGAAACAAAGGGGCCAAAGTTCAGTCGCCGGCCACCAGGCACTCTCTGAGTCAGCACTCCAGACACTTTCGCCAGCATCCCTGCAGCCAGAGACTTCCCTCACTGGAACAATACCTTTCATTCTGCCTTCTTGTCCTTGCATTTTCAGTTCAATCTCCTGTTCTTTCGAAGCAGCTGGATTACTTTGTTCCTCTGCCTTAGCGCCAGGGCTGGGGAATCCTAACTGAATGCCCCTCATGACTACTTAAACTTTCAGCAAATTTTCAGAAAGTTTAATATCCATACAGGGGTATCCCCAAGAACTGCTATCAAGCTTCCCTTGATTAAAAAAAAAATGTAGCAACTTGCCTGCTTAGTGGTGCATAATTCAGAGAGCATGTTTTTCCCATGTCGCTTGTCAGCTGTTTTCTGAACACAATGTAAGGTGTTGGTTTAATTTCTGAACACAATGTAAGGGTTGGTTTAAAGCCCTGAACAACATAGGACCTAATTCTCCGAGAGACTCTCAATCTTGATGTGAATTTGCCTGCACATTAGGATATAAAAATATATCCTTCTTGTTTGACATCCATTTGTGGGGGGCACATAGAACAAGGTCTTCTCCTGTGCGGTTCCTAAAGCAGAAATGATAACAATGATAATGATGATAATATAAAAGAAATAATAATAATAATTTATTTGTCAGTGCACAACATATACAATGATATTGTTTGAGCTCCCTCAGTGCATCCCCCCCCCAACACAATACAACTCACAGTGAAGACAGAAAATCTCTAACGCAATAAATCATGTTAACAAACACCCAGTCCTATTGCGTCTTTGGAAGACAGACTTGTTCCACTTTGGAGATCTTTTTCGTTTCAGACAGCTCTTTTCAGCTTGGGACAGCTGTAACAGCGATTGCAATTGTTTTAATCTTTTTGGGCTGTATAATTAGCTCCCTGAAAGTCAGCATATATAAGGTGATATAAGAACTTGCAGCATATGTCACATTTGCCAGTTAATCATAGACAATTGCTTGGTAATCTCATTCATCAAGGCATCTGTATAATGCGTTACTGTCCAGTATTATGGCTCTGACATAGAATCCCTTTCTTGCCAAAAGGTGGGCAGCCTTCGTGTAGATAAATTAATATTTTAATAGGATCTGAAATATAGCTTTGCTATAAAGAGAAAGGGGAAAACTCTTAATCCTCATATATGAACTACTAGCCAATAACCAGATGTTGCCCAGGTATTTATTTATAGAGGGAAAATGTCTGGACCAAATGTAATTTCTAATCTTGGATTTTCCCCCTTACCAGAGGGAGCCCCCTTGTGGAGTACTGTGAAGCCGTTACCATGGCAACTCCACTGCGCTACACAGCAGAAGCCATTTTATGGCAGTACGGTAAAGCCATTTTAAGGCACAACAGGCTGTATCTTAACAGAACACACACCCCAAGGCATTCTAGGAGTGTCTTACCCCCCACAGTATTTGTTTCCAGAGAGTAAGTCATCTGTGTACCAAGTTTGGTTGAAATTGCTCGAGGTGTTCCAGAGTTATGTTGGAACGCACACATACACACAGAGCTGTTTATTTATATATATATATTCCAAATCTCTGCCCAAGGATGCTCTTAGCTGTGAAGAGAACAAGCCAAGAACTTGTTGAATCTAATTCCTCTCCCCTGTGCCATGATTATGAAGAAAGGGTGGGGAGAAAAATCGAGATAAATATCACACGGGGAAAAAGAGAATGCCTTCTCTCTTAATATCAAGACCCTGACCTAAATCAGATATACCTAAGCATAATTAAAAAGAAAAGGAGGTCAGGATCTCTCGCGTTAGTTTAAATTAGGTCCAGAGAGGAAAACTTGTGGAAGATGAATGGAAATGATTTGTTCTGAAGAGAGTAGAATGCAGACATCTTGATTAGCAAAATTTGAATAGTGGCTCTGATTTGTATCTTGCCCTCCCTTTAAAAGAATATCTGTCTCTCTTGTTCTATCTTCACTATCTCTATGCAGGCATAGATTTGCCTAAAGACATCCAACAAGCTCTATGACCAAGGAAGATTTCAACCAAAGTTCTTTCCTGTCCAAGTCCATGCCTACTCCATGAATGTACTACAGTAACACTCAGCAGTTTGGAGTAGTGGATAAAGCACCAGACTAAAAACCGGAAGGCTGTGAGTTCAAATTCTGGCTTAGACACACACCCACCTACGTGATTTTAGACCAGCTACTCTCTCTCAGCCCTAGGAAGGAGACAATAGCAAACCACTTCTGAAAAATCTTGCCAAGATTAATCCAGGCAGTTACAAAAAGTCAAACACTGACGCAAAGGCATGCACGCACACACAGAGAGAGAGAGAGCAGGGGCCAGGGCCAGTGGTAGGATTCAATTTTTTTTACTATCTGTTCTGTGGTAGTAAAGACTTTGTGGGCGTGATGGGAAGGATACTGCAAAATCCACATTCCCTCTCCACCCCACTAACCTGCTTTCTAGCTCCGTTCTCCTGTTCATGTCAACAAAAGATCAGCTGGAGACTGGGAGACAGTGGGGCGGAGCCAGCCTATTTGCCGGTTCTCTGAACTACTCAAAATTTCCACTACCGGTTCCCCAGAACTGGTCAGAACTGGCTGAATACCACCTCTGGACAGGGCAGATCAAAGGAGGTATGCCTTCAGACTATGTGTAATTTACTTATGGAATTTATTGCCATATGGTCTTTTTAAAAGAGTAAGATAAATTTGGAAGGCGACAAATGACAATGAGTGACATTTGGTTAGGATGACAAAATCAGTTGGTTCTGCTACCACTTGCTATCTCTTCCTTTATCCAATGAATAGCACCCAAAGCTGGCCCTATGCAAGTAAATGGTTGTTGGTCTGCAGTCTACAGTCCTAAATCTAAGTCTTCAGTCCTACAGTCTAAGTCTACAGTCCTCTACTTCATTGAGGTTGGTCAGTTAGAAATGACACATCTGTTTAGATCAGAGGTAGTATTCAGCAGGTTCTGATTACTTCTGGAGAACCGCTGGCGGAAATTTTGAGTAATTTGGAGAATCGATAAATACCACCTCTGACTGACTCCGCCCCCATCTATTCTCTGCCTCCCGAGTCACAGCTGATCAGGAGGGAATGGGGATTTTTCAGTAACCTTCCCCTGGAGTGGGGAGGGAATGGAGATTTTACAGTATCCTTCCCCTGCCACGCTAGTGGTGGGTTTCAATTTTTTTTTGAATCTCTTCTGTAGGTGTAGCCTGCTTTATGGGAGTGGCTTGCCAGCCATGTGACCGGATGGGAGTGGCTTGCCAGCCATGTGACTGGGTGGGCATGGCCAACTTGTAAAATGTGGTGAAACTCACTTAACAAGGCTCTTGCTTAGCAACCAAAATGTTGGCCAGAAACTCTGGCATTTGAAGCACACAAGTCTTAAATCTGTCAAGTTACAAGACCCTTGTACCCCTAACCCTTTAGAAAAAAAACAGGGGTGTTCACATTTGACAGCTTTAAGACTTGTGGACTTCAACTCCCAGAATTCCTCCTCTCGCTCTTCATCTTGATGATGTGCAGATGGGCGGGGGGAGGGAGCTGGAACTGGTACTAAACAGCACTGTAGATTCGTGGAACCTCTTCTATAGAAGAGTTTAGGACTGGCAGGAACCCTGTGCCACGCACACCAAGCCACGCCCAAGAACCGCACTGGTTTAGATGATGAAATCAACTGTGATCCATAATACCTGGTATAACAAATGTTTTAATCGTGAAGGTACCACAAGGTACCTCAATATATTTATTTAGCAATCAGATGCTTGCTTGGCGATGCCCAGTATTCCTCTTGCCCTTTATTGCCTTATGTCAGCTTTCTGATCAGAAGAGAATTCAAGAGTAATGGAAGTCACTTTCTTCTACAAACACCTTAACAACTGTAGTTGGCAAGGTGGTCTTATTTTATCTGAATTTGCCATGAAGCTGTCTATCAGCCATAAGTGATACCTTGCAAATATTTAAGATGCTTATCTCATTTCATCTTTCTTGAGAATTCACATCAAAATTAGGAAATGTATTTTATACAGAAGTCCCACAAAAAAGGGGAAAATATCCTATCTCTTATGATCTTTATTTCTCTTAAAAAATTTCTTACACAAAGTTATAGAATACTCCTAAGGTCTTCATAATTTGAGGTTTTAATTGACTGCTTATTAATTGTGCCTTCTTTTCAAAGCAGCATGTCTTGACTTTCATTTAAAAGTGTAAAGGTTTCAGAAATGTTAAAGATGTAATTGAAAGGCAGAAGTTTCTCTCAGTCTCTTGATTGATTCAAACGTTATTATTAATTCCGTTAGCTGCTGAGCTTCTAAATTATTTATTTATACCTGAAATTAATGTGTATTGATGTGACTTGCATAGGCCCAAATAGGGCCAAAATCCTGTCTCCAAGGAGTATACAATTTGCTAAGATTACACAATTATATTTGGGTATCTTTCATTGAAATATTGCCAAGAAAAAAAAATCAACTCACTCATTTGTATACTTGGATTAGACTACTCAGGGCCTATCAACTAAATTGAAAAGTTGAAAAATCACCTCAGAAGACGGTAATGGGGAACTATGTCTGTATTATTGCTAAGTAAACTACAGTTTTGTAGTAAAAAAAAAACAACTAGGGTTTTGCTTGGCTTTAAGATTTTATTTCAATCATAACATACTTGGCTAAGTGGCTACTAGAGTCTGATCACCATCAGGGAGGTCATCTCAAATTGTGGTTCACCTAACCAATTTGTGTGAGGATAAAATGGAGGGGTGGATGTTACATATCTTGGGCTACTTGGATGGAAGGCAAGAAACAAATGCAATGGGATAAAGTAGTCACTGTAAGCAGGAAAGCTATTGGAAGAGCAGTAGGCTCACCAGCCGCTGGTTCCTACCTTTATGATTATTACATAGATTACTTCTCAAAATCAGCATGTCTTTTGATCATTTTGGTAACCAAATTTGATGACCAGGCAAGCACAGAAGTGACCTCACAGATTCTAACATCTCTATTTAAATTGAAATCATTGACTGAAAGTGCAATTATCAACTGCAAACATTGAATTATCATTCTGAAATCACAACATAAGAGTTTTGTTGTGATTTTATTTGACTCCTGATGATGACATGTACATGTCCATATAATTTGTGGGAGTGGTTTGCCAGTGCCATATTCTGGATAACCGCTTTATTATGAAAAAAAATGTTGTGGGCCTAAGAATAATTGGAACTGAAAAGGAGGTGTCGTATCAAATAATCTCATAGAACTATCTACTTTCTACCTTGGAAAAGAGCAAGCAAAAATGAAAAAAGCAATAGTAGTTTCTTACAATGGCAGTGGAAAGGAAAAAGGGTTATCATGCAAATGTACTGGAATCGAAACATCTCAAATTTCCAGCCAATACTTTTAGTAATATCATTAACCAGACTAAATAGTTTCAGTTAGAGTACTCATCTTGTCTCAGTCAATATTAAATAATCTTGTTCTTGACTATAGGTGAATCATTGATACAATATGGTGTAGAATGAATAGAAAGCATTAAGTTATCTAGGATGCAATTTTAAAAGTGCTCTATAAATAATGTCTTTTCCGGCCTTGTTGATATCCAGATCTTGTAGCCAATTTCAGAAATTATGAAAAACCTTTAACCCGGCTTTCTTGGCAGTATATCTAACCTGAGCTCTCCCTGCAAATTTGTTTTGTTTCCAGTTGCCTGGCCTTTGCATAACCTGCTCTAGAGAAAATCCATTTTTATAAACAGCTTTAAAAAAAAATAAAACCACAACTCAGGCCAAGAGCTGCTATCAAAACAAATGCTTCTTTGGGAAGCCCGAAGCCCCAGTTCAGTACAGATTTTCTGTCTTCTTTCTCTCCCAGTTCCATTACATTGAACATGGAAAGACAATCACTGTTTGAAAAGAGGACCGAGCAGGGTTCATACACTCTATCATGGTTCCAACTTCTAGTCTTCCCACAAAGAACTTTCAAGGAAATAACGGAAGGGGGGAGCGGTTAGTTGGAGACAGAAGTTCCAGCTTTGGGAAGCACCGAAGAAGCATTTATTTATTGCATCCTACACTGCTATATCTTTTGCATGCTTACAAGCAAATATTTAAGCAATTTGAATGGGATGGCAATCATGACAAAAACAAATTAGTGAAATGGAAATGCAATTTTAAGATCCTTATAGCTAATTATTCTCTCACATTCAGCTCAATTTAAACATGGTCTTGCTGTTATGAGGAAAATTGGAGGCTGGATAACTACTTATGCTGCTTTCAGCTCCTAGTGAAAAGATGGAAGTAATAATTCAAGAGATGAATGAATGAAGCCTTTTTATCCATTAATTAAAAGTAGGACAACCATAAATAACACAGTATTTATGGCTTTTGTGCATGCACTTAAACACACTTCACCAGTTTGGGAGAACTGCAGTCTCAGCACATCAAGAATGCAGCCAATTGAAAAACCCTGCAGTGCAACAAGAATAGTCATCTTTAAGAAGATTTATGTGGCATAAGTGAAATATATTATTGTACAGATTTTAACAGTTTTAGCTAGACAAACCAGTGCCCCATTGGGTCTTCATTTCAGACATTGTTTCCTTATCGAAACAGAGAAACAGAATGACCACTGGCAGGCAAAAAAGCAGTGGGAGCAGAAGCAACTTCCAACTTCCTGCCTGCTTCCCCACTGATTTTCCTTGTAGGAAGCAGGAAGAGAGCAATGGAAATGATGATCAAGTGACCATGGCTAACTGTGTCTGACTTTGGTAGCACTGAAGCAGTAGCAACTTTGCCACATTCAATTCCACGGGGATCTCAGATTTTGGATACATTTTGTTAAATTAGCCCATTTGAGGTACCTTGGTTCAAAAATTATTGCCCTTTGATGCACCATTTTGCTCAGGTTATAATCATGACAAGAGTTTTAGCAGTACACTGCTTTGTATTGTATACTCAATATAAAGACAAAAAACAACAACCTATCTATCAGATTCAATGCCATACAATGCTTCAAGCAGCCTTTCAAAAAAAAAATCATAGGAATCAATAGGTTTGGATTATTTTTTGCTTGGATTATTTTTTATTCTCATAGACTAAATTAAGGGAGAGGAAGAGACTTTACATAGAGAAATGTACAGAATCTCTATAAAATCACAACCCTTGTATTAAAAGCTAGAGAAATGTTCCCTGAAGATGGGCTCCAGCAAAAGTCCGAAAGCTCAGAAGACAAAACCTAGGTCCCAGTAACTGACCCAGATAGGATCCTGCAACATTATCCTGGGACATGTATATTCGCCTTCGTTCCCATCACCCCAATAACCTTATCCTGTAATTTAAGGTCAATAACTTGGAAGCTGTGCAATCGAAAGCATGTGCACTTACATACATTATAATATAGCACCATTTTTCACTGCCTCTGAACCAGATCCGGTTAATACTTGGGTAAGAGTGGAATAGCAGGGCTGCAGATGAAACAAAGGTACCAAAAGGACGCAAGGGTTTATTTTGGTCTTGTTGCCAATAAATAAATAAATAAACCCGTGCACGGATGGGTCCATGTGTTCGCCAGGAGGAAAAGTGCAACCCGAAGGACTATTACTTTCTTTGATTGACAATCTGAGTCCCTACCATAAATGGCAAGGGTTAAGAGTCTAACCATTAGACGGCATTAGACGATACGAAGGAGCCAGACGGGTTGCGAGTATGAGCGACCCTTATTGGGGTCAAGGAAGTCCGGCTAGCCCCTAAAGAGCCGATCCGCCGCCTCAGCCCCAGCACTGCCGCCGGCGGGCACTGCTCCCCGCCCGCCTCGGCCTCGAGGAAACGCCGGCTCGAGTGCGGCTGCCGCGGCGCGTCCCAAGGCCCGAAAAAGCCATTCTTCTTCAAGGCCTGGGCGGTGCTACCTTTGGAAGGGCAGCTCTGCAATTCCTTCTATTGTTCCCAGTGGCGTCTTATCTCGGCGGCTGGACGCCCGGCCCGCTAGCTCGGCACGTCCTGTCAGCGGCCTTAATTCCACCGCAGGGAGCTTCCCCCTCGGACTCGCATTGTTCGCGCGGAGGATCGCTCCCGGATGGGTTCCTGTGTTTTGGAGAGGCCTCCGAGGATTAGCCCTGGCCGCTGGCCAGCTGGCAGTTCACAGGCTGCCAAGGTGATGGGGTGGTCGGGACCGCGCTGGAGGGTGTCCTCTTCTTCGCCCTCGTCCTCCCCTCCCTCCTTCCCTCCCGCCGCTATTGTCTTGATGGCAGGAAGCCGGCCCAACACGCGACGGGGCTGAAAGAGACAGCGGTGGCCCCGGCGGAGGCAGGTCGCGCTCCGCCTGAGCCTTGTGAGTTCGAGCCGCAGCCATCCCGGGCGCCTCGGGAAGCGGGGTGAGAGGTGCCGCGGGGAGATTGAGACACGCGGTGCCGTCGTGCTAAGGTTGAGGAAGGGCGGGCGGAGGCAGGGAGGACTGCTGGCCTGACACGTGCGAAGACCTCGCTTGTCCGGCAGATGTTTCCCATCTGGTGAACGCGCGCAGTAATATGTGGAGGGATGCTATCACCTGGCCAACAATCCAGAGTTCTATCCGTCACACCCTCCGGTGCAGAATAAATAACCCTTGTGGACGGTTTGCAAATGCGGTGGGCTGCTCCTAAATTGGGGAAATCCCAACCAGAAATCTGATCTCTGCCCTCCAGTGTTTATTATTTAGTGTTTATCTCGCTGCTCTCTATTGTTTATTTTGTAACACTGATCCCTATCGACAACGCTGAACCAAGGAGTGGTCAACAGCAGCTAGGTGGAAATGCAACCTGATATGAACCAATTAATCCGAATAGAGCTGGAAGGGTAGAGGTCTTGTAGTCCAACCCCCCTGCTCAAGCAGGAGACCCTACACCATTTCAGACAGGTGACTGTCCAGTCTTTTCTTAAAAACCTCCAGTAATGAAGCCTCTACAACTTCTGAAGGCCAGCTGTTCCACAGTCACTCATGCCCTCGTCCTTTCTCGCCTGGACTACTGCAATGCTCTCTACATGGGGCTGCCCTTGAAGAGCACCCGGAGGCTTCAGCTGGTCCAGAATGCGGCCGCGCGGGTTATCATGGGGGTACCTAGGTGCTCCCATGTTACACCCCTTTTAGGCGGCCTGCACTGGTTACCGGTTGTCTTCCGGGTGCGATTCAAGGTACTAATTATGACCTTTAAAACGCTCCATGGCTTAGGCCCACGGTACCTGCAAGACCACCTACTGCCACCAATAGCCTCCCACCGTCCAGTACGATCCCACAGAGTTGGCCTCTTCAGGGTGCCGTCGGCCAGACAGTGTCGGAGCGCCTCCCCTCTGGAATGAGCTGCCCCCGGAGCTTCGCATAATCCCTGATCTCCGGTCCTTCCGACGCGCCCTAAAAAGTTGGCTTTTCCAGCAAGCCGGCCTGGCCTGTTAATTTTATTTAATTTTTAAAATGTGAGTGTTATATAAATTGGGTTTGTTTTTTGGACTGTTTCTAATTTCTTTTGTACTATGTGTTTTTTAATGCTGTACGCCGCCCTGAGTCCTTGGGAGAAGGGCGGCATATAAATCCAATAAATCCAAATCCTAAATCCAATCCAATCCACTGCTTGACTGTCCTCAGTGTTAGAAGGTTTCTCCTTAATTCCAGGTTGCTTCTCTCCTTGGTTGGTTTCTGTTAGATTGGGTAATGGATAGGCACACACAGGCTTAACGGTAACAACAGTTCTTTATTAAGTACAACAAGTGAGACCAATCCAGCTAAGGTTGAGTCTAACATCAGCCCTTTTATAGGGAGCTGTCAGACCCTTCAACCAATAGGATTAAACCTCTATTCCCACCGGAACAGAGAACCTTGGTGGAAACCACTGTAGTTAGAACAAGTATCTAACAGTTTCTATCCATTGTTTCTTGTCCTGCTCTCTGGTGCTTTGGAAAATAAGTGAAATCTATAAAGAACCACAAATGTGCTCATCTTATTTATCTAAAGTATTTTGTTCACCATATTGGTCACGGTTCTTCCACTCGGTTACATTCTTCAGAATTCTGGAAGTTGGAGTTCACACTTCTTAAAGTGGCTGAGGTTGAGAAATACTGGATTAGAAGACAATTAAATAACAGATTCTCAATGAGCACAGTGAAGGGATTTGGTTTTTTGTTCCAGACAGGTTCTTACCATTCTTCCTTGCAAAAACTCACTCTTGGTTTTCTTTCCAGTTTTTTTTTTTTTCCATTTAGAAACTTTCTAAAAGCCTGGCTCTCAAAACTTGAGGATCCTATTGATGTTGGGAGCCAGCAAAGTAACCACTCTAGGTGTAGGATATTGATCCATTCTATTGCAGTTTTATTTCTGTTTGTGTTTTAAACTTTTTAAAATGGTTTAAAAAATTAGAAAGTGTTGTTCACTGCTTGTTTACTTGATTGTATTATGATTGTACCACCCAATCACATATGTGAGATAGGCAGCTATATAAATGTAGAAAATAAATACCATACTTTTCGGAGTATAAGACGCACCAGAGTATAAGACGCACCAAGATTTTGAAGAGGTAAATAAAAAAAGAAAGTTTTCGCACTCTGCAGACCTCCCCAAAATGGTCCGTTTTTCATGAAAATGGGCCCAATTTTTGTCAAACCCTACCCCCTTTGCAAAAATGGCCATGCATAGCCTTTAAGAGGCTTATAGTGTGCTCCTGGGGGCGGGGGGGGGGGAAACAAGCAAAAATGATCCATTTTTCACTCTTTTTTGCCCTTCCCAGGCCCCAGGAACACTCTGGAAGCCTTCTAAAGGCTATGCATGGCCATTTTTGCAAAGGGATGTGCTTTTGAGAGGCCAAAAATGCTGTATTCAATGTATAAGACGCACCCAGATTTTCACCCTCTTTTTTGAGGGAAAAAGGTTCGTCTTATACTCCAAAAAATACGGTAAACAAATTGCTCTTTGCAAAAGGCTGCAATGCTGGAAGGGGTGGAAGGAAGGAGATGAAATGGAAGACCAAGAGCAAGGTGGACAGACTCGATAACAGCGAGTGGTGGTTGCACTTTTGGGAGACACGAAAGAACAAGCTAATATAGATCATCATGGAGAAAATCTGCCTAGGAATCAAAAACAACATAACACATAATCAACCAAAGGGTAAGGAAAGGGGGACTTCTTAGTTGTTGCTGATGTTAAGCAATAGGGAATCGTATAAAGTTTTACAGCTTTCCAGTAGAACTTGATCTCTTTTGCTTACTGCTGCTGTGCAACACCAAACATATTGATGGTGGTGATAAATATTGATGTAAGTTCAGTTACTTTGCTGGGCCAGATCAATGAAACTCAGCATTCTGTATCCAGTGGTGACTAGCTAAATGTCTATAGAATGTTGATGAGTAGCAAAGCTCCATAGCAATGGTGGTGAAATTAAAGATTGTATATTTCCTCAAAGCTTTCCTCCAAGAACCATTTCAGTGTGAGATACTAGCAACTCTTATTGCAACAAACTATGTTAATGGGTTCCATAGTTGTGGAGGCATTTGGGAGGGGAAAAATAATCCTGTTTTGCTTTTCCTTAAAATCTATGTTTTGAGGAAAGGATGGAGGTGATTTCAGCTTTCCATACCATTCATTTTAAAAAAAATCAGAAAAATGGTTTAAAATATACACCAGCATGGAATTTGTGAAAATTAATGCTTGCACTATTGGCAAAAATCTCAGCTTCCACAGAACTGTACTAAGATACAGATACAATGCTGGTGTTTGTTTGTTTTTTTAAAATAAAAAACCTATCAGTTATCTCTAATCTTTCAGATACCCATTTTAATTCAAAGCTCTCTTCTCATTCAAAAAATAACTCTAGCAAGAACGTGACAGTCTTTTTATTTATTAAAATATTGTATCCATGTCTTCAGTTTACTCACATCTCCAAGATAGATGTTTGAGACTTAATTTTACTACTATTATTATGGACTAATACACTTTATCTGAAATGCATCCACTTTTCCTGCAATTTTCCGAGGGGATGTCCGCAGGGGAAAAGATTTACCCATTAAGAGTGATGGCAGGAACTGCCATCCATATTTTAATGTGGCTTCATAATATCATCAAATGGCCATGTCTGATTGGTTAACATGTAGCTGTTACTTGATGCCATGCTCATATGGATCATGCCGTGGTCATATGGCTGACATGACTAAACACCGAAGGCTCACGGAATGCTGTTATCTTCCCACCAAAGGTGGTCCCTATTTTTCTACTTGCATTTTTACATGCTTTCAAATTGCTAGGTTGGCAGAAGCTGGGACAAGTAACGGGAGCTCACTCCGTTACGCAGCACTAGGGATTCGAACCCCCGAATTGCTGACTTTTCTGATCGACAAGCTCAGCTTCTTAAATCCTGTGTTCTCACGTCCCAAAGGTGCTTTTTCAAGAGGCAACGTGACTTTCTTGTTTTTCTTTGAAGACGTTTCTCTTCTCATCCAAGAAGCTTCTTGAATGAGAAGCTACACGTCTTCAAAAAAAACCCCAAGAAACTCAAGTTGCCTCTTGAAAAAGCACCTTTGGGACAACCATGGTTTGGATCACTGAGAATCTCCATAGACGTTTGTTAGTGACTTTACCAACACTTTTTATATTTATTTCATAGGGGTGTGTTTGTGTAAGACTTGAGCTTTGTGGGACCACATAACAGAGGGTCCTAGGGCTGACCTCTTCCCCTCACTTCCATTGACTGGAGCTACCCATACAGGAAGGAAGGAATTCCCAGTAAAATAGTGCCCCTCTCTCTCAATGCTTGCAGATAGTGCAGAAGGATGCCATGATTGATGATGTCAAAAGCTACCAAGAGATCCAGTAGACCTATAGATTCAATTTCCCTACCTCTGTCGAGCCGCAAATCATCCGCAAGAATGATCAATATGATCTTGCCTGGAAATGAAATGAAACGGTTCCACTATGCCTCAGTAATAACATTAGTAATAGCTGAAGTTTAGATGCTCTTACTTTTTTCTTCTTGATGTTTTTTCAGAAAATCACCACCCTCCTCTTTAAAAATTAGCCAGCCAACTTCCAGCATTCTTCAGCAAGAAGCTTTCTTCAATGGATGTGTGAGATCTTAAGAAGTTTACTTTCAGAACTATAAAAACAATTTCAAATACACCAAAGCATATCTACTGACTTAAAATATCAGTCATAATTTTGTTGTGGAGATTGTTACAAATTTTGGATCAATCAAATCAAAAATTAAAATAGATGGGCATTAATTCAGTGATTGGGAAAACACATCTTCCCCCACTTACAAACTTCAGCAGAATCAGAAGCAGTGAAGTCCATCTCTTCTTGTTAGTTGCGAAGTCGTGTCTGATCCAACGCGACCCCGTGAACAATGTTCCTCCAAGCCTTCCTGTCCTCTACCATCCTCTGGAGTCCATTTAAGCTCAAGCCTACTGCTTCAGTGACTCCAGCCACCTTATTCTCCTTCCAGCCACCTCATTCTCTGTTGTCCCCTTCTTCTTTTGCCCTCAATCTTTCCCAGCATTAGGCTCTTCTCGGGTGAGTCCTTCCTTCTCATTAGGTGGCCAAAGTATTTGAGTTTCGTCTTCAGGATCTGGCCTTCTAAAGAGCAGTCAGGGTTGATCTTCTTTAGGACCAACCGGTTTGATAGCCTTGCATTTATTTATTTATTTATTTATATTTGGTGCTTCTAGACCGCCCCCTCTCCCAGAAGGGACTCGGGGCGGTGTACAGTCCATAGAGAATATCACAAAATACAATAAAAAAGTGAAATATGTACAGTTTGGAGGAGGTTAAAATGCAATTAAAAGAACTGTACAAAGCTAATATAAATATAAGTTTTAAATCCCTAAAACAGACACAACAAATTAAAAAACCCCTAAGATAGCCAGATAATAATACATTTGCCAGGAGGGACAGATTGTAATTATGCCAGGCCTGCTAATCGGAACAGGTGAGTCTTCAATTTTTGCCGGAAGGAGCGGAGGTCAGAAGTGGTTCTAATGTCGGGGGGGAGGTCATTCCAGAGGGTTGGGCCCATCACAGAGAAGGCCCTACTCCTTGGTGTCGCCCGTTGGCATTGCCTAGTGGACGGCACCAGGAGAAGTCCCTCCCTGTGTGAGCGAATTTATGTGGGAGGATGCGATCCCGCAAGTAACTAGGTCCCGTGCCACAGAGCGCTTTAAAGATGGTAATCAGCACCTTGAAACGCACCCGAAAAACCACAGGTAGCCAGTGCAGCTCGCGCAGGAGAGGTGTTACGTGGGAGTACCTCGTACTCCCCATCACAGCCCGCGCGGCTGCGTTCTGAACTAACTGCAGTCTCCGGG
This sequence comes from Natrix helvetica, assembly GCF_964273705.1. Taxonomy (NCBI): domain Eukaryota; kingdom Metazoa; phylum Chordata; class Lepidosauria; order Squamata; family Natricidae; genus Natrix; species Natrix helvetica. The sequence continues at coordinate 211,105,850 of NC_138548.1, read as the reverse complement.
CGCGTCCCAAGGGCAGCCCCATGTAGAGAGCGTTGCAGTAATCCAGGCGGGACGTCACCAGCGCATGAGTGACCGTGCGTAGGGCATCCCGGTCCAGTAGGGGGCGCAATTGGCGCACCAGGCGAACCTGGTGGAACGCCCCCCTCGCCACGGCTGCCACATGGTCATCCATTGACAGCCGGGCATCAAGGAGGACGCCCAAATTGCGCGCCCGTTCCACAGGGGGCAATTGTTCGCCCCCTATGGCCAGCGATGGAATCAGCTGGCTGAACCGAGGTGCCGGTAGCCACAGCCACTCGGTCTTGGAGGGGTTGAGTTTAAGTCTGTTGTCCCCCATCCAGACCCCGACGGCTTCCAAGCACCGGGACATCACTTCGACAGCCTCGTTGGGGTGGTTTGGGGTTGAAATATACAGCTGAGTATCATCAGCGTAGAGGTGATACTCAACCCCAAAACCACGGATGATCTCACCCAGCGGCTTCACATATGTGTTGAACAGGAGAGGCGAGAGGACCGACCCCTGTGGCACTCCACAAGTGAGTGGCCTCGGGGTCGACCTCTGTCCCCCTGTCAACACACATTGCCTCCGGTCGGAGAGGTAGGAGCCGAACCACCGCAGAACGGTACCTCCGACTCCTATCCCCTCCAACCGGCGCAATAGGATACCATGGTCGATGGTATCAAAAGCCGCCGAGAGGTCTAATAAGACCAGGATAGAGGAACAACCTCTATCTCTGGCCCTCCAGAGATCATCAACCAACGCGACCAAGGCTGTCTCTGTGCTGTGCCCGGGTCGGAAGCCGGACTGGCGTGAGTCTAGATACTCGGATTCGTCAAGGTGTCGTGGAAACTGCTGCGCCACCACATTCTCAACAACCTTCGCTAGAAACGGAAGGTTGGAGACTGGACGATAGTTAGCTAGCTCCATTGGGTCGAGTGAAGGCCTCTTAAGTAAGGGCCTCACCACCGCCTCCTTCAAGGCGGTTGGTAAGGATCCCTCACCCAATGAGGCATTCACCAGGCCCAGAAGCCAGCCTCGGGTCACCTCCCAAGATGCCAGTACCAACCAGGAGGGACACGGGTCCATTAAACATGTGGTGGGTCGCAGCCGTCCACGCAACCTATCCAAATCCTCGGGGGCAACAGAATCAAACTCCTCCCAGGATGGTCTCACAAGACTCGCTGTTGGCGGCCCGTCCGGTCCACTGAGGGGGCCCATCCGCTCCGGATCTGAGCGACTTTATCCTGCAGATATTCCCCAAACTCCTCTGCTCTGCCCTGCAAGGGTGCCCCCTGCGTCCTCTGTGACAAGAGGGAGCGGGTCACCCTAAACAGGGCGGCAGGGCGGTTATCCGCAGATGCAATAAGAGCAGCGCAATGTCTACGTTTGGCCGCCCTTAATGCCACAAGGTAGGTCCGTAAGTAGGCTCTTACCTGTGTTCGATCAGATTCGGAGCGTGAGGACCTCCACCTGCTCTCTAGACGTCTCCTATGGCGCTTCATCACCCTCAGCTCCTCGGTATACCAAGGAGCCCGGGTGGGTCGCTGCCGCAGGAGAGGTCGCAAAGGCGCAACCCGGTCCAAGGCCCCAGCCGCCGCCCTATTCCAGGCGGCCGCTAGGTCCTCTGACCGAGCGCGGGTCAAGGCTACAGGTAATGGCCCAAGCTCCGTCTGGAACCTATCCGGCTCCATCAGGTGCTTGGGGCGGTACCAGCTTGGACCATCTGGTCCCGCCTCCTCGCGGTGGGGGGTAGCGCCAGGGAATCTCTAAAGGAGAATATTTCTGGTTCAGGGTTGAAATGAGGGGTCCCTAGTGCTGTCTGAGCTTGTTTATTTTCTTGCAGAAGTTTCATTATCCAATCTTGGTAACATCATCAGTGCTAGTCCAGTGCTAGCATCATCACTAGCACTGACAATGTTAGCTACAGTAGTTTGGGTATTGAAACATCTGCAAGAAAACAACCAATCTCAGAGAGCACCAAACACCCCTCGGGTTCATCTTTATTTCCCTTTCTCATCCTCTTTTCCTCCATCTTCCTCCTCTTCTTTGTATCTTGCTATTCATTTTCCACTTGGCACTTTTTAAGGAAGAAGTTCAACTTCCATTTGAAGAAATGTGAGCTCACTGAAGACACTTGATGATCTCTCCTTGTTTTCAGTGCAAAGGAGTTCCTCTGTTGCCAGCAGTTGGAGCCTTTGGCCAAGGAAAATTTGCCAGTTACGGGAATGGAGAGCAGTAAGGTGGGAAGGAAGTGGCAGATCTTCATCCTGAACCCTTTCTGTGGTACTCAGGGGACTTTCATACTCTGCCTTCGGGCCCAGTTTCAGCACGTAGCCCTTTCTCTTTTCTGGAGCCCCTCCCTGACCTCCTGACCCTCATTGTCACACGCCCCCCTTTCCACCACCACCACTTTGCTACAAGCAAGCAGTCTGAATAACTTTGCTTACAATAGGCTGAGGGTTATAAGAGAAAGTAATTTATCAACATGTCCAGGGGGACACCCACCAGAGATATAAATAGTAATGGAACTGGGGCAGAGCCAGGTCTCTGGCAGTAGCCTATAGCGAGGGGGCAAAACAACAGGATTCAGTGGGAAAAGGAAGGGGGGGAATCTAAATTCTGAAGATTAGGATTCTTCTCCTCAGCCTTTGGCAAGATCAGAAGAAAACTATTAACAGAAATTAATTAACAAAACAGGAAGCCTGACATACAAATAATAAGAACAAGCTTTCTTATTAAGAGTATTTCAATATATACATATATATTGAACTATCTCTAATCCAAATGGGTTCCTGCAAAAGATGGCACGCCGTTGCTCAGCTGCTTCTGCACTTACCAGTACCAGAATACCAAGCAGATGATTGATTTAGATTCATTTCTCAAATTGATAAGCCACCTTGACATCCAAACAAAGTTGGCCAGATTTAGTGATGGTGAAGGGGAAAAGTGCTCAAAGGAAAGGGGTGAAAGATGATATATGCAAACCTTTATTGTCATTTTTTCTGCATACACACTGGCACTTATTAGCAATGAAATTCTGATTCCCTCTCTCAGAAGAATATATGTCTGTGTGTGTGTGTTGCATTTGTGCTGATAAATAAACAAAGGGAGAGTAGTATAGATCTAGTTCAAGCTATTTAGCTCTCATCAGCTAGCCATACCCTTACTGGGATTTGAACCTACACACACACACACACACACACACACACACACGCAGGCACCCACGCACACACTTATACATATGCTGTACAGACACGCATACGCACACGCACATATAGCAATGGCAATAGCACTTAGACTTATATGCCGCTTCACAGTGCTTTACAGCTCTCTCTAAGTGGTTTACAGAGTCAGCCTATTGCCCCCAACAATCTGGGTCCACATTTTACTGACCTTGGAAGAATGGAAGGCTGAGTCAACCTTGAGCAGGTGAGCCTTGAACAATTTTGAATACATAGCGGAAAAAAGAGTCTTGAGAGTTTACAAGGTTGATACTACTGTATATGGTTCCAAGGAAGGGAGATCCATTATCATACATATCTACAAGCCTGCTGCTATCCAAAATCTGTTGTTAGGATCTTTCCTCCAATTTGGAAGAATTCAGGGGCCTGGCAAAAATTTTCCTCTCCTCGAGCCATAGACAAGAAAAGACCAAGTTTTACTATTTTTCCTGTCACTTGGGCTGGAAAGGACAAGTAGCAGAATTCTTGTCAACTTCGCCCGTGTTTTTTGAAAACCAAGTCTTTCAATAAGCTTGTAAGAAAGGGGGGGGGTTTAAAGCCCAGTTTTTAATTGGTGAATGTATAGTGGTACCTTGGTACTCATCATTAATTGTTTCTAGGAGTTGCCATGAGTGCCAAAAACGATGAGTTCCCATAAAGAATAATGTAGTGAGTCACAAGGCAGCCGACACTAACACGTTCTAGCTTGTGCATTGAGTACCAAACAAATGATGAGTACCGGGACAACATTTTCACATCAAAAGGCGTTGAAATTTGATGAGTTTCAAAGCAGTTCAGTACCAAGGTACAACTATATATAAAAAGTAGCCAAGGAGAGCAGTGATCATTGATTACACTATATAGCCTATCAGGGTAGAAGTGTTTGTCTACAAAGAAATAATACAAAGCAGCAATTTGGACAGCACGTCAGAAAATAGCACAGATTATCCTCAACACGCAACCATTCATTTAGTGACTGTTCAAAATTACAATACTGAAAAAAAATGGACTTTTGACCATTTTTCATACTTGCAACCATTGCAACATTCCCATATTCACGTGACCAAAATTGGGATATTTGGCAACTGGCATGCATTTATGACAGTTGCGATGTCCCAGGGTCATGTGAACATCTTTTGTGATTTTCTAGCAAGCAAAGTCAATGGGGAAGCCAGATTCACTTAATAACCACATTAGCAGCTTAACAACTGCAATGTTTCGCTTAACAACTCTGGCAAGAAAGGTCATAAATTGGAGCAAAACTCACTTCACAGCTGTTCGTTTAGCAACAGACATTTTGGGCTCAATTGTGGCCTTAAGTCGAGGACTACCTGTAATATAATTTTGATGGGTAGCAGAAAAAGACTAGTGGAAGTTGCTTCTTGATGGGCAGAAGTTAGAAGGTGTTGAGTGTTCTGGTTCTTGAGCTACATCCAGTGGGCCATACTGATGAGATACTGTTGGATGCTCATTCTGAAGAGAGCCAGTTTGGTCTAGTGGTTAAGACACCAGGCTAGTGGGAGCTCGTGAATTCTAGTGTTGGAAGAAATGTCCTTCTGGGTTCAGTTCCAAGTGGGGAAAAAGACACTGGAAACATGGAGGCTGCTTGGAAAGATGGTTTAATGGTGGACAGGACCACATGGCTTGAGGTCCTGGGGAAAAAGGCTATCACATGCTTCAAGATGTTGGGTGAAGAAGAAAAAAGGGACAACATGCTGAGAGTCCCTGAGTTTTATATCCTCTCCTGGGCCCCACTTCCTATTCCTGTCCATGTGTAAGAAATGTATTTTGATTGGTTGTCAGACTCCCAGGGGGCGGGGGTCTTAGCTAACTTTGTAGGCTGTCCTGAGACCCAACCTTGTATGAGCCATTGGCTGATGTAATCTTCCCAGGTGCCATTTGGTGAGTTTCTGTTTGCTAGATGGGTAGTTGTGGTGAAAATAGGAGGAGGAAGATGTAGTAGTTAGGTTCACAATCTTGAGTTAGTTATAAGTTATAAAACAATAAAGGTGGTAGATAGGAGAGAGAAAGAGAGAGAGAGAGAGAGACTAGGACTGACATCAAGCTAATTGTGTGGAGCATTTGTAAGATATCTGATATTGATGAACAAACAACACCTTGTTAGAGAGGATTTCAAAATCTTTCCTGATGCTCTCAAGTGTCACCAGGTGTAGGGGATGCAAGAGAAATCCCATCCCAGATACTGAAACAGTAAAAACTGTGCATCAAACATGGCAATATGAAATTAATGCACAAAAACAATTCCAGAAAATTATCTTCCCCAGTGGTCCTTTAAATAGATGATGGAGCAGCTCCATTTTGTGTTCGTTCTGTGCTTTTCTCTCACAGGAATAGGAAAAGAGAGCCTTCTTCTCAGGACCGAGTATATGTCGGATAAAAAGAAAGAAAAGAAAAGAAACAATCCAGAAACCTGGGTTGGAGATTTAGAAAAAATACAGCCATCTAGGGACCAGTGGAAAGTAGATGCGAAATTAGCATTTTGGCTTTTCAAATGATTTGAATGGTGTTTTTGCTAATCTATTTTACCTTTGATTTTGCTACCCCATGCCCTAGTTGTGGCGGGGGGGGGGGGGGTCGCTGAGAGAAATCACTTTGAATTAGTTCTTCTTTTTGTTTTCTTTCTTCCTTTCTCTTTCACTCCCATTAATCCCCTAAACTTGATATACATAATAAGGAGGCTTGGATGTCTTTATGGAATCAGCATATTCATTCTGGAAGGACTTCAGGGCACTCTCAGCCAGATTAAGCTACTGAGAAAAATCAAAGGACTTTCCTCACTCCCTTTCTTGTAAATTAAACTAGTGCAGAGAGGGACCTCCTCTGGAGTAGAGTGGATAGAAGCGGCATTGATTGATTGATTGTTTATGTGCCACTAATAGCTACTCTTAGTGACTATCTGAATAGATTTCCTCCCTAACTATAAGTTTCTTAACTTGATGGTATCTCCATCATATTGTAACTGAGCCCATCTACTATATTTTAGTTGTCCTCTGTCCTTCCATCTTTCCCAGTATCAGACTTTCTTCCGAGAGCAAGCTCTTTGCATAATGTATCTGAAGTTGGATAATTTGAGCCTGGTTACTTCTGCCTAAAGTGAGAAATGTGGACTGATTTGTTTGACATCCATTGGCTTGAGGTTGTTGATGTTGTTTTTTAGTGCCCACAATATTTTCAAGTGCCTGCAATGTCATACTGAACAGGCTTTGCCCAAGAGGAAGAGAGATTACAGTAATAGGTTTGTGGATGAAAAAGACTAGAGGCTTTTTTTTGTAGGTGCCAAATATTCCAGGCCATCGTATTCCATTGTGCTTGTGTATTTGGGTAAATATCTACCCCATTATACAAGGTATAACCAGTGTTATAGAAAGCAGATACCAATTAGTTCGCTCATTTTTACCTCAGCCAGGGCAGTATTATACACTGGTCCAGTGGTGGGATTCAATTTTTTTACTACCGGTTCTGTGGGCGTGGCTTGGTGGGTGTGGCATGGCTTGGTGGGTGTGCCTTGGTGGGCATGGCAGGGAATGATACTGTAAAATCCCCATTCCCTCCCCATTCCAGGGGAAGGTTACTATTCCCTCTCGATCAGCTGAGACTCGGGAGGCATAGAATAGATGGGGGCGGGGCCAGTCAGAGGTGGTATTTACCGGTTCTCCGAACTACTCATAATTTCCACTACTGGTTCTCCAGAACTGGTCAGAACATGCTGAATACCACCTCTGCACTGGCTCTATGCATAAATTACTTCTACTAGGAGATACCATCCACTGGCAGGTTCTTCCACCTACCCTGCCCAAAGCAACAATTACAAATATTTATCATCCAGAAGACAGTAGAGAGTCAGTGTTCAATTGTGTAATTCTTTGCATGGGCGGAGTGGGGGAGATTTGCAAGGAGTAGCCACCCTCCATTCATAGTTGTGTGACAAAAGTGAATATGTGCTAGTTACAAAAGGAAGAATAACAGAATAACAGAGTTGGAAAGGACCTTGGAGGTCATCTAGTCCAACCGCCTGCTCAGGCAGGAGACCCTACCATTTCTGACAAGTGGCTGTCCATTCTCTTCTTGAAAGTTATGGAGCACCCACAACCTTTGAAGGCAAAGCTGTTCCACCACTTGACTGTTTTCACTGTCAGTCGATTTCTCCTTATTTCTAGGTTGAATCTCTCCTTGATCATTTTCTATCCATTGTTCTTTGTCTGGCCTTCTTTGGAAAATTGGTTGTGTCCCCCCCCCCCCGCCCTTCTCTCTGAGACAGCCCCCAGACTGAAGCAGGATCCCAGTTGAAAGCGTAATGACAATGTAACCAGGGGAGAAGATGCACTCTTCAACATGAGTTTTTCTAGGCCAGTGATGGCTAACTTTTTCGGCACTGAGTGCTGAAACTGAAGCGGGTGCATGCTCACACATGCATGTGTGCACACATCAGAGTGCCAGAACCTGGAAGAGAGCAGCTGGCCGGTGTGCATGTGCGTGGCTGCCATCTGCTCTTCCAAGTTCCTTTGTGCGCATGCCAGCTGCTCTCTTCCATGTTCTTGTGCAAAGGCCAACTGGCCAGCACACATGCGCATGCCATAACCCAGAAGAGCAGCTGACTGCTACGCACATGCGTAATGGACCAGCTGCCAGCCGCACATATGCACAACAGACCAGCTGCCCGCTTCACACATGTATGACAGACCAGCTGCCTGCCGCACAAGCGCGTGATGGAACCCAGAAAAGCAGCTGGCGATGGCATGTGTGCCTACAGAGAGGACTCTGTGTGCCACCTCTGACATGCGTGCCATAGGTTCGCCATCACAGTTCTAGGTCCTTTCCTCACCTTTTCAAGTTTAATTGGCCAGCATTAACCTCTATCTTTGTAGCTGATTAGTGCAGGAAGACCGCCCCTGGTTTTTGTTCTGGCGGTATTGCATTTATCCTTCTCACCTCCATGCAAAACACAGGCCCCCATGCAGTAACATTTTGGGCCCTGGAGGGAAGGATTAAGACAATCACCTCTGCAAGAGAAACCTGTGTCAGACCTTTGACCATTCGCCTCCCAGTTGGCACAAACTGGAACTGGAATGTAGCTTGCTGCAATCTGGGAAGCTCTGTAATAGAGACCCATCATCCTCATGCAGAAATGCTTACTTGTTGTACTTGGAGAGCTACTTCAAGAATTAGAAAGGCAAGTACTGACTTCAAGAGCACTGCCGCTGTCCCTCCCGTTTCCTGGCATGTCAAAGCAGGCGAAGGAGAGATGTGAATCAGGATGAGCCTTTTGTCACCCCTCCTGAGGGAACAAAGCCTGCGTACAATTATTTCCATTTAATTATTTCCTTGTAACAACTTCCCCCTTTGCTACCATGGAATATCTTTATGTAAGTACATGACATACAAGCTCCTTAAAGGGAAAAAAAAGAAAGAAAGAAACAAGCCACTCCTCAGCACAATAGCGCAATATGCCCTCAGGTATAACTTGTACAGAGATATAACAAAGTAAAATACAACCTTTGTTATGAGCCCTTTCGTCGCTTCCTCACATTTGATTGATTATGTGCCATAAAGTCACTGTCAACTCTTAGCAACTCTGTAGATGGACTTTCTCCAGGACAATCTGTCCCTAACTTGGTCTTGTAGCCTCCTTCCTCATATAGTGTGATATTTTAGGATGCTTCACTAAATTTAGGCAGAAACCATTTCCATCTGTAATACTTTATTTTACAACCATCAGATTGGAAAGCAGAGTTAGACTTGCTTGTAGCTCCTGTCACCCCAAAGATTGCATTGTTCAAACGGACTGAATTGCTGTAACTTCGACCTACTCTGTATGCGAAAGTAAGCAGCTAAAGGAGACGTTATTATCCCTTCGTCTTAATGCTCTTGTTTTACTTACAACAGAAAACTCTTAAATGAGCAAAAAGGGGTAGAAAATTCTACCTTCGTCTTCACTGGGAGCACCATTATCATGTGCTCTTTGGTGGTTGAAGATCCCCAAAAGGGGGAGAGAAGAGCAACGCTGTTAAAAAATATTAGCAATGTAACATCATGTACAAGCAACTATGTCAGCAGCCATTGGTCTCCCAATTGACAGGGGTGGGATTCAGCCAGTTTGGACCTGTTTGGGCAAACCAGTAGCTCCGATGATCAGCTGAGAGTGAACCGGTTCGCTCCGACAATCAGGTAGGCTCACTTGCCCGCCCCTGCGCTATACTGATCTATATTTCCTTTGTTTGAAGCCCAGCTGATTGGCGCGGCAGAGCGGATTGCTGCACCTCAGCTGTTTTACTCACTGGGGCTGCAGTAAAAGGTAAGTTTTTGAGCTGTTTTCAAACGCACTGCACGCACAAAGTGCACATTTTGTTACACCGGTTGAATCCCACCACTGACAATTGGCCCTACATGCACAGAGAAAGCCATTCAGACAAACTACTTCATGCATTTGCAAACTTGCTCTGCTTTCTATAATGGCAATCTTGCATTTTCATCTAAAGGACCTCAGCCAAGTTTGCTTTCACAGATGCTGCTTGTATGATTGTTCTGTCCTGCTCAGTTGAATGAAGGTTGCAAATAGAGAGAGAGAGAGAAAGAAAGAAAGAGAGAGAGTGTGTGTGTCTTGCCTCAAAATTATATGCTGAGAAATGATTGCTAGGTGCTAGTGCCAGAAAAGCTGAAAAACAGGAGTATCTGTCCCTCTGGTTTTTTTTATAAATAGGGATAATAAAGATGAATGATAAAAACATGTTCTTTTATGACTGCTGTGTAGTTATGAGTGAGAGGGCAGCTAAAATCATCCCTAATGCTATCTGATTGTTCCCTAAGGGAGTTTCTGTCCTAAAGTGCACTAAACTCTTAGTGATGCTTGAAAGTCTTGTTGGCATTGGTTTATGCGTCACCAGAACTCTTCAATTAGAGAGAAGTGAGGGATGGAGAAGAGAGGAAAGGAAGCATAGGGAGAAAAGGAGACACACGTAGTATCCGCTGCCATGAAAATACAGATAGTCCTCATTTCACGACCCCAATTGGAACCAGCAAGTTGGTCGTTAAGTAAAGCATCACTAAGAGAAACCGCAACTGTGCTTATAATCTTACTTCTGCTTTCCTTTGCTTTACAATCTGCAAAAGTCATAAAGATGAGGATTGGTTGGAAGGCTACTTTTTCATCATGGTCATAACTGCAAACGGTAGTTGTGTGAGGCAATCACTAAAGGAGGAAATTAGAAATTGCAAGTCTTTGGTTTACTCATGTTCATTATGTTGCTGATAGAAAGCAATGGCCAATAGACTTCTATTAGCATCAATTCAATGCGCTGAGGATGTGGAAGAAGATCAATTCCGTGCAAGAATTGTTGAGGAAAGGTTGAAAATAACACAAATGATGTCATACCTTCATGTGGCCAACCCAACTGGAATAGTGCATGACGTTTGGGTTTCCTAGTCTCTAAATCCATCCATCCATCCATCCATACATACATACATACATACATACATACAATAATCTGTAGAAAGGCTCAGGAAAGGACAATCAAAGGACTGAAGAAATTGCCCTATGAAGAAAGATTAATTTGAGGGTTTGTGTTAGGTACAAAAATAAATTGATTGCTATAGTGATACGGAGTATTGTCAAATTATAAAATGAGTGGAGAAAGGAGACAGAGGGGGTTGCTGTGATCTTGGATGGCTTTATAGATAATGAATTGGTAAATGGACCCCCCAAATTCAGAAGTATGATATGAAAATAATTTCAGACTGAATACTGAAAACCCGACTCCATTTCTCTGTCTTCCTTTTGTAAGTTCTCACTCATGTTTAACTCCAGAAATCATTTTTAAAATGCTTTGGGATTTAGCAGACTCTTCGGAAAGACAAAAGAACTCCTAGGAAAGAATTACAGAATTGAGAGGACCTGTGAAAGTGTGCTTAATTGAGGAAGGGAGAAGGGAAGGGAGATTCATGAAAGGGAAAGGAAGACAATGGCAGTTAGAACATGAAGATGGGAGAGAAAAGGATTGGGCAAAGTGTAGATAGCAAAACAAAGAAATTTCTTAATTATCTCCACTGTGTCTGATCACAACTGGCACTGTGATTATTATCTGGAGATAATAATTATTTTCTGCACATGCAATGGCTCTTCTACTGCAGAGCTGGGGCAGTTGTAGGGTTGCAAGACTTGCTATGCCTCCCTTATTTATCTACTGACCTCAACTTTGCCATTGTCCTATTCCAGGCCAAACTAGTGAGCCACTAACTTGATCTTGATCTCACACACACACATAGATACACACAGAGAGGGAAGGGGAGAGGGAGAGAGGGGGGAGAGAATGGGAACACACTGACAAGGAGAATTCAAGAAATTCTAGATCAGGAGTATGAAAACTGAATGGAATTTGTAGTCCTCTCAAAAAACTCCTGGTTACTCCAGTCTTCCTTTATTTCAAAATGACAATTTGGAAAAACAAGACAATTTTATTGCTATGATAGTTTAAAAAAAAGATATCTATTAACAGAAATCTATTTGTGATCTATCTAAGCCAACCTTCTGCTCACTCTTGCACTAAGAAAACCATCCTCAGTCCCAGTGTGAACCATGGCAATTCTGATCTATTCTCCCAACTACATCAAAAGCTCTCCAGCTGCAGTGCTGGGTGTCTGTTCCCTGCCTCCATGAATATTTAAATATATTTTTTTGCCAGCAGGAGAGTCAAGATGTATCATCAGTTAGGAGGGATTCTTTTGTATCTTATGACAAGATTTGGATATTGGAAGGAATGCTAAGCATGGGAGTTTAAAAGGGAGAGAGCGAGCCCAAAGTTCAGTGATGCCTTAAGACAGGAATGTCCTGTATTTTCTTCCCTTTCAGAGAGAAAGGAGCAAAGAGCAGAGCATCTGGCCATGACAGGATTTGACAGTGCTTTGACAGGCATAAGTTTGACTTAGGATAATGTTAAGTGGAAGCAGGTGGAGTGAAGGTTCTTTCCCACAGAAAAGAAAACACCAGGAGCCACAAAGGTCCTAACCGGAAGCTCCCTGTTCAATTCTGGAGCTGACTGGAAGTTCAGTTCCCCCACCATAAAGTCTCCTCCTAGTGCGGCATACTTTATCCTCTACCTGTCATACCCAGAAGTCCTATCAATTGTGGAGACAACTGGAAAACCCTCCCCTTGCCATAGAGTCTTCTCCTGGCACACTATGCTTCTCTCCCTGGGCCCCCCGAAGCTCCTTTCAAAATTGTGGCGCCGACCGGTGACAGAGCTGCAGCAGAGGGAGGAAAGAGCCACAAGCGGCTCCAGAGTCGCAGATTGCTGACCCCTGGTCTAGGCATATATTGCCTATTTCTCCTGTTCTGGTGAATTGGGGAGGGGGTGTGCCTGCATAGACTACTAGTATTTAGTCATTGGGTTGACTAAGGGATGTGGATGCTCACTGGACCTGCAGGACCTGGTGCAAGTTCTAAGCTGATCATCCTCCCAGCATAACCTGCTGCCTCAAACCACCCTATTTCAGGAAACTACCCTAGCCAGGTGTCTATGAAAATTCTCAGTCATCCAGATCATAGTTGTCACAAAGATGCTTTTTCAAGAGGCAACTGGATAAAGAAGCTTCTTGGATGAGAAGTGAAACGTCTTCAAAGAAAAACTAGAAAGTCCAGTTGCCTCTTGAAAAAGCTTTGGGATACCCTAGCCAGGCTTAGCCTATCCTACTCTCATGGCATGTGTGAAAGACCTTGGAAGACTGGGCCAAGAGAAGCTGTCAAAGGAACATTCAGATACGAGATAGCCTAGTTTGCAACTGGCTAGTGAGTGGAGCAAGAAGCTAAGAAAACACTCTCTCCAGTTTCTTGTTGTGCATAACAGATGGTGGGGGTGTGGGGGAGAGAAAGAAATGTACTTTTAAACTTAACACAGATTCTATCAATATAACTTTACAATTAGCTCAACTGGTTGTGGTTCCTATCTGGCTTAACTGGGAAGGCTGACACTAGTGTTGGTAGCCGTCCTCTGCCAGTAGACCTGTTCAATGGATGGGTCGCTAAGTTTGTCGTTTCTTCAGTAGCTTTGATCCATGGGGGTTGATTGATAGGTCAGACAACCCTCACCAATCTGTCAATGGCTTTGTTTTGGAGACATTAGCCACCTGTATCCACCTACCAGCACAAACCCTCTGGGAGTCTGTTTGGACAAATCTAACAAATGGGGGTCATTCCAGGTCTATCTGCAAATAAACCCAAACATGCCCCCTCTTCTTCCCCATATGGAATAGTAATACCTCTTCTAATCTTTTTAGAAGCCTGGAGGTACTTTGGCATCAAAATAAGGAAGTGGAGAAGGAGGAATGGCAAAGTGGACAAACTTTACACACTTCGGCGGTGTCATAAAAAGGGTGAAAACTAGTACTAGTATGATGTATAAAGTTCTCTCATTCTCTGGGGATGAAATAGGGCAATATTATGGGAAGGGAAATTCAGAGGCATTATTGTGCTGGGTATAATAAAAATAAAGGAAGGCTGACAATGGTTGAATTCACATAATAGTCTAAATCTAAACCAAGAAGACCACTTTATAGCTTCAGTTATGTGTGAATCCAGGAGATACCATAATTTATCCTGAGAAACAAGGTCAGTTGTTTTAGTTTCCAAATGTGGAACAGGCAAACTGGGTATTTTATTTTTTTATACTCTGTATAAGACTCATTTTTCTGAACTATATATATGACTGTGTGTGATTGTGTTTGTGTGTGTGTGTGTTCCAGCATAACTCTGGAATGCTTTGAGCAATTTCAACCAAACTTGGTACGCAGGTGACTTACTCTCTGGAAACAAACACTGTGGGGGTAAGACACCCCTAACACCCCTCGGGGTGTGTGTTCTGTTAAGAAACAGCCTGTTGTGCCTTAAAATGGCTTCTACTGTACAGCGCAGTGGAGTTGCCATGGTAACGGCTTCACAGCACTCCACAAGGGGGCTCCCTCTGGTAAGGGGGAAAATCCAACATTATAAATTACATTTGGTCCAGACATTTCCCCCCTATAAATAAATACCCAGACAATGCCAGGTTATCAGCTAGTATATAATAAATGTCACCACCATAGACAGGGCAGAAAAGTAGAATAGTCAGATGGAAAAAAAGAACAGGAAATTTCTGGTTCTTTTTGGAATTAGCAGATCAGAACAATTCAGATCTGTGGCAAACTAGCAATATTAGCACACTAATGTTTATACTGAATATCCTAACGTGATATTCAGGAAACACCTCTTTCATTTTTGATCACTGTAAATGATTAATTTGTCCCGTCGGCGATTAAACTTACACACAGGCACCTTTTGCATATTACTAAATTTGATATACAATGGAATGTGAATATTTTTTTCAGGAACAAGTGTGGTGTGCAACTTTTCATCTGTGTTCTTTATTTTCCCCAAATGTAAATGTTATAATACTGCAAAAATTGTTTTACTCTCCAAGCCTTAGGATAGCATCTTGTCCTGTAGCAGCCAAATCCTGGAATGAAATTGCTCTATACAGGTAGCCCTTGACGTTTGACCACAACTAATCCCAAAATTTATGTTGCTAAGTGAGAAATTTGTTAAGTGAGCTTTGCTCCATTTTACGACTTTTTACGGCATTTGTTAACTGAATCACTGGAGTTGTTAAATTCGTAACGCCGTTGTTAAGTGAATCCAGCTTCCCCATTGACTTTCCTTGTCAGAGGGTTGCAAAAGGTGGACTCATGACCCTGGACCCTGCAACAGTTGTCAAGTGGGGATTCTGTAATGGTCACAAGTGTGGAAAATGGTCATAAGTCACTTTTTTCAATGCCATTATAACTTGGAACGATCACAAAATGAACCGTTGTAAGTCAAGAACTACCTGTATTCCAATCTCAGTCTAAAGACAGACTTTGTGAACTGAAGAAGAACTCAGTGTTGAACTTCCTGCAGAAGAGACTATTTGTAGCTCAGAACTGAACTGGGAAGTTCTCGGTACTCTTTGACCTTGGTGTCTTGCTTGCATACATTTCATTATCCAACTCAACAAGACCAACAGTGTTTGCAAACAAACAAAAACCAAGCTAATAGAGGACCAAGAACTCTACAGTGCATTGTCTATGGAGATTCTCAGTCATCCAGATCAGTGGTGGGATTAACAAATTTTTACTACCGGTTCTGTGGGTGTGGCTTTGTGGGCGTGGCAGGGGAAGGTTACTGCAAAATCCCCATTCTCTCCCCACCCCACTAACCTGCTTTCCAGCTCTGTTCTCCTGTTCAGGGCAACAAGAGAAGATCAGCTGGGAGGCAGTAGGGGCAGGGGCAGCCTATTTGCCGGTTCTCTGAACTACTCAAAATTTCTGCTACCGGTTCTCCAGAACCTGACAGAATTGGCTGAAGACCACCTCTGATCAGTGGTGGGTTTCTATTTTTTTACTGCCAGTTTGCCTGATCCGGGCCGAACCGGGAGCAACCCACCTCTGCCTCTGATTCAGATTATGGTTGTCCCCCCAAAAATGCTTTTTTCATAAGGCAGATGGACTTGATTTTTTCCCCTTGAAGACGTTTCGCTTCTCATCCAAGAAGCTTCTTCAGTTCTTACTAAGTGAATTCAGATATAAAATGGTAACAAACCATGGTTGGTGGAAGCTAAATCTATCTTTCCCCATCCCATTTTTTATGTTAAAAAAGGCTCAGACTCTGTTTTGATCGTTGGATTTCTTGGTATTGACAAAAGAAAATGAGAAAGCTGTCAAGTTCATTTTCAGAATCACCTCAGTCAGCCTTGTTTTAAATAATAGAAAGAGATTTCTTTCTCTACTTTGATCATGGCCAGAAAGATACCTTGGGTTTGGTATTCGTTCTGTAAGGGAGGTTTCAGGTGAATAAATGAATAAACAATAAATGAGATCTTTTATTGTTCCATTGGGTTGGCCACAAGATCAGAGAGATTAAAAG
Organism: Natrix helvetica; assembly: GCF_964273705.1. Classification (NCBI taxonomy): domain Eukaryota; kingdom Metazoa; phylum Chordata; class Lepidosauria; order Squamata; family Natricidae; genus Natrix; species Natrix helvetica. The sequence continues at coordinate 211,089,682 of NC_138548.1, read as the reverse complement.
ATTTTAATGAAAAAGATCAGAGAGACTTTGCAAACCATGGTTTGTCAGGGTATCCGAAAGCTGAAATGTGATTCTCACTGACCAGGGTGGAGCTGCTGGATTGTGGTATAGAAGCTTATTCTACTTGGCCATCTGGTCTCACTTCAATAAAAGCACTTGCTTGAAAGAGAATTTCCTGCATCCTCCCTTTGGGTGTTTCAATGTACTGCAAAGTTCCCATCTGGGGATGTTGGGCAGGGGGGAAACCAATTGTGATGTAGCCTCAGGAGAGATTTCTGGCAAGCCCTTCAGCTTTACATGCCGAGGAGCTATTGTTATGAACGATAACATCAGCCTGGGTCTGGATGGCAAAGGTACAAATTAGCTTGCTTAAAATAAAACAGAATGAAAGAGGGAGAGGGAGAGAGGTGGGGGTAGGTTTGCCCTGCATCAGGATATAATGCTATAAGAATATATATTCTAAAAACATTCAGCACGAACGCTCCAAATGCATGGCAGTGGAATCTTTATTGTATCCAAAGCAGACTTTGAAGCCCTCTTCCCTTCACACAGACACACTGTCTCTCTCATGTACATATACGTGTGGGTATGTGTGGCACAATAACATTTTACAGTGCTTTACAGCTCTTTCTAGGCGGTTTACAGAGTCAGCCTATTGCCCCCAACAGTCTGGGTCTTCCTTTTACCCACCTCGGAAGGATGGAAGGCTGAGTCAACCTGGAGCTTGGTGAGATTTGAACTGCTGAACTGCAGGCAGCAGAATTAGCCTGCAGTACAGCACTCTAACCACTGTGCCACCACAGTTCTCTTATGTATATGTATGTGTTGATATATCATCCTCCTCCTCCTCATCATCATCATCATTTTAACCATTGTCTATCTACTGCAGGATGAAAGCCTCTTCTGCATGTTTCCAACCCATACAGTCCTGAGCTTTCTTTTGCCAACTGAGTCCACAATACTTACTGATGTTGTTGACCCATCTTGTTTTAGGTCCCTTTCATGGACAGTTTTTATGAAGTGGGATCAGTGGTGGGTTCCTGCCAGTTTGGACTGGTTCGGCCGAACCGGTGGCGGTCTGGGTCGCTGGTATCTTGTCTTGTAATGCTGAGCATGTATCTTTGAGCCACGCATAGCTTGTGTGTGTGTGTGTGTGTGTGTATTTATTTATTTATTTGTTTGTTTGTTTGTTTGTTTGTTTATTTGTTTGTTTGTTCGGCTTCTAGGCTGCTGCCGTCTGCTGATTCTGGGGATTATGTATATAATTGGGAGTAAAAACCAATTTGTTAGATACTTGTTCTAACTACAGTGGTTTCTACCAAGGTCCTCTGTTCCAGCGGGAACTGAGGTTTAATCCTATTGGTCGAAGGGTCTGACAGCTCCCTATAAAAGGGCTGCTGTCAGACTCAAACTTCGCTGGATTGTTCTCACTTGTTGTACTTAATAAAGAGCTGTTGTTACCGTTAAGCCTATATGTGCCTATCCATTACCCAATCTAACACTGGCGATGAGGATGGGATTGAAAGGCAACTAGGCGAACCGAAAGAACTGGTTCCAAGCCCTGGGCCTAGAGGTGACCGGTATCAAAGCCTTGAAAGATGACGGCACTGAAGCCATCTTTAAGGAGGTCGAGGACGTCTTTGGCACCGGTCTGGGTAAGTATGTGGGGACTCCAATTTCCTTTAGTTTAGACCCCAACATAGCCAATAAGGCTAAAGCCCAGGAGAGTACCTTTTGCTCTCTGCCCCAAAATTGACAGGGAAATTGACAAGCTCATAGGCCAGGGAATCCTAGAGCCAGTCGATCATGCACGCTGGGAGACCCCTATAGTGATACCTGTCAAAACTGACAGGTCTGTCCGCATATGTGTGGACTACAAGTGCACAATAAATAAAGCGCTACTACAAAGCGCCAACCCTGTACCCATTGTACAGCACCTCCTCCATTCGTTAGGCCCTGGAAACATTTTCGCTAAATTGGACATGGCTCAGGCATACCAACAATTGCCTGTAGATGGCGCTATGGCGGAGGCCCAAACCATTGTGATGCACAGGGATGCATTCAAATGTCATTGCCTGCAATTCGGCGTTAGTATCGCCCCTGGACTGTTCCAAGGCATCATGGAACGGCTTTTGCAGGGGATTCCAGGAGTTGTCCCCTATTTCGACGATATCTTGATATTGGCTGCAAACGAGGTGCAACTTTTAAAATGTGTACAAATGGTTTTGGCTTGAATTAGAGACAAACGTCTCCGACTCAAAAAAGAGAAATGCCAAATTAATGTGCCAAGGGTTGAATTCTTAGGGTACCTAATCAACGGCTCTGGGATTCACCCGACCACACAAAAAGTCAAAGCAATTCAGGACGCCCCCCCCCCACCTCGCAATCAAACCAAGCGGCAGGTGTTCCTTGGGTTCCTTAATTTCTACAGCGTCTTTCTTAAACAGAAAGCCATCATTGCTGACTCCTTACACCGTCTCCTGGCTATGAACATGAAGTGGTCCTGGGGCAAAGCCGAGGCTGCCACATTTGCTGCGCTAAAACGACTCCTGTTGGCAGATTCCTTCCTGGTACAGTACAGCCGGACCCTGCCATTGGTGCTGGCCTGCGATGCTTCCCTGTTCGGCATCGGCGCCATCCTCAGCCACTGCATGCCCAATGGAACCGAAGCCCCTAATGCATTTTACTCCAGGACCTTGTCTGCCGCAGAGTGGAACTACAGCCAGCTGGACTGTGAGGCTTTGGCTGCAGTGGCCGGAGTAAAGAGGTTCCATGAGTATCTATATGGCCGAACTAGTTACGGACCACAAGCCGTTGTTGGGCTTACTGGCTGGGGACCGACCTACCCCAGTGTCATTATCACCCTGCATGACCAGATGGACCATCTTCCTAGCTGCCTACTCCTATTGCCTCATCCACCGACCAGGCTCCACTTTGGGGCAGGCTGACGCTCTCAGCCGCTGCCCACTGCATGAACTTCTCACTGACCCTAACCCTGAGACACCAGTCCTCCTCATTGACTGCCTTGAGCCTGGGCCTGCCTCGTCCAGTCATGTTGCCCTTCACTCTGCAAAGGACTCCACCATCAAGCAAATTTTGAACTGGGTGTGGAGTGGGTGGCCCAAAGGGCCTGTTGGGGCTTAATTTCAAAATGTATTTTGTCAAACACAATGAGTTATCTGTTATAAATGGCTGTTTACGATGTGGGACCAGGTTGTTGTTCCACCCAAACTGCGCATTACAGTATTAGAGGCTTTACACGTAGGGCATCCTGGAATTGTCAGGATGAAGTCTTTGGCTAGGAGTTACGTGTGGTGGCCTAACATGGACAGGGAGATCGAAGAATGAGTGGCTACCTGCACACCGTGCCAGGAGTCCAGACCAGCTCCCACAGAGGCGCCCGCTAAGGAGTGGGAGCGACCTCAAGCACCATGGTCTAGGGTGCACATTGACTTTGCTGGCCCAGTTCACAGCCAGACATTTCTCGTAGTTGTGGACGCCTATTTGAAATGGTTAGAGGTAGTTCTGATGACCTCCACTACAGCAGAAGCGGTCATCAAGGTGCTACAGAGACTTTTCTCCACGCACAGCCTGCCCAACGTCTTGGTGTCTGACAACGGGCCCCAATTCACAGCCATGCAATCTGAGACCTTCCTAGCAGCTCAGGGAATCAGGCATGCCCTGGTCGCGCCTTTCCATCCAGCCTCCAATAGTCAGGCGGAGAGAATGGTGAGATCTGCAAAAGAGACCCTCTCTAGGATGGGCCCGGGTGATTGGCAAACACGAGTTGACCACTATTTGCTAATCACACCCAGTGCCACTACTCCGAGCTTCTCATGGGTCGCCAGCTAAGGTCCCACTTAGACCAGCTACACCCCAATTATTCTGCCTCATTGCCCCCAGACTCCACAAGCAAGATTTGGACATTTAGCGTAGGGGATTCGGTATACGCCCACAACTACGCCGGGGGAACTCTGTGGATTCCTGCCACAGTGATAGGCATCACCAGCCCTCTCTCTTCCCCCCTAGAACTCGAGGACGCTAGGAATTGGAGAAGACACATTGACCAACTCCCTGGCCACCTCTCCAACTCCACTCTTAGACAACCAGAGCCCTACCCAAATGGAACAAACACTCACTCCTTCCACGGCCAGCTCAAGCCCGAGAAGCTCCAGCCACAGCCTGTGAAAGGTTCCAGGAGCTTCCACCAAGCGGACCTGTGGAGCAAACAGTCCGTCCAACCTGTCCAAGGAAACCCTTCCTACTGAACTGCACAGGTCAGGCTGAGCTACCCCAAACCCTGCCTACCTGTGTGACTACATAACACGTAGGATTGATCCAACCAAGAGGGGAGGGGTGTTAGATACTTGTTCTAACTACAGTGGTTCCCCCCCCACTTTTAAAAGATTTTTTTTACTGCCTATTTGAACCAGCCGTAAAAAAAAAATTGCTTTAAAAAGTGAAGAAAAAGTTTCCCACGATTGCATGGCAGAGCTGAACCTTTTTTTCCCCACTTCTTAAAGCATTTTTTAGTACTGGTTCGGGCAAATAAGTAGTAAAAAATGCTTTAAAAATTTAAAAAAAAGTTGACCATGCCCACCCAGTCACATGAACCCCCTCACGAAGCCACGGCCAGAAAACCGGTGGCAATTTTTTTTACATTTCACCACTGGGGTGGCCCATACTGGCAATGCGGCAAACAAAATGTATAGATCTGGTCTGACCTGAAAAACCAATCCTGAAATGGCAAAATTGGTTCAAAGTTGAAGCTTTGTGTTAATGTATAAGATGCACATCTGGAGAACTGCAATGTTGGCTGTCCCCTTACAGAATAGTTCAGGAGTGAGCAACGTTCTTATGGCCAGGAAATGTACTGTTCTACAAATGCAAATATTTCTTTTCAGCCTTTGAAGCATGACGGTCATGTGGTGACATCATCAAGGAAGGCTGAAGGCTTGGTTTGGGGTTTTTTTTTTTTTTTTTGCTTTTCTTCATGAAAGCAAATGAGATTTGTGAAAGTTGGATGGCATAACGTTCCTATTTCAATGTATTTAAAAAAAACAAAGGAAAAAAGTTATAAGGCTAGCTGTTTGCCATCAAATTTGGGCAATACGATATTGGGAAACTGTGCTCCCACAGTAAGTATATCAGTACAGGGGTGGGTTGCTGCCGGCATTACTGACGATTCGGTGTGCAAAAACTTTTGCATGCACGCACCAAACACACACTTCGCTGTGTGTGTGTTTGCACCTAAAAAGGTCTGCGCATGCGCATATTAGAAAAGAAAAAAAAAGTACATTTTTGCAATGAAGATTGTTCTGCGAATGCGCAGAACCGAAAATCAAGATGGCCCGTCACTGATAGAACCAGTTCAGGGGCGTGGGCCGACTTACTATCTACTTGGCCCAACCGGCAGGAACCCACTTCTGCTTCAGTATAAGAAAAGCATTCAAGAGCAGCAGCACATCTACAGTATGTTTGAAAATCTTGCTCAATGGGCTCTGGCACTTCTATTTCTCAATTAGCAGCGCCATCGCCATTAAAGTGGGGCTGTGATGCCAACCTGCATTCACAAGAATGACAGCTTGTTTCCCTGATTGGGAATACCCCTTCCTTCATCTTGAGCAGAATCAACATTGGGGGAGGCATGAGGTAAAACAAAAGCAGGTGCTCTAGCCCCTTCCTCTGCTGGATAGGAAAAAAGCTTCTAAACTCAGGGCAGACGTTCGGGGAAATAGAGGGAGAAATGTGCTTACACTTGAGCATGGGTGGTGTGTGTGTGTGTGTGTGTGTGTGTGCGTGTGTGTGTGTGTGTGTACCATCTCCTCAATAGCTCTAATAAACTGCTGGAATTACCCCCAAGGGGTGAGGGAGGTCTGGGGCAGAGGACGCTTTGCAAATATTCAGCTCTTTCCTAGCTATAACCTGAATCCCAAAGCAAATTTGGGATTCAGGTTATAGCTAGGAAAGAGATAAACATTTGAGGCAGAAGCTGCATTAAATTTTAATTTATTTTGCCTGTGTGTGCTTATGGTCCGGTATTTTTAATATCTCAGCGTAAGCTTAGCAACTATATATAGTTCAGTCTTCTAGGCGTATCTCAGGTTACATGGGGATGCCTGCTTCCGTTCGTTCAACTCCCTTGAGGTCATAATTCTTCCCTATGAGAGTTTGGGTAATATGAGGCCTTTTCGTTTCACAGGTCAGATATCAGATTCTACAAGAATGACTAAAACTGTACTTTATTTGTATAGGCTAGAGCCTAACAGCATTGTCCCTCCCTTCCTCCGTCTTATAGTCAAGAGAGTTAAGGCAGAGCTAGTTAGAATTTTGTCCTAATGTTTTCTCCCTGTCCTAGAGTTAAAACGTGCTTTTCTAAAGGCTATTGCACAGTTTCTCTAAGGTCAACTGTGTAGTTCTCTACAGGTGAATAGTAACAGGTCAGTGCCACTGTGTGGACCTTTGGATGAATGAATTTACCACTTGCTGTCTGTTGTAAATTGGGCAGCTCTGTGCCACATTGTACAACACAGCAGATCAACAAGTACAAGATTTTAAAGTTTAAAAGTTATCTTTTATTTTCAAATAAAGTTGATTTTTTTTCTTTATCTCTTATAAGATCATGCTATTTCCCATGTAGGAGGATCATGCATTACAACTGCATGTGTTGGAAGTAGCGGTATAAAAATTATTTCATTACCTTTTTTTTAAAACCAGAAAAGGATACAGTAGTTCTAGTTTTGGTTAGGAGAAAGATATCTGATGAGGCACCTCCTTGGAAGGTAAGTAGTGGCTGTGGGAGCTATCAAGCCTCTATCCCAGGGCAAGAGGTGAGATTGAATTACACAGACACAGACGACTTTTGGGAGGAGAAAAAATTGAAACTTCCAACTGAGGGGCTCAGCTTTACTTGCTATCTGATGGTAGCAATGGGATAGGAGCAACCCAAGTATCTCATTAAAAGTTCCCCTTTCTTCCAAAAATATATTACTGTTTGTGCCAGAAACATAAAGAGACTGTCTCAAAGTGAAGGTCCCAGGGGTGGGCTTCAAAAATTTCAGCAACGGGTTCTCTGTTCAGTTGATGGCTGGGCATGGCCATGGAGGGCATGGCCAGGAGGCCCTAATCGATCTCCTGCATCACTGGGGGAGGTTTTTCGCCTTCCCCATGCTTCGGAGGCTTTCCTTGAGCCTCTGGGAGGGTGAAAGCTTCCTACCCTGGGCTCCGGAGGCCTTCCAGGAGGCCCTCCTTTTCCCTTCCCCGAGCCTCCGCACGGACCCTACACTTACCTCGCATCCAAAATGGGCCGCATGGAGACTCCTGGGAGAGGTATGGTGGAGTGGCAGTGGCGGGGCATGGTGGGCGAGGCCAGCCACGGATGGGATTTGGAGGTTCTCCGAACTGGCCATAACATTAGCTACAGGTTCTCCCGAAACGGAGCACACCCGTAGCAGCCCACCCCTGTATCTGCCCCTGAGGATGTTATTTCACCCATGATATGAGGGGATGCAACATTGGAAGGGCATCTAGTAGTGGCTTAAAGAGATAATAGAGGCACAACTGCCCTTGTGTGTGTCTTATTCATAAAACCAACACCTCATCACCAAACAACCCTTATTTTTTAAAAAAACCTTTTCAGTAGAGAGCCAGAAATGGAGGTGGGAGCATTTAAAGGGAAGGCTTATGTAAATAGCAATAAACATTGGAATGTTTGTGTATTTTTGTGCATTTTATTCCCAGTTTTGTGCATGTCTCAGTCAGGAGCTATCTGGACAACTTTAGTCATGGGCATTCTCGGGATTCAACACTTCCATTATTTTGCAAGTAGCATTACACCCCATGCACCCTATATTCCTTTTATAGCCACCTGGGACATCATGACTGATACACAAAAGAGGCAGCTAATCCAGACAAGAAGCTCTCTCACAAGTGGTAGCTGTAATTTTATTGAAGGCTATATTAACAAAACTTTGAAAATCTGAAAGTGCATTTCTCCTGCCCCCCCCCCCCTTATAGTTGAAGAAACCTGGGAGGATTCCTTCTGTGATGTTTGCAATATCCCCTTCCTTCGATGGACTCAGCTGGCTCTTACCTAACCATTGCCTAGTCTGCAGCTCTTCCACCTGTTTCCCAAGGTCATTCTCACATACCATTACAGAGTCAATGGGTTGCAAATATTTTTACTACTGGTTTGGACGCATGCGCCAGACGCATCAGAATGGGTGGGCGGGGCCTACTGCCACCACTACTACCCGTTCAGCTGAACCGGGCCGAATTGGGAGCAACCCACCACTGGTCGGGGCTATATGATGTTCCTTTCATCATTTCTTCCCTTTAGATTGCCGCCAGGTATCTCTAATTTCAGCCATTCTTTCAACAGTTTATCCAGGGTAGCATTCCTTTTCCTCAGAAATCCAATAGCAACATTTTCCAGTGTGAGAGGCAGTAAAGAGGCAATCGGTGAAAATAACTCTCAGCTAAGAACTATTCATTCATTCAATTTCTATAGCCATCCCACAGTGACTGTGGGCAACTTACAATTCTAAAATTATAAACGCAATAGCAATAGTACTTAGACTTATATACTGCTTTGCAGTGCTTTAAAGGCCTCTCCAAGAGTCACCCTGTTGCCCCCAACAATCTGGATCCTCATTTTACCTCAGAAGAACAGAAGGCTGAGTCAACCTTGAGCCAGTCAGGGTCGAACCCTGCTGGCAGTTGGCAAGGTTAGCCTGCAATACTACATTTTGACCACTGCGCCACCACAGCTCTTATAAAACAATAAAAAACAATTGAAAAACCATGCCATTTGATTTTAGCAACTTTGGTCATGAATATCATCTCGATGATTCACCTTAGCTCCACCCCATTTTTGTGTTCATTGACATGATCAAATGTCGAAAGCTGTATACTGTCCCTCTTTAGTAATATGTGGCATTATGTCACATAATCTGATTAATTTGACTCAGCTAAAATGTGTTAGAATAAGAAGCCTCATTTTATACCCTTTTAGAATCCAGATCATACTTTGAAATCTAAAGGTATGAAGTAAGAGCAAAGAACCAGGACTCATTTTTGTTTAACTTGTTTGATTCACATCCTGCCTTTTGTCCAGGAGCTCAAGTCAACACACACAGTGCTCCCTCCTCCCCTTTTGCTCACTGCAATAACCCTGTCAGACATGATGGTTGAGACAGAATTCCAGCCAATATTTCAGATTCTTCCTTCAGCATTATGAAAGAACAAAGACCAAAAACGTAGTTAACTTCCCTCTGCAATAGCCCTAGTCCCTTAGAGATAATTTATTGCAGGACTCATGTTGATTAGATGCAACCAATCTTAACCAGGAGTGAAATCCACTTGCCTTTGCTATTGGCTTGCAAATGTGAGTGCATGCCACCCCTGCCCATGTGCAGGACATTTGGCGCATGCGCAGAGCATCAAAAAAGGGACATGATGATGTCCAGCTGGGTGGGAGGAGCCTGCTACCAAGTGCACCTGCAAAGGTAAGTAGAAAAGCGGAGGGGGGGATCCACTGTGCCAAGTGATTTAGATTAGCTAGACAGCAGGAAGTCCGACGATTCTAGCTAATATAAATTGCGCGTCACAGTTGATTGTTGGAAATACCAGTTCGCCTGAACTGGTAGCATTTTTTTTACTACCAGTTAATTTAATTAATTTTATTTTATTTGATTTCTAGACCGCCCCCTCTCCCCGAAGGGACTCGGGGTGGTGTACAGGTACCAAATTAAAAACCATACAAATAATAATAAAGATAATTAAAATCGGACTAAACTTTAAACCCCTGTACAAGTTTATAAAAATTAAAACTTAGCCTAAGACCAACCCGTGAAATTTAAAAATACAGACTGAAGTGGGAGAGCTGGAATTAGGCCAGGCCGGCTAGATTAAACAGGTAGGTTCAAAAAAATGTTACTACCGGCTCTGTGGGCATGGCTTTGTGGGCGTGGCTTTGTGGGCTTGGCAGGGGAAGGATACTGCAAAATCCCCATTTCCTTCCCACCCCACTAACCTGCTTTCCAGCTCCGTTCTCCTGTTCAAGGCAACAGAATAAGATCAGCTGGGAGACTGGGAGGCGGCAGGAGCAGGGCCAGCCTATTTGCCGGTTCTCCGAACTACTCAAAATTTCCGCTACTGGTTCTCCAGAACCTGTGAGAACTGGTTTAGCACCACCTCTGTCGGGAGGCCGCCCATGGCCATTTTTGGCTGGGACAGCCTCCTACAACCCTCTGCCAGGTCCGTTTTTGCTGGCAGAAGCCCTGCAGGCCGATCCTTTGCTATTTCCAGAGCGGCCCTGCAGGCCAGATCTAAGCACCCCGTAGGCCAGATCCCGCCCACGAGCCTTGAGTTTGAAACCCCTGCTATAGAAGCTGAATAGTTTTAAAATTATTTCAATCCTGAAAAAAAGAATCAAAAGGCTAAAAAAAACCCGCCTTTTTAAAAAAGTATTTTTGTGTAAGTTACTATCTCAATTGAAAAACCACATAAATTGTTATAAATGAGTGCTGATGACGATAAACAACCATTGTTCATATTTTTAGGCTAACTACAGTATAACCTATCACTCAAGACTCTTGTGGAAGTATAAGGTCTTTATGAGCGTCTCCAAAGAAAGGAAAGCAGCTAGTATTGTATCATAGTATCTTTCCCTGATGTTAAGTCAAGGCACATTCACCCCTCCTTTAATTGTCACAAAAATCTGATGGCACAAAACATGTTGTCCTCATTGCCAAACCCTTTCCTGCCTCTGTTGCAGTTTTTCCAAGTCCTGGTTTCTGAATATTCCATTTGTTACAGGCAAGGTGTTCGGTTTCCCCCTCTGGCTTTTGTTATTGCTCCCATTCACCAGCCAGCAGGAAAAACATCTTCAGTTGAGCACAAATACCCATTTCCCAAAGTAAAATAATGTGAAAGAAAAAAATTTTTTAAAGACACTAAAGCAGAAACAGCTCCAAAGAGGGGAGAAAAGAAGGCTCTTTTGTGAGCTGTGCAATTAGATTTGTCCTATAAAGCAGAACTGAACAGCTGACTGGGTGTTGAGAAACTGGATGGAGGGAAACAGTGATGGAAACCAACCAATGAAGAGACACTGGCAAATAAGCAGCTCTATTTTCAAGTCATTGCAGTGAAAAACAGCTGGGCAGATACAGGGGTGGACTGCTACAGGTGTGCCCGGTTTCAGGAGAACCTGTAGCTAATGTTAAGGCTGGTTCAGAGAACCTCCAAATCCCACCCCTGGCTGGTCCCGCCCACCCCTCCCCTCCCAGGAGTCTCCACGTGGCCCATTTTGGGTGCGAGGTAAGTGCAGGGCCCGCACGGAGGCTCAGGGAGGGGGAAAAACTGGAAGTTCCGGAAGGCCGGAAATGAGCCCATTTCCAGCCTCCAGAGGGCCTGGGGAGCACGAGAGAGGCAGTTTTCACCCTCCCCAGCGGCTTGAGGAAAGCCTCCAGAGCCTGGGGAAGGCTGTAAATGTGAAGATCCCCACTTACAGCTCAGTCATGTAAATCTGCTGACTCCATTCCCTGAATAAAAAAGGAGACGTGATCATTTCATCAAGCGAATTCCCTTGTTTCTCTTCAGATTGTATGAACATTCCAATGTTCTAGAGCAGTGATGGCGAACCTATGGCACACGTGCCACAGGTGGCACACGGAGCCATTTGTCAGGGCACGTGAGGCGTTGCCCTGTCAGCTGGCCAGCGCGCATGCACGCACTGGCCAGCTGAGTTCACCATTTTTAAAAGCCATTTTTCGCCCTCCCCAGGCTCCAGAGGCTTTATAGGAGCCTGGGGAAGGCGAAAAGAGCCTCCCCCGCCCCCCCCCGGAGGTCCTCCGGAGACTTCAGGGACCATTCGGAGCGCTTAAAACGACCCTCCGAGCAAACCGGAAATGACTTCCGGTTTGCTCGGAGCGTCGTTTTAAGCGTTCCGAAGGCTTCAGGGACCATCCAGAGGCTTCCCTGACGGCTTCGGAGCGCTCAAAATGACCCTCCGAGAAAACCGGAAGTGACTTGGAATGGGTACAATATAAGGAAATGGGATGTAAATTGTAAACAGTGATTTGGAAAGAAGGATTAGAAAACTTTGTTATTAAATATTATGGATGTTTAGCTAGAATAGGACATATTCATGTTATTGGAGGATTTTAGAAATATAAATGTAATGCCAGTATGTGGTTATGTATTAAATCTTGGTATATTTTATGATGAAGGACGTTTAAACAATTATAGTCAAATGAAAATGGAGGTACGATGATGGTAACATGTATAAATATCTGAGTTAAAATATTTGAGTTAATATGAATTATGTTTGTTGACTGTGGAAAAGATGCACGAAAGTCTTTTGTAACTAACTGATACACTTTCTACAGTATGTAAAGAAGGATGTGTTGTGTTTGTTTTGAAAAAAAAAACTTTTATTAAAAAAAACATTGTGGGCTGTCCCCTGATACCAATAGATGACATCACTAGGGCTCCCTGCCTTAGGAAAGTGAGGAAAATCCTCAGGGATGACTCACACCTTGGTCAGCCCTTCTTTATTCTCCTATCAACTGGAGAGCGATATAGAAGCATAGGCAGCCGCACAAACAGGCTGAAGAACAGTTTTTATCTGTGGGCTGTCAGACTCCTGAATGAAAAATAACCCTGCAACAACATAGTACGATTGACTTGTGGGGCCGGTGAGACGTGCAATAAGTTCACGTAGTGCGATAGGACGGGGTGTTTGTTAGTAGGATTCACTGGGCTAGGGATTTTTTTGTCTTTTATTGTGAGTTGTATTGTGTTGAGGGGGGGGCTACGAAGGGAGGCTCAGCCAATCTCATGTTGTACTCTGACAATAAAATTTTGAATTTGAATTTTAAGTTGTGTAGACCAACTCCCAGAATTCTCCAATCACGATGCTGGCTGCGGGGTTCTGGGAGTTGAAATCCACACATTTTAAAGTGCCAAGTTTGAAAACATTGCTCTAGGCAGAGGAATAACGTTGCAGCCTCCACACATGCTTACATTTTACAGTCACTGAAGAATAACCGCCTGGTTTGTACATCATCTTAGGCAACCATGAACCCACCTATTATGATGCATAATACTGCATTCAGTTCTGGTCGCCACGATGTAGAAAAGATGTGGAGACTCTAGAAAGAGTGCAGAGAAGAGCAACAAAGATGATTAGGGGACTGGAGGCTAAAACATATGAGGAACGGTTGCAGGAACTGGGTATGTCTAACTTAAGAGAAAGAAGGACTAGGGGAGACATGATAGCAGTGTTCCAATATCTCAGGGGTTGCCACAAAGAAGAGGGAGTCAAACTATTTTCCAAGGCACCTGAGGGTAGAACAAGAAGCAATGGGTGGAAACTAATCAAGGAGAGAAGCAACTTAGAACTGAGGAGAAATTTCCTGACAGTTAGAACAATTAATCAGTGGAACAGTTTGCCTCCAGAAGTTGTGAATGCCCCAACACTGGACGTCTTTAAGAAGATGTTGGATAGCCATTTGTCTGAAACGGTATAGGGTTTCCTGCCTAGGCAGGGGGTTGGACTAGAAGACCTCCAAGGTCCCTTCCAACTCTGCTATTGTATTGTATTGCATGTGTAAGCAAGGCCACCAAAACTATTTCAATAAACCATCGTTTTTAAAAAAGTACAGTAAGGATTAGCATTATCAATTGACCAGAGTACAAATGTCTTTACAGAATGTAGTGTTCTTAACCAATGAACAAATTTTAATTTGGTCCTATTTCCTTTGTGGTTCATAGCACAAGGCAAAGTTAGGCATCTCCTTTGAGTTGCTGGCAAGGCACCTTATCCCATCCCAAATGCAAACTCAACTGTCTTCTTTCTAGATGTCAAAGAACAGAGCCTGCAGAGAACTTGATTATATCTCCCTCTGGAGGAGAAAACATATTATTGACCAAAATTCCTGTACTTAACGGTTGTGATGTGGTTGTGATTTGATTGTCCTGGGAAGTACAATAATACCTTTCCTCATACATTCAACTATAAGCATAAATGTGCACAAACTTTTCAGGACACAAATAATTTTTCACTAGAAAAAGTAGTTTTCTGTTACAGAGAGAGCAAATGTGTATGTTTTTCGGAAAGGGCCTTCTGAAATACCTGAGCTGTATTTATTATGCAAGTAAGATAAAATAGTTTAACCACATTTAGTGTTGCTTTTCTGATTCAGCCTGGATCCACTATAACAGTGTCAGCAAACCTTTTCATCACTGAGTGCTGAAATGGTGGAGCGTGTGTGTGCATGCATGTATTCTCTTACATACAATTATAGATACACATTCACATAGTTGTTATTCTTCTTTGCATTTGACATTCTTATACATTTGTTATTCCATTTAAAAGGTTGTAATATTTACAATAATGGGTTGCTTTATTTACCATCCCTTCTGCCTGTTACCACACCATCTTATTTTCCTTTTCTTTTCTCCCTCCCTCCCTTCTCTACTTTCTTCCTTCCTCCTCTCTTTCCCCTTCCTTTTTCCCTTACCTCTCCCCTACTCCTACTCTTCCTCTTCCCCTTCCTACCCTCTCTCCTTCTCTTTCTCTTCCTTCCACCCTCCTCTCCTTGTCTCTTGGAAGAAAGGTTCTTCAGTGGGCGTTCTCCCCTCCCTAACATCGTTCCACACTATTTTTTATTATTCAACAGCAGCAGCTCTGGAGTTATATTAAAACTTTAGTTTAAAGTAAACAGTAAGCAGTACAGTAAAAATTAGAGTTTACTGGTTTTAAAGTAAATTGCCTTTTAACATATAAATTTCTCATGCATCTAGTAAAATGTTGGGTTTCTGAATTTTTGCTGACATCTCCTTCTGTTTTCTGACTGCTTCATCTCTACCATTCTGGTCGTTTCCAGTGGAGACTTTTTAAAGTGATTATCCTCACTTCACTGAACTGTTTGGGGTGTGGGGTGTCTCTTGCTTTGAAGCACCATGTTTCCATTACAACTTCTGTCTTTTCCTTTCCTCCAACAGGAGAGGAAGAAAAAAGTGGAAGTGCTGCAGAATGGTCTACAGACCTACAGTCAGAAGCACAATCTCTCAATCAGCTCCCTCAGTCTATGAGAAGATGTGGTAAAATTGCAGACTATTATCTTCCTTTACTGAGGCAGACTGAGAAAGGCAGAGAGTTGACGTTTAAACCAGCATTCCCTCATGCAAACCAGCATTCCCTCATACAAACCAGCATTCCCTAATTGAAACACTTCATTTACCCTGGGAATTATGGATATAGAACACATAACACCTGGTAAAGGTGGGCTGGGCAGATATTTGAAAACAAGCAATATTTCCCTGGCCTGACCGTCTGTCTGGAATATTTGATGAGGGAGCAACAGACTTTGGGTGTGCATTGAAATGCTAAGCATGCCTCTAGCTATGCTCAATCTGCTCGCTGGTAAATTAAAGCAAAAATTAGAAAGTACTAGTTCAATCTCCACTGACCTCCTTTTAGGAATAAACAAAAAATTTGCAAACTGGCTGTATTCCTGGAAATTGCTCTTTAATGACACGTGGATGCCCAGAGTCACTGCACCAAGGCCCACTTCTGGGATTGTACACTTTTTTTCACTAGGATTCTTGTTGCAGATCTGGAACCTTTGTCTTATGCACTTATTCTCTCTTCCTTTCAGCATTACACACACAGAGTCTGTACACAAATGCACATGGTGATTCACAGAAAGCATCACCAACTACTAAGGGCCAGTAGACGAAGAGAAAACAGGCCAACGTCTGAAATTCCCCTACTGTATTTATAAAGCAAATGTACATTGAATTATATTTTTTTTGCCTTTACCCTCAACTTCTCCTCTCAACCTCCCCCTCCCACAATCTCTTCCCCCCCCCCCTATTTCCCAGCGTGAACTCTGTGTGCTGGCTCCCCTTGGGCAGCTTTGATTCACGCTGAGTTTGAAGATCAAGTGAAGCAAAAGGTAAATTCAGGCTCTTTGATCTGCAAACTCAGGCGTCTTCATTTCCATGTTTGATTTTTCATCACTTTCTGAACTGAAAAGGAGCCAGAACTATCAATGCTCACCTTACCAAGAAACACCCTGTGGGAAGCTACGGGGAGTCAGGATGGGAAGAAAATCATAAGGGCAGAGGGAGGGAAATAGGAAAGGATAAGGTAGAGTACACTAACGTAAGTGTGATCATGCAGCTTACACTTTCTTAACACATCGTCCAACTGTAACGATGCAGGGGGTTGGACTAGAAGACCTCCAAGGTCCCTTCCAACTCTACTATTGTATTATTGTATTGTAACTACAAGGTAATGCCCCAAAAATCATTTGCTTGTCCATTGCAATTATTTGTTGATGGAGATTTCTCTTTCTAACTAACACACGCTGACTGATTCATGATATATAGGGCATATATTTTCTGAATGTCATAGCTTGGGGCAACGGTGGCAAATTCAAGATGTGCGGATTTTGAGCTTATGGATAGTCAATTAGAAAAGACTTGCAGAAGAATGTTTTTGTTTTAATACGCTCACTATTGTAGGAAGATAAAACTCTGCTAGAAAAATGAAATATCCTGGGGAACATTGAAAAGGCAGAGTATTGTATTTCCCTGGATAAGAAATGAAGAAACATGTTTTTAGGCAGGAAACAGACTCACTCTTAATAGCCCCACCTTTGTCAATGGGCCATGCTCAACCAAACCTAGACTCAAAGCACAGCCTACAGAGTTGCCCCTGCATGGCCCCATGGGAGTCTGACAACCAATCAGAATACAAGCTCAAGATCAAAGGTCAGAGAGGGCATAAAACCAGGGTCTTTCAGCATCTCGACTCCTTTTCTTCTTCACCCAACATCTTGAAGCATGTGATCACTTTTCCCCCAGGACCTCAAACCATGTGGTCCTGTCCACCATTAAAACCATCCTTCTAAGCAGCCCCCATGTTACCAGTGTCTTTCTCCCTACTTGGAACCTAAACCCAGAAGGACATTTCTTCCAACACTATGGCACAAAGATGGAAAAATATTGAAACACACTCAATTTGCAGAAATGGCAAAACATTTGATATGTTAGATCAGGAATAAAACAATAAGTACATTTATAAAAGACTGGAAACCTTTTGTGGATTTTATTCTTGCTGAAAATGAGGAAAAACTGAACATTAATTAAATGTCTTTCTTCTATAAATGAGAATTTATCTTCAAGCCATCATTAAAATATACCATTTTTTTAAAAAAAAATTTAAACGACAGTAAGAGGAAATGGGGAGAAGGGGCACACATTTTTGCCTGTCAGAAATGGAGGCAATCAGAGAATGCAGTTTGTTTCTCTGCATGCCAGCGAGTATGAAATCATCCTAGAGAGGCCAGAATTTCAACAGGTGGATCCATCCCGCTCCAGAAGTATCACTTTTTCTCTGGTTCCCCTGCCCAGAGCTGGGAAACTTAATACAGAGAGAGGTGGTTGCCCGCCTCCCAGCCTTGTTTCTTTTCTCTTTAATTGAATGGTATGGGACCGGCAGCAGATGCTGCTCAGATGCTGAGTACCATCTTATGCTAAGCAGCTATCTTCAAAGCTAGGCCGACGTGGCACAAGCAAATTGGACAAGTCACCAGTTATCCACACAGGGCTCCCGGGTCTTTGTACAACTGCACCGAAACCACTTAGCTGCTTCCTTTAATTTCCATCATCTAAGGTGGTAGGAGAGGAGATGAAACGGAAGCTAGTTGAGGGAAACAGATTATCCTCCTGAGCCGAGGCTGCTTGTTGTTTTTCCTTCAGAGGAGAGCTATGTGCAAATTGCTGAAGTTTAAAGACAGCTGTGGGCAGCTGCTGGGAGACTTGGTGAAATTTCACTTTGGCAAAGAACTTTAGGGAGTGAAAAAGGATCAGAGTCCTTCACAGTTAAGTACTGTGCAGGAAATGGGCCTCTGGACAGGCTTAAAACAGTGAGGCCTGGAGCAGGCATTGTTCATAACTATCCAAGGTTTGCATTCTTTTCTTATCTGGTAGATAAAGAGTTCTTATCTCATTGTATCCATATCTTATCTCATTTTCAGCCTAACCTACTTGCATAGACACACTTATCCATGTTTTGGGGCCTCCTGGTTTTACTCAATCAGGATTGACAAATAGAAGGCCAAGATTTTGTATATACACAACCCTGCAATTAGAAAAGTCAAACAACCAACAGATCTTATGCTACTTTTCAAAACCTAGAACACAATGAGTGCATCAGAGGTGGTATTTAGCAGGTTCTGACCAGTTCTGGTCAGAAATTTTGAGTAGTTCAGAAGGAGCTTGGTGGAAGCTCCTGCAAATACCACCTCTGACTGGCCTCACCCCCATCTATTCTCTGCCAGCCGAGTCCCAGATGATCGGGAGGGAATGGAGATTTTATAGTATCCTTCCCCTGCCATACCCACCATGCCCACAGAACCTGTTGTAAAAAGTTTTGAATCCCACTGCTGGAATGCATCTAATTTTAAGTCACCTCCTTATGTCATACAAAAGACAGAATACACACTCTCTCTCCCCTCCCTCCTTCCCCCCCCCTCTCTCTCTCACACACACACACTACAACAGCCAGAAAAAGTCAATTTAAATGGATAGAATGAAGCAAGAGGTCTCACTCTCCCTTGCTAAAGACCACAGAGAAAAGCCAGTTCTTCCAGAGTTTGGAGAGAACTCGTTCCCAGATCTCAATAGATGTCATTGCTTAATTTAAGGAACCCAGAGTGCACCAAGTCAGCAAGATCTAATTGGCAGGGCAGATGTAATAAAACACAGATGGTCCCTCAAGTAACCAGGCCTTTCTAGGTAACAACATTTTGTATTGCACCTGGAAGCAAACTGGTGATGAGCTCACAAAGTACAGGTGTTACATGGCCATACTGAGGCATGCTCATCACTGCCCATGCCATTGCATTCTAGACCAGCTTAAGCTTTTCGGTAATCTTCAAGGATAGCCCCGTACACAGCACATTGGCATTGCATGCTGCGAGATGACTATATAAGCAACTGTCATAGTGCAACTGGCACAACAGACAAAGTTGTGCAAAGGCGAATCTAGGAAAGCCACTAGATTGCGCACTAACCTTGAAAGAGAAAATACAATCCCATCTGTTAGATTGGGTAATGGATAGGCACACACAGGCTTAATGGTATCAACAGCTCTTTATTAAGTACAACAAGTGAGAACAATCCAGCGAAGTTTGAGTCTGACAGCAGCCCTTTTATAGGGAGCTGTCAGACCATCCGACCAATAGGATTAAACCTCTGTTCCCACCAGAACAGAGGACCTTGGTGGAAACCACTGTAGTTAGAACAAATATCTAACACCCATCCCCTCTTGGATGGAACAATCCTACTTGTTATGTAGTCACGCAGGTAGGTGGGCTTTGGGGTAGCTCTGCCTGACCTGCGCAGTTCAGTAAGGGTTTCCTTGGACAGGTTGGACGGACCTGTTTGCTCCACAGCTCTGCTTGGTGGAAGCTCCTGGAACCTTTCACAGGCTGGAGCTTCTAGAGCCTGCTCGCTCGGAGCTTGCTGCGGGCTGCAACAAAAGCAGATAAATTTCCCGGTACACTCAGGTTTGAGCTGGCCGTGGAAGGAGTGAGTGTTTACACTGTTTGGGTAGGGCTTTGGCTAACTCATGCAGGAGTTACCTCTGGTTGTCTAAGAGTGGAACCTCTTTACTCCAGCCACTGCAGCCAAAGCCTCATGGTCCAGCTGGCTGTAGTTCCACTCTGCGGCAGACAAGGTCCTGGAGTAAAATGTAAAAGGGGCTTCAGTTCCATTGGGCATGCGGTGGCTGAGGATGGCGCCAATGTCGAACAGGGAAGTGTCGCGGGTCAGTACCAATGGCAGGGTCTGGCTGTACTGTACCAGGAAGGAGTCTGCCAACAGGAGTCGTTTTACCGTGGCAAATGTGGCAGCCTCAGCTTTGCCCCAGGACCACTTCGCGTTCTTAGACAGGAGATGGTGTAGGGCAGTGGTGGGTTTCAAATTTTTTTGGAACCTACTCTGTGGGTGTGGCCTCCTTTGTGGGAGTGGCTTGCCGGCCATGTGACCTGGTGGGAGTGGCTTGGCAGTCATGTGACCAGGTGGGCATGGCTAACTTGGAAAATGTGGTGAAACTCACTTAACGATGCTCTTGCTTAGCAACCAAAATTTTGGGCTCAATTGTGGTCATAAGTTCTTTTTCTTTCTTTCTTTCATCTCTCTCTCCCACTTTCTTTTTTTCTTTTTCTTTTTCTCTCTCTCTCTGGCTCTTTCTCTCTCTCTCCCTCTCTCCCTCTCTCCCTCCCTCTGTCATTTTCTCTGGGTGTCTATCTGTCTGTCTCTCTCTCTGTATCTCTGTCTCTCTCTCCTCCTTCCCCCATCTCTGTCACTCTGTGTGTGTGTGTCTGTCTGTCTCTCACTCACTCTGTGTGTGTGTGTGTGTGTGTCTGTCTCTGTCTCTCCCTCTGTCTCTCTCCCCTCCCTTCCTCTCTCTCTGTCACTCTGTGTATGTGGGTGTGTCTGTCTCTCACTCATTCACTTAATCACTCACTCTGTGTGTGTCTCTCTATCTTTCTCTCCCTCCCTCCCCCTCTCTGTCTCTGTGTGTGTGTGTGTGTGTGTGTCTGTCAGTCTCTCTGATTCCCTCCCTCACTCCCTCTCTCTGTCTGTCTGTCTGTCTCACTCACACACACACACTGTGGTCACCTTGTTGAGTGTTCCAATCACATTTGAAACACTCAACAACTGGCTTGCATTTATGGTATTTTGCAGCATTCTGCAGTCATAGGACCAAAATATATGCTTTTAACCATATATTTTGGTCCTATGACTGCAGAATGCTGCAAAATACCATAAATGCAGGCCAGTTGTTGAGTGTTTCAAATGTGATTGGAACACTCAACAAGCTGACCACAGTGTGTGTGTGTGTGTGTGTGAGTGAGACAGACAGACAGAGAGAGAGAGGAACAGAGAGGGAGTGAGAGAGGGAATCAGAGAGAGACTGACAGAGTCTGACAGAATCAGAGAGGTACTTTTAACTACCTGGCAGCGGCGTTTTTCCTTGGGGGGCTCCTCAGAACATCCTAAGACTTCGGAGGGAGGCCTCCAGCCCGGAGCAGGAGCAAAGCCCCTTTTCCAACTGGCCTTTCCTCGCTTGGAGGGCTTCGGAGGGAAGCTTCTGCAGAAGCCCGGGTGAGTGACAACAAGTTCCCGCCGTTACGAAGTCTCGGAGGCTGTAATTTTCTGAGCTGTGCGAGCGCGCCTGTTTTCCACGGCGTGGAGCAGCAGCGAGGCTCTGCGAGGCGAGCGATGATTGCGGAGGCCGTCAACGGTTCCCCCTCGCGTTCCTCGTCTTCCCGGATGGCATCCTGAGTCATTGCCGGCCTCGCTGCTGCTCCACGCCGTGGAAAACAGGCGCGCGCGCACAGCTCAGAAAATTACAGCCTCCGAGACTTCGTAACGGCGGGAACTTGTTGTCACTCGGCCGGGCTTATGCAGAAGCTTCCCTCCGAAGCGTTCTGAGCCTCGGAGGCTGTAATTTTCTGAGCTGTGCGCGCGCGCCTGTTTTCCACGGCGTGGAGCAGCAACGAGGCTCTGCGAGGCGAGCGATGATTGCGGAGGCCGTCAACGGTCCCCCCTCGCGTTCCTCGTCTTCCCGGATGGCATCCTGAGTCATTGCCGGCCTCGCTGCTGCTCCACGCCGTGGAAAACAGGCGCGCGCGCACAGCTCAGAAAATTACAGCCTCCGAGACTTCGTAACGGCGGGAACTTGTTGTCACTCGGCCGGGCTTATGCAGAAGCTTCCCTCCGAAGCGTTCTGAGCCTCGGAGGCTGTAATTTTCTGAGCTGTGCGCGCGCGCCTGTTTTCCACGGCGTGGAGCAGCAGCGAGGCTCTGCGAGGCGAGTGATGATTGCGGAGGCCGTCAACGGTCCCCCCTCGCGTTCCTCGTCTTCCCGGATGGCATCCTGAGTCATTGCCGGCCTCGCAGAGCCTCGCTGCTGCTCCACGCCGTGGAAAACAGGCGCGCGCGCACAGCTCAGAAAATTACAGCCTCCGAGACTTCGTAACGGCGGGAACTTGTTGTCACTCACCCGGGCTTCTGCAGAAGCTTCCCTCCAAAGCCCTCCAAGCGAGGAAAGGCCAGTTGGGAAACGGGCCAGAAGACAAGGAACAGCAGTGGCGGCGGGGAGTCAGCCCCGATGCAAAAAAAACGCCAAGGGGGCGGGGCCGGAAATTACTTCCGGGTTCATTCTTCAACCGGTTCACACGATCCGGTGCGATCCGGTAGAAACCCACCACTGGTGTAGGTGCTCAGCAACGGTGGCTTTCTGTTTAAGAAAGACGCTGTAAAAATTAAGAAGCCCAAGGAATGCCTGCAGCTTGGTTTGATTGTGAGGTGTGGGGGTGTCCTGAATTGCTTTGATATTTTGGGTGGTTGGGTGAATCCCAGAGCCATCGATTAGGTACCCTGAGAATTCAACCCTTGGCACATTAATTTGACATTTCTCTTTTTTGAGGCAGAGACCTTTGTCTCTAATTCGAGCCAAACTGTTCGTACACCTTTGAAAAATTGCACCTCATTTGCAGCCGATACCAAGATGTCATTGAAATGGAGGATGACTCCTGGAATCCCCTGCAAAAGCCATTCCATGGCGCTTTAGAACAGTCCAGGGGCGATACTAATACATCTCCGAATTGCAGGCGATGACATTTGAATGCACCCTGTGCGTAAACAATGGTTTGGGCCTCTGCCGTAGCACCACCTACAGGCAATTGTTGGTATGCCTGAGCCATGTCCAATTTAGCGAAAAATTTTCCGGGGCCTAATGAATGAAGGAAATGCTGTACAATGGGTACAGGGTAGGCGCTTTGTTGTAGCGCTTTATTTATTGTGCACTTGTAGTCCGCGCAGATGCGAACAGAACTGTCAGATTTGACAGGTGTCACTATAGGGGTCTCCCAGTGTGCATGATCGACCGGCTCTAGGATTCCCTGGCCTAACAGCTTGTCAACTTCCCTGTCAATTTTGGGGCGGAGAGCAAAAGGTAGTCTCCTGGGTTTTAGCCTTATTGGGGCTATGTTGGGGTCCAAACTAAAGGAAATTGGAGTCCACAAATACTTACCTGGACCAATGCCGAAGATGTCCTCAAACTCCTTAAAGATGGATTCAGCGCCATCATCTTTCAAGGCATTGATACCGGTCACCTCTAGGCCCAGGGCTTGGAACCAATCTAGCCCTAGGAGGCTCTGCAGGTTGCCGCTGACCACTGTCACTGGGAGTTTCCCGTTGAACTGCTTGTACTTCACTTGGAAGATGCCTTGGCCCATGATGGGGACCCAGTTTCCCTGGTAATTGCGTAGGTAGATGTCAGGGGTGCGAAGATGCTGCTTCTTTAGGCTATGGATAACCTGCTTTAGGGTAGACCACAGTATGATGGTCAGTGATGGCCCGTGTCGATCTCCATCTCACATGGAGAGTCCTCGAGAGTTTTCAGCTTTTTTGGCCACCTGGTGCGGACTTGGCCGATTGACGTGTTTTAGGTGACTCTATTATCACCCTCTGAGCACCATGGTGGCTTCTGCCAGGCCCCTTGGTTGGGCCTCTGTTGGCGGTTTGGTGCACTTCTAGGCTGCCAGGTAGTGACAGGGAATTCGCTCCAACACACCTTGGCGATGTGCCCCTTTTGCTTGCAGCGCTGGCAGGTTGCGTCACAGAAACAGCAAGCTGATCTGGCATGGTCTCCTCCACAGCTAGCGCAAGGCGGGAGATGCGGTTTGAATTTGCGCGCTGGCTGGGAGCTGCTACTGCGCATGCAGTAGCTGTCATCTTCTTCGCCTTCTGAGCTCTCGGGCTCTGCAGCCCCGCGATGTACGTGTGTACTCTTTTGCGCATCTTGTGGAGTGCTTTGGTGCTGCAGAGTCTCAGTAGATTTGACAGCTGATTTGTCCAAGGCGATCTGCAGAATGAGGTTAGATTTAGCGAGTAACCTCCTCTGTAGGTTAATGTCCCATATGCCACAAATTATGCGGTCCAGAATCAGCTCCTCCAGGTCTCGGAATTCGCAGTACGCTGTGGTCTTGCGGAGTGTTGCAATGTACTTGTTAATTGACTTGCCCTCCTTCTGGTTTCTGAAGTTAAACTCGTGCCAGCGAACGTGTTTGGACTGCTTGGGCGCATAGTGGGTCCTCAGCGACTGCTGATGCACGGACCAGGCAACTGATTGTAGCAGTGTCGGCTCAGAGAGGGCCAGAATCAGCTCCTCCAGGTCTCGGAATTCACAGTACGCTGTGGCCTTGCGGAGCGCTGCAATGTACTTGTTAATTGACTTGCCCTCCTTCTGGTTTCTGAAGTTAAACTCATGCCGGCGAACGTGTTTGGACTGCTTGGGCGCATAGTGGGTCCTCAGCGACTGCTGATGCACGGACCAGGCAACTGATTGTAGCAGTGTCGGCTCAGAGAGGTCTTTCGCCATCTCGAACACTTCCCAGCCACAGTACCCGAGGAACATGTTCTTTTTGCGGCCTTCAAAAAGGCCTATGAGATTGTTTGCCTCGAGGAAGCAGTCAAATCGTAGCATGTACGAGTTCCAGTGCTCGGTGACTGGGTCATACAGAGTCGGTGGGGCGTGCATGGCCATTTTGTGTTCAGAGGGCGTTTTGAGTTTGCCGCTCAAAAATGGCTGCTCGAAGCCGCGCTGAGCTCCGGGCTGGATGTATTTGCTGGATTGCTACGCTCTTTTTGGTTCGCCTAGTTGCCTTCCAATCCCACCTTCATCGCCAGTGTTAGATTGGGTAATGGATAGGCACACACAGGCTTAACGGTAACAACAGCTCTTTATTAAGTACAACAAGTGAGAACAGTCCAGCGAAGGTTGAGTCTGACAGCAGCCCTTTTATAGGGAGCTGTCAGACCCTTCGACCAATAGGATTAAACCTCTGTTCCCGCCGGAACAGAGAACCTTGGTGGTTTCCACCACTGTAGTTAGAACAAGTATCTAACACCATCCAAGGTAAAAGATGAAACATCTCCAGATCTGAGTGCAAAAAAATTGGGACTGGAAAGCAATATTAGGCTTGCAGTTTGCTCAGACTGCTTTACAACATACAACAAGTGTATGTCAAGGCTGTACAAAGCTTCAGAAATAATTCAGAAAAGGTGCTTCTGTGAACACAGCATCCTTTTGACTCAGCTGAATTTCTTCCCTAGTCATACATCTTTTGCAACCTTGAAAAAGATGCAACTACATTCACACTCCTGCATGTTTCAAAGGTTTTTTAAACTGAATCTGAGCCCTTGTATATATCCAATACACATATCAGCCAAACTGGGTTTATCGTTTTATGAAAGAATATTCCAGTTATTAATGAAGAGCTCTTTTAAAATGGCAGCTACTGACCAAAAACGACAAAATAATAGATATTCCATGGAGGCACTAAAGCATGAAATAAGTTAGAAGTGAAAAGTAAAAGTCATCCTTCACAGTTAAAACAATTGGTCAACTTTTATTCCATACTATCAGATAACCCGGTGCTGCCCAGATATTTATTTATCCCAACCCTCCTTCCATGAATGTTGCGGCAATTTCTAATGTTGGATTTTCCCTCTTACCAGAGGGAGCCCCCTTGTGGAATACTGTGAAGCCGTTATTATGGCAACTCTACTGCGCTGTATAGTAGAAGCCATTTTATGGCAGTACGGTAGAAGCCATTTGAAGGCACAACAGGCTGTATCTTAACACACATCCCGAGGAGTGTTAGGGGTGCTTTACCCTCACAGTATTTTTTTTCCAGAAAGTAAGTCATCTGTGTACCAAGTTTGGTTGAAATTGCTCGAGGTGTTCCAGAGTTATGCTGGAACATACACACAGATAGATGATAGATAGATAGATAGATAGATAGATAGATAGATAGATAGATAGATAGATAGATAGATGATAGATAGATAGATAGATAGATAGATAGATAGATGATAGATAGATAGATAGATAGATTTATAGATAGATAGATAATATCAGGATAAGATATAGCCATTGCTTCTTAATTAAAATACCAAGATCACTAATTAAAACTTTTTTTAACAAATCAAAATGGGTCCATAGCAATTCCTTGTTGAAGAAACAAGTAAGATGAGATCTCAGTAAGAAAGAATATGAAAGGTCATATGTTTTTCTTCTTGCTTCTCTCTGTGAGGCTGGAACAGTTACTTACCAAGTTCTTCCACTCACCTTGCCTGACCTCCCTCCACATTGTACCACCTGGATATCAATTCATTTCTGTCTCAGCCCAGCAATTACAATCTGGCCTCATGTTGAGCTGAAAAAGCCTGACCTTCCAATAAGCAAATTTCTTGCCCTAACTTCTAAACTTGGTATCCTACTAGAAGGATTCACCCTACATCTCCATCTGCAAAAGGACTGAATCTTAGCACATTTTACGATTTTCACTTTGGGAGAGAGAGATTGACAATATTCTGGAAGGTAATAAATGAAGAGAATTACTTATTTATTTATTAAACAAATGTATTTGGTCACTCAATTCATGCACAAGTAAGTCTGGATGACTTACAACAGGGGTGTCAAACTCAAGGCCCGTGGACTGGATGTGGCTCGCAGGGTGCTTAGATTTGTCTCTCGGGACCACCCTGGAAACAGCAGTGAAGAACTGGTCCATGGTGCCTCTGTCAGCGAAAACGGAGCTGTGGAGGACTGCGTGCAGCCCTCCTAAGCTCCATTTTCATTGGCAGAAGGTTGCAGGGGGCCGTCACAGCCAGAAATGGAGCTCGGGAGCCCGTTTTTGCTGATGGAGCGCTTGGGTCACTACATGTGCCCCTGACATGAGTGACATCAAACTGGAGGGGGGACTGTGTGAGCATGCATGGGGGCCAGGGCACATGTGCAGGGGGTGGGGTGCATGCGTGGCGATCACGAGCACATTGCATTTTAGGGGTTCAGGTGCATGCTCACGCTTTGGGCACTCAGTCCAGAAAAGGTTAGCCATCACTGCCTTAGAGGATACTAGAGAACTTCTTGTTAAATCTGCATTCTGGCCATCAGAAGGTAACAGAAACTAATGAAGTATGGCAAGCAAGGCAGAAGAATTGGTAAAGGTTCTAAGCAAACTATGCCAGCAAATCTGGAGAAATATGAGCAGCCAAATGATTGGATGATGTCAATCTATATATCAATATTAAAGAAAGGAAGCATAACAGATTAAACAAACTATCTCCAAATATCCTTAATTTCAGATGCTTGTACAATAATATTTAAAATCACCTATTGCAGATTAGAGCCAAAAATGAAAAGGTAAATCCCAGATGTCCAAGCTGGTGTTGGAAGAAACTTCCCTGGTTTGTTCCCAGCTGGGAAACAGTCACTGATGCTGAGAAGAAATAGACATGGAAGCAGCTGCCAGAAAAGGGATCTTTTAATTCAGGAAGGCAAGAAAAGTAGTGACGCAGTTGGAGAATTGTTGGCTTGCAAGCAAACTTGGAAGTGTGACTGAGCCTTTTATTCTTTTTTTTTTCAATTTAATTTTTATTTATTTATTCTTGTAAAAATAAAATCATACAAACATAATTTTAAACATATATTGCCGTCACCGCACAAGAAATCATAGCGTTTAAATAACCAAACTTAACATTACCATCCTAATAGTAGGCCTAATATTTAACACCAAGATTTACACTATATGCAGCCCATCTAGTCAGCGTACCTACTTCATCAATTCTTATTCGTCCTTTAATTTCTGATTAATATTATTTACCAGTATCTGATTTAAACATATATTATTGCTTCAGTTGTTATTATTCGGTCGTTCCCGTACCCAATTATACCACCTCCTGAGCCTTTTATTCTTAATTCCCCTTTGAAACCCCTGCAGCTTGATGGGTTTTGATGGGTTTCTGATTGCCCTGGATTTTGTTTTTTTCCTGGGTTAATCTTCATCCCAGGTCTTTTTCCTGTTCTAGGAGTTAATCCTGTCAGGGAGGCAGGAAAAAAGGAGTTTCGGTTTACCTTGGAGAGTTTATTTTTAGCCTGATTCCCCTTATCTTAATGGCTCTACTTAAGTGTTCCTTTCAGCTGGTGCTTTTGCCTGGGGTTTTCTTAAAGGGGGAAGGGCTGCCTTGAGTCTCTTGGCACTGTTTCCTGAGGTTTCTGGTGCTGTGAAGTTTTTGAAACTGTCCTTTTGGGGTATACTTCCCACACTGGTTGCAGAAAAACCAAGGATCAAGAAATATGCTGGTAAACTGAGAAAGCCAAAAGGTACCAAAAATAAAACAAGATATGCTTTATTGATTATAAAAAGCATTTTGATTATGTTGATTATGTCAAGCTATGGAATATCCTCAGGAAAATGGAATCTCAGAACATCTTCTTGTCCTCATAGAAAATCTGCAGAGAAGATAGAAAGCAAGAGCCCAATTGGATCATGGTGAAATAGATATGCATATATATTATCTCCTTATTTATACAAAATATATTAAATATATTTTCACAGGCTAGATTGGAAGAAAAACTGTGGTTTAAAACTGGATCAACCAATAGTGTTTATTATTTGGTGGTTCTGGATAGCTCAAAATGCAAAATAATTGCAACCTTAGTCATGGAGCAAAACAACAACAAAGGGAAAAATAGGGACTAAGATTAAGATTAAATATAATGACAAGTACAACAACTGGTTTTAAAATTCATAATTTGAAGTGGAGGAAAGTTTCTGCCTTTTAAAAATGATAATCAACAGCAAAGAAACCAGAGTAAAAAAATACACACTTGGTAGATTGGCAATGAAACTCTCAGAAAAATATTAAGGTTCCATGACTTATCTATACGTACAAAGATCAGAACTAAGCGGGCAATGGTTTTCCCTGTAATACTCTCTGGAAGCAAAAGTTGGACTTTAAAAAGGCAAGAAAAAATTGAAACTTTTGAATTTTGGGGGGTGAGAGGAAATCTCTTGAGAATACTTTGAATTAAATTTAACCCCCCTTAACGTAAACCTAACTTCCCCATCCCTCTAATAGATCATAGAACAAATTAATCCATAGTTCTCATTTAAGGAAAAAATGATCAAATTCAAATGATCATATTCTGCATAAATCATATAAAAGCCCAGCTTCCTTCAGAAATCCACAATAGAACTTCTGGGAAAGGTGGAAAGCAATTGAATAAGAGGACACCCAGCAGTATGGTGGATGGTTTAATTAGAGCAGCAATAGATGCATTATTGGAGGATCTATTGCTGCTCTAATCGACCCATTAGTGCAGGAGGACCTGACGATCCAGGTTTGGGGGACAGCAAATTTGGAGAAATTCTATCTACATGGCAGCTAGAAGTTGAAGTCAACATCCCCATTTATTTCTAGTGTCTGTCTCTCATGTCCATCCAAAAATAATGTAAAGTTCATTTTGGAAAATAACTAATCGAGTAGGAAAGTATATATCAGTGTTGGCGAATCTTTTCGGTACCGAGTGCCAAAATGGGGGTATGTGCGTGCTGGAAACCAGAAAAGCAACTACCCAGTGTGTATGCGCCAAGGGGGAAGATGATCTTCTGGTTTGCAGCATGTGGATGCGCTCCGGCCAGCTGGTCTGAACAGAATAGAATATGACAATGTCCCTGGTAACTTTGCTTTCCTGTCAATGTATGGGCATTGGTTTAATCTCAGGGTAATGGGATTATCAACCTTTGAACTCAAAGTATAGCCACAAGTAATATGCATACAGTGATGTTACTACTGCTCTGCATGAATTTTCCAAAGCACCTTTTTCTTCATTATCTTGTTGCCTAAAGAAGCTGAGACCATCCTTGGGTTTTCAAGCATATTGTAATGCATAGTTACAATATGCTTGAAAGTTAACTATGCATTTTGGATGCATAGTTACTGACAGAAAATATGATATAACATTACTAAAACCAAGTTCACACTATTTAATGTTAAATTTCCCAGAGTAATTTTTTTGAGGTTTTTTTGGATGGTGGAACAACATTCAGCTGTTTGTTTTGAACAACCCGAAACAGATTTATTTATTTAAAAAAAACTTGGTCAAACTCTAGGTAGCACATATTAACCTGTTATTAAATATAACAGCTGAGATCCTTTTTCCCAAATAAGAGTTCTGTGTTTCAAAAGGGCTAAACTGATTACATAAGAGATATTCTTTCTGCCACTCTGAAATTTTCTCTCCCTTAAATTCACTTAGTCTGGATGTTATATGCTATACAAGGAACAAATGCAAAATATTGTCTCCAACTCCATAACATTAATTCAAATAGGGATAGCTTTTAATAAATATAACAGGAAAATAATTGTTGACATGAGCTCATTAGCTATATTTTCTTTGCACATAAAGTCTAGGATTCACTTCATAACTTTTGCCAACAATGGACCAGCTGCTTAAAACCATCAATAAATTAATTAATATTTTGTCTTTTTAGCCACATCCCAACAGTCCTCCCCAGCTCTTCATCTGAGTAACAGATTCCCATGAAGTTATTCCTTCAATTTTGGGAAAAGGTAGAAGTGGCATGGTAACAAATCTAGAGTAAAAGGGGTAAGGTGGTGAGATCCAAATTTGCAACTCTTGGATTATCTTGAGATTTTAAAGCCTAGTGTTGAAGCAAATTTTCCTTCTTGTATTTCTGAACTCAGTTTAATTGTTTCATAATTATTGCAATATAACACTTTGAGTTGATTTTGGTACTGGTTTCAGGAAAATCAAAATGAATAAGATAATTAGTGTGCCTCCCTGCCCCCAAATTGAACCCTAGATGTTGACTTTTTGTTTCCAGTAAAACTTCATGAACACACTCCATGGATTAACAGTTCTTTTCTGGGTCATAACAATAAACCCATATTTTGTTGGCTATCACCATGCTGTGATGAAATGTGTACCTTGTGCGTGAAAATAATCTGACAAATTTGAGATCTTGAGGCTTTGATCTCTGCCATCAGCATGAGAATTGAGGAAACATTCTGATACTGAAGAATGTCTATAATGTAATCCAAATGTTAAGTGAATGTCAAGCTTGACAGAAATTTCTCTTTGAGTGATCCTCTGATTGTCCTTAACAATTCAGCTTTCTTGATCAGATAAATCAGCTCTTCCCAGTTCACTATCTTTATATATTCCCAATAATTCATGCTACAGATAGTCCTTGCTTATCGTTCATTTATTGAGCAGCCAGTCAAAGTTATGCTGATGCTAAAAAAAACAACTCTGTTTTCAAATTTCACAGCACCCCACAGTCACATGATCAACATTACAGGCAGTATGCATTGTCCTGTGCTTGATCTGCATTTTTCTTTTTCCCCTTTGTGGATCAGAAATATTGGAGAGTAAGGGATTGTAAGAGAGTAAGTTATTGCTCTTTTATACATTGAAAACAGTTCAATTATACTGGCAGCAGGAAAAGACGAGGCAAAAAGGGTGCCTATAGGAATCATTTTTTTCCTTGCCACCCTCCTAGAGCAGAGAGGTTGGAAAGATAGAAATTTCAAGAGAGTAGTGTAATCTGTTTGTGTAACATGCTCAGGATTCCCAACCCTGGGCTACTGGCATGATCACAGTTTTGAAGCATATAAGGCAGAAACTCAGAGTCAGATGACAAAACTAAAGCTGAATCTGTGAAATTGAGTAGTCTTATCTTTTTCCAGCTAGAAAGTACAAAGTACCATGATTTCCTATTTAGCAATCACCACTTTGCTTAGCAGAGTTGTGTGCCTCACTTAAGATTGTTAAGCAAGGACTATTGTGCTCACATCAATATAGCCATTACCTTAAACAATCTGCATTTGACAATGAATTTCAATTGGGGAGGCTTCTTTGACAGTCAAAAATTCAGTTACAAGGCATTGCTTAGAGTGCATTAATATTCATTAAATGCTTCCATTGCACAATAACAACATGATCTTTTTCACAACAACTTCCCACTAACTGAAGTGGAAGAACAGAAGCTAAAGAACACACCAGAGCCCCCATGCAACAATACTGCCACCTATCAGCAATTTATGACATTGGGGGCATTAATTTTCATTCATCACAGTTAGATAGGACGCTTGTGTTTAATAGTGTGAAAACCAACACACATTGACAAATGAACTGGGATTGTAGCTGCCAACTAGGATTACCATATATGGGTTGTATAACTCTAGAGGATCACTAGGCGTGGCAAAGTTACATAGCAAAGTCCTTCTTCTATATCTAGCAGTGATCTGCATGTTTGAGGGCTGGATAAGGTAATCCTATGCCTATGCCATTCATTCAATCTCTGTCTATCCCAATATTTTCCTTATAGATAGAAACTGTGTATACAGAGCCAGTTGGGTCTAGTGGTTCAGATGCTAGCCTAGAGACCAGGTGAAGACGAGTTTAAACCTCCCTTAGATATGAAAGCCAGCTAGGTAATTTTGGGCTAGTTGCTCTCTTTGTTAGTTGCTCAGCCCAGCACACCTCACAAGGTTATTGTTAAGCGGAAAATAGGAAGCAGGAATGTTAGGTATGTTCACTAGCTTGAGTTGACTAAAATATTTTAAAAAGCAGAATAAAAATGTAATAATAAAAATGCCCAATCCAATCAAAAAAAATCTGACTTTTATCTCTTCTCCATAAAAAGACAAAAAGAGTCTGGATAGTTAATGTGGCATTTCCTAGACACAGCAAAATAGATGAGAAAAAACTGGAGAAAAATAACAAAACACAAAAGACCTGCAAAGAGATATGGAAAGACAGGGGCAAAAGAAAGCACAGCTAGTACCAATAGTAATAGGCACCTTGGGTACAATCCCCATCTGGAGCACCATCATGCCATCAGCCTTGGCAAAACCACCATCAGTCAATTGCAAAAGGCAGCTTTATTTGGAACAGCTTACATCCTGTGACAATACATTTAACACCATCTGCCTGTTCCAAGTCCTTGAGAAGGACTCAATGGATAAAGGGATAAAGATGCCAAATTCAGTCCAAACATCTGGCTGACTGTGCCATGAACAATCATCATCATCCTACAGAATTTAAGCATTTATAGATCAGGTTTACTTATGACTCTAAGCCAGAGGTTGATAAAAGTTAAGTGACAACTGACTCACACCTTAAAGTCAGTGGTTTACAAATCAAATAGTTAGATGAATACACTAAGCTCATGATGGCTTATCCATGGACTCTGCATCAATGAAGATCGGGAACACTCAATCATGATCTCTCTACCTTCCCATCTCTTACTCAAAAGACAATCACTTGGGGATCCCAAAGGTCACTCTGGAGGCAACTGGATTTTTTTTGAAAAGTTTTATTTTATTTTTCTTACTCATACATGCATACATTTCACAAATATACATTTCTCATAGATATTATTATTATACATTATCCTTTAACATTTATAATTCAATTCCTCCCCTAAAGATATAATAATATATTTGACATTGCTTTCCTGCCATCCCGTACAGCCATCTTATATTACTACCCTACTTCTTCCCTCTCTTTCTCCTACCCTCCCTTCTTCTTACTTCTTTCCTCCTCTCCTTTCTCTTTTCTTCTTCCCCTTCCTGTCCCCTACTCCTCCCCTCTTCCTTCCCTTCCTACCCTCTCTCCTACTCTTGTTACCCCTCCCTCCCTCTCCTTTACCCTTTCTTCTTTCCCTCTCCTTTCCTCTCTCCTCCTCTCTTCCCTCTCCTCCTCTCTTTCCCTCCTTCCTTGTCCAAAGCAACTGGACTTCTTGTTGCTTTTCTTTGAAGTTTGCCCTATGTCATCCAAGAAGCTTCTTCAGTTCTGACAGGATAGTGGGGAAGAAGCTTCAATGTCAGAGCTGAAGAAGCTTCTTGGACGAGAAGCCAAACCAGAAGTCCAGTTGCCTCCAAAACAAGCACCTTTGGGACAACCTGGATGACTGAGAATCTCCGCACAAAATCACTTGGAGAGGCCGGCCCCGTGTTGGACTCTACGTGGGATCGGAGCGATTGCAACTGAGGCCTGGGACCTGTCTGCTCCCTCCCCGCTCTCGGCCTTCCGCAGTGTCCTTTCTAAAGAGATAAAAGGAGCAGCCTGGGTCTCTTGATCGCACGCAAGCCCAATCAAGGCCTTTTGCATCCGTAACAAGCGGCCCAGCGGGGGAGCCCGGCCCTTAAAGGCGATCTAGCCAGGCCCCTCTTTGAAATCACCCAATCTATTTTAATGATTGGTTCGCTCGGGCGACATCAAAGGCGCCTCCAATCGCCACTCCTGATAGGCTGACGGGGAGCCAAAAAATCAAAGTGTTGGGAAGCGGGGGGAGTGGAAGTCTGAGCGCAGGAGGAGAAAGATGCAGGTTGGGAAGGACGGGGGACTTTCCGCATAGAGAGGGGAAGCGAAGCAGGTGGCCACGTCGGGGCTTCCTGGCTTTCTTGCTCAGTTTATGAGTCCTATCCGGGGATAGAGTTTGGATGACTCCGATCCCAATGGCAACTTTGGCGGTGCCGAACTCCGCGAACCACTTCGCCTCCTTCCTGCAGGTAGGAAGAAAGCTTCCCCGGGTTAGAAAAGTGGCGTGACCCCCACCTGGTTTCGCCTCATGCTTCCTTCGGGGCCTTTAACCGGGGGAATCGGGGTGTGCGGTGCAATTCAGTAAGTGAGGATTCCCCTGATGCGGAGATTGAACAGTTGGGGGAAACTTCACCTGTTGATTTTTCAGCCTGTCGTTTGGCTGCTAAAATACCCGACCGGCGCGGTTTTGCTATGGAAGTAATGGGGGGAAAGCGCGCTCCCAACATCTTCCTGGCAATCCTGTAATGTTTCTGTTGAGATGTAAATCCCATTAACTCAAAGGAGGCTTCCTCTTGGATTCGCATAAATGTGATAATCCCAGAGGAACTCTGGAGTAAGCAGCCTTGCCTTGAAGGGATTAGGTCGCAGGCATATCATTATTCTTTATTAACGTGAAACGAAACATAAAAAAAGAAACTATAAAGTCGTAATTAGCAACCAACAACCAACTGATTGTAGCACATTGATGTATATCACCCTGTCTAATTTGACATTCTGTGAGAGATTGTGGAATTACAGTTGTAAATTCTGAGGAGATGCAGCATTTCTTGATTGTAGGGAATTGTAAGGCAAATTATTTTTTAGACTTACTAAAAGGACTGTTAGCCTCTGAATTTTCCCTGTGTGTAACTACATCTGCTTTCCTTCTCCCTATCTCCCACTAAGGTTTCAGTATTGAAACCTGCGTTCTGGTTTTAAGGAATTGCTAAGCAAGGACTCTGAGGGAGCGGAAGTGGATTTCACCTGCTGTGTTCAAGCTAGGCTAAATTGCTCCTGAACTGTAGGGAACAAATGGGTGCAAACGAATAGGAAATGTACTAGAAAGATGCTAATTTTGGACTCTAGCAACTCTGCTGAGATGCCAAAAGAAAGGATAACCATCCTAACTGCAGGTGATTTTTTTTAAGCAGGTGAGCTCAGCTGAGATTTAGATAGCAAGAACATTTTGAAAAGTGGGGAAGGTAGTTTGTGTCTCTAAAGAAACAGAAGTTGACATATGTGCTATTAATTTGGGGTACATACATTTTTAAGGGTTGGGGGAAGAATTGTGTTTATTTTGAATGAAAACATTACTTTTCAACTATATATTTGTTGTATGACTCCTGGAATGTACGTTTATGGTGTGCTATTTTTGGTTTATGGATACTAAATGTATTTTAAATGTCTAATGAAGGTATTGCATTTTTATTTTATTTTTCAAAATGAGTATATTATATATATTGTAGAAAGTGGGAAATAGATTCTGTTGTGCTTTGTTCAGTGCCAGGAAGACTATTTAGAAATAGACTACAGCTCAGTAGTGTAGCTTTACTTGGAAATGGTTGCAGATTGAGTTCCCACACATCTCCTCCTGAAAAGCTAGATACTAAATTATTGGAAAGAATTTGCCTAAGACCTGATAAGCCACTGCAATAGAGCTTAGAAGATATTAGTTGGACATCTTATTCTAGCTAGAAGGCCACACTGTTTGAGTAGGGAAATGTGACATTTTAATGCCTATTGAGGCAAATTTAAAAAGTCACAACAACCCTTTAAGACATTCATTAGGGGAAAAATACTAATTTTCTGTATTCTAACCACAGGCCTAGATCATTACTGTCACCAGTGCTTAGTTGCAGACTCTTCTCCATGTATCCATTTGCACAGTTCCCTGATTGACTGTGAGTTTGCCTTTTACCCATAATATTGGCTTTTGGGGGCTGGGGGTGGTAAGCCAGCATTTCTTCTGACTCCTCACTGACTTATTTAAAATCGGAACTTCATCAACCTTCCAGCTCTTAGGTGTAAACAAGCTCTTATCTGCTGCAATCTATTTATTGCAAGGAAGGGGAACTTGAACAAAGAACCATCTTAATCCTTCAGTTTCTGGTCAGTTTTACACTCTTCTGTTTACAAAACCAATGCCCAACACCCCAAACTGCCTGAGAATATTTTCCATGCTGATAGAAGTAGCAGGCACAGAATTCCCGCCTCAGACCGCCTTTAGATACTCACTTTTTCTCCTTACCATTCCACGTGTATAAAGATAGATAGAGAGATTTTTTATACATCCTAATTTGATCTGTTGTGAAAAGCAGTCTGGCTGTAAGAATGTCACTGTGCTGTTTTTTCTGAGATCACAGCTAATAAGGGCTTTTTAAGTAAGGAATGGCATGGTTCCTTCACAGCAGGGAATTCTCCCAGAAATGGCAAATGACCGGCTTAAAACATATTCTTTTTAAAAAGTGCTGGTCATTCTCCTGACTCTTTCTGCTATAGGATATTCATTGCTTCAAGAGCTGTGGCAGTTCAGGTGATAGACATGGCTTAAGTTCCATTCTCAAAACTCTCCTGTTGATCAGATGGATAAAACTTTTATGAGTTGGAGCATTTCCTGCCTGTTTGCAACTGGCCTGTGGAACAGCTTCCACTGAATTCAAAATGACCCCCTTGCTAGTAGGAATGTATAACAATGATATACTTTAATACAGATTTGAAAAAGTTTTTTAAAAGGATTTGGGAGCTATTTCCCACTTTTCATACACATACTCCTCCATTAAAAGGTGGCACATAACTGAAGCATATTCAGCTTTTAAATTCCTATCCCTGATCCTGGTTCTCTCTCTCTTCTTTTTTTTGGTTCTCTCTCGCAATCTATGGCTTTACTATACCTTTTCAGTAGGAAATAGTCTAGTGACTTTGGTTTTATTAAAGAGAATTAGCAAGATTTTCTTTGTTGCCACGTACAGAGTTTTGCATGGGGTTTGAACTGGCAACTAAGGGAAACGTTTAAACAAAACAAGGGTTTTGTAGGCAAGATGAATGACTTTAAAAATTATTTTTCAGCAAATATAGAGAAAATTGTTATGACATGAAATCAAGTGACCAAGGAAGTTCATAGTAAAGTACCATCTTGATTTTGGGGAATGACAAAATGAAAAACATAGTAACCAATCCTGTTCACACACAATTTTCTTTGCAATTGCTCAAAAGTTACAATCACTTTAAAATGTTTCACTCTCTTCATAATTCCAAATATAATACAATTAAAGCTACTCCAGGAAAGCCAATATAACAAGAATGGGACTAGAAGCCAGTAGATTCTGGATGAGATTGTATAACTGCCATCATCAATGGTCATGCTGCCTAATACTGGTGGGAGTCAGAATCCCTCATCCTCTTGTTCCTACTTGATGGTGATTAATTCTAAAGTTTCACCACTATTTTTCCAAATATTCTTAAAGGTAGTACAGAATGATCCTAGGAGCGATTTTGTTTTTAAACCCAGAGTGATGCAGCTACATATTTTGCATCATCTCATGAAATGATAAACAGATGTGCTCTTTTTTAAAATTCTAAAATAGCCACAGTTAACATTCCTGTCTCGATTTTCATCTTTTTCCAATGCAGATAGTCCTTGACTTACGGCTGGTTGCTTAATGGCCATTTGAAATTACAACCTACCTGGGAAAGGGAACTTATTACCCAGATCCAAAATGTTGACAGTCACTTCTTGCTGTGACTTTATTTTGGGTGCTCAGCAACATAGCCACATTTACAGCCATTTGTAGCGCACATTTTACAAAAAATCAGCCCTTCTAGTTTCTATTAAAACTGCACTATAGTGAACAATGGGTTCGTTTTATGACTGCAGTGTTCACTTAACAATCGCTGCAAAAGACACAATCGTGTCTCCATTTCTGTTTTATGACTGTTACAACTGTAATGGGCAAGCTTCATTACGGTCGTAACTTGAGGACTCTCTGTATACATTCAGTCAGGATTTATGAGTAGAGACTTCCTGCTTAATTGAAATGCTCCTAGGATTCTGTCTCCTCTGCTTTTTTTCTTCTTCTTAATATATTTCAATATTAAAAGATCAAAGCAGCATAATGGGAAGAGTTTAAAACAAAATTGGGACACAGAAACAAAAATCAGTGAAAACCATGCCAAAGAGAAACTATCAGTACCTACAATACTAGGCCTGAAGCCTCGACAGGTCCGCACAGTATGATAAAATGTGCCTTCTACACTTCTGAGGAGTTGCATCAGCTTAAAGCCTTTTCACCACATCAAATCAGCTGCTTTGCATTCGGATCTTTCCCCCAAGCACAACCTCAGGCAATGAAAAATGGCTTGCAGATCTTTTGACAGGCTTTTAACTTGAAGGCATAAAAGTATTGCTCTGAAGTGGATTTCTAGTAGAACCAAAGCAGCTTCATAAATTGGTCCTGCTTCTCTGAGCCCTCCTTGTTATATTTGTCTTTTTTTTTAAAAAAGATACAAAGGTTTGAAAATAGATATTCCTGTCCAATGCATAATGCTGCTGGTTAGGTTATAACTACAGCAAGTATTTATTGAAACATCTTTAAATATCAATACTTGTCAAAATTCTAAAATTTCCAGAGCCCACAATGGCTCTGGGTAGCACATATTAATAATTAAAACAAACCATAACCAACAAAAAAAGTGGTCAACATTTAGAGCTAAAATTCTAAGATGAATGGGATGAGACCTATGAGACCTACACTTATTTAGTGTTCTTCAAAAAGTCTCTCCCCCCCCCCCCAGTAGTTAGCCATACAGTTATATTATATTGAGGGATGGGAATCAGTTGGTTTGAATCTTATCTCAGTAGGAGACTAACAGAATTGGCAACATCCAAAAGATTGAGTCCCTTTGATCAGAAAGCAGATATTGTGTGTCGAAAGTATCAGATACCGAATTAGGGCTTAGTGTAAACCAGACCTGGTCTTCCAACTCAAGTGACTCCTTCCTCTAAAGAATGAGAGGAAGTGATCTGTTCTAGCTGCTGACCAACATGCATTGTCCAGGCATTTTGAGAAAACTGCTTCTGTGCTTATAGACTATGACAGATGTTTGGTCCAATTCCCATTGCAGATCATGGCAATTTGAGACTTAGATGAAACATCACTTACAGAGCCAAATTAAAGATCTGTGTATGATAGGGGAGGAGGATAAAATGGCCATACATTTGGTTACCTTAGCATGGCAAGCAAAGTTAGTCAGAGGATGTATGCAAAGTGCAAAATTTAGCAATGTGCTACAGGGGATGATTTGCTTGGACAGAGTTTGAGTAGGGGGTTGGTTAAGGATTTGGGATGTTTAACATCTATACTCACGCTCAGTCTTTTTTGCTCTGCTTCAGGACCGCTCTCCCAACTCATCTCCAGAGGACATCACTGTCAACTATCCCACCTTGGCCTTCCGAGCAGCACCTCCACTTCCCTGTTCTTCAGCCAGTTCACCAGGGTCTTATGAATCTGTGGGGATGTTTCAACTCTGGAGCAATGAGGTGCCATCACACTCTCACACAACCATGGCATTTGGACGACCCAAGATGCCATATCATGAGCAGATGGTGGCCAGCAGTTGTGGTGCCTCAGCCCACGAACTGCCGCTGACACCGCCAGCTGAGGCCATCTACTCCTTGGAGTGGTCACCTGTCAAGATGTTGGCACCCACAGTGCACCCCTCATATACTTTCCCAGAAGCCCAGGAGTCCTCCAGTTTTCTGCAAGGCCCGTGGTCTTTGGGTCCAGCTGTCCCTGCCGGCCCGTCCTCCACTGATGATGCCCCTTGGTGGACCCTGCAGCAGCCAAGCAATTTCCCTCTGGGACATCCATTAGTTCTCAGTCCCCAGCCTCCCCTTGCACCATTCCTGCAGAGCCCTCCCAAAGGGCTGTTGAGTACAGCTCGCCGTTGTCGTCGCTGCAAATGCCCCAACTGCCAGGGAGCCAGCAGGTCCCATGAGGAGCCAGGGAGGAAGAAGCAACATGTCTGCCATCTGCCAGGGTGCGGCAAGGTCTATGGCAAAACCTCTCACTTGAAGGCCCACCTCCGCTGGCATGCAGGCGAGCGCCCCTTCATTTGCTCCTGGCTGTACTGTGGGAAGAGCTTCACTCGCTCTGATGAGCTGCAAAGGCACATTCGGACACATACGGGGGAGAAGCGTTTTGGCTGCCAGCTGTGCCCCAAGAGATTTATGCGGAGCGATCACCTAGCAAAGCATGTCAAGACCCACCAGGGAAAGCGGGTCCGGAATGTGGCTGTTGTGACAGCAGCCGCAGTGGGCATCAAGCGAGAGTGATGTTAAACAAAGAGGCCTTAAAAGAGCAGAGATGAGGTCAAGGAAGCTAGGCTACAACAGGGTTACGGTATCTGGCTGCAAAA
The DNA here is from genome assembly GCF_964273705.1 of Natrix helvetica. NCBI lineage: Eukaryota > Metazoa > Chordata > Lepidosauria > Squamata > Natricidae > Natrix > Natrix helvetica. The sequence goes on along the minus strand of NC_138548.1, from coordinate 211,048,996 downwards.
ATCTGGACACCCATCAGATAGCAGCAAAGAAATTGGTTGTTTTACATACTTTTGCTACCAGCTGCTGATTTAGAGCCCTTGCTAAGGTGCAACTGAATTCATTTTACACCCAACACTAATATTGCCCTATCATATTGTTTTCTCAAAAGCCTGGCAACTATAGGTCAGTGGGATGCTATGAAGTCTCAGCCAGAAAATCCTGCCAATGTTGGCTAGCAAGAATGAATGATTGGCTAGGCCCATTAAAGTCAATAGTGATGCTTGAGCCCCCTCAATTCCATTGGTATAAAAACAGGAGCAGGCAGATACCATATTTTTTGGAGTATAAGACACATCGAGATATTGAAGAGGTAAATTTTTTTAAAAAGTTAGTGCACTCTGCAGACCTCCCAAACCCTCTGCAAGCCTCATTTATAGTGAAAAACGGGGCATGCAAAGTTTGAGAGGCCTGCAAAGTGTTCCTGGGGGCTAGGGGGGTAAAAAACTAGCAAAAAATGGCCTGGATTTTTTTGTGAAAACAGGCGCATTTCTTGCCAAAAAAGGGCATGCGTAGCCTTTAGGCGGCTTGTAGGGTGCTCCTAGAGGCTGGGGAGGGCAAAAATGAGGAAAAAGTCATTGTTTTTCACTTATTTCTGCCCTCCCGAGCCCCAGGAGCACTCTAGAAGCCTCCTAAAGGCTATGCATGTCCATTTTTGCGAAGGGGTGGGGTTTCGGGAGGCCAAAAATGCTGTATCCAGTGTATAAGATGTACCCAGATCTTCACCCTCTTTTGGGGGGAAATAGGTGTGTATTGTACTCTGAAAAATATGGTAATTTTTTTGTGTCAAGAGGCCAGATAGTACATTGTGGCCTCTATGGGACTAAATGCCATCCTGGTCACAAAACTGCTATTTCTGGAAGACAAATTGGTGAGTTGCTCCCCACTACTCCCCACAACTACTTCAAACCTCCCCTCCCTCACCTTATGTTCATTATAGCCCTAGATTGCTTTTGGGAGGAGTGATGTTGTTCTTTTATCTAGGCTCAAGAGTACATTTCTAACAGAAAACTGGATTGCAATGCAAAGTATTTTTATTTTCTAAATGTGGCTATTAGACCTGAAGGCAGCTTTGGGAAATAAAAGAGACTAGTGTTTTGCTTTCCGGCATGTCAATTTCCAACTAGCTTTTTTATTTTATTTTAAAACATCTTCAAAATATTAGTGTCATGTTGGATAAGGAGCCTAATGGTGATCAGGGAAGTGTCCACAGAAACAATCAAATGCATGCACCGAATGGAAGCTAATAGGAAATTAATGCCTTGGGTTATCTTGAGAATTGGAAGCAAGCACAAAACAGAGTTGACCCACATAGATGAATCTATATACCGGTAGTATTAAAACTCTTGTCTCTGATTGTTTGTAACCTTCAACTGGACGAAATAGTGCATCATAGGGCGACCGTTTGTGAATCGATGTATCTCAAATGAGAGAATGCGGTTTTGTGACTCCTCCTGATTGAAATGTGGTAAAGTTGTGTCTGCTTCAGTGCTCCTGCCAAAGTTAGCTGCAGCCAGCCCATGGTTATGTGATCATCGTTTCCAATGCTCCTTCCAACTTTCTACAAGAACAGTCAGTGGGGAAGCTGTCAGGAAATTGCTCTTGCTCCCACTGTTTTTTGTTTTTTGCCTGCCAATAATCATTTGGTTTCTCTGTTAGGTAAGGAAGTATCTCTGAAACAATGAACCAATGTGGCATGGGTTGTCTAGTACACTTTTAAATAAATTCTCAGATAAAATAAAGTCCCCTTGGAGTTGAGTGTGATTTCTGGGGACTTGACCAACACATCAATACATCAGTTTGCAAGAGGGTCGCCTAACTGCCTTCTGGTTTTTTTGTTGTTTGTTTTGACTTTCCCATTTCATTTAGTGTCATGAGGTTCCAAGTGATCTCCCATCCAAATATTCACAGAAGACAACCCCACTTCTGAACCTAGATAAGGTCTGCTAGGAGGCAGTTTCCATTCATTTACAGAAAGATATGAGAATACAGGGAAAGCCCAAAGATTCCATGAGAGCAGGGGTGGGCTTCAAAAGGTTTAGCCAGGGATTCTCTGCCTGGTTGCTGGGTGGGTGTGGCCTAGTCGGCCTCTGCATCATGGTGGTGGGGGCTTTTTGCCCTCCCCGGACTCTGGAGGCTTTCCTTGAGCCTCTGGGAGGGAGAAAATGGCCTTCCCAGGCTCCGAAGGCCCTCTTGAGACCAGAAACAGGCCTATTTCAGGCCTTCCCAAACATCTGGTAGGTCCATTTTGTGCCCTCCCCGAGCCTCTGTGCTACACTTACTTGCATCCAAAATGGACGGTGTGGGGACTCCTGGGAGGGGAGAGGTGGGCGGGGCCAGCCAGGAGTGGGATTTGGGGGTTCTCAGAATTGCACAGAATCTTAGCTAGAGGTTCTCCCAACCTCTGCGAATCTCCGGCCTCCCACCTCTGCATGAGAGTATATCCAGTCAAAACTGGTATGGGGAAACATAAGTATACAGTAGTTGAGCAATCGCAAGTCACAAAGTAATATGTTATTACCCCCATCATCACCTTGCCCCCTGATCTCCATCGCACTGAAAGAAAATCTAGCATCTAACCAGGGTTTTTTTTTCCTATTCTCTATCCTGCTGCTTCTCAATCTTGGCAATTTATGTAGACATCAATTCCCAGAATTCCACAGATTTAAAGCATTCTGGGACGTTTTAAGTCCACAGGTCTTAAAAGTTGCCCACGTTGAGAAATACTGCTGTGTCCCATATCTTTGATGTTGGCACCACAGGTTTTGAATTATTTTTGCAGTTCATCAGACAACATAGTTTGAATTCTTTTAAACGTTTGTTTTGCACTAAAAATTGTAAGAGCATTAACAAATGTAGACGGTGCAGCCCCCACCCCCCACCCCAATATACAGACTGCTTTGCTTTTATCTTGGGTCATTTCATAAAAAATAAGAATTTACCGATAAGCTTAATATCGCCTGGTGAATGTTGATACTAGCCCAGCCTTTCCCATTTTGCTGTGATTTAAGCAAGCAAACCAATATGCAATGAAAAGGACTCCATAAGCTAGTGTGAAGCTGTGAGTGTTGAAACTCATATGCTTGTGAACATGAATATGAATATGCACATCTTCATGATAATGACTGAAAATTCAGACATGGCCTTCTCGTTGATATGCTAGTTTCATCTCTACAGTATCTCCCTCCCCTGCCCTCAGGTAGAAGCACTCAAACCTTTGATTTCCAGTGTCTGCAATTAGTAACAAAAATGTTGAGGGACATTTTTACCAACTCATTTGCTGCTTCTGTGATATTAAGTGATGAAAGGTAAAGGGTAAATCTATCTTTCAGTGAAAACACAGAAATAAAGATGAAACACCCTCATGGTGTATCCTCTTTTGTCATGTTACACATTGTGGAATTTATAGCTCTTTCGTGTTGGGGTTCCTCTGTGCATGCATCCACTACCACACACACACACTCTCAAAAATGTCCATCTTTGACTGGTGGGAAAGCTGATGTGGCTTGGTGCCTTGTCTTCATGGAAACCTCTAGAGCAAAATTGTGCTTAAAAGAGGAAGAAAAAAATGCTAATTTACATGTAACCTTGGACTACACATACTTTAATGAGGGGTCCTTGGTGCTGTTTGAGCTTGTTTAATAATACAATACAATAGCAGAGTTGGAAAGGACCTTGGAGGTCTTCTAGTCCAACCCCCTGCCTAGGCAGGAAACCCTATACCATTTCAGACAAATGGCTATCCAACATCTTCTTAAAGGCTTCCAGTGTTGAGGCATTCACAACTTCTGGAGGCAAACTGTTCCACTGATTAATTGTTCTAACTGTCAGGAAATTTCTACTTAGTTCTATGTTGCTTCTCTCCTTGATTAGTTTCCACCCATTGCTTCTTGTTCTACCCTCAGGTGCTTTGGAGAATAGTTTGACTCCCTCTTCTTTGTGGCAACCCTGAGATATTGGAACACTTTTCTTGTAGATGTTTCATTATCCAAACTAGGTGACATCATCAGTGCACGACCAAGCTCAGAGAGCACCAAGGAGCCCTCATTTCAACCTTGGGTTGCAAATATTCCCCTTTATTGGTGCATACCTGAATTCCAGCTTAAAAAATGCACACCCAGCTCAGAACCATATGGAAGCAGAGTGAACTAGTAGCTAATCAGAGGTGGGTTGTTCCCAGTTCATCCTGGATCGGGCAAACCGGTAGTGGCGGCGCTGGGAGGCTCCGCCCACTTATCCAGACATTTCTGTGCATGCGCAGAAGCATCATACACACGCACACGAGCGAACCAGTAGTAAAAAAAATGAAAACCCATCACTGTAGCTGATTCTTCCTTCCAGAGGACTTGAGACACTCATCTTTTCATGACAACAACAGTCTACTAGGGAATAAGGCTGAGAAGATGCAATTTTGTTCTCCAATGGACAGATAGATCCTTTCAGGCTGCCTCCAGCTCTACTTACAATACAATACAATACAATAGTAGAGTTGGAAGGGACCTTGGAGGTCTTCTAGTCCAACCCCCTGCCTAGGCAGGAAACCCTATACCGTTTCAGACAAATAGCTATCCAACATCTTCTTAAAGACTTCCAGTGTTGGGGCATTCACAACTTCTGGAGGCAAGCTGTTCCACTGATTAATTGTTCTCACTGTCAGGAAATTTCTCCTCAGTTCTAAGTTGCTTCTCTCCTTGATTAGTTTCCACCCATTGCTTCTTGTTCTACCCTCAGGTGCTTTGGAGAATAGTTTGACTCCCTCTTCTTTGTGGCAACCTCTGAGATATTGGAATAATGCTATCATGTCTCCCCTAGTCCTTCTTTCTCTTAAGCTAAACATACCCAGTTCCTGCAACCGTTCTTCATATGTTTTAGTCTCCAGTCCCCTAATCATCTTTGTTGCTCTTCTCTGCACTCTTTCTAGAGTCTCCACATCTTTTTTACATCGTGGCGACCAGAACTGAATGCAGTATTCCAAGTGTGGCCTTACCAAGGCATTATAAAGTGGTATTAACACTTCACGTGATCTTGATTCTATCCCTCTGTTGATGCAGCCTAGAACTGTGTTGGCTTTTTTGGCAGCTGCGGCACACTGCTGGCTCATATTTAAATGGTTGTCCACTAGGACTCCAAGATCCCTTTCACAGTTACTACTACTGAGTAAGGTATCACCTATACTGTACCTGTGCATTCCGTTTTTGTTGCCTAAATGTAGAACCTTACTCTTTTCACCATTGAATTTCATTTTATTAGATAGTGCCCAATGTTCAAGTTTGTCAAGATCCTTCTGTAACTTAAGCCTATCTTCTGGAGTGTTGGCTATTCCTGCCAGCTTGGTATCATCTGCAAATTTGATGAGTTCCCCATTTATTCCCTCATCCAAATCATTGATGAAGATGTTGAAGAGTACTGGGCCTAAAACAGAGCCTTGGGGTACTCCACTGCATACTTCCCTCCATGTAGATGCAGTTCCATTGAGAACTACACGTTGAGTGCGGTTGGTCAGCCAGTTACCAATCCATCTGGTGGTGATGCTGTCTAACCCACATTCTTCTACTTTATCTAGTAGTAGGTTATGGTCTACCTTACTTGAGATAATCTTGCGCACACACTACTGCTATCAGGTCCTTTGTGACCGAAAACTCCAGAGGGGCTCTGTTCCTCCTCTTAATTGCCAAGGAAACCAGCCATCACCTTTGTGTCCATGGGGCTGTCGCTGCTACATCACAATTGGGTCTTTAACACAATTAGCCCCACAGTGGAATCTTTGAGAAAAGAGTCAGCTGGTGTTTTAACCAAGATGGATGCATGAGTTGCTCTAGTCTTTGAGATACCTTGTGGGTAAATTATGAATATACATTGGTATTCTTTTGCCTGTAGCATGGCCACCCCAAAAGAGGATACAGCAGTAATAACTAACCCAGATGTGGCAAGTTGGGCTAAGCAAGTGTCAAGCCCCCACCTCCAGGGATGACCTGTTTCCAGTACCATCCAAGCTGTATGCCAGCAAAAGGGCATTACCTCAGAGGTTAAACCTTCTTCTGAAGCAAGTTTGGTAGACCTACATTATTTCTTTTTTGGACAACAATGGAAGGTATCGTCTGGGCATTGCTCCGGTAACAAGTATTGGGCGGGGGGGGGGGGGGAGAATTCTCTTATAGTTTGCCTAATATTTTGCTTCTCTGCTTTTAAAAATATGTATTAATGTATTTATTGTGGTTAAATGTTGGCAGAGCTATATATATATTTCTACGAGTACTTCCAGTTGTTTTTCATACTTAGTTTTAGGTCATTTCGGAAGGAGCCAGAGAAATACAATTTCTAGTTTTTATCTTCCTAGATAAAAATGTTTGTGTGTTTTTAACAGGAGGCACTTTTTGAACTTAATACCTGGTAAATGGGATGGCTGATGCTCCTTTCACTTGCAAATTTTAGAGGAAACAAATGCAAAAACTGCTTAATTGAAAATAACCTTTTTCTTTGTTTCATAAAGAATGCTTCTGACCACTATCAGGATCAACTTGTAAGCAGAGCTGCCTCTGTCAAAATAGGCTGTGTGGCCTTTGAAGTGTAAAAGAACCAAGCTTCTTTCATTTATTATCTCAGAGACTGTTGTTAAAAGGGGTTTGACAGGAGAAATCCCCTTTCCCAACCCTTTGCTCTCATGTATTAAGTTAAATCCTATTAATTCAGGATTTATAGATAGGAAGTTTTCCTTGATCCCTCCATACTGATGTTAATTGACAAATCTTGCACACTAATACAGTAGATAGCCCTTGAGTTGGGATGCAATGATGTGCCAGTGACAGCTAAAATGGATTAATAGCTGATAAATCCTGAGAATCAAATCAAGATCTCATTTTTTAAATAATGTAATAGCTACATTCACACCTTCCTATTTCCTATGCAGTGATAGTTTTCTCTAAAGACCAGGATGATGGATTCTGTAATCTAAATGACGAAAGAGTTTGTATTGAGCTAAATAGATGCATGAATAGTTTAAAGTATAATTTAAAAGTGGGAAGGGAAGAAAATTCAATGAAAATTCAAGACTGCCTTGAAGTTTCCTGCCTAACACTTTAGTGTTCAGTTATGAAGAATTGGAGAAAACAGAGAATTTGACATATACTTTACAAGCTACTCATGAAGAAATGTTACGGAAATCAGCTGGGGAAATCAGCTTTTCCTGACACCTGTGCAGATTTTGTGTGATGCAATTTACTTCTTTGTTAGTTTTAATTAAAATCTTTTATTACAACGAACAAAATATTCTCATTTCACATAATCGAAACCCCTCATCCAAGAGCCCCCCACGTAAAGCCCCTAGAGCCCCACAGCATGCATATACTGGGGTCTAGGGAAGGGCCTTCAGCATTATGTTCTGATCCCAATATGGGGTCCTGCACCCATATGAGGAAGGGGGTGAAGTCTGGGCATTTTGAGCAGGATCAGAGGACAGCAAAACCTTCCACCCCACTGTTGCCACATTTCTCTTTCCTCTAGAGCAGCCAGAGAGAGGGAGTGGGATGTTAAGATATCCCCAGCTGAAGTGCCTGCCTGACAGAGGCCACCATCCTGCAGTCCAAGGGTCACAGCTCATTCTCGTCAAGTTTGGCAAGTTGGGCACTGCCTTGAGGGACATTAATTTCTGGGACCTCGGGATCGGGGAGCAGCGGCCTGGCATCATCTTCAATCAGGACCTAATGGGAGGGACAAAGAGATGGTCAACCACAGAAATATGACCAAGGCTGATATAACTGCTATCTGCCAGGCTCATTTATAGTAGTTCAGTATATTTAAAAAATAATAATTTATAAAGCAAAGCAATCCAAATTTCTCCTTAAGGAAAGCTGCACTCTAATCTGCATACATTGTGCACAATTTCATTACAGCCAGCAGTTCGATCCTGACTGGCTCAAAGTTGACTCAGCCTTCCAACCCTTCTGAGGTCGGTAAAATGAGGACTCAGATTTTGGGGGGTAATAGGCTGCTATTGTAATTTGTCCAGAGAGGGCCGTAAAGCATTATGAAGCAGTATAAATTATATATGGCCCAGATTCAGGACCATCCAATATTTTGTCTCCCCAAAACATATTTCTAGAACATGAAATATCACCATTTGTTTCCATTCTCACAAATGTGATTTGATACTATTATTTTAAAATGAGAATTAAATTATTTTTACAGCTATAGGCAAACAAGCTATCTAAGAATATTTCATTATATATATATATCTTTAATTGGTTCACAATTTACCTTCCTTCAGCTAATTATAACATGGACAATAGTGATCCTACTTGCAGTGACCTACTCTTTTCTATCAGCCGCTTTCCCAGAGCAAGAAATGTATCAGCAGCAGCATCTTCAATATTTACTACACTGATCGTCCAAAAGACAAGGGGACAATTGTAGGCATCACTGCAAGTAAAACCGAAGTCTCTTGAATATCTTAAACACAACAAATCTTCTGCAAACTCGAAATACGATATAGTGGTCAAGAATATCAAACTGAGAGAAGAGAACTCCACTCTCAGCTATGTAGTTCCTTAGTAAAAGTATTTTAACACCACTCATTGTTGTTGTATTGTTGTGTGAATAATAATGACTAGATAGCATGCAAGCTCCAGTTCCTCAACAAAAAGGAATTGTAAAAGTGAAATAAAGAAACCACTGCGTATCACTTCCCTGACAAAAAAATGCACAAAATATATTTAAATAATAATAATAATAGGTAGTGTATCCATTTCACTTTACATATATATGATAGAGATAAATGATGGATATCAGATGCCAAAGCGATAAGCTACTTGCAAGCTGCTCCTTATGTTACCTGCATCTGCATAACCAACCCATTTTCTACTCCCATGATGCCGTCGCCCCAGCACCACTCACGCCTCCCCCTGGCCAGCTGGTTTTCGGGTCTCTGCCATGCATGCACGGGTGGCGGGGCTCATGCGGGAGACGTGCACACATGCACAAGGGGTGGGGAAGGGCACATGCACATGCACAGGGGTCGTGCACATGTGCATGGGGTGGGGCACGTGGGAGGGTGTCACATGCGCATTGCATTATGGGTGCACGAGTGCTTTGGCACGTTCCGACAAAAAGGTTAGCCATCATTGTTCTACTCCCTTTTCTCCCTCACCCAATTCACTGCAATTTATTAGTCTGGTCACTCTATGGATCTGATGAAATGAGCTACAGCTCACAAAAGTTTACACTTTTTAATAACATTTGTTAGTCAAAATAGGTGTCATCAGATCCTGGTTCTTTTGTCCAGAAGGGAAGACTGTATATGAAATGAGACAGCTGTGTCTAGGAAATTTTTATATACACAATAACTTGTAGAAAATCAATGACATATAATGCCCTCCCATATTTTTACATCCACCACCACCCCAACTGAAGAAAATTACAAGTAAATGAGAGGAAAGAAACTGCATGAAAACCTAGTGTGGTTTTAATGCCCAGAGGTTGAGGATATATTTTATAGAAGAAGCTTCTCTACCTGCTAATTAATACATATGTATGTTGTACAAAGTGCACCTGTGTACAAATATTTCATTTGTTTGTATTCCCCATGCCTGGGCAGTTGAGAAGAAAAAGTTGGAAGAAAGGGGGACAGAGTGTCAAAGTCCTTAATCAAGTCCTTGACATTATATTATGGCATGTGATACATTAATGAAAAATGTTATTTATCATAATCTGACTTCATAAAAAAGAGAAATGGAATCAGGCAAATGAACCAAATTATGTTGATAGAAGTGTGCAGCTGAGCTTTACCTGGTAGGAGACCCAGGAGTGGACAGATTCCTAAGAAATAACATTCCTACCAGATGAGATAGATTAATAGCAATAGCACAGACTTACTGTATTTTTCGGAGTATAAGACACAGTATTTTTTCCCCTCAAAAAGAGGGTGAAAATCTGGGTGCGTCTTATACACTGAATACAGCATTTTTGGCCTCCCAAAACCCCATCCCGTTTGCAAAAATGGCAGTGCATAGCCTTTAGGAGGCTTCCAGAGTGCTCCAGGGAGCAGGGACGGGCAAAAAGGAGCGAAAAATGGGCCTTTATTTGATCGTTTTTGCCCCCCCCCCCAGCCCCCAGGAGCACTCTGTAAGTCTCCTAAAGGCTATGCATGCCCTTTTTTTGACAAAAAGCAGGCCCGTTTCTGCGAAAAAGGGGCCGTTTTTGGCAGGTCTGCAGTGCAAAACCTTTTTTTTTTCATTTGCCTCTTCAAAATCTTGGTGCATCTTATACTCTGGTGCATCTTATACTCCGAAAAATACGGTATATACCGCTTAATACAATGTCTTTCCCACTGAGGTAGGCTTTAGTGTCATTTTGATCAGGAAAATTATGGTTGCTTTGATATTTAAAAAAATAAGGTTAGCAAACCAGTCTCCTGGTGGTTCACTGAGAAGCAATTCCTACATATTTAGTTGTTGTCTTAAAACAATATTGGTGTTTAGAGAGAGAGCTGGGGGGGGGGGGGGATAGCAGAGAAAAGAAATGGCTCAGGTACTGTCTATTGTTTTTACATATCATCCAATCTTTTAATCCCTGTAGGTCAATCATTATTCATAGAAAAATGATTCCATAAGAATAGTCATTTCCTCAATCAGATAATCAGAAATGGTGAATGCTATTTCAGCTCTGCAGAAAGTGCAAGACTCTCGATTTATCTGCATTCTCCTGGCATAACCACAAACCAGACAGCACCTATGTTTCATCAGAATACAACTTTTTGTGGACAACAAACAGCCTTTTCTGGTAATCATAAGATAATGAGCTTAATGAACTCTATTATGGCTAGTCAGTCTAATTTAATATTTACAGACCATTTGCACGCATGAAAGTGCAGCAACATGTTAGGGTGGACTATATAAAGATCAGAGGGTCAAAGTATAATTGATGGATAAAAGTACTGAGTGATGACATGAGCTTCCATGATCAAGAACTGCTCAAAAACAGCTAGATAAATCTGTTTTGTTTTTGTAAATGGAAGAATACAGGTAGTCCTCGATGTACGACTACAAATAAACTCAACATTTCTAAGGGAGACAATTATTAAGTGAGTTTTGCCCCATTTTACCTCTCTTTGCCAGCATGGTTAAGTGAATCCCTGCAATTGTTAAGTTAATCACATGGTTGTTAAGTAAATCTGGATTCCCCATTGACTTTGCTTGTCAGAAGTCACAAAAGGTGATAACATGGCCTCAGGACACTGCAACTGTCATAAATATGAGCCAGTTGCCAAGCATCTGAATTTTGATCACGTGATGATGGGGACGGCTACAATGGTTACAAGTGTGAAAGACAGCATAAGTCACTTTTTTTCGGTAGCGTTCTAACTTCAAACAGTCACTAACTGAATGTCGAGAATTACCTGTGTTCCATGACAAGATTGATAAAAACTAACTGTCCCAAGACCAATATTTTAGGTTATAAAATAAAAGATAAAGGGGATCTCTGTATGTGCTGCCCCAGCAGTATATAGCTAGTGTAGGAATTAAGAACTGTCTCCTTTAAGAAACTACCTCATGGGAAACGTGATCACATCTCTGTTTATGATTGGCCACTGGGGCATTTTGCCCACATGCAAAGTTTATAGCCCAGCGATGGCGAACCTTTTTTGGCTTGCATGCCATAAGTGGGGGGAGCGCAGGGGGGTCATGTGCGGGCGTGCTGCACCCATAATGCAATGCGTGACCCCCAGTGCGCATGCGCGCACTACAGGCACTCCCCCTCCCATTTTTACATGCTTTTTTCACCCTCCCGAGGCTCCAGAGGCTTTATAGGAGCCTGGGGAGGGCAAAAACAGCCTCCCCCACCCCCCCGGACAGTCTTCCGTGACTTCCGGTTTCCTCGGAGGGTCGTTTTGAGTGCTCCGAAGGCTTCAGGGACTGTCCGGAGGCTTCCCTGATGCCTTCGGAGCGCTCAAAACGACCCTCCAAGCAAACTGGAAGTCACCGGTTTGCTCAGAGGGTCATTCTAAGCATTAAGGATCATTTTGAGCGCTCCGAAGGCTTCAGGGACTGTCCGGAGGCTTCCGGGGGGGGAGGCTCTTTTCACCCTCCCCAGGCTCCTATAAAGCCTCTGGAGCCTGGGGAGGGCAAAAAATGGCTTTAAAAAAGGGTGAACTCAGCTGGCCAGCACGCGCATGTGTGCCATAGGTTCGCCATCACTGTTATAGCCGGTCAGTTTGAATACCTTTGTGAACCGGAATAGTAGTGTTTGTTTCTCCGCTCAACATGGGAGTGAAATCATCATCTTTTTACACCATGTGTTTCTGACAGATTATGGAAAATCAGAAGAATCTTAACACTGAACTATAAGTTTTGCTATTAAGAATGCCTGATAATAAATTTGATCTGAAAGAGATTCCTAAGCGTGGAGTTAACTGCATGCCTACAACACCCGAGGCAGAACATTGTATGTAAACTGGGCAAAGTGAGCAAAGGGTGTGTATGTGTGCACACACGTGTGAGTGATTGCACATCACATGCAACGGTTTTTCTATTCTATAGCTTTTTTTTTTTTGCTCCTGTTTGCCTGCTACTCCTTTTATCTTTCCCACATTGGGAACTTTTCCTAGACTTAAACAGTTTTGGTAGTTATCTGATTACTAATTTATATAACCCCTTTGTTTATATTTGTTGAGAAAATTGTAGTGATCAACAACATGCTGAAACTGAGAAATGTATTGAAGGGAGAAATGCATTTAAGATTTGATTCAATTGTGTATCTTTACTGTCTGCAGTGATTGTGCTTACCAAGATCCCAAAAGGGGAAGGGAAACGTTCTTTACAATTACCCTCTCCCAAGACAAAACCCTGGTTACATGCCAAAGGCCAAGGACCAGTGAGTTCGTACTGTATGTGTGGGTGCGTGCATGCAAGTAGAAACTTAAGCTCCAGCAAAAGGGAAAGGAAACAATTAATTTTTAGAGGGAAAGTCAACAGAATCAGAATAACCTGATCATTGTGATTATTCTGAACTCACCAAGAACTCACCAATTGCTGGGTTTCTTGCTGAGGGGCACTGTTGAGCTGCATATCAGGTTGCTCAGAAAGTATGTGAGAGGATTCAGGCCCTGGAGAGCTTTGGCTGTGAGATGGCTATAAGCGAAAGGTGGGATGAAGAAATTTTTTTTGAAGAGAAACATAGTACAGAAAAGCAGACCAGAAGCTGAGCATTATGGAGATGAGTGCACCATTTAACATTGGATGTAAGAAATTATCTTTAAAAGGATATGATGGTTTTCTACGCTGAAGGCATATCATAGCATTCATACCTTCACTGAAGCCATCATTAATTTAGCGCATATTTTGATCTCTGTTAAAATGGGAAAAGTGGATTCCATTAATCTAATATAGCAAATGAATCAACTGATCTCCCCGGTTAACAAAAATAAACTCCCAAATCTCTCCCTTCTATTTATGCCTATATACATGATTTAATATGCATACAAATGTAATAAATAAAAGAATCAAATAATGTTGAAAAACATATTCCTCTAACAGCAGCCAAATGATCAATGGTCAGTAAACACATAATAATCATTGTCTTAATGCCTCATAATAAATGTATTCTGGTTTTTCTACATTAATTAATGTCCACTAAAATTACCTTTTCTCAGGCCTTCTTGCCTAACAGTCTGGTGGGTAAATCAAAACTTTGCTCTATATAACTGCGTGTGTGTGCAAAGATTTTTCCCTTGTATGTTCAGTGAGTGATACTAAATAATAGTTGTTTAGTAGCAATAGCAGACAATATATTCCCTTCCCACCTGCCCTGTTCTAGTTCTTCTGATATCTCTGCCTCAAGGATGGGCCAAGCAAAAAAAAAGAAAAAAGGGTTGCTTGGAGCATGGATTTAACTCAGTCAGTCAGTCAGTCACTCATTCGTTCACTCAACAATTTTTCCTATTTCTTAACTGCCCATCTTGGGAGACCATGGAAACCAATTCTGTTCATCTGAATAACCTCTCCTTAACAAAAGAAAGAAGTCATCTCCTCCTAGATGAGCGGGAACAGAGTTAAAAAGTCCTGTTCTAGGTCTTCCTCAACCTGATTTCCTTTTCATTTGACCGTGATTCCATCCTCTCCAACCTTCAGCATTTGGATAGAGCAGATATGATTCATAGACAGAATAATATATATGCTGTACATACAGTTGTCTTGGCATGGACTCAGGAGTCCTTTGATTGTACTGAGTTGTTCAAAATAAAATGATATATGGTAGCCAAATATATTAGCATTTATGTTTTAATATTTACATAGTATCTTTCAGCATAATTATTTCTAGGACAGTTTATTTAGGAAAGAGCAATATATTAAGTAAATGGCCCCAGTTCCTCACTATTTGTTGAGCTGTTCTATTAAAAGATGGCCAGTAACCTCCTCTCCTATCTCCCCCCCCCCTTCTCCCACATCAATAATGGAAATTTTACAAAACCGCATTGATTAGGAATGGAGCAAGAAACTATTTTGTCTTTATGGCAACCGGTTCACAACATATTTCAAGCAACAGACAGGATAGAATTATCTTAATTATGAATTGCTGTTTTTATATAATGGTTATTTCAGGCATTCAAATTCTAAGTAGGCTCAGAGCTACTGCTTAATTAAATGAAATGACTGCATTGGATGTTAAGCTTTCCTCTCCAAAGTAGAAAATCTGTGTCAGCCACACACACACACCAAATTGCTATACTATCTGAGGTGAGAGCCTGACTGATGATCTTCTTGCCTTACCTCAATAGAGGGGAGGGGCTCAGGTGGGGCAGGACCAGGAAGATAAAGGGACGGCAGAGAGGCATTGTGGGCCTGGAGGCTGGATCCCTTGTTCTGATCCATGGAGGTCGAGGAGGAGGGCCGGGTAGAGCCACCTATCAGTGAGTGGTGCAGAGCCCCCGTTCGTCCTAGACTGTGGGTTTTGCTCTCTCGGCGCTGGTACTCTATGGGCGACTGTAGTGCTGGGAGGGAAAAAACACAATAGGAACAGACTTTGCTGATCAATGGGGTCAACCTGGTAACATAAAATAATGTACATTCCAAAAGAGAAGTTGTATGGTATTCACCGAGAATAACAAGAAACCCTTTCTGAACCAAGAAGTAACTTCACTGAGTAGAAGGACTACATGATGATTTACCTGTCTGAATTAGCCATCACATATTAGGCTTACCTGTGGACTAACCTCATCTACTGATTCCTCCTATGACTAATGTACTCAGGTGACTACTGGAGAGGGCGGAGACCCTGATCTTAACATCATTTTTGAATGATCATTTTGTAAACTGCTCAGAATCACTTAGGAAAAATGGGTGATATAGAAATTTGATAAATAAAATGAAATAAAATCTTTAAGTAAGATAGATTTCTAAGATACTTTAAAAATAGATTTCTTGTTGCTGGCACATTAGGTGAGATTGGGTTTATGAGGAAATTTTGGGGATAAATACGGTATAGTTTAAAATGTCATTGCCCCAGTGGTGCGTTTGTACTGGTTTTAGTACCGGTTCACCCATGTACGCTCTCTCTCTTGCGCTCGCGACACTTCAGCGCATGCACAGAAGTGTCTAGACGGGTGGGCAGAGCCTCCCGCCGCTGCCACTACCAGTTCGGTCAAACAGGGCTGAACCAGGAGCAACCCATCTCTGCATTGCCCCCAATCCAAAATAACAGAATTCTTAAAAAATCCACCCAGATTTATTTTGGTTTCCTCATCCCCTTTCTTCTTCTCCAGTTCCCTCTTCTCTGACAAGATGGAAAGTGTCTTTAGCGCCGTCAACTGTTTGTCCAAATAGGACTGCTGAGTTTTACCATTTTCAATGCCTTGTTGAATGAGCTACAACAGACAATCTACAAACCAGAGTTATTCTCAAAGCCAAGTTAGCAGCATTGCCTTCTCCTATGTCTCCTTCGAATCCTGTCATCCTTTCTTTTCTTTTCACCTTAGCAGCAATTTCAGTTTTTATTTCATGTCATTGGTTGACATCGTCCAGAGAAACAATTTCCTTTGGAGCAAATGCAATGCTTTCTTTCTTTCTTTCTTTCTTTCTTTCTTTCTTTCTTTCTTTCTTTCTTTCTTTCTTTCTTTCTTTCTTTCTTTTTCTTTTTTGGATTCTCCAAATTCTTCCTTTTTCAAACCATTTTACCACTTTCTGTAGACATGGCTTTGATTTTTTTCAACTACAACTATAGCTGTCTGGTTTGCCTTTTCAGCATGATGTTCTATTTTCTTAACAGCAGAAATTGTTGAGCATAATGTTTTTCTTCTCCTGCATCAGCTAAAGCTTTTATTAATACCTCTGCTATTGAATTAGGTCTGCATGTTCTGCAGCAACCAAAACCACAAGTATTTCTTTTTCCTCAAGTATCCAGTTGACAGCTACTCTTTTCTTAACAACAGTTTTTTCCCTCAGTTTCTGTTTCTTTAAAACATTGATTCCTCTAGACAACCTACTTTTTCCTCAGCTTCAGCCGATGTTCTAAATCAGGGATACAATTATCAAGGATATAGCTATTCAACTTAATCCTGTTGTCTCCGGGTAAGGATTTGTATTGGGCCCCATGATATCTATAATAAATGGTACAAATTGATGCTGTACAGTATTAGAGTTCTTTCAAGCAACCCTCCTTTTCATCTCCATTCACTGAGAGACTTGTCATTGGTGATACAAAAGGGTTTTAGCTTCCTAATTTGTCTGTCAAATTCAATGCAGATATTTTTTTCCTATCCACTGATTTGGTACATAAAACAGACAGGCAGCTCTGGTTTATCATTTCCTCAAATTGGGATTCTCTTATTTGTCAATCTCATAACATTTAATAATTAAAAGCCCATATTGGCATACTTCTTAAACTTTACTATTTCCCTCCCTTTTTTGGCCAATATGGGTTACCTAAAATTATAGTCTTCAGATGTTCCTCTTTTTTTAACTACAGTTATAACCCGTCCTCTATGTAACTACTCTCTGTAACTATGTAACCCATCCTCTTCTGCAACTACTGTGTATTTAAAGCAGTTTTTGAAAAAAATGTAAACCTCTTGTATATAGTTGGTTTAAAGACATTCAAAGCAGCTTATTCTTCAGAAA
The DNA here is from genome assembly GCF_964273705.1 of Natrix helvetica. NCBI lineage: Eukaryota > Metazoa > Chordata > Lepidosauria > Squamata > Natricidae > Natrix > Natrix helvetica. The sequence continues at coordinate 211,031,854 of NC_138548.1, read as the reverse complement.
CGTTCTATATCTCTGCCAGCTCTCCTCAAATCAAACATAGTATGGATATCATGGTTTTTGTTCCTTAAGTTCCATTAAAAACCAACAGAAAGATGCATGGATAAGTGATAAAACATAATGGTATCTTTCAGTTGAAATTTAATCTGCAATATTTCTTTTTCATAATGGTGAGCCTCTATATCTCAACGGCATTTGAATGTTTTTCTTTTATTCTCTTTTCTTTAATCTTTTTCCCCCCTCAACCTGTTCTGTTCCCTGAAAATATTTATAAATATTTCATTTATTTAACTACTTGTTTAGTCAGTAACAATCTCATATTTCTCATGCTGGTTTTATAACATAAGATCCATTTGTCCTCACATTAAAAAAAATTAAACTAGCTTTGTTTATTGTCCAGGATCTGGAATTAATTTTTGTTAAATCAAAAATCAGCCATGGTGGTGCAGTAGTTAGAATATAGTATTGAAGGCTAACTCTGTCCACAGCCAAAGTTCAATTCTCACAGGCTCAAGCCTTCCATCCTTCCGAGGTTGGTAAAACGGGGGCCAGAGGACATTAGGCTGACTCTGTAAACTGCTTAGAGAGGGCTGTAAATCACTGTGAAGTGGTATATAAGTCTAAGTGCTATTGCTATCAATGTTCTTTTTTCTTGTTGTTGTTAGTTGCGAAGTCGTGTCCGACGAATCGCAACCCCATGGACAACGTTCCTCCAAGCCTTCCTGTCCTTACCATCCTCTGGAGTCCATTTAAGCTCACGCCTACTGCTTTGGTGACTCCATCCAGCCACCTCATTCTCTGTCATCCCTTTCTTCTTTTGCCCTCAATCTTTCCCAGCATTAGGCTCTTCTCCAGTGAGTTCTTCCTTCTCATTAGTTGGCCAAAGTAGTTGAGTTTCATCTTCAGGATCTGGCCTTCTAAAGAGCAGTCAGGCGTGATCTCCTCTAGGACTGACCGGTTTGATCGCCTTGCAGTCCAAGGGACTTGCAGGAGTCTTCTGCAGCACTACAGTTCAAAGGCCTAAATTCTTTGGCGCTCAGCCTTTCTTATGGTCCAATTTTCACAGCCATACATTGCAACTGGGAAAACCATTCTTTTTTCTATGGGCCTATTTTCTCTGTTGTTTCTAATTTTCTGTGCTATCCTTTAAAATTATTTTTTTTCTCAGATTTTATTGATTCCCATCTCACTTTTTCTTAAAGCTTTTTAGCCAGATAAATTGAATTGGCAGTATACAAATTGAATAAATAAATTAACTCCTTTGGGAATCTATATTATACCGCTGACACTTTATACGCTGAGACCAAGTTTATTTGATTAGAAGTGGCAAATTTAATTTGGAAATCAAATGTTTAGCTTAAACACTTGTTATCACCAATCCAAAATAATAGGCAATTTATTATACTTAAATGATCTCCTCATCAACTATTTTCATGGCAGTGTAATATTTAGGGAAGTGCTGTCTGCCTCTCATTTATTCAGAAGGCCATTTTCTAAATAAACAACTGAAATGTTTATATCACATGACCAGAAAGATTTATAAACAATTTATAAAAATATACATTGTTTTTGGGAAGAATAACAGGCTGTTTCCACAGGCTTTGAAATAGGCATAGTATCAAGCCTTTGTAGGATTTGTCGTTGGTTATGAATTGTTTGTATGTCTATGATTTTTAATTCTTTATCATTGTTCTTACTGTTAAAAGTTGTTAGTTGCCTAGTGTCTTGTGGACTCGGGCAACTTCTAAATTTTAAAATTAAAGTAAAATATTTCCAGTGGAAAAAAAATTGGAAGTATTGAAAAAGCAACATAAGCAAACTTGCAGGTTTTGCCTTCACGTTCTGTGCAAGGAGTAGAACGGCCTCCACTTGGGATTCTGGAGCTCCCTTCCTTCAAATGTGTTTTGTGTTGTGTTTGATCTGCACAAATCAAAGCACCCCCTTCTGAGACATGTTTGTTGCTTCTTTGTTCACTTTCATTAAGACCTGATCTTATTAGAATGGAAATTGTAGACGAATTGACAAGTGGGAATCACATCTTTGAATAACACAAACCTTCCTAGGAGTAAAAAAAACCAGCAGGCAGCAAGCAAGCTGACATGGAACTGTTGCCCTGGTTCCTTACTTATTAGAATGACTCCCTGAGAAACAAGCCCAATTTCTGCCTACAGGGATCACGAAATCTCCAGAACCGTAAAGCCTACAAACTTGAAATTTGGCACGTATGTTCCTTGTGGCTTCTAGGTGCTCGGTAACAAAGGATTTTTCGAAATGACCATCAGACCATTAGTATTTCGTATATTATTTATTAACACGCTCTGAGGAGTTAGACATTCTATTCCCCTTCCCAACCTGAAAACTTGGCCGTGGTCGTGGCCAGTGCATGACTCATCCGGCCTGCTGGCTGGGAGTTTGGAGAGGAGCCTGAGGGAGAGAAGGGGATAGGAGATGTTTCTTTGGGGCAAGCCTGAGGGAGAGAAGGGGATAGGACAAAGGAGGTTTCTGTGGGGCAAGGCTGAGGGAGAGAAGGGGATATGATAGGGGAGGTTTCTGTGGGGCAAGGTTGAGGGAGAGAAGGGGATAGGATAGGGGAGGTTTCTGTGGGACAGGGTTGAGACAGAGAAGGAATAGGATACGGGAGGCTTCTGTGGGGCAAGGCTAAGGGAGAGAAGGGGAGTGGAGAGGTCGATGGTAACTACTCATTAATTTTCAAGCTGTGTCAATTTATCAAGCCCGATCACATAGTTTCATAGCGGAGCACAGGTATTCAGCTGAGAGAGAGAGAGAGAGAGAGAGAGAGAGAGAGAGAGAGAGAGAGAGATGTTTGTGTATGTGAAAGAGAGGGAGAGAGAAAGATTGAAGGTCAAGACTCAAAAGTAACAAAAAGCAAAATAATTAAGAAGGGAAGAATGAAACAGTTCCTTTGCTGATGAAACAGTACCTGGATCAAAAATATGAGACTAGGTAAAATACAAGACCAATCAATCCAAATAGAGCTGTAAGGGACCTTGGAGGTCTTCTAGTCCAACCCCCTGCTGAAGCAGGAGACCTTATACCATTTGAGCCAGGTGGCTGTCCAGTCTCTTCTTTAAAAAAAAAAACTCCAGGGAAGAAGCACCCACAACTTCAGAAGGCACTGGTTAATTGTCCTCATTGTTAGGAAGTTAGGAACCTTAATTCCAGGTTGCTTCTCTCCTTGATTCTCTCTCCATGGACCTGACTCAAATGATTCAGGGCCCGACACACGAGGGAGGACACACTCTGGACCTTGTTTTTGTCTCTGGCCAGTGGCTGAGTGATCTGGGAGGAGGGGACTTAACCATCACTCCCCTGTCATGGTCAGATCACTCACTCCTTCGTCTTGACTTCCCTGGTGCTACCTCCCGCTGCGGGGAGGCGGAACCGGAAAGTTCCAGATGGTTCCGCCCCAGGCGCCTGATGGAACCTGATAGGTTCCAGACGGAGCTTGGGCCACCTCCTGTAACCTTGACCCGCCCCCGGGTAGAGGACCTGGTAGTTGCGTGGAATAATGCAACTACCGGGGCCTTGAACCGGGTGGCGCCTTTGCAGCCTCTCCGGCGGCAACGATCCACCCTAGCCCCTTGGTTTACCGAGGAGCTAAGGGTGATGAAGTGCCGCAAGAGACGTCTAGAGAGTCGTTGGAGATCCTCTCGCTCCGAATTTGATCGAACACAGGCACGAGCCCATTTAAGGACGTACCTTGTGGCATTGAGAGTGGCCAAACGCCAATATTGTGCCACTCTCATTGCATCCGCGGAGAACCGCCCTGCCGCCCTGTTTCGGGTGTCCCGCTCCCTCTTGTTTCAGAGGCCACGGGAGGCCCCCCTACAGGGCAGGGCAGAGGAATTTGGTAAATATCTGCAGGATAAAATCGCTCAAATCCGGAGAGATTGGGTTCCTGTCAGTGATCCAATGGAGACGTCCATGGCGAGTCTTGAGGTATCGATCTGGGAGGAGTTTGACTTGGTTGCCATCGAGGATTTGGACAGATTGCGTGGACGACTGCGACCCACCACATGTTTATTGGACCCGTGCCCCTCCTGGCTTGTACTGGCATCCTGGGAGGTTACACGAGACTGGCTCCTGGGCCTAGTGAATGCTTCGCTGAGCGAGGGGTCTCTCCCGGCCGCCTTGAAAGAGGCGGTGGTGAGACCCTTGCTCAAGAAGCCTTCCCTGGACCCTTTGGAGCTGGCCAATTATCGTCCTGTCTCCAACCTTCCCTTTTTGGCGAAGGTTGTAGAGAGTGTGGTGGCCTACCAGTTTCCACGACATCTGGAGGAAAATGATTATCTAGACCCGCGCCAGTCCGGCTTCCGCCCCGGTCACAGCACGGAGACGGCCTTGGTCGCGTTGGTGGATGATCTCTGGAGGGCCAGAGACAGAGGTTGTTCCTCTATCCTGGTCCTATTAGACCTCTCAGCGGCTTTTGATACCATCGACCATGGTATCCTGCTGCGCCGGCTGGAGGGGTTGGGGGTCCGGGGCACCGTTTTGCGGTGGTTCGGCTCCTACCTTTCTGACCGGACGCAGCGTGTGTTGGCAGGAGAAGAGAGGTCGACCCTACGCCCCCTTACTTGTGGGGTGCCACAGGGGTTGGTCCTCTCGCCACTCCTCTTCAACACATATATGAAGCCGCTGGGTGAGATCATCCGTGGTTTCGGGGTGGGATACCATCTGTATGCTGATGATACTCAGCTGTACTTTTCCACCCCGAACCACCCCAACGAGGCCATCGAAGTGATGTCCCGGTGTGTGGAAGCCGTACGGATCTGGATGGATGACAACCGACTCAAGCTCAACCCCTCCAAGACGGAGTGGCTGTGGGTGCCAGCTCCCCGGTTCAGCCAATTAATTCCATCATTGGCCATTGGGGGCGTTCAACTTGCCCCCGTGGAGCGGGCGCGCAATTTGGGCGTCCTCCTGGATGCCCGGCTGTCCATGGATGACCATGTGACAGCCGTGGCAAGGGGGGCGTTCCACAAGGTTCGCCTGGTGCGTCAATTGCGCCCCCTACTGGACCGGGACGCCTTACGCACAGTCACTCATGTGCTGGTGACGTCTCGCTTGGACTACTGTAACGCTCTCTACATGGGGCTTCCCTTGAAATGCACCCGGAGGCTACAGTTGGTCCAGAACGCAGCCGCGCGGGTAATTATGGGGAGTACTAGGTACTCCCATGTGACACCGTTCCTGCGCGAGCTGCACTGGCTTCCTGTGGTCTATCGGGTGCGTTTCAAGGTTTTGATAATAATCTTTAAAGCGCTCCATGGCTCAGGACCTAGTTACTTGCGGGATCGTATTCTGCCCCATACATCCCTGCGACCAATCCGCTCGCACAGAGAGGGCCTCCTCCAGGTGCCGTCCACTAGACAGTGTCGGGGGGCGGCGCCTAGGAGTAGAGCCTTCTCTGTGGCGGGCCCAGCCCTGTGGAATGACCTCCCTCCGGATATTAGGAATACCTCTGACCTCCGCTCCTTTCGTATTAAGCTTAAGACCCACCTTTTCCAAGCAGCTGGCCTGGCTCAACTTTGATCTAACCATATCGCTCCTGACGGGTTTTTACTGGGTATTTTAATTATATTTAATTATCTAGGGGTTTTTAAATACTGTATTTTAATTGTTTTATTTATCAGCCGACCTCCTCCTTGTGTATGTCTCGGTATATGTCTCTGTTATATGTTTGTTCTGTCCACATATTTATTTCATATGTTTCATTGTACGCCGCCCCGAGTCCTTCGGGAGAGGGTGCGGCTAAGAAATAAATATTTATTATTATTATTATTATTATTGATTAGTTTCCATTCATTGTTTCTTGCCCTGCCCTCTGGTGCTTTGGAAAAGAAATTGACCCCCTCCTCTTTGTGGCAGCTTCTCAAATACTGGAATACTGTTATCATGTCCCGCTCAATCCTTCTTTTCTCTAGACTAGACAAACCCAAATTGTGCAACCATTCTTCATATGTTTTAGTCTCCGGGCCTTTAAACCAAACTACATCATAATCTGTAAAAGCCAAAACTGATTATTTTAAAGCCTCTGATTCAAATTCAAATTTGAAAATGTTCTTCTTAACTATGAATTACATCCCAAGGCAATTTCTGATAGGAACATTTGAATGGCCAAAGTTGGTAGGTAGCTATGTTTTTACTCTTACCATTAAGGAAGTCACGTTGTGTCTCCAAGATGAGGTTGATGTCAGTCACCCAGGCCTGGGCAATTTCCGGTGTTGCTGCCTGCAGTACATAACGGATGGTGCCCCGTTCTGCGCCACGAGAGATCAGTGCAAATTTGCAGGGATCATTGTCCACACAAGGCTCCAGGCCCAAAGAGCTTACCTGGAAGAGAAATTGATCAAGTGGATCAGCCTAGAGTTGTGACTGCAACTGAGGCAGGTTACACACTTGATTAAATAAATAAAGATAATGAAGTTGTCATTTCCCATGCAACAATGCTAAAAAGCAAGAAAATTATATGAATAAAATAGAGAGAGTAAGATACTCAGCAATCAAGCAAATTCAAGCCTTTACTTATTTTCTGAGAATAGATTTAGACCAGAGGTAGTCAACCTTTTTATACCTACCGCCCACTTTTGTATCTCCGTTAGTAGTAAAATTTTCTAACCGCCCAGCGGTTCCACAGTAATGGTGATTTATAAAGTAGGGAAGTAACTTTACTTTATACAATTTATAAAGCAGAGTTACAGCAAACCCCTACCGCCCACCATGAAAGCTGGAAAGCCCACTAGTGGGCGGTAGGGACCAGGTTGACTACCACTGATTTAGATTTACGGTAGCTTATTCCAATTCATAAAACATAAAACACGTGCCATACAGTAATCTATTGCAAGGTTTAAAGTACTGTATTACAACCCCAGCATCAGCATCTTTTTATTTTTTGGCTGCCCGTACAGAAATTGTATGGCTTTCCGGTTATAAGATTGTAACCTGAAGCAAACAGAAATTACATTCATTGATTGGCGTAAGACAGGGGAGTCAAACTCTCGTTGTCACGGCTTTGTCATGTGACATATCGCGACTTCCCCCCCCCTTCACTAAACCAAGCATAGGCGTGGCCAGCGTGTGACGTATCCGGCCCACGAGCCGCAAGTTTGACAGATATGGCGTAAGGCATGGAAATCAAACAAATATTAATTTTTTCCATTAGATTTGCTGCACTGTTTACTCCATAGGTTCTATTTATTGTTGCACACATATTCTCAAATTGCAGCCATAAGTCCAGATAACTGCGTACATACAAGATAATATCAAATTTACTATGTGGTAGTATGGTATACAAATGCACAAGGCAGAAAGATGGGGCACCCAACTTTGGATACGGCATATTTCCATTGTAAAGTCTTTTATGAGTAAGTGCCAGATGTATTAATTCCCCACTATTAGCTCTGGAATACCTTGATGCTGCTCTTAAAGGCATATGTTGGGGCAGCATATGGACCACGCCTTCGCTCCAGGGTCTCACTTAGGATGAGAATTTGCTCAAAGAGAAAGATGCGGCGCTCACGAGCCCGGGCCAGGATCCCGCCTGCCTGCTCTATCACCCAAAAAGTGTTCTGCTGCAGCAGCTTCCCTTGTGAAGTCAGCTTCCCCTAAAGAAAAAAAAAAAGTAAACTGCAATTTATCCAACTGTCTAAATGACATCAAATTACTCTACTATGAGAGCTCAATGTTAGTATGGTCTAGCTCATCCTTATAGTACTGCTCTATGCCAAAGATTTCCCCCCCACCAAAATGGTAACTTTCCTTGTCCTATATTTTAAGCTCGCATTCCTAAGTAAATTTGTATAGAAGTTGAGATCCTTCAGAAATAAAAAGTTAAAACCCCTCCTTGAAGATACACAACCTTCCTATCACTGTAAAATTGAAGTGATGATAGAGGGTTCGGGGGTGGGGGTGGAAAAAGAGAATTGTTTCAATACTGAGCCAGTTAATCAGAAAAATCAGAGCTAAGAATGTCCAATCAATCCTCAAAATTTACCTCAAAGCCTTGAAGACGTCCCACATTCATCATGTCATTGCAGCGTTTGGGAACAAAGCACATAACATCTACAGCTTTCTGAAATTCAAATGTAGAGAATGATGCTAGAAAAGATGTACTGGATTCGCCAAGCCTGATGCCTCTGGAAATATCAATTTCAGGGATTATCAGTGAGTTATAATAAAACTGTTAACCTTTTATTCCACATCTTAAACCAGAAAGGCGAGGGTAAACTGAGGGGGGGGAAATAACAAAATAAGATCTGCTAGTCATATAGAAGGCTTTACTGGCCTGAGATCTAAAGATACAGTGCATCAAATGTACAATAACTGACATACGATATGGATTCCCCATCTGCCAATCTTCCCTGTCAAATCTGTAAATGCTGGGTGGCATTCTAACCGACCCACATGATATCTCAATTGACCCATGTGACTGTAATTCTTTGTTCAAAAGCAATAGTGTACTATCAAGATCATTACATAGGAACAGTGGCTCTATTATAGCTCCCATTGGTTTCATCTCCTACCTCCAGCTGTTCTGTGTCCTTCCCAGCTTTGCTATAATACTTCAGGAAATCCTGGAGACAGCAAGAGAAAGAAGAAAGGGAAAGAATAAATGTTTTTATAAGGGAGAGAAAGAGAGCAAGATGAGCTAGTTTATGGTGAGTGAATAAACTCAGTGCCATCTACTGTTACCATTGTTCTATAATTACCATTGTTACCATTACCAAGTTACCATTGTTCTATGACAGGGGTGTCAAACTCGATTTCATTGAGGGCCGCATGAGGGTTGTGTTTGATTTTGGGGAGCCTGGGTGGGTGAGGCCAGGGGGGGCATGGCCAGCTTGGCATCACTCATGTTGGGGGCACCTGTGGTAGCCCAAGCTCTCTGCCAGTGAAAACAGGCTCCCAAGCTCTGTTTTCGGCTGCGCCAGTCTCCTGCAGCCCTCTGCCAGTGAAAACGGAGCTCGGAGGGCCGCACGCAGCCCTCCCGAGCTCTGCTTTTGCTGGCAGAGGCGCTGCTGGCTGGTCCTTTGCTGTTTCCAGGGCAGATATAAGCGCGGGCCTAATTTGGCCCTAGGCCTTGAGTTTGACACTGCTGTTCTATGACTTCAAATATGTTGGGAGTATAACTCTGACTGTTTTGCACTCAGGATCTACTGAACCCATAATCCTCTCACAGCATGACCTCTGATGAAAGCTACAGTCCAACACATCTGAAGGCCACCAAACGTGGCAAGAGTGACATAAACTCCAACCTCCTTGTAGAAGAGGCAAGTCATGACTTAAAACTAAATTGTATCCCATCCAAAGACAGCTGGCAGCATCAGAGCCATTACAAAAATCTCACCGCTGAGTATTTTGTTTGCATAAAGGCCAACATTCCCATTAGGCAGGAATCTATAACTGGATCAATTTCCTAACTTTTATATCAGCTACATGAACGTACATTTGTGTACGTTCAAGAACTGTGCAGAGGTAACGCCATTTGGAGCAACAGTATTGAGGGTTGTTTTTTTTTACATCTGAGTGCCGGTTTTTCAAATCATAATCATACTCATCTTGAAATTTCAAATTAAAATTCTAAAGTTTTTTTTAAATTGCAAGTTTGTGTATAAACACTATTGGACTACTGTAAGAGAAAATATCATTCTTTCAAAGCATCCCTCTCCCTAAATTATGTTCCCAGGGACCTGGGAAACACTAAAACCTGTTAGCTTTGCCATAAAATGCTCAAAAACCTGAGTGATATCAATAGAGTTAGAAGATACTAAAAGATTAAAAAGACTCAGGGAAGTAAAACCATTAGAAGAAAACTTATAAATACTGCCTTTCTTTTCTCAAATACATCATTGTCTTTATAGTACTGCTCTCATTACCTCATCTAGCCCACAATTGACAATTGCTACACCCAAACAAATGCATGTGTACTGTTATATTCAATCACATCTACATTCTAATTTGCACAGCTTTCTTTAGTGGAATTGTATCACTACCCTTTCTAGCTTTGTTTATTACAGTACCAGAGGCAACAAAAGCAATCCTGCTTCAACAAAACTATGTGCTGGCTTCAGTGGTAGGTTGCAGGTGGTACGCCCCGGTACGGGCATACCAGATCTTGCCCGGAGCACTGGATACCGTTCTTCCCTGCCTTTCATTTAATTTGACGATCTTTACACTGCAATATAGGAACATTGCTATTTTAAGCTAAATGAACAGTTTTTCCTTGCTCCCCTTTCCATGGCCCTACAGAGAAATGTAGGCGCGAACAACCTGTTCCCTATTGCTTTGCTACAATTGCATCATTGGAACTACAAAAGTATCATAAAGGGGGGGGGGGAAACCCCCCAGAAAGGATCTGCATTAGTGTCAAAGGAAATAATGCAAGCATTTGGAGAAGCAAAGGCAAGGCATAAGGACCAATGATTAGGAATCGAGCTCTAAAAGAAAAAAGGCAAGTACTGATACAGTAGTACCCACAGGAGCCAATCAACAGAGCAGGAGACTGTGAGTTTATTTATTTATTACATGTTTAAACCACCCATCTTCCTCACAGAAGGAGTGAAACCTTAAAGCATGAAAGCTAGTTGGATGACTTTGGGCCAATCACTCTCTCAGCCCAACCGACCTATAAGGTGGTGGTTGTGGGAAAATTAGGAATATTAGGTAGGTTGGCTGCCTTGAGTGACTTATTAAAAAAATAATAAAGATGAGATTAAAAAATATTTAAAAAGGCTAATTGGAACTTGGAGTGGCCCTTGTCTAGAGTAGAATTTCTGAAGTGACATTAAGAAACAAATAGCTTTAGGCTGCAGGGTGGAATCACCCCTCAGCCTGAATCATTGTTTTCACTCTGGGGGATTAGATAGAAATAACGTCCAGTAGGGGGTGAGAGAACACCACCAGATGGAAGAGCCACTCCTTTTGTGACATTTCGCTGGCCTACTGCCCTAGAGAAAATCCAGATGTTGTTAGGAGCTCCTTTTCACCAACTGCTCCCCTCTGGATTCTACAACGGCTACCTCCAACCTGGTACCATCCAGATGGGCATTCATGTCATTAACAGGGAGTTAAGGCAATTGGCGTTTCAGCCATCTGGAGAGTAACAGGCTAGGGAAGCTTGCTCTTTAAAGATCAGCAGGAAATACGTGTATAGATTCCTTCCTTGCTGGATTTGCCTTCGGCTTTGGAGATCTTTGGAGATCAGGCTTTTTGCCCTTAGATTTTGAGATCAACAATCCACTTTCTGCTTCAGCACCTTGAGCAGCAGTTGGTATTTCATGATCCGCTGTACGGGCTTGATAAGTAAGTCATTGAGCTGCAGGCGATGCCCCAATTCCTGCTTCAGTTCCTGGAAAAGAGAAAATGATGTACAGCCAAGTCTGTAAAAAATGTGTGGGAGATTGACTGCGCATGCTATACAGACACCGCACAAAATGTGACATGCTTTAAAAAGGACACCTGCAAGTGAAAGATGAGTATTAGAGACTTGGGAAAGCAAGATGGGACCAATATATATATATATATATCTAACATTTAAAAGCAGCTTCACAGGCTTACATATTCAGAATGGAGCTTAGCATAGAAGAATATTTGCAGTCTTTTATTCTTTATCTCCGAGCAGAAGGACCCCAGGGATAGAAAATTCATCATTCTTTCAAAAGACTTTTCCTTCCTACCCCTTAGCTCAAGGGCAGGTATTTCTGAGAAAAAAGACAAATCTGAAGCCTGGGGCCAGTCAACAGCTGCTCATCTACCCCTTATGCCAATTTAAAGAGTTAATACAGGCAACCTCTGATGGTACATGGCTTTTAAAGTCTCCCTCAACCGGGAGTTCTCACCTCAATTACGGCTAACAGATGCCAGGAGTTATTCCCATGGGTTTTGCAAATCATTGCCTACCCACATTAAGAGGAATGTGTGGTAGTATGCAAGAAGAGGCAGATGTGTTGGGTGGCAATGGCTTCATACAAATGCTTCTCCTCAAGATGGGAGCTTCTAGGTGACAGGACCAAAAGAGGTTGCCAGGTACCCTGGAGTTCATCTGCGTTGGCTGAGAAAGGGGCACACAACAGCACAAAATCAAGGGTCCCTTATGCCGGCAGGAGATGAGTCAGACACAAGCAAGTTATGTGGTAGAGGCTGAGGGCAGGAAGAAAGAACAAAGCAGCAGTCAAGGCACATAGTCCCTTACCTCAAAGTAAGTGTCAATAAACTCAGAAACAATATGCTCAGATTTGGGTTTGTTCTGACAGTAAACAACATACATGTGCAAACGGCGCTCCTAGAATACAACAGGGAAACAGTTCAATGGAAAACTTTGGATACAATTTAACAACATGTACCTTAAAGAGCCAGGTCCAAACCTCCTGAGCCATTTATACAAGTTACTAGTTCTGATGAAAATCTTGTTTTATGGCACATGCTGTCTTTGCCTCTGGGGCATTTTTTTATTGTTTCATCGTTATCTATGCTTAAACCAGCATTTGTTTCTATAATGCTTCCAATAATGCTTGGGGAAACTCAGAATTAGCTTCTTCTAGCAGATTATAAGTAAGGGCAGGTATAATTTTCATAGCTTGTAGTTCACAGCTTGTAGTTGTAATCATTGAATATGCATACTTACTAAGAAATAAATGTATTTTTTTCTGATTGTGTATATGTGTGTGCGTATGTATATATACATATACATATATACACATATACTTCACATGTATTTGGGATCAGACCTTGTTTTGTTGAATGATTACAGTCAATTTTGTGGATTTATAGCAGCTTATTTTGTGGAATTACTACAGTTAAATAGTAGACTAAGAAAAACATCTCATTTTAGCAACGTTTCCTTTTACAAAGGAGAACTATGGGTTAATCATGGTAATTCATTGGGGCAACAACAAAACAATTTTGTGAAAAACAAGATTAAACCAGGGTGTGAATGATTCATGGCAATCTCCTCTCTTTGGAGTTTGATATTATTTAGAATGTAGCCTTTTAAAAAAAGTACAAAGTTATCTGTTCCCAGGCAGCAATGCTCCTAGTTTTCAAAGGTGTTTTTTTGAATTTATAAATAGCATCCAGACGTCTTAATTACTGTACACTGAAATTGTTTTATTAAATGTTCTTCTACAGCATGAAATTGACTAGGACAGATGGTATAGTCAATTCCACCTTCATTCTATTAGAAGAATGTTTCTTTCTCCAACCTTCATATAATTGACTCCCATAATCATCAACTGAATGGCCAAAGGTCATGGTACTTGAGGATTATGAGATTTAAAAGTCTATGAAGTCTGTGCCACATGTAAATAACATTTCACTTTGCAACTCTATACCTCATTTCATTTGCACTGTTATCACGCTATTATCACCAGTTGTGGGGCAATAATAACCAATGCTCCTAGACAATGAAAAATCTCTTGTATTAAATATGCCATAGGTCAGGCTAACAAATGCTTGATAAGAAAAAGGGATCAATATCACCATCCTTAGAGCATCTGGCTTTCTTAAGATGAGTAAGGGATTTCCTCTTCTATGCTTAAACGTGCATAATCCCCGAGTTAATGAGGCTACTGGACATGCTTTTCCAGAGGAATTAGATGATTCAATCAAACTAAAGCTCCATCTAGGTCAGCATTCTGCATCTGACCATGGCCGTTCTAAAAATGTTTTAATGCAAGTAATAAAGGGTAACTGTTTTATCTTGGTTTTTAGAAACTAGAAATCTATGCTCCTCGATTCAGAAATGTCATTTAACCATTCAGCTTCTATTTTGGCAGCTCGTCTACCCTCCAAATGTAGTGACTCACGTGCTTTATGAACAGCTCAGCCAGAAGATCAGGGTCCTCCAGGCATTTCTCCAGCTGCTTGAGTAAATAACTGCAGTTGGGGGAGGAGAGGGAGCAGATATGGTATCCATGAGATAGGTGCCCTTATCCCATTCCTCCATTTTCCCCCCTCCCTGTCTTTTATATTACAGATTCAAACCAAAGTGCTTTTCAAGGAAGGCTAAGAAATACGAATCCTTCTTAGGACTGGATTCTTTTGGGAAAGAAAGGAAAGAGGATCAGTAATCCATTCAACCATAAGGTAGTGGCCCATCAAAATTCTTGTCCTTTATTTTGCTAATTTCATATTGGCCACATTCACCTAGATAGGTAATCACTGGGTCAATATTAGCCCTTGAAACAGTCACCAAGAAACAATCCAAAGTTACCCCAGACTTCCCCCAGATATGGCCACTGGCCTTCAGTTCCCGTTATAGCTATTTGGCCTGATTATTGGAAATCTCTATCTAAGCCCACAGGTTCAATAGGAAATTCCATTGTTACCACATGCCATGCTCTATCCAGAAATGACTGTTTGCTTGTTCACTCACTCTTTATGCCAGTCATAGATCTGGTGGATGTTCCCAAAGATTATCTTATCCTTGCCCTTCATACCCTCAGGGATGCCACGGGTATTCATGGTCACCATATAGCCCTGCAAAATCAGAAGAATAGGCTAGACGAGGAACTATTTTGTTTCTTCTTTGAAACATGGAAGGAGTGAATGAAGGAGGACTTAAGATAGAATTCCTGCCCTGACAGAAAGTAGGGATGATGGGCTCTTCCTTGGTAACTGGGAGAAAAGGAGTACATGTGCATATACCTTATTTATAGCAACTATGATTCTGAGGAACCCCTGAGAATCCCTGATATTCAGAAACACATCACAGATTTCTCAATGAGAACAGAGCTAACCAGTTCCTTTTAAAAAAAGTCTGCCCATTTTTAAATATATTTCAATGAAATATGTCACAGAAGAAGATTTTTGGGGTGGCAAGATGCCTTTAGTCTACATGGAGAAATGGTCAACAACATGTTGACCTATTAAACAAAGATAAAGTTGTTTATCTTGAACACTGTACAAACATCAAGTTTGTACCACGTTGCATTACAAACTCAAAAATTCTTACCTAGAATGTAATATACTTTATAGTAGGATAGGCACCCTGTCTCCATATTTTTCTTGGATTTTAACTCCCATTAGTCCAGTTAACAATATCTCAAAGAGCTTATTGGAAATATAAAATATACTAAGTTGAGATAGATTTATATTACCTCTCCAGTTCTTTTATTAGTTGGAGAAAAGAAGTTGAACTGCACAAGAAGCAGCAAACAGGTGCTCTTTTTCAAGGACTTCAGAAAATATTATGATGACCGACAAGCAAGGGACACATATTACTGCTACTTTTTCTTCCATTTCCTGGTATTTACCAAAGTTCAAGGATTATTTCTGTACTATACTCTCCTTTCCATTAAACCAGGTCTCTAAGACTATAGCGCTTTGACTATATAAACCTGAAAATTTTGAATTATTGCAAAAACAGGACAGTTCGGCTAGAAATAACTCATTGGCAGTAATGAACTGAGGACACTTTAAAATAAAACACAAATTCATTTTAGATATGTAGTAATAGAAGCTCAAATAAAATGGGTTACAAGTTGGAGGAGGAATGGAAGAAGACAGATCAGCAATAAGCAGACAGAAAATTAAAGTCAGTAAAGTATAAAAGGAAGCATTATTTTATTACAAAGGGAGGGTCTGCCCAACTCATAACTGAACACACATTTTGCAAAATAATTGTGTCTGACAAAATATTTTAAAAATGCAGAAAATTAAAGATCAATTGTTAAAGTTATTAAACACATAACAACTTGTATTATTTTAATACAAGTTAAAAATATAAGAAGCAGGAAATTAGCCAGAAGGGCAATGAAACCATTATATGACAACAACATAGAAGGAGTCATCTTAGGAGTCAGGGAAATTAGCAAATAAAACAAATGAATTTTGTACATTGGTCTTTACTTTAAAAGTTGCTGGAAGTGTACCCATGCCTGAATCAGAATTGATTGAAAAGAAATACTCTCCCTCCTCCCCCCACCAAATGGATCAGGGCTTTGGCGCTCGTGGCATTCACCCAACAGATCTTAAAGAACAGTTGAGGAACTGCTGAAGCATGAGATCAAATGTGTAACATCTCTTAAATCAGACTTCTTTACAGAGAACCTAAAAGGTAGCCAATATATTAGCAATATTTTTTTTTAAAATGGGTTTGGGGTTGAGGAAGAGGAAAAAAGAAAAGAACATCCAGGAAATTACGGGCCTGTCTGAGATGCATTGATGAAAAACTCAAGATAACTGATATTGTAAAAATGTGCATAAACACAAGACTTGTTAAGGAAGAATTTTTGTGGAAGGAGGTTCTGCTCTGCCAGCCATTTAAAATATTGTACCACAGAGGCATCAATAATAAAGTTGCAGATACAGTAAGTGATCCAGTGAGTATTATATTCTCAACTGTTCAGAAAGCTATAATGGGGTGAGCAAGAAGCTCACGTGCAACCATCAACTTCCTTTTTTTGACTGCCTAGATCAGGGGTATCAAACTTGATTTCTTCGCGGGCTGGATCAGCGTTCTAGTTATCCTCTGTGGGCTGGGGGTGGGTGGAGGAGGTGTCAGCAGGGGAAGGCATGTGCAGGCCTGCCATCATGGCCGCCTCCTGTGCACATGCACGCCTGCTGGGATGGCGTGGGACAGGCCTGCGCTTGCATCTGCCTCTTGCACACATGTGCACCCACCAGGATAGCATGGCCCAGGCCGAAGCGATGTAGGCTGGCCCCTTACAATTTCCAGGACGGCCATGCCTTGAGTTTCACACCCCTGGCCTAGATGATTCCCCAATTCTGCTGCTGAAAACTGCTGGAAAATCATTGATATGCAGTACTAAAAGGCTAATATTAGCACTTTCTCTAATACATTTCTTCCAAAACAAGCGTCCCAACAGGATGGACCCACATATTTTAGCTTTTAAGTCAAACCTTATCAATTTTTCAAAAGAGATATAAAAGAAGCCAACAGTTCCAGCCTGGCAGAAAAGTGTGATTTTAATATATGAAATTCCTGACTCTAAAAATGTTTCTTGCCCTGCAATTGCAGCAGTCAAACGTAGAGATATCCAAACATTTCTATTTCTGAATTCTAATTCCATTTCTAAATGAAGCAGGTTGTTTCACATTTGACCCACATGTAGTTATGGTTGAAATAGGTTGTTTTGAATTTAAAAAATCAGGGCTTTTCAAGCTGAGTTTGAACGCCAAACAATTTGTACACAACTAGTCAAGACGTAAGAGATAGATTGGTTGCTAGTTTGAAAGACAAGCAACAGAAGGTGGAAATAAATAAATAGGGCTCAAAATGGAAGTAAGCACAAAGAACAAGCTGATTCAGTGTTAAAATTTACAATTAAGACATTCAACAGAATATCACATTGTAAAATAATGTGCTCTCTACAGGATATTATATTCCACCATGTTTTATATTTCCCCCAGTAGCCAATATATATTTTGTACCCAAAATCGGGCAACCAGTTCTCACTTGAATCTTTGGGATTTTACTTTTGTCAAAATGTAATAACTACCATACTGGTATGAACATGGCTAGCCCATCTGGAAAAAAAAATGAGACACAGACTAGAGGAGAAAAAAAAATTGAAGGGGAAAGTCTTCTCTTCATAAGAACCTGAGGTTATGCCATTGTGTACCCAGGATGGCAATGCAAGAATCACACAGGGTTGCCCTGGGTCGGTCCATAGTTACTTGAATAGCTCTTCAGACTGAAGATTAGAATCAAGCATTAATTTTCTTTTTCTTCTGCTCTCGCCAAGCAAGAAGACAAGCAGTCTCAAGCAATCTACTCTCTTTGGAGGAGGGAAAATATTTTGCCCAGGATCCCCAAAGATCTGGAGATGACCCGCTGATGGATAGGGAATTTGGTGTCTAAGATGTAGAGTATATGTGTGCACCTCCACAATCTGGCCCAGGTCTTCCACGTACATCTTCTCCGTTTCAATCAACTCCCTGAGAACAAACCTGCAGACAAGACGAAGCAGCAGTGTCTAAGGGGAAGGAAATGCATTGTGTGAGCCCTGTTCCCTCTTTCCTTATGTATGGCATCCCTCCCATCTTCTTATCCTGCACACATGTGCCACTTACAGACATACAGTAAAGCCTTCTCTATGTTGAGGAGACTCTTGTATGACACAGAGAAAGGACCTTGTTGGCGAGCTGCTTAAGATGTGACAGAGCAAGTATGCTGCAAATGTCTGAGCAGTCAGTTTTTCCTGAAGTATTACAGGAATGTTGATGCATAATTAACAATGGATTCTATATAGCATGTCTTCCTAGCACATTTGGAATGAACACTTAGGACTTGATGGGATATATCAGCGATGGCGAAACTTTTTTGGCTCACGTGCCATAAGTGGGGGGAGCGCAGGGGGGGGTCATGCGTGGGCATGCCGCACCCATAGTGCAACACACGACCCTCCCCAGTGCGCATGCGTGCATGAGAGGTGCTCCCCCCCCATTTTTTCCATGCTTTTTTCGCCCTCCCCAGGCTCCAGAGGCTTTATAGGAGCCTGGGGAGGGCAAAAACAGCCTCCTCCGCCCCTCCCCCAGAGGCCCTCCGGAGGCTTCAGGGACCTTCAGGAGGCTTCCCTGAAGCCTCTGGAGGACTAAAAACGACCCTGCGAGCAAACCGGAAGTCACTTCTGGTTTGCTCGTAGGGTTGGTTTAAGCCCTCTGGAGGCTTCAGGGAAGCCTCCTGAAGGTCCCTGAAGCCTCTGGAGGGCTTAAACCGATTCTACGAACAAACCAGAACTCCGTTCCCGAACTTCTGGTTTGCCCATAGGGTCAGTTTTTTGTGCTCCACAGGCTTCAGAAAAGAGCCTTGGGGATGGGGAGGCTCTTTTCGCCCCCCCCCCCGGCTCCTATAAAGCCTCTGGAGCCTGGGGAGGGCGAAAAATGGCTTTAAAAAAGGCTGAACTCAGCTTGCGTGCCCTGACAAATGGCTCTGCGCGCCATAGGTTCGCCATCTCAGGGATATATCCTGCTATGAAACAAAGCTATGAAATAACTCTTGTTTCACCTCCATTAAATCTGTGCTTCTCTGTGCTTTTCAATATCCCAAGGGTCTTTGGACAATGTCTGCTACATTTGCCTTCCACCTAGTCCCGTTTTCGTCCCTTTCTCCCATCATGGTTTTAAGCTACTGCACCAAGGAAAATCACTTACATACTCTTTTCTAAGGCACTATGCCTCTCCTCCTCTTCCTGCTCCGCAGAGAGTGGGGGCTGCACAAGAGGTTCCGTGGGAGACCCTGGGGTTCTGGGATCCGTGGGGAGCAGAGAGGCTTCAGGGAGCAGAGAGGGTTCAGGACCCTGCCAGAAAAAAGAAGAGAAAAGATTCCATTTCATGTTAAAATTTCCAATAGACAATAATAGGTTAAAAGGCAGGTTGGGGACTCAAGGCAACTCAAAACGCCTTACTCAAGTAAGAAGAGTTACTGCAGTGTCTCATTTCCTCTAACCTCATTCAGAATATGAGAAGTTTGATGGTGCTCAGGAAGGAATATTAATCACAAATCCGGGTTTACTTTTCCTTTTTGGAGGAGATTACTTGTTTTTGATGCTGGACACTATTGACATTGGCCACACATCCCTCTTGATTTCCCAGCTTCTGAAAAGCAATTTGAAACCTCTTCACTTCTGAAATTTTAGAAGTTATGAGGTAAATAAAGCAAATTGCTGACCCACTATGAGCTGCTCCAGGTTTTGCGGTAACAAAAATCCCGAAGGGAAAGAAAATACGCTAATGCTCCAAGCTACCAGAGGCTTTGCAGGTAGCTGATTCTTTGCCAAAGAGAAGAACGTTATAGAACCCATTTCTTTTTTTTAAAAAAGAAACAAACCAAAAAGCCCTTCTAATTTAAATACTTTATTTTTCATATACACTATATGCATAAAACAAAACTGAGCCAAAACAGAAAATAGAGAATGTAAATATAATGGTGATATAAATAATTAATATTATTATTAGTGTTAGTACTACTGTTATTATATTATTGGACAAGGTAAAATCAACTATAAAGGCTAAACATGAAAGCCGATACAGAAGGCTGTCTAATTACTTTATATTGTTATGTATGTTTTGTTTTTTTGTTTCTCCTTGTTGTGTTTTTCTTTCTGTTTTTAAAGATTAAAACAAAAACAAAACTGATTGATTTGGTTATCAGGTCATCTGTTTTAATAAAGATAAAGAGATACTCTACACTGTTATACAAGCTGTCTACGCACTAACTTTACAATGTAGCCAAGTGTCATTTCTTCAGTGTTGTCACCAGTGATGAGTTCCTCTCTCCATTAATACCGGTATGGTGTTCACGGGGCCACGTGTCCTTTCGTGCACATGCGCACTCCACCGCACTCCTGTGACACCCAGCTGCTTGTCAGAGCTTGTGCAGGCGCCACACGCTGTGCGCACAGGCACAATTGGCCAGTTGCTTAAAAAAACAGTATAGAATGTGGGCGGGTAGCGGTACACTGTCAGCTGCTCCTGACTAATATAGGTATGGCCATACTGGGCCATACCTGCCTAAACCCACCACTGGTTGTCATGTGAAAAGTTACACTTAAATATTTACAAAATGTGAGGGGGTATATTCACTTCTGTGATATACTTCTATGTAATCTGTGAACAAATCAGGCACTGCTTCTCAATAAGATTTACATCAATTTCCAAATAACTGATGTTATTTGTAAAAACTAGACATTCACCCTTCTCTGACGCCCTACCAAATTTCACAATGAAAGTATTGTTGAATTCTTTGGTTCTTGAGTGCAACCTGTTTCATTCTATAACATTTTTGTGGAAACATCAGTCTTTTTCCACCTTCCCTAACTATTATGGCTTTTAAACTTTGAATCTGTATGGCTTTATTATAAATCAATTAACACCTATTACAAATATGTCTTGAAATTTGCTAATAACATTTTGGTCAACGAAGCATTAATAGCTGTTTGTATTCAGAAATTTGTGCACATAAACCTCTGAGTAACCATGGGCTTCATCCGAACATAAGAACCTATCTTACATGGAATTAATCCAATAGTCTAAACCAGTTATATCCAAACCATGGCCTATGGGCCGCATAGAACCCTGGAATGGTAAAGAGGCCCCACAAGATCATAATAAAAATATTTTAAAATGAAGGCAGTTTCTTATGTATTGTATATATATCAACTGGTCTAATCAGTTGATTATGTATTGTATATATATCAACTGGTCTAATCATCATATACTACTTAAACACAATGGTTGTAGCTCTCTATAGTTCCATCAGTTTTTCTCTTAAATGTAGTATTTAAGAAAGCCAAAGGATTAAATTTGGGACCTTACATATAAAGCTATCCCATCTAGCTATTCAGATAAGTAACCCTAATGCATAAGGAAGGGTTATTAGTATCAGTTACCACCTTAATAAGTTAGATGGTTTTGAGATTTTAGAAGATTCTCTTAACCTCACTCTGTTCCTGCCACTTTTATTTTACTTTCTTTTTTTAATTGCTTTCTTGGTGTGATTACATAGAATAATTTCTTTTCTCCTAGCTCCTTGTGAATATTGGTAACAAGAAAGGACAGAAGAAGAAAAGGAGTGAAAATAGGATGTAATAGGATGAGACCAGTTAAAGAAGTCATCACAAGATTGTCCAGTCATTTCTATTCTTTGCCTGCCTTTGGTCGCAGCTAATCTAATTTCATGCAACACTAACCACATGAGCTGCAAATATTTAACTTCAATGTCAAATATTTTTCTGAACCAAGGTAGGCAACATAGTACACTTGAGTGCAATTTTGGGGACTTCTAGCCTATATCCTAATGTTGTGGGAACTGTATCTTCCCAGAGAAAAGATAAAAGTACATAAATTTATATTTATATAAAGTCAGCATATACATTTAAACAAACAAACAAACAAAGTATCCTGGGTATTGGTGAAACAAACCCTCCCAAATTTGCTTCCAGGAGTAAGAAGATATTTTATAGTGTCTCAATCTTAAATTTCCAAATGTGTTTACCGCTTCACAAAAGTGGTTGATTCTTCCTTGAAGTCTGCTTAAATATAACAAGCATTCATCAAGATTTGCACTGAACAACATCTAATACAAGACATTGTGCCTCTTCCCACCTTCACAACTCACCTGGTTGGGTGTTTTTGAGCCATCTCCTTCTAGTAGGTTGGAGAGCAAGGAAAGGTCTGGGAGATGAGTATTGCCATCCTGAAATTATAAGGGAAGGGTATCAAACAACTTCATACCCAGGTTTAAAGAGGATATACAGCACTTTCCAATCCTTCTCTTTTCAATTTCCTTTAGATAACAGCATTATTGCTCACATCATTACAGTTTTAGCACCCCAAAACCCTGGCCATGCTCTACACAGCTGCCAGTTTGTTCTATCAGCAAAATTAACATACTTAATCAAAGCCTTTCTGTAAATCAAGTGTGAAGTTTTTAAAAAGGCATCATTTTAGGAAACTGGCTACATTTTTTAAAAAAAGGTTACAAGACAAATCAGAATAACTAATGCTATCGTACTGACAAATGAAAAAGGACAATCATCCAATGCTATTTTGAAGGTTGACTCTTTCTAATGCACTTTGACGGGCGATTGGTGATCAGATGTCTCTGATCCATAGTATCACTTGCACAATGATGCTGGTGTTCTTCAACAGTATATGTGTTAGGTAAGCTCCCCGTTAGGAGAGCGAGTGTGCGGAGAAGCGTAATGAGAGTGGTGTGGAAGTACACGCACAAACCAGCATATAGGGACACCGAATAGTAAAAGTATTTTACTTATGTGGAAAATAGAGGTATTCAGAGTTCAATTTACACACAGTTCAGTCAGTCAGTTATCAATGTTCTCAGTTAAGGAGTGATCCATCGAACACAGTCCAGTATCATATAATCAGTTCAGCACACAAAGTCGCTAACAGTAGCAAAACTCACAGTAACTCACGATACATCTACAACCACCGATCAGCATTTAACAAACAGAGAGCTAACAGTCATTCTGGCTCCCTCTTATGGCTGCTTGAGGTAACAGCAACCAATCCCATTACAGCAGTACTTAAAGAAACAGTACTACTCTCATGGCTTATATATTGCTGACCCAACCGTTAGCTTACATTCCTAACAATATGTCTTATCTTGTTTGCTCAAACAAACTATTTGTTCTATGTCTCGTAATCTAGATCAACCTCTCCAATTTGGGTACCCTCCACATCTGTGGACCTTAACTCAGGGGATCCTCAGTCAAAGACATCTGGATTTCAGGAAGCTAGCCTAAATTCAATGGACTATTCTATCAGGGCTGGCGGTTGTCTAATCCTTCCTTGCAACGAGGGACTGAACAAAATAGCTTTTGTTTGCACAGGCATGCATTTCTTTGCTCTTACTGTGGCGATTGACTCCTGTGGAACAGCGAAGGGTCCCTCTGGTTGGCTGAGGAGGCCTAGGTCAATACTCTTGCGATCCTCCTGGCGCCCGTGGCGCCTTGTCCGGCCTTCTGTTTTCCTGAGTGGGCGTTCTCCCCGAGGTAGCCCACCACCACTTAGCTTGCGCACGGGGTTGGTAAGCCATTTCTTGAGGGTGCTAACTGAATGGCGGGAAGCAGGGGAACTGGGAGCTGAGCTGCTAGATGCCTGTGGTTGGATTGAGGCCACTGAGGCAGAGATGCTGCCATCACTGCCTGCAACAGAGTACGGATCTGCAAGAAGAAGACAGAGACAATAAGTGTGTCATCACAATGTAAAGAACCAAGGCAAAACATTCAAGTAAATGGACTCAAGGCTGCCCAAATAAGTTATACTCCATAACCTGGAAGTCCTTTCACTAGTTATGAAAGCATATTCTACGATATCCTGTACATTCTGACCGAGGACAAGATCCTTACTCAAGATTGCAGTATACGTGTTGCACATAGAAACAAGTCCAGTTGAAATAGCCTGAAGTAGTAAGATGGGAAATGCCCTTTCTTGTATTATTACTGTTAGATCTGGGCAACGAGAGACAGACTGCGGACACGAAGTGACTTAACAGCTCTTTATTAGTAATAATAGTGATCCAGCTTGTTTGGTAGTCGGAGGGTTCCCCTTTTATAGGGATTGGGCACGCCCCTCGACCAATCAGAGGGATACCTGTTTCCCGCTGTAGGAGCGGACCAGAGGGAAGACTTATCCCGATATATGTTAATATCTAACACCCCTCCCCTCCTAGATGGGACGTTGCGGTAGGTAACATAATCTTTTAGGTAGGTGGGTGTTTGTCTTGCTCGGGAGGAACGTCGTAGTTCGGGTTGGCTTGAAGTGGTTGCAGGACTGGGTGCGGGTTGGTTTGAAGTAGTTGCAGGATCGGGTGCTTTTCCTATTTCCCGTTCTGGAGGTCTTGTGCCTTCGTTGCTCGGGCATTCAGGAGTTTGTTCGGCTGCGTTGTCTGGGGGTTGCTCTGCTACGTGCGTGTTGTCTTGTTCCACGCTTGGCTCGCCGGCGTCGTTGTTTCCTATGATGGGGTTTTCTTGTGGCTGACTTTCTGTAGACAGGAAGCTTTCGTCTTCATTGCGAAGGTTGGAGTGTGCTAGGCGACCCCGCAGTTGATCGATGTGCCTTTTCCAATTCCGCCCATCTTCTAGCTCTAGCAAATACGATCGTGGGCCCGTGATGCCTATGACCTTTGCCGGTATCCATAATGTTCCCCCCGTGTAGTTATGAGCGTATACTGAATCCCCTACTCTGAAAGACCGGACCTTACTTGTAGAGTCTGGGGGAGCCGTGGCAGAGTAATTCGGATGGAGCCGGTCTAGGTGAGATCGTAGGCGACGGCCCATGAGTAGTTCAGCGGGGCTCCTACCCGTCGTTGCGCTCGGGGTAATGTGTTGAATGAGGAGGTAATGGTCAATGCGTGTTTGCCAATCACCTGGACCCATCCTGGCGAGGGCCTCTTTTGCGAATCGCACCATTCTCTCCGCCTGTCCGTTTGATGCTGGGTGGAATGGCGCGATGAGGGCATGCCGGATTCCCAACCCTGCTAAAAATGTTTCAAAGTGCATGGCCGTGAATTGGGGCCCGTTATCGGATACGAGGAGATCTGGCAGGCCATGGGTGGCGAAGAGTCGCCGTAGAACCTTTATGACTGCCTCTGCCGTGGTTGAAGTCATTAGGACTACATCTAGCCACTTTGAGTATGCATCCACCACTATAAGGAAAATCTGACCTTGGAATGGCCCTGCGAAGTCGATGTGTATTCGCGACCAGGGTGCTTTGGGTTTCTCCCATTCTGTGGCGGGCGCTTCCGGGGGTGCTGGTCTCGATTCCTGGCATGGGTCACAAGTGGCCACCCACTCCTCTATTTCTTTGTCCATGTTTGGCCACCACACGTAACTTCTTGCTAACGCCTTCATTCTAACAATCCCCGGATGACCCATATGTAAAGCATCTAATACATTTTTACGTAAAGCATGCGGAATAACAACTCGATCCCCCCACAACAAACATCCTTGTAGTACTGAGAGCTCGTCCCGTTTCGACCAAAACATTTTGAATTCCGGGCCCACATTTCCCTTTGGCCACCCCCTCCAAACCCAAGTTTGAACTTGTTTTATTAAATTGTCTTTAGAGGAGAACCTTGCAACATCGTAGGAAGAAACCGGTCCCGAATCCAAACAGTCAATGAGCAATACCGGTGCTTCTGGAGTGGGGTCTGGCAGAATGTCAGGTAATGGGCAACGGCTGAGTGCGTCTGCGTGTCCAAGAGTGGAGCCCGGTCGATGTATCAATTTGTATGAATATGCAGCCAGGAAAACAGTCCACCTGGTCATGTGAGGAGAAAGGGAGACCGGAGTGGGGCGGTTTCCCGCCAAAAGTCCCAACAGCGGTTTATGATCTGTGATCAGTTCAAAATCGCGGCCGTAGAGGTATTCGTGGAAACGCTTTACTCCCGCGACAGCAGCCAGCGCTTCCCTGTCCATTTGGCTGTAATTTCTTTCGGCCGATGAAAGAGTTCTGGAGTAGAACGCGATGGGTGCTTCTTTTCCGTCGGGCATCCTGTGGCTGAGGACTGCTCCAACTCCGAAAGGTGATGCGTCGCAGGTCAATACCAGCGGTAGGGTCTGGCTGTATTGAACAAGCAATGAGTCAGTGGTGAGTAGACACTTTACTCCGGCGAAAGCTGCAGCTTCGGATCGTCCCCATTTCCATGGTGCGTTCCTCTGGAGTAGACGGTGTAGTGGCTCAGCAACGGTCGCCTTCTGTCTCAGAAAAACGCTGTAGAAATTAAGTAATCCGAGGAAGGCCTGCAACTCGGTCTGATTTCGTGGTGTGGGGGCGTCCTGGATCGCCTTAATTTTCTTTGAAGTGGGGTGTATTCCCTGACCATCGATTCTATAACCCAGGAATTCTACGCTAGGCACGTTAATTTGGCATTTTTCTTTTTTAAGGCGGAGACCCTTTTCTCTGATTCTGGCCAAAACAGATCTGACTCTTTTGTTTAATTGCTCCTCGTTTGCAGCTGACACCAAGATTTCGTCAAAATAGGGGACGACTCCTGGTATCCCTTGCAACAGTCGTTCCATGACGCTCTGGAACAATCCTGGGGCAATGCTAACGCCGAATTGTAGCCGGTTGCATTTGAATGCTCCTCTATGCGTCACTATCGTTTGGGCCTCCGCTGTGGCGCTATCAACTGGCAGTTGCTGGTAAGCTTGTGCCATGTCTAACTTTGCGAATACCTTTCCTGGCCCCAACGAGTGCAATAAGTGTTGTACTACTGGCACAGGATATGCGCTCTGTTGTAGCGCGACATTAATTGTGCACTTATAGTCCGCGCAGATGCGGACTGATCCGTCTGGCTTGACTGGGGTCACGATGGGCGTTTCCCAGCGCGCGTGATCTACCGGCTCAAGGATTCCTTGCTCCACTAACTTATCTATCTCTTTGTCTATTTTAGGGCGGAGTGCAAAAGGCACTCGTCTCGGTTTAAGTCGGATTGGCGCCACTTTAGGGTCTAAATTGAATGATATTGGTTTACCCACATACTTACCAAGACCGGGGCTGAACACATCCTCGAATTCCTTAAAAATCTGTTCAGCGCTGCTGTTTCTTACGGCGTTGATCCCGGTGACTTCTAACCCCAGGGCTTCAAACCAATCAAGCCCCAGAAGGTTCTGCAATGGCGCGCTGGCGATGGTCACGGGCAGCTGGGCTTCGATGTCCTTGAAACGGATGTGGAATGTGCCTTGGCCCACGATGGGGACTTGGTTCCCCTGGTAGTCTCGTAGAAGGACGTCTGGAGCATGTAGTTGGCTCTTTCTGAGGCTAGGAATAGCCTGTTTCATGGATGCCCATGAAATGATCGTCAGGGTCGATCCTGTGTCAACTTCTAGCTCGCAGGGTGAGCCCTCCAAGAGGACTGTGACTCTCAGCCTTTTTGGCCGCTTAGGGCGGACCTGATGTATTGTGGTGAGATACGTTCGCAACTCCTCTCTCTGGGTCAACTCTATCTCATCGTCAACATCCTGAAAATACTCTCGTTGAGCGTCTTGATAGAACGCTCTTTCAGCTCTTTGTGTGTATTCTCTCTGGGGATACGCTCGCTCACTTCCTTGTGAGTAATCTCTCTGGGAATACGCTCGTTCAGCTCTTTGGAAATTTTCTCTCTGGGTAAACACTTGTGGATTTCTCTCTGGGCGCCCATTTTGATTTCGCCAAGCCCCTGGGTTGGGCTTCTGTTGGCGGTACATGGGTGGCTGCCGTGAGGTAGGGACTCCGCTCCGGCACACTCGTGCGATGTGCCCAAGTTTGTTGCAGTGCGAACAAACAACGTTCCTGAACCTGCAAGTAGACCTGGGGTGATTCCCTCCGCAGCTTGCGCAGGGCGGCAAACGGGATCCGGGTCTCCCCCCAGGCCTCACGTGACTGCTCTGCATTAGGTGACTGTCCTCGAACTCGGGATTCTCGTAGTCGGGGCTTGTGTCCTCGTAGTGAACTCTGGTTTGCCTCGGTGCTGGCTGGTTTACGCTGGCCCCTCGTTGTATGGTCACCGATGATTTCTCTGCTGATTCTGACGCTCTTGCTTCGTTTAACGCTGTCTGTAGGGTTAAACTCGGGTTTGCCAACAGCTTCTTTTGCAACGAAATGTCTCTTATCCCACAGATGAGCCGCTCTAAGATGTGCTCTTCCAAATCCCTGTATTCGCAGTGAGCTGCTGCTTTTCGTAGGGCTGCAACATATTGATTGATGGATTCTCCCGCCTTCTGGGTCCTCATGTTGAATTCCTTGCGGCAGACATGGCGGGAAGGTTTTGGCGCGTAATGAGTTTGCAGAGTCTGTTGCAACGTTGTCCACGATACTGCTTGTATGGGAGTAGGCGCGGTGAGGTCTCTGGCCGTATTGAAGACTTCTTTTCCGCAGTAGCCGAGGAAGATGTTTTTCTTCCTCGCATCGGTGATCCCCGTGTATTCGTTCGCTTCGAGGAAACACTTGAAACGAATCATGAAGGCTTCCCATTCGTCGTTTGCTGGGTCGAAAGGAGCGGGGGGAGCATGCATCGCCATCTTCTCTGTTTGAATTTGCCGCGCTGCGGTGATCTGAGATGGCTGTCGGAATTGCTGCCGAATTCCTGGGCTGGATCAAATCCGGAGATTCTTGAGGTAGCGTTCTTCGTCCTATCTGTCTCTCGATCCCACCTTCGTCGCCAATGTTAGATCTGGGCAACGAGAGACAGACTGCGGACACGAAGTGACTTAACAGCTCTTTATTAGTAATAATAGTGATCCAGCTTGTTTGGTAGTCGGAGGGTTCCCCTTTTATAGGGATTGGGCACGCCCCTCGACCAATCAGAGGGATACCTGTTTCCCGCTGTAGGAGCGGACCAGAGGGAAGACTTATCCCGATATATGTTAATATCTAACAATTACATTTTATTTTTCCTTCCCAAAGAAACTTTCTATGTTATTGGCTTGTTTATTATCCTATTTTCCTCCAATAATAGGATTAATTGCTGCATGTTTTGGGTTTTTGGCTAGCCTTAACATACACATTGATCAAGCCCAATCCTGTCCAGCTTCAAAAAAAAACAACAGCTGCTGCACCATTCACTCTCATGGTTATCAAGAAAATGGACAGCAGCAAGTAGGTCAATGTTCTGTCAGCCTTTGAAGACCAACAAATGAAATAAGTATGAATTACATAATCTTGAAGGTCTCGAAATATCTTTTTATGCTTTGTAGTAAGGATGGTAGGATTTTTCTTTTGTCTCCAAATCAAATTTGACCACATCAAATCTGATTCGGAGATTTGTGACAACATTGAAAATTTAGAGTAGTTAAAAGAGCTGGTAGGAATTGGGACCCAGTCATTTGGAAACAGACCCCGTGATAATTCTTCAACCATTAATTTGAGGGACATTTATTTATTTTTCAAGCTTATAGAATGATCCGCTTGTATTCAACTCTAAGAAGTAAACGTGCATACTTCAGAACCAGGGTTAAAATCATACAAATCAATCACTAGTAAACCTTAAGTCACCAAGAAAACATTATTTGAATATAAACAGTCACAAAATGCAATGGGATATCTGCACATCATTGGATAACCAGGTTTTAATGGTCTTAATGTCAAAAATTGCATCTTAATTGCATCCCTCTGCATTCTCCAAGCTTATTTGAAATGAATGCTAAATTTCATGTTACCTTTTTTTTTTTTGCTTCAAAAATCAGTGCAGGTCCTTATGCATAGCACAGCCTCCTTGTATAAACTGCAATATGCTCTACATGGGGCTGCTCTTGATGCCCACTCAGAAGCTCCAACTGATTCAGAAAGCAGCAGTTTGGGCACTGAGGGGCATGTTGTGTTACGCCACATGACAGCCCTGCTTCATAAGTTGCACTCGTTGCCAGCCTGCTTCTGGATGGGATTCAGTGTGGCATGGGGTCTGGTTATTTGTGGGACGCCCTATCTCTCCTGGTATCTGATTTGATCTGACAAGGTTGGCACGCTCCAAGTTCTTTCAAGTTAAGCAGTGTCATTTATCAAGACCTCAGGAATGTGATTTCTCTACTGCAGTACCTGCCCTCTGGAATGAGGTTCCTCCTGAAATCTGGTAGCTCCCAGCCAGGTGGTATTCTGGCAACCTAAAATACTTCCTAGATTCTAGGCAAGGGTGGTTAGTAGCCCTTGCTGGGTGATATGTGTTTTTCTATCATGTTTCCCCGAAAATAAGACCAGGGCTTTTTTCTTTTGATCGCTGAAAAAAACAGGGTTTCTTTTCGAATGGGTCTAATTATTGACTCACCTCACGGCGACGGCACCAACAGCCCCACCCAGCAGGAGCCCACTGCTGGCCCCCCTTCTTCTGCAGCCACTTGCTGCCGCTTGCACGCGTTGCCCCCTGGCCTCCGTTTTGCTGCCAGAGCTTTCCGGAAAGCCCTTTGCAGCTGAGAAATGGGCTCAGGATTAACGTGCGCTGCGCCCCTTGCTTCTGTTTTGCCTTTAGATGCCTTCCAGAAAGCCCTCTGCAGCCAATAACAGCTCTGTGGGCCACAGAAGAAGCGGCCGCAGAAGAAAGCAAGGCAGGTGTCAAGGTGTGCAAGGCCTAGTAAGTAGGGCAGCTCCACCCTAGCTTAATTTTTACTTCGTCCCACCCTCTGCACCCCCAGGGTGGGGTTCTTAACTAGGGCTAATTTTGAGTGCATGCGTTCAAAAACATGATAGGGCTTCTTTTCAGGGTGGGTCTTATTTTAGGGATAAAATGGCATCTTTGGCCAGATTCACCATCTTGTTTAATGTTCTACAGTTTAATTGTATTCAGTGCATTTGCTATTCTGTCTTTTATTACTGTGAGACACTCAGAGTTGATCTGGAACTGGGCGGTACCTGAATCAATCAATTAAATAAATAAAAAAACAAAGTGCCTTATAGCACATCTGCTTTATATATTCATTGTAAACTCTGTTAGGCCAACTTCAATGCAATTAGAAGATGATCAGAAGTTGCATTAGCAATAGCCTTATGTAATTAGCAAAAACCTAACCATAGTTTGGATATTTTCTTAAATGATGGGAAACCTGCATATTCGTTTCATATGCGAACACACAACCTTCATCCCCCCCCCCAATTTGGCATCCAGTCTGGTGAAAGGCCACTGCAAGTGACAGGTCCTGTTCTGACCCAGCCTTAGCAGAAGCAAGAAACAGACTCCTGGTCACAAAAGCTCCCTCTTTATTTATCTCTTGTGAATTAATTGCATTCACCCACCAAAAAGTACAGGCAACAGTCCTTCGAGGAGTTAACTGCAGTAACAGACCTTATCAATTCCTTGTGATAATTGCAAGGCCATGAGCTCCCAGCCAAAAGGCTGCAAATTACGTTCTGGCAAACAGTCTTTGTGGCATGAAACACAATGAGCAAAACCTTCAGAAATACGAACTGTTGTCTCCTATGAAAACCACTCCCCATTCCTTCTATTTATTCCTCAGCCAGGGAGGGGCCATTCAGCGTCCACAAGTGCTTTGTTTACCGAGTTGACTCCTTGTCCTCCATTGCTCACCTCTCCTAACTGCTCTGCGCATACCTGCATCTGGAACAGCCCCAGCTGTTCTTCCTCTTCACTCATATCAGCGTCCAAAGGCAGTTGCCTCTCCAGTGGCTGGGATATGTTGAATGGCCCTGGCTCTATCTCTGCATCCGACGCAGAGCATCCATCAGAACCTTCCCCAGACTCCAGAACTGGCCTAAGTTCCCCCACAACCTCCTCATCGTCCGAGTCTGTCGCCAGCTCTGCTGGCTGGCCACAACAGATCCCTCAATTTCACTAAAAGCAAATACCACCCCTGAAATTAAGGAAATGTATTGAAGTGAACAGAATGTTTTTGCACTGAAAAAGTTTCTCTCTCTCCCTTCTCAACCAATATCATGAACAGGATGCTATTGTTTTGAAGCACAACTTATGCCTGTAATCAAGACATAAGGTTCAGTAAGAGCAAGAGTACAATCATTCTCCTAGGAGACACGGTCTTTATTTAAGTGCAACCCAACGGCCTAGAGAAACTGAAATCTGAATCAAAGGCAACACATTAATATTCCTCTTCTATATTCTAGTAGTGAGTTGACATAATGAAATAAGGTTTAAATTAAACCCTGGTTGATGGGTGCAGGTGTTCATTTGTATGCATTAATATTTATTGAGTATGTATGAAAATGCAATCATCTGGGTGAGAATAAAGCCTAAATTTACACAATCGAAGTTCTGTGTCAGGAAGTAGATAGATTGAGCTGTGTACAGAAGCAGTTATGAGATCAGCTACATAATATGTGTGATTTTTCAAAAGTTACTAGCTCAATAACATCTTACTCTGGACTAGACAATAAACATGGGTTGCATTGTAAGCTGACTGACTATAGTTAAGTGATTGCATACATATTTATGCAAGTTTCGTACAAACAGATATGTACTTAAGGTCTAGGGTTTATTTATTGTCTGATGACTGGTTGAATCTATGAATAAAGGAGCACGTACACAGTTTTATTTTACTGTCCATCAGACCAAAACCATCAATTAATATATCATGGGGAGGGAAATCAAGTAAAATGCATACATGCATGAACCAGGGTGTGGGTTCCGGCAGGCACTACTGCTGGTTTCCTTGTGTGCATGCTGCATGCGCATGAGCAGTACAATTAAAATTGTTCTGTGCATGCGCAGAACTAAAAAACAAGATGGTGGCACCTATGGCACCATCCAGAAAATCGGTTCGGGGGCGTGGCAGGCCTGGGTCGCTGCCGGTTCCAGTGACCCAGGCCACCAAACCACTACCAGTTTGGCCGAACCAGTCCAAACTGGGAGGAACCCAACCACTGGTGTGAACCTAGAACTGATAGCTCACAGGTGAATTAATTTCGTTGTGTACTTATCTCACCTTCTTCATGGAACTCTGCAATATACACAACCCTGTCCCTTCTAGCTCATCCTTGATAATTACCATCTAAGGCAGGGGTGGGAACAATGGGGTGGAACAATAGATTTCCTTATAGCCTTGTCTCTCATCTTAGATCGGGGTGGAAAACAATGGCCCTTTTACTTATGGACTTCAACTCCCAGAATTCCTGAGCCAGCATAGCTCAGGAAGTATAGTTTTCATCTAAGATGAGAGAGAAGGCTGTAAGGAAGTTTGATAATCATAGGAGGATATAAATTGAGGACTCCTTGGCCCTATTTTACATTATAAATACTAGACTAGAATATACACGTAAACTGATTCATAAAAGTTCAGCGATGTTGTGTGAAGTCTGTATCTGCTTCATTTCCATAAAAATCCATGACTGAGATGTGGTAATCAACTATTCAGTATGATTGTGTAAATTAATGACTTTATGACATGTGAGAGTGATTCAAATATGGCTCCGCTTGAGCAATTTTACCGTACACCACCATAAAAATCTGAATTTGATGAAAACTGATTCAAATGTGCTTTAAGTTGCAAGGAGTTTCTATTCTTAGAGATGTTTAACTGGCACTCCAAGGAACCTTTCACCATTGACTATGCTGGTTAGGGATCTTGCAATCTGGTGTCCAGAAATATGTGGAAAAAGCAATTTCCCCACATCTGTTTCAAAACAAATCAGGGTAGCCATGCTTAGCTTCAACAGAAATGTTTGGTTTGGCTACTTTGGCCCATGTTCTGCTTAGTCTCATGAAGTGAGCCTGAAAGCGTGGAATTATATGTGAAAATGCATGCTGGAAACACTCCGATAAATATTTGTAAGCCAGCAGTATTGTCCCAATGCAACTAGCAAGATAAAGGAGTCTTGTTTTCAGGAAAAAAAACCCACTGTATTGCAGCAATAACCCATTTAGCCAGGGGCCATAATTCAATACAGTGGCATGGCACCTGCTCCTGAAATAACACTGCCTGCGTCAGGAAGTAGAGATGTGTCAAGCCAATGCCACAGGCATCTAAACCTACCTAGGAAACTAACACGACAGTGTGAGGGGTGTTGCTATGGCAACCAATCAGCTCTGTACATGTCCATGGTCTACTTGGGATGAAGGCTTAGGGAAAAAAAATAATTTGCAC
Organism: Natrix helvetica; assembly: GCF_964273705.1. NCBI lineage: Eukaryota > Metazoa > Chordata > Lepidosauria > Squamata > Natricidae > Natrix > Natrix helvetica. The sequence continues at coordinate 210,997,832 of NC_138548.1, read as the reverse complement.
CCACAAAATATAGCATGCAATGTCATTCTTACCGCTGCTGCTTTATTACTCCATGGTCTGAAGCCTATACCTGAAGTGCTGAAATTCGTGTTGACTAAATGTTCTTTCATAGAAAATAATACTTCTAGAGAAAGCTACCAAGTCAAGGACAAGGTTGAAAGCTTATGTAAGGACCGCTAATGGAAAAGAGAATGGAAAAGACTTCTCATTTACACTCTAAAGGGATATAAATCAGAAGCAGCTTTACTGGACTCCAGTTTTTGTTTTTGTTTTATTTATAGACTCTCCAAATCAAATGACTTTAAAGAAAAGTTCAAATTGGCCATCTGGTCCAAACTTGCAAGTAGTATCTACACATGCATGTGTGAACCACTTTTAAGAACAGTTTATGTAGATTGTATTTACCTCTAGTCTAGGTAATTGTAAATTTGGCTAAGTATGCCACATCCTGAACGAATACACGTGCTATTTTAACTTCACAAGCCACAATTACCTTTTATCCCTAACATACGTTTTTTTTTTAAGGTGGGGACATTTCTAATTTAAACAATTGGGCCAAGGCTCTGATGGATGGGGGAGGTATGAGAGGGACTACATGGCTATCATTGGTGAGGGAAGGAATCCACATTTTCTGTGTGGCGTAGCTTTTTGAGCATTTTAATAGAAAATGGGACGCAAAGTGTTTTTAAACCCACTGTATGTGGAATATGAATTTTTTTAAAACACTGTTTTTAACAGCACCCTACCACATGTTACCTCAGCCTCACCCTCTTTAAGGCTAGCGTCATCTCTGGTAACAGACAAATATTTAGTTTTTCTGACACGGAAGAACAAAGAAAAACAGGGATCTGTCAAGAATCTATTGGGTCCCAGCTAGCGATTGGTGGGGCCACCCTCAAAAAACTGTGTCACAAATAGCTGTACAAGTCGGTCTTAACAACACGTTATGCCAGTCCATTCCCACTAGCTGCTCTCCAGAAGTAAAACAGTAAAGAGTGCAACAGAGCCATGTTCACCTAAGGCAGTGTTTCTCAACCTTGGCCACTTGAAGATGTCCGGACTTCAACTCCCAGAATTCCCCAGCCAGCTGGCTGGGGAATTCTGGGAGTTGAAGTCCGGACATCTTCAAGTGGCCAAGGTTGAGAAACATTGATAAGGTATATACTGCTAAATGCTGATCTCCTTCAGATTCCTCCTGCTACTTCTATGGGTGATGGGGCAACCGTTAATATCAGTCAGGAGGAGGAATCTGCACAGCACGTTCCTTGGCAAGGCCTGGTGTAATTGGCTGCGCCTTACACCATCTGTTCTTCAGGAGTTCAGTGTACTGGTGGGTGGAGCCATGTGCGGGAAAGAAAGGCTCAAAACACAAGGGGAGAGGATTTCTTTACACATTCCCTTTTATTCTTCAGTAATGTATTTTTCATGTTTTCTTCAATGTCAATTCTCAACCTATATTATAAAAAAAAGCTGTTCCCTAACTCTTTCTTATAAACAGTGGTAAACTTTCCGATAAGCCTTTTGGGGAAATGATGGAAAGTAAGTTTAGGAAGCGCTTGCATTAAAGCCTAGAAAAGTGTGGAAATTTTAGCTGGGTTCATGGTTGTTTGAATGAGAACATCACCAGTCTATCTGTGGTAGCTGATTCAAACCATGATAGTGCACGTTAGTCTACCCAGCTGTGAGTTACAGTGTTTATTAAGAGGTACTAGTCATTATGCTTTATGCTTTGCGGGGTATAATGGAAGGCAAGCCACAAAAGCCATTCACAAAAACATTTTCTCTTTTTGTGGCTTCTAATGTTTACATGTTTTATGGAGACATGTACTATGTTATTACTTTTTCACAAATTGCAAAATTTAGAGGTGAAATCTTTCTTAAAATTGCCTTACCATGGTACATAGGAATAGTTTGAACTGCTGCAGGGATATGTCTGTGGATATGGGACTTCTGTCCATAAAGAAAAAGATGGTATTATGTTTGCAACGGAGAGAGCATTCTGTGCCAACTTCCTGAAAACCATTATCTTCCCTCATAAAGCAGCAGAAGGTATCATCATTGCTTTTGATATTTTAAAGTTAGAGGATTCCAATGCAGAAATAGAGATGATTATCTGATATAAGGGCATTTGGCAGCATGAACACAGGTGTCCAGCCAACTCCAGGATCGCTAATTGCAGTTAATTGATGAGTAAGATCTTGAAAATAAAATATTGCTATCTAAAATCTCCAGACTTCAAAGACAAAATCAGCAACTTCTTTTTGTGACATTTGTTTTTAAGCAACTCTAGAATTAGTAGCAGACAGAAATCATATTTCAAAATGACGTTTTCCCCCCATTTTAAGCATGAAGGTTAAAATTAAACTTAGGACTCCAATTTCCTAAGAAATTCTCCTAAGCAAGCCTCATTGAAATAAACAGTAACTGTGCAATGTTTATTTTAAAAAACACAAAACTTGCAGATGGACTGTGTCCTTCCTCTTTTAAAATAAGAACAGCTAGATTCTATCTATTTTATTCACTAATTTGAGTCCCCTCCAACTTAATTTCATATCTCTCTCCTTCCTACATGTTCTCCGGGAGTGCATACCCAAGATACTTTTTTATGCTTCCTCTTAAATCTGGAAAGAAAATGTATTTAATTCTAAATGCTGAAATAATTTTTGGATACATTCAATATGACTTAATGGACAGAAGTGAGTGTAGATAAGTTAAAAAGAAAGTTTCCAGCTGAGAGATCCTCCTACCTTTCTTTCTTTCTTTAGCTGAGCATAAAGACACATGTGCCCCCAATCCAAAAATGGACATGAGGGACTGGAGGTGGGAGTGGTGAGAAAACCTTGCTGACTTCCTAATTCTTCCTTTGTTATGTAGAAGTTTTATTTAAATGGATCCAGAGTGAAATGCTCACTCCCTAATGCTGCAACCCTACATATTAGCACCCCACAACCTAAATACGATAGATCTCAGTTCTCATTGGCTGTGCTGGCTAAAGTTTCTGAGAACTGAAGAGCATCAAAGTAAGAAAAACAGCTGTGCACATTATACAGCAATACCACTACCACCCCATTGAAATCTAGAGGTTTACTTCTGAACAGACATGTAGATGACTGCATAGCAAAACAAATTATGTAGCAAAGCACAAGAACAAATGTTAAAAGTGTTAACACTGAGAGCATTATCTTTTCACTCAATACAACAAAGTAGCCTGCCTCCGGCAGAACGTTTGATGTTATCAATACAGGCAAACAGATTATTCAATATTCACTTCCCTACTATACTTTGAGATAAAAGGGTAGTTATCTTTGGCCTTTCTACCTCACATTCATTGCCTGTGATCCCCATGCACCAGCCAAAATGATTCCATTATACAGATAGTTCATTGGTATATGTCCTCTGTTTCTATCGCATGTTATCTGTTTTAGAAATTCCTGTTCCTAATCAAATGATCCCATGAAAATCTGGTGGGTCTATTGACTGAGGCTTTAAAAGATGGGGAAATTTTTTTGTACACAGAAAATGAACAGAGGGGGCCAAAGCATTTGAAAACTCTATAAACAACTCTGGCATAGCAAGAGGTTTTTGAGATGACAAGACTTCTATCATCTATAGGCCCTTAGATCAAATCTGAGGGAGAATGAATAAATGAATATAAGTAATAATATGTTTTCCTCCATTCCAGCAAGAGGTGGTATTCTGCCAGCTCGTACTGGTTCGGCTGAACCGTTAGTGGAGGTGGCGCTGATGTCATCACCGGTTCGGCCGAGCTGGTAGTGGCGGCTAAGCTGATGTTATCACGCATGAGTAGAAGGTCCTGCGCATGCCCAGAAGTGCGCACTCCCACTACCGAACCAGTAGCGAAGAAAATATGATTTCATGCCTGATTTCCAACACTAATAAATGACAAGATTTGATGGATGGCAAGATATCCAGAGTTCCTATCTGAGGGAGATGGGCAATTCAAAAAAGTGAAAAATAAAGTAAAAATAAATAAAATATTACTTTAGAGTCATGACACTACAGGGGCAAAAAACAACTCTAAACGTCATTCCAGGAAAAAGAATAAAGAAAATATCAAAGAAGGTTCTCTTAAACAGCATGCAGGATAACACCAACATTTGCTTTTTCAACAATAGGGTGAGCACATGAAAGGTAAAGATTGAGGGAGTAAAGATTAAGATCATAGCAATAGCAATAGCACTTATACCACTTTACAGCCCTACAGTGATTTTACAGAGTCACCTATTGCCCCCAACAATTTGGGTCCTCATTTTACTGACCTCGGAAGGATGAAAGGCTGAGTCAACCTTGAGCCTGGTGGGATTTGAACTGCCAAATTGCAGGCAACCAGCAGTCAGCAGAAGTAGCACTCTAACCACTGCGCCACCGAGGCTCTAGATCATGTTACTTCCTTCTTTGTTTCATATACAAAACGTGAGGTAGACAGGCAGTTGAACAGAATCATAAACTTCAAAATATCCTCAGGTTTCATCTAGTCCAATCTATTGCTTAGAATAAATATGCTATTCAGCTCCTGTTTAAAGACCTTCATTGAAGACAAAGCCACCATTACATAAGGCAGCTTCTTCTATTGCTTGGCCTCATGAAATTTCTCCTAGCCTGAACGTCCTTCCCTGTAGTTTCAATCCAATGGTTCTGGTTCTGCCTTCCAGAGAGAATACTCCATAGTATACATGAACATACTTTAGGTATCTGAAGGCTACTATTGAATCTCCTCTAACTTCTTTTCCAAAGTAAAACATATCCATTGCCTTTAACTGTTTCTCACAGGACTTGATTTCCAATTCCCTCACCATTTTGATGGCCCTCCTCTAAATTCACTTCCGTTTGACCGTTACTTTTTTTGACTGTGATATCTGGAACTGCTCACAGTACTCCAATTGGGGTCTGACCTGGACGGGACAGAATGGGATAGTTACTTTTCATAATCTGAACTCTACATTTCTATTAATAAAACATCTCAAAATAGATTTGCCTTTTTAGTAGCAGCATCATGCTTTAAGCTCATGTTCAACTTGTGATCTACTAGAACATAAGCAATGATCCCACTGAGTTTCAATGATGCCTATGATATCAACTTGCCCTCCTATATTACGGTAAGTACTTCAGGTTTTCCATTTATTTGGAAATCCTACACTCTACATATTGGTGAAGAAACATCTGAAATTGGGAGTAGCACCCCCTACTGATCTATTGGTACAGTTTTCTGCCAATCTCTAAAGGTCATCTCTGTTCTCCTGTTCTCACCTCTGTTCAAAGAATCAATTTGATTCTATTCCTGATTCCAAGCAGTAGTTATGACAAGGAAATAGCTTACCATATTAGTTTTACACCTGCACTGTTGGTCTTTGTGGATATATTGAATTCTGGGTTTTTATCAACCTCTAAAACACCTCTAGAACCAGTCGTGGGATTCAAATAATTTAACAACTGGTTCTTTGCCCTAATGATTTCTTCCAACAGCCAGTTCACCAAACTAATCAGAAATTTAACAACCGGTTCTCCCAAAGTGGTGCGAACTGACTGAATCCCAACACTGTCTAGAACAGAGGTCAGCAAACTGCAGCTCTGGAGCCGCATGTGGCTCTTTCCTCCCTCTGCTGCGGATCTGTTACCGGTTGGCGCCACAATTTTGAGAGGAGCTTCCCGGGGGGAGAGAAGCACAGTGCGCCAGGAGAAAACTCTATGGCAAGGGGAGGGTTTTCCAGTTGTCTCCACAATTGATGGGGTTTCCGGTTATGACAGGTAGAGGAAAAAGTACATGTGCTAGGAGGAGAGTCTATGGTGGGCGAACTGAACTTCCGGTCAGCTCCAGAACTGAACAGGGGGGTTCCGGTTAGGACCTTTGTGGCTCCCGGTGTTTTCTTTTCTGTGGGAAACGGGTTCCAAATGGCTCTTTGAGTGTTTAAGTTTGCCGACACCTGGTCTAGAACATTGGCAATAAACAGTTTACTTCTCTGCATCTGAAAACACCAAGCTGCCTTAAGAGCACAAAGCAAAGGCAACCTAATATTACCCACTCCCAAAATATGCTATTTTGGAAGTTTGTTCTGCTATGCCTAAAGGCAGGGCTGGCCCAGCTTTAGAGAGATCCATAATGGAAGCTCCTGTAGAGAGTTAGAATATTGATCCATCTGGTCTCTGACTCAATACTGTCTAAATAGCATTGGCAGCCTAAGACCTTAGAGGAAAGGAAGAATTTTTTCAGCTGTGCTGTCTGAATTCCTGAACTTGAGACCGTCTATATATTCTTCAAAGCACACATTATTTCAGAGTTATGGATCCGTTCCCAAAAGGATAATACAGAAAAGGAAAAGGTTAGAAATGTCTATGATCCAAGTGCAACTGTAAAAAAAGAAAAATATATTTAAGAATTCATTTAGACTCAGCACTCTTGCCTCATTTAATTCGCTTCTAGACTGCAATATATTGGTGGTATAAACTTAAATATCATAGTTTTCCCCAAGAGAATTCTGGAAATTGCAGTTTCATGATACTAATGAGACTTCACAGTTAGCAATGTCTAATCCTACTCATGCACTGAGTTTCCCAGAGAAGAGGGATTTTTTTTATTAAAGAAGTGTATTTTTCTAATTTTTTTATCAGTATTACCCCTACCAACATCCTAATCCCCACTTAAAAAAACAATAGCAACACAGGCTTAAGTTAGTCCTTGGATTCACAAGACCTACATGATCCTAATAAAATTGATGTGCAATTTGCTAAAAATAAAAAGAATTTGCGACAGAAAAGGGAGAAAGAAAAACTTTCTAAAGGACGTGTAACAGTTTACGTTGGAATAGACAAATCTTATTTTAATTGAAACAGTTAACTGGGTTCCTACATGAATCAGTACTTATGGCCAACATCAGAGTGGCTTCAGTGAGCCCCTGACATGTCCCATGAAAAGATTCGCTGTCAAATCTTGGAGTCCTTATCCCCTGACATTGTTTATGCTTTATTTATATAATGACAGCACTAAAGAGGTTCTTTCTTCTTTGTGGACTATGGGAGGTGGAGAATGAAAAAGGCATAACAAATCAATATAGGTGATGGCAGAAACATTGGACACGCTACAAAGTCAAATTGCCTGAGAAATTCCTACTCTCATGTATTTAGGTAAGCACAAAAGGCCTGACATTTTCTTTTAATATTTCTTTTAAAAAACAGAATGTTGCTTTAAATCTACATACATTTAAATAGCAATAGCACTGAGACATATATATTGCTCTATAGTGCTTTACAACCCTCCCTGAGCAGTTTACATATTGTCCCCAACAATCTGGGTCCTCATTTTACCGCCCTCAGAAGGATGGAAGGCTAAGTCAACCTTGAGATGGTCAGAATTGAACTTTTGCTGTTGGCAGAATTAGCCTGCAATACTGCATTCTAACCACTGCATCACCATGGCTCCTTAACTGAGGGTGAGGATGATGATTAATGAGCAGACCTGTTTTTTTCCTCTTCCTAGGGAATGACAGTTCAGCCTAATATAGGCATCCCATAGAACATGGGTTTTTATCTAAACAGTTATATGAATCGTATTACTGGTGTCACAGCCACAAGCTAACAGAGAATGAAAGAGGTAGAAAGAAAAACAAGAAGGAAAGGAATGACCAACAAAAGGCAAATTTAAAGGAAGAAAGGTGACATTAAAAGTAAATAAAAAAGAAAATAGTCGTGCCACATTGAGAGTCAAACAAAAGATCTCACATCTGCAAGAGGTGAAGATTGTTGCAAGTAAGTTGAGAGAGAGTGCACAGAGCACTGGATATAGAATAAAAGGCCTGGGCTCACATCCTTGCTCTGTTTAACAAGTTATTAGCAAATATATTCTCTCAATCTTCCCATGTGGGAATGATTATGATTCACTTCACAAGTATGTTGAAAAGGCAAAATAGATGAAGACTAAATTATTTCTGCATATTAAAAACATAATATAACTAGCCATCAAATACTAATAGCACAACAAGTCATGAATTTAAGATAGCTGAAAGCTTTGTTTTAATCAAAGCAATGAATAAAGGAACCAGTAATCTAAGCATCCTTCTCAACTCTGGCGTCTTTCAGTCCAGATACTGGCTGGGAATTCTGGGCACAGTAGCCCAAGTACTTCTGAGGGACACTAGTTTGGGGAAAGCTGCTCCAGTAAAACAAAATAATAAGAAAAAGTTAAGTACATAGATTTACAGAATTTTTCCGAGTATAAGACGCACCTTTTTCCCTCAAAAAGGAGGCTGAAAATCTGGATGCACCTTATACACTGAATGCAGCACTTTTTGCCTCCCGAAACCCCGCCCCTTCACCTAAATGGCCGTGTATAGCCTTTAAGAGCCTTGCAGAGTGCTCCTGGGGGCTGAGGAGGGCAGAAATGACCAAAACATGGGCCATTTTTTGCTTGTTTTGGGGGGGCACCCCCCAGGAGCACTCTGGAAGCCTCCTAAAAGCTATTCATGCCCTTTTTTAAAAAAAAAAAACCTGTTTTCGCAAAAAATGGTCAGTTTCGGGAGGTCTGCAGAGTGCAAAACCTTTTTTTAAAAATTTGCCTTCAAAACCTTGGTGCGTCTTATAGTCCGGTGTGTCTTATACTCCAAAAAATATGGGTAGCTTCAAAGAGTGCACTTTTCTGTACATCTGCTACACTCTGAAGGTTTTTTTAAGCAATCATTATAGAATGGTAATTCTCTGATCACCTTGGCAAATCTCACTCATTTGTTTAGATGATGTAGAATCTCACACAAAATGTGTTCATCTTGCTTTAACAGAGTCTTTCATATGTTGCATCTCCTCCTCAATTGCCCCCAGACAGCCACTAATTAGGCATTATAGCTAGGCAATCACGGGTGATATTGTTCAATGCATCTGGAAGGCATTAAATTGAAGACCGGTCAATAGGCTAAAGCAACTCACGCAGTGGTTCGCCTTGCAGCCTGCTTTCTTTCTGAAGTTTTTCAGAATACAGTATATTACTGTCAAAGGTGATACCTGAGCTGTTCACCAAGAATGAAACATCCTCCCACTTCCCCCCACCTCCCGCCCACTATTCAATCGGGTTTGAGAAGCTGAGCACGGCTATTAATTGTAGCTTCAGATCATGGCCAGAAATCCCATTTGTTCTGTGCATAACTGGTTTCAGGCAGAAAAATGAAAGAATGTTCACAAGGAGAACAATTGTGTCAATCATCCCATCCAGCCCCTTCTAGGGTAGCTGCTAATAAGGAACCTATTGAGTAGGAAATAGAACATGCCCATGAGAATACCACAAGCAGCAGTGGAATGCGCATAAATCTCTAAGACTTGCATACAACGGGGACATATGCTGGAAAGATGCAGCCATTCAGGGAAGACCATCCCCCTTTTCTGTAGGGCTGATCCTTTCTGTGGCATAAACTAATTTTCTTCTTTGTTTGTGCTGTAACCACATCTTAGGTGCTATGAAAGGACTACACACTCCTATTCAATTTGTCCCCCTCCCCCACTTTACTATTTGTCTCAATATGTAGCAGCACTTTCTTGGCCGATCATGTCTGGGTTTGGAAACTAAGCAGGGTTGGCCCTGATTAAATAATTATAAGGAAGGCTATTAAAGAATAAGGGCAATAACCAGATTGGAAAGTTGAAAACATCCAAAAAGTAGACATGAAAATCCTCTTCTATACTATTGCCAGGAAAATTGCAAGGCTATACTCATGAAGTCAACTGGATCTGAGCTCGCTCAGAAGACTTTAGGTAAAGGTAAAGGTTCTCCTCGCACATATGTGCTAGCTCTTCCCACAGTGCTCATCTCTGTTTCTAAGCCGAGGAGCCAACGCTGTCTGAAGATGTCTCCATAGTCTTGTGGCCAGCATGACTAAACGCTGAAGGCGCATGGAACACTGTTACCTTCCCATCAAGGTGGTCCCTATTTTTCTACTTGCATTTTTATGTGCTTTTGAACTGCTAGGTTGGCAGAAGCTAGGACAAGTAATGGGAGCTCACTCCGTTACACGGCTCTAGGGATTCAAACCGCCAAACTGATGACCTTTCTGATCAACAAGTTCAGCGTCTTAGCCACTGAGCCACCGTGTCCCCTAAGACTTTATCTTACCTTTATTATTCAAGGAAGATAATTTGCTCAACTTCTTAGTCAAGCTGGTCAAGATGTCCGTATCATTTCTCTATCTCTTTAAACTATTACTATGTCCATGTAGAAGAGAGAGCAGAAAAAAAACTCTTGTAAAATTAATGAGCTTAGCCAATGAAAGAGATGGGCAGACTTCAGTTTAACAAGACTTTCAGCACAGAACATACTTGTAAAAATTTATCAGATATTCAGGGAATCAAAAATATAAATGAAAACTAAGCACAGCTAACAAGTTTCAGGGAAGTGCAAATCCAGATGTAGTCTGAAATGTATCTTCATTTTTAGGTGCCAAGTTCCACCACTTTTTTAGACAAATCTTTTGCCCCACCTTCCAGAATCATACTTTCACCATTCTCCATGAGTGTTTCAGACAACAGATGGTGTATATGTATTGTTTTTAGAGTATTGTTGTGCTTACAGTAAAATTAAATATCCATGCTTATTGGCTAATTGATAATACCTTGAAGAATGCCTCAAGAATGTTTGGCAATCTAGAGTCACCCCTGGTTTTTTTGGAAATTAGCAGGGGTAATTGCATGCCAGTTTCCATATAGGCATACTTGCAGTAACAGGATATAATTTAAAACAAATTACTTCTCCAAGAATGATAACCAGTACCTGAACCAAATTAGAAACTCCTCCTTATGCATGGAGAAGCAATAAACCCAGTCCTGGGTGACATCAACACTCCCAAAGGCAGCACGTGATTGGTTCAAAATTATACTTAATGTTCTCTTTGTGGAAAATAGTACAGGCTTTTATTGCTGTTGAAATTGAGCATCCCAATAACAGTGCTGAAAGTGCCACCAGTGGAACTGGCAGCATGGATGGAGGAAACAATAGTGAATGGAGAAGAAGGATGAGATTACTGTGAAAGCAGACTGAACTGTGGGGAAGCAGCCAAAGGAAGGAGCTCTCTCAGCAACTTGTTGTGAAGTTTGTGTCACCTCTACAAAAACATAGCAGACGAAGGCATACCTACCCACCAGCAGCATTACGCAGTGTTTTACCCAATGATGTAGTGCTATGTCTATCAGACGTGCAGCAGAATCTGGCACCATCCATTGGTTGGAGACCAAACACTACCAGGAAGCTACATTCGCTGTCTTCTAGACACAGTGTCCTTGCATGGACGACATTAATCATTGATTGAAGAAAGGTATAGTTACAATAGTCCTTTATTTACTCTGCTCTCCCCTTCACTCTCCACTTAGGTTTTCCTTTTGTATCATGTCTATCAGACCGTGAACCTGTCTGCTTGAACAATCTTACCTTTCAGTATACGGTTTGCCTAGTGTTTAGAAATGCTGTATTTATAAGTATGAACGAATGATATCAAAATGATAACCGTAAATGAGTACTGCAGCTAACAGGATTGCCCCAAGGCCATCAATTAGCAGAAGACAAATTCAACCTTAGGACTTGCGGATCTGTAGCTCAATCACTGGTATCAGTAGAAAAGGTCCATCTGAGGGCTAACTACAGCTTTGAACGGGAGGGATTTAATTAGGCTTTTTGTATGGAAGAAAGGGTTTACAAAAACTCTTCCTTGACAAGCTCCCATTAGTGCTCATCATGGCTATTACTTATGGGAAAATAAACACTGGACATACAGTATCACATGCAAGCAGGATTTTAGCATAATTTTTTTTTGCTGACTCTTAAGACTATGCCTAACCTTTTTTTCATGCCAGGAGCAGATTATCTGCTTATTTTTCATGTGTTGGGATGGTGTTAATAGAACAGCAAAATCAACCAAACAAACCTAAATTAATATTTTGTTACTACAGGAGCAATAGGAGGGAAGAGATTTGCTTTCAGACCTGATAGACCAAGTTCAAAAAATAATCCTTCTGCATCAATAGTTAAGGAACAGGGGGATTCGACAGGAACTTCTCCAGCTGGACAGACATGGAGAATGTGAGCTCTGAAGAGCCTCACATGAACCCTGTCTGACAAACTTACTCCGGTGACCCTTTTTTGGATCAGAACTCTCCTGGGGGGGGGGACAAAGAAGGGAAGTGTCTCACCGGACCCAGAGGGAGGCAACAGGTTCCTCGCAGGTTGGGGATTTGCCTTATGAATTGGAGTGGGGGCGGCAGCCTAATAATGGCTGACAAGATGCTGACTTCCCGTCTAAGCAAATGAACAGGAGGGTGAGAAAGAGATGAAAGATCGGTAAGAAAATTTATCTAACCCACAGCCATAAATCAAACCTGGTAAAGGCAAAGAAATGTTGAGAGCATAAATAATATTGATGGTCAGATCGGGATTTTCTCCAAAAGAAAGAAAGAAAAGGAAAATGGAGGGTTGAAACACCAGCCTCCCCCAAAAGCTATTTTGCTTGAAACAAATTCGTAAAGAAAAGAAGAAAGCAGAGAAGTGACAAGCCCACTCAAATATAATCTCTAAACTTGGTTTTGGATTTGAAATAGAAACCAAACATTCCGAAGGATTTACTTTGCTTTGAAGCAACTCCAAAAAAGCAAGAAAAAAACACTTCTCACTGATAACTGATAACCTAACCTTGACTGTGCAGGAAGTTTTAATTAACCAACTGCCATAAATCAGAATTTGGAAAAGCAGGAGGCAAAAGAGAAACATACCCGAATCTGGCTGCTTGCAAGTTTGTTCCAGTTGATACGTTTTGAGCAGCTGTGGTTGTCTGGAAGGGGGCAGTGGAAAGAATAATTACAGAGTCAAGAACTGGGAAATGTGTGGGGTTTTTTCCCCCCCTCTTTCGTCCTTTTTTTTTCTCTGCAAAAGATGGCCCCGGCTTCTTTTCCGGTCTCACAGTAGTTGAAATTTAAGGTGGAACAGAACCTCAAAATAAGACTTGTATAACTAACTGCAATTTTGGAACTGGACATTAAGGAAGAACAAAAGACCAAGATGGCTCCCATCACTCTTCCCCACAGCAGCTGAGATAGATAAATTTAAGGTGAATCAGAACTCTGAAATAAGAACTGTATAACTAACTGTAACTTTGGAACTGGACATCATGGAAAGCTGGGAATTTGGAGAACTACATGAAATTATAAAACAATATGCATAAATCATTAAAATCAAGCCTAAATAGAATTCTGAACCCAGAGAAGCAGTTATCTAAAGATGAATTCAAAGAAGAAGGGGGGTAAGACAACAAAGGGGTAGAAATGGAGGGAAATAAAAAGCAGACAAAAAACTCCATTAGTCTTGGCAGTGGTATAGGAAAAACTGTAAAAAGAGGAGGTGTCCCAACAAAAGGGAATAAAAAGCAGACAAAAGAGGTTGAAGTTGTTAGTGGCACAAGGAAAATTGAAGTAGGAGGTTTTGCCCCAACAAAAAGAAATATAAAATATCCTTTTGATGGTGGCCTGGGGAAAATTGAAGAGAGTGGATGTGTCAAAACAAAGAAAAGGGAGAAGACAGGAACAGAGAAGTGGGACAAAAGACTTACTAGGAAAAACTCAGACAACCAAAATAAGGGAAAATATAAAGCTAAGATAAGGGTTCTATTCCTAAATATGACAATAAAAGGGAGTTGCTAATTGGTTGAATATAATAATGGAAAGATAATTTTAAAAAGGTTAAAATATATGGAATATGGATAAATATGATACTGATATGGGGAAGTTGTAAAGCAGAGGTTTGTGATTCACTTTTATACATGATAATTAAACTGAGTTGTGAATTGACTGAATATGACAATAGAAGGACAACTAAGCATGGATTAAAATATATGAAACATGGACATATATAGAATTTTTAAGATAATGAATAAAGTGAGATGTTTACCGCTGTTATTCTATATAATAAATTAAGGGAATTGTAATGGACATTGAACAACGAGGATTGCCATTTATAGACAATTAAGGGTAATCTAATCTAAGATATGGAAAATGGAGAGGGAACATGAAATACATCTACAATGGGAAACTGTTATGTACGTACGGACGTCAGAAATCTATATCAGTCTTCATGCTCGCCGCGGATTGGCTAGAATCTACATCAGTTTTCATGCTCACCGCGGATTGGCTAGAATCTACAAAAATTGTCATGCTCGCAGCAGATTGCTGTCCCAACCATGGGGAATTTAAACTGCTGTCATTGGCTGGCTGGTCTGCCTGGAGCTCTTTAAAGGGCGAGCACCGGCAGCCCAGCCGGCAGAGCGCAGTCACATTTTGCTGGAAATAAAAAGTGCTGAAATCACTAGCAACTCTCGCTTGCTGCATTCGCGCCGATCTAACACTGGCAACGAAGGACAAAGGGACCTGAGAACCTCCTCATGAACCACACAGCTATCTTGCAACAAGAACCCTAGGGATGCGGAGAGCAGGCAGCCACGTTGGCTGGGCTGCATGGGTTTCCACACAAGGGCAGCTTGCCGTTTCCGGGACGCGACATGCCACCGATGCCAGAAAAAGGGCCACATTGTCGAAGCCTGCAAAGCGCCCCAACCCATTCCTTTTCAGCCAAAGCCTATAGCCCCATAAGGAAGACCAGGGAACCCAAGAGCCAGCCAACAACGGAGCAGACGAAGAGAGGACCAATACCAAGCTCCCAGAGAAATCCATCACACAACTGTGGGACACACAGATGCATATGAGCAGGAGAAATACTACACATTTGTGACCATTGAAGGGGAACCATGCAAAATGGAGCTGCACACAAGGTCGTACTTCACAATCGTATCCTGGCAAACAATCAAGAAGTTGAACCCAGCCAGAAGCAGGAAGTTCCTGAAGCCGCCAAATGTCCGCCTGAATGACTATCAAGGGAAATGGATAGAGGTACTAGGCAGAATGGGGGCCAAAGTAACGTTCCATGAGTTCCAGGGCTGGCTGCCACTCATGGTCATTGGCAGCCACCGGCCATCACTGCTGGAAGTAGAGTGGTTTAAACCCCTGGGCCTGGAAATCACCGGACTGCGCTGCGTAACCACCCACGAACTGGACCAGCTGTTGGCGGAGTTCATGGATGTCTTTGACGGGGGCCTAGGTAAATACACGGGGAAACCAATTTCATTTAACCTAGACCCCATGTAACCCCCCATCAGGCTGAAACCCCGAAGGGTACCATTTGCTTTGCGGCCCAAGGTCGAGGAACAATTAGACAAGCTCATTGCCCAGGAAATCCTCTTACCAACTGACCACGCGGTGTGGGAGACCCCCAGAGTCACCCCCGTGAAGCCAGATGGGTCCATCCACCTCTGCACAGATTACAAATGTACACTGAACAGGGCCCTCCAGTAGAGTGCGTACCCAGTGCCAGTGGTGCAACATCTGTTGCATTCCCTAGGAAGCGGGAAGGTATTCGTCAACTGGACCTTGCCCAAGCATATCAGCAGCTGCCGGTAGATGAAGCCACCGTTGAAGCACAAACCATAGTGACTCACAGGGGGGCATTCAAATGTACCAGGTTGCAATTTGGGGTCAGCATAGCTCCAGGACTTTTCCTAATGGAGCGGCTACTGCATGGGATCCCAGGGGTGGTGCCATACTTCAATGACATTTTTATATCAGGAGAGTTAATAGGCCAGTTGATGGAATGTGTGTGCGAGATCTTGGGGAGGTTCCAGGTAAAAGGACTCAAAGTAAACCCTAATAAATGCAAAATTGGGGTAAGGTAGGTAGAGTTCCTGGGCCACCTAATAGATGGGTCGGGCGTCCACCCGACCAACAGCAAGGTGAAAGCCATTAAGAACGCCCCCACCCCAAAGAATAAGGCAGAACTGCAAGCCTTCTTGGGACTATTAAATTTCTACAGCATTTTTTTACAACAGAAGGCCACCGTTGCTGAGCCGCTCCACAAGCTCCTGGGGAAGATGACGCTGTGGACCTGGGGACAGAGGGAAGACCAAGCATTCGCAGCAGTTAAAGACCTCCTCTTCTCCGACAGCATCCTGATTCAATACAACCACACATTGCTGGTCCGGATCACCTGTGACGCTTCCCCATTCGGAGTTGGGGCAGTCCTCAGCCACTGCCTACCAGACAGAACGGAAGCACTGAAAGCATATTATTGAAAAACCCTGTCACCGGCTGAGCGCAACTACAGCCAAATTGATAAAGAGGCCTTGACTGTGGTGGCAATCAAGCAGTTCCATGAGTAAGTATACAGAAGACATTTCGAACTGGTCACCGACCATAAGCCCTTATTAGGGCTCCTCGCCGGCAACCAACAGACCCCTCCATACATGTCCCCGAGAATTTCCAGATGGGCCATTTTCCTCACTGTGTATGACTTCGAGCTGATCCACCGACCCGGCAAAGATATCAGCCATGCCGACACTCTCAGCCACTGCCCACTGCCAGAACTAGTGGAAGTCTCCGCACCCACCGCCCAAGTACTGCTGATCGACATCGACCCAGCCAGCCCAGTAACCGCCAGAGACATCGCCGAACACACCCAAAAGGACAAAATATTACGGAAAGTTCTGAACTGGGTGTTGAGAGGGTGGCCACAGGAGAGACTGGGGTGGAGTGGGGAGTTCCAGAGTTATCACAGCAAGCAAACTGAACTGTCAACCATAAAAGGCTGTGTGCTGTGGTGAGAAAGGGTCATCGTTCCCCAAAAGCTTCGGAGGCAAGCCATCGAGGTGTTACACATGGGGCACCCCGGGATTGTGAGAATGAAGGCATTAGCCCAGAGCTACATATGGTGGCCCCAGATGGACAAGGACATTAGCGAGCGGGTGGCCACATGCAAACCCTGCCAGGAGACACGACCAGTGCCACCACGGGCACCCACTCATGAATGGGAAGCGGCCAAGGGACCCTGGTCCCGCATACACATTGATTTCGCAGGGCCAGTAGAAGGACAAACGTTCCTGATTGCTGTGGACACATACTCCAAATGGCTAGAAGTAATCATCATGCAGACAACCACAGCAGAAGCCACTATCCGAGTCCTCCAACGACTCTTCGCCACCCACGGCCTACCCGACGTCTTGATAACGGTCCACAACTGACAGCCAAGACCATGGAGGCATTTCTCGCAGAGCTAGGGATCTGGCACATACTCATCTCTCCTTTCCACCCGGCAAGCAATGGGCAGGCCGAGTGGATGGTGAGACTAATCAAGGAAACCCTCACCCGAATGGGCCCAGGGAATTGGCAGGAAAAAGTCGACCAGTTCCTCCTCGCTCAACACATCACCCCCCATACGACCACCAACAAGAGCCCAGCGGAGTTGCTGATGGAAAGAAGGCTGAGGTTGCAACTTGACCTATACCACCTGAACTACCTTCCTGAGACCCCTCTGGACTCTGCACAGCCCACACGGGCATTCAACATACAGGACGGGTATTCGCACACAACTATGCAGGGTACCTGACCTGGCTGGTGGGCCGAGTCGTGGTTGTCACCAGCCCCAAGTCATACTGCATTGAGCTGGAGGACGGCCGAATCTGGAGAAGGCATATCGACCAGCTCAGATACCACCTGGGGGACACCAAGCTGAGGAACCAGGGTGAGTGGACCGCAACCTGAGGGCCAGAGCAACCCTTGCAGAACCTGACGTCTCCGCCACGAGCAGCACTCTCAACCACCGTCCGGAAAGCAGATGAGTGGGAACCAGGCCTACCCTGTGGCCCAACAGGGGAACTACACATGAACTGGGATCGAGGGCGTCCAGTGAGAAGCGATGGTCTCGGAAGCCGAAGGAACCAGGCCGGAACTTGACTCACAGGCTGAGGAGCTCCAGAAGGTTCCGTCTCAGGCAGCCAGAGGAACAGCAGATTCGACCGCTACAGCCAAGATCCCGGAGACAAGTGAACTGTGCAGGTCCAGTAGGAAGCTGGTGCGCCCCGCCTACCTGGAGGACTACATCACATACGTAGGCAGGGGATTGGACACTGTTCATTCTAGGAGGGGATGGGTGTTACGTACAATGGGAAACTGTTACTTATGGACGGACGTCAGAAATCTATATCAGTCTTCATGCTCGCCGCAGATTGGCTAGAATCTACATCAGTTTTCATGCTCACCGCGGATTGGCTAGAATCTACAAAAGTTGTCATGCTCGCGGCAGATTGCTGTCCCAACCGTGGGGAATTTAAACTGCTGTCATTGGCTGGCTGGTCTGCCTGGAGCTCTTTAAAGGGCGAGCTCCGGCAGCCCAGCCGGCAGAGCGCAGTCACATTTTGCTGGAAATAAAAAGGGCTGAAATCACTAGCGACTCTCGCCTGCTGCATTCGCGCCGATCTAACAGAAACTATTGAGATTTAAAGATAATCACTAACTGGGGGCATGTAAGGATGTATAATTATATCATGATGAGAATAGCTGGGAATTGTAACCAGGTCTACATCTCGGCCAAAATTAGGCTGGGGACGGGGGGTTTAAAAGTACAATGACTATATGTGTACACTTTTTTCTTCTATTTTTTTTTAAAGAAGGAAAAATTAAATATGTATATTGAAAAGGAATTATAAATACCATCAACATAAAATGGAGCTTGCTCAGAAGCTGAAATACACCAAGTAAATGAGATGAAGCATGGGAAATAGAGGAGAGAGGTAAGGAAAGAAGAGAGGGATAGGAGAGAGGGCAAGGGGGAGGGGAAGAGGAGGAGAGAAAGAAGGAGTGGAAAGGGGAGAGAGGAGAAGAAGAGAGGAAGGGGATGTAGAGAAGGGAAGGATGACAGAGGGAAGAAAGGAGGTAGGGAGGGGGAGGAGAAAGGGAGAAGAAAGTGATGGATAAGGTACAAATATGGTGTATGGAGAGCAGAAGAGCCAATTGTTTTTGGGAGTTGATGTAAGATGAATTGATGCAAACATTTAATAATACAGTACGATATTGGCTATGTAATAGTATACATGGATTATATGTTATGAAAATGAAAAAATAAAAAACTTTATGACAAAAAAAAATAGTTAAGGAACAGAATTGACTCTCCCAAACACACCCACTGTAGGGAGAACAGATCATGTAATTTAGAGTATTTTTCTGCTTTCTCTACCTTTTGCTTGGGCATTTTCTCTTCAGATAATTAATCTTGAAATGGAGTAGCTTCAGACACTCCCTACTTAAAATGGCTATAAGAATTTGCTTTGGTAACAAATTTTGCTTTGTTCTCCCCCCACCTTCCAATGGTGTTTAGAGCCAAATGTTACATGTATTTCGGGAAGCAACTCACAATAGCTGGAAAAGTCACAGCTTTACCACTTATGCATTTGCCTGATACATCTGGTGGACAAACGTTTGATGAGCTGGCTACTGGCCCTGTCCAACGAGGCAATTCCTATGTGTCATACACCGCCAGAAGGAGAGATGGATAGAAACACATCTCAGATTCATACTAATATTATTTACACTGGTAAATCCTTATTCATCTTTGCACAATCTCTTCATATGACTTTGGAAGAAGAGTAAGGAAAATTGACTTATTTAGAACATTTTCTGTTTCTGGTTTCCATTATTAGAAATAATCCCAAAATAATGAGAGAAATAATTCTTAAATAGTCATTTATGTTAGGGGTGGGAAACGATGACCCTTTTATGACTTGTGGACTTCAACTCCCAGAATTCCTGAGCCAGCCATGCTTTCTCGAGAATTCTGAGAGTTGAAGTCCACAAATCACAAAAGGGTCATAGTTCCCTGTTGTGGCCCAGCCGGTGCCGGTGCCGCTGCCACCAGACTCCGACAGCGAGGTGTCCTCTGAGTCGGCTCAAGAGGAGGTGGGGGACCCTGGACAGGGTTCCGACGCTGAGCAGGGCGCAGAGAGGCTGGTTGGCCACCAGGGGGCGCCTGAGGCATGGAGCAGTGGTGAAAGCCAAAGGAAGGGGGCTCCTGATGTCATGCCTTGGAGCAGTGGAGAGGAGTCACAGGACAGTGAGTCAGACAGCAGTGAGCTATTAGATGCTCGTTACCGACGTGCTACCCGGCGTAAGGAGCAATTGAGCAATTACCGGAGGTAATGGCTCTCAGCTGCTGATCATTAGACTCCTCTCCAGACTATAAAGGGACTGCTTGTGGACACACCCTTTGCAGGAATCAACTGATCATTGGAGTTGGAGAAGCTCAGATCTGTGTCGTACTTTGGCAGGCTGGATTGCTGCTAAAGATTTTACCTGGATTACTGTCAATCTGTTCCCTGGACCTTGGCTGCTAAGGTGATTATCTGGAGCTTGGTAGCTGGATTGCTGCCAAGGGGTGTCGCTGTAGCTGGATTGCTGCCCAGAGTGCTATCTTGACCTTGGCAGTCTGGATTGCTGCCAAGGTGGAACCTGTATGTCAATAAACATCTTTGAAGAGACTTTGTGTCGGAGTGTCTTGGTATACAAGAGGAGGGGGTCAGAACAGTTCCTCCACCTCTGATTTAGGTACATGACAAAAAACTCAGAGTAACCTAAAAGCTTGCACAGCCATTTTACAAAATAACTTACGACATCAAAAGCTCATCTATCACCTTGTTCTGTCTTTTAAGGTTGATTTGAGCAACACTACTTTAAACTGGTTGTTTCCACAACACACAACAGCTTAGGGCTAACCAGGCCAAGACAAAAGGTGATGCATGCTTGCTATGAATTAAATAGACAAATACATTTCCACAATAAGGTGGGCCAAACCCTCAGAGGAACAGCAACTGTTGCAAAACAATAGGGTCTTGAGCACTTATCCTGCAGGACTGTTCTCAAATTATGCAGGACTGTTCTCAAATTATGGAATAAATACAATTAATTTCTATGATAATTTAAGAAAATGAAATGATGAGGTATAGGTAGCCCTTAACAACCACAACAGTGAGTTTTGCTCCATTTTATAACCTTTCATGCCACAATTGTTAAGGTGAATCATTGTATTGTTAAATTAGTAATACTGTTGTTAACAGAACAGGGCTTCTCCATTGACTCTGCCTCTCAGAAAGTTGCAAAAGATGATCATATAATCCCAGAACACTACAACCATTATAAGCACATGCCAATTCCCAAGTATCCAAATTTTGATCATGTGACCATAGGGATGCTACAACAGCCGTAACTGTGAAAAATGGTCATAATTCACTTTTTCAGTGCTGTTGTAACTTTGGTCACTAAAGGAATGATTGCAAGTTAAAGACTACCACTATAGCGCTAATTCCATGTTCATCCCAATTACGAATAATATCTAAGTCTGCTCTCATGTGAGATAATATATAGAATTTAGATATTTGATCCTCTAACACGGGAATTCCGAAACATTTTGCCATCAGATCCCCCTTTAGGATAACCTTAATCTATACAACTCCTCTAAAAATCCAAACACAATGAAATTTTGGGGAAGGTGAATGTTATTGTAACAAAGGATTTTTCAAATCTCTCCTGGACTCTGTCTGCACCTCCCCAAGGGATGTATATTTCAGTTTGGGAAACCCTGCTGTGACAGAACGATATGAAGAAGGCTGCCTGCTGAAGCGAAAAAAGGAGACAAATTTAGTCTACAATAAGGATGAGAAGCAACTAGATTGGCCAATTCTGAACTAACAAACTAAAGGAGAAGGACAGGAATCAAACAATTTAATCTTAGGGTGAGATAGGCAGCAAACAAATTCAATACCTAAATAAAAATAACTGCTGTACTGATGGTTTGTTTAATCACCTAATGACATTAAGCAGTGTCATATACTCAAGAGCCCTTAATATGGTATTTGTAATTTCCTTTTGCACATGTGTACCATCAATGCAATTAAAAATAACTGAACACATTGAAAATCTCACAGCTTTTCATAGCACACTTTACAGGTTAAGAGAAGGATTCTTATTCACTTTTATAACTGCAATAATGGAAAAGAGGAACGGCTGGAGTTATGCTCAGAAGTTATTTATATTGAGAATTGGGGTATAAAATGCTCTTGGCACTAATACTCTACAGAATTTCTGTAGAGACACCTTATGCCAATGAACATATTTTGATTTATATACTGGTTCAAACCTACTTAGTCCCAAGGCAAGATTTTTGTTTAAGATTCAGAGAGGAATAGCGTTTGAGTTCCTCATCAATTTATTTTTTCTCTCCATGGTTTGTTATCCACTGATATCAATGGCCCAATAAACACAATTTTATTCCACCCACCTCACTACCCAAAGCAAACCTGGGCTGTTTACAATCATTAAAACAACTTTTGCATTTACATAATATTGATGCATTGTCACAACTGATCATTTCAAATGGCTCCCATGCATTTTTTAAAGTCCGAAATCATTGCTCTTGTTTCCCCCGTGCTCCAAGAGTAGAAGGCCTGCTCACCAATGTGAGGATTCGATCACTTCACTAATATGACCACAACTTGAATTCTATGGAATGAAGTAGTCCCAAGTTCGACCTGCCCTTCTGGATGTCAAATTCCACCTAGGGAAAAGTTTGGACTGATGATGAATTATCTAATCTAGATTCCCTGGCTTAGTTCCCTATTTTTTCTGTTAGGAACTGAGGCAGGATGCCTAAATGCATACAGGCACCCTTCTCCAGAATGGGATTTCTAAAATAAGAACTTCTCATACCTCAAGTCTGCTGAAAAGCCACCCAGTGCCTGACCTGAGACTTCCTGCTCTCCCAGTGTAGCACTCCATTCTTAACATGTGGAGAAAGAAAAAGCACTCCACACCAACTTGAAGCGACTGTCTTCTTGTTACTCCTTCCTCACCAACAAGGATAAATTGATGAACCTGAGTGACATCTGACTTGGATTGAGCCTAACAGTAGCTCTCACCACCTTTTTCATCCTATTTGTAGCATTTGCCCTGCAAAATGTGTCCATGCCTGCCTGTGAAGACCAGGAGGAAGGAGAAGAAAGTAGGCCTGAGTAGGGCGGAGGAGAGTATTGGTTACCATCAATCTGAGAGCAGTGCCAACCATATCTGGATTGGAGGCACTGTTGATAACTGGAACAGTCAGCTGCAGGTTTTGAGGTTCGGCCAGCATTTATTTCAGGATCAGGTTCTCAAGAAAAATCCTGTGCAGAGAAGTAGTCAAGAGAGGACATCCTAACCTTTCTTGTTTGCTTAAAAAGTTGCTTGATCACTTGCTTTGCTCTGAAAAGCTTTGCTTCCTAATCCCTCGGTACACTGGAACCAGCTGCAATTACTTGTGTTAGGAGGAGAAGCACTCTTGACATGACTCAAAGCACTCTTTTTTGCAGGAAAAGAGACTTGCATAAAGAAAAGGCGTGATGCAGATTTTCCCTCCATACCAAAGCCTTCTTTGCTGCCTGTATAGTTAATAAGGGATGCGGTGGCTCAATGGCTAAGACGCTGAGCTTGTCAATCAGAAAGTTGACAGTTCAGCGGTTCGAATCCCTAGTGCCACATAATGGAGTGAGTTCCCGTTACTTGTCCCAGCTTCTGGCAACCTAACAGTTCGAAAGCATGTAAAAATGCAGGTAGAAAAATAGGAACCACCTTTGGTGAGAAGGTAACAGCGTTCCGTGCGCCTTCGCCGTTTAGTCATGCCAGCCACATGACCATGGAGACGTCTTCGGACAGTGCTGGCTCTTCAGCTTTGAAACGGAGATGAGCACTGACCCCTAGAGTCAGGAACGACTAACACGTGTGTGCAAGGGGAACCTTTACCTTATATTTAATAAGGGCGCTTGGAGATATGCAAGCAAATGTATATTTTAACACTTCCATTTGACTGTGGGAAAGAGGCATTAACAATCCACCTTTGATCCAAGAACAAAAGAAAGGGAATTAATACCATCTTCTCTTCCTCTAGTTCCTGCTTCACCACTCAAGTCTCAGCTGTGCTCCCAGATATGAGGACAAAAGTCATGCTTGCTCCCACAACCTCTGTTCCAATTTCACTGAACCACTGTCATTCCGACAGCTGCTTCTAGGCCCCAAGAGGCCTTGTTAAAGGCCCATCAAACCAGAGGAATCAAACAGCAAGCCTTGGAGGTCCAACCAAAATAGACCAGAGATTAGTGGATATGTTCATGATTATGTTCATGTATCAAACAAGTCATGTTTTGCTTAAATATCATAGAAATGGTATTGGTACCTGGACTCCAGGGGTGGGTTCCTGCCAGTTCTAACCTCTTCTATAGAAGAAGTTCCACAAATCTACAGTGCCATTTAGAACCGGTTCCAGCTCCCTCCCCCCGCCCGGCCGCACATCATCAAGATGAAGAGCGAGAGGAGGAATTCTGGGAGTTGAAGTCCACAAGTCTTAAAGCTGTCAAGTTTGAATACCCCTGGGGTTTTATTTTCTAAAGGGTTAGGGGTGCAGGGGTCTTGTAACTTGACAGCTTTAAGACTTGCACACTTCAATGCCAGAGTTCCTGAGCCAACATTTTGGTTGCTAAACGCCAAGCGATTCCCACTCAGTCATATGGCTGGCAAGCCACTCCCACAAAGCAGGCCACACCTACAGAAGAGGTTCTAAACATTTTTGAAACCCACCACTGCTGGACTCACATAACATGAAAACTACAAACCATAGCATATAAATCACAGTGATTGGGTTCAGAAAACATACCATAGCACAATTAGACAAATTGCACTATGATTTTATATTTTAGATGAATCTTGTTCATAAGTGTGAGGCATGAAAACTGATCAGTAGGAGAAAACTAGCAGTATGTCTGTTCATGAATAGAAAATACAATTCCAATATTATTACAGGGATGTGAACAATTTAAATGCAGTACAGGGAAATAAAAAAAAACTATTCTAGGAAAAAAACATTTTTTTAAAAAGTTGGCACTACAAATTTCAGATCTGTTCAATTGTCACAATCCCTAATCCATGGACATGGGATCATAATTTTACGGCAAGGACTTGTGGTAATGATAGCTACATCCAATATATGTGGAGAACTTTGGAAAGGTATTCCATTAAACAAAAACCAGAGAAACACTAAAAACAAAACTGTTAGATCGGGTAATGGAAAGGCACACAAGGCTAAAGGCAACAACAGCTCTTTATTGTAACAGAGCAAGTATCTACAATCCAGCGAAGGTTGAGTCAGACAGCAGCCCTTTGACCAATGAATTAAACCTCTGTTCCCGCCGGAACAGAGGACCTTGGTGGAATCCACTATAACTGAAGCTAGTATCTAACACCCCTCCCCTCTTAGATGGAGTAATCCTACTGGTTACGTAATCACGCAGGTAGGCAGGCTTTTTGGTAGCTCTGACTGACCTGCGCAGTTCAGTCAGAGGGTGTTCTTCGGACAGATCAGACGGACCTGTTTGCTCCGCAGCTCCGCTTGGTGGAAGCTCCTGGAACCTTTCCAGGCCGCAGCTAGAGCTTCTAGAGCCGGTTCGCTTGGAGCTTGCTGCGGGCCTGCAACATAACCAAATAAGTTTCCCAGTACCCTCAGGCTTGAGCTGACTGTGGAAGGAGTGAGTGTTTGCTCTGTTTGGGTAGAGCTTTGGCTAACTCGTGCAGGAGTTACCTCTGGTTGTCTAAGAGTGGAGTTGGAGAGGCGGCCATGGAGTTGGTCAATATGCCTTCTCCAATTCTGACCGTCCTCGAGCTCAAGGAGGTAAGAGCGAGGCCCGGTGATGCCTATCACTGTGGCAGGAATCCACAGAGTTCCCCGGCGTAGTTGTGGGCGTAAACTGAATTCCCTACGCTAAAAGTCCGAATTTTGCTTGTGGAGTCTGGGGATGATGCGGCAAAATAGTTTGGGTATAGCCAGTCTAAGTGGGACCTTAGCCGGCGACCCATAAGAAGCTCGGAGGGGCTTCTCCCTGTAGTGGCACTTGCCGTGATGTGTTGAATTAGAAGATAATGGTCAACCCGTGTTTGCCAATCTCCCGGGCCCATTCTAGATAGGGCCACTTTTGCAGATCTCACCATTTGCTCCACCTGATCATTGGAGGCCGGATGGAATGGCGCAACCAGGGCATGTCTTATTCCCTGAGCTGCTAAGAAGGTCTCGAATTGCATGGCCATGAATTGGGGCCCGTTGTCAGAGACCAGGACGTCGGGCAGGTTGTGTGTGGAGAAAAGTCTCTGTAGTACCTTGATGACCGCTTCGGCCCTAGTGGAGGTCATCAGGATTACCTCTAGCCATTTCGAGTAGGCGTCCACAACTATGAGGAATATCTGGCGATAGACCACGGTGCTTGAGGTTGCTCCCACTCCTTAGCGGACACCTCTAGGGGAGCTGGTCTGGACTCCTGGCACGGTGTGCAGGTAGCCACCCATTCTTTGATCTCCCTGTCCATGTTAGGCTACCACACATAACTCCTAGCCAAAGACTTCATCCTGACAATTCCATGATGCCCTACATGTAAAGCCTCTAATACTGCAATGCGCAGTTTGGGTGAAACAATGACCCGGTCCCCCCCACAGCAAACAGCCATTAACAACAGACAGTTCATTTCTCTTATGATAATACATTTTGAAATCAGACCCAACAGGTCCCTTGGGCCATCCCCTCCACACCCAGTTCAAAACTGTTTTTATCATGGAGTCTCTTGCAGAGTGGTGGACAACATCACTAAACGAGACGAGACTAGTCTCTAAACAGTCAATACGAAAGACTGACGTCTCGGGGGTAGGGTCTGTGAGCAGTTCGTCGGCGCTCTCCTTGATACCGGTCATTTCTAGCCCCAGGGCTTCGAACCAGTCAAGCCCATGAGGCTCTGCCGGTCACCGCTGACCACCGTCACTGGGAGCTGGCTGCTGAAGTTCTTGAAGTTCACCCGGAAGATGCCCTGGCCCACGATGGGGACTCAGTTCCCCTGGTAATCGTGAAGGCAGATGTCAGGGGCGTGTAGATGCTGCTTCTTCAGCTAGGGATAGCCTGCTTTAGTGTAGACCACGGCATGATGGTTAATGATGACCCCGTGTTGATCTCCATCTCACATGGAGAGCCCTCAATGAGGACTGTGACCTTCAGCTTTTTAGACCACCTTGTGCGGACTTGGCCGATTGAGGTGTGGTAGGTGACTCTGGTGTCGCCCTCTGAGCACCGTGATGGTGGCTGCCATGCCCCCAGGTTGGGCCTCTGCTGGCGGTTAGGTCGGCTTCTTGGCTGCCAGGTCGTTGTGGGGTGCTTGCTTCTGCAAACCTTGGCGATGTACCCCTTTCGCTCACAGTGCTGGCAGATAGCATCGCGGAAACGGCAAAACAATCTGGCATGGTCTCCTCCATAGCTAGCGCAAGGCGGGAGATGCGGTTTGAATTTGTGCACTGGCTTGGTGCAGCTACTGCGCATGTGGCAGCTGTCATCTGCTTCACTTTCTGAGCTCTCGGCCTCTGCAGTCTTGTGATGTGCGTGTGCACTCTTCCGCGTATCTTGCGTGCTTTGGCGCTGCAGGCTTTCTGTAGACTTAATGGCCAATTCTGATGCCCTGGCTTCGTCCAAGGCAATTTGTAGAGTGAGGTCAGATTTGGCAAGTAACCTCCTCTGTAAATTAATGTCCTGTACACCGCATATGATGCGGTCAAGAATAAGCTCGTCAAGGTCTCGAAACTTGCAGAACGCTGCAGCCTTTCGTAGCGCCGCAACATACTCATTGATAACCCTCAGCATATACGAGTCCCAGTGCTCGGTGACTGGGTCATACAGAGTCGGTGGGGCATGCATGGGCATTTTGTGTTCTGAGGGCATTTTGAGTTTGCCGCTCAAAAATGGCTGCTCAAAACTGCGCTGAGCTCCGGGCTGGATTTACTTGCTGAATTGATACACTCTTTTTGGTTTGCCTAGTTGCCTTCCAATCCCATCCTCGTCGTCAGTGTTAGATCAGGTAATGGAAAGGCACAAAAGGCTAAAGGCAACAACAGCTCTTTATTGTAACAGAGCAAGTATGTACAATCCAGCGAAGGTTGAGTCTGATAGCAGCCCTTTTATAGGGAGCTGTCAGACCCTTCGACCAATGAGATTAAATGACTTTGATGGAAACCATTATAACTGAAGCTATTATCTAACAAAAACTCTACAACTTCCTCACAGTTTTTGCAGTTAGTTTCCTTAAATGATATGCCGGCTTACATATGTAGTACTGATGATGTTACCTAGATTGGGTAATGAAACGTCTGCAAGAAAACAACCAAGCTCAGAACGTACCAAAAACTCCTCAGGCTTATATATGTAGTATAACCTCAGTGGGACTTTTATTTCTAAATCATACAAACAAGGGTCCCACCTTGAACACATATCACACACATCACATAAACAGAACAGGGTTTCAATAACTCTTTTGCATCCACCATTTTGAAGCCAGTGACCGTTGCTGGGAAAACCTCTATATAAGCACCTATTGTATAATAAATCCCCAAACTAGTCATTTCTAAAAGCTTAAGGGTGGTTTGAGATAGACTAATCTGAAATTATCTGTCTCTCACCCAGATGAGTAGTCAACACCCAGAAAAAGGAGAAGCCAGTAAAAATGAACATTATCTGAATAGACGATTTGGAGCAGCACAGGTACCCATTTAGCAATAAGATTCCAACCCTCAGCTTGTCCCTTCTAACCTATTATTAATTTAGCTACATGGCTGAGAATTGGCAGGCTTCAGCTTTCCTAAGTGGAAGGGAAGAGGAGGGTATACAGAGAGAAAACAACAATAAGGAATGTATTACTAGGCATAATTATTTGGGTGGACATGTCAAATGCAAAAGAAAAGACAAGGAGTCAGATGTGAGTAGGCCTAATTGAGAGTCCATATACTACAGAATCAAAATCACAATCATGTGCGCATTTTTCCCCACATGCATATCTGGGTAAATGCTTTGATCTACTACGTTATGTAAACCCAAAGGATTTCAGTGATTTCAAAATCGCTACAAAAGATCCTGCTGGGATTCCTTAACCATTTTATCATGGAATTCTCATCTAGACAAACAGCAATACTGAAGAAGAGGGCTTCCCTAGGATTATACTCCTTAGCCTGTGTCCGCAAGGGAGAGCTGGGTTTGTTTCGGAGTATACCAAAACATGGAACTTTAAAGTTCTCCATGGCCTGATGGCATTTCAGACATAGAGCTCTGCAGGATCCTTGGTAGAAAAAGAGTTAACACACAAAAAATCCCTAAAAATGAGAAGTATAAAAAGCCAACAACACAGCCAGTTGCTACCCACACGTCGTTATTATTTTTATAAGAAATATCCAAACACATGGGTTTGTCTCGAGCTACATGGGTTTTGTTTTTTGTTTTTTTTAAAAAAGCAGATCTCTGCACTGAGGAACTTACACTCTAAATGTCAACAGATGGAAAAGCTAGGGGAGATGTAGAGATAACAAGGAAAAATGAATGGTAGTTACATGTAACCTAGGATTCTTTTCTAACGGTTGGGTACAGGCACCTGGCTTTTAAGCCAAAAACAGTACATGAAAAGGAGGGCTTAGACAGGGGAAGGAAGACTTAGATGGGGACTTAGATGAGGAAGGGGAATCAAGAGTGGTGGCCCCTTGTAGCAAGTTCCAAGCATAAGGGGATGCAAAACATATATACAAAGAGATGAACTGTGCCTTCTGCCCCTATTCACTAAATCGGGATTAACACTTGGAGCCTAGGTCTCTTGTCCCATAACACCACCTTCAACCCCAGTTCTCTGATTTTCAATATTACTATATTGCTGTCATCCTCAATGTTAGACATTTGGGCAAGGAAGACTGGCTGGAAATGGGGTGGAGGAGAGGCAGTACTGAGTAGCAGAAAACTTACAGGGAGACAGTTCTCAAGCATCCCCCCCTGGTACTTCTCATCTCTCTCTCTCTTTTTCTTGAGCATTTTAAACTCTGCTCATGCAGAGAGTGCTTTATATTCTCAAGTCTGTGTTCAGAACACAATCCATTGACACAAGCAACCTCACATATTCACAGACTGCAGGAGAAATGCAATCCTGTGTGCAGTGATACACAGCCACATATTCCAACATGCATGCACATCCTCCCCCACAACCAGGGTTTTTTTTCCGGTTCCTCTCTCCCACAGCCAGACTTCTTGTACATACAGCCTCCCACAAGTTGTCCCTTCTGCTCACATGAACAACCTGAGTGCCGAACCAGATTTGTGCGATGAGAGACGTAAATAGGGATCTTACAGTGATTAATGTAGAGGTCCAACTCATAAACTGACATTCTAAATACAAATATGCATGCAAAATCACGCTAAAATATTACAAACAATGAACAAGAGTGCACTCTTCTGGAGCAAGACCATGTTCATGTTTTAGAAAAAAATTGTCTCTTTAAGCAGCCACTAAAAATTGACCTCTTCACTTGTCTCAAAGCCAAGATATTGGACCACTCCAGTTGCACCTCTGCTACTTGACACAAACTTTTCTAAACCACCCCGCCTCATGCTGTGTCACTCTGCCCTGTTAGTGCCCCCTTAAGCCTGGCCACAAGAAACTGGCATCTGAGGTAACTTGACATAAACCCTGTCTAATTGTTTGGTAAGCAGAAAGTACCAGAGTAGTACAAGAATGTGAGAGGAACCATGTTAAAGGAAGCAGATGCCATCCCCTATGCCAACACCTGGAGAGCAAACTCATACCCATCCAGGGAAACCATGGCACCTGTGAAACGCCAAACAAGACAGACATGGAAAAACAATGCCTCTCTAGGGGTGATTCAGCGACGAATGGTGTGTTCAAACAAAATAATATTAATTTCTGACAAGAAGGAAGCGGTAGTGATGGCCGGGAAAGGTGTCCCAGGCCAGGTGATATTATTCAGTAGGGACAACAACGCCCATGCCATCCTACTGGTTGCTGATGCCCACTTTGGATAATGATGCTGGTACTGGCCAGGTGGCATTCAAGCAGTGATGGGTGAACGAGCAGCATCTAAGAAAAAGGGCAACATAAAGGCTGTGGTGCTTAAGCTGAGGGGGGGGGCAGGCGGGAGGGGGGAGCTGGGGAGAGGAGAAAAACAGTGCCTACATTGGGAATCCCACTCACCTCGTGCCCTAGAGGGGCAGCAGCTGCACTTAGCCAGGACTTTGCGGAACAAGTGGTGGCAAGCACAGCCTTGCTGGCTCCCACCTCTCATGGTGCCGCCCGGTTGTGCTGGGCTCCGTCACTCACTATGCCAGCCATCGAGCGAGGGGACAGTACTTCCCAGGCAGTGAAAGGGGGTTGTTGGGTGGGGGGGAGTTCTTGCCACCGCAGCCGTTTTCTCAGTGACAGAACAACAGGGCTGGGCTGGTGCTGCCCGTGGGGAGGAGGAGCTTCTGCAGCTGCCCCCTTGCTTCTCTCCTCCCTCCCTTCCTCTCTTTCTCTTTCTGTCTCTCTCTCTCTCTCTTCATCCATCTCCAGGGCTTCCTGGAGCCAGACTCCCCCTCCCTCCCTCCTTCCTCACTCTTGCTGAGCCATTGCAGCCAGTTCTGCAGCAGCTGAGCCTGCAGCAGGCACAAGTGAGATCTCTTGGTGTTCCCACCACTGCGGAAGGCTACCGTGAGGAAGGCGAAGAAAAGAGAAAGAAAACAAACCTCATTGGATGCAGCCGTCTGGGATTGGAAAGGCAAGGAAACAAGGAGGAGTACATTAGAAGGCACACATGTGTCTGTGTGAGTGTGTGTGTGTGGACATACAAATAAAAAGAACGACTATATAGCATGTCCAAAGTTTATCAAGAGAGAGGCATGAGTTGGCAGCTTCTCTTGTGCTGATGGCTGTGAAGGCTGAGCCTTATATAGTGCATTAGTGTTACAGACCCTGCCCCCTCCTCCCGCCACACAGGACAGCATTAAACCAGAAACAGGGAGTGGAGGGGGGGGGATTTGTATGGTCCTTTTTACACCAACTTCCTATTGCAAAGGTAAAAGCCTCAGGAAACAACCCACATCTTCAAAACAAAAGACAGCTGAAAATGCCTACGCAGAAGGTAATACTTAGTTTGGGCCAGTCATTCTCTATCAGCGCAACCTGCCTCTCATACTGATAGGAATTAAATTGGAGAAAGGAGTCCTAGGCTCCTCAGGTTTCTGGAGAAAAAAGTAGGGTGCACTGTAAATCTTAACAAATGAACTAGAAATACATTTTCACCTAGCAAAAATTTATGCACAAAACCCGTAACACGTTAAGAACTGATACGATGCAAT
Organism: Natrix helvetica; assembly: GCF_964273705.1. NCBI lineage: Eukaryota > Metazoa > Chordata > Lepidosauria > Squamata > Natricidae > Natrix > Natrix helvetica. The sequence goes on along the minus strand of NC_138548.1, from coordinate 210,965,719 downwards.
GGTTAAGTTGTCGGATTGAGACGGAGGAGACTAGACTGAAGTCCCTAATAAGCCCATAATGACCTCTCAGTTCAACTATTTCTGGGTTTATTGTTGAGATGATGACACAGCCATGCCCATGCACACTTTGAGTTCCCAGAAAAGCTATTATCAATATATATTTGAAAAGATGATAATCACAGGAAGGACACCACCCTTTTGCTATGTGCAATAAGAATGAGCTCGCTGTGCTTCGTGCTTTCCTCAAATGAAGTTTGCTTGGGGGATGAATGGCCAAATGAAGTTCTAATCATCCAAGGTGCTGGACTTATCAGGTTCAAATCCTCTATCAGTCATGTAATATTTTTGAGCCAATTGCAATACTTATTCTTCCTTACAGAATTGTTATCAGGATAAAATGGGGGCAAGTAGGTGAGAACTATACAGGCGGACTGTTCAAAATTTCTTGAAAGAAAAAATAGGTGTAAGTAGGATATGCAAAAACAGCACAGAAATACATTTTGAATAAAGGAAATATTGATCATATTTGCACCAATGTAACATTTGCATATCAATGTAACATTTATTACCATCATTTAATGTTTTTCTCCCTTTCCCCATTCATGCCTTCACATTCTTACTGCTCCACAAAAATAGCCAACCCTCTATTGGGAACATGCATGCTTCATTACTATTGGAAGACTTATACCATCAAATGCTTTCCAGGCATGTTGTGACTACAATCCCCATCATTCCCAACCAGAATCTAAACAGTATAGTAACTAATATGCTTATCTTGCAGAACTAGAAACTCAAAATTGTCATTAACGACCACAAAGTTCCTCGAGTCTGTCCAGTATGCCACAGAATGATGATTATATTTTGGTATGATCAACTCATTGGGTTGATTTAATGATCAGCATTAAAAACTAGTCATAAGATCAATTCTCTAAAGAAATGCTTCCAATTTTTCTCTCTTTCATTACCCAAAACCACTTATGAGCGGTCCTCAGTTTGATGTGGTCTCTTCTTTCAGCACCATTGTAACTTCGAATGGACACTGAATAAATGGTCATAATTCGAGGTCTACCACCATTATAAAAAAAAATCACTGAACGATTTTCAGCCAATTGCCATTGATAATTTCAATGACGTTTGTCTTAATAGGAGGAATACTTTGGGAGATTTTTGAATATATTTTAGTATACAGGGCTTTAACTTTAACTTTTTAACTTTTATTTGATTTCTAGACCGCCCCTCTCCCAGAAGGGACTCGGGGCGGTGTACAGTCATATTAAAAACAGTGAATATACATAATATAAATATAAAATAAATATAGGGCTGGAGGAGGTGGCAATAGTTTACTGTACAAGTTAAAGTTAGATTAAAATTTTAAAAATTTAAAAATACATTAAAAACATCCCTAAAAACTATCCCAGGGTAAAAATATTTGCCAGGAGGTATGAATGGGATTATAAATGGGCCAGGCCAGCTAGTTGGAACAGGTGAGTCTTAAGTTTTTGTCGGAAGGAGCGGAGGTCGCTGGTTGTTCTAATATCGGGCAATCATTAAGTCAATTTAAATGTTGTGATAAGTAGTGGTATGCATGTCACTAACAGAAGAAAAACTTCTGTCCAATTTTGGGAAATTTACCCAGGTTGGGAAGCACTAGAAGTAAAAGCAAAGAAATAAAAAAGGAAGTTGAGGGGAAAAAACATTTTCTCTTTGGTATCATGTTTTCTTACTTGTAGGATATATACGGTTGTTACATTGTGTAGCTTTTAAAAATAACATCATGCATTTGCGTGTTCTCCAGAGATGGTACCATCTCCTCTGTCACCATACCATTCCATTGTGTTGCAAATTGTAGATTAGACTTTGTCTGCAACCTGTTCAATTGAGGAATATGATTTTATTTTTTATCTCAAATCAGATTTGAATTAGTTCTGGCACTTATTTTCAAAGTGCAAGTTCAAGAGCATAACATATGGAGCAATGATAATGGTAAAAGTGACCTCAGATTCTTTTCAAAGATGAGAAGGATTGAAGAGGACATTTAGGATTCTATTCTTCTAGAGCCTGGCTTAAATCATAGCAACCTTTTTTTTAAATATTAAGGATGCAATCATCTTTAATAGTATTATGTTTTCACCCTAAGACCATTGGTTTTATGTGCCATTTAAATTAGTCATTGCTTCTGATGAGGTGCTGAGAAGAGTTTTGTTACAGAATCTAGGTCGGGTGTGTTCATCCCAGTACTTCTCAAATACTTTAAATTATCATCTGTATAACCCTGTAGTAAAATACCTACTGATCATGGGAGCTTTAGTGCTAAGTTATTTAGAAGCTGCTACACAGAGAGAGCTTAATCCTGCTGCCTTTCTCTCACAAACTACAATTTTAGAAGAATGCTTAAAAAATAGTTGTGCAGATATTATTCAAATATCAGGGCAGATGGAGGTGAGGACAAGGCCTGCTGTCCTATAACCAGGATGCTGCTGGGAGAGGATGACATTTGTCCATTTGTATAGTGAAACTGTAGAGAAGCAGAAGCTATAGCAGGATAACTGTAGACTGTAAATGGATTTGGGACAAAAAAAATAAGAGTATGCAGTATTTTTCCCTTCAATTTTCACTGATAAAAGTTTTTTATATGGTGGGAAGAAAAGCAAATTTTCTCAGTAAGTCTGCGGAACATTGGTTGTGCTGGCAAGAGCAAAGACCAAACGTAGATGAGGAATTACAAATCAATTATCTGAATATATATTTCTTATGTTATCCATTATTTAATGGTCATGCACATTTTTCCTACTACTTCTATACTCAGACAGTAATCACTCAAGGGAATAAAGGTGGCTGTTGCATCTTTAAATTGGTAGCTCTTCCACTTCACAATTGCTCTCCTGAGAGATTGGAGATAATGAGTTCTTTAGAAAGCTCACAGTTGGAGAAACCTCTCCACCTAGGTCACTGCAAGCATACTGTTAATTGGCTAGCCACTTGGAGTGACTAGCCAGCTACTGGGCTTCTAGTCAAGTCCTCAATGGAGCAGAATCAAGCATTTCCCTTGAGATATGGCTAAACAGAGTGGCAGATCACTAGTGCCAATTCCAGATCTAGTTCTGTAAGAATATAGCTGGCTTTGGCAGTATTAGATTACAAGAAAAGTCTCACTACTCATTTGAAGAGCCTGTTGGATAACCAAGAAAAGCAGGGGCACTGGCAAGCAGATGGAACTGGCAAGGAGTCTTACCTCCATTCAAGAGCCCATCAATGCAGAGATGTCTTCAGGTTCTGAAAGAAACATGCCTAACTACCCTGCTTGCGGCTTGTAGAATCTTTGCTGTAATCTATTAATTATCTTGGGAACTAATCAGCAGAGGCTCACCCTTTCTGCCCCTTCCTTCAATCTTCTTACCTCTGTTTTGAATTCCTCATTTATTTTACTTGTTGCCATGAACAGCTTACTCTTTTCTGACCTCTATTTTGCCTCCCTCTTTTCCCTGCATTCATTTAAAACAACTTCTGCCAGCTGTCATTCATTCTAATGCTCGTACTTTCTTGTCTCCACCCCACCCCACCCCACCTTAAACCCAGAGAAGCCAATACTAGCTCCTATATTCTGAGGCTGCATCCTTGACTGTTAGCTGCCCTTGAAAGGTCTTATTTCCTAATATTTGATTTATTTTCTTTACAATTACATGATAGACAAGAAAAACAAAAATATTCTATATTGTTATTGCTTCCAGATAGCATTACAATGTAGCTTCTAGTGCTAATGGCCAGATGACATTATCTATTCCATCTTTTCTTCCCTAATGGATCTTTTGGGTGTAGGAAAAAAAAAACCTAAGAAAAGGGAAAAAAATGAATAAATTCCTTAAATAAGGCAGGGAAATTGTATAATGAAAGCCTAATCCAGAAGCATATGTCATTTGGTTGTCATCTCCTTTCCATGTCTTCCCTTGGTCCTTCTTTGGTCAAATATAAACACAGAAGCAAGGGCTTGATGTCTCTCTTTTTCAACTTTGTTCTGTGTGCCTATACACTTTCAGGAAAAAAAATGTACAAATGGACGGATAATAGATAAACAGAGATAGATGTCTCTCCAAATCAAGGTTTGAGAAAACTTATATTTTAAGATCAGAGGTGTACTTTAGATTGCATGTGGGCCCAAAAGCTTGGGGAAATTCCTCATACCTTTTGCCATTCAGTTTTAATCTTGTATTCAATATACAACTCATAGTAATGTTAACTGTATTCCATTCATTTTAATTAAATATTCATTTATATTAAATCAAATAAAGGGTTCTCTTACCTGATTCACCCTTGTTCTTAATCTTGATTTTTACCTATTTGGGAGCAATTATGCCAAGTGTGACTCTGGCCCCCTTTTGATGAGTTAAACCAAACTGAGCACTGCCTCCTATCTGATCTCACCAGTTGTTAGTTCACAATCCCTTAATTCCCAAGCAGTTGTTGAGGATTATGGGAGTTGCAGTTAACATATTTAGCAAATATTACACAGGAGAAGGCAATTCCATAGTAACAGTCAACAGATCTGTTACAGTATTTCAGGCATGGGCTTTCCTCAGCCTAACCTAAAGTTGTTAGGAATTGAATCTAGAATGGGATACTGGCAAAAGCTTGCATTCAAAAATCATCCTAAAGAAAATGCCTTGGGGTAAGGAACTACATTTGAAAAATTGGGAAATTAGGCATTCAATACATGCATCTCTCTGATTCCAGGATTTGCACTTCAGATTTCCTGTCACTGATTAGTTATGTGACAGTTTTATTTCCCAAAATGACAATCACCCAGATCAGATTTTCTTCGTTGCTTTGTACTCATATAACAGACAGATTTCTAGAAAATTTGTCAGACAAATATGACATTTTTTAAAGAATGCAAAAAAACCCCATTTGCAAGTCACATAAAGAATTGATTCTCTGTTAAAACAGAGCAGGAATAGCAACATGGAACCATGGATACTAGGGTATCTTCTTTTCACATATGTTAATTTAAAATAATTCATATCACAAGAGATTTGCTGATCACTACAATACTAGCAGCTGGCAGGCTCCAGCTGTTGACAGACCCATCCTTGTCTTCAGTCTTGCTATCTTCCCTCTCTTGGGATGGCCTCTGAAGTACAGTATGTCATTAATATAGCTAGATCTGAGCAGATATCTAAAATAGACCAAGCAATCCAACACAAGAATCTTTCCCAACCTGTTTTCTAGAACCAATAAAGCAGAAGGTTTATTGCTCAGTGACCATGCTAGTTATTTAATTTGGTTTTATCATACTGTTTCCTGTAGCACAAAGAGTAGATCTTTTTAAATACAAAGAAATAATAGACCATAACTAGGGGGAAAAATGTACAGAATGGCTAAGGTTGGGATCATACTTTATTCAGTCGTTGATTGGTTTAAGCTTTGTGATAGACTGGATTCAAATATCACATTGATCCATGTCTGCTCCAACATGGTTTATTGTTTTTTTAAAAAATCAAAATCAAGAGGATTCATATAACAAACTTCAACATTATTTTTCATGCTGGTTTAGCCATTGCAGTGTACTTCTGGGTTTTGACTTAGCATGATGTATTAATCCAACCAATTATGGCTTATTCAAAAATATTCTTAAAGCAGACTACCTCATGGTGAGCTGCAAACCCAAATTAAGATTGTGCAATACCAATGAAACATATGAAAGGAAGACTTCATGGTGGTAAGATCAGCATGATGATGCCTCTCATAAGTAAACCATTTGAATGGTGTATAAGTCAAAATTTGAATACACACAAAAGATTAAAAGCTAGTGGTACAGAAAGATTTCATAGAAACACTGCCTGTCAGAAAAGACAAGATTTATTAAGGCATTTCAATCATTGTCCAAGTACTCAAGTTCAGTGAGAAGTCTTAGTTATTTCTTTAGTTTCCAACATTGTATGCTACTTAATTGTTAGGGTTTCGGAGTTACACAGCATATGAATAATGTACTCAGGGAACTTACATGCTTGGGAAATATGGCAGTAGAGAAAGTATATTCAATCAATCAATCAATCAATTATTCAGGTATGTTGGAGCATAACAAGATTAAAAACAATGGTAAAGCTGCTTTCCTTATTGCACTAGATCTGGAGAGGCAACCTAACAATAAAATAAATCAGGCAGCTCACCTTCTTCCGTGACCTGGACTACAGGGATCTCTGAGGATTCTACTGCTTCTTGCTGGGATCCCATATCAGGCTGCCCCCTGTTGTTTTTGTTGCTAGCCTGGGGTTGCATCTCAGCTCCCTGATCTTGTGAATACAGGTCTGACAGCTGTAATGAAGCAGAAAATATGTTCAGGTTTTAGGTTAGGATTCAAACAGCCTGTTTGGTATGAGGAGCCTCAGTATCAGAAATAGATCACAAGCTGGTACAATAACAGATATATTTTTGACACATGCAATTAGTATAGTTTGCAGATCATTTCTGTGAGCATCAAGGATGCCGGAACTACATCTTACAAACATATTGCAGTTTTCATACAATTTTTCTTATTGAAGTAGTTGTTTTCCTCAAATAAAAAAAAAGCTGAGAATGTATTTATTGAATATCTGTATATGTATGTATTCTGGCATGAAGAGTTCATATGCAGTCACAGAAGGCAAGAGATATTTCAACGTCACAGCTAAAACGCAGAATGAAACCTCACTTCTTTTCTATCTGTTGTGGCAAACTTCAAAACTGTGTCAATTCATCTCAAATGCCTACCTAGAAAACAGAAACTTACTTTTAAAAGAATGAGAGATAAAGAAACAAGAATTTCCAAGTCTTGAGGAGAATCTCCAAGTCTCCAAGTGTAGGAGAATTTCCATTCTAATGTCTGCATCAGAGACAGACATTTCTGACTCCAAGGGATGCGTTAAGTTTCCAAGTCAGAACTTCATGCCTCACCATCACCTCTCTCTCTTCTCACCACACCCCATCCGTATCATTGGTTTCCTACTGTGGAAATCCAATTATTTTACACATTTTACACATTCTGGGAGGAGTTTGACTCTATTACTTCCGAAGATATGGACAGGTTGCATAGGCGACTGCGAGCCACCACATGTTTATTGGACCCGTGTCCCTCCTGGCTTGTACTGGCATCCTGGGAGGTCACACGAGGCTGGCTCCAGGAGTTAGTCAACGCTTCCTTGAGTGAGGGGTTTCTGCCGGCCGCCCTGAAAGAGTCGGTGGTGAGGCCCCTCCTCAAGAAGCCTTCCCTGGACCCAGCTCTGTTAGCCAACTACCGTCCCGTCTCCAACCTTTGCTTTCTGGCGAAGGTTGTAGAGAGTGTGGTGGCACAACAGTTTCCACGCCACTTGGAGGAAAATGATTATCTGGACCCGTGCCAGTCTGGTTTCCGGCCCGGCCACAGCACGGAGACGGCATTGGTCGCGTTGGTGGATGATCTCTGGAGGGCCAGAGATGGGGGTTGCTCCTCCATCCTGGTCCTATTAGATCTCTCGGCGGCTTTTGATACCATCGACCATGGTATACTATTGCATCGACTGGAGGGATTGGGGGTGAGGGGCACCGTTTTGCGGTGGTTCTCCTCCAACCTCTCTGGCCGAGTGCAATTTGTATTGGCAGGGGGGCAGAGGTTGACCTCGAGGCCGCTCTCTTGTGGGGTGCCACAGGGGTCGGTCCTCTCGCCTCTCCTGTTCAATACATATATGAAGCCGCTGGCCGAGATCATTCGTGGGTTTGGGGTAGACTACCATCTGTAATATGACTGTACACCGCCCCGAGTCCCTTCGGGGAGAGGGCGCGGTTTATAAATTAAATAAAAGTTAAAAGTTAAAGTGTACGCGGATGATACCCAGCTGTACATTTCTACCCCAAACCACCCCAACGATGCTATCGAAGTGATGTCCCGGTGTCTGGAAGCCGTACGGATCTGGATGGGAAGTAACAGACTCAAGCTCAACCCGTCCAAAACTGAGTGGCTGTGGCTACCAGCGCCCCGGTTCAACCAGCTTACTCCATCACTGGCCATTGGGGGCAAACGTCTGGCCCCCATGGATCGGGTACGCAATTTGGGCGTCCTTCTGGATACCCGGTTGTCCATGGATGACCATGTGACAGCCGTGGCCAGGGGGGCGTTCCACCAGGTTCGCTTGGTGCGCCAATTGCGTCCCCTATTGGACCAGAGCGCCCTTCGCACAGTCACTCATGCACTTGTGACATCCCAGCTAGACTACTGTAACGCTCTCTACATGGGGCTCCCCTTGAGATGCACCCGAAGGCTACAGCTGGTTCAGAATGCGGCCGCGCGGGCAGTCTCGGGAGTCTCTAGCTACTCCCACGTAACACCTCTCCTGCGCGGCCTACACTGGCTACCTGTGGCTTTTCGGGCGCGCTTCAAGGTGTTGACCATCATTTTTAAGGCGCTCCATGGCACAGGACCTAGTTATTTGCGGGATCGTATCCTGCCCCATACATCCCTCCGGCCGATTCGCTCACACAGAGAGGGGCTCCTCCGGGTGCCGTCCACTAGGCTGTGCCAGCGGACGACGCCTAGGGGAAGGGCCTTCTCTGTGATGGGCCCGACCCTCTGGAATGACCTCCCCCCCGACATTAGAATGACTACGGATCTCCGCTCCTTCCGTCAGAAACTTAAAACTAATTCCACCTATCCCACCTCAGTCCTATTTCTAAATTTTTTAAGATTGGTTTTAAGGTCTGTTTTTTAATTTTTATAAATTGTACAGGGGCTGTTTAATCTGATTTTTACTTATGTGTATGATTGTTTGTATGTTTTAAATTTATGCCTGTACACCACCCCGAGTCCCTCTGGGGAGAGGGGGCGGTCTAGAAATTTAATAAATTAATTAAATTAGTTATTTATTTATTTATTTATTTATTTATTTATTTATTTATTTATTTATTTATTTATTTATTTATTAGCGTTTATATACCGCCCCCTCTCCCCAGAGGGACTCGGGGCGGTGTACAGTCCGTATCAAAATACAACAAATTAAAACATAGTAATAACTACATAAATACATGTATGAGAGGAGGATAAAATATGCCAAACTGTACAGCTAAATAAATAAATCAATACAAAAGTTTAAAATCCCAATGTCATATCAGGTTAAATTTAAAACACTATCCCTCTAAAAACCAGTAAGAATGTGTATGCCAGGAGGTAGATGTTATAAATTATGCCAGACCAGCCAGTCAGAACAGGTGTGTCTTCAGTTTCTGTCGGAAGGAGCGGAGGTCAGTAGTGGTTCTAATGTCGGGGAGGGGGTCATTCCAGAGGGTTGGGCCCATCACAGAGAAGGCCCTACTCCTCGGTGTCGCCCGTTGGCATTGCCTCGTGGACGGCACCAGGAGAAGGCCCTCCCTGTGAGAGCGAATTGGCCGCAGGGATGTATGTGGGAGGATGCGATCCCGCAGGTAACTAGGCCCTATGCCATGGAGCGCTTTAAAGATGGTGATCAGAACCTTGAAACGCACCCGAAAGACCACAGGCAGCCAGTGCAGCTCGCGCAGGAGAGGTGTTACGTGGGAGTACCTAGTACTCCCCATGACTACCCGCGCGGCTGCGTTCTGGACTAGCTGCAGTCTTCGGGCGCGTCCCAAGGGAAGCCCCATGTAGAGAGCGTTACAGTAGTCCAGGCGAGACGTCACCAGTGCATGAGTGACTGTGCGTAGGGCATCACGGTCCAGAAGGGGATGCAATTGGCGCACCAGGCGAACCTGGTGGAACGCCCCCCTTGCCACGGCTGCCACATGATCATCCATTGACAGCCGGGCATCTAGGAGGACGCCCAAATTGCGCGCCTGTTCCACAGGGGGCAATTGTTCGCCCCCTATGGCCAGTGATGGAATCAGCTGGCTGAACCGAGGTGCCGGTAGCCACAACCACTCAGTCTTGGAGGGGTTGAGTTTGAGTCTGTTGTCCCCCATCCAGACCCCGACGGCTTCCAAACACCGGGACATCACTTCGACAGCCTCGTTGGGGTGGCTTGGGGTTGAGATGTACAACTGAGTATCATCAGCGTACAGATGGTACTCAACCCCAAAACCACGGATGATCTCACCCAGCGGCTTCACATATGCGTTGAACAAAAGGGGCGAGAGGACTGACCCCTGCGGCACCCCACAAGAGAGTGGCCTCAGGGTCGACCTCTGCCCCCCAGTCAACACATATTGCATCCGGCCGGAGAGGTAGGAGCCGAACCACCGTAAAACGGTGCCTCCGACTCCCATCCCCTCCAGCCGGCGCAGTAGGATACCATGGTCGATGGTATCAAAAGCCGCTGAGAGGTCTAATAGGACCAGGATAGAGGAGCAACCTCTATCTCTGGCCCTCCAGAGATCATCCACCAACGCGACCAAGGCTGTCTCGGTGCTGTGCCCGGGTCAGAAGCCGGATTGGCGTGGGTCTAGATATACGGATTCGTCGAGGTGACGTGGAAATTGCTGCGCCACCACATTCTCAACAACGTGGTTCGCTAAAAAGGGGAGGTTGGAGACTGGACGGTAATTAGCTAGCTCCGTTGGGTCAAGTGAAGGCCTCTTGATCAGGGGCCTCACCACTGCCTCTTTCAAGGCAGTCGGTAAGGAACCCTTGCTCAATGAGGCGTTCACCAGGCCCAGAAGCCAGCCTCGCGTCACCTCCCAGGATGCCAGTACCAACCAGGAGGGGCACGGGTCCATTGAACATGTGGTGGGTCGCAGCCGTCCACGCAACCCATCTAAATCCTCGGGGGCAACAGAGTCAAACTCCTCCCAGAGTGGGCTCACAAGACTCACTGATGACGGCTCGTCCGGTCCACTGGGGGGGGGCCATCCGCTCCGGATCTGAGCGACTTTGTCCTGCAGATATTCCCCAAACTCCTCTGCTCTTCCCTGCAAGGGTGCCTCCAGCGTCTCCTGCGACAGGAGAGAGCGGGTCACCCTAAACAGGGCGGCCGGGCGGTTATCCGCAGACGCAATGAGAGCGGCACAATGTCTACGTTTGGCCGTTCTCAATGCCACAAGGTAGGTCCGTAAATAGGCTCTTACCTGTGTTCGGTCAGATTCGGAGCGTGAGGACCTCCACCTGCTCTCTAGACGTCTCCTATGGCGCTTCATCACCCTAAGCTCCTCGGTGTACCAGGGAGCCCGGGTGGGTCGCTGCCGTAGGAGAGGTCGCATAGGCGCAACCCGGTCCAAGGCCCCCGCCGTCGCCCTATTCCAGGCGTCGACTAGGTCCTCCGACCGAGCGCGGGTCAGGGCTACAGGTAAAGGCCCAAGCTCCGTCTGGAACCTATCCGGTTCCATCAAGTGCTTGGGGCGGTACCAGCTTGAGCAAACTGGCTCCGCCTCCTCGCGGTGGAGGGTAGCGCCAGGGAAGTCCAGCCGGAGACATGAGTGATCTGACCATGACAGGGGCGTAATCTCTAAATCCCCTATTCCCAGATCACTCGTCCACTGCTCAGATACAAAGACAAGGTCCAGTGTGTGGCCGCCTTCGTGTGTGGGGCCCTGAATTAGTTGGGTCAGGCCCATGGCTGTCATGGAAGCCATGAACTCCCGAGCCACCTCGGACGCTGCTTCCGTCGACGGCAGGTTGAAATCCCCCATAACCAGAAGTTTGGGTATCTCAACCGCCGTCTCCGAGACCAGCTCGAGGAGCTCGGGCAGGGCCGCTGACGTATAGCGAGGAGCCAAGTATACAATCAGCAGACCCCACTGCCTCCCTGGGCCCCATTTCATACCCAGCGACTCACACCCGGGTATCTGAGGAACAGTGAAGTCCCTCGGCTCTAGACAATCCCGTATAACTACCGCCACCCCACCACCCTTACCCAGGGCCCGAGGCTGATGGAATGCACGGAAACCCGGTGGGCACATTTCCACGAGGGGTAAACCACCCTCGTGACCCAACCAGGTCTCCGTTATCCCTGCAAGGTCCAGCTCCCCCTCCGAGATCAACTCGTTAATGAGGGGGGCCTTGTTGGTCACGGACCTTGCATTGCAGAGCATCAGCCTCAGGCCCTGGCTCTGTAGTTCCCGACCACCTAGGCTGCGGGGGTTGGTACAAACGACCGGGCGTAGCCAGCAGCCGCGGTCTCCCAACCGACCTTGCGATCTTTTCTTGTCCTCGCATCCCCCCCTCCCCGTGACCGTTGTAATAAAACAACCCTCTGCTGGAATAACTTGTTCCCTCTCCCCCCTCACCCCGCTCACTTCCTTCGTAGACTCACCTGTTCGTCTGGCGCTGGCTTCCCTCCTGGCCTGGTTATCCCCCCTCCCCTTCCTAGAACCCCCTAAAAACACAATAACACATTTTGATAAAAAGCCCCTCAGCTTCCTTTTCTTCCACCTCTCGGGGTTCACAAACCCGTCATCAAGGCTGCCCCTTGAAAGAGCCAGGGGCCATACCTGCGAGAGAGGGGCTTCTCGCAGGTGGAGCAGGTCTAACCTCGAGTAAATTGTTGAATACTAAAAGTCCCAGTAGGGTAAGGTGCTGATAAAACAAAGTTAATAGGTAATAGCCGGCAGGGCTAGGGTCTCAATGTGAAAGTTGGAAGTGTTCGTCCTCTCTCACAGTTCAGAAGAGGATTACTAAGGGACAAAAAGAACAAGGATACTTCCCTGTTTCCCAGTATCTGCTTCCAAACTTCAGATCTCCACTATTATCTTATGCAAGAGAAGGGGAAGCCATGAAGGGTCTCTCCCTTTGCTCCCCAATGAAGGAAACCAAGTTACTGTATTTCCAATGTTATTGGCTGCCTCTTTACAGGGCTTTTTGAGGTGGGGGAAGGCAGGGAGGGAAATAAAGGAGAATGCACCTATTTCCTCTCTCCCTTCATTTAAACTGGTCTCCTATAGTACAGAGATTGATCATTCAACTAGGTCACAAAACCTACAAAGGTGGTGCTGAGAGTTGTTCTGGATTACACAGTGGCTGGCCACAAACATGGGTGACCCAATTTCTATGACTAATATAAAAACAGCCCGACAGAATTTTCACATAAAGGGGAAGAGGATCTTCTTTCCCACTGATTTGGATACTTCAAAGGAGAGACTATTGAATCCACAACAAAATGGAATCTCTTTGTTCTGAAGAAGTGTATCTCTTTAGAAAAAATACTGAAGTGGAAAGATGACCTCTTCAAGCCCAAGCTTTTGCACTTTCTAGAGGCAACTGTCTGATCACTAGGAAATTCTGTAGGAAACAAAATACAGAATTAAATGGACTTGGCATGGTAGACTAATTTGTAAACACTGATCTGAAATCTTTTTGCTATATAATGTTCTTCCTAGAGGTGATGGAGTGGAGATAGAGCAAAGAACTGAGTAGGCAGGAAGACAATGAGGATATTGGGGACATAGAAAAAAACCCCAGTAATTTTTACAAGTAGATTTAAAAAGAGCAGAAACAAAGACAACCCAATGTACATGCTAATTCTGGCAGAAAATCAAACAAGTAAGAAAAGAGCAAACTATGATTCCTGGGAGTGTTCTTCCCATCTTACTACTACTTAAACTTAAAATTCTGTTTTATTAATTGATCTGACAGAGACCACCGGGAATTCTGTAAACAGAACATAAATGTTTCTGTTTTGCTCTACAGACACAAAAAGATATAAGCAGTGGTTGACATGCTGCTCCATATAAATAGGTCCTATTTAACTATTATCATTAATAACTTTAAAGGTTGAAGCCAGGGGCCACCATGTCACATGGCATTGGATTCAGGAGTTGCATAGAAAGAATAAACACTTCATCTGAATCTACTGCTAAGACTTTATAAAATAACCACAGCTTATTTCTCAACTTCCAATACTCTTTCTTCATTGAAATTGGGATGACCAGATGCTAGTAAGTACAGAGCTGCCATGATACTGCAATTAGATAAGTCCACAAGTGAAGTTGAGATAATGGCTGCATCATCTGATATAAAAGTAGTGTAGGAAGTTATCACCCAGCCCTCTCCCAGAAAAATGAAATATCCTAGGAATATTGAAAAGGCAGAATATTATATTTTCCTGGATGTGAAAAAGGGAGAAACACATTTTAAACACAAAGTAAATTCCTGCAGCTTCCGGCCCATCCCCACTTTGTCAATGGGCCATTAAGAATGCCAAGCTAGTCCACTTTACATAATAAAGAGTTCTCCTCTTCAACTCCAGAGTGATGGGATTAAGGCAGGATAATATTGCCTTTTACTCAACTGACCACATGGCATCTGAGAACTCAACCAAACCTGGATTCAAAACTCAGCCTAGAGGGTTGCCCTTGTACGGGCCCATGGGAGTCTCACAACCAATCAGAATACATTTCTTACACAGGAACAGGAAACAGATAGGTGGGGCCGAACAGATTATAAAAAGCCCTGCAAGCCCTTCTTCACTCCTCCTCTTCTCCTCTCTTCCTTTGCCTTCTCTTCTTCTTCCCCCAACATTGAAGCATGTGATCACCTTTTCTGTTCAGGACTCAACCCATGTGGTCCTGTCCACCATTAAAACCATCTTTCCAAGCAGCCTCCATGTCTCCAGTGTCTTTTTCCCCACTTGGAGCCGAACCCAGAAGGACATTTCTTCCAACAGTAGTACTATATGTCAGCTAGCCTGACCTGACAAATTATGTTCCAATTTTGTGAGTTTTTCCACTGTGTTACTCTTCTTCAACACTCTTAGAAGTAGATATTGCAGCAGCAATACATCAAGCTGCATCTGCTTGGTTCCCTCCACACCTCCTAAAATTAGCAAAGCTCCAGCCTTCTTTGTACAGTCATCCTTCTTCTTATAACATGGGACCCAAGCCCAGATCTAAAATGATTAAACACAGAAGTTGGGCACTGTAAGAATGATGCCCCGCTGTAGAACCAACTATTCAGCAACTAGTCGCTCTTGGGTTGCCATGCATAAACAAATCTTGATAAGAGGAAAATATTTGAAGCTCAGAGTTGAAATGAGGGATTCTTGGTGATCTCTGAGCTTGGTCATTTTCACCCCGGTCCCCGGCAGCACTGATGATGCAGGGGGGATTCTGGCAAACTGCTGGTTTGCTCGTGGGCGCATTGTGCGCTGAATGTGTGTGTGTAGTGCAATTAAAATTGTTCTGCACATGCGCAGAAGCAAAAAAGAATATGGAGACGCCTAAGGCGCTGCCCGGAGAACCGGTTCACGGGTGTGGCAGGCCTGGGTCACTACCGGTTCCATTGACCCAGACCGCCAAACCACTAATGGTTTGGCCGAACCGGTCTGAACCGGCAGGAACTGTGATGGTGTTACCTAGTTTGGGTAACGAAATGTCTGCAAGAAAACAAAGAAGTTCAGAGAGCATCAAGGACCCCTCTCAAACAAGTTGGTGCAAAAACTGTCAAGCCATTAGAGAACCACACACACACTGCTCAATATGACATGTAGGTCATACAACCAAAATGGACCAATCTGGGGAGATTACAGTACATAAACTAAGAAGCAAACACCAACCTGCTTACATCAGGCTTGCAAACAGCTATAGACATAGTTACTTGCAGCAAAGTAAAAAAAAAAATCCTGCCAGGTGACCATGTAACAAAAATCTAGCTCTTTTTTCCTTTTTTGGCCAACAAAATGCTACAGGCTTACTAGCATAAATTTATTCCATGGAAATCCATTCAGAGAGGAAGTCATGTCATTTTGTTCCTTGCTAAGGGGAGGGGGGAGTTTAAACAACAATAAAACTTGACCTTTCTACTTTTCCTGATCTTACACCCGGGAAAACACATTAGTATGAATTTCTGTGAGATCGCAATGTTTATAAACTTTCAAAGGGCAAAGTTATCTTAGGAAGATCCTTGAAGTGTGGTATTTTATTAACATGCTGAGAATACAATTGACAAGATTCACAAACATCTGATTTGGCAACTATTGCAGGTCACTCATTGATGATAAACAGAGCTCCTGCCCCTCCTCTTCCCACTCCCTAATTTTCTGGGCTGGGCAAAGGTTATGAATGAGAGGGGGAAATCTTCTTTCGAGGTTGGGAGAGGGCAGCGCTAAAACACCACGGAACTGAAAGACCAATTGGCCCAATTATCCTTGGCTTTCAACTGACCAAACCTGTAGAGAGTTGCCTGTCTTTTTGGCTGTGTGTTAATGTTACTGATGCCTTTCAGAAAGGGACAGCCCTTTCTAAACTGAGCAGACATTTTGCTTAAATTACAAGCATTTAGAAATCAAGATGCTTGTTTTTGTTTACCAATTATGGTGGGGAAAAGTTGGGGGGGGAAAACCCCTATCCCCTAAGAAACAGGAATGCCACAATATCGTCATGCAGTTTTTGAACAACTGTGGCTGCATAGCTTCGGCAACACTGCAAACAACTCTATAATTTTTTTTAAAAAACCCTTAAAATAAACCTTTCCACCAAATAACCCGAGAGATACTATATAATGCTGTCTTACCAGCCTTGTCCAAGGCAGCACATTTATTGTAGTTCTGCTAAGACAGGAGCATTCCAAAGACGATAAAACCCCAATCTTTACTTTTCCATTAGAGCTGTGCCCGCCCCGCCCTTTAGCACTGCTCAGCAACCCCCACAAGCTAGGGATATCAGCCTTGTGGGTGGGGAGAAGCACAGACTCACCCTGATGAAAAGATTGGAAGAGAAATTCCTCCTGGGTCCATCGCCACATCCCAGTTTTCGGAACAATAAAAATAACTTTGAAGCTGAGTTTGGGGATGATGCGAAAACTGCCCCACCCCCCAACAAAAACAAGTTTAAAAACCTCAGCTTAGACTTAATGAAGAAAATTGCGCAATTGGAGAGAAGAGAATCTTATTCATCTTACCTTTCGACCTTCAGAGCTGGATGAGTCTGAAGGATAAGGATGACCCTAATCTGGCATGATTTACTTCTTCTGATCAAGGGGTCAGTAGAGACCTCCCACATTAGTTTAACAAAACTGAAAACTCTGGCTATAATGGCTAGCACTCTGTCAAATACCCAGAGCGGTCAGACAATAACATGGAAATGTACTGATTGGCAGTTCAAAGTCCTTCAGAAGGCTAGAATCTTACAGACAGAGATACTGAGTTCATCTTGACCTCCCCGGGACCACTCTAGATGGCAAGAGTTCAGAACACACTTACCTTCTTTATTGGGGAATTATCAATCCTCCATCTCAGTACTACAATCAATACCTCAGATACATCCTCCCCCCCCCCCTCCTCAGCGAAAATAAATCCACTTCCTTGGACAAAGCATTCTCTCCAAACAGGCAATACAAAACTGACCCAAAAGTGCTCCTCATAAACCAACAGTCACCCCCAATTATCCCCACTGTGCTTAAATTTTACATGCAAGAGACTGTCTCTTTTCTTGCAAAAGCTTTCCTCCTCCCGCTGCCTAATTCCTTCAAATCTTACCCAGGGTTGTCTGGGTAGGGCCAGCGATGTTAGGATATCCCCCATGGCTCCTAGCATCTGGTCAGTGCGTCCCCCTGTCTGCTGTGGAGCCTTCATGATGCCACGGATCCTGCTCACCTTCTCCCACCACACTCGGCTTCAAAGCTGGAGGCATCTGGAGGACTGGGAGGAGACTGGGCACCCTGCCTCTGTGTGTGTGTGTGTGTGTGTGCGTGTGCGTGTCTATGTCCGTGTCTGTGTTGGATGCTGGAATAGTCAAGTAAAAACCATTTCCAAGTCAGCCAGCTCCAGCTACCATAACTTCCCTGCTACAAGCAGCTGCCTCTTTAGCCACACCCCTGTGTGTCTGGATCCTACACCCTTTATCTCTTAAACATCATCTCCATTTACAGGCATTCAGATATAGCCGTGGATTAGGGACAAAGGGGACACTGCAGACAAAGTTGAGCATGTCGTCATGCCTGGAAATTGAATTCTATATAATAGGAAAATGGCAGATAGCATGATTTGAAGGGGACATCAGCAGAGACAAATCGGCTACCCCTGACAAATAGCAGGATTCAAAAGCATTCAATCTGAAGCTAGTTTAAACAGACTATGACAGTGCAGGAGTAAATGAAAGAACTAGTGGAAAATCAAGCATTTAATTATGATAATATGACACAGAGATAAACATCTACATTATTCATTCTGTGAGCCGAATAGTTAGTCCTGCAGCTGAACAGTCCTGCCGTTGAGCAGAAAGGATAATGTGTTGATGATAGTAAGCCACTAGAGGCCACTACAAAGTCTGCCTCAGTTGACCTGAATGAAATGTTCCTTGAGTTCTTCCATGACTTCCCATTCACAAGAAGTATACAACTCAGATGTTCTTTTAATTCTTTCCAAAGCAAAGAAAACCTAGCCATTTCCTAATCAAAACTGGCTGCTCTCTACCAAGGGGAGACATCCTACTTGGGTTGATGTGGAATTTTCACTGACAAAATGGCTTTTGTGGTGGGGATTGCCAGTTCACAAAATGGCTGCCACAGTAGACACTGCCAATCATCATGCCCGTTTGCCAGAAAGTAAACTCATGAAGTACACTCATTCCCCGGCTAAGCTCTTTACAACTCCAACTTAATTTTATCTCCCACTCTCACACACACCCTACCTTGAAAGTATAGAGACTTTCAAGATAGGTTGCGGCCATATAACATTTTTATTTTCTAAGAATACATTGTAGGGTTTACATGGAATCCTGAGAGAGTCTTATGAATAAAAATGATACTGGTATTTTGCTTAATAACAGGAATACTTCCCCTTAGTTTTTACTCTTTTTATGTTTCAAAAAAAAATTAGGCAAGGTAGGAAGTCTGGCAGGAGCCAAAAGAGGTGTTGCCAGGCAAGTTGGTAGCCAGAGGCAGCACTCTGCTGACTCCTATTTTTCACAAACACAACTTGTTGTTGGGATCTACTTGATAGCTACCTAGTAACCAGCAAATGCTTCTAGAACAGGCCAATGGGAAACTTTCGGAATGACCTCCCAAATTCAGGGCACAGAAAGCCCACCTATGTGGAACGAAGTTGGAGGAATGGCGAAGATCAGTTCCCGCCCTCACATTGCTGTTTTATCCCATGAATGTTTATTTCCATTGTGCGTTATCTGAATAGAAAAAGCTAAGATAAGGTGAACTGGATCAACTCACTTCTTTGAATCTATCAACTGCATGCCTTGTAAATAAATTTTCAGATGCCAACAAGGTTTATTTCTAAGAAAGTATGCCCACATTTCAACTATAAAAATCAATAGTTATAACCATTACCAAGTCACTATCTCAGTTATCATGAGACATCACATACATTACCACCTACTACTATCAGCAGTGGCATTTTCCTCATGGTAGTGGCTTACCTCTTGTGGTCTGTTTGCATTTATTTGAATGCTTGTTGAATGCATGTTTGTTTCTGCCTCAATGGGAAATCTCATTTATACAAATTATCAAGAAATCTCACCAAGTACCTTCCAAGGCTGGGTTGGTCATATTTCCAGGAGGAAATTCTAGGAATTACAGGAGTTCATCTAACACAGTGTTTCTCAACCTTGGCGACTTTAAGTTCTGTGGATTTTAACTCCCAGAATCCCCCAACCAGCATTCTAGGAGTTGAAGTCCACAGGACTTAAAGTCACCAAGGTTGAGAAACACTGATCTAACACATCTAGAAGGCATTTAATTGGAAGCAGTTGATTTAAAAGAATATGTAACCCCCCAAAACTCCTTGTTTCTCCCATCAGTTTCTTAAAATTACAGTACAGTGATCTCCAGCTAGTTTCCTCTTCTGCCCTCTATATATAGTCTTGTAAATACGGGAACAGGGTCACTCCCACCCTCATGTTCATTTCCTGCAGTTTTTCATTCCCACTTTCTAGAGAGAGAGAAACACACACAAAAAAACACTTTTTGAGCCAAAGCCTTGAACTGAAGCCATGAGGGAAGGAAAAAGGGGTGGGGAGACCAGAGCTCTTGCCTCTCCGCCACGCAACCACAGCCTCCTTCCCCAGCCTTCACGTCATGCAAGGCTTCTGCACAGCTTCTCCCCCCCGCCCCCCATTGAGAGCTTCTGGCCCCCAAAGTTAACACTTGTGCTAAATGCACAAAGTCTCCTCCTCTGTCTTGTAGCATGACTATTGCAGCCCCATCTCTAGCCCTCCAAGTTTTTACTGCTGGACCCTGAAAAAAAATATAATTATTTTAAAAATAATTATGCTGACAAACAGTAACCTCCTGGATTAATTCTTCTGCAGGATTGATTCACATTGACCTGAGACTGCTAACCCCCTGGTTTGGATTTGCTCTCTATGCTAAATTCTGGATCCCCACTTTTGCATGGCTATATACCTCTTTGGTGATCCGATTAGTCAAGAGAAAAGCTGTTTGGTTTCTAATTAGTTACCCAAAAAGCAAGGCACAAGGCATAAGCAACCTTAATTCCACTGATTTTGGTGGAGTTTTCTTTCAACCACTAAATCAAACTCAGGGAAAATACATAAAATAAGGGTATAGGGGCTGAGCCACAAAGACAAGTTTTTCTCTGACATGCCCCATGGCGTTGCCTTCATCTTGTTTCCAACAAAAAAGGAAGATGTTGGCCACAGCAACCCAATCCCCCTCTCCATCTCTTTTAAGTGTGACATGTCACTTGTTCCAAGAAGCGGAGTAGTTTCAATCACATGGTATTTTGGCCATCCTGACCCTCCACTGAATGGCCCTGACCAAGCCCATAAGTGAAGTAGTATTTTCTATCCATTCAAGGGCAGCTTTAAGGCCTATGAAATTCCTTAGCCTCTGTTTCCCCATTACTTTAGGGAAAGCCTAGTGTTTGCCAGCAACTGGAAGAGAAGTGATAAACGGAGATCAAGGATTGGCAATGGGGATAGCCAATTTCACACTGGTATAATTTTCTGCCATTTCAAGCACCAAGAGAGAACATTAGTGAGGAAAGGCCCTTTTGGTAGGTATGCTGGTCTTGTTGTATTGGGGTCTTTTTCCCATGTAAGATTGAGATTGTCTTGGCAACGTTTCGGCGAGGTCTCACTCGCCATCTTCAGGCTGGGTTTTGGGCGTGGTTGGAGCTGCCGCCTTTCTATAAATCTTGGTGGGGGTGTGTGGAGTGCTAGCTTTGTTTCAGTAAGTGGAATGATTGATTGTGTGGTTGTATCATGATTGGTAGATTGGTGCTGATTGGTGCTGGCTATGTGTCCACTGTTGTTTTGTGTTGTAACAGCCTGGGTGATGGGTGGGGCTCGTTTGTTGATTAGGGCTGATTTCCAGATGTCTGGTAGGCAGGAGGTATCATCACGTTTATTCATGTTCATGTTTATTCATGTTTCTCTATTTCGATAGCTTCCATAATTATTCTCTTGTTGAAGTGTTCAGTTTTGGAGATTAACCTGGTTCCTTCAAAATTAATTTCATGTCCTGTAGCTTTAAGGTGCTGGAAAAGGGAGGAAGTTTTTTTCTTTTTTTCTTATTGCGTTCTTGTGTTCTGCGATGCGTTCATTTATTCTCCTGTTCGTTTGTCCTATGTATGTTGCAGGGCAGATTTTGCATGGTGTTTGGTAGACTCCTTGGTTTTTTAGCTGGATTTTGTCTTTGGGGTTTCTTAAGATGTTGGTTATTTTTTGGTCAGTGTTGAAGGCTGTCTTGATATTGTGTTTGTGGAGAATTTTGCTAATTTTATCTGTGGTGCCTTTGATGTAAGGGAGGAGGGCGATGCCATTGTCCTGTTCTGTGTCTCGGCTTTTGGGGGGAGTCTCCCTTTGGATTAGGTTGGTAATTGTTTTTCTTTGGAATCTGTTGGAGATTAATACGTTTGTGAGAGTGTGTAATTCAGTTTTCAGGTGGTCTTTGTCGGCTAGGCGTTTGGTTCTGGAGATGAGGGTCTTGGCTACAGAGTTGATCTGTGCAGGGTGGTGATGGGATTGTGCGTTTAAGTAGCGGCTGGTGTGTGTTTTTTTCCGGTAGATTGTGTGTCCTAGGGAGCCATTGGGTTTTTTGTAGATATTTATTTATATAAATAAATATCCAGCACATAGTGTAACAAAATTAGCAGGGTAACTGAACTCAGTGAACCAGAACCATATTTTAGACATATCCAGTACAAGGCAAGGGAGTGAGGTAAGACAAGCCTAATTAGAGCGGAGACACTTTTGAGTCAGAGACTCAGTATTTTATGGAGGATGTGGGGGAAAGAAACAGCTGGAAGGTCTACAGACTTGAAGAGCCTGCTCCAAATGGCTATCCTCCCAGTGCCTTGAACCCTAATTCCCACTCTCCCTGGCAAGGTTGTGGTCCAGAGTTGCAGATTGGCAGAACTGGTCCAGATCCTGATGGGGTGATTTTTCAGTGTCTGGATGAGGACTTGGCCTCTACATGCTGAGGCACTGGGAACTGAAAATAAAAAAAAGATGGGACAGAAAGATGGGGTTTTACGTGCCAAAAGACAGGGAAGAGACTCTGTGCGTTCAGCAGAAGGGGCCTCTTTGAGGCCAAGCATGAGACTGAAAGACAGAACTGGCTCTTTTTTGCTTACTATTTCTGGCTTAACTTGAGCCTACCACTCTGTGTGGTAGATCTAGAACTGCTTCCAGTTTCAAGACTAACCCCATATGAAAGTATGAAGGCGAAAATACTTCTGAACTTATGGCACAACTTCCTCTTTCATGATGGAGTAAACAAAGACCCCTCCACCCCCATAACCTCTCATTTTTGGAAATCCATTACCATCCTCCGGGATAGAAGTACAGTGAGAATTTCATATTCTGTAGTAAATGATCCCTCTGTTTAGATGTATATTGCTTTTCCTACTTTAAAACAGCTTTAAAATTGTATAAAGACACTTTTGCCTTTCATTCACTCTGTTAAGTAGGACCACCTCCAAGTTTAATGGAACCAGTGAAGGAAAACAAAATAACCCGTAAGTGCTATGGCCCTCCAAATTTTGCATGGGCCTGCATTAATCTGCATTAATCGTTTTGCTCAGTATGCCAGAGCGCCTTTTACAATGGCAGCCTGTGTGAACATCTACAAGGATCCTGCTTCCAAAGGAAGGAATCGTTTGAAATTTTCCAGAGCTGAGACACTGACAGAAACTCAAGTAATGGCAGCGTTCCAGCTGTAGGTACATTAAAAAAAACCAGTGAGGAGGTTGCCTTGCAGAAGGAACAGAGTGCTTCTCTATCCAGTATCAGATTTCAGGTAGGGATTGGTGAGACAAGATTTCTGTCTCTCTGCAAGAGCCAGGCAAATGTATATATGTGATACGCATCAGAGAAATTTGCTGAGTGGGCTGGGATGCATATAATATTCTAAACCCTGCTCACCAAGAAACTTATAAACCATATATTCAGCATATTTCACAACAAGCAAAAGTTAATCATCAATGTGCTCTCTACCAGAACTTCAACATCAAGAGTTTGCCAGGATAAAACAACAACCTATATTATGGAACTACTCACCTCTTTGAAGAAAACCAACAATCCAGACATCAATCAACGCCCATTCACAAAAACGGAAGGGCTCCACCAAACCCCTACAATATTGTGAATCCATCCAGCCACACAATCAACTAAACTGAAGAAGAGTCTGTTCTGGCTTGAGGATTATCCTTTTGCTCCACTAAACTCACACAAAATATACAACTCTGTGGGGACCTTGATTTTTTTTTTTTAGCTGCTTGAGGCTTCAGAAGTAGTTTCAAATAAAAAAAAACTAAACACAGAAACTCAGCTACTGTTAACCCAATACATCCTGGAACAATATACAGCTACAAATCACATCAAATCTTCAATACATTTAAAAAACCTCAAAGCCTGTGTGTTAAAAAAACCCTCAAAGCCTGTGTGTATATACCCCCAGATGGATGCAATACTAAATTAGATTTTTACACTGAATGCTTTGGCCAGCAAGTTAAAGCCACAATTATCAGTAGGTTTAGGAATCTCCCAGGACCAGGAGTTCAGCACAAATGCTGGAAACTAAATCTGGAATCTTCTGCAAGTTAGGGAGGGGACATAGTTTTGAGCTTACAAGGAAGAGAAAGAAAAGATGTTACCAACACTTAGCTAAATTTAGATGTTTCCTGGAAAAAAAAAAGTTGTTATCCACCCTGGCAGATAAGAATCCATGATTGTGCAATGCTAGTCCTTATGCTTTGTTGTTAGATTTTAATATTTTCATATTAATTGCATTTTTAATTCTGTATATTGCACTGCATAACAGGCATTACATGTTTAATTAATTAACCTAATGTTACCTTTTCCCTTAAGTGCAATGGCAGGATTATCTATTTCTGAATCTCCAAATCTTCTATACTGAAAATTATTAATAGCCTTCTCATCATGTTTTTACCTATTTTTTAACAGGAATCCATCATTCTTGCCTCCTTTTAAATTCCATTTTTTTAAAAAAAATAATTCTGATATGCTGGTTTTTATTTTATTTTAACATTTTATTGTGCATCACTCAGAGTTCCTTTCTGTGGTTCAAAAATGTGATAAATAAACAAATAAATTTCCTATGATTAGTGTCATAAACACATTCTTTACCTTTATTCTAGTGTCTGGAAGCTCTGGGGATCTGGATGGGGAAGAACAGACTTCAGAACAAAGTTTCCAGAACTGGAGTTATTTCAACCTTGAAATTGGGTGAGGTTGCACTGCCTTGCTTGGTTTCTGTGCACAGTTTGGGAGTTCTCCAAGACTCATAGCTCCTGCTTGAAGTGGTTATGGTTAGCTGTGGCTCAGGGAAACTTCCCAAAGTTTCATCTTATGTGCTAGTTGTACCTATTCGATTGGGGAGCCCTACCCATACCTATCTCCTGATTGGATTATTGCAACATGGTCTATATGGAACTATCCTGAAGACCATTCAGAAGTTTCAGCTGGTACAGAACAAGGTGACATGGATAATTATAAAAGTAAAGGTTCCCCTCGCACATATGTGCTGGTCGTTCCTGACTCTAGGGGGTGGTGGTAATCTCTGTTTCAAACCTGAAGAGCAAGCGTTGTCTGAAGATGTCTCAGTGGTCATGTGGCCGGCATGACTAAACGCCGAAGGCGCACGGAACGCTGTTACCTTCCCACCAAAGGTGGTTCCTATTTTTCTACTTGCGCTTTTTACATGCTTTCAAACTGCTAGGTTGGCAGAAGCTGGGACAAGTAACGTGAGCTCACTCCATTACACGGCGCTAGGGATTCGAACTGCCAAATTGCTGAACTTTCTGATCAACAAGCTCAGCGTCTTAGTCACCGAGCCACCACGTCCCTGTATGAATAATTATAGCTATCCCTTATTTTGCTCACAAGTATCACTGGCTCTCAATAGGGTTCCAGATCCCAATTCAAACCCTATGTGACATAAGGACAGGTTATTTGTGGAACCACCTGCTTTCAAAAATATCTGCCTAATAGGAGCTTCTTTGTGGTGGCCCCCCACATGTTTTAGAATGATTTTCCCTAGAAATACAGTTGTTTCCAGTTCTGCAGGCCTTTATTTGGTCTTTGGGATCAAGCTAGTCTGTAGGTTTTCAACTTTGCCATTTTATTGACATATTTTACATTATATTTTTATCCTTTTATATGAGTTTCAGCAACCATATAAATGCATAAATAAATAGTTTAGCACACTTTTAAAAAGGGTCATTATCATTATTATATTTACTTGTGAGGTTTATAGTCTGCCTTTGTTCAGGAGCTCAGGAGGCTTTTTGTAGTGCTCCCTGTTCATTTTTCACCACCACATCTATTCAATAGGTTGGGATAAGACAAGGATTGGCCTGAAGTCACCCAGAGAGCATTTTTAGTTCAGGCAGCACTAAAACCAAGATCTTTTGATGACCTGTCCAACACCTTTATCATTGCACTTGCCTCTCAATTTCAAAATGCTTTTTCAATGCAGGTTTACCGAAACCGTTGTATTATCCTGAATTTCAGCTGAAAGAACAAAGCTAAAATTGGTAATGAATTGCCCCAAACACAACAGAAGAGAGAACATTATGTAGTAATGCCACAATTTTTACTTGCTGGCCCAACAGAAGAGGCAAAAGTCTCTCCAATACACACTTCACAAACTGCAGCTGTGCAGCATTTTCTTCTCCCCTTTAAAGGCGTTGTTGGTATCCCTACAATGCAAAACACTCTCCCGTGGGAACCAGTTTAATTGCATGAGATTTGGAAAGAGTGACAAAAAGTGCACTCTGTATCCCCATTTTTTTAAAAAATGTTCATACTGCACAGCTCGGCTGTGGGGGGAAGAGGGCAGTTCAAGACACGCTCCAACGAGAGACAGAAAGAGGAAAAATGTTGCCCTCTCCACTTGAATCCAATCCTGGCCAAATCTCAAAGCAGACAAAATCTATGGGCTTTGTTCGTTCGCCCCACTTCGCTTCCATATGTGCTCGAGATGGTTGGCGACGGGCATAGAAATACATACGTACATACATACTTACATACATACATACATACATACATACATACATACAAGTATGTATGTGTGTGTGTGTATGTGTGTATGTATGTATGCATTTCTATTCCAGCACTTGAAATGTTGGATTTGGGACTAGGTTTCGAAATACATTCCAAGAAGGAAGGAAGAAGAAAACGACTCTCGGCTGAAATTAAAGCCTGGTCGCCCGCTTTCGCCTTCACCCCGCTTCTCTTACAAAATGTTCCCGAGCTTGGAAAAAGTCGCCCGCGTGTTGTCCAATCATAGCGCGAGTTAGGTCAGGCCGGGATTTGGCGCGAGCCTCATCTTTGCAGCTGTCGTTGCGATTGGGCTTCTAGGAGACTTCTAGGAAGATATTTATTATTTTCTCTCCTCGCCGCCGCCGCCCCAACATTATTCTGTCAACTGTGGAGAAAAGGGGAGGCCATCGCCGTCCCTTGGTTGTTCGCCTCTCACTGCTATAGTCATCAACTCACGCGTTGCCCCACCCCATCCGCGGGCAACTTGATCCAAGGCACCAGGCGCCGCAATAACGGCGATCCCGCTTGCAAGGAGAGAGGGATGGAGGAGGGACAGTCTGGAAAGAGAAATACGATCGCTGCGGCCGGGAAGTGATCCAGGCCAGCTCCACCGCCGAAGTTTTAAGAAGCGTCTACAAACGGGACCGGGCTGCTACATTTGCTGAGTTCAGGGCGCCTCACATTCACACCGCAAACCGGGCCGAGGAAGCTTAGTCGTTCTTAAAAGTTTGCATTTGTGGGATGAGGCAACGAAAACTGCCTTTTGGACCGAGTGGAGGACTAGAAGGAACGGGGAAACGGGATCTGTAATGTTACAGTCTGTAGAGCTGGGCAGTTGAAGCTTAAGGCAAAGACAGATCGTGGCCTCGTTCAGAGAAAGCGGCCTTTTGAGTTACTTTATGGCAAAGAATGGAAGCGGGGGGGGGGGCTGATTTTCTGGAGAGCTTGAAGAACCTCTGCCAGTTAAAAGTGGAAAATGTAGCCTAGATGAATAAGTATGTGGTTCCTTATAATGCAAGTTTCAGTGAGTAGCGCAGGAGGAACAAAGAGCATCGGATGGTGCTTCATACAAAGGCCTACAGAGCTCTATCTAGTCAAGTAGCACTTCAAGTAGATTTTGCAGCCCTCTTGATGTTAGTATTAGGGCACTTTTGTAGGTGAACACAAATTGCACTAAGGCTGAACTATAGCTCTTTCAAAACAGGAGCAGTTCTCCACTGCCAAGCCAAGTAGGGTCCACTTACAACTAATCAAGAGGACAAACATGGCCCAACAATGTATTTTCCGGCCATATCCCCTTGATTCACCTGCCATCTTAATGAAACAGGTTTAAGCAACCATTTAGCTTAAAATACCGATTCCCTTCCTATCTAACAGTATAACAGAGTTGGAAGGGACCTTGGAGGTCTTCTAGTCCTACCCCCTGTTCAAGTAAGAAACTCCATACCATTTCAGACAAATGGTTGTCCAGTCTCCTCTTGAAAACCTCCTGTGTTGGAGCCTCCACAACCTCTGGAGGCAAGTCGTTCCACTGATTAATTGGAATTTTCTTCTTAGTTCTAGGTTGCTTCTCTCCTTGGTTAGTTTCTCTCCATTGCTCTTTGTCTTGCCTTCAGGTGCTTTGGAGAATAGATTGAAATCCTTTTCTTTGTGGCAGCCCCTTCGATTATAGGAACATAGCTATCATGTCACCCCTAGTCCTTTTCATTAAACTAGCAACAATTCTTTATATATTTTAGCCTCCAGTCCCCTAATCATCTTTGCTGCTCTTCTCTGTACTCTTTCCATATACTTTTTTAAAACACTGTGGCAACCAAAACTGGATGCAGTATTCCAAGTGTGGCCTTACCAAGGCATTATAAAGTATTAGTACTTCACATGATCTTGATTCTATCCTCCTATTAATGTAGCCTAGGACTGTGTTGGCTTTTTTGGCAGCTGCAGCACAGGGCTGGCTCGTATTTAAATGATTGTCCACTAGGACTCCAATATCCCTTCCACAATTACTATTATTGAGCCAGGTGCCGTCTATACTATACCTGTGCATTTGGACATAATAATTGCTAGTATGTAACATCAGTTCCACTGCACCGTTCTTGTTACTGGAGGCATAAATGGCCAGTATCAGGTGGGGTGAATAACTGTGAAGGGAGGTGTATTGGGCATTGCCGAGTAATGTGGGCATGCTTTTTCTCTCCAATGACAGAGTAACTCTGCTGGTCCTGTTTTCTCCTTTAAGAATTAGACACAAACCATGGCATCAGTAGTCTGTCAAAATTGACTATTGATGATGCCATGATGCATGCACACGCTGGCCAAGTGACTTCGTCCTTATTTTGAGGCCATTTTTCGCCCTCCAGAGACTTCCCTGAAGCTTCCAAAGCACGAAAAACCGGCCCTATGAGCAAACCGGAACTTCGAGAACGGTCTTCCAGTTTGCTCGTAGGACTGTTTTTCGCCCTCTGGAGCCTTCAGGAGGCTTCCCTGAAGGCTTCGGAGGGCAAAAAATGGCCTTACAGACAAACCAGAAGTCACTTCCAGATTGGCCGTAGAGCCATTTTTCACTCTCCGGAGCCTTCAGGGAAGCCGCCTAAAGGCCCATGAAGGCTCTGGATGTCGAAAATCGACCCTACAGGGAACCCAGAAGTCACTTCTGGTTTGCTCGTAGGGCCAGTTTTTGCCCTCTGGAGCCTTCAGGGAAGCCGTCTGAAGGCTCCAGAGGGTGAAAAACGGCCTCTACAGACAATCCGGAAGTCACCATTCTTGAACTTCCAGGTTCATAGGTCCATTTTTCGCCCTCCGGAGGCTTCAGGGAAGCTCCTGAGGCCTCTGGAGGGTGACGGGGGGAGGCGGGGGGGTGTTTTCACCCTCCCCAGTCTCCTAGAAAGCCTCTGGAGCCTGGCAAAGGCGAAAAAACTGCAGCAAAACCGGGGGGGGGCATGTCGCTGATTGCGTGCATGTGTGAGTGCTGGGGGGGGGTTGTGTGCATAGCATTATGGGTGTGGCACGCCAGCGCACGCCCCCCCCCCCGTGCCACCTCCGCTTTTGGCACGGCAGCCAAAAAAGGTTTGCCATCACTGCTGTAGCCTAACTGATCAGCGGTAATAAAAGTGCTTTAACTCAAAGGCCTTGACTGTCTAAAACAGTGAACAGATTTGACCAGCTCTATTCCAATTGCCTTTGAAAGCAGCATAGAGAAATCTGGAGGTCCACATCTGTGGTCTAGATCAGTGATAGCTAACCTTTTCATCAATGTGTGCCGAAAGCATGCATGCACTCTCATAATGGAATGCACGTGTGAACCCCCACATGCACCCTGCCCATGCGTGTGCCCCCCTGTGCTCCCCCTTCCCCCCCATGTATGCACGCTGTGACACCACCACCCCCGCATGTGTCCCGCGCTTGCCCCCTGCTTGCGCCCCATTCCCTACGCATGTGTGGCAGAGACCCAAAAACCAACTGGCTGGCATTTGCCACCGCCTTTCCTCTCACCCCATGGTTCCTCTGGAACAGGTTGGTTTTAACTCGGCTGGCCTTCTCTCATTTTATATATGTGCTGTGATGTCACCTAGGAATACCCTGTTTCCCTGAAAATAAGACCTCCCCGGATAATGAGCCCAATCGTGCTTTTGAGCGCGTGTGCTAAAATAAGCCCTACCCCCAAAAAGCCCTTCCTGAAAATATTGCACAGCAGCAGCCATGAGGTGATCACACTCGCTGCCTCCTGCACCTCAAAAATAATAATACCTCCCCAAAAATAAGGCCAAGTGCTTATTTTTGGGGTCAAAAGAAAATAAGACCCTGTCTTATTTTCTGGGAAACAAGGTAGGAGTGATGCTTATGTTGTGATTTCACAATGCTGACATTTTGATTTTGATGGACACTGGAATCCTGCAGGTGTCTCTTACTAACAGCATGCTGATATTTATCATTCAGCAGTAGCAAGAACAGAAGCAATAGAGAAAGATTAGGGATCAGCAAAGGGAGAAGCAATTTCCATGTCAGTAAAGCTTTGTGCAGACTCATGGAATGGGTATTGTAACTCAGTGAAGAAAGGTCATCTGGTGCTAATTGTTCTGCATTCAGATGTAAGCCTTGTTCTTGTAGTATGTTCTACGTTTATTCTCCCCGTCTTACAAATGTCCTCAGATCTGGAGAAAATACTTTTACTGACAGGCTGGTGCAAAAGGGTTGGCAGAGATTGATTTTTTAAAAAATAAAGCTGTTGGCTCTTATTATTTTTCATTGCATCAGATTTTTGTCTGTGAGGGAAAGTAATGGATTCATCTTCAAACACCCACATATTATCAGGAACACACGCATATGCGAAAGAGGCCTGTTTCTATTTGTAGAGTCCTTCCATTTTCTTAAGTTCATGAAACCTAGTTGGAGTACATAACCAGGATGCAATTTCCCAAGTCCCTCTTTTTGTAGCCTTTGGGACTTGTCTGCTAGTAACTGATAGCATCATTACCTCCCATTGAAAAATGTTACATATGTCCTCAAGTAAGCCCCTCAAGGAAAAAATACCCAAAATCCCTACAAAGAAACTCTATCAATTTGTGTCTGATGGCCATCAATCTGTTCTGTTTTACAATTACACTTATACTCTGGTGTGCTTATTATTTTATGCAAGCTGCAGTTCTTTGCTCCTGACTGAAACTCACCTAATGCCAGCTTATGCACAGTTCACTATCGCACGGGTTCGGGCAGTCCTCTAGTTAAGATTCTGTCCAATTCGGCAAACCCCCCCAAATGCCACCCCTGGCTGGCCATGCCCACCCCTCCCCTCCCAGGAGTCTCCACGCGGCCCGTTCATCATGCCAGGTAAGTGCAGGACCCACGTGGAGGCTCGGGGAGGGGGGGAAACGGGCGTACCGGAGGTTCCGGAAGTCCAGAAACAGGCCTGTTTTGGACCTCCGGAGCCCAGGGGAAGGAGTTTTTGCCGTCCCGGAGGCTCGAGAAAAGCCTCCAGAGCCTGGGGACGGTGAAAAATCCCCTCCACCATTGTACAGGAGATCGACTAGGCCATGCCCACCATGGCCACGCCCACCCAGCAACGGGGCAGCGAACCCATTGCTGCAATTTGTGAAGCCCACCCCTGCTCGTCTTTCCCTCAACGTTGTGCCCCAGTTGACTTCTAGTCAACTGGCAATTCCCACCTGAAACACTCTGGCTGGGGTACTGAAAATATAGTCCAGCATCTCTAAAAATGCCAGACTAATTGACTGCTGAACAATACAATGGTAACACTAGCATTATTTTGCCAGTTCCAATTTTTCTTAACCGTAAATGCAGGATAGGTTTTTGTGTTTTCTTTGGCCATAGACTCTATTTAACATACTTGGGACCCCATGATTTCCTTTCAGAAGAATCCAGATCTAATTCAACCCTTCTCCCCCTTGAAAGGAAGGAAAAGGAGAGCAGATGGTTGGAAAGAGCACTCTGTGCAAGATCCTGTAAAGCTGCTGCCTGACTATAGTATTAGATTTGATGAATAAATGCTGACCGCTCATGTTCCAGATGGGATCATTCATGATGAGTGAACATTCAGTGACTTTTTATTTTAACAGAACCTTGATGAAAATGAAAGCTACATTTCAATTCAATTTTGTATTGGTTGGGTTGGGTGTGGTGGGGGGTTGGCAGGCGAGGTGCTTTTTTTCCTTTTTAAAATTAGTGTGTTGTATCCCTCTCCAACCTGCTTAAAAACGTAGAATTTTGCATTTCTGCTCAATACATGCTGAATAGAAGTTACTCTAGTTCTACGTTTCTCAGACTTAAAACTGAAGGACATGCTTTCTAGCTCCAGCCTCACAATCACCTATCCCCATGTTGCCTGGCACGCGTGGCATCTACCATTCCTCTTCTGGGTTTTTGACATGCATGCGCATATGACGATCAGCTGGACTTTGTGCATGCGGCAGTGCCGGAAACTGGAAGAGCTGGTCTTCCATTTTCCAGCATGAGTATGCGTACTGGCCAGCTGATTGGCGCATGCGCATACACGGCAGTAACTGGAAGACTTGCTGGCTGGTGCGCATGTGCACAGGAAACCAGAAGTACATTTTCCGGTGCGCGCATGCCCCCTGGGCGGCTCCTCTTCCTATTTGTGGCCCAGAAGAGTGCGCACGAAGTGCTCCCTTTTCAGCACTCCATGCCGAACAGGTTCACCATCACTGACCTATCCTCCTTTTTGGAGAAAAAAAGCCTGTTTTGGTCCTGCACATTTGACTGTCCCTAGTTAGCCTACTAAATGGGCTAGAACGGTGGCAATCCAATGGACTTCGAGATCTGTTTATTCTTTCCCTTTGGTGATTCTGCTCTTGAGGGAGCTCAATAGGCAACTGAGCACTTTCAAGCAACTGGAACTCAGAGCAACCCCGGGGGAAGTAGCGCTAGCGCTGCTTCAAAAGGATGAGACAGAATCTGTGGTCGATGGGAGATGAAGTTCATTCAAGGGGCAAAGAGTTCATTGGTACCAAGAGCGTGAGGCAGAACCAGACAGCTCTAACCATGCTGCCATCTCCAGTGCTGAGGAGTCTGAAATTCTTAACGCTAATCCCTAATGCAGATTAAAACAGTCACTGCAAGTTTAAGCATGGGAGCAAGGGAGAGAGAAGTCTCTTCTTTCTCACATTTGGGTGATGGCTGGCATGTGGGACCTGGCTGGGGAGACTCAGATTCAAATCCCTGCCACAAAGTTTACACTGCTTCTTTAAACCAGGGGGGTCACACTCAAGGCCGAGAGTCCGGACCCGCCTCGTGGGGTGCTTAAATCTGGCCCACAGGGCCAGCCTGGAAATATCAAAGGACTAGCTTGCGGTGCCTCTGCCGACCAAAATGAGCTGCGGGGAGGGAGCGTGTGGCCTCCCCATGGCCCATTTTTGGCTATCACGACCTCCTGCAGCACACCTCCAGCCAAAAATGGGCCACGTGGCAGCCAAAAATGAGGCAGAGGGGGCATCCGTCCTGTCTCCCCCCTCTCTGCCCCCCCCCCTGCTGGCCCTCAGAGGAGAACTACAATGCTGATCCGGCCCTCGAAGAAATGCAGTTTGACAGCCTTTACTTTACTTTATTTTAAATTTCTAGACCGCCCCCTCTCCCGAAAGGGACTCGGGGCAGTGTACAGTCAAATTAAAACACAAGGAATACATAAGAATAGATATATAAATACACAGATCCTTAAATACTTAGACGAGGAGGCTATAAAAAACTGTATCTTAAAGTAAAGTAATTAAAAAACAGTATTAAAAATAACCCCTAAAAATACCCCAAAAAGTTAAAGTTAAAATAATGACCTAGAAATCCCAATTAAAAAATATCTGCCAGGAGGTAAAATAGACTATGAATGGGCCAAGCCGGCTAGTCGGAACAGGTGAGTCTTTAGTTTTTGACGGAAGGAACGGAAGTCGGTGGTGGTTCTGATGTCGGGGGGGAGGTCATTCCAGAGGGTTGGGCCCATCACAGAGAAGGCTCTACTCCTAGGCGCTGCCCGTTGGCATTGCTTGGTGGACGGCACCAGGAGGAGTCCCTCCCTGTGAGAGCGAATTGGAGAGCCTTGCTTTAGACAAATCATCTGCTTTGTCTAATTTACATACTGTGGATTTTCCACCAATGTTATTACTTTGACCCACCATTTTGCTACCTTTAAAAAAATTGTTTTATTTTCCCTGCCTAGAAGGCCCAATATGTCATAAATATCACACCAGTCTCTCTCTCTCTCTCTCTCTCTCTCTCTCTCTCTCTCGCTCTCGCTCTCGCTCTCGCTCTCTCGCTCTTTTTATGCTCTCTTTACACTTTAGGCATGAACTGTCCATTAACACATCTGTACCACAGGAGGATGCAAGGACAGAATACTGATAATGCCCACACAATCAGCCTGATGTGCGAAATCCCAAATAGGAAAAATTCATCGGTTAGCCATTTTGTGTCCCCGGTTATATCAGAGCCCAGCCATTCTCTTACACTCTTAAGAGCACAGTGCGTGGATTGCGTAATCGGAGAAGGAATGGAGGACGGGGGGATGTTTCACTGCCTTCATTGCATTGGCTGCCCTCAAGAACAGTTCAGCCAAAACATCTCCAAGCAGTAACTTTGACTGATCCCTTCCCAGTTTCCTTCCAGAAGGATTCTCTACCGGTTCCAAGCCTATCTGTTTTGAAAGCTGCATCTGTTTGTCTTCTCTTTTTGCTCCAGTACATTTGAAAAACAGAGCAAAATACAGGTAGTCCTTGACTTATGACAGTTCATGCAGTGACTGTTCAAAGTTACAGAGGCACTGAAAAAAGGAACATGACTGTTTTTCACACTTACAACCGTTCCAGCATGTCCGTGATAACATGATCAAAATTAGGATGCTTGGCAATTGACTCATATTTATGACGGCTGCAGTGTCCTGGGGTCATGTAATCACCTTTTGAGACCTTCTAAGAAGTAAAGTCAATGGGGAAGCCAGATTCACTTAACAACTGTGTTTACTAACTTAACAACTGCAGTGATTCACTTAACAACTATGGCAAGAAAGGTTGTAAAATGAGGCAAAATTCAGCTAACAAGTGTCTCGCTCACCAATGGTAATTTTGGGCTCAATTGTGGTTGTAAGTCAAGGACTACCTATAGACGTTTTTGGTGCCATGCTGTAGCTATTTAACTTGTGCCTTGCCTCCCCCCACCACAGCTGGTCATGCAAGGGGAAAGTTGGTTTGATGGTTTTACAGTTTCTCTTTTAACGAATTGCAGGCATTGCCCTGTCAGCTCCAGCGCTAATGCACATGCTGGCCAGCTGACTTTGGCCTTCATTTTCGGCCATTTTTCGCCCTCCGGAGGCTTTCCTGAAGCCTCCAGAGAGCAAAAAACAACCCAACACACAAACCAGAAGTTCAGGGATGAACTTCTGGTTTGCACATTGGGCCGTTTTTCCTCCCTGCGGAGGCTTCAGGAAAGCCTTCTGAAGGCTCCAGAGGGCAAAAAATGGCTCTACTGCAACCCAGAGGTCTGTTCCTGAAGCCTCCGGAGCAGTGGTGGGTTTCTGCCGGATCGCACCGGATCGCACGATCCAGTTGGTCAATAAACCCGGAAGTAATTTCCTGCCCCCTTGGCGTTTTTTGCATCGGGGCTGACTCCCCGCCGCCACCGCTGCACTACCTCATGATCCTTGTCTTCTGGCCGCGGCCCCACTCCGTGGAAAACATAGGCACAATTACAGCCCGGAGCAGGAGCAAAGCCCCTTTCCCAACTGGCCCTTCCTTCCTCGGAAGGCTTCAGAGGGAAGGTTCTGCAGAAGCCCGGGCGAGTGACAACATGTTCCCGCCGTTACGAAGTCTCCGAGACTGTAATTTTCTGAGCTGTGCGCGCGCACCTGTTTTCCACGGCGTGGAGCAGCGGCGAGGTTCTGTCGGAAGAGTAGTTGGGGTGCCTCTGGGGGAGCTGGCCTGGACTCTTGGCATGGTGTGCATGTGGCCACCCACTCCTGAATGTCTCTGTCCATATTGAGCCACCACACATAGCTCCGTGCCAACGCCTTCATTCTTACCATCCCAGGGTGACCCTTGTGGAGAGCCTCCAGCACGGCTACTCGCAGCTGTTTCGGGATGACCACCTGGTCCCCCCACAATAGACAACCCTGGATGGCGGACAATTGGTCGTGTTTCGTGAAGAAAGGGTTGAGTTCTGTTTCCACCGGTCCCTTGGGCCACCCCCTCCACACCCAGTTCAAAATCTGCTTGATGATGGGGTCTTTTTCGGAATGGTGTACGACGTCTCTGGAGGAGATGGGTCCCGAGTCTAGGCAGTCAATCAGGAGTACCACGGCCTCAGGTGTCGGGTCGGCAAGCAGCTCCGGTAGGGGGCATCGACTCAGTGCATCTGCGTGCCCCAACGTGGTGCCCAGACGGTGGATGAGCTGGTATGAATATGCTGCCAGGAAGATCGTCCAACAGGTCATGCGGGAGGAGAGTGACACCGGGGTCGGGCGGTCTCCAGCCAGTAGTCCCAGTAGCGGCGTGTGGTCTGTCACCAGGTCGAAGTCCCTGCTGTACAGGTATTCGTGGAACCGCTTGACCCCTGCCACTGCGGCCAGCGCTTCCCGGTCCAGCTGGCTGTAGTTCCATTCGGTGGCGGACAGCGTCCTTGAATAGAACGCGATGGGGGCTTCCGTGCCATTCGGCATCCGGTGACTTAGGACAGCGCCAACTCCGAAGGGGGATGCGTCGCAGGTCAGCACCAGTGGCAGGGTTTGACTGTATTGGACCAGGAAGGAGTCTGCTGATAAAAGTCCCTTCATAGCGGCGAACGCCTTGGCTTCGGCTTTCCCCCACGTCCACTCCGTGTTCTTCGCTAGCAGGCGGTGTAGTGGCTCAGCAACCGTCGCTTTCTGCTTGAGGAACACGCTATAAAAGTGAAGGAGTCTGAGGAACGCCTGGAGCTCGGTCTGATTTTTTGGAGCGGGGCTTCCCTAATGGCCCTGATTTTCTGGTTGGTCAGGTGAATCCCGGAGCCATCGATCATGTAGCCTAAGAACTCCACCCTGGATACGTTTATTTTGCACTTTTCCTTTTTAAAACGGAGGCCCTTCTATCGGAGTCTGTCCAATACAGCGCGAACTCTTTTTAAAAGTTGTGCTTCGTTTGCGGCGGATACCAATATGTCTTCAAAATAGGGGGGAGTATCTAACAGTCTCCAAACTGCTTTTGACGGATTGAGGGAACGGATACCATTGGAAACTATCTAAACAGGGATAACCACTAGAAGAAAAGAGTCAGATATTCCTGGGATAACAGCAATGACACAAATATACTGTAACATAGAGAGAACCTTTATTATAAGATGCTTTTCAGAGGAAGCACTGGATGAATAGGAATAGCCTTGAAATGCTCCCCACCTGTATGTTATGCCTGTCTAGGCACCGCAGAAAAGTGATAATGTGATTAACCTTTATGTAGCTGCCTTAGAGTCAAACTTATGGCCAACCTAAAAATATTATTTTCTGACATGTAGCTGGATACCCATGCTTCGTGACAAAACTATGTGATCGGGCTATGCACGAGGAATTTGGTTCAAATCCATTGGTTTAGTGGTGTCAGTGATTGAAACACAAAAGGGAATATTGCTCCCACCGCCTTGAGTCCAGAAGTAGTTCCATAGGTAGAAAGCGTAGACATTTTGATGAGGTACCAATGTTTAGTACTGTACGGAGTCCCAGACCATTCCTGAGTGAAGGAGTGGAACGTCTGCCAGTTTGAATTGAGGTAACGGAATGTGAGGCAACTGGCAGTTGGAACAGAGTTCTTTTCAGGTGGGGAGGGGGACTAGAACTCCTTAGCATCAGAGTGTGTTAATTACTGTATAAGAATTACTAATGATCTGATGGGTGTTTCGAAAAATCCTTTCTTAGCGAATACCTGGAAGCCAAGAGGAACATACATGCCAAATTTCAAGTTTGTAGGGTTTATGGTTCTGGAGATTTCGTGAGTGGTATTTACCTTATATATATAGAGAGAGTGAGATTGAAAAGAGGTCTGAGCATGAAGACTTTCTCAGCTCCTTGAGAGATATGTGGAGATGATTTACGTTTTCTCCATAATCTGCCTATGGGTGGCTGCCTAACTGCACACAAAGCAAAATAAACTTTCAGGTGACTCAGGAAAGAATATTTGCCATTAAGGCTGATCTCTCCTGCAGAATACCGTTCTCTACACTGGTTAGCATTCCAACTTCCATTTGGGAAGGACAGGGCACCTTGGCTGCAACTTTCCCATTTGCCCCCAGCGGAAGAGGCTTATTACAGCTTCTGAACATGGAGGCTTTAAATATGACCCTTTTAAGTCTCTTCCGGCACCTTGATTAGAACCCATTACCCTTCAGCAGAGATTGCTATGTTGCTGTACTTGGCCTGACTTGGTTCCCATGAAGAGAATCATTGTATAGACAGAGTCAGGTTAACAATTATTTTATGTGCTCTATTAAAACAGGATCCAGCTAATTAGTGGTGGGATTCAAATTTTCTTACTACAGGTTCTGTGGGCGTGGCTTGATGGGCGTGGCATGGCTTGGTAGGTGTGGCAGGGGAAGGTTACTGCAAAATCCGCATTCCTCCCGATCAGCTGAGATTCGGGAGGCAGAGAGTAGATGGGGGCG
Source organism: Natrix helvetica (assembly GCF_964273705.1). NCBI lineage: Eukaryota > Metazoa > Chordata > Lepidosauria > Squamata > Natricidae > Natrix > Natrix helvetica. The sequence goes on along the minus strand of NC_138548.1, from coordinate 210,927,199 downwards.
GGGTCAGTCAGAGGTGGTATTTACCAGTTCTCAGAACTACTCAAAATTTCCGCTACCGGTTCTCCAGAACTGGTCAGAACTTGCTGAATACCACCTCTGCAGCTAATGAACAAGAGACTCCCACTTGAGAAGTGGGATCTTCAGTTTGGACTGAAGAAAACGTAGGAGCAGAGCAGGTTGAAGTGGTAGAATAGCATGCCATCTATATTTACTTTTGTCTAAATTATATGCAAGAATGTTTATGCATTAAAGATCCCTTCCTCCCCCACCCCCTGCTCCAATGTTTATTGTGATCGATCCCTCCCCCTCGCAACCCTCAATTTATCTTTAGAAGAATCTTGACTGGCACACTATGATTCAATGAAACATAGCAGAACTGCGCCTGTCTTGAGATCCAACTGCCTTAGGCTCCAGAAGAGAAATTGCCAAATAAGGGGAAAGCCCCAGGAACTGCATCCTCTCCGCAAAGCAAAGGAATTCAGCCAAGCCTGAGATGGCTGCAGAGAATGAGAGGGATGAAGGGTACGTAGATTAAATAATGAGGATGAAATTAGTGTTGATTTTTCCCGGTACACCCTTTTTAAAAGACTTCCCGTGTCCACAGCCAAGTGGTCTGGATGCCCATGTGGTCTACCATCACAGAGCATTGCCATGTCCAGCTTTGGATCAGCAATGCCCAGCGAGCATCCCTGGCACAAAGAGAGCATGGATAAAAATAGATGCATCTGAATGTTAAAAATAGTCTTGCTAAGCACGCAATTGGCAAGGCGATGGCAAAACACTAGAGATCGGGGTGGGGAGGAGGGTGGAATAAGGGGTGTTCGGGCATCAAGGGCTACAGACTCCAGAGGGGTGGTCCCTGCCTTCAGCAACAGCTGCTGGGCTTGGGGGATCAGGTTTCACAGAGCTACAAAAACAAAAACGGGATGGCAGTGCGGTCGGATCCTCATCCTCATTCCGAGAACCAAACAGACTCACTGTAATGTTTACCACATGTCAGGCTTGCTGGTTCTTTGGACTTCAACACGCTGACATGTATACAGCAAACACATTCCACATTATTAAAACCACATTTAATTAAGAGGGGGAGAAAAGATGTGCTTGGAGAGGGAGGACAGAGTGAGCAGGAAGGCAATGTCCCTGTTTTGTGCTGGGGGGAGGATCTCCCTGCACAATTTCCCTATATTGCCTGCACTGTATAGGGAAATTGTACAGTGTAATGTAATGGTGCCATCTGCCGGGCAACAGGTGCAATAACATTCCTTTAGTCCAGTGCAGTCCCTCCTGCAAAATTTCCATGGGACAGGCAACGGGATCCATGCATTTGCCTGCAATAACTTCCTCGGTACCCATCAAGCACCCTGCGCTGATTTTATATTTTAATTTAAAAAAAAAACAAAATCTGAAATAGAAACCTACTAACCCTCTAGGAACTCTTGGGGGCCTCTGTAGCCACTTCTAGAAAATAAACATGATGTGCAGCAGACGCATTCTTTGTTTGGAAATATACCCATCTGTCTAGAGAAAAAAGGCAAATGGAGTTGGGGTGCTGGGAAAGCATCCTGGGGGATGAAGTAGGGTGGGAAGATTCCCTCCGTACTTCCCTTTCTAGGAAATAAATGTGTGGGTCCTGGCTGGGTCTAGAATCTACCATTTTTTTAAGTAGTTAAATGAGGACAAAAAATATGGCAAGCTCAGAGACCACCAAGGACCCCTCATGTCAATCCTGTGCTACAAATAAACCGCTCCAAAGTCGATTGCAGAAAATACGACGTCAGCAACAAAGTGGTCAACACCTGGAATGCACTACCTGACTCCATTGTTACCTCCTCAAACCCCCGCAGCTTCAACCTTAAACTGTCTACCGTGGACCTCACCCCATTTCTAAGAGGTCAATAGGGGCATGCATAAGCGCACCAACCGTCCTTGTCCTACTGTCCCCATTTATTCGTATCCATTTCCTGTATTGATAATCATGTTTATACTTATATGTTATCTTATACGTGCTTGACAAAATAAATAAATAAATAAATAAATAAGGAAGGAAGGAAGGAAGGAAAGAAAAGAAAGAGAGAGAGAAAGAGAAAGAAAATATCCTTTATTAATATGATTTTAGTTTCCATTTTCTCTTCCTTTACCTGTGCAAGCCCAGTGCCATGCATGGGCCTCAGGGACGCAAGTTGTGACAGTGGGCTAAACCCACATTCACTTCTGTGGGTCTGCCCTACTTTCCTGGAGTTCTTCATAAACCAGTCAGGACAATGGCTGAGATGTGTAGTAAGCTTACTTCCATCTGCTCCGGCTGCTTGTGTCCAAGCCGTATATAAAAGCTTGCCATCTCTAGTCCCAGGCCTTAGGGAAGGGTCTATAATGGCCAGGCTGCCAATTGAAGAAAGAAAACGTACTGATCCTTACACTGATAGTGAACTCTATCCTAGTCTCAAGCCATTTCACTCAGGACACTTGGCCAAATCCTTATCTTCCATTCTGCCTGCCTACCAACAGAGGTTGGGGAAATGGCTTTGAGAGGTGATTTACCTCTCCTTGTTCTCAGGGTCAAAGGAGAAGACAGTTCTACACCAAAATACTAAGCAATACTGGCCACACCTGACCCTTAGTCTATCTCTATCTGGCCTGCAAGGTTTGCTATTATTTTGAAGGCAACTATTCATTTATTTTCAATTTATGTATGTGCATGCATTCAAGCCCTCACACCTTCACAGCCTTATTGGTTCAGCACTCTGCAATAATCCCAGTTTCTCATGTGGTCCTTCGGGAAAACTAATTGCCTATTCTTGGCTTAACAGCTTGTCTAATAGGTTTCTTATTTTAATGGGAAGTGGGGCCTGAGGCACAAATTAGTCTCTGCCCTTGGCCTCAAGCAGCCAAATATCTTCGAGCGATTCTAATCTTGCTGGTGAAAACTTAAAGACAAACGTGCACACGTTTACATCAGTTGATCAATACCAGACAAAAATAGTTTGTTACTACATTCGCATTACTTCCGGCAAAACCTTGCCAGGACCTTTTGCTATACGCGACACGAAAATTTCACTCTTTTACTTACATCGAACGGGGGAAATCAGCCTGCTGCTTTGCCTCCGCTGCTGCACATGATTCTCGGCGTGTTGTGAAGCAACCAGATTTCAGGATCTCTGATTTGCTACAAAACTGTGGAGGGAAGTTGTATATGTTTTTAGACTCCCACCCCTTCTGGGTTTTTTTTTTAAATTCTCAGAAGCAGCCTGGCAAAGAGCCACAGCAGCTGGTTTTGGCCAGAATTCCTCATACCTCAAGAGCCCTTATTCACTTATACTCCAGAAAAAGAAAACAGCAGCCCAATATGGAAGATTTTGGAAGCGTCTGAAGAAGTATCAGCCACCATTTCCTTCTCTATACTAAAAACCTCCAATAATTCTCAGCATTGTTTTTTAAGTTACTTTGCTCTCCATGCCAATCTTAACTCTAATATAATAATATATGGCCTTTTATTGGTTTAAAGCTCGTCCTTGATTTACAACAGTTCATTTAGTGACCGTTCAAAGTTACAACGGCACCGAAAAAAGTGACTTATGATCGTTTTTCACAGTTACGACCTTGGCAGCATCCCCATGGTCATGTGATCAAAATTCAGATGCTTGGCAACCAGTTCACACTTACGACCGTTGCTGGGTCCCAAGGTCATGTGATCCCCTTTTACAACCTTCTGGCCAGCAAAACCGATGGGGAAGCCAGATTCGCTTAATGACCGTGTACTAACTTACCAACTGAAGTGATTCATTTAACCACTGTGCCAAGTAAGGTCATAAAATGGGGCAACACTCACTTAACAACTGTCTCACTTAGCAACATAAATTTTGTGGTTGTAAGTTGAGGACTACCTGTATTTGATTTTTATCCCACCTTTATTTTGGTCACTTAAGGTGGCATATATACCTTTAAGCTTCCTCCTCTTACTGTATTTTTTGGACTATAAGACACACTGATATAATAATAAATAAATAAATAAATATTTATTTCTTAGCCGCACCCTCTCCCGAAGGACTCGGGGCGGCGTACAACAAAACATAGGAAATAAATATATCGACATACATATAACAAAACATATACCAAGACATATATACGACATATACAAGGAGGAGGTGAACTGAAAGATAAAAACAAGTAAAAACACAATGTTTAAAAACCCCTAAATAAATTGAATGCAATTAAAATACCCCAAATAAAAAACCCGTCAGGAGCGATATAGTTGGATCAAAGTTGAGCCAGGCCAGCAACTTGAAAAAGGTGGGTCTTGAGCTTTACACGAAATGTATAAGACGCACCAAGATTTCAAAGAGGTAAGTAAGAAAAAATGGTTTTGTTCTCCACAGCCCCCAGCAGCACTCTGCAGGCTTCAGCAGGGCTGGGGGAAGGTAAAATGCCCCCGTTTTTGCAAAAAATGGCCCATTTTCCATAAAAATGGGATGCAGGGGCAGGGCTCCAGGAGGCCAAAAATGGCTGTATTCGGTGTATAAGACGCACCAACATTTTCATGCTCTTTTAGGAGGGGAAAAGGTGCGTCTTACACTCCGAAAAATATGGTATATTCCCCTGTGAGACTAAGGTTGGTCTAAGAGAGAGTGACTGGCCCAAGGTCTCCCAGATGCCTTTCATGCCTAGCGGAGGATTTGATCTCAGGATCTCCTGGTTTGTAGTCTAGCATCTTAGCCTGCTTTTTATTTGTTTTAATCCCATCCTTGCAAATATCTTGAAGGCTGAGGTTGCTCAGCAGACGGCAGCTTTGAAACTTTTTCAAATTTGGGGAACACAAAAATATTTACATTCAGGACTAGAAATAGTCACATCGCTTTTGCAGCTCACAAGTCTTTGAGCGGGGCACATGTTCCAATCTTCTGCACTTTCATTCGAAAACAAACGGCATTCTATTGAAGGCGACCTTTGCCTAAGAAATCGTGGAAAAGACGGCAGATTAAACTGAAGTTAATGCTAAAGCCACACAGGTGGCTCGCAAGGTGCTCCTTTAGCTGCATTTGCCCGGCGTACTTTTGGTAGAGGTCCAGCTAGATGAAAACCTAATTGTTCGCTCTGAAGCATGACAAATTAGGAAATAGGGTTTCCACACAGGTCATCTGTTTTCTTAGAGAGATTAATTCCCAAGATCCGAAAACCACAAATTCATGGACCTTGGGTTTCTCCTAAAATACAGATGGAAAAGTTTTATGCAATGTTGTTTAGAGCTATTGCCTGTTGGAAATTGCCTGGGTTATTGATATGCCTTGCAAGCAGCTGTGATGTTGAAATAATGCTACTGTCTGACATGTATGCATTTTTGAACTCATTTAGACATAGAAATATTTTAAAGAAATAAAGCAATCAAGTGGCTGGGAGAGGGAGATCTTCTGTATACCAGGTAAAATGGAGATTCTGGTTAATGTGGGTCTAAAACAGTGAAATGTGAATGATATGAGGGGGATGTGAATTGTTTATTAAGACTGTTACATTTGGGCATTTAAAAACAGAGAGAGGTGGTTTGGAGAGGATAATTCTAGATGAGAATACACCGTAATTGTGAGGTCAGAAAAATGGGGTTGATTTAGTTTCTTAGGAAAATGACTTGAGCCTATCAAAATTTGAAATCAGTGTTTTGGGATCACCATGGCCATTTTGTAAATAGGCACGCACAACACAGATTGCAGACATGTTCACTGCTCCAAAAATATCAGGTGAGGGTTTTGTAATTAAAATTAAAACCTACCGAAACAAAATTAAAGCCTCCACAATCAGAAGCTGTAGATCTCCAATTACCAGGATCTTATTCTATATAAAACAAGATTCTGCTGGATGTAGATTATGAGTAGAAACACTTCAGGGAGGAAGACAATTTATGTGGCTTCATTCTATCAGTGACGTGCGGTGAGGGTTATGGCTGGGGAGGCTGGTGACGTCATCAGGAAGGCGGGGAATGGGACCACGTGTGCAGACCACGTGTGCAGACCACGTGGTCTCGTTCTCCGCCTTCCTGAGTGAACATTAAGGGGACCGCGGCGTAGCATTACTTCCTCCACCGGCACCAGTCCCTTTCACCCCGCTCAAGCCTTGCCGCCTGCAGCCACCGCCCGCCCTCGCTGCTCCTTTCGTTGCTTGCCCGCCCGCCTCTAAGGCACGCCAAAACCTCCTTTGTCCCCCCCCAGCGCGCGCCCTTTTTATTTCCCGCGACACACCCCCCCCCATTTCGGGAAAGCTTTCCCCATTGCCTGGGGGGTGAGGGGGGCGGCTCCTCTCCCCCCACTCCCTCCGTCCCTGCCTCTCTCCTCAGCCCCAAAGCTCCGTCCGCGTGACTCACTTCCAAGGCGGTGGCTGCTCCATCCCGCTCCGGCTCTGGAAGCGACCGAAGATCAGGCTCGCTCGCCGGACTGCTTCGGCGCCATTCTGGCTACCTTCGTCCATCCGCGCCCGGGAGATGCGGAAGCAGTCCGGTGGACGAGTGACCGAAGATCTCGCTGCCTCGCTCGCTGCCTCGCTCGCTCGCTCGCCGGACTGCTTCGGCGCCATTCTGGCTACCTTCGTCCATCCGCGCCCGGGAGACGCAGAGGGAGAAATGTTGTCGGCGCCTCCAGATGACGAACCAGTCGCTTGCTTTCGTCATCGGGAGGCCGATAACATTTCTGCCTCCACGTCTCCCGGGCGCGGATGGACGAAGGTAGCTAGAATGGCGCCGAAGCAGTCCGGCGAGCGAGCGAGCGAGGCAGCGAGATCTTCGGTCACTCGTCCACCGGACTGCTTCCGCATCTCCCAGGCGCGGATGGACGAAGGTAGCCAGAATGGCGCCGAAGCAGTCAGGCGAGCAAGCGAGCGAGGCAGCGAGATCTTCGGTCACTCGTCCACCGGACTGCCTCGGCGCCATTCTGACTACCTTCGTCCATCCGCGCCCGGGAGATGCGGAAGCAGTCCGGTGGATGAGTGACCGAAGATCTCGCTGCCTCGCTCGCTTGCCGGACTGCTTCGGCGCCATTCTGGCTACCTTCGTCCATCCGCGCCCGGGAGATGCGGAAGCAGTCCGGTAGACGAGTGACCGAAGATCTCGCTGCCTCGCTCGCTCGCCGGACTGCTTCGGCGCCATTCTGGCTACCTTCGTCCATCCGCGCCCGGGAGACGCGGAGGCAGAAATGTTGTCGGCCTCCCGATGACGAAAGCAAGCGACTGGTTCGTCATCCGGAGGCGCCGACAACATTTCTCCCTCCGCGTCTCCCGGGCGCGGCCGGACGGATGTATATAATATTATATATATAGTATATAATATTATATACTATTATTCCATGAAGAGAGGTGAGGCCCTGCCTCCCTTGCCTCTACTGACCGCACGTCACTGCATTCTATATATCTATTTATTTATTAAATTTATATGCCATCCAACTTACTAGCAAGCAACTATGAATGACTTCATCAAGATAAGTTGATCTCAGGATTTGACCTGATTAATACTTGGATGGAAGACTACTAGGAAATCCCAAGGCCATGGAGTTAAACTTGGAAATTGAAGAAATATTCCAAAAGAAAGAAAAAGCAAATTCCTTTGATATTCCTGCTGAGAAAACGGTGTGGTTGTGTCCAGTTGTTTACCAGATGTAAAGTTCAAGAAGGGCATCCTTACATTTATCCGCAGTTGCACAAAAGCTTTAAAAGTACACATTTACTCCAAAAAAGGACACCTCACTGAGTATCAGCCCACCTCTAGAGGCATTCTAGAAAACTGCCTGGGGTGTCAAAATTTCAGGAGCATTTGCCAGTAATATATAAATGTCTGTGAGCAAGCAGTCACTTGTTATACTTCTACAGAAAACACAAGAGACTTTTAAAAAAGAACATTAACTTTGAATCTGCAGGAAACTATACTTGCATGAAATTGTCACAGCAGTTACCTCAGTGTTTGCCAAAAGGAGAGAAGAGGGCCCCACTATTGACAAGCACAATTGTTACAAAACAAGGGCAATGATGACATACTTTATATTATTGCTACAGGATGGCTGGGTGATTCTGAGTGATGCTATGAACTAGAACTTCAGGAATAACTAAAGTCAAACAGATTTTTACACACTTGTGGCCGCCTTTGGATAGTGGAATGGGACTGGAGTAGTTTCTTTAAAGAGACTAGAACCTGGGAGACTGTGAGTTCTAGTCCTGCCTTAGGCACAAAGCCAGGTGGGTGACCTTGGTCCAGTCAGTCTCTCAGCCCTAGAAAAAAAAAACAAGAGCAAACCACTTCTGAAATTTTGACAAGAAAACTTCAGGGAGTTGTCCAGGCAGTGGCCAAAAGTCAACTTCAACTCTGGAGGGGAAAAAAACCCATCCCATCTTAACACTTGTACATCTAAAAGTATATTAAGTCTGCCTTAGAGAGAATAAGATGAAGCAATGCAGTGGTGGGATTCAAATTTTCTTACTACTGGTTATGTGAGTATGGCTTGGTGGGCATGGCAGGGGAAGGTTACTGTAAAATCCCCATTTCCTCCCGATCAGCTGGGACTCAGGAGGCAGAGAATAGATGGGGTTGGAGCCAGTCAGAGGTGGTAATTACCAGTTCTCCGAACTACTCAAAATTTCCACTACCGGTTCTCCAGAACTGGTCAGAACCTGCTGAATACCTCTGAAGCAATGGTATGAGGCACCATTAGAAAAAGAAGTTGCCATGGCATATTTCTTCTATGGTAAAGGGTGACTGAGAAGAATGCATACTGTCAGTCTCAAACGAAATTTCCCTTCAACTTATCACTCATGTCCTAGTCAATTATTTTAATGTGACTGGAGTTTACATAGAAATATTCTGACAAATCTTGACTTGCTAAAAAGGCAGCTAAAATCCAATAATGTCAGGGATCCACTTAATTTCTGGGTGCTCCCATATATGGACACAATAAATGCTGTCAGCCATCCTGTCACATGAACACCCCCCCCCCCCCCGACATATAAACCGAACTTGTGGCTGATAATCTAAGTCTGAGAAAAGGAAAGATAATGGGTTCACACAGAGAAAGGAAAAATGGACTAAGAACTGTGGGAAGGGAAAGGAAGGGAAGAGAAATGGCTAGCAGACAAGGATGGGATTAAGCAGCACCATGTTGCTGAAGAGATACAGTTCCTGAGAAGTTCAAGACCACCAAAGAGGAATTGGAATGGAAATTGCTAGGAACGTCCCTTTAGGGCAGGGGTGTCCAACCTTGGCAACTTTAAAACTTGTGAACTTCAACTCCTAGAATTCCCCAGCCAGCTACATTATAGGATGTCTGGGCACATTGTCATTTTAAAAGAAGAGTACTGTTGCAGGCAGAGAAAGGCCAAATAATTTGCTACATTGAAATCTCCTTTAAAGGGTGACTAGGAAGGGAAGACTGTAGACTTGTTTGTAGGAAATGCTTGCTTAGTTATATCCCTGGAAAAGCCAAACTTTCTGAGTCTTTTCACACCTCTTATTCTAAAAATTGTTTTAATGGTAGGATTCATAAGACCTTCCTAACTTCCTGCTGTCTCTTGTCTGACCAATCTTGAGAAATCACATTCAATCACCTTGAGATTGAAATTTACTCATTCCCCAATAATCCAGATATATTTAGGGTATCTACTTGTGAAATACCCTGGATATTTTGTGAATGTTTCAGAAGAGGGTGTCTTGGCAGAATACTCCGCAATATAAACCCATTTGAATAAATGGGTGCAAAATTTGTGCTCCACTAATTCCCAATTATGAGTTCAACATACCATATCTCTAATGAGATAGAAGAAATGTAAGGGATTAGTTATTATCATTTTATTGTTTGTGTGTATACTGAGAATTTATGCACCAGAGACAAATTCCTTGTGTGTCCAATCACACTTGGCCAATAAAGAATCTTCTCTCCCCTTCCTTTCCTTTCCCTTCCCTTCTACTCCACTCTCCACTACATTCCATTCTACCCTCCATCAATTCCCATGCAGAGTTGGATTAATGCGGACAAAATACAATAGGGGAAGTGAAAGGCGATTTAGTGGAAGTGAAAGGCGATCTAGGGGAAGTGAAAGATGATATAAAGAAGTTGGATGACAGAATGGGAAAGATACAGGAAACAATAGCTAAAAATGAGCAGAAGATAAAAATGATAGAAGTTAGGACAGAACAAACTGAAAAGAAATTGGAAGAAACAGAAGAAAGACTGACAGCAGTTAACAGAGAGCTCGGGGAGGCAATAGTCCATTAGAATTAGAACGATCCTCTTTCTATTTAAGATTTCAGAACATAGTAGAGACAAAAGATGAGGATCTACCAAAACTCATGAGTGATCTTTTAGCTGACCAACTGCAAATGGACAAAAGTGAACTGAGGAACAATATTGATGAAATCTATAGAGTGAATACTAATTATGCACAAAGATATGTTTCCCCGTGAAATACACATAAGATTTGCAAAAAAAGCTGTCAGAGACGAAATTTACAAAAGAACAAGGGACGAACAGCTTGTCCATAAAGGAAAAGAAGTCATAACCCTTAAACAAATACCAAAGAGAATCAGAGAGCAAAGAAGGAACTACCAATTCCTCTCTGCACAACTGATAAAATATAAAATAATGTTTCGCTGTTTGATACCAGAAGGCATGTTAATATCTTGGCAAGATAAGAAAATAAGGATTGACAGAGAAAGCCCGAGAATTCTATGAACACTACATAGAGGGAGAATCAGACAGCAGAGAGGAGTTGGAAACCCAAAGCCAAGTGGAGCAGCTGATGGAGGAAAAAGGACTAGACCAAGATGTGAGAAAGAAGACCGATGCAGCAGCCCAGGAAAGAGAAGGAGTGAGGACAAGAAACCAAAGGGAAACAAAACCAAGTAGAGGAACGAAGGCGATAAACAAGTAACAGGATGGAGGAGGAAGTGAAATTAATATCAGTCAATATAAATGAATTAAATTCACCTATAAAAAGAAGACAAACAATTTCTAAGCTCCAAAAACAAAACATGGATATCACATGTCTACAGGAAGTTCATATTAAAAAAGGAAATGGTAGTATTCTGGAATCTCCAAAATTAGGAAAATTACATCTGGCCCTGGCTGATACAAAGAAAAGAGGAATTGCAGTATATATAAAGGACTGGCTAAAACCTAAACAGGTATACGCAGATGAAGAGGAAAGAACATTATTAATTGAAGTATCAATAAAACAAAGAATTGCAGTCATATATTCACCAAACACGAGCCAGAAAGAATACTATAGTAAACTACATAAATGGATTGTAGAACTGGAACTGGATAACATATGCCTACTAGAGGACTTCAGTGCAGTGGTAGAGCCAAAGAAAGACTATAAAACGGATAATAAAAAAACTATGAAAGAAGAACTCTACCAAATACATTCTTTGAAATGGCCCAAGAACTAAATCTAAAAGATGTTTGGAGAGAAATCCACAAAAGAGTCAAACCCCCATAATTCATGGTCCAGGATCGACATGGTGTGGATGGATCCAGAAATGGAGAAAGATGTAGAAGAGGTAGAAATAACACCGAATATGTGGGCAGACCATAACCCATTAACAATCAAATGGAAAGGAGAAGCAAAAAGGAAAAAGAGATGGACCATGAATCAGAGGGTTGTAAAAGAAAATAATTATGTACAGTATGTGGAAAAAGAATTAGCATTTTTCCTAAAAGAAAACTGGAATGAACAGACAACCATTCAAAACCTATGGGATACAACTAAAGCTTATGTGTGAGGCATTACGATAGCATATACAATAAGAAGAAACAAAGAGAGGACTTCCGCTTCCACTGCTGATCGCGACGGGCAGGCTCTGCTCGCCCCGTGCTCTCCTGGTGGGCCCCTCACCGCTTGGGGGGCACAGGACGCCCTGTAGAGGCTCCTGCCGAAGGGGCGGCACCGCGGAGGATCCCCTGAGGCGGCGGCGGCCGGGGGGGGCCCGCATCACCCTAGGCACCGGGACGCATGATGGGGAGGCGCTCCGGCGTCTTCATGAGGAGGCAGCTGGAAGAACGAGCAATCTGAAGGACGCGGTTGCTGTGTGGTGAGGTGGAAACTTTCCCCCCGTTCCCTTTGTTTTCCTATAAAGAAACTGCCAGCTATTTTTAGAACTGTATTCAACTTGGTTTGGAGAAGCGTGGCTGGAGGGAGGGGGATTTCCCCCCCCAGGACAGGCGGCTATAAACTGTTTTGCTCTCCGCCCTAGAGGAGGAGGGAGGGAGAGAGCCATCTAAGGATTCCACGCTCATAACAAAGGCAGATTTTGGATTGTAACTTTACAAATGAGGTGATGATCTGAAAATTTTGGAAACTTTGAAAACTTTCTGTTATGTCCCTTAACTCCGAAGCTGGCAGGGCAAGATGGCACACTTCCGCTGTCTTTATAAACATTGAAAACTGACTCCACCCATAGAACTTCAGGCTTATTGTCTTTGTCTCCGTGACACTCAGACAAATCTCTTGTTGAATTGGATTCCCTGGAACAAAGGATTTTATTACTCTACTGCCAGAAATTGTAATTAGAAAAATCTTCTTCTGCTTGGACCTTTAGTCTCCTGAACTCTCTTGGCGGTTTTTCCTCCTTGATTGATCCTTCTCTGTATTGACTTTCAACTCCTTACTGCTCAACATAATGCCACCTAAAAGACCACCCCCGGGGAAGCCGGGCTTTGCTGTCTCCGCCCCGACATCTACAGCATCCAGTCCTAGTAAACAACAGTCTTTATCTTCGCTGATGCAGCCCAAACCTACTGAGACGGACTTTCAACAGATGTTTCAACAAATTTTAAAGGGACAGGAGGACATAAAAAGTCAACTAAAGGAGATGAAAGAAGACCTTAAAGAGAACCAGGACCAGACGAGTAAAAACTCACAGAGACTGGATCTTTTGGAAGGGGGGACGGCTGAGATGAGGGGGGAGATGGAAGGGGTGCAGAAGGGGAACAAAGAACTTGAGATCCACCAGATGAAAACAGAATTTGAAAGAATGTCCTTTTTTCTTAGATTTCAAAATGTGGTTGAGGCAGATGATGAAGATTTAAGGGACATCATGACAAACATTTTGGCTGAATACATTCAGAAAGAGAAGCAACAGATGGGGTGGGAACTAGACCTGGTTTATAGAGTAAACTCAGCATATGCTAGAACACACAATGTACCCAGGGAGGTACACATTAAATTTCTTAGAAAGACCACAAGAGATGAGATTCTGAGTGCACAAAGGGGGCAAGCTTTGAAATACCAAGATAGAGAAATAACCATTCTGAAACAGATCCCCAAGAAAGTGAGAGAGAAAAGAAAAAATTATTCGCAATTAGCGAAGAAACTTTACCAGAAGGGGGTGTGGTTTAGATGGTTGATGCCTGAAGGCATGCTAATATTCTGGGAGGACACAAGAGTTAGAATCAACACAACCATAGAGGCTCAGGCCTTTATGGAAAAAAATAAAGCACTCCTAGATAAACCTGATGATTCTACAACAGATCTACAGGACACGGGAGGGGCAGGAGCTCTGCTGGCAGGGGGAGAAGGGGCAATACCAAGAAAACTCAGATCACAAAAATGAGTAAGAAAATCTGCTTGACATAAATGAATACCATGAGTACGGGGGGAGGGAACACCTTCCACATATTGTAACTGCCAAAATTTGTAACCCTTTCCATTACCCCTTTCCTTTTTATTTCTTTAAAAACCAATAAAACTTTGTTTAAAAAAAAAGAAGAAGAAGAAACAAAGATAAAAAGAAACGATATACAGAGCTTCAGGAGAAACTGGGCAAATTAGAATATAAACTCCAGAAAGAACCTCAAAACAAAGAAGCCAAAGAAGAAAAAGAAATAATTAAACATAGATTAAACTTAATTACACAAGAAGAATTGGCCCAGAAAATTAGATCAAGTAGGCAGAATTATTTCGAAAATGCCAATAAACCGGGGAGATGGCTAGCCTATAAACTAAAAAAAGAGAAAGAAAAGAAATTAATACAGTAACTAGAGGATGAAAAAGGAATGATACACCACCAAAAGGAAGAAAAAAAAAGTATAGCAGTAAGATACTTCCAAGCATTATACTGCCGAAAGGAAATAGAAGAGGAGGATATTAAAAGATATCTCCAGAGGAGGAATCTTCCAACCCTACCGGAAACAATAAAAGAAACATTAAATGGGAAAATAACGAGGCTAGAATTAAAAAGGGCAATCCAAAAACAAAAAAATAATAAAACTCTGGGCCAGACAGAATTCCAGCAGAATTTTATAAAGAATTGCAAAAATCATTAGAGAACATATTATTAGAAATGTATAATGAAGTATCAGAATGAGCTAAGACACCAAAATCCTGGATGGAGGCACTAATAGCACTAATTCCCAACGACAACGCTGAAAAACAAAGGATCCAAAATTATAGGCCAATCTTGCTGCTAAATGCTGATTATAAAATATTTATGACAATAATGGTGGAAAGAATTAAAAATATATTAAACGGAATCATACACCCAGACCAAAACGGATTTTTACCCAACAGACACATAAAAAACAATATACAAACAATAATGGACATATTAGAATACTATGAGATACATCCAGGAAAACAAGCAGCATTGATATTTATTGATGCACAAAAAGCATTTGATAACCTGAATTGGGATTTTCTTATAAATCAATTAGCAGTAATGAACTTTGGAAAGAAATTCATCGGGATGATCAGAGCAATATATTCGAGTCAGAGGGCAAAAATAATACTAAATGGGGAAGCAACAGAAGACTTCAGCATAACCAAAGGGGTAAGACAGGGATGCCCACTATCCCCCCTGTTATTTATCCTCTCATTAGAGACATTGATGTCAGGCAAAATAAGGACATAAAGGGACTGAAAATTAGAACACAGGAATATAAAATGCAGGCCTTTGCTGACGATCTTGCATTTATCATAGAGGAACCCCTAGAAACTGGATTAAAACTATTACAGGATATAAACCAATTCAGTAAAGTGGCAGGGCTTAAAATACATAAAGAGAAAACTAAAATATTAACTAAGAATTTAACCAAAAGACAAAATGAAGAACTGGAGGAGAAACTGGGAATTTCGAGGGCCAAGAAAATTAAATATTTGGGAATATGACTATCGGCAAAATGTATTACAATAAAAGAACATAATTACAACAAACTGCTACGACAGATACAAAAAGGTTTGGACAATTGGACTAAATTACAGATATCACTAATTGGCAGAATCTCAACAATCAAAATGAATATACTACCCAAATTACTCTATCTTTTTCAAACAATAACGATTAAATTAGAGAATTTTTTTTCCCGAACAACTAAATAAAATAGTATCCAAATTTGGTCAGGGAAAAAACCGCGTATTAAATACAAACTTCTACAAGATAGTAGAAACAGAGGACTCCCAGATTGGGAGCTATATTACCAGGCGGCAGCCCTAACATGGTTAAAAGACTGGATCCAATTAAAAAGTAAAAGAATCCTTATGCTAGAAGGACACGATCTCCAACTAGGCTGGCACAGCTTCCTCTGGGAGGGAAAGACTAAATCCCATTCCTACTTTCAGAGACATATAGTAAGGGATGCTCTGTTTAGGGTCTGGGAAAAAATAAAAAAACAACCCACTACCTGAAAATCCCAAGCTGGTTATCAACCATGGAGGCAATGACATATCCA
Source organism: Natrix helvetica (assembly GCF_964273705.1). Classification (NCBI taxonomy): domain Eukaryota; kingdom Metazoa; phylum Chordata; class Lepidosauria; order Squamata; family Natricidae; genus Natrix; species Natrix helvetica. The sequence continues at coordinate 210,911,516 of NC_138548.1, read as the reverse complement.
TATACTATAGACCAGGGGTGGCGAACAAGTTCGACAAAAAGAGCCAAAATTTTAAACTGTGAGAGTCAGAGAGCCACACCACACAGTGACCTGCCAAAACAGACCCGGAAGCAATGTTCCCTCTAATTTTTTTTCGATGTGAGCAGAAAAGTATAGTGTTTGAGCGGCACATTTTCATGCCTGAGCACCCGAATTTTTTTCACAGATGTCACCTAAGACAACAACGAAATCAGTATTATTTGAAACTCAAAGTTATGTTTCTTCAAGGTACCCGCTTAATTCAAAGTGTTATATAATATCAGTATCACTTAACAATGCTCCTGCTTAGCAACCAAAATGTTGGCTCAGAAACTCTGGCATTTGAAGCACGCAACTCTTAAAGCTGTCAAGTTACAAGACCCTTGCACCCCTAACCCTTTAGGGGAAAAAACCCCCAAGGGGTCTTCAAACCTGACAGCTTTAACACTTGTGGACTTCAACTCCCAGAATTCCTCCTCCAGTCATGTTGCAGCGACGTCATCTGCGTGGATCTGCTCCATCTTTGCTTTCTTCATTGTGGGCAGGGCTTCTGCTGAAGATGCCGACGAGTACGAGTTGCCACCAGAATAACTGCTGCTACCTCCTCCTCCTCCTCCTCCTCCAACAGAATCACCAGATTTGCTCCTGAGCTCAGCGCTGGGTTACCTCTGCCCCCTCCCCCTCCTCCGTGCTTTTGAGGAGCCATGAGGCTTTTTTTCCCCTGCTCCCCCCCCCCGCCTTCCTACTGGCTCCTGCAGCCTCATGGCTCCTCAAAAGCACGGCGGAGGAGGAGGAGGGGGCAGGGGTAACCCAGCGCTGACTGAGCTCAGCTGCTCCAAGCGGAGGGGAGGCGCCGCTGCCACGCGCGGAGATGCCGGCTGGAGCTTTGGCGGCTTCATCTCAGCCGCAGCGCCGGGCGGCAAATCCGGCAGTGCTGCCTGTTAGAGGAGGATGAGGAGGAGGTGGCAGCAGTTCTTCCGGTGGCGGTGGGGGCTTTGGGGCTTCACAACTAGCCTCAGTCGCCCCGTGCTCCTCAAAGCAAGTCTGGGGAAGTCCTTTGCAGGCGGCCCGTTCTAGCTGCCTGCAAAGGACCTCCCCAGCTTCCGAAAGGGAGCGCGCGATCCGAGCCACAGTATACTAAATAATGATAAGAGGCAAAGAGCCTCATTTATTTTGGCCGGGAGCCGCATGCGGCTCGCGAGCCGCGTGTTCGCCACCCCTGCTATAGACCTTAGTAAAAGGGTAAGATATGCAGACCTCTTAGATGAAAAAGGAGAACTAAAATCAGTACAAGATCTGAAAGCACAGGGAATAAATATGGAATGGTGGCCCTACCTACAAATTAAAACAAGATTTTAAATATGGAATATATGAGACACAAGTGGAATTAGATAAAATATTATTAGGAACGGGAGGAAAAATGATCACTAGATTATATAATTTTTTAAAAAATATAAAATTGAGGAAGAGACGGTAAAGGAGACAATGATTAGCTGGGGAAGAAATTTTGGCCATAATATAGAGTTAGAAAAATGGGATAAACTGTGGGGAAAAAATTATAAATTTATGATGGCAGTAGCTTACAAAGAAAATTTCTATAAAATGTTTTATAGATGGCATTTGCCTCCAGCGAGATTGGCCAAAATGTACCCAAATTTATCCCCTAATTGTTGGAGATGCAACCACAAGCCTGGAACATTCTATCACATGTGGTGGACGTGCCCCATCACAAGGAAGTACTGGTGCAAAATTCAGAAGTGGTTAGAAGAAATTACTGAGCGAAAAATAGAACTCAAACCAGAAACATTCTTATTAGGACTGCTGGATCAAAAAATGGACAAACAATCTCAATACATAATCATACACATACTCACTACAGCCAGGATTGCCTTCGCACAAAACTGGAAAAAAATCAATACACCCTCAGATGAAACTACAATCAGAAAAATACTCGAATGCACAGAAATGGATAGAATGACAATAGAACTAAAAGAAAGAGAAGAATCGGGCTTCTATAAAGTATGGAATAAAATGTACAAGTGGCAGAAAACAGAAGCCAAGACAGAAAATTGAGAATACAAATATATGGATATAAATAATGAATACTATTATAAGTGTTAACACTATGTTTGTTAAATCATAGGACAAGGTTATAGTGAGAGGAAGGCAATGCAGAAGGGAGAATTATAAAACCTAAGAAGGAAAGCCGATAAAGAAAGCTGTAAAATTATTGTATATTCTTATTTATGCTCTGTGTTTTGTTTTGTCTTATTATGTTTTTCCCCTTTGCTGTGTCTTCCCTGTTGTTTTTAAAGATCAAAACATTTAATAAAAATTATTTATTTAAAAAAAATAGGAAATAAGATCACCCCAAGACAGAAAAAAATTCCAATGCCTCACTTTCAGGGAGATGTGCTCTGTCACAGCAAATTGGTAAGATGAGACCAATGGTATAAGTAGACCTATATTTGGAGGTTTTGACCATGGAGATTAAAAAAAAAAACATAGTTTGAATCAAGAGGGGGGTAAACAAAGGAATTGTCCCTCAAAATGGAGAGCATCTGCGCTTCGTATATAGAACAAAAGTTAAACATAATATAATTTTCTTTTTAAGAAAAAATGGCTCTTGTTTATGCATTGACTTCTTGGCTAAGAAACAAATAACTAGAAAAGCATAGGCTGATAGAAAAATCCATTTAGCTATATAGAGATTGGTGCTATATTAGTAAATTAGCTCTCTGATCCATCCGCTTAAGAATCGGAATATATGTTTTAATGTAATTTAATGCTTGTGTGACCCATTTAATCTGCTGTTTCCATCCATAGAGGACTTTTCTTGTTTATTGTTTCTTCAATACATAGGATAGTATAATCTATCACTGATGTAAAGGTTTTATTTGGGGGATTTATTTATTTAGCAAATTGTGGGGCAGCAATTCTAAACATATTTGAATAAATTTTAAATTTCCAAGAAAAAGCAAAATTCACATCAAAAGTCTCTGGAGTGCACTGAGCAATGAGCTCATCTAGTATTTCATCTGATAGCCATTCTCCAATCTTTAGCTTAAATTGTTGCTTAAGATGGGCAGCCATATCAATCTTCTAAAGGAACAAATAATTCTGTCAAATGTCTTTCATACAAATCCTGCGTTGAAAACTGAAAGTCCTTAGTCCTTATTGGGTTTGTAAAGGAGATTTTAGCAATAACTTGCGGATGGCATAAATTATTATACGATTGAACAAACTGTAGAGAAAAGTGGAAAATTTTGTTAAGAGTTTGGTACATCTTTCTTCTCTAACTGAATATTTTTTACAGCAAAATATTGGAATTCATGTTACTAGGAGAGATTGAAAAAAACTGCTTTGCTTGAATTTCTACTGCCATTTTAAAGAGTACTAGACAACCTGTGTCCTGTTAGGTCATTGTTTCAGAGGTATTTCCATATCTAAACTAAGAAACAGAATGAGCATGGGCTGGCAAAAAAAATAACTGGAATAGAAGTGACTTCTGACTTCCTGTTGGTTTCCCAATTTTTTCTTTATGGAAAGCTGGGAGGGAGCATTGAAATATCTTCCTCCCTCCTTCCCTCTTCCTGCCACATCTAGTTTAGCCTTACTGCTGGCTTTTCCATTGACTTAAAAAAGAATAGGCATTATGAACATTAGGGAAGATTCACAGGGGTGTGGTGAGAGTCAGAAAGGGTGAGCAAGTGATGCTAGAGGAAGTACTTGCCAGATGTAGCACAGGTCAGGAAGTGGAGGTGTGTGAGAGGTGCAGCACAGATCCAGGAGGGGCACAGGATGCGATGCAGGTGAGGGAAGATGTGGAATGATGCACAAGAGGTCCTGCACAGGTCAGGGAGGGTGCACAGAAGTGCCTTAGAAGTCTGGGAGGGTGCACAGGGATGCAATGTGGGTCAGGATATGTAAAAGTGCACAAGAGATGCCAGGGAGGATGCAGAGTGTAACACAGGTTGGCTTCTGCAGAAATGCACAGGGATGTGAGAGAAATGCCCAAGTGGTTGGGAATGGGGCACGGGGTGCAGAGCAGGGGTACATGAGAGGTGCTGCATGGATCAAAGGTGCAAGGGGGTATGGAATGGGTTGGGGAGAATGGATGCAGGTGCACAAGGAGTTGGCATGGTGCAAGTGCAGAGTGGCTGGGGAAGTTGCGTGAGTGGGAAAACTTACCCAAACTTGAAACCTTCTCCGCCAGCTTTTCTATCATCAACTGTGCTTGTGGGAGCTGGCCTCTTCTTATCCTTCTCTATGTAAGTTATATACATTAGTGTACCTACTTGGTAGGCCTGTGACTGACTTCCTGGAATAGGCACCATAGAGTAAATATATATAGGATTATGCTTGCTCAAGTGAAGTGTTATGGGCTTCTTCAAGTTGAGCTCTACTTCTGTTGGGTTTCAGACACATATTTGTGTAGCTTTATTGACAAAGCAGAAATGATTTGCAACTGCCTTTTTCTGATACATGTTTTCAGGCCAGCTAACAGTCTGGGGTTTCTAATGGACTTCCATACTTGGTTCCATACTTAGCTTTTCAAGATCAAGCAGACAAGGCTTCAATCTGGATGCCAACCTTTGCCTGCCTCTACAGCTCTGTACTTGCCATCAGACCTGCTGATCTAACAAAATGTAAGATAATCAGACAAAATTAACTGGGATCAAGCATGGACAGGTTCAGTGCAAGAGACAAAAGCATATTCCTACTGAATTCCCTACCTTAAAAGTTTCAAATTCAAATGAATAATAAGTTGTGCAAATATGTAGATGCAGAATTGGTCAATGCACAAGGGTGGCAAGAAAGAGAAGTACACATTTCAATACAGGAAATGGGATGGAGCAACCACTGAGAGAGAAGTAAGGATGTGGTGGCTAAATTTTGGCACAGAAATACCATCCCTGAGACTGCATATCCATTCAGCAGTATGGCAATTGCAGAGTTGAAAGATCCTACAGGAGAGTATTGGCTGGCTGAATAATCAAGTCAAAGTGATCCTCTCCCATGTTTGTCCAATGAAAATGCACTTATTTTCTGTCATTTCCAACTTTCCTAGTAATTTATCTTTATCTTATAGCTCATAACTTTTAAAAACAAACGGATGCCAACTAGTGCCAGCTTGGCACCTCTTACATTGCATTTTATTCTCTGGTTTCCCCATCCCAAGATTCAAATGGCTGTCCACCTTTCTGGTGTTTGGAAAGGCGCTAAAGGCCCTGGTCGCACAAGCCTTTGGTGAGTATTATTGAAGCTCCATTTTCTCTGTTCCATCCAGGTTTGTTTTCTCTGCTATCTATATTGGGGGAGGGGGTTATGTTGTTTTGAAATGTTTTTAGCAGTTTGCAAACCACCCAGAGTCACAAGGAATTGGGCAGCATAAACATTATCATCTTTCAAGCAACCTAGACCGATGCTTCTCAACCTGTGGTCCGCAGACCCCTGGGCGGCCATGGGGTCATCACAGGAGAAACATAAAGGCTTGAAGAAATGTTATGATTAAACCCTGAGTTAAGTCTTGGGGGGTCCGTGGCCATGATCCGTGGTGACAACGTGGTGAAGAAAAGATTGAGAATTACGGGCTTACACCAGGGGTGCCCAAACTTGTCAACTTTAAGACTTGTGGACTTCAACTCCCAGAATTCTCCAGCCAGGCTGGAGAATTCTGGGAGTTGAAGTCCACAAGTCTTAAAGTTGACAAGTTTGGGCACCCCGGCCTAGACTATCAGCAGCATCCATAGAGTGGAGATGTGGAGTCAAAATAGGCAAGATGGCAGACACAGCAAGGCAATCCAAGCCGCACTCCTTTATATACAACTGTGCAGCCTGCTTCTTTAAGATCTAAAAGTATTTAAGATGCTGGATAAGGAAAGAAAATTAAAACCAAGACATTCTGAACAAGTACTCAAAACACAGAGGCAATGTTTTCCTGTAATAATTTCTGCTCTGGTTCAATGGTTCAGGTTTTCCTTCACTTCAGCAGATACATCTTATCATACCAATAAACTGCACATTAATAAAAGCAGGCTTCTGAACTCAAGTTTCAGAGAACTGGGGAACGCAGAAAATCGCAGGGCCCGTCAAAAAAATTCCTGCTTCAAATTGGCAATCCCCTATAACACAACACCTAAAATGGATTGGTACATACCTACTCATAGGTTACTAAGCCAGATCTTTTTGCATAGTGGGAGAAGGCTGTGTTTTGTCTGGTTTCCTTTTTCCACCCTTTTGTTAGAAGTCAGCTGATATACCCACAGTAAAAAAGAAACATCTTTGCTGGCTGGTTTCATGAGGAAAAAATGCCATTCCCAAGACTCCCTTCTGATGATGATCTGACAATTATCTAATGCAGTTTTAATAATTGGGGTTACAATTTCCTTCCCCCCCTCCCCCCGGGCTCTTCCCTCCCTGTTCATTGTGCCCTTCGGTTCACACTCCCATCATTTCAAACTGTAAACTCCTTTGAATAAATAGGTGGAAATATGTAAACCACAAACACGCATTCCACAAAGATGAGAACAAGTGGCACATGTTCAGTTACTCTTTTTTAAAACAGCAAAAGAAAGCCCCGTTGTCCAAACTGTGTGTTCGAGGGAAGCTCTCACCAATACGAGACAAACTGAGTATTAGAAGTCATCTCTGCCAGAGGAGACACGCTTACAGTTAGCCAAGAGAGATTTCCCTCCCCCCCTCCCCCAAAACACTCAACAACAGGTAGGCGCCCAGAGTCAGGAGCATTACAGACCCACCAGAGATTTAAGAGAAGGCCTGGTTAAGATCCCAGGCCTTCAAAGATTCCACAAGTTGTCCCAAGTGGAAAGGCTGGAATAATTACAAGAGAGTTGATATGCCAGCTGAGAAGCCCATGAATACACAAGGGATGGTCCTGTGAGGTGGCTGATCCTCCTCTCCAAGGAGAACACTTTAATTGTGGCCTGTCTGTCCGGAATCAAGAAGCTTCTTGTTTGTTTTAGCTGGTATGTCCCAACGTTTCAAGAAAGTTCAACTGAGTTGGCCTTGATAACAGATCCTGATGAAAAAGTAGCACAGGGATGCGTGAGCGAGGCAGGAACGCCTGGGCTCCACAATTCATCAGTCAGAAGTTGGGGATGGGTGTACATCTGAACACCAAGTAAGGAACGGTGTACAAAGTCCAAGCCCTGCCTCTGGCTTCAGTACCCATGCTCTTCAGTCACTCTGATCCCATCCCAAATCACATACAACACTCCATTTATGGTCCCATTTCCCATTCACTTGACGTTAACCCTAGACACTGTACACTCGAGGCTGCAACGATCCGTGGCATCTGGGTGGGGAGGTGGTCAATAAAGGCAGAATGGCAGTTGCGACGGTGCAATTGAAGCTCCACCCCTTTTGTACATGTGATGTCACATGCATGCTCGAAAGGGGTGGGGCTTCAATTGTGCTACTGCAGCTGCCTCTTTTGACCACCATCACCCCTCCCCTACACCTGCTACTATCAGGAATGCTATTCTGCATATGTTCTTTGCTCAATTATATCCCATTTCTAACAGTCCCATTCTCAAAGTGGTTAGCACTTTGGAAAAAAGGAGAAAGGAGCTTGAGGTTAGGGAGGAACTGAAATAAGAGGGCTCACTGGTTTCAACCATATTTGGGAATCAAGCTCAGAATATGAACCCTCCCTCCCTCCCACTTGAAGCATAAAACAAGAGTGGACCAATAGGGTTCAGCAAAAAGGTTCCACAACTGGAGTCTGGGGACTAGATTTGGCCTCTTGCAGAGATACATTGGGATAAGTCCTTTCCTCTCTATTTCCCACCCACCTTTTCTCTAAATCCATTGCTTTTTTAGCACATGGGCAATTTGTCACTCACTTGGACCTAGTCCATTAAGGGCAAATATCATAGGAGCACTCGGAGAGAGATAGCTATATTTTAATACCAAAGAACTGGAAGTGAGGATTTCCAAATGCTCTCACAATCCATGTCTTAACTCCAACAGAAATAACTTTGGTTGAGAGAAAACTCTGAAAAAAAAAGAGAATGTGGGGAAGCAAACTAGAGAAAAATGAAGGTTTGGCTTCTCCAATCGATATGAAACTCCCGTTTCATTTTTTTTTAAGGGAAAAAATATGAAATCACTCTTGGACTTACCACTTGATCATACCTATTTTATCCTCAAGAGCCAGAGTATTGAGGTGGTGAATTCTGGACTTTGCAGCTTCAGATTTTAAATATTGGTGGTGCATATATATATTTATCACTCAGTAAAAAAAGAAAAAAAAACCTCCTCTGCATGAAGTAAACTAGCACATTGAAAAGAGGCTCAGTAGAGGTACCTATGATATGTTTGCTATTCAATGCAGGGACAGGCCATTTTTGTTTTTCTCTTTTTTCCCCCCCCCCCAAAAGCAAATCATTCAGCGTGACGGCCCTCTTGATACAACTATTTTGAAAAAGTCCTAAATTCCATCGTCTTTCTTTTGCTTCACTCACTCTCATGCCTCATGCCTTTGTTCTCCAGTTCCTCAAACAATCAATTACATATAAAATGTCAATTTCAGCCCCAAAGCTCAAGCTTTGTACTCTGGATTAAGATCATGTGATAGAGATAGTTGGCTCCGACGGAGGACGGAGCTCCCTTCGCAAGAGCAGAGTTCGGCAGTAACAAGAAGCGATTCCTGGGCATGTGGCAACAGAGATCAGTCATTGGTGATACCCTTGGCTCGTAGTTCCTCTTGCACCCGAGCAAGATATGTAGGATCTGGGTACCCAAACCTGGGGGGAAAGAAGACAAAGGTTTATGAGTTTATCCTTCTTGACCTAAACTCTGGCAGTTTAAGTTACCCAAAAAAAGCTTCAGGAAAAATTAAATGGACAACCTCTCTTTATTAAAATACTTAACTAGCCTCTGCTGGCTCCCCTTCCCTCAAATGGGTGAAGGCTTCTGGATCTGTTCTAGGTTGTGAACCCATTAACCCAAGAGGCACAAAAGAGCTGATTGGTGTGAAACAAGTGCATATGCCAGAACAATTTTCCTTGAAATTATGATTTTTCTTTTTTAATGAAATTATGATTTCTGTGTATGCTGGTTGTTTCCTCTTCTAGATGTTATCCTACAGTAGGTAAAGCTGTCCTAGAACATTTTCTAGATCAGTGTTTCTCAACCTTTGCAACACTGAGATGTGTGGATCTCAATTCCTAGAATTCTTAATAACTGTGCTCTGGATCCTGCTACATACTGGTTTCTCGCCAAATAAACTGATGTGAAAAATTGTTCCCCAAGAAGGATACCCACAGTCAGATACTTCTGCAGGTTGATAGAGAAAAGGCTTAGTTGGTGCATTAATCATGTAGCTGGTCTATACAAAATAATAATAATCCAGGCTCAGTTTATGCAAAAGTTCATAATGCAAAGGAAATGAGAACCCATTCTGCCCCAGCATTGTTACATTGTTCTGTTTATTTAAATTGTTTTGCTTTGCATTGGATTCTTTTCAATATATATTGGGTGCTGGTCCTGAAGAAAGTTTTGATTAGCCAGACACCCAATATATATTGAAAAGAATCCAATGCAAAGCAAAACAATTTAAATAAACAGAACAATGTAACAATGCTGGGATAGAATGGGTTCTCATTTCCTTTCAGTCACTAAGGTCAGTTCATAATTTCTCTTAGCCTAATCTATCTCAGAAGGCTGCTGCAAAGATAAATACATAGGCAACAAATTTATATGCCACAATGATCAACTTGAAGTGTGAATGAAGGTACATAAATATGCACATCAAGTTAAAAAAATTCCTGCTTGTAGCATTTCAAGAAGACATGACATTAGAGCTGTATATTTGAAAAGCTTCTGGTGAGGATAAAATAATTATTTAGAGTCAACATAAATGTCTATTCTGTGAAGTTCTTGGTGATATCCAATGATATGACTAAATTGCTTTCAATTTGTAACCTACTAAGATCAAATAGCATTCTTACTCTGTACTGACTCTGGACTTTGTAGCATGGTACCTTTTAAAAACCTTTTAATGCTATTGTTTGGGTTCTCACAGGACCTTACTGAGTTCCAAGCGGCCTTAAATATCCCTTTGGCAGCCCCTTGATCCAAACCCTCCCTCTTTATTTTATTCCCTCCGCTTCACAACCACAGGCACCCTAGTGTTTCTCAACCCTTGCAACACTGAGATGTCTGGATTTCAATTCCTAGAATTCTTAACAACAGCCAGTTGGCAAGCTCTTACAGCTGGGGTCCCCCAGTGCAGTTGGTTTTGTGATGGATGTCATTCCAGGTGATGACGTTGGCTCGGCCTGTGGTCATGGAGGTCCCAATAGTGAAGGTGAGCCGTTGATCAAAGGCCTTGCGGAAGAGCGCCAGAACCTTGTTGCCTTCGGGACAGTCAGGTAAGTAAGCCACACGGGTAGTGCCTGGGTAGCGGACGCCAGGATTGGGATGTTCCACCTGCAAGAGAAATGAATTTCTGAAGGAAAAAAACCTTTAACTACAAACAAGAGATGGAGGAGCTGACCTATAGACATGGTGCAGGTGAAATCTCCTAGATCAGGGGTGTCAAATTTGCGGCGTCATGTTGACATCCTGTGACATATCATGACTTTCCCCTTCGCTAAGCCAGAGGTGGGCATGGCCTACTAGTATATGATGCATCCTGCCCATGGGCCGTGGGTTTGACACCCCTGTCCTACACTAACCCCGAGTCAGCCTGCAACAACTTGTTATAGCTGTACCTGGCTGACTACACTCCTTGTTTGTATTGCTATTTTCCCACACTTCTGCCCTCAAAAAATATGGGACCACAACTCCAATTGTACTACCAAAGTCAACACGGTCATCCAATTGGAAAAGGTTGGATTAGGGGCATCTGAGTCTACAAATAGGGGAGTAGCAGGAACAGAAACAACACAAGCTGTTATTCACTTAAATAGCTTTGGTTAAGAGAGTGAAATAGAGGAAGGTCTTGCCTCATTTAGAAAAAAATTAGAATCCAATACAATTATGTAAAAATAATTTATAAAAGTGGCTAACTCTAATGAATATACAATAAATCAGTCCTTCCTAACTTAATAGGACAGAAATTTTGGACTACAAGTCCTAATGTCCCCAAATGCTTGATAAAGAGGATATGTGGTTTAGCAAATGCTAAGATTGGATAAGACAGCTAAACTATCAAACTAGCTCTTTTGTTTCCGGTCATATATGTAACAACTCTTCTGATCTTAATTTGAAAGAAATGGAAATATGGATCTTCCATTCTAATAATAATGGTAGATTTATATGCTAAAATTCATGGATAGATTGCAGATTTGTGGAATCTGTTGCTTTCACTCAATTTTAAAGGTCCACCAGCCAGAATCTAGTGGAGAAAAAAAAGAAAGTTGGGGAACTTGTTCTGAGAACCAGTCCTTCTTCATCTGTGATCCCAGGCCTTACTCATTTCAGCCATGTAATTTAGCTTACAGGAGAAAGAATCAAAACAAGTTTTAATGTTACTTTTCTTAACCAGTTGGCAATCCAAAATCTTCCCTATTTAGATAAAAAAATTCCCAGAGATTTTTCTATAGATGATCATCCTTCCATAGCTGCAGCTGCAATACTGTGCCATATTATTTAAGCTGTTCAAAGATGAGTGGCTGGAATTGCCTCTGAACATTTTATTCTCTGATGTTACTATATCAACTATCTTCTCCCTTTCTATTCCCTGGGAAAATGGCCATGCAGGACTTCTTGGCTCTCCTGCTCATTTCCCCTTCCCCATTGCATTCTATGTTCTTATCAAACAAAAATGTACAGCTTCATCAATCTTCAAAAGCAAACAATTAAAATACCAATGAGGCCATAGGAACAGGGCTTTTCTGCAAATTTCCCCCAGGGCATTTCCATCTGCTGTTCCTTCTCAAAAGGTATAAATCCTGGTAGATGATCTCCTTTGGTCTGCCTCCTGGTCACTTTGTCAAAAGAGTGGAAAAATATTTTGATTCAAGAACAATAGGCCTAAGCACTCTGGATAAACTTCACAGAACAAGTTGAACTCAACTTGAATTCAAAGATTATCAAAGATGATTTAGAAATGTTTTCATAGTAGGAACATCTGGTGGCCAACCTGAAAAATAGCAACTTGGGTATTGGTGACTGGTAGGGCTACTGTCTAGATTGGGAAGTTGAAAAACATCTAAGGAGTTGGCAAGCTGTATCTAAACTGCTATCAAGAAAGTAGGGGGCATGACCATCTAGTCTTCAAAAACTGGGTCCCACTTGTGGGACACTTGTCGTCCCCTCCCTCCATTTTTTTTGTCTGGTGTTGAGTCTAATTCCAGAATGTTTATGTGACCTGAACTTACCTACTAAGAGTAAGATAGAAAACTTATTATTGCAACTTGCCCAATCAGCTCAGCAAGGAAAAAAAAAGCTCAGTGAATGCCCTGATGAATCATTTTCATAGTTTCATCCAAGGCAATAACTAAATTTGGTCATGTTTCAACTAATTCTTAATATTAGGTTTTTTTTTGTGGCAGCATATATCCTAAATATAGATCTTACTCCTTTTTTAAACTAAATTATTGACTCTATAAAGATTTCCTTATCCTCCAGCAGAATCCCACGACGTTTGACAGCAAGAATATTATGGTTTAAGTGGAGGTATTTCTTCTGCAAATAGATCATTTGAATCTAGGCCATTTGCATGGCTTTTTTAAACTGTAGAGAAGCAAGTGCGGGATTCCAGGGATCCTTTCAACTGATTTTGCAGGCTCAAGTAGCTTCAGGCTTGAATGGCCCCACTACCTAACTAATCCTTCCGGCAATTCCAGGAATTTTGAAGAAGAGTTGGCAATATGGAATGTAGGCCACTGAGCATCTTTAGTTCCTGGCAGATTTATTTCTTACCTGGATGTCACACCTTTTCTTCCCAGAGCTGAAGGTGGCAAGCCTGCTGTGCTTTTTCCCTTCTCCCACCCGGCCATTTTGTTCTCGCAACTACCTGCTTTTGTGAAGAGGATATGACTGTCCCAGAATCACCGAGGGAGTGCTCAGCCTGAGTTTTTTCAGTCCTAATCTGACGCAGACATCACTATGCCCCACCAGCTTTCATAAAAAGCTTTCACACATCTTTTTTTTATTTGCACACACAGGAGAGTCTCCCCCCTCCCCACACCTGCCAACCATAAATTTCCGGCCTCTGGTTTTCAATTTGTCTCCTTTTACTTACAGAAGACTCTAAAAGCATCAGGAAAAACATCACAGTTAGCAAAATGGCACCTTTTATTTCCTGATACGTAAATGCTCCCTCCATTTACTCTCTGCTGATACTGCTCTCCTTCAAGAAGGGCAAACCATTGACAAACAAGGAAATATTTTTCCCCACAACTCATGCTTCCTTCAGCCTCGGATATTCACCGTTTTTCTAGAGAGCCCAAAAAACCCAGCAAAGCCAGGATTAAAAAGTTCTACATTTTAAAAAATTAAGATTATATCAACTAAAATAATATCAATATTAATAATTGTCATCTGTTTGGTTAACCCACGGCATGTTAAATATTACCATTTTTAAAGGAACCAGATTGTGCATGCTATGACACTAGACCAGCCAGTTCAGTCTAATGGTTAAAGCCACAGGCTCCAAATTGGGAGATGGTGAGTTCTAGTCTCATTTTAGCCATGAAGGCCAGCTGGATGACCTTGGGCCAGTCATTCTCTCTCTCAGCCCAATTCACCTCAGAGGGCTGTTGTTGCTGGAAAAATAGGAGGAAGGTGTGTTGGATATGTTCATCTTATTTGTAAAAATAATAAAGGCAAGATATAAATAAACAAATAAAAATAAAACTAAGGTGTTTTTTTTGCCAATTATCATTTCACTAGTCCTCACAAAGAACCAGTAAATAAAGTATCCTTCATGGATTCTTTTAAGTGACTTCAGTGAAGTCTGACAGTGACTTTCCTTGGCTAATCTTAAAAAAAAAACTAAACAAGCTCCAATCTGATTAATTCTGAGATGGGAAATCCCGAGGAAATCTCACCTCTGTAGGCTAAAGTAGGAAATTGGGGGGGAAATGCAGAAAAAAGCACTTCCATATACTGTATGTTGTTGCAAAAAACAAACCACCCAATCATGAATCCCCTCTATTTTATTTTAATCTGTTACATCATTTCCCACAATTAATGCATACAGATTTAGAGTCTTTGGGAAGACATGAAAGGATGGCTTAAAGACCTACTCTTGAATTGTATCATGTTTTAATGCGATCTTATCCAACCTGCTGCCTGCCTCTCAGTGTTGAGATTACAGTACAATTCTTAAAATCCCTCAGCCAGCATGGCCAATTGACCACGTCTTTACAAGTCTACTCAGAACAAAATGCCATTGCATTTAATCTGCTTCCTCTCAATAGGATGGCAAGAACCTAGGCCAATAATCATTGGAAAGGAACCCTGAAGGCTTCTAGTCCAACTCTCTACCCCAGGCAAAAATCCTCAGATCAAGCCAGTTAAATGGTTTCCCAACCTTTGTTTGATGGAGCACTCACGACTCTGGGAGCCAGGCTGTTCAACGGCTTAGCATTTGATAATAATTAATAGTCACAGTCAGGAAATTCCACCTTATTTCAAGTTTGGATCTCTCGCTATAAAACTTCTACCCACTGGTTTCTTATCTTATCCTCAGATGCTCTGGGAAATAAATCCATACTCTCTGATCTGTGGCATCCCTTCATGTTTTGGAAGATTGTTATCAAGTCTCCCTTTATCCTTCTCTTCCGTAAGCTAAACATACCAAGTTTCTTTAACCATTCTTTAGCATTCAAGTCACTCACCATCCGTGTCGTTCTGTGCACTTTATATTATCTTGTATTAGGGTGACCAAAACTGGACACAGCATTCCAGTTACGGCCTGTCCAGTGCAATACAGAGCAGAACTATCACTTCCTGTTATCTCTACATTTCATTTCTGTTGTTGTGATCCAAGATTGCACTGACCATTTTGGTAGCTGCAGCACACTGGTGGCTCATGCTTGGTCTGTGATGCACCAAGATACTCAGAACCTTCTCACAAGCACCACTGCCAAGCCAAGAACTGTCTATCTTCTATCTAGGCATCTATTTTTTTCCTACCTAAAGGCAGAACCTTACATTTGTCAACACTGAATACCGTTTTGTTAGATAAGGTCCAATTTTGAAGTCATGTATCCTAAAGAAGGTGCCCAACGTTAATTTACATACCTAACAAAACATCCTACTCTAAGTTTCAGCCCAATACCATTCCTGAATTCATTCTTTTCAAGCCATTCCCACCGCACGCACAAGTAGACATTCACCACTTACTCCTATTTTTGGTGTAGGAATAAAATCACTGTACTTGAGGATACCACAGTGACGGAAACTTGTCCTGACACCGTATGTTCTCTCCTGCAGCTTGTAAGTCATAATAAATTTCTATGTAGAGCAGGAATTTAAAGTAAGCAGACCTGATACTACAGATGACCTGCCAGTTTTTCTTTGGGGGAGGCGACAGAATTAGGCCAGAGAGGATGAGACTGGATACTTCAGCCTTTTTTGTTTACATGAGATGGAATTGAGTAGTTAAAATGGGTGCTCCTATGCCTTGGAAAGATTTAATGTTCTCATTTCCTCTCTTAAAAACAAACATTTCTATCTTCCCAATGTTCTCAATGCCCATTGGTGGCACATAACCCTTGCATTGCCATATAAAACCTGGTGTCATTCTGGTGTAGGTAATCCTGCTATATATGTCCAACTCCATTTTTGATAAGAGTTTTCCAGCCATCTGTGACCAGGGCCATTTTTTCCTTTCAATTCTCTCCCTATCTTTTGCTTTCTCCAGTTTTGATGCCAACCCATTAAGTCCAATGCTAGGGGAATAGAGAACAGCAGCTCCTAATGCCATATGCAGCCTTTGGCCTCATCTGAAAAACTTTCACGAAATAAAATAACTCAGCCTCAAGTTAGAGGTGTAGCCTGCTGCTTAGAAGGAAGAGAAGGGGGTGTCATAAAGAGATAAAAAGTGGTGAGTCCTAACTGTTTTTTTTGCTGTCATTCCACCTGTTGTTCACTTTAGTTCCAATGTTTCCTCAAACAGGTTCCCTAAGAGGGAACACAATCCTTAAAAGCGAGAAAGGATTCCTGCTTCTGACTTTGGCCTAGCTAGTTCTGCATGGGAGCTGAGGGTTCTGGGAGATGTAGTCTTAGCACAGTTGGAAGCTTCCAGAACAGGGAAGTTGACCCTGTAAAGACCATTTCTAAACAACAGAAAGAGGGAAAGAGGAACCCAACTTACTCCTTGTATGCCAGGTGGAAAGACATACTGGATTATGATGGTGCCGTATTTCTCGTAACCAGGAAGCAGAAGACTTGAATCCTTAGAGACTAGCATGCGTCCATTCTCCGGCTGGTTCCCTACCAGCTGCCCATAGAAACGCCCACACATTGGGCAGGCTTTCTTGACCTGCAAGGCCCGGGTGATGCAGTCCTCACAGAAGGAGTGCTTGCATTTCTCCAAAGTCTTAATGTTCTGGATCTCCCCCAAACAAATGGGGCACTGGCTGTCCTGTTCCTCCTCCCCTCCCCTTGAGCAGCTGGCCATCCCTCCACTGCCACTTACTACTCTTGGCCCAGAGGTCTGCTGCCCTCGGGATATCAAGGCAGCTCCTCGACGGTGGAGCTCTACAGCTCCGTGTTCCCGGCTCTTCTCCATCAAGGCCATGCAGCCCATCAGCTCACTCTGACGCTGAGCCTTCTTCAATTCCTTCTCTGTTTCCTTGAGCAGTGCTTTGAGAGCCTTACGAGCCAGGTAAAGGCCATTGCTTGGTCCATGGGCAGGCATGGTAATCTGCAGAACATAGATCTCGGACGTCTCACCATCAATCAAGACACCAACTTTATTCTCCTCTTTCAACTTGACCAGTTTGGCAGGACTTTCCTTGGTCAGGAAGTCCCAGACGTGCTTATTTACCGTGAGTCTATTTTTAGTGGTGCCTCCACAAGCGGCCATCCTGGATAAAACAAATGATACTGAAAAGAGAGAAAGAGAAAGATAATCAAAGATACAGAAGAGGTTCCAGGCAGAAGTACAGATGGATGCACTCAGACAGAATCCCATGTTGGGTTACTTCATCTTTATTGGCTAGAAGTGTCAAGGACTTGGATGGTTTCATTGTTTTGGGGGGAAATATTTTTGCTTTTGTTGAGCATCACAACCCCCATTATCAAATCCTGAACCATTTAGAATTCAGACTGCTTAGATTCCATATGTCCATCCTACATAATCAAGTGTTCATATGCCCCTCTGCCTAACTCCTAAAACACTTGAAGAAAGCACAAATCTAAGAGGCCGAGGAAAAGTGACTCTGACCAACCAGGAAGGTATTGACCTCCAAACTATACATTCTGGATTAAGTTGGTCTAGGTCCATGATGCCAAACCTATGGCACATGTGTCCAAAGTGGCACACAAAGCCATGTTGCCCGGCATGCACAGCCTTGCCTGTTTGCCTTCCAGGTTTCTGGCGCGCATGCACGTGTGATGATCAGCTGTCCTTTCACCAGTGCTGAAAACTGGTGTGCGCATGTGCGCCGGCCAGCTAACCGTCAGGCGCGCATGTATGCTAGAACCCAGAAGTTTGGCTTTTCCAGAGTGTTGCTCCAACGAGCGCGTGCACACACGCAACGTTCTGTGTGACCTTTTTGGCACTGGGTCCCGAAAAGGTTTGCCATCTCTGGCCTAGGTCTTTCATTTTTTTTCCTCCTGGTTAAAATGGTGGATCTCTAATCCTACCCGTTTGAAGATCCTAATTTGGCCAAAATGGATTTGTGATTCCATTTTATTATTAAGGTGGGTGAAATAGGACTAAAAAGAATAATCTATTTGTTTCAGCTCTCTCTGAATTTCTAAGTAGACTAACAAATGGCCCATTATCAACTGCAAGAATGGCTTTTTAAAAATAAACCACAGGATTGTGTGTATGTGAGCAGAATCAGAATTACCATACCTGCTTCTAGCATTGGAGGGAAGAAAAAACTGTATTAACACAATTGCTAATTGTGCGAATGTCACCTTATCTTCTTTGGCCCAAGCAGTAAAATTCTTGAGCATAGACTTATATATTGGCCAAAAGAGCCAACACAGTTCTAGGCTGCATCAACAGAGGGATAGAATCAAGATCACGTGAAGTGTTAATACCACTTTATAATGCCTTGGTAAGGCCACACTTGGAATACTGCATTCAGTTCTGGTCGCCACGATGTAAAAAAGATGTGGCGACTCTAGAAAGAGTGCAGAGAAGAGCAACAAAGATGATTAGGGGACTGGAGACTAAAACATATGAAGAACGGTTGCAGGAACTGGGTATGTTTAGCTTAAGAGAAAGAAGGACTAGGGGAGACATGATAGCATTATTCCAATATCTCAGAGGTTGCCACAAAGAAGAGGGAGTCAAACTATTCTCCAAAGCACCTGAGGGTAGAACAAGAAGCAATGGGTGGAAACTAATCAAGGAGAGAAGCAACTTAGAACTGAGGAGAAATTTCCTGACAGTGAGAACAATTAATCAGTGGAACAGATTGCCTCCAGAAGTTGTGAATGCCCCAACACTGGAAGTCTTTAAGAAGATGTTGGATAGCTATTTGTCTGAAACGGTATAGGGTTTCCTGCCTAGGCAGGGGGTTGGACTAGAAGACCTCCAAGGTCCCTTCCAACTCTACTATTGTATTGTATTGTATTATATTGCATGAATGGCAAACATGCGGGAGTCTGGATATTGCTAAACTTATCATTCCTAGTGTCCCTTGTTATTGGCTTTCTAGACCCAGTTTGTTAGGGTTAGCATTAGTTCAGTAACATTTAGAGGGCAAGTTTCCTACAACACTGAGAAGCTAGTTGTGAACATCTGAATGGGCTTAACTGACAGACCAATCTAGTTTTGCATAATATGGATTATTTCCTGTTTCATCACCTTATACATTCCTCTGCATATATATAGATAGAGGATAACTAACAATTGACCAGAAATCTAATTTATACCAGGTCAATCCAAGTATACCTAGTTCAGTAGTCAATAACAAAGTGCTTTCCAAAATCTTGAACAAAAATCTCTAGATATTTTTTTTAAGTCAGATTTCCAAAATGCAAACCTGGATTTTTATTTTTGAATGCAAAGCATGGATGCTACTGAGCTACATTCTCTTACAAGATGGTGGGTTAACTACAAAGCTCTTGCATTTTGCCTGGACTGCCAGAAATTCCTGCACTTATAAGCAATCAGTGGGAAATCTATGAATGTTTTTAGTTTAAACCTCAGCGCACAAGGCAGAAAATCAGTCCATCTCTCATTTCAACTATCTTTCAAGATAAAAGTATATTGTTGTACAAAAAAAATCTAAAATAAGGAGCATCTCCGAGGATCACCTAAGACCAAAAGAAATCTACAGCCAGGCTGTGTATTACCAGGCTGTGTATTACAAAATTTTGCCCCTGAGCCAGTATTTTGCAAGAGATTTTGGGACATCTTAGTAGAACACTGCAAGTAATCAGAGCCCACTAGCAGCCCATGATGAGTAAAAGGAAAGAAGAAAAAGAATTAAAAGCCTCTAGGGAGGTATAGTCTAAGAGAGGAGCCTGGGGAGATTAATAGATGAAAGTCTAATTGGGCTGAGTAAAAGAGATGCAACATAATCAGGGGGCTTAGTAAAATCCCAAATGTTTGCCTTTTGGAGACAAGTTCCAAAGAGTTCAGTGAGCCTTATACAATAGTTACTAAACTTCTATTAGGAGAATCCTTTTTTTAAAAAAAAAAAGCTGATCCTTTACACTAAGCATTTATTTTTCAAGCATATGTGTTGCTATTTCTTTATTATTTATTAAATTTATATGCTGCCCATCTCACTATCCAAAGCTATTTTAGGGATTCTTATCTACAAATGACTTAAACAGCTGAAGTACCAAATAGCAAAACATGTCCTTTTTTTATGGCACATAGGTAATGCTGGAACCCACCTCTACTTTACATAAACAGCATACAGCTCTGAAATTTCCTGTTGGTTCCCCATCCAAATGCTAAGCAACCCTGACCCTCTGAACCTGCCATTCTTGCCTAACAAATTCATGAAAATTCACCCTATTGATGGCACTGAGTTTTCATTGCTGGGAATTAGTTCTGCAAGTTTTTCCAAATAGCTAATTGCTATGAAATGCAGATGGGAAAACATTCTGTCCTGTCCTATATTTCCCTAGAGACACCTGGCTGGGGAAATAAAATACAGCACTAACCTTAGCAGATCACTTTTCAGCTTCGAGTGGCTCTTTTTTTTAGCTCCCAACAAGACATCAAGCTAACCCTAACCCGGCAGCTATATGTGATGTAAGGGCTTTATTACAACCTTGGAAAACTATCCTAAAATGATTGCATGGACAATGTCAAAGGTTACAATTTACAGCAAACATCTTTTTTGCATGATTGCACCAATTTACCTGAAGTCATTCCGGCAACGGGTGGGGATTTTAAATTTGCATTAAAATACTATGTTAATTACTAGCTACACAGGCTCCTCCTCCCTTTCCTTGTACTTTCTGGGGATTTCTGAGAATAATTTCCCTTCCAAAGGTGACTTAGAATAACTTTATGGTCACTTTAAACATACACTAATTGCATACACATGCATTAAAACGAAATTTCGTTGCATACAGCTCTCAAACGGTTCATCTTTGAGTTATCAAAAGCTCCTCCTAGAATGGTTATTTAAAAAGCAACCAGGGCAGACTTAAGACACAAAAATAAATTAATTTTGCTCCCAAAATATTCTGGTAGATACAAAATTTGGGAATTAACACACCCCACCATCCCAATCCTTGTCCAACTGGGTATGGAAACCAATTGCCTTGTCAGGGCCAGCTATGCGGGGAGGGGGGAGGGTGTTTAGGGTCTGTGGAAACGCCAGCTGTCCCCTGTAAAGAAGGGGACAGATGCAACGCCACAAAAGCAGATGCACCAGGCCTCTGGAGGGGGAGCCGATAAGCTTGCTCGTCGTCGCCTTAAAATTCCTACCTAGGATAAGCGGGAGCCTTCTAAAGACGAGCGACGACGATGCCCAGCAATGCAAGAAAGGGACTGGCTTCCTCCTCCAGCCTCCAGGCGTAAACGCTCCGGGGATGTGGCAAAGAAGGCTCGCTACTCTTTGGAGCGCAAACCCTTCCCAATGAGGAGCAGGAGCAGCAGCGGGCGGAGCGAGAGGGCGAGCGTTCCCCGCTAGGGCGACAAAAGAGCCACCCAACCCCGCCGCGCGTCACCTTTGGAGAGGGCGCGACGCCACCGCAATACCGTACCTGGGGAGCCCATGAGAGAGGCTGGGATCGAAGACCGGCCGGATGTGGGAGTTCAGCTGAGCTGCGAATCAGAAACTGCAAAAGGGAGAAGAGAAGAGAGGAGGCGGGTTAAATCGAGGCTGTGCCGAGGGGGCGGCGCGGGGAGGAGGAGGGAGGAAGAGGGCGTGCGTATATTTATAGTTGGCGCGGAGGAGCTCTGCTGTCGGAACCCGGGTGCAACCCTTCGCCCAAGGATGTGTTTTCGGCTTTTTCGTCCCGCGTTGTGGAGTCCTTGGAGTACCCTCGTTGGGTAAACGTCTGCAACCACCAAGCTCAGAGAACACCAAGGAAGGACCCTCACAGCTCAATCCTGAGTTGCAAATATTGCCTCCGATTGGCACTTTTTCCGAGTGTGAGCGAAGAGACTAGGCATTGCCCTAAGGGGGAAAATGTTCTCCTTTTCCTGTTTCCATGTAACACATAAATGCTATCGAGTTCAAGGGAGCTCGTGCCTGGTAAAAAGCTACATTACCTAACACTGAATCGGGCATGCTAAATAGATGGCTTCATTGACCCCTTGGGCTGGCGGGATCTGTGTAGGAATATGGACTCAAATCCAAGTACTTTCAGTCCGGTTTTATCCTACTACAATATTTCTCTTCAAGCTTCTCCAGGAGGCTATCGAGCTAATAACAACTAGCATTAAAATAAGTACGTCGGAATGGAGCCAAATACTCTTGGCCATCTCTTCCACATCTGTTTTCATTCTGTGTAACCCAAGGCAAGGTTTTTGAATGAAGCAGGACTAAGCCAGGAGGTCACGGCTGACTCAAAGTTAATGTGTTGGAATTCATACTAGCCAATCAGAGAATCAGATATAATTCTGATTCCTCAAATAAGCCATAATTAGACTTACTCATTGCACTGCATTAAACCATGATTTATAGATCACGGTGGCTGAGTTCACACCACACCATGCTAAATTAAAACCAAATGGGTGATCTAATCATAGCATATGTTGACTTTCATGTACCCATGACTCCTCTTTCCAATAAGTGGGCATTTATGAAGGAAGTTTCCACAGAAAATCTGTTTTTTAATTTGGGGATTAAGTAAAAGTTACCAAATGTGTTCATAATGCCAAATATTTGGATAGTGTATGATTGGTATATTACAAAGAAACAACAAAGAGCTCCACACAATCTCTTTAAATTGGGGAGTAGCACATGGGATTCAGTGTAAGACATTTATAGTGCAAAAGTAAAGCAGTGCTTCCTGGTACAATAAACTTTCTAATTATACATAGCTGGATGCTGATGGGGTAAAAGCTAGTCCTGACTGGCCCAAAAAATCTTAAGAGTCAAGGTAGACAACTGGATGCAAAGTTTAAATGTGTGTGTGTTCACCATGAACAGGGCAATTTCCTTGTTTTCATTAGGAAAGCAGCTGTAAATAAGGTGAAAACAATAGGACATAGTAAAACCGTATACAGTTTTAGTTGCCAGATTTCTAAATTGGGAGTGTAGGCCTGGGGGGAAAAACCAGCCAGTTCTTCTATGAGAAAGGATTGTAAATTCTTTTTAAGGACGGGAAAAATGGGAAGGAGGCATATTGCTAAAATTTGACAACCATGCAATTGTGCAAACTGTGGATGGTAACCACTTTGCTTCCTCTTACATGAAATTAAAAGCCAGTCAGCTAATGATTCAGAAGGGGCAAAATTGGGGAGTGTTAAAAGCAAAGTACTTCAGAGGGAACAAAGGTTTCCAATCCAAACCTTGAACATTGAAGAGCATCTTGTGGCCACTCACAAAGCACCATATTCTCATCAAGGGTTGAGTTGTTCCAGAAATAGTTATTATAGTGGGTGCAACCAGTCACAAGACACCTATTTTGCTCCTTGCTGCCCCCACAGCCTCCAGGGAATGTTCCCTAGTGATTCTGATGTAGTATACTTGCCTCCCTCTCTCCTTTTTCTTCCTTAACACATGGGCACTCTTCCAAGAAAACACTGGACAGCAGCAGATTTCCATCATTTTAACTTTTAAGAATGCCTATGGGTCCCAGAGCATTCTTATAAATAAAGATAAGCTGGTGCTTTGATTTCCAGAATGCACTTCCCGTCCAATGGGAAGAGTCCATTAAAAGCTAAGGCAGGGAGGCTAGTGGGATTCGAGAGTAGTCTTGGGCGTCACATCACAGTTTCAAATTCCAGCCTTTGGACATTTTAGTCATCCACCTGGTTTTTGGGTAAATTCATGAATTAATTTCATCAGTGGTTACCAATCGGAATGACTGTAAATGTACTTCATAGGTAGCATCAGAGGCAGTGTTGTCTCAATATGCCAGCCATAATTTGCCTTTATGAGAAGAAACTGCCAAACTGATGGAGCAATAGCTGCTCTTATGATTTTAATTTGCAAACTGAAACCTATAATGCAAACAGAATGTCTCTCTACAAATCCTTTTTCTGCTGTGATGAGAAGCAGAATGGTACGGAAAGCAAACACAGCACAAAAAGGCCCTGCACAGATGTGACTACTGTGGATCCTATAGAATCCTCCACAAGTTGCTTGCATGTGTTAATGCAAACGCATCTCCTTCATTGGGTACCTTGATAGTGGGAAGCAGTCAGGGAAAACAGTCATGTTACTATATAGACTCAGAAAAACAATTTCATCTGCTGACATCCTTCCCAGAGTTTCTCTTCATTCCTTTACTGGGTGTTCTAAAACAGGGGTCTCCAACCTTGCACTGGCTGAGGAATTCTGGATTCTTGTTTAAGTCCACAAGTCGTAAAGTTGCCGAGGTTGGAGACCCCTGTTCTAAAATACCACACCATGTTATGATGACCCTCCAGGGAATTTGCTCTTGGTCACAATACTCTCAAAGCCCTTCCATGGCTGCCTTATCAAAAACACTTCTCAGAATTTAGGATTTGGGCATCTCCAAGTCAAATGAAGTTTGGATTGCAGGAGGCAAGATGGAACAAGAGTGATCGCTCAACAACAAAGCAATCTACATGGTGAAATTGCACATCTCTGCAATATGCCTTTGGGCCTATACTTAGTATAAGTTCAGGAGTGTCAAAACCCCATGTGACATTAAATCCTGACAAATAGGTTAATGTAACTTACTGGTTTGTATAGTGATTAAATCCAGCTTCTCTAATTTGGCACTGTTCTGATGTGTTTTATTATAAAGGCTTGTCAGCTCCCCATCAGCATGCCAAGGTGGCCGGGAGGGTGAGAAGTTGCAAGCCAATATATAGTTGGACAGCACCCGATTTGGGAAAGCTGGTCATAAATAATTAAAGGACTCTAATTACTGGACAAGAATTTAGGCCAAAAGGTAATGGGGGAGGGGGAGATTATAAAAAGTAACTATTCCCTGTTTACCTTATACCATAAACATAATGAAGAATAAAGAGCTTGTAAAGTATTTTTGGTAGTGTATTATCTAAGAGTGAACTCTTAAATGGCACTGCTTATGTTGCCTTCACCTGAAGTGGCACCTCCACATAGGTGTTATTTAAGTGCTGAGAATATCTGTTTTATCACCCAGAGATAGTTGTGTTTCAAAGATGGTATTCAGCAGTCCAGCCCAATCCAGGATGAGGGAAATTAATTTTAGAGCAGAGAGTGTAAGGCTCTCTTTCTAAGATCACCTTTCCACCATTCCAAAGCCCCTCCAGCACTACCTTCACTTTGTATGCTGCAGGACATTTATACAGTGACAGATGGATTTCACACAGATGTTTGACCAGCAGATGGCCTTAGTGCATAAGAGCAGCAGGAAGGTGCTGAAAAGGTTCTATGAACAGAAACAGAGGATTAATAGCCCAGTTGTTTGCTGGTTCGGACTAAGAAAACATATTTGTCACAGAACTATCATGGGGTTGATCTTGAAAGTTACGGAGCACCACGAGTGTGTATCTATATTCCCTGATCTGGAACTTGTCTCCAGAAGTTATGGATGCTCCAACACCAGAAGTTTTTAAGTAGAGATTGGACAGCCATTTGTCTGAAATAATATAGGATTTCTGCCTGAATACAGGGTTGGACTAGAAGACCTGCAAGGTCCCTTCCAAATCTGTTGTTCTGTTAACTCTCCAGGTGTGTTGGCGTTCAGAAACTCCAGAAATTCTGGAGGCCATCAGTTATATTGCTTTATGGTATATAGTCTACCATATAAAGCTGCTGCCAAATAAATGGAATGGAAGCCTAAGATAAATAAGGGCTCATAATAAAAGCCTGAGTCTGAATGGCTATGCACATTTCACTAAATGAAAACCAAAAATAATTTAGCGTAATATGCACAGCAATTCAGTCTTAATTGTTGGGTATGGACAATTGTGTAACCAAAGCTAATGCTTACTTTAGTAAGTTTTTGTGGGTCAGCATACAGGTAGTCCACAACTTACAACAGTTTGTTTAGTGACTGTTCAAAGTTACAACGGCACTGAAAAATGTGACTTATGACTGTTTTTCCGCAGTTTGTAGCATCCCCGTGATCATGTGATTAAAATTCAGATGCTTGGCAACTGGTTCATATTTACGACCGTTGCTGTGTCCCAAGGTCATGTGATCCCCTTTTGCAACTTGACAAGCAAAGTCAAGGGAAGCCAGATTCACTTAACAACTAGGTTACTAATTTATCAACTGCAGTAATTCACTTAACAACTGTGGCAAGAAAAGTCGTAAAATGGGGCCAAACTCACTTAACAAATGTCTCACTTAACAACAAAAATATTGGGCTCAATTGTGGTCATACCTGTGTTATGTAAATCCAGAAAATAGTTAACTTAATAGCCCAGATAAATAGTGAGAAAACCCAGTCACTCTGTTGCTTAAACATAGCCAGCATACTTTGTAAACTATGATTTATAATTTAGCAAATTAAGCAAATAATATTATTCAGTAGGCTATAGTTCAGCAAACCATAGCTTAAGTCTTCGTATAAATCTAGTCTCTCACTAGAGTTCATCCTAAAATGAATCTCAACATGGCTTAAGCAAAGTCTGGAAAATAAGAGGCACCTTCTCCATATATGCAAATATGGACAACTGTAGGGAGCAGATAACAATGTCATTGAATAAATGCCAGAACTTATATATAACAGGAAACAGATGTGTAACTGTGGCTCTTACATGGTGATGTTACCACGCCTGGGCTATCATTTTGGCATGGTTGTGGTTTATTCCAATTGCTGCTAAAGTTTGGCATTTTTCAAATATTCTCCTTGGGGTAGAATGTATTCTCACCTTATACAATTTGTTTGGGATGGCAGATCACTGCTTACGTTCTTATAAATGCTGCAGAAATGTTCCTAGTAATTGCAAATGTATAATTCATTATTTGAACAATGATAAGCAGATACTGTACTGTATATGTGGTCATCCACACGGGAATTGATTGCAAAATGGTTTAACATCTTTAAAAGCAACCCACCTGATATATATATAGACACACATACATACACACACACATACACACACACGCCAACTATATACCTACATACATTCATAGCAGACAAATGTCAAAAAAGTCAAGATGATGACTATGACAATCAAGCCCCAATCCCTTTTTACATAGTCTTGTGTATGACATTTACAAAGCAGGTAGAGGCTACAACTGTGCAACCGTAGCTGCTATTTTGACTATTTTGACTTTGCACTGTGAATGCCCCAACCCATAATCTGAGCCTAGCTTCACAAATTTCAACAAAGAGAAACATACCAATTAATCATCCATCAGTTCAGCTATCAGTTTTGACTCCATTTCAAACAGGTAAATCACCTTTTATACTTTTGAAAGATGGCATGTATTTAATTATCCATACAGGAAATCCTGACAAATCAGTTTTAAGAATAGTTGCAAAGGAGCTACACGGATCAATGATTAGGGAAAAAAGGACAGAAAGAAATGTACAGCCATATTGCTGGGTATCAGGCAAGCATCATTCACACACACACACACACACACTTCAGGAAGATTTCTAAGAACTTGCCTTGGAATCTAAGACACACAGCAGAATCCAAAATGTAGTTTTTGTAATTTTCAATCAGCATATTTGTACATAATCTCTGAGTGCACCAATTAATGTACTTAAAAACCAGTCCTATCTATCTAATGATTAGCACAAAAGGGTAAGGAGTAGAATCCAATGTTTATATAAGTGACATTTAAATAATTCTAGAGGCTGCTGGGTTCCTCAATGAAATCTGAAGTGGGAACATTTATCAGAATGGTAGGTGTTGATTGTTCCTGTCTTGTCATTGCAGTATGCAGCCACAGGAAAATATAAGATGCTTTTCAGCTCTTATGCAGTGGTAATGAAGTTCCTCAAACCTGGCCTGGATGGGGCATCAAAATGTATGCAAATGAAATATGCTTTAGGCAATTTTGGAGATATCAGCATATGTAGCTCTTTGTGTGGCACAGAAGTTGATGCTAAAATGGCAGAGTAGCTAAAAATAAGATAAACAAAACACAGGCAGCCACAAGCCAACAGTTCAAAAAAAAAGGAAAGGTTTCGGTTGATTCTAACTAACACTTTTTATAAGATATATATATACATATATACATACATATATACATACATACATGCATACATATATACATACATACATAAAAACAGGATGTACTTTCTGATCTGGTCATACTTGCTCAAAATCAAACCTGCTTTTAGTTCGATTTACTTCCTCTTAGAAATATACAAAATTGTAAACAAATTACAATAGCTAATAAATTATCTAGCCCACAAACATGTTAACTGGCTGCCTTGTTCATACACTGTTCATACCCTGCATGTCAGCCTATAAAATATATTTCTTCCAGTTTAGCAAAAGCTTTTTTGATGGAAAACCATTTCATTTGCCGCAAGAGAATGGGTACTTCCAGAGTTAGTTCTGTGCAAACAACTTTGTATATAGAAAAAGACATAGCTTAATCTATTTTATGAATTGCTCAAGAAATGCAAACATTTATACAGCAGATCTTTGACTCAAAAGCAGCTGGATTGTCTTCCATTTTGGAGCTAGACAAAGTCCCAATTCTCCTAGACAGAATTCCTCACCTTGTCATGTACTGAGAGGACAGCCACTGCATTGTTTTCTTGTCCTGGAAAATCCCTTGTTGTTGCTACTGGATAGTGGGAAAAGGGGCAGGCAACAGAGTGGATGACAAAACATGGTTTGCCAGCTGAGTTATCTCTATACAAAGCTTTCACTAGAGATCAAACAATTCTTCTTTGGTGCTGTAGTACAGGTGCCCTATACTACAAATCCTGGGTCTGTGATATTTGCAACCAAACATTTGAAGGGTATAAAGTTGCCTGTGCCCTGGAACAATGCAGTGTCCACTTGTGGAACTAACCCAGACAAATCAGCTGTCAGTCATTTGGATGGGAGTGATTCTTTAAAAATAAAGCAGCCTACATGGTCACCTGCATTTGGCAACGAATCCAGTTGTAACAACCCTGTTTCTAAAGCCCTCCGCCTTCCCAGTTCAACTCCACCCCAAGAGAATTTGACAGTGACCAAACATATAGCTTCTGCTCAGCTACAAAAGGCATGCATCTCTACACAACAAATGCAACCTCAACTCGAACCACAAACCTAATTCCTGTCTACAGTATTTCCTCAAATCATCAAGATGGAGGGAGGGGAGGGCGAGGTGCTAACTCTCCAGAATTCAGTACCCTTTGTGAGCACATTACAGGCAGCCTTTCAGACATAACAAACACGGCCCAGTCATTGAGAAAGTCCTCAGCTTGGAAATGCAATCTGTTTTGTCAAGGAAGAAAAGGAAGGAAAATTCAGCAATGCATCTCTTTGCTTTACCCTGGTTAGTTGACCTCTACTCTTATCATTAAGCTCTGCTCGCTATTGGACCCTTAACTAAAAGAACAATGTGACCTTGGGCAACACCAGGCCTTTACAATTCAAGGAATCTCACCCTAATAAATAATAATAATAATAATAATAATAATAATAATAATAATAATAATAATAATAATAATGAAAAATATATTTCAGATCTCATCCCTGAGAGAGAAGGAAGGCAAGCTTTTGCATGGCACAGAACCTGTTATTGTATAGTTGGGAATTAATGCAATAGTTGTAGGGAGGTAGAAAAAACATTGATAGGTGGGCTATTTGCGACTGGGATAGATGTTAATTCTTTTTTTAAAAAAAATTATTTCCCCCCTTCAATTTGGAGAGAAAAGCTGCTAGTTGCAATAGAGGAGAATATGAATATGTGTGTGTTTATATGTATGCATGCATGCATGTCCAGGTTGAACATTGGTAGTCTCTGAGCTTGGCTGTCATTTTACAGGCATTTCAGTAACTTTTTAATTGCATTCAATGCCCAAAAAGATTACACGGTATAGCAATGTAACATCTACAAAATGAAAGCCAAGCTCAGAGACCATTAACAACCAAAAAAACTGCCAGATTTTTACAAAGCTATTCAATAGCAGCAATGAAAGACTAGGCCCAATAGCTTTGGAGTCACAAGGAGAGATGTGGAACAAAGAGAGAAGGGGGGGGCTTGGGATGAGAAACAATGGCTTGAGGAAAAAGGGCCCTCTGGGAGGCAAAAAAGCTATCAATTTCTTTGCCACCCTTCTGATTCCAGTCACATCGATATTTTCCTCATCTCCCACACATCCCAGAGATACCTGCCAAAACCCCAACCCCCATTTTCTACGACTTCTCCACCACCTTCAAGAGCCTCATATGATGCACAGCAGTGGAGGGTGAACATTTTCTCCCATCCCTTAATACAAGGAGAGAAAAGGTGGGCACTTAAGTTCATGCTTGCTTGACCAACAATGCTGCAAAAAATAATCCCTCTGCTGTCCTGAAAGGGGGGGGGAGCAACCTTTGCTCACCTGCCAGTTTGCCTGCACGGTTTTAGGAGGCTTGACAGGTAGATCCATAGACATCTGTGGGTAAATCATTACCTAAAATACCCCGGTGTGTGTGTATGGTGTCTGTGCCTGGTGTCTGTGCACACATTTCCCCTAAAAGTCCTCCCCCACTAAAACAAGCTATCATGCCCCCCCCCTCTCCATTAATACATAAACCATCCTTTAGGCAACACCCCTGCTGCAAAGCCAGCTGACAACACACAAAGAAGGGACTGACTGCTGCAGCTGCTGTGGCGGTTGCCTGAATATGCAGATGGCCTCTGATCAATGCGCCACATTAGGATGATGATGATGATCCCCCTTTAAAAAAAAACAAAAAACCCAAAATGAAAAGGAGAGCCATCCGGCCAACCGAGCCAGAAGGCGCATTGGAGCCAAGCCCACCACCCTCTTTTTGCTCGCGACCCATCCCCCCCCCCACTCTCCGCCTCCTCAGGCTCCCAGACTTTTTGGGGGGTAAAAGCACCCCCTTATTTTGCAACCGGCGTTCCCCAGCACGGCACCCACCATAGCGGAACATCCAAGGGTGGCAGGAATGGTCCGTCCATCGAAGCTGCAGCTGCTGCGTGCGAAGACGACGGCGTTAGGGCAAAAAACAAACACAATAAAGGGAGGTGGTGGAAGACGGGACGAGTGAGGCAACGAGGGCGCCGAGGCTTGAGCAAACAGGGTCTGACGAGGCGACCTATGGCGCGTCCGGGAACGCGTGCCGGTGCCGCCGCTCTGCTCAAGGTCTCCCTCCCTGCCAAGCAGCGGCAGCAGCAGCCATCGCCGGGCGCGTCACGTGGCGCCGCTTGTTGCTGGCATGACGGCCATAGCCATAGCAACCACGCGCCGGGATGGCGGAGGAGCGAGCGCGGGCTACTGTAGGCGACGGGCGAGGAGCGGCGGCTTCGGCTTTCTCTTGGCGCAAAGACGAGGCCGCGGCAGCCGCCAGGACCGCGTCGCTCGCGGTTCCCTCCCCCTCCCACTTCTTTCCCGCGTTCTTCTTGCTTTGGTTGCCATAGGAGAGGGTGGCGGGTTGAAAATCCAAGTTGGTGTTCCGCAGACCTCTCGGCTCGAGCGGCGGCTATTCCGGAGTTAGGCCGTCCCTTTGGGGTTCTCTCCTTGAAAGCAAATGAAGCGGGGTGGCTTAGTAGGTCAAGTGCAATGAAGTTCCAGTGCCGTTTGGTTGGGTTTTCACGTTTTACAGCTCAGCGGTGCAAACCTCCTTCGGAGACCTGTGGCGGAGGGGGGGGGGGGGCACTCAGAAATCGTTCGCATTGTGGTCCCATGTAGTTTGTGCTTTATGGGTTGCTAAAATGATCGGAGCCTTAACACCCCCACACACCCCAAAACGGTATGACCTTGGTGACTGGAATAATTAAATTCCGAATAAAGCAGGAAGCAGAGAGATGGTGGGCAGGCAATAGAACAAGGGTCTCCAATTTGCAAATACTCATTTATATTGTTCTTTTAACGGCAAGAATCCTTATCTGTAATAAAGATGTAAAGTCACTATTCAGCTGGATTGAGGTCACTATTCATTCCCTCCAGTTAGTACACTTCACACAACAGAAATCTTACAAGACTGAAATTGACTCCTTCCATAATGGATTATCAGTTTAGTGTTTCCCTATTGAAGATGTGAGAGAGGCATGGACCATAACAGTTTATTCAAAGCTGGGTAGCAACTCCTAGGCTGGAGCAAATTCAAATAGTTGATGGGGAGGTGAATTATGCTCCATCTTAATTATCACACCATTTCTTATGCTTACAATAACCATTCAAGAACTAAAAACAAGGGCTATAATTGTATCCCAAGGAATTTAGGCATGCCTACCACCAAACAAATTCAGTTTCTAAGTTCATAAAGCACCACTGAAGAGTGATTTGGCAAAGATCCCAGGGCAACAAATACTTATTATGAAAATAAGCATCTTGTTGATAACCTGCTTAATAGAAAAGTTAAGGAAAAGAAGAATGTTTGCTTTGTTGATATTGCTATACCAAGTGGTGCTAGGATTGAGGAAAAACGGTTGGAAAGAAATTATAAAATATTGGGGCTTGCAGACTGAAGTTAGATCAAATGCCTGTGGGGAAAAATCCATTCTTACACCAATCATGATTGGAGCCCTCGGCACAATACTAAAGGACTTCCTCAATATATGGATATATTGAATTTATCAGACTTAAACGCCCTAATTTTTACATTGATTTTTACAATTTTTACATCTGCGTGGAACTGCAGAGATTCTTAGGTGCTACCCTAATAATTCTTAGGTCCTTGGTTGAGATTTGAATTATTAAGTCTTAACTGACTTTAACTACAAATTACCCACAGATAATAATAATAGCTATTCAACCTAGGAATCTTTTACATCTCAAAAGATCAGTGGATTGAAATGATCTTAATCCTTTTAGATACAGAGACTGTCTGACACTCAACTGTTATAATAATACTAATAGACAGGAAAGGATTGGAAGGATTGTTTTTGTATGCAGTCTCGGTTAATGATAGAGCTCTCATCTGCAAAGGGAGTTTTGCAGGAGTATAAGCTCTTGATCAGTTTTCTATAGGAATGATGAAACTTGGATAATTAAACAAGCAATTAAAAAGCACGAATCCTGCCAAATTGCTGTCATCTTTATAAAACAAGCCAACTTGGAACAAGATCTCATGCTAGTGAAGGGGGCAAGCCAGACAAGACTTAACGTCTTCAGTTTTGTTTCAAATTAACCCTCGTTCATCTGGCCAAAATCGTAACGTCTTAACTGATTTGATTCCTCACCCCACCCCCAAAGCTTGGATATATTTTTCCCCCTGAAAGTTCAGAAATGTGATAAATAAAAATAACTGACATAATAATTTCAATTCAGAAAGCTGTGAAGGGCCGAGGAAAATCTTTTATTCTTTCACTGAAACAGAGTTCACCCTTCTACCCTGCTAGGTTAGCAGTATACAACAGCACAGCTGGGCACTTCATACAGACAGCTTTTGGTTCAATAATTTATTTTTAGCCATACAAGAGTAAACCAGAAATACACATTGTATACAATGACTAAACACTGAAAGAGGTTGGAAGGAAGACAACCCCACAGCACAGCCTTTAGGGTGCTGGGAGCTGAAATGACATCAGTCCCAACACACCAGTAATGGACAGAAGGGGAAAACATTAAAAACCATAAAGTAGCCCACATGTTTCAGGTCCAGAGTAGCAAACTGAGTAGCACTGTACCCTGAACCATAGCTAGAGTTTCCAGGTAGGTAATACTGGCCCTCGAAGTTGCTGAACTATAACTCCCAGCATTCCTCATAAATGCTTATATGGGGCTGGAGTTATTGGGAATTATAGTTCAGACAGCTGGAGTGTGACAGCTTCCCCATGCTGCTAGGACAGCTACTAGAGAAAGCAAGATCTCTTAACCAAGCCAACAATAAATGAATAATGATCATTTAATTTATCCAGTTCCTTGTCTGCATTCCTCGCTTTGTTAAATGAAGTATCTCCAAGAATTCCCATTCTGGGGAATGAAAAGGGATATTGTTTTTAATGCATCTGCTAATTTATAGCAGTTTCCTCCTTCACTTGAGAGGTATTTTAATCAACCACTGAGACAGGCCATTTTCCCAAAATACATTGGTTTGCCAATTTGATATATATAGAAGAAACATATAGAGCCATTATGCACAGACAGACAGATGCTGCTTCTCATAGCATCCTGAAGTTGGGCACAGTGCAGTCTTCCATTAAAGGTTTGTGTATACAGGGATGGTAGAAAAGGTATACAACTGGCACATGGCTTTGAAACAGGCAGTACAATGGGATATCATAGGATACAATATTTGATTGTATAAATGGGGAAGATTCCCTTCAACCTCCTTCTTCCAAGGCACAACTAACTTCGTATTGCATATTATTCTATTTCAACATTATCCTGCTCTAAATGACGGAACACTGGTACTATTTAACAGAAAGGAAGAAATCAGTGTTTAGGTAAAAACCAGCCACTCCTCTTCCTCCTGCATGGAAGGAGAAGCAGCACTCCGAAGCATTCGTAACCAGTTTCTTTGGTACTCTGGATCATTTCTCACCTTAGCAGAAGATCAGAGTTAAGGCACTTGGTTCAGCAGCCGTCCCTCAGTTGCAAGAGTGGGACTCATCTGAAGTCAGTCCAATTCCCCTGCTGACCCCAGAACAGCAGGATGAAAACTATCCTACTTACGGAGAATCAGGGAGCAGGGTGAGTGACAACTACAAAGGTGCTGAAAAGGTTTTGATTTGGGTCAACAAGACGTACTGAAAAAACTGCTAAGCAAATATATGGGTGACAAAGTCCAGAAAGCGCTTGGCATATTGTTCTGGATGCACTGTAGAGATCTCTGCACCAGCCTGTAGGGGAAGACAAAGTGTCAACAACTACCACAAAGCAGCCCCCTTAATTCTTAATCACTATACTGAAAGCAGTATGGCATGAGCTGTGAATATTGGAAACACTGGGGATATAGCACCTGAGTCCTAACTTCCATAGAGCCAATCAGGTGGTTAAGGTGCTGGTCTAATCTTGGAGGTCATGCACTGTAACCCTTCCTTAGGTATGAAAACCAGCTGGATAGCTTGGCTAGACACTTTCTCTCAATCATAGAGTTCTTATTGTGGAAAAATAGGAGGAAGGAGCATTAGGTATGAACACTGCCTTGAATTTTACAAAATAAAGGTCAGATATATATCTAAAACTAAAATGTACTGCTCAGATGCTATTAACATGCGCATTCTCCACTGCAAATATTTCTGACCCAGTGGAACATCCCTCTTGCTACTTCTCTTGAATACATTATATCTGCTCCTTGCCATCTTCCCCTCAAGGAAATGTCCTTGTACTTAAAAAACATAAAAGCCATTGCCCCAATGGTACAATAAAAATAACTCTTCTATGAATCGCCCATAGCGAATAGCATTTTTAAAAAAATCTATTGGGGATGGTGCATGTCTTCCTGCCACTGACATAGTTTCTCCACCTCACTTCCTTGCTTCTAGTCTGTAGCTACAAAACTCACATCGGTTGTATTCTTCCGGACACAACCACTCTTTTTTTTAAAGAAGTTAGATAAAAAGAAGTCATCTTAGATAACTAACCTAAAACAACAAATACTCAATTTCAGCCTGTCCCCACTCCATGGGGTAGTCATCATGCACTGCCAATGACTATGCTGTTTGGAATCATAGTTTCTTCTCTGCTACTATCTCATAATTAGAAGAGATTCTAAATTCCTGCTGCTCCCAAGCATAGAGCAAGACACTGGAATAGTTCCTATCTAAAGGAAAGGTCATAATTATGCCTTCTATATCACACAGTGATGATACAATATGACCAGCTTGAGAGGGAAACCCTTTGGTCATTCAGTTACTCAGAAGGAGAAAGAGTAACTATTTGGGGCAGAAATAATGGTCATGGGAAGGGAAGATAGAGGCTAGGTGCTGGCCAGCTAATCAAAATCATGGCTCCCTTCTTAGCATTATTTGATTACCATAACAGACAAGGTGGCAAGCCAAACTCACCCCATGCTTGACTGTCTTAGCTGCATGGGCAGCCTTCTTCTTGGCATCATACTGGGTGAGGATGTCTATGAGGCCCATGAAGTAAACCTCTTTTTGGGGACTATCTGGAAAAGTAAGAGAAAACGGTGAGGGATATATATGATGCCATATTTTACCTGTAGCCCACTTCCGTACAAATATCCATAGGCAAATCAAAAAGATGAACAACAATGACAAAAAAATCCCACAGAAAATACATAAGCAAAATACTGTATTTTTGGGAGTATAAGATGCAGCGGAGTATAAGACGCACCAAGGTTTTCAAGAGGCAATTTTTTAAAAAAAGTAGGTAGGTAGATAGAGGGATAGAGAGGGAGAGAAAGAGAGAGAAATACAGTAGGTAGGTAGGAAGAGAGAGAGTGTAGGTAGGTAGAGGGATAGAGAGAGAGAAATAGAAAGAGATAGAGAGAAATACAGTAGATAGGTAGGTAGGTAGGGAGAGAGTAGGTAGGTTGGTAGGTAGAGGGATAGAGAAAGAGAAAGAGAGAGAGAGAGAGAGAAATACAATAGATAGGGAGAGAGAGAGTAGTTAGGTAGGTAGATAGATAAAGGGATAGAAGAGAGAGAGAGAAATAGAGAGACAGAAATACAGTCAGTAGGTAGGGAGAGAAAGAGTGTGCAGGTAGGTAGGCAGGGAGAGGGATAGAGAGAGAAAGAGAGAGAGAGAGAAATACAGTAGATAGGTAGGGAGAAAGATAGAGTAGTTAGGTAGGTAGATAAAGGGATAGAAGAGAGAGAGGGGGGAAATACAGTAGGTAGGGAGAGAGAGAGTGTGTGTAGGTAGGTAGGAAGGTAGTGGGATATATATAGAGAAAAATAGAGATAAATACAGTAGATAGCTAGGTGTTTCTGCTGGCACAGCACTTGATCAATGTAATTTTCATCAATCAGTTAAAGAGCTTTCCAAAAGGAAAAAGTTTTTGCACTCTGCAAACCTCCCAAAAACGGCCTGTTTTTCACGAAAATGGCCCCATTTCCCCCCCTCCAAAGACATGAATAGCCTGGGGGGGGGGGGCTTGTAGAGTGCTCCTGGGGGTGGGGGGAATGAGCAAAAAAAAAATTTGTCGTTTTTTGACAAAAAAATTGGATGCATAGCCTTATGGAGGCTTATAGAGTGCTGCTGGGGGCTGGGGGGGGGCAAAAAACGGCTCATTTTTTGCTCATTTTTGCCCTCCCCAGCCCCCAGGAGCTCTCTGAAAGCCTCCATAAGGGTATCCATGGCCGTTTCGGTGAAGGGGCGGGGCTTCAGGAGGCAAAAAAACCCCCCACTGTATTCGGTGTATAAGACGCATCCAGATTTTCAGCCTCTTTTTTGAGGAAAAAAAGGTGTGTCTTATACTCTGAAAAATATGGTACATAATACAAAAGAGTGGTCAAACAGGGTTGAAGCAGGAAGAAGAGATTCCTTTCCTGAATATATAGCAAACCAATCCTAAGTAATTCATTTGAGCAATCACACTCTTTAGGTTCCTAGGCTGGTCTAAAACCTTAATAAAGTTTATGTATACTTATTTTTATCTTCACTTCTGTGTAATCTGCACTGCAAATTAAAGCCCATAGCCATATGCAAAAAATCTGGCTATTAAACTTAACCTCTTTCTCTGAAGCTGATATCCAGATCTGATTAACATGGACTCAGCACCACTCTCTCCCTTCCATAAATAAAGAGGTTACCAAAGTTGATGCACTGAAGAAAGACCATCCTGATACAAACAGTTAAATGCAGGTAGTCGTTGACTTACGATTACAGTTGAATCCAAAATGTATGTTGTTAAGCAGGATGTTAAGTGAGTTTTGCCCTGTTGCAACTTTTCTTGTCAGTTGCTATGTGAATCACTACAGTTGTTAAGTTAGTAACTTAGTAACTTAGTTGTTAAATGAATCTGGCTTCTCTATTAACTTTGCTTGTCAGAAGGTCACAAAACTGCAACCATCATAAATATGAGCCACTTGTCAAGCGGGTGAATTTTGATCACGTGACCAGAGGGATGCTACAACAGTTGTGTGAAAAACTGTCAAAAGTCACTTTTTTCAATGAATGGTTGTAAGTTGAGGACGTGTAAGACTAGCCACAGGCACAGAAGAAATTGAGAAGACCTGAAGGTGCAGCTGGAATCTACCACAAGGCACACATACATCTTTGATATCATAGTTAACAGAATC
Source organism: Natrix helvetica (assembly GCF_964273705.1). NCBI lineage: Eukaryota > Metazoa > Chordata > Lepidosauria > Squamata > Natricidae > Natrix > Natrix helvetica. The sequence continues at coordinate 210,873,501 of NC_138548.1, read as the reverse complement.
CTTTTATGAGTTTGGTGGAGCCTTTCCCAAACTAGTACAGCCTGGAAACTCTGGAGTACAACTCCCCAAAATGCCTATTCAGCAACATCTTTGACTGAGCAGCTGAAAACTACAGGACAGAAAACAACTTACTTGGAGGGTGCCAGCTTGACAAAGAGTAGTCTAGTATTTTGGAATAACAAAGGAAACTCCTTCACAAAACCATGCTTAAACTAGACTGGGATTTCAGTTTTAATAGATGTTACTCAGTTATCTTTTCTGTACCCTGTTTCCCTGAAAATAAGACCTCCCTGGATAATAAGCCCAATTGGGTTTTTGAGCGCATATACTCAAATAAGCAATCCTCCGAAAATAAGCCTTCCCCAAAGATACTGCAACACAGCAGCAGTCATGAGGTGACCACACTCGCTGCCTCCTGCACCTCAAAAATAAGACCGCCCCGAAAATAAGGCAAAGTGCTTTTTGGGGGGGGGGGTTCAAAAGAAAATAAGACCCTGTCTTATTTTCGGAGAAACACTGTACACCTTTCAAGATTGTAAGCTAGAAGGAGATTGCATTGCTTGATATTTATTGTATGTACTGATTATATTAGGTATTTAAGTAAGGCTTAAATTTTTTTAGCTCACCCCAGACCTTGGAATCCTTGCTAGTTAATCACTCCTAGGGAGAATGGATTAATTATTTGAATCAACAAAAGGCTGTTTCTGATATTTCTGGGCTGACTATAATCACCTATCACAGATCAAAATAAAGTAAAAGAACTGACCTCTGTACTCTGGAGTGTTCTCTGGAACCGACTAAAGGAAAAAAAATCTTGATAAACTAAGAAACAGTCGCAAATGATAGTAAACATCATGATACAAATTCTGGTGTACAAAATGCAATAAACAAAATAAAAAGCCCAAAGGCATTTTTCTATCCATTTAAACACCCATCTAATAAAATGTTCGTTCTATCCCAACTTACTTTCAGCACTCTTAGTGGCATAGACATCAATATAAGGGTCAAAGTCACCAGGCTCCAGTGGTTTGTGGGAGTTCAGATAACTGCCAATGCCCTCAGGGTATGTTCCATATGAGCCCACAGGTGCCCCAGGTTCACCCTCTCCATCTTCCTCTTCCTCTTTTACGTCTTCCTCCTCTTCTTGTTCAGCTCGCTGTACATCATGGATACCCAACAGAAGGCTGTAGTCCATAATCTTTAGCTGCACTAGGAACTGAAGAAACAAACACAATAGTGAGATGGCCAGGAGATGTATTTATTTCATTATTCATTCCAAGTGAAAATCTCACAACACAAACTCATGAAACAATTTATTCCATATATTATAAAATTACAAAGATTTGTTATCACTTTGTGCTCTTTTGCATTTGCACAAGCTTCTGTCTGTGTCCTTTCCATTATATTTTACTTGAAGACTGTCACAATGCTTAAGATCCCATGATCCCTTAATGAGGAGAATGGAGAGGTCATTTCAATAAACTCTTGACTGCTGCTCTTCTGTAGTATCACAACAGTTCCCTCAGTGACTAAAAAGCAGTTTCCCTCACCAAAACATATATAGCCAACCTAGCAGGAAATATTGCTTTACATATAGCAAGCTGCAGTTTCAGAAGGAAAGATACTTAACTCAGTAAGGTACTGTTTACCCTGGAGGGGACGGTATTCTAAAGAATTAGATATGTAGCCTATGGGGAACTGTAGAGCTGAACGTCCTCACTAAGACTACCTTTTATTAGCTTAGACTGAGGTACTGTCTCTGGTCTTTCTTCTTAAGTCAAAGAATAGCCTTGCTAATAGTTATTCATTCTCCCATAATTTTCTATTCAAGGACTAAAGTCATTATCAGAGATGCTTTCCTCGACTTTTCAGGACAATAGGCAAAAGGACAGAAAAGATATACATTTTTAAAAAATAAACAAGTCCTCTGTTTAAATGCAACAACTGATTTTAGTGAGAGCTTATAGGTTTTTATAAGATACTAATTGTTATTACTGTTGTTCTTAATATGTATATACAAGCACCTAGGGCTGATGGTAGATTCAAAAGAACACATATATTATACTTTGATAATTCTTGCTTAATTGCATGGCCCTTCTGGATCTATGTGATAAAAAAAGAGTGATTAAAATACCACAGAGAATTCCCCAGGTTCAAAAAGGTATCTATAACCTTCAGCTGTATAATAAATTGTGTACTTTCCAGCAAGCCCACATTAAAACCATGCTTCTGTTGGGAGGCATCAGTCACAACAATCATTCCATTACTGTTTTAAAGATACATTGTAGCTAGTTTAGTTCAAAAGAAGTCTGAAATAGCATGGTTTCAACATAGCTTCAAAATAAACATGAACTTTAAAGGTAGGCTTTCTCCAAACTAAGGCCATCCAAATAAAGCTGGTTACTCATGCTGGCTGGGAGTAACAAGATTTCATTCATTCTGAGATGATGTTTTGGGTGCTCTATGAAAATCACCATTCAATTGCTCATTTACCAAATGGCTAGAGGGAGGAGGCACTGTATGGTCACAAATGCCCAAATTTGCAAAATTGGTGACCCTCTTCTGTATTCACTATCAACCTGTAGTGTTTTTTTCCTAGGCAGGTGGGCAAATTTACAAATAGGTACTTGTGCTAAACAAGCATCCCAATATTTATTCTCCAACAATTCCAGATGAATCTATGAGGAACCCAAGATTATTTGGGGGAAATAAAAAAATATGTTCAGCATTGGTTGTTTGCACATTAGTTTCCTTTAAAAAATGCTTAGACTTAAAATAAGGTGTTTTTTTTAAGTAGCATGATCTGCAAGGGAGATACCCATGGGCACACTAACATCAAGGACATCATACAAAATTAAGAATCTAAGATGGATCCAATATATCTGGGCAGATGGTATTGGCTTGCCTAAGACTTCCCTGCAAACTTTGTAGGCAACTAGGCAACTGAATTTCATCCAAACCCAGCTTGCTATTTCAGCATCTCAAAGATTAGAGCTCAGATCTTAACTCTCAAGTGTTGTGAACTCCATTCTTCAATCAAAGGTAACTCAAATTAGTTTCCTATTCTGGATTGTGATGAACCTCAGCAATACTAGGCCATAATGTGGATGGGTGCATTCTACCTTTGCACACCTAACACTTATAATTTGTATACCAAGATTTATGACTCAACATGTCCGGCACTATAATTCATGTAATGAACTTGCACTTAAAACATAGCCTGTTTTGCGAACAGAAAGTCGTTCAAGAATATATCATGGTTATTTTCCTTGCTCTGGCCTTAGTTTGCTTAGACTCAAAAACTCCAAAATCAGGAGGAGGTAAACTGATTATTAACCTGGTATCTTAACTGATAAATACACTGTAAACCACTATGTTACATCATGTTAAAAGTTAAAACATTCAAGCTATCGTGCAGGTATAGATTCATCTAGCAGCTGTGATAGCAAAATCAGAATTTGCCCTGCATTCACCCTGAATTCAAACAAGCATTAAAATCAGTTTTTTCTTGCCTTTAAATGGAGTCCAGGTTTAATCCGGATGGCATGTGCTGGGAAGGGGGGGGGGGGGCTTTGGCAACCTGTCCCCATGATTAATTGCTTTGGCTGTTCAAACCAGTGGGCCTACTTTCCAAATGGAATGCATCCAGCTTTAATTCTCAGACTTGAGCCCTTTTCTATAACTGGAATGATTAATCTTTTTTAAACAAGCCTTTTCTTTCCCATCCTGTGGAATCAAGAAGAAGAAAAAACCGAGCCCAACCCCTCTCAAGAGTATTGGCAATATGGCAATTACAAAGGTCATCACAATTGCAATGAAAAGAAGTTAAAGAACTATCTAAAACTCAGAAATTGGATACATATTAGGTCAGCCTGGCTTTAGGAACCAGAAGCTGAGGGTTTTTTTTTGGTGAACATTTGCTTCCATTGTTCAAAAGACATCAAATAGTCTTCTAAGACCGTGGCCCCCAACCTTTTGGGCACCAGGGACCAGTTCGTGAAGAGAGGTTTTTCCGTGGAGGGCGGGTTTTTGTGTGCTGTTTGTATTCTGCAGATGGGGCTTTGCTTGTTTGTGCGGCACAAGTTTCTGGCACGCTATGGACTGGTGCCGGTCCACAGACCAAGGCTTGGGGACCCCTATTCTAAGAGAACTGAAAGCACAGAAGATTCCTCCACAAGCAAACATTTGACATTTATTAAGTGTTTTCACTTGGTCAAAGCATCTGTGTGATTCCATACAATTACTATTGAATTATAATTCAATAACGCTAGAATGAATTATTTTACTCCAGTGGTGGGTTACGACCGGTACGCCCTGGTACGGGTGTACTGATGCCTGCGGAGCACCAGGTATCGTTCCAGTACGGTGCTCCAGAGGGCCCACCCACCCGCCCTCCTTAATGGTATTTCAGCTCTTCGGGGCTTCCATGCACGGAGCGTACAGCGCCTGCGTGACGCTCCACCGAACAGCTGGAGCATCGCAGGCAGTAAGTATGCAGGGGCGTGTTGCACGCGTTCATGTGGTGGATGCCGGGCCCCCTTGCACCGTACCGGTTGTACTGGGATCTGGAACCCACCACTGGTTTACTCTTATAGCATATGACAGATCTAAGACTAAGACTAAAAGGTTTAGAATAATCTCAGGAAAGGTGCCACTTCAAAACCTGGAATTTTTTTAAGTAGAAACTTCTCAGATCACAGTTCATGTTTTAACCAGGATATTAAGCAGTGAAAAAGAATGAGAGAGTGGAGAGGGCTTTTAAACCCACTGAATCCAAACTTGTGCTAAGAGCAAGAATTTAAATTAAAACAACCCCAACAAATGAGAGCCAGTGTGGTCTAGTGGTTAAGGTTGCAGTCTAGAAAGCAACAGATTGTGAGCTCAAGTCCTGCCTTAGCCATGAAAGCCAGCTTGGGAGACCTTGAGCCAGTCACTTTCTCTCTCTCTCAGCCCAACTCACCTTACATGGTTTTTGTCGTGGGAAAAACAGGGGAAGGAAGGTGTATTGGACATGTTGGCTGACTTGAGTTATTTTAAAAAATAATAAAGGTGGGAGATGGATGGATGGATGGATAGATTAGATCGACAGACAGACAGACAGACTATGTATCATCTCTATTTGACCAAGTCCATTAAAATGGGGGCTAAACCACTCCTTGGGTAATTCTCATCTACCATGGAGCTATATCGTAAGCTTTATTGTTATTTGCCAGTGAAATCCATCACTTTGGGTCCTGCACTCTTGAACAATGGAGATCAATCTTGGCCTCCTCCTGTGTGGCATCCATTCAGGTATTTGAAGATTACTGTCATATCTCCCCCTCAATTCTTTCAATCTATCTTCATGGGATTTAAATTCCCTCCCTCCTGTAGGTCATTAAACTCATTTAGATCAATCACCCTCACATCTCTGTCTAACTATCTCATAGAACTGTAAGCATACGTTATAGACTTTTCCTCCTGCAGGATAAAAACATTAGGCAACCCAATTAATGAACAGAACAGAGATTTTACTCCATTCCGCCTCTTCTTTCTTTACAGTCATCAGGGGAGGGGGGAAAAAAAAGCTTATCGCTAAAAGCATATTTTCAACTCTCCCAAGAATTCCATGTTACATTACATCAGTCATTTTTATAACAAGGCTGCCAGATTGAAAGCAAGTGTGGAGTTAATCTTAAGAGTACGGAACTAGGGCCAGAAGAGACACAGGTTCAAATCCCCACGTAGCGATAAAGCTCACTAAGATTTGTGAACCGGTCACTAATATCTCAGAGAAGCATTTGAGTGGGCAGCAAAGAAGGGAGAGAAAAGTCCCAAATGTATTATTGAATGTTTCGGGGGAGTGAAAGCCAAGCTATTAAATAAACAGGACACGGTACAATAAAATCGCTCCTAATATGATATGGTAGAGGGGATACCAAGAGATCATTATGTACAGCTTTCTCAATCTGGTTTTCTCCTGGTGTGCTGCGACTAGAACACCCACAGGATCCAGCTAATGGCCACGCTAGCTGAGCTTCCTGAGTGCTGTAGTCTTAATCTATCTGGAGCTGGGGCCATCAAATTCAGGAGATTGATGAGTATTGGTGGTTAAAGTACAATTTAGTGGTTAGGGTGCTGGTCTGGAAACCAGGAGATGGTGAATTCTAGTCCCATTTTAGCCGTCAACTGGGTGACTTTGGGCTAGTCAATCTCTTTCAGCCCAATCCACCTCACAGGGTTGTTGTCGTGGGGGAAATAGGATGAAGGAGTTTTATTTATGTTTGCCACCTTGATTTATTTATAAAGTAATAAAGGTGGAATAAAAAATATAATTAATAAATAAATCTGAAACTACCTATCAAGAAAGCAGTGAAAAATCCTAAATCTAACCTCAATTTTGTGAAGAACCAGTCTGCAAGCATTCAAAGAAACATAATACAGAAACAGGACCTGTCTTTGTTTGGCCAACTCCTACCAAGCGCAGGGGAATCAGGAGTCCAGGCAGTTCAAATGAATATTTATTCATCATTAGTAGGTCATTATTAAGTCAGATTCTTGTACAGAGCTTTAGCATACAATAAACATTGTACGCTAAAGCTCTGTACAAGAATCTGACTTACTAATGGTGAAAGCTAGGAATGATGATGCGTTCGAACCTTCCCTCCAGCTCCAGCCTGGTCATCTTCTACAACTCTACTGGAAACATGCAAAGTATTGTTCATGAGTCTGAGTCTTTCATTTAGAAGATCAGCAGAAGATTTCAGCCTGCTTGTTCCTAGGGGCTGACACCAAGTGATCTCCATTGTCATATCCAAAGCATCAGGTTTTTTAAAACGCCAAGAAGCCCATTGCCTACCAGTCCCCTGATTTGGGTCAGCAGTAAAACTGAACTTGGAGCAAGAAGAATTGGAACATTTGAGAGAAATGGAGCTGATGCAGGAGAAAGGCTGCATGGTATATGAGGTTAATCGTTAGACACTGAGCATCTGCAGCCCCTTCTCCCCCACCCATCACATGCTATTAACAGTCATTAAGGCCAATAGGGAAAATCTCACACTGCAGAAGTAGTTTAAATTCTGCAGATTCAATCCCTAAGGAAATATAATAGCTGATGAAATGCTAGCTGTGAGCAATTTTTTCCAGAGCTGGAAGTTAACCTCAATTCTCACCTCATTATGGCAAATGGGGTGCAAATGTTGACCAGCAATTCAGAAAATCAGGGTTTGAGACCTCCACCAGAGAGCTGAACCACAATTCTTTCAAAACAGAATTTGTCCCCTCAAAGTTATAAATACAGTAAAATATTTGCAGTTGCCATACCAGAAGCCCCAAAAGAATAAAAAGCAAAACAAGGAATTAGAAATAAGAAAACAATGAATAAATACCTCAGTACATAACAGTTGCTATGAACTTTGATTCTCATGGGAAACTTTCTTCTTTCATGGCAGAAGGATTTCTTTTCCTTCTACCATGGAAACAACGCTTCCTGCCATTAATCTGGGGTCAGTTAAATGCTTGGAACTGCCTTTCTCCTTTTCGGTATTACATTTTGTTTAAAGTGCTTTCTATACATTTCTGACATTACAAGTTCACATAAGTGGAAAAATGTTTTCAGTGAAAAGAGTGTGCCTTTATGATGACACAAATGCCAGCCGATAAACATTATGCACACTGACTTCCCTGATTCTCAATACGATTATATCCCGTCATTCAAATCAACATAGACTGAAGCACCCTTCTCTAACATGTCGTCTTTGACAGGGCTGATGTAATCTCCATCCGACCTTAGATGACTAGGAAGTTCAGAAGCTAGGAGGCAGTTTCAAAAATTCCCAAATTAGCTTATGAAAAAATGGAGGGAAAGCGATTTGCTGCTATGTAATCCTCCTGAGATAAGAATGCTGTACAACTCTAGAAATACCCTGGGAACCAAGGCCTTTTGCCATATGCAAATAATATAGGGGAAAATACCCAGAGGAAGAAAGATCTGTCATATATACCAGTGAAGGCAAACCTTTTAGACGCTGGGTGCCCAAACTGTGTGGGTGCACATGCCCCAAAAGAACATGCGCATGCGCAGACATGCATGTGCATGCACCGACATGCACGCATGTGCAGCAGAGACCCAAAGACCAGCTGGCTGGCAGGAGATCTCAACACTGGCAGCGTGGCAAAATCTTTTTCTTTCGTGAGTTTCTATTTCGTCATTTGCAGGGAAACAGAAGCTCATGAAAGAAACGTCATGGAGATCTGACCTGGGGCAATGGCGAGCGTGGCAGCAGAGAGGGCTCCGTGTGCCACCTCTGGCACATGTGCCATAGGTTCACCATCACGGATATATACTTTATCAGTGACTTTCAGGGTTGCCTGGAGCAAACTCAATATAGTTACTGAAAGCCCTTCGCTCTTTGTGTCAAAAAGTCCTACCCCATTGCCTTCCAAAGCCAACCTGGAACCTTAGGGCACAAAGCTGTTCAAATGATTGAAGTTTAGGGATAATCAAGCCTGCTTAGGAACAGTTTTTGGTTCTTCAGAAGCAAGAGCTGATTACTCTCAAACTATACAATTTTTCATGACATCCTCAGATTGAGCACGACCTTACCGCCCTTGTAATTTTCCCAAGCCTAAGACTTGATGATTTGTCAGAAAAGGATCTGCTTACAAATAATTGTACTGAGAATATTTTCCCCTTTTAAGGATATTTCCTGTTCATATTGCTGGGCGGCCTGTTAGTTTAAAGAACCAATTATCAGTTATGAGGAACTGTACAAAAAAAATTCAGTCAAATCCCTCCAAGGAAACTTGCAGTAGGAAGATGTCAATGTCAATGGCTCAAGCGTGGGAAACAGGGAAGGAAGCAATAAAGTAATCAGAAATATAAGGTAGAATTGGGGTCAATAGCAAAGGTCATATTCAGTCTGTGATGTAAGAACCATTGTGGCATCATTCCTTGTGGCCTACAGATGGCATACCAGCACTATGGCTTTTTCAGTCTCAAATCCAGAGGAGGGACGCAGACCAGGGAAGAAACCCTGGTGCTTCTGGTCATGAATGCTGCAGATGTTCCCGTACCACCAGCACAACATTAGATGTTATTTAGATATAGGGAGTAAGGTGGAAGAAGTTGACTTGCTGGCAGATACTAAAGAGAAAGTGGTAACTTTTTATCTTAAAAGGTATTAAGATGGGGATCAGAACAGTAGGGTGGGTTACCATTAGTAACACCTTCTCAGACTCAACTGAACCATGAAAAATTGCCTATTTTACCTTTAAAAAATCTCTCTTTAGCATCCACAGCTTGCCCGGTTAGATTACTGACCCAGAACCATCCCTGTTATACTAGATCATGCTGAGAAAGCTACAATACCTCTACATCTCGCTTCAACTTTTCCATGAAGTCTTTTTTGGCCTCTTCACTGATGTACACTTTCTGGTTCATGTTTAGGAAATCAATGTCCTTCAGAGTTGGTAGTTCTTTGCCCTGGAAAAAAGGACAGTGCATGAAAAAGAGGCAGAGGAAGCAAGTCAAACTTCAACATTGCTGAACCCAAATTTGGACGATGGAACTAGAAGCAATAAAAAGTGGCAATTTTTTAAAAAAAGAAACGAAGGTTTTATCTGTACATGTACTATAGAATAAAAGATTTTCATTTTGTGGATTGCGTCTTCCCCACGTACAGGCCATGGTTTTCTATTGCGGTTTCAGTGTAATTTTTAAACTGATGATCTGACTTTGGGTCATTCCTTGGTGGAAAGTTGGGACAAAAAAAATGGCAATTACAAATCAATGCAAGTAGCCCCAACCATGTAATTGTAAGGTGAGATAAAGATATTTTAAACACCCCTCAGAAAAAAGAAGAAAATATCTGCTCTGTTCTCACCAATAGCAGAGTTAAATTAATTAGGGAGCATATACCTTTCAATTGTCAGTTTAAGAAACATAGTCATTCTCAACCTATTTTGAAAATGCTCTTAAAATAATTCCCAGGAAGTAGCACTTCTGCCCAATATCACATTTTTCTCTGTGCCCATTAATATCAGGGTTTTGCATTTAAGTTCTTAAAATAGTAGTCAGTCAGTCATTCTGTCTGTCTGTCTGTCTATCTATCTATCATCTATCTATCTATCTATCTATCTATCTATCTATCTATCTATCTATCTATCTATCTATCATCTATCTATCTATCTATCTATCTATCTATCTATCTATCTATCTATCTATCATCTATCATATATGTATTGTGTTTATATTTAAAAAGAGAAAGCTCATTTTAAGCTTAGAGAGATATCTCAAGCTACAAAGGAGGAAGCGAAAATACCAGGGGTCAGGGTAACAATGCAGACAGTTTTATTATTTTTTTCTTTTATTATAATGGGGCTAAATCTATTTTAGATTTTGTAGGTCTCTGACTTTAAAATTGTAGGAAATTACATCAACTTCAATTACATCAACTTCAAGTGAAGCATAAGACCCATAATAGGGTACTCCAGCAGTTCCAGAAAAAGTTTGGGGATGTACGTTATCCATCTTTGCTTTAAGAAAAAGCAAAGGCTCCCTTGATTAAGTTCAACTTTCAATGATTTTATAGGTTAAACATTATCCTATAGCGAGATATACACATTATTCTGTACTTTGTCCAACTGGTAGTGTACTAGATTGTGCAAATCCTATTAATGTAGGTGACTCCTTCTTAATCCAGGAAATTAAGGAAAAACCATGCCAGTGAAATGGATCATTTTTCTGCTTAGTGTTGATTCCATGTTCTCAGCAGCTTTCCAGAAGTCAAGAAAAAGAGAGTGAGAGACCACCTACTCCTGGCTTAGCTTTGGGAATGAATTCAGCTAATTGTGGTTTATGAAATAAAAAACAGTAATGTTTAGACATAATCTGCATTACCTTTGTACAGACAAAGCTATAATACCATGTTGAGTTGTGTCAACAAACTGTAATCAACCCATATCAGGTTAACATGAAAATGCATCTACAATCCCCAATTACCTTCTCTTTGTCACTGGCTTCACGGGATATCAGTGAACCCTAAAAAAAGGCAAGAACATAAAGATTACAGTCTAGAAAACATGAGATAAGGTGTGTATTCTTGGAGAATCTTTCAAATTAAAGTTAACATAACTCAAAATTATTTAAAAATGGGAGGGAAAATGGGTTCATAACATCAGAAACCTTAAAATCTCAATGGAAGGTGAAGAGCAGTGGTGGGATTCAAAAATTTTTACTACTGGTTCTCTGGGTTTGGCTTGGTGGGCGTGGCTTGGTGGACATGGCAGGGGAAGGATACTGTAAAATCTCCATTCCCTCCCCACTCCAAAGGAAGCTTACTGCAAAACCCCCATTTCCTCCTGATCAGCTGGGACTCGGGACGCAGAGAATATATGGAAGCGGAGCCAATCAGAGGTGGTATTTAGCGGTTCTCCAAACCAGTTACAACCTGCTGAATACCACCTCTGGTGAAGAGTTACGTTAAACCTTCCAAAGGACTGCCATAGCAGATCATATATTTATTAAATAAAATCATCATAACCACAGTCAATTTAAAAAATAAAGGTAAACGTTTCCCCTGTCCAGTTGTGATTGACTCTAGGGTTGGTGCTTATCTAGGTTTCCTGGCAGAGGGAAAAAGCATTGTCCAAAAACATTTTCATGGTCATACGGCTAGCATGACTATAGGCCAGGGTACACGAATTAAAAAATATAAATTACAAAGTGTTTCATGATTAATGCTATCATTTTATGTGGCAAGGAAATTAGTAAGGAAATCTCTCACTTTTCTATAACCTCTTTTACCTATATCTTCCATTTATCTCATCCGAATGCTTCAATGCTATTGGCTGTTATTTCCTGACTGGATGGTTTGAAGGAGGAGGGGAAGAACCCTTATGGTGCTTTGCATAGTGGTTTTATAATACAATACAATAGTAGAGTTGGAAGGGACCTTGGAGGTCTTCTAGTCCAACCCCCTGCCTAGGCAGGAAACCCTATACCGTTCCAGACAAATGGCTATGCAACATCTTCTTAAAGACTTCCAATGTTGGGGCATTCACAACTTCTGGAGGCAAGCTGTTCCACTGATTAATTGTTCTAACTGTCAGGAAGTTTCTCCTCAGTTCTAAGTTGCTTCTCTCCTTGATTAGTTTCCACCCATTGCTTCTTGTTCTGTCCTCAGGTGCCCTGGAGAATAGCTTGACTCCCTCTTCTTTATGGCAACCCCTGAGATATTGGAACACTGCTATCATGTCTCCCCTAGTCCTTCTTTTCATTAAACTAGACATACCCAGTTCCTGCAACCGTTCCTCATATGTTTTAGTCTCCAGTCCCCTAATCATCTTTGTTGCTCTTCTCTGCACTCTTTCTAGAGTCTCCACATCTTTTTTACATCATGGCGACCAGAACTGAATGCAGTATTCCAAGTGTGGCCTTACCAAGGCATTATAAAGTGGTATTAACACTTCACGTGATCTTGATTCTATCCCTCTGTTGATGCAGCCTAGAACTGTGTTGGCTTTTTTGGCAGCTGCTGCACACTGCTGGCTCATATTTAAATGATTGTCCACTAGAACTCCAAGATCCCTCTATTCTGCCTGCAGGGTATATGTGTGTATGTCCTCCCTTCCCCCTCCAAGATTTGAAGCAAGTATGTCCTAATATTTAATGAGATGGTTACAGAGGCTCCACGGTTGACCAGTCATTTCTTGGCACCCAGAAAAATATGCACACATATAGAGACTTTAATGCCATTTTTGACAATAGGCCTACCATGAATTCATAGCAAAACTGTCTTTAGCAGGACAGACAATGTAAAAGTAATACTGAATGGGCAAAAGTTTTCAACCATTTCCTGAACACATTGGTTTACATTTATTTTTGGCATATCAGCAGATCTGAAATTGAAGGGTTGCAGCCTAAAAAACAACGGTACACAGTGTAACACTTTCACGATACAGATTAATCACATCCTTCACTCAATCGGAACATATGTGGCAGGCATTTATTTTTTTTACTTAATAGAAGGAAGAGAAGAAACTGGGAAAACATGACTTAATTAAAGCTACCCAGAGGCTCTTAATGAAGCCAACATATAAACCTGCACTTCACCCACTGAGTTCTAAAACCTTGGTGGATGGATTTGTTTTGTTTTTAACTATTTTTTTTAAAAAAAAAAGACTTCAGCAGTCAAAAAGGAAGCTTGCCTTGTCAGAAATTCAACATGCTATTGTTGTACCACCATGAAACTGGATCTACACCAAACTTGGTGCTTTCTCTAAAAAAAAAACACCCTCTCAATAGAACATACTTGAGATGTCTCAGAACGTGGAATAATCTTATCAACACCAACTGAGAAGCCCCCAGACCATCTGCTCTTGCTTGTTTTTCCCCCCTCCCTAACCTTCTGTCAAGATACACCCCCTTGGTGTCCTTGTCACTAATGCCTTTGTTAATTTCTACACCTTCGGGGCCTTTGCTATACCCACCCACAATGCTAATTTGCCCTGCCTTTCTATTTTCCTTATTACTTTTTTATGTAACCTTCTGAGCAGGGACTAGACTATATTGCTTCTATACTCTGCAAAGTAATTGCAATACCCCTTGGCATCAGATAGAGAAATGACCCAACAAATTAAATCTAGCTCCCTGCTCCAAAGCTTCCCGGAGAGATAGGCTAACCTTCTGAAGAGTTATAAACATATTGGCAGCATGAGCATCCAAAGCGAGGAAAGGTATCACTTGAGATAGCTAGGCTTTTATTAGAGACCCAAATTTCATTCAAAAGAAAAAGAAAAAAACACTCTATCCCTTGTAGACTCCAGAGATAATTTTGATGGAGGAATAGGTCAAGCATTAAAAAAATGCATACATGGAAAGCAGCCCAAATCTCTCACATTCAATTCACTCACACTGCCATATCATTTCTGCCCATTCATCCTTCTCAAACTGACTTGACTTTTGGGACTTGCATTAATTTCAGGCTAAGCAGCACGTTAAGCATAATCACGGCAATATTTTGCCGTCAAGAAATATATTAAAAGCCTCTGCCAATTACTTAATCCGCATCTCTGTATAATATGTGTACTAACAAGCAATTCTCCGGCTGCATTTTGAGCTATAGCCCTTTGTGGCGATGCAGTTTCTAGCCCCTGTCCCCTCCAGAGAGAGAGAGAGAGAGAGTGGCCCCCTAAAACACTTGTGAATGCAAACACTGGTTGTAAATTATCCACATAACCTTGGTATGAGAGAACTTGCTTTAGATCAGCATTTAATGATGTGTAGCAGGGCTGAAAGCAGAGAGGTGTGGACACGAACCCGTCTCATTTTCCCAGCTTAGCTTTTCAGCACAAAGTAGTGACCTTGCATTTGAAACCATTCCTCTCACGAGTGAATTCCCCAAGGAAAGAAGGGTGCCCTTGCGTGGCAGTCCTGAGGCAGGAGATGGGGAGGGAGAACTTGGCAGCCAGAATCATCTGGGCTGACTTAGCAGAGGCTTTGGGACAGGGAACCAGAAATGAAGCACAGGCTTCTGAGAGAATGTCCTTATTGCTTTGGTTACTCACCAGCCAAAATCCCACTCCAGCTGGGGCTCTGCAGGAGTGGCCCCCCAGGAAAGCTGATGCAGATAGATGGGAAGTGGGAGTATAAGTAGTCCTCAATTTATGACAGTTCATTTACTGACACTTCAAAGTCACAATGACCCTGAAAAATTGACTTACGACAGTTTTTTACAGTTATGACCTTGGCAGCATCCCCATGATCATGGGATCAGAATTCAGATGCTTGGCAACCGGTTCATATTTATGACCATTGCTGTGTCCCAAGGTCATGTAAACCACCTTTTGCGACCTTCTGACCAGCAAAGTCAATGGGGAAGCCAGATTCATTTAACAACAGAAATGTTGGGCTCCACTGCGGTTGTAAGTCGAAGACAACCTGTATAGCAACAACCGATGTTTAACAGACTATCAAGAAAACAAAATGGATCTTCTCCAATGGGCAACTATCAGATCAGAACTAAGGGCCTCGGATAGAACCTAACTCAGCTCTGACAGAAAGGACTAGAGAAAGCTCAGAGAGAATCCTTCGCTTGCTTTAGGACTGAGGACTCATTTTTGACCTTAACAATAACTAATTGGGTACAGTAGTGGGACGGTGTGTGTGTGTTTGTGTGACTCCCAAAGGATTTTGTCTTTGAAACAGGTCTACCTATTGTGACCTCCTCTTTGAACAGGCCGCCAGAGTCCATGATGCATGAAGAGAGCTACATAAGCAAAAGGCAGTCCTTGCCCTAAAGAGCTTATTAACTAAATTTAGACACTGTGGCTGGATGATGAGGGAGTCAGGGAGGCAGTGGCAGAAGATTCATGGAATGAATTAAGCGGATCCCAGTCTGCAATCCCATATCACTCACTTAGGAATAAAACCTCACTGAACTTGGGAATGGTGCTTCCTCCCAAGTAGACACACTATCCCTTCTGTTATGGATAAGGTGGTTAGAAAGGTGGTGTCAGCTGCTAGCTCTGTGAAGCCCTTGGCTAAAACCAGATGTTTGGGGCTGAGCAGAGTTAAGTGGGCAGAAGCTTGATCAGATCCATGTACCCAAGCACAGCATGAGGCTTTGCTGTTAAATAACGACCCCTTGAGTGCCCTTGTCTCACACCAGATAGAAATCATGCTTGCTTGTCAATTTGTGGCACAAAACCATTTTAAGACACTGCCAGTTGAGGCAGCATTTTTAATAAACGCTATTTGCATGACCTTTTATCTTAATTATTCCTGTATGATGATTATCCTTTTTATGGAATAATCAAAAGAGAATGCCTTATTGAGAAATTTGATTATTACAAGGTAAGGAGATTAGATACCAAAACTCTACTTAGGGCTGTGCAGTTTCCCAAATCAATTATGCGCTGCTCCCTTGTCTCAACGCTTTCTGTTCCCAAAGGGAGAGAAGGGGATGTTATGGAGACAGTGGCATCCACACACCAAACCCACTAATGCCAAAGCAACATAAGGACAAGGATGTCACTATGCAAATACCCCGACATATTTGTATTAGTCTATTACAGGTACATAAGTTGCTGTAAATGCCAGGATGATGTCAACACACATGTATCATCTTCCCCACTCCCCTTCTCCAGGAGAGAAAGATCTGGAAATCAACATCTCTTTAAAGCTACATGTGTCATTGTGCTAAGCAGCTATGACTGGGAATTTTGGAACATGGCAGTGAATATGGGCTGAGTCAGAGAAATGAGCCAAAACTCCTGACAGCTCACCTCCTCCTTGTAACAAGTCAATCCATTTGTCTGAGTGTTTTGTTTCAAAACAGTGTATCAGGGGGTAATTGAGCTAAACCACAAGTAACACAACGAGAACCAGTTTGGTCTAATACAGTGTTTCTCAACCTTGGCAACTTGAAGATGTCCGGACTTCAACTCCCAGAATTCCCCAGCCAGCATTTGCTGGCTGGGGAATTCTGGGAGTTGAAGTCCAGACATCTTCAAGTTGCCAAGGTTGAGAAACACTGGTCTAATAGTTAAGGTGCTGGCCTAGGAACTAGGAGACCTAGTTCTAGTTCCATCTTAGGCATGAAAGCCAGCTTGGTGACTTTGGGCCAGTCACTCTCTCTCAGCCCAAACCATTTCACAGGGTTTCTTGTTATAAAGGAAACAAGAGGAAGAAGGAGCATTAGACATATTTGCTGCCTTTGAGTTACTTGTAAGTAATAATAAAGGCAGGATAAAAATCAAATAACAGATAAATAACACTATTTCCACATATACCAGCATGTATACAGTCATGTGGGAAAAAACAACAACTTTGAGTTCTATGGTTTTACATATCAGGACATAGTAAAAATCATCTGGTCCTTAGCACATTATATACCATGTTCATTAAGATGAACATGGTATAATGTGTCATGTGTTGTTGTTCACCTGAGGTTGTATTTACCTTCTTTTAAGAACTGCTAAGGACTGGATGGTTTTTACTCTGTCTTGATATGTAAAACCATAAGGGAATGTACTTTCATTTTCTTTTTTTTCTTTTTTTTTATTAAAAGAGTTTTGTACAAACAAATTTTCCCCCTTTTCACACACACCCCGCCATACAATGTAAATCTCATACAAATGTTATACCCCCCCAACCCCCCCGCAAAAATTCACATTCAAATATTATACCAAATACTTTGCCCCCTCCCCTCCCCCCAGTCTTAAAGTAAATTACTCGAATTGTAGCCCCTCTCCTCCCAACAAACACAATATAAATTTCTCTTAGATTAATAATAGCACATTGATCCCATTTTCTAAGCTAATTTGACATCTATAACTCTTAATATAAATTTCTCCTAAATGTACTTTCATTTTCGCATGACTTAGGTAAGCACCATGCCAGAGATGAATAAACAGAGACAGAGACTCCATTCACCCAGTGTTTTTTCTCCCTCGTCCATTACCTTCAGATCATACTTTCGGTGTATAGTGAGTCTGTGACTAAACATGTTCCTCATGACCAGCATGTAGCTCTCCTCGTTGTCAACACTGAGCCGGTACATGCCCAAGAATTGGGGCAAGAGGGTACTCCCATGACATTTCACAATGTACTGAAAGAAAACAGTGACAAAAACATTGTAAAATGTTGTGCCAACTCTCAAGGAGCCTAATACTGGTGGAGGCAGTCAAAGGTTCAGGCATATTCTGTGTGGTATCAGATCCTGTCAGAAAGCAAATGGTTGCTGATCTCAGAATAAAGCCCACGCCTGACAGAAATCCAGTTTCCAAACACTCGTGCCCCTTGATACATACTATAAGTGCTACTAAAGGCAATGATACACATTATTATGAATAAAGAATGGACTAATGGAGATTCCCTGCAAATTTCAGATTCTAATTTTGAACACAAGTATGAAAGATGGAAATGCCTAATTCGCATCTTTGAGGCTAATCAGACATTACTGGACGAGGCAACTCTCTGGCTACAATCTCCAAAGAACAAATGCACCACCTAGTGGGGGATCGTACATTTTTAATCACTGTTTCTCTGGAGAGTAGACTAAATATCATTAATCTTTTTGTTTTTCTAAATGTCAAGCTTCAGAGCTTTCTGTTGAAAAATACATTTCTTGCTCCCAAGGCGTGAAGCAAAGCTAGAACACAAGTGTCTGTTCCTATTCAAATCTCAGGAATAAACAAGGAATTCTTTCGACTGTGACTATGCTTCAGTCTTTGCTGTTCCATGAACAGCAGAAAAAATATATGCACAGATCTGCAGTTGCCTACATTTACATTGGAGTCTGCTGAGCTCAAAAACTAAGCTTGTTTTTAAAACACGTTTTTGCTGTTTTAGGGTACATCAATAAAGAAATTCACACAAAAGTGCCCCTTTTCTCTTCTACTTCTGAAACTAGGAGGGTTTCATATTTAGTTAATATCAGAGACCACCTGGAAATCTCAGTCTCAGACTAACAAGTCAGGAAAAAAAAACCTGGAATAGCAAATAATATTATAATCATCCAGGGTTTTTATTCTTGATGTTTGCCCTGTAAAGCCAGACTGGACTTAAAAGAGAGGTTTTACCCTTTTTACCAAGACCCCATTGCCCCCACAGCTAACCTGACCCTTGTTAGTTGGAGGGTGAGGCCTTTTTTACCAATGTATATTGCAGGAAAAGAGAAGATCAGAAGGGAAATTTCCCTTCTATAACAATCTTCCAGTTAACCAATCTTTGGATTCAAATCAAAGAAACTTTCATCTAGCTATAATCTCCCCTGAAGCCAGTATGTCTGCAATTTGTCTTACCTGATGATAATGTGATAGAAGGCTATGCACATCAGCTACGTCTTCACTGGTTATCTCTTTTATGACCACTGTCCTGTCATAGGACAAGAGAAAGCGACCCCCACCCTCAGTCTCATAGGTTGGTGGACTACGTGTTAGGGAGATCTGTAAAAAAGAATAAACAAAGCAAAGAAATTTTCAAGAGAACTATGAAAACTGCTGAAGGAATCTTCCACGGGCAGATCAGGTAGAAGAGGCTTCACCTAAGTAAGGTGTCAGAATCCTCCTAAAGTTTTCCATTCCTTCTGACAATGCTCCTTCAATCAGCCACCTTCAAGTGGTTTCCTGCCTAGGCAAGGGGTTGGACTAGAAGACCTCCAAGGTCCCTTCCAACTCTGTTATTCTATTCTATTTAGATCCCAGTGGGGCACCATATGAGTGATCTTTGACCGTTCTCACCCAGTTTGATTCACTCTATGATGTGAGAAGCTTGATTAAGAACTATGGAACAAGGTAGGCACACTGAAAACAACACATCAGTTTTCTGGTTATAATTCCAATTACTCAGGAGTTCAGGCAGCTTCCAAAACAAAAGATCACAAAGGGGGGGGGGGGGGGGGGACAGAAAGAGAAACAGAAAGAACTACAAGTCACAGTTATAAGATTACAGTATGAGGAGTGGCTTAGTGTGCTTTTCTACCAGAAGGCAACAAAGAGAGATAGCTGTGCCTTCTTCAGCTTCAAAGAATACCTCCAAAATAATCCTGACAGCTGCACAAGTGTGTGTGTGTTGTGTGTGTTGTGTGTGTGTGTGTGTGTGTGTGTGTATAAGAACATAGTTATAAGCAAGCCTGACCTGGGGCTTCCTTTTTCACATTTCTCTTTAGCCCATTCTCTGATCTGTAGCTGTTATATAAGTACTAGATTGGACGCATACAACCTCTTGTGTGGCAAGATACCATTTCTAAGCTATTGCACTTCTGGCCTTTTTTTCAACATCAATATTTTGATGCTTTGGAAGGAGTTCAAGGAGTTTCACATATAATCATTTTCCCTACCTTTCCCTTAACCTTTTATGATGGGTCACCATCACTGTTTTTACAGAGCAGGTGGGGGAATAAGACTAAGCGTATGTCATGAGTAAAGCGGGTCTTGCAAGTAATCCAGGACAAAGGCAACATTTCATCTGGGCCTCCTAGCCCCTCTGCTACCCTGAACTCACTTCTACTAAATGGAAGAAACAACTAGTATGATGGCATCTACAAGAGTAACATGGATTATGTATGTAGACAAGCATATCTAGAAACAGACACTAATACAGTTACTGAATAAAATAATCCACTGGTTTAACATTAAAGTAATCCAACTTTAATATTAGTTTTGCTCAGGGAAACAGATTTGAACTAGTCTCTTCTGGATTCTCAAACTGAAGCAAAATTAACCTTATAAAAGAATTGTAACTGTATATTCTAGTAACATAGCCTATAGTTTCTCAATTTAATTACTAGAGGAATATATAGTACAGTGAGTTCTCGACTTAGGATCACAATTGAGCCCAACATTTCTGTTGTTAAGTTAGACATTTATTGAGTTTTGCACCATTTTACGATCTCTCTTGCAACAGATGTTAAGTGAATCATTGCAGGTGTTAAATTAATGACACAACGCTTAAGTGAATCTAGCTTCCCCATTGACTTTGCTTGACAGAGGACTGCAAAATGTGATCACATGACCCTGGAACACTGCAGATGTCATAAATGTGACTCAGCTGCCAAGCATCTGAATTTTGATTCCATGACCGTGGGGATGCTGTAACAGTCATAAGTGTGAAAAATGGTCATAAGTCACTTTTTTCAGTGCTGTTGTAATTTTGAATGGTCAGTACATGAACTATTGTAAGTTTAGGACTATCTGTAATACACTACACAATTTGTTTAATTTCAAACATGATTGATTAACATTTTTGTCTTAAACTTTGAACACGGGTTGTTTCTGTAAAGTCAGTAAATGCATAAGAGCTAAATCAACCTATCTACATAAAATCAAACTAGTTCTACTAGATTAACAAAACATCTGGCTACAGCTGGAAAAACTCGACACCCTCAGGTCTTTTAGGTATTCCAACTCTTTGGTATAAGGTGGTATTTACTTACTTGATAATCCTGATCATCAATGTTGAAGCGTTCACGGAGGTTGCGGAAAACCTGTGGACAGTACTCCTTAAATTTGAAGTGACCAGGCAAGTTTTCCCTGCAGGAATATAAGTAAGTAACATGGTTAGCTGCCAAGCCAAAGTTTAGTCTGCAAATAGAGCATAACAAGGCAGACAAGAGGCCTGAAATACTTTAGAGCAGTGGGTCTCAACCTTCCATTGCTGCGACCCTTTAATATAGTTCCTCATGTTGTGGTGACCCATAACCATCAAATTATTTTATGTTTTCCGTATTTTTTCGAAAATATGTGTTTTCCGATTGTCTTAGGCGACCTCTGTGAAAGGGTCATTTGACACCCCCCTCCCCCAGGTTGAGAACCACTGCTTTAGAGGAGCAGAAAATGAATGGAATGTTTTTATTTCACTCCTTAAGTAAAAACACAGCTCATCAGTAAAGATCTGGCCCAACCTGCTCTCCATTGTAGTGATTCATATATGGAGAAAAAAATATGTGTTTGTTTTCCCCATTCTGCATCCTGAAGTGCTACAGCCATTTCATCACCTCCAGGCTGTGCCACGTCTGGCATTCAGGCCTAACCATTTCTGCTATGGAAAGAACAAGCTCACTTTTGGAAGAACACAGCATTATATCTCATTTGTGTGAATACAAAGGCCCTACTGATTCTTTTTATCAGAAGAGCAGTCTTTTTGACAAGTGAACAAGGCTTTAACAGGAATAGCTGCCAATTACAGTTTAGAAATCTCAGTAATCTATGGCCTGTGCTCCATAATCCTCTCACCAACAGCCTCTTCTAGCACACAGTGTAATCCTCCATTATGAGGGTTGCTTACACTACTGTTCAGGCAAAAGAATCTTCTTTTAATGTAAAGCATTAGGTATCTGACAGCTTGTACTACCAAATAATGACATACTTTTATATAAAGACAGATTTAAGCAATGTAATATTTGGATTTTCTAAAATGGCATTTTAAAAGATAGACTAAATCATATGTATATATGTGTACACACACTGGGACACGATGCGTTCTTGTCTCGCCTTAAGCATGAAGCCAGTTGGGTAACTTTAGGTAGGTAATTCTCTCTCAGATCTAGGAAAGAGGCAAACCGTTTCCAAAAATCTTATTAAGAAAATTGAAAAGAATTGTCAAGGCAGTCACCAGGAATCGCTCAAAGGGGAAAAACAAGAAAAAAGAAATTATGTAAATAGTTCACAATTCAAACATTTTGCAGTTAAGTTACTGAAAAACAAATCATGCAAAGATACAGTAAGTTAAACTTATGCATTATGCATTCCAATAATATTATGCATTATTGGAATGCATAGCCCACTCTTTCTAGCAAATTTTAATATATATATATATATAAACTATATCTTCCCATCCATCCATCTGGATGACCTTGGCCCAGTCACTCTCTCTCAACCCAATTCATCTCAGAGGATTGTTGTAGGGAAAATAGGAGGAGGAGGAGAGGTATAGTCCCTACTTTGAGTTAGAAAACTAATAAAGGAGGGATATAAATAAATAAAGTACAATATTCAAACACCATCTCATAATCCCAAGAAGCAGAATATTGTACTTTGTTTTATTTTTAAAAAAACAGAAACTGGTCTCTAAAGAGGAGAAAGTAATGGACTATTAACATTTCCTGGAATTCAGTCATTTTAATTCCCTTTTCTCTCAGCAAATCCCTTTTCAGTCACAAGTAAAACTATATTAAAGTGCAGTAGAGGTTTGAGAAAATATAAAAGAAAGAAGTTCCATTACAGCACAAAGGAATGGAAATGAGCAGAAGGAGATTTAAGTGAAGAAGGATCATAATCATTGTAGAAAAGCTAATATCATAATCTGTCTGGGAAAAAGAAAACGCTTAAGATTAGAAGCAGGAGTTAGCTGAGCAAGGCTTTCTGCTAGACTGTAGGTTATATATTTAGTTATTGTAAGTAAGGTAATCTATATAAATAGATTTATAAGGCTTAATCAATTTTAATCAATTGTAAGCCACCTGAAGTCACCTACGAGTTGGGTAGCTATATAAAGTTGTTTAATAATAATATAATCTCTTTATAAAGGATTAAAGAGATATACACACTCAGATCAATTAGAAGAGTTGGCATCATATCTGCCAACTTTGTCAGATTACAACTTCCAGGCTCTTCAATTAGCACAGCACTGGTCAGTACTAGAGAAAAATGGCTGCATTAGGAGAATCTTTCCTCTCAACCTGTAAAAGTATTTTTGAAGGATGTTTGTACCTGAAGGTATATTATTTGGAAGTAATTGGGGCTATTAATCCTTCCCATCACGGTGATGTAGATGGACAATATTAGGCCGCATGATTTAGAACATTCCATGTAGGAAGCATGTGCATGTACTGTGCAAAACTCACAAAACCAAGCTTAATCCCCTTGTTCTAATTACTAGACCTCATTTGAAAGAACTGGAATGAGCTTTGCCCAAAAAACTGCAGTGGACCTGCATTAGGCTGAAATTTGGATTAGGAAGGTCATGCATCTGTGTATCTCCAGCACTTTCCTCACCTGTTGAAGAGATGATTGTTCACCTTTACTTTAGAACTGGCTTTGAAGTCATCAGGGAGCAGCATCACTGGCTGGGGAACTTGATTGAGTTCATTGATCTAACATGAGAAAATGAAGGTAAAACCAGACAAGGTCACACCCAACACCCCACTATCAGATTCAGTTTCACTGAGACAATTCTGCAGTGCTAGCTGTAGTTTGGTCAAGGGCTTGAGAGAAAAGTCCCTGTGTTTTTACCTCAGTATTTCTGCCTGCCAAGAAACTGCAGAACCTCCAAGGCTCGATTGTTTTCATTCTAGACTTGGACAACTTCAAATAGGCATCTGAAGCAGCCCGTCACATCATTTTCACCCAGACACGAGTTTTGAAATTTATGTAACAGCCATGTGTTAATCCCTATTGAAACATGACTGTGTGAAAAAAGGAGCGGGACCAATGAGGAATTTTTCTATGTCAGAGAAAATATATTGCTCTTAAGAGATAATGCCAGGAAAATATGGAAAATGCACCAAAAGTGTAATTGCTATCAGAGATGGGCATATAAACCTCAAATCAGCACGGCCACATTGAGAGGTACAAAACATGCTCGGCCACCTTTCTCTATAATTTCTGGTAGGAAAAATATGTATCAGAGAAGAATGGGCCACAGAGAATTATAGCTATGAGGCTCCACTCTTCATATGTTCCATTTCTATTGCCTTTGGGCAGCCATTCAAGCAGCAGAGCCAGAGCCAGTTTAAACCAGACTTACAATGATATTATAACAGCTATGGTGAGCTCATATTGAACTATCCAGCATTTCTGTTTGGGGGTGGGGGTGGGGACCTACTTAGAATCACATTTCTCTCATAAAATGTACAAGTAGGATCCTTGACATATACTGGGCTGTAGTTGACAAAGGTATATGTATATGTTTATAGAGGTGTGTCTGTGTGTATGTGTATGCATATATGTATGTGTATATGTATACATATACATACATACATACACACAGTTTTTTCTCATATAGTCCAGTACCCCAAAATTTGCATCCTACTCTCAGTTGACATATATTTTAGAAAGTTTTATATTGTCTTGATCTGTTACGCTGCCTAATTGAAGGGTCTGCCATTAAAACAAAAGTTTTGCACAAAGACAGTCCAAAGTGCAAAAACCAGATTATTCTTTTATTCTGCATACATTTAAGCAGCAAAATAGCAACACAATGGAATATTCTGATGGGCTGAAGGACATCTCTGAACAATCATATGGACTAGAAGAATAGCTTTAAAAAGTTGTTTAGGAAGTTGAACTCCAAACAATGATACACATTTTGAGGATTTTCTCTCTGGCCCTGCAGAACTACAAGATGATGCAACTCTGCCTTTAAGCACAACTATAATGTAAACATTCATTAATAGCTTCTTCACTGATGAAAAGCTTTCAAAATAGCATGCACTTATAAAAGATAACATTGCCATCACAAAAAAGACAAACTCGGAAATATTAAGTAACACCTGAATTATACTTATTATGTGAGATCCTGTTATGGCCACAGAAGTTGACTTATTTATGACTTTATAGTTCAAAATCATAGCAGGAATTGAACATTCAAAAACAAATTAGAAGTAATTAATTCAAGCTTGATATGTGCATGAGGTCCACTTATGACTGTGTTTTTAATCAAACTACTTACTGCGCAATGTCTTGCAAACAGGACATTATTATGTATTAAATTACTGAACCTCTGCCTCCAAAAACATCACAGCAGCATATAGGTGGATGCTACCTGATGTTCATGTACTAGACATTTACTGTAGTAAAAGCTTTGTTTTCTTTTGTACTTCAGTCTTCCAAAACTAGTGATATAAAGAGATGTCCCCATTTGACTTCAAATGGACCAGCTGTCCTCTGACAACAGAAAACTTCAATTTGTGTCAGTTAACCGACTGGGATTAGCAATTTTTACACTTTGCAAATGTTTTGGAAAGATCAATATTGATGTCTATGTTGCAGGGATGGAGCATCTGCAGAAATTCCTTTTTTGGATAAAAATCTGCAAAATGTAATGTGCATGAGATAAAATGATTAGTGAGAAAATCTGGTAAATTTGAGTGAACTAGCATTTTAATGTAGTTCACTGGTACTCCAAATGAAGCCTTTTGTCATAGGATAGCTAGCTACCAGCAAGGAACTCTTAGTCTCTAACTTAGTTATCTGACTATGAATTAAAGCTATCACCTCAACCTAAGCAGAAAACTTATTTGTTCTTATGTTTTATTTGTTTATTTAATTTATATCCCACCTTTATTATTTTTATAAACAACAAGGTGGAAAGCATATTCTTCCTCATATTTTCCCCACAACAACAACCCACTGAGATGAGTTGGGCTGAGAGAGTGACTGGCCCAAGATCACCTAACTGATTTTCATGGCTAAGGCTGGACTTGAACTCCTGGTCTCCCAGTTTCTAGCCTGGTGCCTCAACAATTAGACCAAACTGGCTCACCAAAAAGTTGTACTTCTCAAAATAATAATTCCAACAATTTCTATAGGTTAGACCAAGCATGTCTGATAAGATGTTGCTGTCATTACGGTAAGACATGCTAATTTGGGGCTTTAAAAATATACGGGACTGGGCCATTTTTAAAACTGCAAAATAATAAATATTTTCGAGGCTTCCCACAGCTATTTTGCACTTTCAGCCAATATCTTTCCCAAGAACAAGACCGAACATTGCCTCACTGAGCATTATTTTTACTTGATTTCTATTCCACCTTTATTAGCATCTTCTCTCAAATTAGAGCAGTGCAATGTGGGGGTGCTGTGAGGGCTTATACATACACAGGTTACTTCCCATTCCACAAATAAAATAAACAGGAGCAAAGGTCAAAAGCGGGTGGGGAGGAGAAATGGTCACAAATCACTTTTTCAGTGGCATTGTAACTTTGAATGGTCACTAAATGAACTGTTGTTAAGTCGAGGACTGCAAAGGTTGTTAGTGAGAGGAACCATGATAAGTCACTTTTTTCAATGCCATTGTAACTTTGAACGTCACTAAATGTATGGTTGTAAGTCAAGGACTGCATGTAATTAGAAGCTAATATGGCCTATTTCCAGTTCTACCAGAGGCCTAGAAGGGCAAAGTACTATAGACTCATATATTCTTGGTCTATAGGAATGAGACATGAAGGAATAAACTGTTTGGCAAAGCTGAAGTGCAAAGCTAATAAGAGCCAGGAATCTCTTACCTGTCAGCTCTTGGCTTCTACATCAAGCGAACTTTAATCTGTTTAATGCTACCTAATCTTGGTACTTGCCCGGTTATTCTAACAGACTTGATTGGTATCTGTAATGAAATGTTATTTGATGAGCTAAAGCTAGTTTATCATTATGCTAATATCCAATAACATTGGTATTACTCTCAACAGAATTCATGGTTTTAAGACAATTTCACATTTTCAAGTTGCATTTCTTAGATGGTTATGACATATACACTGCTATTCTGCTCTTGTTAAAAAAGCATCCCCTAAAGAGAAAATGCCACACACTAGAGTCATCTACATTACAGCTGCTTGCAAATAACTCATATGGAATCTGTACATATTACTCAGTTTCCACCATATGACATTCAAGAATCTAAGCGAGCCAGCTAAGGAAGAAAGCACAGAGAGAAGAAACTTTTGTGGACCAATGCATCCCTATTTTCTCATCACAGCTTTCTTAATTAGGGAAAATATTTCCAGCTTTGAATGCTGCAAGAACCTCTCCCTTCTTAGAACTTTGAACTCACCTGTTGCAAAGTATAGCTGTTGCATAGGGGCAGACATGAAGTCAAAAAGTAGTACTTTGACACAGCT
The DNA here is from genome assembly GCF_964273705.1 of Natrix helvetica. NCBI lineage: Eukaryota > Metazoa > Chordata > Lepidosauria > Squamata > Natricidae > Natrix > Natrix helvetica. The sequence goes on along the minus strand of NC_138548.1, from coordinate 210,846,184 downwards.
GGCAAACACAGGTGATATGAGGATAAAGTCTGTCCTAGTTTCCTTAATGGGAAAAAATTACCACCTCCTTTGTATAACTGCTATGAGTCAGAGAATGGATAAGGATTCTGTACCACTCTACATTTTAAAACATACAGTTTATAGTGTTCTCAATACAAAACAACGTTCAGTTTTGTTATCTAAATGAGCCACCATTACTTCTGTTAAAGAAGCCGATCCCAAATGGAAACTATCTAAGGCAGGGGTGTCAAACTCACATTGTCATGGCGGTGCCACGTGACGTATCGGGGCTTCCCCCCCTCTTACCTAAACTGGGTGTGGGTGTGGTCAGCACATGACGGGAGTTTGACAGCCCTGATCTAAGGAAAAACAGATGCCATTGGGTATAGAGGAAAACAGAGCACACAGGATTAAAAAGTTATTCATACTGATCTAGAAACGTTCTAGCTAAGAAGTACCAGAATATTTTCAGCCAGTTTAGGAAAAGATGCCAGGACAAAATCAGACTTTTTCAAATGCATTTTATTCAGCTTCTTTGGCAGTAAAAGAAACCATGCATATTTTAAGGTAAAACTCAAACGCAACAATCAAATTCTGAAAGCACCAAAGAGGAAAATGGAAGGAAGCAAATGGCTTTTTGCCCATCAAGAGATTTAGCCTATGGCACAAAAAACAGCTTGCAACCCAGAAAAGCATGCAGCAAGGCTCACGTACCAGCTACCTCCTTAATTCTGGAATCTGAATTATGCTGCGTCATGAAGCTCATATGCTTTGGGTCATAAAACTGCTGGAATCAGAGGGGAAGGGATTAATGAAGCTTAGAAAGGGCAGACAATGGAATACAGCTTTGCCTCTCTGAGGCCTGCACAAACAAAAAGTGCAATCATTGGTAGGCAGAAAAATATGTTCTGCTATTAGATGCCACAAGTTCCCTTCCCATTTCCAACCCATCACATGAAAAGCTGCCTTTTTTCAGAGTCTGAATGAGGCCAGAATTCAAAAAGTATAAGGTTATTCATACAACCTTGGAATTTCAATGTTAACATTTTCTGCTGCCTACTCAAACAACTCTAGGTATTCTAGAATATATTAAAACATTGATAAAATCCATAAATATTACTATTAACATCTTTAAAAAATCTGGGGCAATGGTCTCATGGGAAAATTCCCTGGTGTCAAGATTCTGTCAGAGATGGAAGAGGTAACGAAAAACTGGCACAGCAATTCTGCATTCAGCAGCCCTATCTAAATGTACTGGGTGAACCAGAACATCACATGAGCCAGTAATTTTTGCTTGCTCAGAGCATATTTATATGAACACACAATTGTGTTTTGTTCATCCAAGTCTAGGGGTTAAAATATCATATGAATCCAGACATGTATGAAGAAATGATAAGAGCCCATACTCAGAACTATTCAATGGTTCCTTTCAATAGATAGGAACAATCTCCTCCCATATGAGTCAGGACTATGATTAAGCACTATGGCATTAGTCAACTTACTAACAGGTAGATAATTTTTCCCCTCACTAGATTCTGAACCAAAGTAAGTTAAAACATCTGTGCAAAATCTATTACATTTTTCAAACAATTTTATTATACAAATAGTTGTACTTTTCCCACCATGCACATAAAAGTTTGCAGCAAGAACAGAGAAAATTATGCAAGTATGTTGATGAGCATAAGACAGAATAAGACAGAACATAACCCTACTGAAGCCTTCACCAATGCGATGCCAACAGGGATAACAACCCCATGTAATTTTTTAGTCCTGTCATAAAAACAATACAGTAAGAGGGCATCACAGTAGAGAAAGCTATTCAAAGATCCTCGTCATAGTAACAAGAGCTAACACCAGATGTAGGGAGCAGAAGCAGAGGAAGGAAAAATAAGAAATCCCAAAGGTGCTTTTTCACCTTCGGTTGACTCGAGCATCTCCATATAAACACAAAGGAGAAAAGACAGTACACAAAATTACAAGTCAGACTTAACACATGATGAAGTTCATGGCATCCCATTTACTGAAGCAGTTTTGTGCCTTCTTCTGGGGTGTTTTCAGATCCCCTCAGTCTAACTTTCAGCCCTGGAATTTCCTAGTGGTCTCCCCTCCCTATCTTGATTGAGATCTAGTCAAAAAATCTCTGGTGACCGACCCAAATTCGATCTCACATCACTATCCCAGGGCATGCCTGTTTGCCTTCATCTTCCCTCTTATCCGCTCTTTCTGAAGCTTTCCGAAACCAACCACTGTCCCAATACATTAGGACAGACGTCCCCAACTTGGCAACTTTAAGACGTGTGGACTTCAACTCCCAGAATTCTCCAGCCAGCATAGCAGCAGAGTTGAAGTCCACACGTCTTAAAGTTGCCAGGTTTGGGGACCTCTGCATTAGGAATTCAAAGAATTAGGGGACGGGAGGATGACCAAAAAAAAACCACCAAACCCCAACACGTCCCGATGGGTACAGATCCGCCACCGGAAAGGGAAAGAGAAACCCAGCCGGTTGAAGAAGGTGCCAGGGAGAGGCTGGGTTTCTCTTTCACGTGGGGGGAACCCGCCTTCCTTCTATCCCAGCCACGGGATGCTGTGGAGGGAGGCGACCCAGCAAAAGAGGTGGGCTGCCCTATATTCTCCCTCCACCACCGCCCAGCCCAGCCCAGCCCAGCCCAACAACAATCATCGGGCGAAGCCGATTTACCTGATGGTTGATCCCCCAAGCCAGCACGCCCAGAAGAGGGTCAGCCGAGCGGAGCACTTTCACCCGCTGCGGGACGAAGTGCTTCTTCTTGGTCTTCGTGCGCGTCCCCGGACCCACCGAGGCGGCCATCCTCGCTGCTGCGAATCCCGCGCCGAGTGACCGCCTGCCCGCCTACCCACGCGCCGGCCTCTCAGATTCAACTGCAGCCCGGAACGCCGGCAACGGAAGTAAAACGCTCAGCTGATTTCCCGCCGCACGTGATCACGAAGGGAGGCGGCGGGGAAGCTGCGTCACATAGGAACGGGGATGGAAATAGCTCCTTTGGACGTCCGTCTCGGGGCGTCCGTCTGTGGTGGTGGTGGCGGCGGCGGCGAGCGTTAGGCCTTGCTAGTAAAAGGTGGTTGCCTAGTGTGTGACGCTCGGTATGGCGTAAATGCTCCCTGTATAGGATTGCGCTTCCCCCCCTCCTTTTGGTACTTTAACTCTGTGCGGGGTGGGAAGCTAACATGGCGCTTGCAGGTACACGGTGAATGGAACTATCTATAGAGCGGAGGTGGTGGGGAACTATGGCTCTTTTGTGACCTGTGGACTTCAACTCCCAGAATTCCTGCGCCAGCATGGGATTTCTGCTCAGGAATTCTGGGAGTTGAAGTCCACAGGTCACAAAAGGGCCATAGATCCCCCCCCCCTCGAACTAGAGCACTGGTTCCCAACCTTTTTTTGGCCATTCTCCATCTAAGCATCTCTAAAATCCAGATCCCCCCCCACCGACATATAATTCTTACTTTACTCAGAGTGAACTGTATGCACGCGGAGGAAGCCTTAAAGGCCATTAAACAAGGTTCAAATTGCCCTCATTAAAAATCAGATTGCCCCCCTGTGGGAACGTTGGGAACCACTGATCTAGAGGAATGGGAAGGGTTGGAAAGGAAAAAAGCGTCGAGGCAGTGGCGTAGCGTGGGTTGTCAGCACCCGGGGCAAGGCAAGTAATTTGCGCCCCCTAATCCGTGGATTTTAGCACTCGAGTCTCTTCCACTAGATTAGTTAAAGAAACCCTTACCCCCTAAGCACATGTATTGTTTGTTATGAAAATACTGATGTAATTAAAGTAAAATGCATCTAAATACAAGTTTATTTTCAAACACTTTATTGAGTTTAGTGATCCTGCCTATGCCCTGCTAAGTGTCCAGCGTGCCCCCTTTCAATGCAGAATGACCAGCGTGCCCCCTTTCAATGCAGAATGACCAGCGTGCCCCCTTTCAATGCGGAATGACCAGCATGCCCCCTTTCAATGCAGAGAGACCAGCATGCCCCCTTTCAATGCAGAATGACCAGCGTGCCCCCTTTCAATGCAGAATGACCAGCGTGCCCCCTTTCAATGCGGCCGGCCCCCCCTGCACCCCCCACGCTACGCCACTGCCACAGAAGCATCTTTGGACAATGATGGCTCGCTCGGCTAAGAAAGGGAGATGAGCACTGGCCCCTAGAATCAGACATAACCTTTACCTTTTATAAGTATTACAGATAGTCCTTGACTTACAACCACAATTGAGCCCAAAATTTATGTTGCTAAGTGAGACATTTGTTAAGTGAGTTTTGTCCTATGTTAAGAAATTGCGGCCAGTTTCTTGCCACAATTGTTAAGTGAATTACTGTAGCAGCACGGTTGTTAAGTGAATCTGGATTCCACATTGACTTTGCTTGTCAGAAGGTCGTAAAAGGGGATCACATGATCCCACAATACTGCAAGTCATAAACACGAGTCAGTTGCCAAGCATTTGAATTTTGATCATGTGACCGTGAGGATATTGCAACAGTCATAAATGTGAAAAATGGTCATAAGTCACTTTTTAAAGTGATGTTGTAACGTCAAACAGTCACTAAATGAACTGTTGTAAGTCAAGGACTTCAGTCTGTCTCACTAGGTATAGATATTTGTTAATATTTTCATAATGACCTTTGAGGGAGTTCTGTATACAGTCACAATTAACAGAGAGTGCTTAATTTGAATCTCTTTAGTCATTTCCTACATTCTACCTTGCACTTGGCTAGGAAGAATTTATTATTTAAGAGTATTGCATCTAATTAAGATGTCAGCCTCTGCTTTTTAGTCATCAAAGTTAGGTATTTTCTATTGCAATTATCTAGTATTTTGTATAATTACATAATTATATTCCTTGCTTGAATACTTTCTTCCTGAAGATAATGTAATGATATTTAACAGAATCAAATGCACATTTCTTCCCTTAGAAATCATAAATCAAATCTACAGGTATAGGATGGAGGACATGGTGATGTCTTGGTAATAGAACTTATGCAAGCATTTTGAAAAGATAAAATAATTGCATACAATATATGAGTGAATGTTGCAATGTGGCTGCAAAAAAGGCAAGCACAATTTGTATACTTTTCAAATCACAGGAAGTGTTCCCTTTCATTCTGTGTTGGCCAAATCGCATGCTGAATTATTGTGTACAATTTAGAGCATCACACTAAGAAGGATTTAGACAGATTCAGAAAATAACAGCAGAAATAAATGCAAGGGAATTTAATATGCTCCAGTTATTGTGTCTGCAACTTTAGGATTATATTACTCAATGGCAGCTGTGTTTTATGTACTCCCAAACACAGAGACTTTCACAAGACCATCCAAATGTCCAAACACTTTATTTTGCTTACTATTGATTTAAATTCCCAAGAACAGAAACTGGATTGCCAAGATTGGTCAAACACGCCTGCTTGCAGAAGAATCATATTATGAGGGGTCTTTAGTGCTCTTTGAGCTTGCTTGTTTTCTTGCAGAGGTTTCATTACCCAAACTAGGTAACATCATCAGTGCTAGTAAGGAGTGTGGCATCACTAGCACTGATGTTACCTAGCTTGGGTAATGAAACGCAAGCAACTTCAGGGACCAAGGACCCCTCATATCAACCCTGAGGTACAAATATTTCTCTTTTATTAGAATCATACTACTTTACTCCTGAATCCACAGATTGCACACGTCTTATTCTTTAATTAGGCATGAATTTGTATGAATGCAATTTAGTCAACAAACCATAGCTAAGCCAACTATGGCTTTTCATGGAAACAGATTTCAACCCCCCCCCCCCCTAAATCCATAGTTTGCTTACTCCTAATTATTTCGCTAAGCCCGACCTGTCTCCGCTCACACATAACGTGTGACTTAAATGCACATCTTGATTTACAAGCCACAAGTAAGCAAACCACCACCTGTTTTACACAGCTGCATAAATATGTTCGCCCGCTTTGGCTTCTTCCAGATTACTTGAGGGATGCAAGAGACTTTTGAAGTCCCACACAAACATTTAGCATAATAAGGAACCCAAATTATGTTAGTATCAGAGAAAAAGGTCAGCCGGGACAGACATGTTTCACCCTGGCACGACTTCTATTCTTCGAAGAGCTGCGTGAACGGGAGGGCAAAGCTCTACCGAGCGGATTTCAGCCCAAACCCCCCAGCAGATCTAAGTTGGCCCCAAAAGTAGCAGCTCTGCAATCGCCTTAAAGGCGCAGGAGATCCGTGGGGGGGGGGGAGAGAGGGGGGAAGGCCAAGAGCGGCCTCGAAGGACCGACAAGGGGCAAATGTCTGGCGTAGGGAGGCGCTGGCGGTGTCTTTAAGGCGCTGTCCCCGCCCCGTTTTCAGACTGCCGAACCGGCGGCGGAGGAGCGAGCAGTACCGTGAGAGCTACGAGCCGCAGGTGTAGGCAGGCGAGTGCGAGTGCGCCCCTCTCAGATGTTGCGCCCGGTGCGGCCGGCCCCCCCTGCACCCCCCACGCTACGCCACTGCGTCGAGGGCAACGTTTAAAAATGCAGCAGAACAGAGGAGGTGGTCATTACACTAGGCAGGAGTGTTACTTCATCAAGCCCTTATTTAAGGAAATGTTTTTTTTTGGGGGGGGGAGAGACGGAGCCACAATGCCATAAATTCTAAGTAACAGAATATACATAAACATAGCCTTGGAGACTAGTTGACTTGACCCTGCTTTTTTTTGGCAAGTGTTTTTCGAAGTGGTTTGCCTTGCCAGTTTAGGGCTGAGAGAGAGGGACTGGACCAAGGTGGCTTTGTTCCTCAGGGGGGACTGGAACTCGATGGCCTTCCAGTTTCTACCCTGATGTCTTCACCATTATACCAAACTGGCTTATCCATAATCAGAATAATTATAGTTCATTAAATATACAGACATATAACTGGACTAATCGCCTTACAAATTTTGAGTTATTCTAAATTTATTCATGTGGCAACTCAAAAAGACATAGTAGGTAGAACTAAATGGTCCTCTCTTTATGAATTGATGTGTATCTGTTAGGGAATGTTCCAGCCATAGCATCTATTAAAACCTAAGGCATAATAGGCCAGACTCAAAACCTATCTGGGAAAGGTGATTGAGACACATCTGCCTCAAGCTAATTATCTGAACCCATTTCATTGGCATTTCGTTGACTTTATAAATACCATAAGTATAGACCCATACAAACAAAAAGCTTTTTTTGGAGGGGGGGGGAGTCCTCAATTTTTAGAAGTAGAGTCCTGAGAGAAACAAGTTTTTAAAAAATTAAACGCTGGGTTATAAAGCAGCCCTGCTTGTTCTTCTCCCCCCCTCAATAATTTTATTAATGATTATATTATACAAGTTAAATTTTACACAACTACAGAATAAATACATTAAAGATTTGAAAATTAAAAAATGAAGAAAAAGGAAAAACAGAAACCTACCCCTTCATCCTTAGCATTATAGTCAACATTGAGAACTTATCACTATCTCTTAAAATGAAACCATTTTTTTTCATTCCATATCTCACCCATTTCTGTAAACCCATGTCTAAAACTTCAACTCTCCCTATTAAAAGTCCAGTAAGGGTTATCAGAAAAAGTATTACAAATTGTATTTATTACATCCAATCTAAATCCTTTTTTTTCAAATAATTATCCTTGAGTCCCATTCAAGAAACAAAGATGATCAGAAATAACTATTATCCTCCACTTCTAATCAAGAAACCATTAAACATCTTCCCTCCAATAACAACCCATTACTTTAACCTTGGTCAAATCTTGTATTCTTTCTGCAAATAATATTTAAACACTTCAAAGAAAGTTCTAACTTTTGTCTTCTCATGCTGTATTCTCTTCTTCAGTAAAAAATCTTTTCTTCGTCTTTATCAAGCCTTTTGATTTTCTTGAACTCTTCGAAGCTTTCAAAAAATTTCAAAACATTTTCAATTATTCCCATCTTTTTTGTTGAGCTGCAAGTGGAAGGTAGGGCTAGAGCAATGGGTGGGTTTCAAAATTTTTTAGAACCTCTTCTGTGGGTGTGGCCTGCTTTGTGGGAGTGGCTTGCTGGCCATGTGACTGGGTGGGAGTGGCTTGCTGGCCATGTGACCGGGTGGGAGTGGCTTGCCAGCCATGTGACTGGGTGGGCATGGCCAACTTGTAAAATGTGGTGAAACTCACTTAACAACGCTCTTGCTTAGCAACCAAACCCAGGGGTGTTCAAACTTGACAGCTTTAAGACTTGTGGACTTCAGCTCCCAGAATTCCTCCTCCAGTCATGTTGGCTCAGGAACTCGGGCATTGAAGCCTGCAAGGCTTAAAGCTGTCAAGTTACAAGACCCTTGCACCCCTAACCCTTTAGAAAAAAAAACCCAGGGGTGTTCAAATTTGACAGCTTTAAGACTTGTGGACTTCAACTCCCAGAATTCCTCCTCTCGCTCTTCATCTTGATGATGTGCGGACGGGCGGGGGGAGGGAGCTGGAACCGTTTCTAAACGGCACTGTAGATTTGTGGAACCTCTTCTATAGAAGAGGTTAGAACTGGCAGGGACCCACCCCTGGACTAGAGGCACCAACACTTGCTAACTCCAGGGTTTTTTCAAAGACAGTAAATGTTGGCTCAATATGTGTGATAAAAACAGTATACTTTTCTGCATTGTGTAGGAAGTTAGCACCCACCCCTCTCCTAGAAAAATAAAATATCCTAGGAAATATTGAAAAGGCAGAATATTATATTTCCCTGGATAAGAAATGGAGAAACATGTTTTTAGGCAGGAAACAGACTCACTCTTAATAGCCCCCACTTTCCTTAATGGCCCATTAAAATGCCCAAGCCAGTCTATTCTACATAATAAAGAGTTCTCCCCTTCAGCTCCAGGGTGACGTATTAAGATAGTATTAGCCTTCCGCAGGAACTCACCACATGGCATCTGGAAACTCAAACTTGGCTCCATGAGAGTCCTGACAACCAATCAGAATACATTTCTTACACAGGAACAGGAAACAAAGAGGTGGGGCTGAACAGAGGGTATAAAGCCAGGAACTTTCAGCCCTTCTTTCCCTTCTCTTCTTCTTCACCTAACATTGAAGCATGTGATCACCTTTTCTGTTCAGGACTCAACCCATGTGGTCCTGTCCACCATTAAACCATCTTTCCAAGCAGCCTCCGTGTCTCCAGTGTCTTTTCCCCCACTTGGAACCGAACCCAGAAGGACATTTCTTCCAACAGTTGTTTGTTTAACCAACATCTTATATCTAGTAATGGGGTTTAATTGAAGCTCTGATTAACTTGTAGATCACAATACTGCAGGATTATAGTGTTCTAAATATTTCATTGACTTTCCCCACTGTAGTTTTCAGAGGCATGTCCATCTAACATACAGGAGAGACACTTCAGTGTTGCTCCCGGACACAATCAGTTTCTGATACTATGAGGCTAAACTGATGGTGATTCTGTTCTGATGTTATGACACAAGATTGTCTCTGTAGTGCCAATATGTGGGGGAGCGGTTGTCATGACACCAGTACATATTGGATGATGTCATAATGCACATTTTATTATTTACCCACCAGCAAATGTCCATGCTCCCAGAAATTCTCCAGGTATTACATTTGGACTTTAACATGTGAATTGTTTTTAATTTATGTTTTTGAATGTTTATTTTTGTACACTTTTATGTCATTGATGGTTGGCAGCTTTCCATCCTTACATTGACTAGAAAGGTAGAATATAAATCTACTTCAACATGGCAAGAAAGCACAGCATTATTTTTTAGATATTGTGATCACAACAGGGTTCAGTAATGGTTAGATTTTTAATCTTTAGACCCTTTGTTGCTGCCTTAATCAATAGTTTACAAATTATAGAGTCTGGATTCCCATAAAACGTGTGAGTTCAATGAATGCTACCATTCATTCTTAGAAAAGCTAGAAGTCTCTCTCTCTCTCTCTCTCTCTCTCTCTCTCTCTCTCTCTCTCTCTCTCTCTCTCTCTCTCCCTCTCCCTCTCCCTCCCTCTCCCTCTCCCTCTCCCTCTCCCTCTCCACTAACAACTGCTATGTTACCTTCAGAACTAGAGGCTATAGGATTATTATGATTAACGATCTTTGATGTTACCTAATTTGGATAATGAAAAATCTATAAGAACACAACCAAGCTCAGAGAGCACCAAGGACCCCTCATTCAATAATCTTATTCCCCCATGAGACTTCTTTTAAAACCACCTGACTTAGAGATCAGAGAAATTTCCTTTTATCTACCTAAAATCTCTCAGCATTCAACTTAATTTAATGATTCTGAGTAGTAGTATTATATAATATTATAATGCTATATTAATAATATGAGAGAGAAAACAACCTATTTCACAGCATTATTTTTATGGATATAACGTGAGAAGTGAGCTCCATGTAAGCTTTTACAAATAGGATATATCTAAAATATATCCTATATTTTATGGTATATATATATATATATATATATATATATATATATATATATATATATATATATATATATATATATATATATATATATATATATATATGTAATACATATATATGTAATAAATATTTTTGTTCTGTTTAAAAAGTGCCAAATATCATAACCATCAATTAATGGAAAGCCTTAAGGATTTTGATTGCCCCTCTAATGTACTTTTATTACGGTATATATTATGTGAGCTGTATAATGTTGTATTTTGGGGTGGTAAGCAGAAATGCTCAGCTTAAAAGCATTATTATGGTGATAAAGCGTTCTGAGAATTAACTCGTAATATTTCTATTATTCACCTACTGGTCTTTTCCCTTACCACCCATTCTGGTTTTTTTTTTCTGATATTCACTGCAACTACCTTAGTATGTGAACTTTTAGTTTAAATGTTCCATAAAGATTTACTGCAGATACTTCCCCCCTCTCCCATTTTTTTCCAGTTTTAATGGATAGCTGATGACTTGAAAGCTAAGCACATTCAGACCAGGCTAGACTTGGATGGGAAATCATCAGGAAATACCATAGACTAGACTGGAATTTTTTTTAAAAAAAATTACATGTTACAAAGCTCTTTTATATAATTGCCAAGAAATTGCATGGATATATCCATGTAGTCACACGAGGATTTGAGTTTCACCTAAAGGAATTTTTATTATAGAGACAGTAACAGCACACAAACCTGTTTTTTTTAACTCTTCATTTATTTTTTTTAAATAAACTTTTGAATAGCTTGACATGCAACATTTGATGTGATCTGAGCAGACAGGGATAAAATGACAGGATGTCAACAACCATCAAGAAGACAGTTAAACAGGGTTATTGCTGTTTTAAGAGTTTGACAGGAAAGAGGCTTGCAATACTTCGTAAAAGCCACTTTTCCCTGTCTCCCAACCCTGTTTGCCCTATTGACTCAGAAGTGGTGACATTAAGTTAAAGATGTGCAGTGGACTCACTGTTCCCTCAAAATATACACATGGGAGCACAAATGAAAGGCCCCTGAGCCAGCTATCAAGAGATAAAAGGGAACAACTGAAAATATGTTGATAGCAGCCTAATTGTTTTTTTGTTTCACTTTACATAATCATTAGGCCCCGGCCTGTGCCCCAGATATGCAGTGGTGATGGTTGGTTAGGACTTGCTAGAGAATTTACCCGTCAAATCCAACAGGTCTGTTCTGCAAACTGTAACCCTGCCCCTGCAAAAGCAAAACTACTATCTAGTTTCTCCTTTACAGAATGAAATGGGGCCACTTATATTCCTGAGGCCATGTTGCTGGCTCAACGTTAGTTGAGTTAGGGTCCCCACTGATAAAGTCCTCACTCATTGGAACCTTCTGTTCCCACTGAGGAAACAAAACTGCTCAGGATAGGCAGCGTTCCTAACATTGTATCAACTGAAGGAAATGACTAGCAGGATCTCCTTTCTGTAGAAGACTTTCCAAGGCCATTTCTGAAGTGCCATAGCGACCTACGAAAAATGGGAAATTTAAGTCCATAAGGGCTGAGGCTCAAGCATCATGGGAAACTCCTAAAGGTGAAGCTAGCTGCCAATATTTTATATTCTTTGGGGATTACCCCAAAGGATAAGAACTAGATGTTAAAGCTCTAGGCCTTATCTGAAAGTCAGCTAATACATACACTAAAACAATTCTAGCCTACCTACTTGGAGGTATTCAACTTCTATTCTTACAGTAAGACCTAAAGATATTGGGGTGGGTGGTGTCCTATTGCAGGTCAAGGGTCATTACGACATGTGGGAAACTATGCCCTTTCTCTTCGGCAAGAATTGTTTGCACATTAGGGGTGCTTCTACATCTAGGTTCTTCCCTGGCAGCCCATCCCTTAAGGCAACTGAGGCAGGAAAGGAGAGGCACAAGTCCTCCTGGAGTAAGGAGCAGGGATCCAAAGAGATAAGGGAATACATTATTCTCTAGTTAAGTAAGTAAGACAGAGAAACAGTGAGAGTGAAGCAGCAGCTGATAAATATACAGGACACGGAGAGAGCAGGACACAAGGACAGGGCCAATTGTAGCAGAAGTCAAGGAAAGCCGGCTGCAGCATGCAGGTGTGAGGCTTCCATCCCATTTAGAAACTACAAGATGAGGAAAAGAGGGAAGAGGGAAAAGTCAATAGAAATGAACTTAATATACAAGCTTCTCTCCAGCTAAATATGAAGGAGGCAGCTTTCTGCATTTAGTTCTGCAATTCGCCAGTAGTTCTTACAGAGATGAAATTGGTGTTGTTGACTCATTAAGTCCATGGATTTGGTGACAGCCAGCTAGAATACTTACTCCTGGAAGCTCACAAACAGGATTTATGTAGTGAAGGATCAAGGAGGGGAAAAGGACCTACCCTATACCCCTTGTGCAGGACAGAATTTATTCTATTTTAATTAAAAGGCGTCTAGCAAATCTTGTGAGAAAAATATTTACCCAGTTGGAAGAAGCTGAAGGGCAAATCTGATGGAGTCCTGGGAAGAGGAAATATTATGAAATGCAATTTAAAAAAATGATGAGATAGAGAGCATATGATGGACTTTACCTGATGGTGAGTTTAGATGCTCTGGGCAGGTGGTGATACTAGCTATTAGCTGGCTGCAGTCTCCTGATGAAAGGGAAAGAGCTTGGCTTGCTCATCAGCTTCAACACCACAGGGCAGGTCACTTCTACAGCAGAGGAAAAGAGAACACATAGTATCTCAAACCTTCCCTCCCTGCTAAATGCTTTCCCCATACTTTTGTATACAAATAAATAATCCCTGGAACTAACCACCCTGAAGAAATAAGAAAACTGATTTGATCCAATGGCTAGGCAATCTTCCTCCATACAGCTTCTCACCTGTTATCATTGATGTCTGTGGCATTTCCTGTGCACCCGTCCAGTGGAAGAACAGGGAAAGAAAAAAACAGCATTACAATTCAGAAAAGGGCACATGCTGAAGGGGCAACCAGTGCTCTCTCTCTCTCTCTCTGTATGTGTGTGTATTTTTCTACCAGGAAAGTGCTGCCTCACTGAAACTTAAACATGAATCTACCAGCATCTCATGCACAAGATAATCACAAAGGAGACTTATTCTGAAGCATTTTCTACTGAGCTAACCATCTCTCAGTTTATTTTCTTTGCTTTCCAGCTTTCCTGTCCCATTTGTTTGTTTTGTGAGACAGAGAACCCATGCACCACAAACCAAGAAAGAGTGGGGTGTGAGAATAAACTTTCATTATAAACACACTGCCTCCTCACCAAGTGGGTCCTTTAAATGGGGCCACAATGATCTCAAGCTACTGATAGACCCAGTCAAGGCAAACGGAAAAGCAAGAGGCACCACCCTCCCTTCACCTTAAGGGCGTACTTATTTTTTCTTCCCAATATCCTACCATTATCCATATTGAGCTTCTGATAGGAGGTCAGAGGGGCAGTGGAGGAGTTGCTTCCACTGCTGGAAGGTGCATTTGTAAAGCTGCATGAATGGAAAAAGAAAAGGGATATATAAGCAGTGAATGGATATTTTTTGATGTTTTGATGTTGATGTATGGTCCTTTTACCATACGTAATAGGTTACGTATGGTAAAAGGACCATAGATGCCTAGCTGTCTCAGTTCTATTCCACTTGTCTCAGTGCTGAAGCTTACAGCTGAGGGAAACTTCTAGGGATCGTTGTACTGTAATAGAACAGAGAACCCTGAAGCCAAGTGTGACGTTAAAAACTGGGGAGAGAAGTTCTGTGTGTCAAAATGATTTTAAAAAGCCTTTTCAAGTAAGAATGTGTAGGAAATAGATGACTATTAAGATCTTGTATTCAAATTACTAAATGTACTAAATTCCAAGAAAGAGTATTTAATCAGAAGAGGGCAAGTTTGGGAAATAGTCACCCCATTAAATCCCCAAGGTGGATGAACCTGTTCCTGATTCTCCAACTTAAATCTTGTACCTTTGAATGACAGCCAAACATAGCAGTCTTTTTTTTAAAAAAAAGTTTGGTTATTAATTCCAGTTATTTTTTTCCCCATGTGTATTTGTGAAGATTGTAATGATCTGGTGAGTAATTTATATCTCCAGCTCAGACTTAATGCATCTTAAATTATATTTTTAAAAGTAGGTTAGACCAGCCAGCACATAAGCAAATACAAATTCATTCTTCTGGCATGACTTCTTCACCACATGATAATATATAGTGTATCTTGCACATTCAAATTATTTTAGAATTCCAGAGTCCAGGTCCAAAAAAAATTTGCAGTTGGTGTAGGCCTACTTTTTGCAACCAACCAATAACTAAGACTTAGATTTAGATCAGATTTTATGTAAGTCAAATGAAATTATGACATATTCAACTTTGATTTATGGAGCAAAATGTTCTTCAGATTGCCACCTGAAAAACTGATAGATTCATCTAGAAAGCTGTCTTAAGCCAACCACACCGTAAGCCAATCATAGTTTCCACACTTTAACAGAAATAGAAGTCAAATATACTCACTAGCTGTCAGGCACAGTGCCGCCAGAATTCAGGTAGGCATTTTGATAATTCTGGAAGAGGCTATTGGTGTAGCTGATGCAATCAGAATTACGGACACCATAAGGATTGGTCGGGGATGAAGCTGGATAGTGCCCTGGTCGCACTGGTTTTGCTGCAAGAGGAAACAAATGTTAGATTTGATTGGATAAACCATACAGTATTTCCTTGGAAGAGTAAAGGACAATCTGAACAAGGGAAAAATCTGAAAAATACTCATAAGGATTATAAAATTGTTTATGACATTTCTTCACAAAGGAAAGCTCAAGAGCAAAACCAATAAAATAAATAATTCAATAAATCTAAAGAAAGGCTTTCTGAAATAAAGGACTATCCATTATATAAAATGATGTACAGTCACTGTGTGTATGTGTGCGCGCACGCACAAACACCATTAATTCATTAATTAATTCATGGAGCTAGGATTTTCAGGGTCTGAGTTTTATTTCTCCACCCCACTGGAAGAGTTTAACTCCCTTCCATGCATAGAAGGGTACTACTGAATTGGGTTTCAGGAATGGAGCTGGGATTTGGGGGATCTGAGCTCCATTTCTGCTGGAGAAGTTCCCATCCCCTTGGCAGGTAGGCCTTTTGCTCTCAAAGGTCTGCCTGAAGGTTGTGTGTATGGGGGATTTGGGGGGGGGTGTTGGAGTCTCAGCTCCGTGCAGAGTTGAGATTCCCAACTGGATGGCAGTCCTTTTGCTCTCAAAGAGCTTTCTGCGTGGAAGGAATCTCAACTCTGTGGTAGGTGATAGCAGCCTCCAATCTTCCCTGCCAGCTTCCCCACTGATTCTCTGGGAAAACTGGCAGAGGAGATTGCAAACTGTGATCACATGATCATGGGGCGCTTGGCAACTAGTTGTAAGTGCAAACAAGTTCCCATGCACCCAGATTATGGTCACATGCGGGGTGTGTATGTGTGATGTTTCACAACATCCAGTTTATGAACTGTAAAGCATTCTTCCCAAGGTCACGGTATCTTCAAATGGTCATTAAATGGATGAGGACCACTTGTAAAAGTCGAGGACTACTTGTAAAATTTTAAGGATCATGTGACTATAGCAGAAACTTCTGTGGAAAATGATAGGTTACTTTAACAAATTTCAGATTGATGCGGCAGTGACACTCCCATCTTCCAAACTTATCTATTCCAAATTGAATCGAAAATTTTTGGAGTATAAGACGCACCTTTTTCCCTCAAAAAAGAGGGTGAAAATCTGGGTGCGTCTTATACACTGAATACATAATTTTTGGCCTATCGAAACCCCGCCCCCTTTGCAAAAATGGACATGCAGAGGGTTTGGGAGGCTTGCAAAGTACTCCTGAGGGCTGGGGAAGGCCCTTTTTTGCTTGTTTTTGACCACCCCAGCCCCAGGAGCGCTAAGAGCCTCTTAAAGCTCTGCATGACCCTTTTTTGTGAAAAACGAGGTGTGCAGAGGGTTTGGGAGGCCTGCAGAGTGCAAAAACTTTTTTTAAAAAATTATCTCATCAAAATCATGGTGCGTCTTATAGTCTGAAAAATAAGGTACTGCATAGCATTACATACACATTCAGCCAAGTAGAAAAGATATTTGCTCCTTCCTAGAACGCAGATCAATAATATACCTGCTACCACTGAGAACTGTCTCCATGCTCACCAGAATCAGACCCCCCCCAAACTAAAGAATTTGTTTGCTTACCAATCTGTGCAGTGTGGTTGCGCTTCATGCTATTTTTGTAGCGCACTGCTTCCTTGATGCGATCTACCTCCTGCTGGTAGCGGCGCTTGTCTTTCATTGCCCCTTCTTTGGCTTCCTTCAGTGCACCCTCCAGGGCCTTAACTCTCTCAGCCGTAGCCCGAAGACGTTTCTCCAGTTTAGGAAGCTCACAACGCAGATCTGCATTGTCACGAACCAGCTGGGCCCCAAGTTAACAAGAAAGGGAAAGAAGAGTAATGGAGGTGAAGTGGACGAGGTAGCCACAACTCCATTCCCCAAGACCTGAAACATTCGCCTCCAATCCCAAGGTTTGCTCTGCTTTCTCACATTTTGCCTTTTCCAGAAAAAACACACAGTATGTGCTAATTCTACCCAATCTGATCTACCTGGAAATCTCACACCTCAGAAGCGTGATTTTTTTTTCTCCCAAAGTTGCCTCTGTTGCACGTCTATTAAAAGCAACCTATAGTTGACACAGATGCTGGTGACAAGTCCCTGCCCTTTATAGGTGACACCCATCCCTTGTTCCTATTAAGCAGGCCCCAAGTGCTACAGATCCAAGCCATGCACCATGCTGGGGTGGGAACATTTTATGAAATGCAAGGTCGGGAGATAAAGGCCGAGGACTCACAATGATCCATTTAACTCTCACCATATGTAAGCTTGAATTAAACACCAGGTGGGTAAGCAACATGAGGTGACAGCTTAATGGCGTGAGATGAACAATTACTCAAGGGGCAGCCAGCAGCACAATAGTAATTGACAGGAAAACTACTGGGCAGCCCAGCCTCCAAGGGAGGGAGAGAAAATGTTTGAGATAATGACATTTAGTTCCCATATCCAGAAATCGATATCAAACCAGAATGGGGGTAAAGCATATAGTGATAATTTATGAACCATGTTTTTTTCCATAACTGTAGGGCAATCTTCTGTAATCTGATCTCTGCTAGATGTGTTGGACTACAATTTCCATCAATTTTTGTTACTAAGGAGGCTATACGGCCTCAAACTGGGAAATTATCTGGAATTCGTGTTAAGTATTTTGATGTTTATTTCTATCTACTTAACGTTGTAGTGGAAGAAAGAACATTGCTGTTGAGATTTTAGCGTGGAACAGCTAAGCTTTTACTTTTACTTTTTCTTTTTGTGACAGGTGCTGTGTAGGACAATTTGGTCAGGATTGCCATGGCAAGAGAATGCATAGTAGAAACCACATACACGAAGCTGCTGTAGAATGAGGCCTTTGTACAGACATGAAGGCCACAATGGTGGTGGTTGCCATGGCAGCAAATTATGACCTAATGCAAAATGGTCATTAGGGGGATGGAATTGCCATGGCAGTGGAATGGTTAGAAGTACTTGACCTTCCACCCAATCAATGTCCTCCCCCACCCCCCCAAATAAATATCTGTACTCCCAATTTGGTCACCAAGTGCAAACATTTCCTGCCCAGCCCAACAGGCAGAGGAAAATGTGAGAGTGGCTGTACGGTACCTTGGAGACCCAGCGATCCAGCTAGAGTACAGCAGCAATGGGAAAAGGGGGATACAGACATGACTCAGCACACCAGCAGAGTCCCCAATTAAACCCTGCTCTGGAAACCCAGAGAAAGAAGGTTCACCCCAACAATGTCTATTGCTTCTGGCTGCTGGTATCAGAGTAGTAGCTTCCTTTCCTGATCTGAAAATAGGGAAAATTCTCTCTCTTGAGCATGAGATATGGCAGAAGCATCTTTCTACCATCTTACTCAGCTAAAGTAAGCAGAGACAATTGGAGGAGGAAGGAGAACAGAACAAGGTTAATGGAAATCATATGTGATGGGTATGAGAAGCAATGCAGGGAATGGAATAAGCAAATACCTACCAACAGTCTAAGTATACATCGTCCCTTTCTGCTTTGCCACCTTTGTCTAATTTACTCACTTCAATAAATACATGATTTTACAAGGGAATAAAAGGCCTTAGCCTGAAAGGCAAATCCATCTCACTTCTTTCTACTTCCTGCTATTTTCATTCCATTCATTATTTGAAACTTTCCAAGACCTGCTGCAAAATCCCACCAAATTGCACTTGGAAACAAGTGTGATGTTTTCAATTAAAGCTGCCAGTTTCATAGCAAGTATTGTTGGGAAGGAAAAAGGAACCAGAAGGGAGAGGTACTGAAGTACCAATACGATTGGAAGCAGAATTCGAAAGCCAGGATAAGAGAGCTGGGTAATTTCCTGCTGAGCCAGATGGTAAGGAGTGTTTTCTGTATTGTACCAGAAGGCACAATTCCCACGGGATAAAAATGGTGTAATCTATCATGAACAAAGCTAAGCAAGGAAGAGTCGTTCTTTAATCTACTACTGGGGAGTACACATTATTTGTGGATGCACCTTTTACTTTGCATGCAGAAAATCCAAACAGATCCCTGGCATCTCAGTAAACAAGGTGGCAGATGATGAGAGCTCCAAGTCTGAAGCAGACAAAGAGGAAACAGTTATTAGGAGGCTATAGAACCTCCCTAGAGACCTGAGCTCTGCTAGAGCAGAACCTGAACTGGATCCCATTTCTCCAACTTCTTCAAATTCTAAAGAAGATTCATTGACTCCCTCAATTCTCAGTGTTCTGATTACACGGGCCATGTATTACAACTGTCTCACTCTGATATGATCTGTATCTCTTGCTTTTGATTTATGACTGAATTTGAAATACTCTATTACCTGCTGCCAACTCCTTTTGTATGACAGCTGTATTTGCTTTTGACCTCAGCTATCTCAATGGATCAGTGATTGGACTTACTAAAAAGGCAAACTTCATGACCTCTTCCTCCAGCTGCATATACCTCAGGTTTTCTGCCTCCATCTAAATAAGTATTTCTCAAGTATTTCATCACTCACAAATCTTCATTTTTTTAAAAAAAAGAACACATAATTATTTGAGAATGGTTCCTTCGCTCTGTCTGGAATCTTCTTGTTGCTGCAACAAATTTCTGGATAGCTTTTTAAGATCCTTTTTACTTTATTAATTTGAAACTATCGTAGGATGCAAACTGAGCCACAAAAAAACCCACAATATTTTTCAAGGATTTATTTCTTAATAAATGTAGTTAAACTTACAAAACAGCTTCAAAATGTCCACTATTTGGATAGGCAGTTAAGAAGGGGAGATAAATACCTGTAGTTTATGATTTTTACATGTGTCTATTTACCACTCAAGCCACTTCTAAGGCCAAGAGAAGGAGGTTGACATTTCAAAGAAGGAAAACTTGCACTAAATACACTGTTTAAAAATCACTTCAGTTGCCTCCCTTGAAAGGCAAAATAAGCAATGTTTTATCAGCAAAGCAAGGCTCTCGAAGCAGTGCATCTCCCTACTGGGAATTAAAGGTTTGGCCTTTAGTTCTTTTAAAGTTTTGTTGCTACTGTTGCTCTTGTTCTTCTGATCTGTTTCTTGGTGCAGACATTTCCAAAACAATCCTACATGCTTCCTCAAGCTGGGTTTACTCCCAGTTCACTGGATATAACAGCACAATCGCAATCACACATATTGCTTCTGCCTTTTAATTTAAGATTGCACTCCTATAGATTTTGCAAGAACATCATAGGGTCGATAAAAGTGCTCTCCCCTGGGGTTGGAGAATCCTTTGGGAAGGGAAAGAGAGAGATATGATCTGAGATCCTTCCTTTTGTGCTCTGCAGAGACATCAGCCAATGTTTTAGGATTTTGACAGGTATGAGAGGAGGGTCAGGACTTCATATATGTAGTCCTTGACTTGCAACAGTTCATTTAGTGACCGTTTGAAGTTACAACAGCACTGAAAAAAGTGACTTTTGACCATTTTTCACACTTACAACCGCTGCTGCATCCCAATGGCCATGTGATCAAAATTCGGACGCTTGGCAATCGGCTCTTATTTATGACAGTTGCAGTGCCCTGGGGTCATGTGATCACCTTTTGCGACCTTCTGATGAGCAAAATCAATGGGGAAGCCTTATTTACTTAACAACTGTGTTACTAACTTAACAACTGCAGTAATTCACTTAACAACTGTGGCAACAAAGGTTGTAAAATGGGGCAAAATTCATTTAACAAATATCTCACTAACAACAGAAATGTTAGGCTCAGTTGTGGTCATTAATCAAAGATTACCTGTATCTGCTGGATTCCAATAACTCCTACTCTCTTTACTACATTCTTAAAGCTGACATTTAAAAAGTCCCTCCTATTGTTTATAATGGGACAGATACAATTATCTTTTTTCTTTCCATTCCACCTCATGATCTCTGAAAGCAAAAGTAATCAATGAAAAAGCTTGAGCCTGGGACTTTATAAACCCTGTATTGTAAAGTGTTTTCACCTGGTGTGTATTTTCAAAATTCATAGGACGCCTTTTAGATCTACTTCCTCCCTCTACAGATAACACATGAATCAATCAATAAATAAATAAACAAGATGATAAATTGCTGCATCTGGCAAAAGTCCCATCAATGATGTCACTCTGTAAAGGTACAGATCATGGGCAGTATAGTCATGTGATGAATTAAAAAACAATATAACTAAATAAAATAAATTCTTGTCACTGATCACATGGTAAAGAAAAGGCGCGCAATAAGCCCTAACTAGCAAAAAGATCATTGTAGGGCAGAGTATCTATCGTTTCGGAAGGGAAATAGTGGAGTGCCCTATGGATCTTACCGTTTTTGGCTGGATTCACACAATGCACTGATTCAAAATCACAAATCAACCAAACATTTTAGCCTACTGTCTTGTGTGAAATTGGCCTGGGTGATTTATTTAGAGTCTAATGTGTTACACAACCCAGAAAAGTGGATTAAATAATCTGAAGAAATTTGGTCCAGAACTACTTGTAGCAGATCTATGTTGTCTTGATGGTAAAGGCAAACTTGACCTCATTCTGTAAAATATCTGTTTCCTATCTTCCAATGGCATGTTTCAAGTATCAATTTTGTATTCATTCCTTTTCTCTATGTATGCAA
This sequence comes from Natrix helvetica, assembly GCF_964273705.1. Taxonomy (NCBI): domain Eukaryota; kingdom Metazoa; phylum Chordata; class Lepidosauria; order Squamata; family Natricidae; genus Natrix; species Natrix helvetica. The sequence continues at coordinate 210,824,527 of NC_138548.1, read as the reverse complement.
AATCCCATCTGTATCACCCTAAATCTATGGAGGGAAAGATGGAATGACACAGGCCTGATTATTTGGACTTCAACTCTCATGACTAGTATGGCTAATCATAAAGGATTGTTTAAATTAAGCAACATTTTTAATGTTTATGTTGATATCAGTCAGTTTCAAGGTAGACCAAGTTAGGAAACAGACTTCATAAGAATTAATGGAACTCTACCAGAGGTGGTTTGATCCTTGTTCAGCCCGGATCAGGCGAACTGGTAGTAGTGGCGACAGAAGGCTCTGCCCACCCGCCCGGATGCTTCTGCACATGCGTCACACGCACGTGCAAACTGGTAGTAAAAAAAAATGGAAACCTACCACTGAACCCTGTCCTTGTTCTAGGATATAATAATAGAATCTTGAAAGCCTGACAAAGTTTCTCTCTCCCTCTTATAGGCAGGGCAATCTTGAGCTGCTTCCTCGCTTCACCCCACTCCATCTTCCCAAGCTAAGCTAATATTTTTGTAATGGCTTTGCATACCTTCTTCAAGATCATCTCCATACTCCTCTATGCTATATTTGGTCATATTTAAACTTCTAACTAATTTACAGATGGTGCTATGTATACCTCCAGAGACATTACTGTCTGAAGTGTTAATCTAGGCCAAGCAAGCAAGTAAATATTTCAGGTATATGGTAAAACTTCCAGAGGGCAATAATTTGCCTATCTATCACTGAAATAAAATGTATGAAGCTATAAGCAAAGAGCCAATGAATGTACACAACCACATATGTGCATTTCACCAAGTTAGACATTGTATTAGGTTTTTCTCCCTCTTTTCCTCTGCTGCCGAATAATATTTCCTTCTAATGCTTGCATGAAAACACAGCAAAAATCAGACAGCACACCATGCAGTAATTTGTAGAAACCCTTGCTGAATTCCCTACATGTCCTTTTCTCAGAAGATTGATTTCTATTTTTTTTACAATATTATATTTCTTGTTTCTGTACATAAGCATAATTTATCTAAACATAAACGTACATTCTTGATTCCCTAAAATCCATGGAACTACATGCTATATAATCCCTGTGAATTGCTACACACTCAGAAATACACCCTCATGCAGGGATAATAATAAAAAACTAGCACGCAACTCTCCTCTCTTAAACTCCCAAACCATTCTCCGTCTGAGCCACAGGATTGGCTTGCCAAATAATCAAAGATACTGATACAGTATGAAGGGCAAATTATGATGGATTAGCAGAAAACAGGAGAGAGACAGCCCAGAACAAGCCCAAGACTTTGTGATGAGTTTTGGGATCAATAGGCTCTAAATCTGGTGTTAGAAAAAGTGATTCTATTTTGATGGGAAAGTTGGAAGAAGAAACCTGTTGCCTTCTAAATTTGGGTGAACATATTTTCTAGTCAACTTTGCAGCCTGATCAAAGCTGACCACTTTATTGCCTAGTTTGATGCAGTAGTTAAGGCAGTAGACTAGAAACCAGGAGACTGTGAGTTCTAATCCTGCCTTAGATATGAAAGCTGGCTGGGTGACTTTGGGGTAATCACTCTTTTCTCAGTCCAACCCAGTGGTGGGTTACGGCCGATATACCGCGGTACGGGCGTAGTAGGGCCTGCTGGGAGCAGCAGGCACCATTCCGGTACAGTGCTTCGGAGGGCTCACCCGCCTGCCCGCGTTCCTTACCTGTATTTCGCCCAACCAGGCCATTTGCGCACACACACGCAGCATACAGCGCCTGTGCGACACTCCGCTGAGCAACTGGAGCATCGCAGGGCTGTGGTGCGCATGTGCATGCAGCGCACATGCACGTGGTGGACGCCCGTCCCTGTCGCAGCGTACCGGTTGCAACGGGATCCAAAACCCACCACTGGTCCAACCCATTTCACAGGGTTATCGTGGGGATACAGGGAGGAGGAAAGAGTATTAGGTATGTTCACTGCCTTGAATAGTTTATAAAAATGATAAAGGCGAGAAATAAATAAATTCCAGGAGTTATCATTCAGCAATATCTATCAGGCTTACCAATTACCCTAATTTAAAATTAATATTAAATGTGAACAGATATGTGTAGGAGTTTTATTATAGAAAGAGTCAGAGAGTAGGCCTGGGCAATATATTGATCTTGCATTATGTGAACTCCAAAGCAAGCGGAGAACATCTCCCTGCACGGATTTGTGCCAAATGAGTCCTAGCTGAATGAAACAAAATTGAGAGAGCATCCAGATGGCCTTGTGAACATTCAATGTTGCTACAATACATGGTGACTGCAAAATGGAGACAGAGAAAAAGATTCCCATCCAATTGACTAGCTACCATATAAGGAATGAAAGTACCCCTGAATTCACTAGCTGTCCTTCTTCTCTCCATCTGCTCCATCCCTCTTTGTGGTTGCTTGCCTCTCATTCAGCCACTCACCTGTTTGTGAACTTTTGTAAGCTGTTCCAGGTTGTTCTCAAGAAAGGAAATCTTCTGTTTCTGGGAATGAGCCCCCCCACTGTCCTCGGGTTCCAACTCCGCACTCTGGAAAGAAGGAGCAAGAAGACATTTATCTCTGCAGCAGTGAAGGAGATGGGAACAGAAGAAGATCCTGTGAGATAGTACAGCAATGACACCAGCAGTGCAAAACCCAAATAAAACTATACTAGAACCCCTGGTCATGAACGCTTCTGAACAGGACCAAATTGGATTCTGACCAAAAAATTCACAATTCTTTTTTCACAGCCGATTTCCCCTTCCACGCCATTTTTTGGGGGGTAAGCGCCAAATTTCCAAAATTACATTCAGGTCACAACCAAATCGGGTTGTGACCAAAGTTATGGAACGAGTTATGGTCATGAACAGAGGTTCTACTGTATATGGATTGGTCCATACTAAAATTTATTCTTCAGTTGTGTAACCTAACAGAATCATTCAACAGAATCATTTTCTGCCTTAATTTGAGCCAAAATTCAAAACTGCTATGTGGGGAAATCAGAAGAAAGTGAATTTCCTTTACAATGGAAAGAACACACCTGACTTGCACAAAGGGCTTCCAAAGATTGGTTTGAGGCTCCTAACTATCACACTACTATCTAATTTTGTAGTTATTAGTGGCTCAGAAGATTTTCAAGGAGTCTAGCTAGTATAGAATAATAGCTAAGAGACATGGTACATCAACATAGATTTGCTTTCACATCAAATCCCATCGTTGCAATGACTTCAGGTGGTGGCTTTAGGCAAATGCAATATCTCACACCTTAACTTCTCACTCCAACTTGCAATTTGGGGACACAATTGCTAATCTCCACCTTAAGAGGTTTTTTATAAAGATTCAAAGATAAAGTGTTTCAAAGATTCACAAGTTTTCAATGTGTTTCCAGAGCTACCTACTTTCTTAACTCGAGTCGTGACGTCTTGAACGAACAGCTTGCGAAGGTTGTGGAGGGTCTGGAGTTCACGGGCCTAGAAAGGGCACACACAGAGAAAAGAAAGCTGAGATAAGATATCCTTCAGGTTTCTTTACAACAGCTGGGAGCCCCAAAAAGTGGCCATCAATCAGGGGTGGGCTGCTGGGCGTTCGCAAGGGTTTGGGAGAACCTCTAGCTAAGATTCTGTGCAGTTGGGAGAAGCCCCAAATCCCACTCCTGGCTGGTCCCGCCCACCCTGCCCCTCCCCTCCCCAGAGTCCCCACACAGCCTGTTTTGGATGCAGGTAAGTGCAGGGTGCACATGGAGGCTCAGTGAGGGCAACAAATGGGTCTACCGGAAGTTCAGGAAGGCTGGAAACAGACCCGCCAGAGGATCTCTGGAGCCTGGGGAGGCCATTTTTGCCCTCCTGGAAGCTCAAGAAAAGCCTCGGGAGCCCGGGGAGGGCAAAAGCACCCACCCACCCATGGTACAGGAGGCCAATTAGGCCACTCCCAACGTGGCCACGCCCACCCAGCAACCGTGCAGAGAACCCCTTGCTAGAATTTTTGAAGCCCTCCCCGGGCCATCATATAACAGTGTCTTCCTTGTACTCCCAATGCTGCTGCCACAGATGTGATTCTATATTCATTAGAAATGACAGAATACTGCCTTTTGAGATGCTTACAACAGTCTCCTCCAGCCCCTTGAGGTCTTGCTTGGACTGCTCGTGGCGCTCGTAGAGAAATCTGTGAAACAGAAAGAGCATGTGGGGCAAAGGCGCCATGGGAAAAGTGTTCTCAGAAGAATTTAATCCTCGCTGAAGCATAACTCTGGTAGCACAGGCAGGTGCTGTCTATTGCCTTAAGTTTTAGAATCCTGCATATGCTCAAGATTAGAGGCAGTCCTAGATATGCAGGGTGGGCAGGCTTCGAAGGAATGTTATTTGGTGGGCCCAGAAAGCGAGCCTTTTCTGAAGTAGCGTCTGCCTGATGGAGAGCAGGATGTCCTCAATCTTTTAGGTCCTTTGTAGAAACCTGACTTTGTGCCCAGACTGGGGGCCCTGGAGAAGTCAAGGGACCTATCTCCTAGCTGTGTTAATACTATCTGGGCTGCTATGTATTTTCATTCTTGTTCGCCGCCCAGTCACTTATTGAGATGGCCGGCTATACAAACTGATTTTTTAAAAAATAATGGCTAAATTAATTTTCACCTCCTGAGCTTTTACAATCTTTTACAACTTTTACCAGGGTTAGGGTTTTTTTTCCCCATTGCTTCTTTGAGTGCCATGCCTACATATTCCAAAATGTAGATGTGTACAGAACTAAAGATGATTGAACTAGCACAAAAACTTGACTTGATACAATCCCAAATGCCTAATCATCCTGTCTTCTGCCCTTTGAAAAATTGTCACAATTAGTGGCAATTTTTGGAGGGCTCTAGTCTATGGGTTCCATTCCAGGCTTACCACAAGGCCATGGGCCTTAGATTGTACATGCCTGTTTTATAAAATCTTAGGACACAGGTTTTTTGTTGAAGGAAGGAAACTTGGGTAGTGAGTAGCCGAATTCAATTGCATTTATGTGAGAGTAGGCAGATATGGTGGCAGAGAAAAACCAAGCACTGTAACTGAGGAGGAATGGTGCACTGATCCCTTCCAGATAACTCCATTGCAGATGAATATAAATAATCTCTTACAGTTGGGGATTGAGCACCTTTTATTTTGAACCAAGCTGTAAAATGTTCTAGAGCTATTCTACGTAGGAAAAGAAGAAACCCCATATGGATCATCATGGAAGCAGTGAAGAAGGAAGTGAGACACAGCAGGCTTGAACAAATTCTTATTGGGAGAGGAAGGAAACAGGAAATGTACAAAGCTTTAGAACAAGGGTGTCAAACTCAAGGCCCATGGGCTGAATCCGGTCCATGGGGTCCATGAGGTCCTTCGATCTGGCCTGTGGGGCCACCCTGGAAATAGCGAAGGACCGGCCCACAGTGCCTCTGCCCTGAGCTCCGTTTTCATTGGCACAGGGTGGCAGGAGGCCGTCACAGCCAAAAATGGAGTCTGTGAGCCTGTTTTCTCAGGCCACCACAGAGACCCCTGATACAAGTGATGTCAAGCTGGCCATGCCCATCCTGCCTCCCCACCCCCCACCTCAAAGTCAAACACAACCATGATGCGGCCCTGAATGAAATCGAGTTTGACACCCCTGCTTTAGAAATATGAAACAGGACCCAGTCATGACATTTCCTTGTAAAGGATCATCTTCAATTTAGGATAATCTTTTGCGGTGAATCAGGTATATGTTCTTTTTTTAACCAAATATATTTAAATTATTAAATGTGCTCTCATCCCAATTGAGTTATAGTTCCTTCCCCCACTCACTGCATGGGTTTTAATGTACTTCAGCTTTTCCCAACTAATGCCTGCTGGCATCAAATCCCAGAATTCATCAGGACCAAACACATTTTGTTTTAGAGAGTCGGACTTATTCTTAAACACAGGGATGAAGAAAGACAGTTGAAAATGTCTGAGGAAAGGAAGAGTCCTCACGTCAGCTCCTGAAGCTTTTGTGTTTTCTCTTGCTCCTCATTCTTGAGTTTCTCATAGTCAGCACGAAGCTTCTCCAGTTCAAGCTCTAACTTCTGGTTTAAGCTGGACAGGAAACAATGTATGGAGAAATATGCTATTGTTGGGATGGTAAGCTAGTTTTCATTAGTTATAGTTATTCAGCAGCCTTTCAATTTAGCATAAGATCAGCAAAAGGACTCAATGCTAAAGGCTCAAAACTTGGAGACTAAAAAGCCAAAGCCTCTGATGCTTAAAGATAAGGTAAAGATTCCCCTCGCACATATGTACTAGTTGTTCCTGACTCTAGGGGGCGGGGCTCATCTCCGTTTCAAAGCCAAAGAGCCAGCGCTGTCCAAAAACGACTCTGTGATCATGTGGCCGGCATGACTAAATGCCGAAGGCTCATGGAACTCTGTTACCTTCCCACCAAACATGGTTCCTATTTTTCTACTTGCATTTTTACATGCTTTCGAACTGCTAGGTTGGCAGAAGCTGGGACAAGTAACGGGAGCTCACTCTGTTACTCAGCACTAGTGATTCGAATAGCCGAACTGCCGACCTTTCTGATCGACAAGCTCAGCGTCTTAGCCAATGAGCCACCGTGTCCCTCTCTGATGCCTTCTGATGCTTAAAGGACTGCATTTCAGGACAATGTACTTTAGAAAAGAGGATATCTTTTAAGAGGCATGGTGGCGCAGTGGTTAGAATGCAGTACTGCAGGCTATTTCTGCTGATCATTGGCTGCCAACAGTTTGACACATCAAATCTCATCAGGCTCAAGGTTGACTCAGCCTTCCATCTTCCAAGGTGGGTAAAATGAGGACCCAGATTGTTGGGAGCAATATGCTGACTCTGTAAACCGCTTAGAGAGGGCTGTAAAGCACTTTGAAGCGGTATACACTGTGTTTCCACGTAAATAAGACAGGATCTTATTTTCTTTTGACCCCCCAAATTTTGCTTGAGCCTTATTATGGGGGGGGGTTGGTTTGGGGTTGCCGAGTGGCTGTTCTCTTGCGAGCGGGCGCACGAAGAGCTGGGCACAGCCTCAGGGGCAAATGGGTGTGTTGCGCTGTCGCAGCAGCGCAACAAAGCTGCCATGAGGTGACCATGCTCATGGCAGCCACCCGGCAATGCCCCTTTCCAGCCGGGCAGAGCACCACTCACCGACTCAGTAATATCCCAAAGGCGCTAAGCCGCGTGGCACTCTGCCTGGCTGGAAAGAGACGTTGCGTGAGCACTTGTTCTGCTTCCAGCTCAAGTGCCTCCCTGCCTCACCATGCCCACTCTCCCTGCAGGGCTGGGCCAGGGTACCACTGCTGCGGCCCCGCCGGCTCCGCAGCCCACAACCATAGAGTGTAGTCCCAGAGTGGCCGCTGCTGGAAGACTCGGCAGCGGATCTCTGGAGTTTGGAAGCCAGTTATGGTCGGAGCATGGCGGTGGTGGTGGCAGTGGGGCGGCAGTGGGGTGGCGGCAGCGGCGGTGGGGTGGTGGGATGGTGGAGGTGGCAGTGGGGCGGCAGCGGCAGCGGGGTGGCGCTGGCGCCCTGGCCCAGCCCTGCAGGGAGAGTTGGGCATGGTGAGGCAGGGAGCACGCGAGCTGGAGGCAGAACAAGTGCTCGCGCAACCTCTCTTTTCAGCCGGGCAGAACACTACGTGGCTTAGCGCCTTTGGGATATTACTGGGTCAGTGTGTGGCGCTCTGCCCGGCCGGAAAGGGACATTGCCGGGTGACTGCTTGTGAGAGCAGCTGCCAGCCAACCCCCTGCTCCAGCTGGGCACAGCACCACCCACCAACCTAGCAGTATCCCAAAGGCATCAAGCAATGTGAGCGCCTTTGCCCCCCTCCTCCCGGCTCCTGCGGCTTTGCGCCTTCAGGATATCGCTAAGTTGGTGAGTGGCGCTCTGCCTGGCTGGAGGGGGGGTTGTCCAGGAGGCTTATTATTGGGGAAGGGCGTATATTTTTGCCCACAGGAAAAATATGGCATGGTCTTATTATCAGGACATGTCGTAATTTCGGGGAAACACGGTAAGTCTAAGTGCTATAAGTGCTATATCTGAGTCAACCATCTTTTAAGCCTTTCTATCACAACCAGCTGCTGGTTTTAGGTTTAGCATTTGTATAAATGGATTCTTAACTGCAACAATCCAGCCTAAGGAATTTTTATTAGGGCAAGTTCTATTGAATGAACATTAGCTCTCAGGAAGGAATTACTGACCTTAAATTAGTTACAGTTCATAGTGTCTCAGGGGTCTTAATTAGCAGTCTATAAATCCTATTGATTGTACACAAATTAAAGGATACCAGGCAGCTGAATTTATGTCACACAAGAGATATGGGTATACAGTAGTGCAACAACTCTAGCTACACTACATTGCCATTACTTCTAGAATTAATTAACATGAGATTTATCCTGTTTGGTTCCTCCATACTTATTAAAAAACACTATAAATCTCAAATTGTTAGTAAGCATGCTGATTAAGAATTCTGGGAATTGTAGTCCTAACACAGCTGCAGTGTGCGAGGTAGGTGACGCATGATTTACCCCCTACTTCCATCTTCACTTCTAATTTCTATTCTATGCATATTCATAAATGGTTGCTGCTTATTTTATTCCTTTTACATTAGTCCTGCCTTGTAAACCTTGTCCAATTTTCTGCTGATACTGTGCCATCAGTCTCTTGAAACTGATTAAGTGAGACCCTGCCAAAAACAAAAACAAAAAACCCCAGCTTCTTATATCCAACATAACCTATCTTATAATGAGAATCTCTCTCCTTCCCATCAGAACAACTTGCCCCAGCCTAACAATGACTCACTCTTTAAGCTCATCAATTATTTTCTGCTTCTGGTTGATCTCATCACGTAGGCGTGCCAATTGCTTGTGGTGGGCTTCGCGGTGACTCTCTAGCTGCACTTCCAAGGCCTTCTGTAGGAAAAGAAAGCAGTTCAAAAGTATAGATAGCAGTGCCAGGGCCCCTCATAAAGCAGCAAATCTTGGATGCTCTTCAAAAATATATTATTTTCCAGCAAAGCCATGCTCTCTTCAACAGCCCATCCTATGTCCTCTTTTTTTCTTGCACCATCCTGGTTCACAGAAGTCACAGATGCATGATGAAGTCTTATATCTTTACTAAAAGGGCTTTCTAGCAGAACTCTAGTGACAAAAAAGATTAGACAACAATTGTAGCCCCTCATGATTTACTCAGACCACAAAACTCAACCAGCTTAAAGGCGAGAGAGAGAGTTCAAATCATAAATAAGGTACCAGGGGATCAGTCAGTTGTGGGATCAAATCAAATCAAATCAAATCAAATTTTATTTGATTAGCCGCAACCCTCTCCCGAAGGACTCGGGGCGGCGTACAGTCAAAAAGATAAAATACACATAGGACACACATACATACGAAAAAACAAGGACAATTACATTTGTGCATGGAGGAGAGTAGACCTGCAAGTGAAAGACAATAAACACAGCTAAAAACACAGTTAAAACACAGTTTAAAATCCCCTAAATAAAATTGCTGAATTAAAAACCCCTCAGGAGCGTAACGAAGTTATGGTTGGGCCAGGCCAGATATTTGAAAAAGGTGGGTCTTGAGCTTAACACGGAAGGAGCGGAGGTCTGTAGTGGTCCTAATATCCGGGGGGAGGTCATTCCACAGGGCTGGGCCCGCCACAGAGAAGGCTCTGCTCCTGGGCGCCGCCCCATGACATTGTCTAGTGGACGGCACCTGGAGAAGTCCCTCTCTGTGCGAGCGAATAGGTCGTAGGGATGTATGGGGCAGAATACGGTCCCGGAGGTAACTAGGTCCTGAGCCATGGAGCGCTTTAAAGATCGTAATCAAAACCTTGAAACGCACTCGATAGACCACAGGAAGCCAGTGCAGCTCGCGCAGGTGTGGTGTCACGTGGGAGTACCTGGTGCTCCCCATAATCACCCGCGCGGCCGCATTCTGGACCAACTGTAGTCTCCGAGTGCATTTCAAGGGAAGCCCCATGTAGAGAGCGTTACAGTAGTCCAGGCGAGACGTCACCAGCGCATGGGTGACTGTGCGTAGAGCGTCCCGGTCCAATAGGGGGCGCAATTGGCGCACCAGGCGAACCTGATGGAACGCCCCCCTGGCCACAGCTGTCACATGTTCATCCATGGACAGCTTGGCATCCAGGAGGACGCCCAAATTGCGCGCCCGCTCCACGGGGGCAAGTTGAATGCCCCCAATGGCCAGAGATGGAATTATCTGGTTGAACCGGGGAGCCGGAACCCACAGCCACTCCGTCTTGGAAGGGTTGAGCCTGAGTCGGTTGTCATCCATCCAGACCCGTACGGCTTCCACACACCGGGACATCACTTCGACGGCCTCGTTGGGGTGGTTCGGGGTGGAAATGTACAGCTGAGTATCATCAGCGTACAGGTGGTATCCCACCCCAAAACCACGGATGATCTCACCCAGCGGCTTCATGTATGTGTTGAACAGGAGTGGCGAGAGGACCGACCCCTGTGGCACCCCACAGATGAGGGGGCTTAGGGTCGACCTCTGCTCTCCTGCCAACACACGTTGCGTCCTGCCGGAGAGGTAGGAGCCGAACCACCGCAAGACGGTGCCCCGGATCCCCAACCCCTCCAGTCGGTGCAACAGGATACCATGGTCGATGGTATCAAAAGCCGCCGAGAGGTCTAATAGGACCAGGATAGAGGAACAGCCCCTATCTCTGGCCCTCCAGAGATCGTCTACCAACGCGACCAAGGCCGTCTCAGTGCTGTGCCCAGGGCGAAAGCCGGACTGGCGCGGGTCTAGATAATCATTCTCCTCCAGATGTCGTGGAAACTGAGAAGCCACCACACTCTCCACAACCTTCGCCAAAAAGGGAAGGTTGGAGACAGGACGATAATTGACCAGCTCCATAGGGTCCAGGGAAGGCTTCTTGAGCAAGGGTCTCACCACCGCCTCTTTCAAGGCGGCCGGGAGAGACCCCTCACCCAACGAAGCGTTCACTAGGTCCAGGAGCCAGTCGCGTGTAACCTCCCAGGATGCCAGTACAAGCCAGGAGGGACACGGGTCCAACAAACATGTGGTAGGTCGCAGTCGCCCACGCAATCTGTCCAAATCCTCGATGACAACCAAGTCAAACTCCTCCCAAAAAGGTTTCTCAAGACTCGCCACTGGCGTCTCGACTGGGCCACTGAAGGGGACCCAATCAGAGTCTAGACTTATACTCCTTGAGAAAGCAAGCTAAAGAGTTGGGGAATAAGGTAGTGAGGTAAACGGAGGGCTGTTGCCAATTGATGGATGAGGCACTCCTTATTCAGGGGCAGTGTGATTTGAATTTGTTGGGGGTGGGTGGGTAGCATGTGTGCATCTGTGTTTGTGTCTATATTCTTTCTGGCCAATTCTTGATGAGCTTCTTTTGCTCAGTCCCCTTTCTTGCATTGGGGAGGCCCTTGCACTGGGGAGGAGGTTAGTCTTGCCTCTCCATCTTCTAAGGCCTTTGATAGCTGCCTCTCCAGGTTGCTAGGCAACACTGCTTTCCCTGCCTGCAACTCTTCCAGTGAATCCCCTCAGGCTGATGACTCTCCTGTAACTGCTGTTCATCTTCTGAATCTGAGCTGGCCATGCGTGACAGTTCTCCTTTTGGAGCCTGAAATAGGCCTGTCTGTTTCTCTATGTTACTTTTATTTCCTCTGTCTCTACCCCTCTTTTTAATTAATGCCACCAGGGGCCAAAAGGATTGTGTAAGTGGGATAAAGCACCCTTGATGAAGAAAGACAAGCCTTATCTCTTCTACTAACTTTTACTTCATCTGTATCTTGTATCAGGTCCTGCTCCTTGGCTACGTCATGCACCGTCTCTGTGGGAGAGAAGAAAGGTCCTTAATGAGAAGATGTTAGACAGAGTTAGAGCATGGGTTGATGACCAGTGTTAGATTAGTAATTTGCTTTCTTGATCTAGGAGACTAGGCTAAAACATCAATTGTTCCTTTAATTTTCTATGATTTCTTAAGCAGGTTATTCTCTCAATTTTATCTCTCAACCTCAAGATTTAAGTGCAGAGCAAAAAGTTTCTTTTAAAAGACTTCTTCTGTATCCCCTCCTTCACCTATAAAATGGAAACAGTAATCTGCCGCGTACCATTATACATATAGGAGGAAAGGCTTTATGTAAAAAAAAAATGAACAGGCTACATACAAAGAATAAATAATAACAGGAAGGAGCTACTATGGAGATGGTCAAGAATTCAAATTGTAAGCAAACAACACTATATGCAAGGACTCAAATATTTTGCATTAAAAGCTGTATTCTGCAACCACTCTGACCTACTCATTTCCTGAATTATTCACATACTTCTGTACCAATCAGAGGTGGGTTCCTACTGGTTCAGACCAGTTTGGACCGATTTGGCCGAGAGGAGGTAACTTGGCTTGCCACACTCCCTGAACTGGTTCTCTCCATGGCACTTTAGGCACCACCATCTTGTTTTTTGCTTCTGCACATGCGCAGCATTGTTTTTAGTACTGCGCATGCGCACATAGTGTGCATCAAGTGCACGTGGACGCAAAGCGCACACGTGCAGCGCGTCCCTGAGCAAACCAACAGTAGCAGCAGCTGGAACCCAACCCTGGTACCAATCGTAAACTATGCCATAACCCCAGTACTCTACACATTACAGTACTCTACACATTACCTTGGGCCTGCAGTTTAGCTAACTCTTCACTCAGAGCATCATAGGATTCCTCCAGGTTCCGTTTCTTCAACTCCACACTCTGCATGTACTCAGTAAGCGAACGGATCTTGACTTCATGCTGAGAAGATTAAGAAATGTAAGCAAATAAGAGATCCCTTTCACAAACGTAGTCCCGATTCCAGACTTTCCAATCTCATTTTCTATGAGGAAGAATCCAACTTTCTCCTTGTCCAAGGTTGGAAATTGTCATCTCTCCTCAAATACATCTTCAGAGTTCCAAAATTAAGAGGGAGCCAAGCAATCAAGAAGTCCCTTCAATGCTACATTTCAAGAGTACAGCTATCATACTTTCCAGTACAATTCTATGCTAGTATATCCAGAAACTACAATCAGTAGGACACTTCTAAGAAATAATACACTTAATTAATTAGATTAGACTAGGATTAATATTAATTAGATGGATCATTAATCTGTATTTGAATCAGGACATGTTTTTGGAGCAAAAAATGATCAATGTGTGTGCTTGTGGGTGTAGATGTGTTGTGTGTTTTCCCCATTTCACATACACCCTCATAAAGTTCTTCATGGAGCTGTGGATTCATGAACATTTACTAGCAGAATATTTTAATTAAAAGAAAGGAAGGTTTGTGTGATCCAGAACCAGAAAATAAAAAATGGGGAAAGAATTTAACTTATCCTCAATCTGCTACTTCTCTGACCCCATTTTAAAGATTGGTATATATACTGTAGAATTATGCCATGCAACAGCATGAAGCCTGGCCCCAGGGATCCGTCTCAAAATATTAAATATTAAAACAGAGAAATGTGTGGTCTATATTTAGATTTCTCATTGTTTTCAAATGTATTTAGAAGCAATCGCGAGAAGATTGGAAAATGGATTAGAATAGTGTCATCAGAGAAAGAAGGGTAATATAGGAATTAGTATTTGAGAAAAATGGAAATAGAAGAAGGGTTAAGCCCTCTCCCCTGTGATTTAAAAACAACAAACAAAGACCCCATTCTCAGGTAGGGCTTCCAAGGACACCAGCTCCACAGTTTATGCTGATCCATTGTTACAGATATTACCATGTCCAAAAGAACATTAAAATTCCTGTCAGGAAACAGCAGAGTATGTGATTCTAGCCACTCTGCTTGAGCTTGGTCTTCCAGTTTCATTATGAGAAATATTTAAAGACACATACCATTTGACTTCTAAAGGCCTGCTATAAGGAACATTCATGCATTGATAGCAATGAATCTTCCCCATCGCTATTGAAACAATGGTAGAAGCAATAAACTAGATCAGTGTTGGCGAACCTTTTTGGCACTGAGTGCCAAAACGGGTGTGCATGCACACATATGGGGCAGTGCCAGAAACTGGAAGAGCAGCTCCTCAGGGCGCATGTGCGGGAGTGCCGAAAACCGGAAGAGCAGTTCCCCGGCACACGTGAGCACACTGGGAAGCTGAGCTTCCAGTGTTCAGTATGCTCATGTGTGTTGGTCACTTGGTCTTCTGGTTTCTGGCGCGCATGCGCGCATGAAGACCAGCTGGCCAGAACCCGAAAGACCAACGGGCGATGGCTGGCATGCCCAGAGAGATGGCTCTGCATGCCACTTCCAGCACATGTGCTATATGGATTCGCCATCATGGAACTAGATCAACAAGGCCAGTGGTGCAAGCTACAAAGCTCCTGAACCTAGACACCGAACCAAAGCTGGAACCAGTCATCTAAGGTCTCCTCAATTAGGAACCCTCACTGTTCTCCCAAGAAAGATTTCCCACCGTATCTATCCTCCTTTATGCTGGAGCTTCAAGTTTCTTGTTGCCTGTTTATAGGACCTGACTGAGAAATAGCAGAAGGCCAGGTTGCAATAGGAACAAATTCTTTAAGACTTTTTTTCAAGCTTTCCCCAACGTAGTCCTTTCCTACCAGCATGGGAGATCATCCCTTTTCTACTCCAGATTGGAAGAAAAGAAAGCTAATTAAATCCAATGAAATTTCCAATCTGATCCAATTTCCTTTTATATTCCAGCTCTCAAACATACTTATATGGAAAACTCTAAAACGGAGATGGGGAGCCTGCAATTCCCAAATACCGCTGAACGATCATTTCCAACAATTTCACCTAGCATGGTCGATGATGAAAGATGGAGGGGGAGTTAATCAGATCTGGAGTACCAGAGATTCTTTACCCAGATTGTGAAAATCTAGGCGCTTTTCTATGAGGAGTATTCTGGTCCCTCTTTATTTCTTCTACCCTTTATCAGTTTTAAATGCCACAGCTAGTGTCCTTTCATCCCCACTTCCATGGACTCTGACCTGAGAAATGAGAAGCTGGCAGGAAGACAGTTCCCGTCCTGTCACCTCCATCTTGCGGTGGCATTCAACTTGAAGACCTTCCAGCTGACGGCAACGTTTCACAACAGACTTCACTTCCGATTTGATCTTGCTGATGTAGAGCCGGGCAACAGTAAATTCTTCCTCAATGGCACCACTAATCTCTACTGGCTAAAAATTAATGATTTTAAAAGAGAACATATTATCTGAGGAATATACAGGTAGTCCTTGACTTACAACTCTTCATTTAGTGACCATTCAAAATGACAACTGTACTGAAGAAATGTGACTGCTGACTGCTGTTTTTCACAGTTACGATCAGGGGTGGGATTCTACCAGTTCTGTCAGGTTTGGGAGAACCGGTTTGCTCTGATGATCAGGCGGGTCCACCCATCCGCCCCTGCGCTTTACTGACCTATATCTTCTCAGCTAATTTGCGCAACAGAGTGGATTGCTGCACCTCAGCTGTGTTATTCCCCAGAAGTAACGTGGCAGGTAGGTTTTCTTAAAACTGTGCAAGTGCATGCACTGTGCGTCAGGCGCGAAGCACATGATCACGAAACCCATTGTTAAACCGGCAGGATTCTACCCCTGGTTATGATCTTTGAAGCACTCCTATGCTCACATGATTACAATTCAGATGCAACTGGTTCATATTTATGACGATTGCAGTGTCCCAGGGTCATATGATCTCCTTTTGCGACCTTCTGACAAGCAAAGTCGATAGGGAAGCCAGATTCGTTTAAGAACCGGATTGCTAACTTATCAACTGCAGTGATTCACTGAACAACTGTGGCCCCAAAAAAGTCATAGAATGAGGAAAAATCAATTCACAAATGTCTCACTTAACAACAGAAATTTTGGACTCAATTGTGGTCATAGGTCGAGAATTGTCTGTAGTTCAATGTATGATTCTAAGAAGCAGAACTGTTTATACATCCTTCCTTCTTTCCTTTGCTCGTCAGATGGCACTGTTCCCAGATCACTAGATTCCACTATTTGCTAAGTAGTTTTTCTCATTTTCTTCAATTTTGCATGTGGTAAGGTCGGCACTAAATACTGTACCTTAAATGAACCTTTCTATTCCCATTTTTTTAAAAAAATGGACACGACATTTAAAAGGGCTTGGTTAAATAGAACAAAGAAAACAATTAGGAATTTCCCCAGATCCACCTTATGTGTTTGTAAACTGAGAAAGAATGACTACTTTTCTTCTTTCCAAACATTGACTCCCCTAGCAACTGCTTACCAGTTTGATCTCACCGTTGCCCACAATGACGCTGAATTCACTCAGATCCTTCATAAGGCCATTGAGGACCTCGGCAATGCGTTTGCGCTGGTGCCCACTGAATTCCTGTAGGCGTTGCAACTCTGATTCCAAAGACAACATGGTGGCCTATAAAGATAAAGACACCTATGGCTTATCCAGCTCAAAGAGAATTCCTCTGGTTTAAAAATGAGGGGCTCTCCATTTTTAATTAAAGGGAAAAGACCTTAATTTCTTGAAATAAATTAAATTAAATTAATTCTTAAATTAACAATTTAATTTCTTGTTTCTTAATTTAAATGTGAACCCTCTGGTTAGGAATTAGATTATACCAAACAAAATTAAGATGAAAAAGATGGTTTAAACTTGAACATATGCAAAGGCTCTGAGTAAATATCTAACTGGAGACCATAGCACACCCATTCCCTTTGTTATGGGAATGGAAGTTTCACCAGTTAAACCAAAAAGGAAGGCTATGGTGAATGTATTAGACCAATCGATGAACACCTGGTACTGCAGCCTTTCTCTAAGGAATCTCTCTATACCACCATTGTTTTCTTTTTGGCATCCTAAGAAAACTTTAGTTACTCAATGGCTTTTTAAGAATTTCACGAAGTCCTTTTAAAGTTTTGATGAATGTATTGATTCCAGAAGGGTAACGTTTGAACCTGTTAAATTTTAATTTGTGTTTTACAGTTCCGTAAGGAGATCTTGGCACTTACCACTTTCTGAGACAACTCGTCCACCAACAGCTGATTCTGCTGACTCTTCTCTTCTACCTCCTGGGATTTCTGATCGTAGTTGACAGCCAGTTCCTCCAGAGCTTGCAATACCTCCTTCACCTCCTCCTTAGCGGAATCATTCTCAGACTGCAGATGGCTTAGTTCCTGCTGCACTTTTTCATTGTCCCCACGAGTGGATATTAGCAGCTATCAGAGGGAAAAGGCAGTGTGAGTTAGTAATTAGAGAAATGTCAGGGAAGATATAAGAAAGGAGGCCAAATGTGGATGATGTAAGAAGAGGTAGAAATATAGAGAGATATAGAGAGTGCTAAGAAATAGAAGGCCGTTACAGTTAACATATATTAGTCTTTCTCTACCCAATTGCCTTCTGATTATATATCCATCAACTCCAGTCAGATGTAGTGTGCTTAAAATCATCACAGCTGCTATCTAATACAGCCTGAGGATACTTAACTGGGCAAGACTGGAATACAATTACAGTATTTAATTAAAGTGCTGGGAAGACCAGGACAAAATCCATAGCGGGCTACTAAGCTTATTAGCCACACATCATCATCTTTCATAGGACTGCTGGGAGGACAGTGTGATGAGAAAGAATAACCCATGATATTATCTGTTCCTTTGAGGAAAGGCTGGCTTAAACTAAGTAACAAAGATAAAAAGTCAGGATGCACTTTTTATGCATGCTTGCAAAAGTACTCTTGGGAAATTGCTCACCTCCTCCTGGTCCAGCATCTGCTCTTTTAATTTCTCCATCAGTTGGCTCTGCTGATTGATTTCATCATCCTGATTGGACAAAAATATATCATTGCTAACTATCTTATGCTGTGTCCATGGTTTCAGACAGATAAGGCACAAAGAAAAGACACTGTGACCGAGATGGGGGTTAAAAGCAACCCAGAAGAAGTTTACTTAGGATGGAGGAGAGATGTTTACCTTATCATCAAGCTGCTTGTAGAGTTTGCGGATCTCCTCCTCATACTTATGCCTCTCCTCATCCGAGATCCGGATGACGATGGAGGAGTTGTTATCATTAATGGGTGTCTCATCACAAGTGTCAGGTACCACCTTCTCATCATCACTCAACTGTTCTGTTTCTGGGACATTCTCACCTAAAAATGTTTAAATAGAAAAGGGACATTTTCACACACTTATTTTACTGCTATGTTTATTATGAATCACAAGGTACCATAGGGCCTTTCAGGGACAGATCTGTGCAATGATTACATGAGAAATCACACTTTACCCACCATGTTAGAAATGTGAAGCCCATTCAGAGGAATCAGAATTAAGGAAACTAGGTGCCCTTTTCCAGTGCTAGACAAACTCTACAATTCAAGGCCATTTTGGTCCAAATCTCTGAATGGAGAGTGGATTATGTCACTAATTTTTCACAATAAGCACCTAATGTATTAAAAGAATATTACATCTGTTTCATCATAGGAATAAAGAACAAAAATTCAATGAAGAGAAATTACATTGCACAAGTTCCCAAGTTCACTCCTTAGCATCTCCATCACCTGCCAAGGTTGAATAGTCTGACTTGATACATGACAGTTATCTAGTTTTTTATGACAGTCTCTTGCATTTCATCCCTCTAAGACACCTTGTTATATATGCACTTATTATTTAGTTCCTAGGCAACCTGAGGCATCATTATTACATCATACATACATGCAGCATATGGCTGGGATCATCTGTCCTTAAACTTAGATGAAGCAGTATGACAGTTCAGGACACTGATAACTATTTCCAAAGTCTTTCTGTTAGGCAAATGCAGTCTAGCCATAGTCCTTGTTTGCATCCTTGCATTTAAAAATTTTTTCCATTCCAAATATTTATCGCATTATAGAAAAATGAGGAAATGTGCAATTCTCATTGCTTAGTTTTAGGTACAAATAGATTTTACTCAAAACTCAGCCTTTTGTTTATATGTTAATCTGTCAACATATGGTTGATATATGGAGGAAATACATCTACCACCAATCTCACTTAATTCTGAAAGACCAAAAACGAATGCAGTCAACAGCAAAGCAAAGAGAACCTTTGTTTTCTTTGCACCCAACCTACCATTGCGCCAACGTCCTAGCTCAGCCTCCAACTTGGCAATTGTCTCCTTGAGGTTCTTGTTCTTCTCCTTCTCCTTCTCAAATTTCTTCTTCCATTGTTCTGCTGTCAGTTCCAGATTCACTGACGCTGTATTCTTGATTGTCTTGGCCCTGAAATGGAAGAGAGTATCTTTATGGAGAACACTTTGCTTTGTTTAGTGGACATTCTGCTTTGATTAGTTGGTTGGTTGGTTGGTCCGACTTGTTTTTGACTCCAAGCAACCACATAGATACATTTTCTTCATGATGATGTATCCATAATCAGATCTTTTAGGTTTTCCAACAGTGTACTCATTGCTACCAGAATTGAGTTCATTCACCTTGCTGCTTCTCTTTCCTTCCAAGTCATTCCATTACACTCTATTTGTTATATTTATCATCTTCCTAGTATTGATGCGGATGACTTAAGCTCTAAAAATACAGGAAGGTCTTACTATACTACATTGCTCATTAACTAGCAGGAATGATGTTCGTCCATCGTGTTTGAAGAGGACCTTGACATCTAGCAGTTGTAGACTGTCCAGGATGTGTCCGCAGGTGGCTGGTAAGGCCTATATGGGCATGAAATGTTCTACCACATGTCGGCAAGACATGGGTGAGCACCATTGTTGCAGTATTTGCAGCTCTGGCTTTGCGGAGAGATACTATACTACATTGCTCATTGACTAGCAGGAATAGGTTTTAAGGCTAGAGTTTACCTCAGCAGAAGATGCTTATGATCAAACCATGGCTCTTTCTACGCAAGGCTTGTGTTCCACAGCTGAAGTCAGTCCTTTCCCTAGGTGCCTCATCTCCGAAATAGCAGCAGAATCATTTTACCTGGCTACTCCAATACCTGGCCTTTTCAAAATACTATTCAAAACAGTATCCATTCAAAAAGGAATTCTGTCAGTACACTTACCGCTGTCCAAACATGAGAGTAGATTTGGTCTCAGCATCATTATAGCTGGAAGGAGAGCAGCAGATAAACATTGTTGTGCGGCAGTTCCCACCGAGGGAGTCCTGCAGGATACGAGTCATCTTGCTATCTCGGTAGGGCACATAGCTTTTCTGCATGAGATAATGGGAGTGAACATATTTGGCCTTTTTCACACAGACAAAATTGACCACAGGAATGTCAATCTACTCACAGTTCTTATCAATTTAAAAAAAAACTATACATCCAATGGTCAGGGACAAGCAAACTCATCTAGAAATTTCATCTTCCAGATAGGAAAGTAAAAACCTAAATCATCAGAAGCAAATAATTAACAGTTAGCAGCGTATTTTCTAGAGCGGAAAACATATTCCCAGCAGTTCTGACTGTATCAGATGCTTTCGCTACATCTTTCCCCAAAACTGATGTTCTTCAAGCCTGTTGAACCACCATTCCCAGAAGTCCCAAAGTCACATCAGCTATAAATTTTGGGAGTTATTCTTGGGCTATAACTTCAGATATTAGGCCAACTCCCATACTCCCAAAACAGCTGGTAGAGGTTGTTTTCCTTTTTTTCCTTTGGTTGTGTTAATTGGAAGGATAGTTAGTTCTGTCTCTTGGTTGCTGCTTATGTTATTTATCATTCTATTATTTTCATTCTACCCAGAGATGTACTTGAGATGGGTAGCCACATAAATTTAATAAATAAATAAATCTTTAGATATCAATATAGCACCAGGATGAGGAAAGCTGGCAAGCAATCTTTTTGTTAAGGGGTGCACTACTCACTGTGCCCTCAGCCAGAGCTGAGATAACATTCCCAAGTGCCGACAGAGATTTATTGATGTTCTTGGCCTCATCCAACACAGCTCCCTCAGCTCCAGTCTTGCTGACCTGCAAGGAGAAGGCATTTGTTTATTATAAAGCAGATACATCCGTATGTTATATGAAATCCTAAATGAGGCCTTCTTCTTTGAATAAACAAGCTTCCTAGGTATTGGGAGAAAACCAACGGAACCAACTAGAAGGCCCAGAAGAATTGGGATAGACGACGTGGAGACCAATGAAAAATAATTGTTCCAAACATCTGAAATGTATTTCAGTCCAAAAACAACTCAAGCAAGCTCCCTGTCATTTCCTTTGGGTGGCAGACAGTTATGGCTGGCAAATCAGGACCTAATCTCCCGTTCAGTGATTTCCCAATGCACTATTCAGACTTGCCACCTAACTGCATTTTAAGCACATAGCTCTCTGGAGATCCCTTAGATATGGATTTGGAGACCTGTCATTCAAATAATGGGTTTCCTGATGCTCAGGAGAGGAGAATATGACTTTTTAATGAGTCTTAGCTTCAAGGTATATATTTTATGAAAGCATTGCTGAGATACAGTACACCAGGGGTGAAATGCTACTGGTTTGGACTGGTTTGCCCGAACAGATAGCAAAGATGCCAACTATTCATCCGAACAGTAGTAAAGAAAATGCTACCGGTTTTTCTGACAATCAGCTGTGCCGCGCAATTTATATTTAGATTATAGTATAATCTAAATCGTGTGGCACAGCGGATTCCCCTCCCCCTCGCTGTTCACTTACCTCGCTGTTCACTTACTCACTTGCCAGGTGCACTCGGTAGCAGCCTCTGCCCACCTGCCCAGATGTCATTTTGACACTCTGTGCATGCACGGACGGTCCTGTGTATGCATGGAGGTGGCGCACGTGCATGTGCTCACATTACTACCAAACCGATAGCAAAGATAAGTGGATTTCACCCCTGAAGTACATGTATGATGTTCACATTGCACTCATGTCAGAAGCATCAAGGTGCTTCCAGATTGAAAGGATTAGCTGGTGACATCACTGTTTCCTGGGGGACACCCAGTTTGTGGTTTCTTTCCCGTTCCTGGCGGGAGCTGGAGCAAAGACTGGCTCACACCACCCCATGGCAGCATTCAGGTCTCAAACACAAGCTTACTAACCCCCAACCCAGTGTCCTAACCACACAAGTCACCATGCTCACGTATGATGCTGATCTTAGTTTATGAAATAAATCAAACTCTGCTTGCTTCCCCTCTCAGATCTCTTTTAAGCCCCGAGCACCTTTTCGCTGCCAGCCAAATCCACCAAGTAAAGCTTCCCACTCAGTTTTTGCTCAGTCTCCATGTTCTCCTGCTTAATGTTGATAAGGAAGATGCTGTGGCTCCGAGAACTATGCTCATTCATGTCTGCAAGGTTGAGAGAGAGAAAGAGACAAGCCTGTTTTATTTCTCAAAAGAAATCCTAGGCAGATATTTCCTGCACTGAAATTGTACAATATTCAGCCCCACTGAAGGCTCTTTGAGGCATGGAGATTGGCAGTATTATTGAAAAAAGCTTAGCAGATGACTTTGTTGTCGGTTTTCTACTATAATCCTCCTATGTGCAAGTCTAAAAATAAGCATCACAGAAACTTGTAAACTGTTTGATTTGAGATAATAATCAATTATCATTTAAAGGCAGTATCAAAATGCTACTCCAGTTGAATATACTAAGAATTATATTACTTTCAACTCTCTACAGGAAATCCACATTCCCCACAACCACGTCCTATGCAATACTGTGGGTTGCAGAAAAATCACAACAAAAGAGAATAGGTGATAAAAAATAGTTGTGACTGCTTCCTAATTATAAATTGAGAAAAAAAAGAATCCTTATGTATGGAAAATTAATGATAAGCTGGTCTTTGATGCAGGATTTTTTATGTACTGTAACTGGATGATTTGTATACTCCCCCCCCCCTTCTTTCCTTCAATCATGTCCAATTCTCAGAGATTTCCTGGACAAGCTCCTGTAATTTTCTTGGCACGATTTTTCAGAATTGATTTGCCATTGCCTCCTTCCTAGGGCTAAGAGAAAGTGACTTGCCCAAGGTCACCCAACTGACTTCATGTCCAAAGCAGTCCTATCTTGATGCTTAAATTGCTACACCAAACTGGTTGTCGTTTGTATACTAGGCCATACTAAAAGAATATTATCTCTTTCAGTTTTTATTAGACCTAGCCTGGCATCAACTTACATTTTATACTTTAAGCATGATTGAGAGTAAGAGACAGCAATATTATTACTTCATCTCTTAGTGTCAGTTAAAAATCTTGCGGGATGATTATTGCTTTCTCTCGGCTTTAAATGGAGAGGCTGGGATTTACTAGTAATCTCTATCTAAGAACTAACCATCTCTCGTCCTGCTCACCTTTATTAAAATCGGCTGCTGTAACCTTTAAGGGATCGTTGTACTTTTTTATTAGTGTATAAATATGTTAACAGGAGCTCATTTAGCCTCACAAAGCCATCATGTAAATCTGAGTTAAACATGGAGGTATCTTTGCCCCAGAGGTGGTATTCAGAAAGTTCTGACCAGTTCTGGAGAACCGGTAGCAAAAGTTTGAGTAATTCGGAGAACCGGTAAATACCACCTCTGACTGGCCCCGTCTGTTCTCTGCCTCCCAAGTCCCAGCTGATCGGGAGGGAAAGGGGATTTTATAGTATCCTTCCCCTGCCACGCCCGCCATGCCACCCCCACCAAGCCACCCCACAGAACCAGTAGTAAAAAATTTTGAATCTTGCCACTGCTTTGCCCTCAACACTGTAAGAGCCTGCCCCTTCCTGAAAGTTACATCTACACTGCCAAGTGTGACATACATAATCTGTGCTCTGTCCTTTCAGAGCACCTTCCTTACACTCTTAAGTGATATCACTCTGATTTTCCTTGAGCACAAGACCTTTTCTTTTCTTCCATTTTCTTCAGTACAGTTCCGTCTGTACAGTCTTTGACTCACTGAACCAATGAAGGAGTTGGTCCAAAGCTAAAACCAGGGTTTTTTGGGGGGTGATTTTCCATTCTCTGGGCTAACCAAACCTGGCAGCTTAAGGATTTCCAGAGTCTTGCCACCAGTTCCCACCCCATCCTGGTATCTTCTGCCTGAAATCACTGCCTCAATCTGACATAAACAACCCTCTCGTTTTTGCTGCTTTTCTGGATCTGCAAAGGAAAGGAGGTACGAAGTTCTCAGAAAATAAAAAATACTTGAAAAGGTCCTAGTGAAGCAGACATTCTTCCTGCCTTGTATGTGGGCTCCCCAACTGCCTGTTCCACATGCCATCATCCTTTCCCAATTGCCTGTCTTCAAAACTCACTGGTGACAGCCACGTGGCGGTTGGATTTTCCTTCATCAATAACATCCAGGATTTCTTCAGGACTGGAGACAAACCGTTCAGTGCAACCCTTAAGCAAAAAGAGAGAGATTATTTTGCTCCTGATCCCATCACTCCCTTCAGCTAATTGCCATGCTTTGTTCCTAGTTAACTCCCTCAGCCTTGCACCTGCATACTTTTCCTGAGTTATCTCAAAGGTGCTTTTCAAAAGGCAGCTGGGCTTTGTTTTTTCCTTGAGGAAGACATTTTGCTTCTCATCCAAGAAGCTTCTTTCGGTTCTGACTGACTTTCTTGAATGAGAAGCAAAATCAGTGGTGGTATTTAGCTGGTTCGGACCGATTCAGGGAAACAGGCTGTTAATTTTTTCCGTAGTTCGGCAAACAGGTTGATCCCACCACTGACTGGCTCTGCTACGCTCACTGGGTTTGCTATTCAGAGTGGGGAGGCTGCAAGGGCGTGACTGGGAGCTGTGCTGATCAGCTGGGAGGCGGCGAATGGACCGGTCGGTCAATCAGCTGGGAGGCTGCCCCACCCCCACCTCCCTGCGGCCCTTTTTTGGCCTACATGGCCTCCTGCAAAATCCTTCAGCAACCACCATTCCCTCACTAGCCTGCTTTCCAGCTTCATTCTCTGGCATGCAAAGCAACAAAAGAAGACCATATGACTACCAGTTTAAAAAAAGTTCAGTCAGACCTTTCAACTTTGTGAGATCTCCCCCCCCCCCCCGAGAAGTTGGAAGGTCTGACTGGTTTTTTTTAAACTGGTAGTCACGTGGTCTTCTTTTGTTGCCCTGCACACAGGAGAACGGAGCTGGAAGACAGGTTAGTGAAGAAATTGTGGTTGTTCTGGGATGGGGTGGAAGTGAGGATTTTGTATTATCATTGCTCTGGGATGGGGTGGAATTAAGGATTT
Source organism: Natrix helvetica (assembly GCF_964273705.1). Classification (NCBI taxonomy): domain Eukaryota; kingdom Metazoa; phylum Chordata; class Lepidosauria; order Squamata; family Natricidae; genus Natrix; species Natrix helvetica. Next base: position 210,799,424 of record NC_138548.1, on the reverse strand, counting down.
TGCATTATGATTGCTCATAAGTAAGTAAGAACCAGTAAAAGAGGAATGGAAAAATCCCTGTCTGTATATCAGCGTTTTTCAGTCTTGGCAAGTTTAAATGGGCGAACTTCATGCTGCCTTGGGAATTCTGGGAATTGAAGTCCATACACCTTAAAGTTGCCAAAGTTGAGAAGCATGGGTCTACACTAAAGCTTAGCATTTTCCATTGCTGTTTATTTAGAGTTTGGTTCAATTAAAAAAAATCAGTTGTGGTTTCCTTAACAAATAGTGTTTAAAGTGATATGAGTTTCCAAGCATTCTTCTAGGAACATTCAACATGCAAACTGTGGTTACACATCTTAAAATGAATCCTCTTTACCTGGAGCTTCACAATTTGCTGTGAAGATGTGTACTAAAAGTCAATCTACATTTAGTGTACATCTGACTTTGGGGGATGTTTCTTCATAACCAAACAAAAGTGTATTTTATGTGCAGTTTGCACCACTTGCTCGCTGGAACTGGACACAAAAGGAAAGTCCACATTTTGTAATTAACCCCCATGCCCCATTTTGACTGGCAGAGCACTGCAGCAGGCTGAGTGCTGTCACACACCCCTGGCCATGCCCCCTGGCCACACTCAGCCAGCCATGCCCAGCCAGCCGGTCATTAGGGCACCACTGAGCGAAATGTCTTCCTCAAGGAAAAAACAAAGTCCAGTTGTCTTTTGAAAAAGTGCCTCTGAGTAACCATGATCTGGATGATTGAGAATTTCCATAGACTTTACTTGACTTCATGCCCCTAGGCCAGTGATGGCGAACCTATGGCACGCGTGCCACAGGTGGCACGCAGAGCCATTTGTCAGGGCACGCGAGGCGCTGCCCTGTCAGCTGGCCAGCGCCCATGCACGCGCTGGCCAGCTGAGTTCACCCTTTTTTAAAGCCATTTTTTGCCCTCCCCAGGCTCCAAAGGCTTTATAGGAGCCTGGGGAGGGTGAAAAGAGCCTCCCCCGCCCCCCCGGACGCCCTCCGAAGGCGTCAGGGAAGCCTCCGGATGGTCCCTGAAGCCTTCGGAATGCTTAAAACGACCCTCCGAGCAAACCGGAAGTCACTTCCGGTTTGCTCGGAGGATCGTTTTGAGCGCTCCGAAGGCTTCAGGGACTGTCTGGAGGCTTCCCTGATGCCTCCGGAGGGCGTCCGGGGGGAGTGGGGGAGGCTGTTTTCACCCTCCCAGGCTCCTATAAAGCCTCTGGAGCCTGGGGTGGGCGAAAAAAGCATGTAAAAGTGGGGGGTCGCACCTGTAGTGCGTGCATGCGCACTGGGGGTCGCGCATTGCATTATGGGTGTGGCATGCCCGCACATGACCCCCCCTGCGCTCCCTCCACTTATGGCACGCGAGCCAAAAAAGGTTCGCCATCGCTGCCCTAGGCAAATACTCTGTAACAGAAGAGTGTGATTTAATGCCCTCTGGTTGTAATGGACTACAAACTCCCACAATTCCTTACCATTGGCTTTGCTGCTTGAAATTAATGTTAAAATGTATACATTTGTACAATATAATTACTTAAATCATCTGGAGATCGTCTATCTGTTCTTAACAAAAGGTATATATTTAGGAAGAGCGGAAATTTTAGAGAGAATCTTTCCATCATACACAATACTGTAGATTGTGCTAGTTTTACATATGTCTCTCTATTATGTATCTTTAAAAAATAGCAGAACTTCTTTTAATATGCAATGCTTTCATTGATTTTAGTACTATAGTACCTAAAAACAGACTTTTCAATCTTGCTCCTCTAGCTATAAAATTTGGTCTTGAAATTGACCCTTGCCCAGTATTGATTTTTTAGGACATATCTTAGTTCAATTTCCCAACAACTCACCTTCACAAATGGCACACGGTTCTTATCCTCATGAACGGAGAGATTGGTCTTTGTCACTGTGGATAAAGAAGAAATGGGTCCAAGAGAGCTCAATGAATCCAAGGAAATATGTTTTATTTACCCGCTATCCTCACAATTGCCAAAATTCTTCCCGGGCCATTGATTTGTTCTATCTCTTGGCTTACTCTCCACCCCGCATGATATTTCATACCCCTTGAAGATTGCTCACCGTCTAGCAGGTCACGGATTTTGTCCAGGTAAATTTCAAAGTAAGAAACCTGAGTGGTAAAGGAATAAAGAAATGAAAGATGGGGAAGATGGGAATTATCTATGCTCTTGTCCTCAACGATACATGTCTTTCAAGCAGCAAACAACTATGTACTTTCAGACATTCCAAACAGGTAATTTGAATCTTCCAGATGGAAACTGTTAAGCTTTTAGCCTTTTTATAACAAATACTATGGAGCAACAGGACGAAAAAGAACCCATGTTTCTATTCATCTAGTGGGTTCCAAATATGGTGGAGTACAGTTCCCCTCAGTCCTAACTTGTAGATCTAGCATATCCTTAGTATTTATTATTTATTTATTTATTTTTCAGGATTTATAGACCGCCCCCTCTCCCCGAAGGGACTCAGGGCGGTGTACAGGCGTCTCATTAAAACAAATACAAAAGATAAATATCCTATACCCTTAAAAACGAATTAAACCTAGAACTGGCATAAGAAAATCTGCCAGTCAAAGACACAGGACCGCTGCCACCATCTGGTTGTTTTCCATGAAGGGCATGAACTGCACTAGTTGGTGCAAGAAAGCAAGTGGTGGGGCACCTGCCCAATGTTCTAAGAACCTTCTGGAGTTAAGGAATAGGACAGAATGCTTCTGGCAAATAAGTACCAAGCACTACCTATATCACTGGTCCCTCCTTGTATAGTTGTATGTCTCTGACCTTAATGTGGAACTCCAGGTTCTCATCCATGGAATAGATATGGTTGAAGATGTCTTGGGCAATGCGTGGGATGATGCCCATGAGCTGGGGATCATGCAGCTTGCCCTAGTGGAACAGAAGAATTGAAAGTAAGTTCAACAAGCCCTCCCAAATTCTTCAAATAACCTTGATTCTTGAAACCTAGGATCTATTTGCAGGTGCTACTATCAGGCCAATGTTTTCTAGTTACAGACCAGCTTTTAAAATGTATAAGTGAGAAACCTCCTCACCTCCATGGTGTGAGTCTTTCCAGAAGATGTCTGCCCATAGGCAAAGATGGTTCCATTGTACCCAGCCAGCACATCTGCAAAAAAAAAAAAAGGGGGGGGGGTCAGGGAAAGATGAAGGACAAAAATAAACTTAACCATTTTTAAAGGATCTTGTTTATTCTCTTTCTGCTGCCTACCCAGGCAATCCTATTAAGCACCTGCTATTCTACCAATGCCCATACTGACCTTTGACAATCTGCATGGCACAGGCATGATACACTTGTTCCTGTGTGGTGTTGGGTGGGAAGACCCGGTCAAAGGCATATGGCTTGCCCTGCAGAGGGACACAGAAAGATAACATAGTAGATTAGAATACCCAAATGTTTACATGAAGTATCCAGTGTATTATTCCTGAAAAACAGCTTAGAGGGTGTCAAGATCTAATTGGTACAATATATCAGTAAGCATTCAGAATACAGAACACTGGATCCAGTATTGTTTCATCCAAAGTCTGATACCTAGCTGGAGGATAGGGAGAGGGTGGGGGATCCTGAACTCACAGCTGTTACTTAAATAGGAGGTAGAGGCTATGGTGGGTGGCATTTGCTCCACTTCAGATGATGATACAATTATGATTCCATCTGGACCAAAGATGATAGGGTCATGTCTTGACAACTACTCATCTGGATTACTGTAATGAGACCTCTAATGATGCAGACTTTAGAAATGACCTAGAAGCTATTACCGATCACCCCTGCCATAGCCAATATTGGTAGTCCTCAACTTACAACCACAATTAAGCTCAAAATTTATGTTGCTAAGTGAGAATTTGTTGTAAGTTTTGCCCCATTTTTGCCAAAGTTGATAAGTGAAGCACTGCAGTTGTTAAGTTAGTAACATGGTTGTTACGTGAACCTGGCTTCTCCATTGATTTTGCTTGTCAGACGGTTACAAAAGGTGACCACATGATCCCAGGACACTGCAAGCGTCATAAGTATGAGTCAGTTGCCAAGCAGCTAAATTTTGATCACGTGACCATGGGGATGGTCATAACTGTGAAAAATGGTCATAAGTCACTTTTTTCAGTGCCATTGTAAGTTGAGGACTTGCCTCTATTATTTCTCTTGAGGTTATATAGCACTGGTACCTATAGGTTTCTTTTGAATTATAGACCTAATTCCAAGTGCCAGTAACAACTCACAAAGCCCTATATGGCACAGCATCAGATTACGTTTCTCACAAGAGGAAAGCACATAAAATGGCTTATTACCAGCCTGGATAAAAGAGTTCTTCAAATCCTTGGAGAACTACATTTCTATCACCAGCCTAATGCTATTGTCACAACTTACTTTATGATTCTTACAACAAGATCTTAGAATGGTTTAAGTGCTGCTAGGATAGTTCACACATTCTGGGAAGTCCAGCTAAAGAATACTTGTTTCAGGGAAATGTCCACTGGAAGATGATGTAGCAATTAGAACAGGGAGAAAATAAGGTTTTACTTTTCCCATGAAGCTGAATACCTTGCTGACCATAAGTGTTTTTCATGTCTGAAGTTTTTTTATTTATGTATTTGTTTCTCTATTCATTTCCTTTGGCTGCCCAACTCAGTCAATGACTCTGGGTAGCTTACAATTCAAACAATAGATCACAGTTTCTTCCCCAATCTATAGAAAGACTCTGTTTACATAATCCATTTAATCCAGTCAACCACCAACTTGATCAAAAGTAGTTTACTGGCTATTCTAGCAGCACACAAACCATACTAACTAAGTCCAAAGTTGCTATGTTATGTAACAGAAAATTCCTAGCCACTTTCTCCTGGAAGTGCCTCGTGTTCCATGAATTATTGCACTACGATGTACAAAGAAAAGCTTAATGCCTTAATGGTGGCTAGGCAGGCAGTAATACACTTTGTTTAGGAGCTGCAGCCAATCAGGTCATGCAAGGAATTCTGAAAGCAGAGATACTTAAAAAAACAAAACCTCTATGTCTCCAACTCTATTTCTTGAAACACAGCTGGGAGGGCTTTATAAACTGCCCCAAATATTTGTTCAGTTATGGTGTCCCCAAAGCATAGCTGATTAGGTGTTTGTAATTTGTTTAAAAGCCTGTGTTAAAATTAAACCACTCTTGCCCCATTATTAACCATGTTATGGTATTCTCACAATATCACTATTAGGGTTCTGTTTTTGGCAAAAGGAAAGACTTGGGCCACATGACATGATTTATATCTGTGATGGAGAACCTATGGCACGCGTTCCCAAGGCAGCATGCAGACTCCTCTCTGCAGGCACACAAGCCATTTCCCCAGCTCAATTATACCACGCATGCTGCATGCCTCCTGCCAGCCAGCTGTTTTTCGGGTCTCTGCCGTGCATGGGCAGAATCAGGGTACATGCGGGGGATGCACATGCATGCTCAGTGGGGGGGTCACACGGGGGGTCACATGTGCATGTACGGGGCATGTGCAAAGGTGGGGGAGTGTTGGGGTCATGCGCACATGTGCGGTGTGTGTGTTTGTGTGTGTTTCATGTGCACATTGCATTATGGGTTGCATGCACATTTGCATGCTGTTGCACGTGCATGTTTTCGGCATGGGACAACAAAAAGGTTAGCCATCACTGATATATAGTAACAGTAACAGCATACAGGAGATAATGAGTTCCAGGGTAGACTGAGAATAAGGAGCTGTCCAAATGCTGATTCGTTTAAATGTAGGTTAGGTGGCTTTTTAGAGCCACTTTGCTGCATCACTACCAATTACAACTATACTATCAAAAAGCAACAATTAAGACAACAGGCATAAGATTGCTCCTGAAGTTAGGCACACTGCAGTATAATCCCTGCCTTGTGTAAATTTAAGCACAGCAATCACATAAGGAATCTTAAACAGGTAAGGTAGCAGTCACGTAGCACACTTAACTTGTAACTGAATCACACAATACAGTGAAGAATGAAGTAGCCAAACAGGCTGGCTTTACACAACATTTTAATCACAGATACAAAAGCTAAACAAGATTAAACCCAGCCAATTTAGCATGCTACGCCAATGCCTCTGCTTCTCTTTTTCTGACTTGTTAAAGCGTGTGTTATGTGAATGCCACGGAGGGTTATTCAGAAACATTCAATCTACCGACCTGAGACAATATAATATATGCCTCGGGAATATTCATGCACAGTTTCTCAAAAATATGAGTGCCTGACCTGAAAGTCAATTAGACAGTTAGAAAATGATGAGGAAGCTGAACAGCACTGAAAAATATATTCAGTGGTTCAGCTTCAGCTTATTGGACTGGTTTATAGGGCCCATGGGCACACAATCAGCTACTTATTTTATGTCCAGGCAGATGTTTTTCCATCTGCAAATGTTATAGTGCCCACGTTTATCATCTGAAAGACATGACCAGGACCCAAAGCATGTTTTAGCCTGTCATTACTCAACTCATTGTAAGCCGAATACACAGTGGCCTCTACATATTTCACATAGTAGCTTATGCAGTTAATCTGGACCTGCTTCCTAATTTTATCACATTTATCACATTAACATATAGTGAATTACTTCCAGCTGCTCTGTTTCTGAGGGAGGCACTCCTTAAATAAAATCTGATAAGTAAGGTTGGGGAAGGGGCTATTAGATGAACGGAACATGACACTGTTGTGATATTTCCTCTAATATACCATTCTATCGTCCTGCAATAGTCCAAGACTGCAGCCTGAAAAATCAAGGCAATTGCTAACATAAAGCAGGGATGCCCAATCTTTTAGGAAGTGGGCATATTTTTAATATTGGGAATTTGTCACAGACATATTCACAAGGTGACTGCCATGATGGGCATGGCCAATCCCAATTCATTTGCCAGAATTATGAGCTTCTCCTAACTCTGTGATAGCGAACCTATGGCATGCGTGCCCAAAGTGGCCCACAGAGCGATGTTAGCTGGCACACGCGGCATCACCCATTCCTCCTCCAGGTTTCCGGCGTGCATGCACGCATGATGATCAGCTGTTTTTTGTGCATGCAGCAGTCCCGGAAACCAGAAGAGCTGGTTTTCAGGTTTCCGTTGTGCACATGCACACCAGACAGCTGATCATCGTACACGGCACGCATGTATGTCAGTTACCAGAAGACAAGGTGGCCAGTGTGCAGGCGCATGCTGGAAACCAGAAGTTCATTTCCCAGCGCATGTATGCCCACTTGGCAGCTTCTCTTCTGGGGTGTGTCCCCGATGAATGCGCTCTCCCTTTTTGGCACTTGGTGCTGAAATGGTTCACCATCACTGTCCTAACCTTTCCCTCTAATCTCTCAGGATATTCCATGCCAACTAAATTCAATCTTTTAAACAATCTGATGCACCAGGAACCCTGGAAGTTCTAATGGAAGTTTGCTGAGGAGACACTGGTATTCCAGGTACCATGCTAAAGAGCTACATGGACAGAAAAGTCACCCTACATCTCACTACCATAATTTTAAAAAAATCTGCATTAACACTACTTATAGAGAGTAGATATTTTATTTCAGTTTCATTATAAGTATCCCTATTTACAAAATATGTAGCTATAATTCTTCAGATACGAAAGATTCTCAACCTAATGCAATTAATTGTACACAACATTCATTGGAATGGGGTTCAGTATACCTTATCCCTCACAGGAATGTGACCTGTGCTTTGTGCCATTAAATGCTAATGATGACTGCTCTTGAAAATGGCTGTAGGCTGCTCTACTGTTTTTAAGAGGAGATTCTAGCTTAATAGATTCCTTCAATTACCAGATACTTAGAATAACCAAATTATAGTTTGTTATTTATTGCAACAAAATTACAATAACTTTTGCAAAAAAAATATCCGAAAATACTGATGCTTGGTACAATTTACAGCACCAGTCAGCACTAACTGTTTTAGACCCTTATAATGTAGGTAACTTAAAGATATATTGGCCCTCCTGACTGAAAATTATGGTAATTTCCCCAAATTGGAAAATACCAATTTGGGGAATGATTGCAGTAGGTTTTCTTTTTCATACATTCTTCAGTGACACATTTTACCGTGGAAAATTTGTGTCATCGTTTGGTTTACTCCCTTATCAAAATGCTGCATTTAATACTCAAGCGGCATACAAAATTGTTTGAAGAAAGGTGATGAATAAATTAATTCTTGCACGGTCAGGAATGTACAGCCTCAGTCCATTCCAGACTGTTACCAAAACAAAGAACAGATGGAAACTCTATTTTGTGTCTAAAAACAATCATATTTAGTCCTTTACAAAGAGAGGTTGGGAAAAAACAGGATGTTTATTATCATAAATAGAAATAACAAATGATATACAGCAGTTGCTGAAATCATTCAGTATGTATTCTTAGCTGTTCTATTATGAATTACTCATTAGAAATTCATGGATTCTTATATGCATGTTTAATTAGCTTCAGCCCAGCTTGCCAAAAAAAGACAGACTCATAGTTTCCAATTATGGCTTCCCAATATCAACTTTTCTGTTAGGTGTGACTTGATTATATTTGCTCATTGCACAATAAAGTCATCATGAGCAATGTCCCACTCATCTCAAAGGTGAGACGACATACTGGTAGTCCTCAACCTATGACCAAAACTGAGCCCAACATTTCTGTTATTAAGTGAGACATTTGTTAAGTGATTTTTGCCCCATTTTATGATCTTTCTTGCCTCAGAATCACTGCAGTTGATAACCCAGTTGTTAAGTGAATTTGGCTTCCCCATTGTCTTTGCCTCTCAGGTGGGTGCAAAAGATGATCACATGACCCCAGGATACTGCAGCTGTCATAAATATGTAACAGTTGCCAAGCATCTGAATTTTGATCACATGGCCATGGGGATGCTACCACAGTCATTAAGTGTGAAAAATGGTTATGTCACTTTTTTCAATACCGTTGTAACTTTGAACCATCACTAAGTCGAGAACTACCTGTGATGGTATATGGAAATGACCTTGGGGGGGGGGGGGAGATGCTGCAGATCAGATAAGAAAGGGCACAGCCCACCGCTACACAAGGACGGAAAGGCAGACTCAGAAAGGACCCTTCCTAATTTCTCAGGCTGTAAAAGAAACAGCAGAAGATTAGTACTATCAAACTTGCAAGATTCTGTTAATATAATCTTAGAATAAAGTAGAGTTAGCTTCAGAGGTGGGTTCCTACCGGTTTGGACTGGTTTAGCCAAGTAGGTAATAACTCGGCCGGCCATGCCCGAACCGGTTCTCTCGGCAGTGCCTATAGCGGCGCCATCTTGTTTTTTGCTTCTACGCATGCACAGAAACAATTTTTACCTACTGTGCATGCGTGCATAGTGCGCATCAAACGCCCCCACCCCCCGAAGCACATCCCTGAGCGAACCGGCAGTAGAAGAAGCCAGAACCCAACCATGGTTAGGTTATCTAATCATGTTTCCTGTCTTGTCTATCTGGAAAAGCTGACAGATAATGGGGAGAATCAGAAAAGGTGCCAATTGAGGAATTATCTCACCTGTTCCTCAATGATTCTGGCACTTTGTTCATATTTTTAGTGGCAGGGTGGTGGTTGATACAAAACAATAATCTAATTAATAACGGAGCTGTGAAAAAGCACTTAGGTAATTGAGACCGACCAATTTCAAACCTACCCCAGTTTTCATTCAGCAGGTTGAGTCTTGTGTCATTTTAAATGCAAACACACACATACAGAGAGAGAGAGAGACAGACAGACAGACACATAGGCGCACACGGCATAAGTTTTTATGGTCTAGACTCCATTCGATCAGAGGCAGCTGCTGAGGTGAGTTTGCCTTTAAGAAAGCAGAAGTCATCATATTCCCGCTAGCTCCCTAAGGGGCCTTGAGGATGTTATTTTTGCCACAACAGACGTAACATAACTAGTCCTCTGGAAATTGACTTTTAGCTAATCATAGCTTTGTCAGAGCCAATTATATTGAGACACCTAGAATCTGCCATATTGCTTGTCTTCATAGCCTCTCCTGGTACTGCTGGATGGGATGACCAGATTCTCTAATGAAAAGACCAAGGCCGCTGAGACTGCAGCTGCTATATTATGTAAAAGCAGATGTGATGCCTTTTTTTGGACTTACCTAGGGGAAGGAGGCAGATGGCTCTCCTATTAGCTTTTGCTCTATTGTCTCTTCATTGTGACAGTTTTGGGGTCCAGCAGGAAAGTTAAGAAGGTCAAACCATGAAAGACCATAATCTTATCTGTTGGGCAGAAATAATTAAAGAAGGTTGTCCCAAAATATCAAAGCTGCTATGCCATTATAGGCCTTTAGTTGGGTGATTTTTTAATTTTATTTTTCAGCATTATGTTTTTATATTAGCTGTTCACTGTTTGGTGCCCTTTGTATTGGAAGAGAGAGAGAGAGAGAGAGAGAGAGAGAGAGAGAGAGAGAGAGAGAGAGAGAGAGAGAGAGAGAGAGAGATCACTTCAGTGTGTGTGTGTGTGTGTGTGTGTGAGTGTGTGAGTGTTTGTGTGTGTGTGTGTTTAAGCATAAATCTTTTTTTCTTTTTTTAAACTAAGGGATTTTATCTCAGTGTTAAAATATTTCATCACAGTAACTTTATAAACACAAACACATCAGAGATGGTATTCAGCAGGTTCTGACCAGTCCTGGAGAACCAATAGCAGAAATTTTGAGTAGTTTGGAGAACTGATAAATACCACCTCTGACTGCCCCTGCCCCCATCTATTCTATGTCTACTGAGTCCCAGCTGATCGAGAGGGAATAAGGATTTTGCAGTAACCTTCCCCTGGAATGGGGAGAGAATGGAGATTTTACAGTATACTTCCCCTGCCATGCCTATCAAGCCACACCCACTAATCCATGCCATATCCACCAAGCCACGCCCACAGAACAGGTAAGAAATTTTTTTGAATCCCACCACTGAAACATGCACAACACACACACTTTTAGAATCTATAAATACAGCTCAAACAGCATAAAAAAGTAATCCTCAAGATTGATTTAAAGGAGGAGGAGCCAACGTCACGATGAGACGATGTGCAATCTCAATGCTCTGAAATCGCTGCTGACACTTTTGCCCCTGGGTGGTCCAAATGGACCTAAACTGTCCCGCAGAACACATCCTGCTGATCTCAGGGACACCGCAAAATCCCTGATCGATCCAGGAGAAGGTCTTTTAGCTGGCAACAAAAGCACAGCCCCTAGGCTGGTGAAGTTGGGACGGCTCCGAAATGGAAGGAAACGGAAAGAGAAAGAGTTTTCAGCTGGTGAGGAATTTTTTACCGTTTTAAAAGAGACTGCCTACAAAAAACTTAAAGTTAATTTAAATTTGAGAACAGAGTGTTATCTTACTTTTTAAATGCTATTTTCATGGATGGAATTTATGCAAGCCTTTTAAAACGAATGGATTAAGTTTTCTTCTTCTATCTTTTTTATTATTATTTTTGCAACATATGGACTAAAATTCTCCTTCTTCATTACTGCATGTGTTTTTCCCTTTTTCTTCTCTATTTCATTCAAGAATTTGACTTTTTTTAAAACTTAGAATATAAAAAAGATACAAAAGGAAACAAGAAAATTATAACAACAGAGGGAAAGACAACACTGCTACTCGGAGGCTGGAGGTTTGTGTATTGGAAACAAAACACTTACTTTCCTCACTGATCATTCTGGCTTGGCACTTCAAAGTCTCACTGTTTGTTTATAGAGAGTGATAAGAAGAAAAGCACAAATTGTTTATACAGATGTTCTTTTGAAGTATATCTTTAACCAGAGAAAAGTGAAATAAGACCTTATTGTGAATTTATGCTTAATCTTGTAAAAACCTTCCAAGCCAGAGCAGCAGTGTTTGTCAGCTGGAGATAATGGCACAATTTCAACAGCAGAAAGAAACTTTAAGTTTGCAAAATATAATGTTTTAAATTCAGAAATTATTAAATATATCTGAGAGAATAGAAAAGAAGTTGGAAAACCTAGAGCGTTTAACAGCAAAATATGATGAAGAAGTTGGAGATGTTTATCAAGTGGAAAAAGTGGAGGTTAGAGTCCTAAACACCGAAGAGAAAAATGATCACAAAGAAATCAAATCTGTTGACATCAATGGTGAATGATTTGTGTCTGGAAATGGAAAGAGTGGAATACGGAAAGGGGAGTTTGATGGATGGGAACTCTACCCCAGATGGCAAGACATAGAAGAAGAAGAAACAAAAGAATTTATGGATTTAAAGAGAGAAATGTTATCAGTAACATCATTGATAACACCATGGACAATTATAAGCTGATCAAGGAAACAGAAGAAGGGTATCGAAATTATATGTGAGACTTAATAAGCAATGAGCTGCAAAGAGGAGTTCATGCAAATTTGATTAAGGAGATGGTTAGAGGACTGATACCACAAATGGCAGAAGACATGAGATTGTTTTGCTACTGGAAAGATACAGGTTGATAGATGAAAGTGTATAATCTAAAACTAGTTAAACTTAGTGAGATTTAGTGACAATAGATATAGTTAAATAAATAATTGATAATGATAATAATGTATACATATGTATTGCTATGATAAGTAATAATTGGATATGAATATTGAATGGTACCTATGAAAGGAAGATTAGAAATTTTTTGATTATATATAAAGGTTAATAAAAAAGAACTAAGTTAAATTTAGTTAAGTTTTGAATATTAGGGGGAAAATGTTATGATAAATTTATAGTGAAATAAAGGAGGGATAATGATAACAACACACACACACACACACACACACATATATTTGTGTTACAACCCCTGGTATGCCTAAATATGGGAGGAAGATCACTACTCCCTCTTTCTGTCCTTCGGCTCATCACAAAAGACCATGCAGGCAGAAAACCATATTTTTATTTTTAATGTTGCCTTTTTATATTTGTGTTGTATTTGTACTGATAAATAAATAAAGGGAGACTAGTATAGATCTATTTTGAGCTAATTAGCTCTCATCAGCTAGCCATACCCTTACTGGGATTTGAACCTGGGCTGTATTATATCTTAGGCAGGAGTCTTAGCCACTAAGCCACAGGTTCGCCTCCTTATCAGTTGAGCCAGGGAAATAGGTATGTATTTGTGTTACAACCCCTGGTATGCCTAAATAACACAAATACATACCTATTTCCTTGTAGTGATTTGAAAAGGAGGATTAGAAATTTTTGTTATTAAATATTATGGATGTTTAGCCAGAATAGGCCATAAGGATTTAGTGTTATTGGAGGATATTAGAAATAGCAAATGAAATGCCAGTATGTGGTTATGTTTTAAATCTTGGTATATTTGATGATGAAGGATGTTTAAACAATTATAGTCAAATGAAAATGGAGGTATGATGATGATAATATGTATAAATATATCTGAGTTAAAATACTTGAGTTAATATGAATTATGGTTGATGACTGTGGAAGAGATGCACAAAAGTCTTTTGTAACCAACTGATACACTTTCTACAGTATGTAAAGTAGGAGGATTCTTTGTGTTGTGTTTGTTTTGAAAATTAAAAATAAAAATAAAATTTAAAAAAATTAATTTAAAGAAAGAAAGAGAGCTGACGTCGCGACGGCACAACGTGCGATCTTGATGCTCCAAGATCGCAGTCAATATTTCTGCCGCTGGATGGTCCATTTGGACCTACACCGTCCCGTAGAGACGGTGAGTGAGAAGGGCACCTCCTGCTGATCTCAGGGACGCCACAGAGTCCCTGAAAGATCCAGGAATAGCCTTTTTTTTCCAGCAACAGAAATGCAGCTAATGAAGCTGCTGAAGTTTGGACAGCTCCGGAATGGGAAGAAAGCGGAAAGAGAAAGTGTGTCGAATTGGTGAGGAAATTTTATTATTAGAAAGAGAGACTACCCCAAAAAAAGTAAGTTAAATTAAAATTGAAGATAGAAGACTGTAAATGGCAAAATTAATCTACATTAAACTTTGTGTGTTATCCTGTTTCTAATTTTTTTTCATAGATGGGATTTTTGCAAAGGCTCCCTATTTTTTAAACTGAATGGATTGTTTTTTGCTTCTTTTTTCACTTTTGCTTACATCTATGGATTAAATTTTCCTTCTTTTTTTTATAATGCTTGATTGGATTGTTTTTGATCTCCATTTAAGGATTTTTGTCTTTCTTAAGCTTGGAATATAAAGAAGATAATAAGAAGGATTATAAAGAGGGTTGTAACAACAGGAGGATAAGCAGTTATACTGCCACTTAGAGGCTGGATACATTGTTTTTTCTTCTTTCTCTTTGATCACTTGAGATTCAAGGTTCTTTCAATTTGTTTACTGACAGTGATAGTAGGAAGAGCACAAGTCATTTATACAGGTGCTTTTTGGGAGTTCTATCACTATCTATTGGAGGGAAGACAACATTTGGACTTGAAAGATAATAAATGAACCTGTTTGAAGTTTATTAAAATAGCCTTGAATCCTATGGTGGCAGTGCCTGCAAAATTGGAAGAATGGCACAGCAGGAAAAAGAAACTGTAACATTGCAAATGATTATGTTTGAAATTCAAAATCTATTAGTTATGACAGAGAGAATTGAAAAGAGATTGGAGAATATGGAATACAAAACAGAAAAATTTGATGGAGAAACTGAGGATGTTTACCAAATGAAGAAAATGGAGGACAGAGTTCAAAAAATGGAAGAAGAAAATGAGCAAAGAGATAAGAAAACTGTGGATACTGACAACAAAGTGAGCGTGGTTGGTAATGGCAAGCGTGGAATATGGAAAGGGGAGATAGATGGATTGGAACTCTACCCCAGACTTCAAAGCACAGAAGAAGAAGGGAGAGAAAAAATTGATGGAGATAAGGAGAGAAATCTTGACAGAAGCACCAGTGATACCCAAAGATAAACTGATGGAAAGAGCAGATGATGGGTTTCGAGCTTCTATGAGATACGAAAGGAACAACATGTTGCAAAGAGAAGTTCATACAAGATTTATTAAGAAAGTAACTAGAATATTAATGCTACAAATGGCAAGAGATATAAGACTGCACTATTTCTGAAAGACACCGTTTGATGCAATGAAAATGTATAATAAAAACTAAGCTAAATTTAGTTTACTAGTAGTTTGTATAAAATGAAGTGACAATGGCTATAGTTAAATAATGATTAATAATAACAATACATATAGATATATTAGTTTGATAATATGAAATTTTATATAAACAACACATGGAGAATATGAGAGGAGGTTTAAAAGCTTTATCTAGAATATGTTATAAAGATATATTGCGATTGAACGATTTTAGGATGATTTAATAGAATGTTATCATATAATCCTATTCTAGATTTTGAATATTATAGATAAAAGGATGTAAAAACAATTATAGTCAAATTAAGGTTGAGATATAATAATCGTGATATACATGAATATAGGTGAATTTAAAATATGCAATTTGATATGAAAAGCAGGTGGTGACTATGGAAGAGATGCATGGAAATACTGTAACCAACTGACACACTTTCTACAATTTGTAATGGAAGATGGTTTTTTTATTTTTATGTTTGTTTGTCTTTGTTCAAAAAGAAATATTTTTTTTAAAAAGATTGATTTAAAGAATCTGGGCCCCAATGACAGCTTTAGACTCCTAACTCTTACCTATACCCCTTGATGAACCATACAGATGGATTCCTACAAACTGAGGTGGTGGTAGAAGAGGAAAAGTCATTGTGCTTTACAAAAAAATTGCCATTTGCATTGACAAAATGAACTGGGACTACAGTAGCCTTACTCACCATGCAGTAAAATGGGAGAATAACCACATCAACCTGAACTGCCTGTTTGTTAACAAGGAGCTTTGTTAGCCCTGTGCAAAGTTCCCTTAGCCCAAGGTAGAAATGAGGCATTCTCTGAGGGAATGGGGAAGTGAGAGATGCAGGCAGTCATAGCTTCTTTGCTTTGGGCACTTTCAGATCACCTGTTGCCTGTTGCCTCACACTCTTCTGGATGCATAAACCGGCCTGCTAATCCGATTTTAAAAACGTTAGTAATATAACAACTAAATAAAAACAGCTGGCTGAAAGTCTACCATAAAACTAATTCTATCAAGATTATGACTGAATGAAAATACCTGAGGGAACAGAAAGCGTTTAGCCTGGCGTCAGAAGCATTAACAATTATGGTATGTCTTGAATTTCCCCAGGGAGAAAACGCCACAGCCTAACTATAATAAGTAGAAGATCAATGCTGTGTCTTCTCAGCTAACAAAAGTAATGAGCTTACTAGCTGGACCGACTGGTGTAGATGCAAGTAAAACATTAGCTATACCAATTCTAAATTAGATGGGATTTTAAAATCCAACACAGGCACATAATATTGATATATGTCTAGAAACCGTCTGGAAATCACAACAACTGTTTGAAGCACGAATGAAGTAAATTTCAGTTCCAATCCCTTGGTCTTTTAGCAGCTATAGCTTGGATTTATTGCCATGCTGTTCAAAAGAAGCCCAGATCGAACATTTTATGATGATCTATCACAGTTGACATGGGTGGTATAGAGGAAACATGTTACCTGCCAAGTCTATCTAAGAACTTTATTGTCTCATTTACAAGAGAACATAAATTTATGAGTCCACCCATGTACTGTATATCTGCATCCTTCATCAGGGCCACCTAATGGCTAAAGCAAATAATGATACTATCCTCATAGCGTTCACCAAAGGTTTTGTCTGAATGGTAGATTATAGCAAAGAAATTAAACATAGACAACACAATACACAATACTCCAAAAACAAATTACTACAAATGTTCAGTTATAAAGTTCTTTTATCAATTTGGGTACAGAATGGTGTTGGACTGATTTTGTATTCATTTCCTTACATACGTAGTATTAAGTACTGAATTGGTTTTAGATTTTATAAAAATGCTTCTAATCTATGCATATTTTACAAGCTATGCTTCTGTACATACTTTACACAATACATGAAGAAATAATTAGGTATTTAATTGGCACTAGCATAAATAGTAATTGCCATATATTAAAAAGCTAACTTGGCTGCTTTCATTTTGGGGCTTGTAAATTTATGGAATATTGCTAACTTCAATTTGGCATATTATATTAGACATAATAGGCTAATCGTTTGAGGCCTATGGTTAGTTTAAGATGCTGAAAGCAAGACATTTAACTTTTCTGCAAAACTATAATTTAATTGTAATTGAATTTAAACAAATTGTTCATTTGAATATAGTGTACACATTAGGAAAAATAGAAGAAAATCTACTCTGCTTAAGAAAAAATAAGCACTTTCTCCCCAATTTGCCTTTAAATAGTATGGCTCGGTTCCTTGAGAATTATGATTGTCCAGATATAATTTTTTCTGACCAATCTTTCTTAAGGTAGTGGGGTCCTCTTAAGCTTATAAGGTCCTTCCTTTATTTATGAAATTGGTGAGAAAAATAGACACTTTCACACCCAAGAATTCTAGGAAATTATAAGAAGCAGAAAACTGAAAATATTGCAATGAACTCAAAGATAATAACTACTTGGTTCAGGGGTGGGTTCCAGCAGAAACTACTGCTGGTTCGCTCGTGTGCCTGCCGTATACCTGCGCACGCTTGATGCATGCTATGCACGCATGCACATTGCAATAAAATTGTTCTGTGCATGCACAGAACTGAAAAATAAGATGGCAGCGCCTACAGCGCCACCTGGAGAACCAGTCCAGGGGTATGTCATGCCTGAGTCACTGCCGGTTCCAGCGACCCAGGCTGCGAAACCACTACCTGTTCGGCCGAATCAGGCCAAACCGGTAGGAACCCATCACTGACTTAGTTCTTCTACCCTGTTTCCCCCAAAATAAGACCTCCCCAGATAAAAAGTCCAATCAGGTTTTTTAGCACATGCACTAAAATAAGCCTTTCCTCCAAAATAAGCCCTCCCCAAAAATATTGCAACATAGCAGCCACCATGAGGTGACCATGCTTGCCGCCTCCTGCACCTCAAAAATAATAAGACCTCCCCAAAAATAAAGCCAAGTGCTTATTTTGGGGGTCAAAAGAAAATAAGACCCTGTCTTGTTTTCGGGAAAACATGGTATGGCTTAACTGAATCCTGGTCCATTTTCATTTACAACCACAATCCTTTGCTTAATCTGCTAAGATTATAATCATTTTCTTCTGTATTTTTTTCTTCTATCCTTGATAGAAGCAGCCACCAAAATCACAAAATCTGCACCCTGAGCACTCAGCCATCTCAGGGTGCTGGATGTAGAAAAAGAGAAACAACGTAGGGCATATGGATAATTCCCTCAGGATATTAAAGGAAAAACTGGGATAGAATGACAAAAGACACAAAACATAAAAAAATCAGAAAAGATATCAAACAGGCAAGAATTTCCCATTCATAAGCCGCAAGTGGAATGGCAATCACAGATTCAGCAGCAACCTCTTATTTTTAAAATGAAAAATACCAGGTGTCATGGCTAGAGATACTACAGATGCATTTAAAATCAATGAAGGGTATTTACAGGCAAATCTCAATTTACAAGCATTTGTTTAATAACCAAAGTTACAATAGCACTTATGACCAGTTCTCACACACTTATGACTGTTGCAGTATCCCCATACTCACATTATCAAACTCTGGGTGCTTGGCAACCAGCATGTATTTACGATGGCTGCGGCATCCCACCATCCCAGGGTCTTGAGATTATCATTTGTAATCTTCCTAAGGAGCTTCTGATAAGCAAAAACAATGGGGGAAACCACATTTATTTAATTACCTCATGATTCACTTAACAACTATTGGGATCTGCTTAACAAACATGGCAAAAAGGTTGTAAAATGAGACCCAACCCATTTAACAATTGCCTTGTTTAGCAACAGAAATTTTGGGCTTGGTTGTGGTTGGATATCAACAATATATGTACCTGTATTCTGAACATGCTAAGAGAAACTACTGAAACCTTGTAGTTCTGGAATATTCTGTTTAAAAAGTGACCAGCTGGATGCTTCCGAGTGCATAAACTTGGTTCTCATATTTCTAAGTGGAAAATTTATAAATATTTGTTTGTTTTTCTTTGCAATCTAATGTTACAGTAACTGATATCCCAAAACACCCAATTTAAAAACTATATTTAGCTATTATGGTTGAATACTCATTTTAAGGCCATTTAAACAACAAAGGTCATCACATCTCCCTATCCTAAATTCTTTAAAGAATTATCTGCTGGGTAAAGAAATAGTACAGCATAAGTCAATAGGCTCATTCCTCATAAGTCAATTTAAGTTGCACACTCCATTCTGAGTCTAATATATGAGTAATGACAGAATCTAATTTACTGTTAATAGATATTATGATGACAAAAACGGAGCAAGAAACAATTACAAACGTGAACTGGAAATCCTATACTGTACTGTATGAGATTCTGATGTATGTGACAGCTATGGACACCCCTTGTGGTACTGCGTAAAATACTGCTTACAATTTTCTCATTTTGCACAATGAGGGCTAGAAACCTGAACAAGACAGTTAGAAACTGAAGAAACAAAGAGTACCAGCTGTCCAAATCCAAAGTTAAGTCTTCTAAACTGGAAAAGATTTAAGTTACTGTTTAAGATATAGGTAGGTAGGTAGGTAGGTACGTAGGTAGGTAGGTAGATAGGTAGGTAGGTAGATAGAGATCCATTTGTATTCCTAGTTTAAGGCTGATTCACTCAAACATTAATTTCTCTATTAAACACATACTGAAAGAAATGGCAAATTACTTATATTGTGTTGAAATAATGCAAGAGTTATGGTTACATTAGGCATACTGGGCAGAAATTAAGGCAATTTGGATAAAGCCTTGAGAACATTTGACTAAATATAAAGAAGGAAACAAAAGGGAAAGGAGACAACTAAAATATATATAAAAAAAGAAAAAATGCAAGAGACACATTTGTGGCTTGCTAAACTGGCACAAGTTACAGTTATATTATCTGTTTCTGTTAGCTAAAGTTTTAACTTTCCTAGTCAACCTGTGCCTTGTTGGTATCATTTCAAAGACATTTCATTATCAGATTTCTCAATGTCTTCAACAAAGACAGATCTTCTAATGTACCGCCTTCACTGGAAAACTTGGGATACATTCAGATTTGTATCTGCCTTTAAAATAGTTCACGTTGAACAATTTAGAAAAACCAAACATCATCACAAGAAATGTTTTGTGACATTTCATATTATGTCACAAACCGTTTAGCTATGCTGAGCTGTATAGCACAGTCGGCACAGAAAACGTTTCATGACATTTTGTATTAGGTTATAAACTTCTTTGAAATAATGTTTAGACCACAGAAATGTTTTATAAAATTTGTTAAATTTCAATTCCACAAGAGTTATGGGCCCCGGGTTGTAAATTAACTAAGGCACCGGAGTTCAAAACGTTTTGTCTCACTATGCACTTTCCCGCCCATTTCAAGATTCAAGGAATCGAAGTTGTAGTAGCACATAGATTTAAAAAAAACTTATTCTCTGTATTAATGAGGGACAAAATACAGCACAATAATACATCCCCATAATAACATCCCAATAATACATTAAATAATACATTTAAAATACCACACTGTCAGGAAAAGAGCTGATCTGAAAATAACATCAATGTAAAAAAAAACCATGTGGCTAGATATAATTTTGAGGTTCTGGCAGTGGAGGTGCAAACTACAATTATGCTAGTGAGTGCTGACCTGTGCCCCACTCACTTGCATTTTGCTAGAGAATCACCCCAGTAGAGAGACAAACGCTTTTGTCCCAATCATGGACCAATTAAAACAACTAGAGGAGAGCATCTATGTTAAAGCAGTAGTAGATTAAGAGCTGCCTAACTTAAGTCAGAAGCCACTACACTGAGTAGAGGAAGACAAATGTAGCTCTCCATCTTTCTGGTCTGTTCTTCTTCACCCTATCTCTGAGATTTTCTGCAGCATGAACAATTCTCCTCATGGTTGCCAAGCTACGGATATTCCTCCTCTTCCCCCACCCCCATCCCCTGTGGGCTGTGGCTACTTCTCTTCTGCCTTAAAAGCAATCATCATATTTGACTGCAGGAATATTGAAGAAACCCACTGCAGGGAAAGTAGTAGTCACATTTCATATCCTGCGGCAATAGGGAACAGCAAGAGACAGCCAGGCCACAGTATGGAGAGCATTCGGTGCAGGGAGGGAGAATCGGTGGTACTCCAGGTCTTGCTGAACTCACATCATTAGCTGTGTTGGCTGGAATTATTGGGAGAATGAATTTAGCTATTCTGGGAGATCCAACAGTTCCCTGTGGATAATTGTTCTGGGTTGAATACAGTAATCCTCTTTGTGTATTAGTGTTTCAGTTAAGCTGTTAATTACTGGCCACACACTTTGAGTCTTTGCAATTTCCTGTCAAATTTGCTGGAGGATTTATGTCTTCCAGGTCTCTTGAATGCACAGTGTAGGTAGTCCTCGACATACGATCACAATAATCCAAATAATCACAATAATCGATCACAATAATCCAAATAAACCACAATCCTCGACATACGATCACAATAATCCAAATAAACCAAACCAAACCAAACCAATGGAGCCCAAAATGTCTTGACATTCGGTCAGTGAGTTTTGCCCCATTTTACGACCTTTCTTGCCACAGTTGTTAAGTGAATCACTGCAGTCGGTAAGTTAGTAACACAGTGGTTAAGTGAATCTGGCTTCCCCATTGATTTTGCTTGTCAAGAGGTTGCAAAAGGTGATCACATGACCTTGGGACATGGCAACGGTCATAAGTATGAACCTGTTGCCAAGCACCTGAATTTTGATCACATGATCACAGGGATGCTACAAAGGTCATAAGTGTGGGAAATGGCCATAAGTCACTTTTTTCAGTGCTGTTGTAACTTTGAACGGTCACCAAATGAACTGCTGTAAATTGAGGACTACTTGTATTCAAATATTTTCTGAGGTTTTACTACAAATAGCTAGTATATAAATTGAAACAAATAATACTATCAAAGGACAGCAAAGCTAATTTAGGATGGCATGTCATTTACATCATGAAATCACACATTTCTAAAACAAGGCAATTGTCGAACAAGTTTATCAGAACAATTTAGAAATAAGAAGGAACTGAACTGTCAACCATAGACATCTGAAGTGACTTCAGCAAGACTTCTCCTTCATTCCTTTCCATTCCTTTCTAATCTAGTGTTTACTTGGTGGTTCAGATAAACAGCCAATAACCTAAATTGTAAACTAAATTTTAAATTGCATAAAATCTCTTTAATCAACATGTACATTCCTGCAAGAAATGTATGTCTATAAAATCAAAATATTATGGGATATGTGCTAAATGCCTAAATAGCAACAGAAGGCATGGGAGTAGCATTCACAGAGACTGTCATCAGTCTAGTTTAATTACTGGGAGGGAGGGGAACTTAGAATATAGAATCTTGGAAAGTAAATCACCAGATTATTAAATTGAATGGCTCTTCTGTCAGAGTAAGACAGAAACAACACTCTGTTCGTTGCATGTTTCCTTGTGTGTGCTCTTTTTCTTCATCGGCACCAATAGTTCTTGTTCTAGCTAGGGAGCACGCAGACGGACATATGGAGGCGAGCCAGGACTTCAAGATACTAACAATTTTAATGCTAACAGGTTGTCAAACGTGGCACTTCAAAATACGCGCACCTCAGCTAACCGGCAACAGCTGAGCCCTGTTTGACAGCTCTTTATATATACCGGCTGTCAAACAGGTAACCAATCAGGAGCGAGGACAGCGCCCCCTAGTCAACAGACCAGAGGGAAAACTATGGAATGTAGCACTCCTTCACACCTAGAATGTGCATGCATAATTTTCCAAGTAGCCAGGGTGCCGCCGGACCCGCCCTGACCTTCTCAGTGTGCTTTTGGCACCCGTAGTAGGTAGTTGGCTCATCGGAGCTTCTGGATTAACTGGAGACTGTGCCATCTTGTTTTCCGACGACACCTTCGACAATTCAGAATTCGGCAATGCTGGAATGTCACTGGGAAGAACAGGTAAGGCCATGGTTGGATTCCCTATGGTAGTGTTGAACCTCTCAGGGGAAGAAGAGCAAGATTGTAAATTCTGTTCGCTAGTCTTGGCTGGGGTTGTATGCAAGCTTAGCTGGCGCGGTTGCTGCGCCGCCATGTTTGGGATAACTTGCCTAGCCCTTAATTGATTAATATGGCATTTCCAAACTCTTCCATCCTCTATCTTTACTATGTAAGAGCATGGCCCTGTGATTTGTTTAACTATGCCTGGCAACCATAGGGGATGGCCAGTATAATTTCTGGCGTAGATTGGTGCTTCCAAGGTGAACCCCCTAAGCTTGCTATGAGAGTCCAAGAGCCTTTCAGGGGTATACTCTGGTGGAGGCGGTCCAAAGTGGTTCTTATTCGTCTACCCATTAACAACTCAGCCGGGCTTTTGTTGGTCGTGGTGTATGGGATGGCATGCTGCCACAATACGTATTTGTCAATGTCGGAGGAAAGGAGCAGACGTAGCAATGGCATGACGTGCGATCTCGGAGCTCCGAGGTTGCAGTCAATATTTTTGCTGCTGGACGGTCCATCTGGACCTAAACCATCCTGAAGAGACGGTGAAAGGGAAGAGTACATCTTGCTGATCTCAGGGACATTGCAAAGTCCCTGATTGATCCAAGAGAATCTCTTCTAGCCGGCAACAAAAAGCACAGCCTCAAGCTGCTGAAGTCGGGACAGCTCTGCAATGGGAGGAAAGCGGAAAGAGAAAGAGTGTCCATCTGATGAGGAAATTTTATTTTTATAAAAGACTGCCCAAAAAAGATTGAAGTAAAATGTAGTAAAGAAAAGGAAATAAGTGGCAGAAATAGCATAATTGGACAGTGTGTGATCTTTTTTTAAAAAAATTTTCTATCGATGGAACTTTTGCGAATATTTATTACTTTTTAAAGTGAAAGTCTTGCATTTTCTTCTATTTCTTTTTTTTATCTATGGATTAAATTTTTTCCTTTACTTCTACAATATTGGTTGGGATGGATTTTTTCTTTTGATTTGGTTTCATTTAAGAACTTTATTTCTTCTAAGCCTGAAACATAAAGAAGATTTAAAAAGTATATAAAGAGGGTGGTAACCTGAGAGGGAAGAGAAGTTACACTTCCACTTGGAGGTTGAGACCTGGAAACATTGCTTTTTCTATTTTCCCTTTGATCATTTTGACCTTGCACTTCAAAGGCTTCAGCTTGTTTATAAAGAAGGGCATGGATTGTTTACGCAGGTGCCCTTTGGATGTTTGTTGCTAGCTAGAAAGAAGTGAAAACAAAGATTTGTTTTTAAACCAGAGTGGCTGTGTTTATTAATTGGAAGGATGACACAAATTCAAAAAGAAACCATAACATTGCAACAGGTTATGTCTGGAATTCAAAGATTATTAGAAACAACAGAGAGAATTGAGAACAGATGGGAAAATATTGAAAATATAATTTTTTATGTGGAAAAACCTGATGGAAAAATGGAAGATACTCAGTAAATAGAAGATATTCAGCAAATGGAAAAAGTGGAGGCTGGAGTCCTAAAAACCCAGGAGGAAAATGAAAATGAACAAAGAGCCAAGATAACCATGGATATTGACAGTGAACTGAGTATGATTGGAGATGGAAAGAGTGGAATAAGGAAAGGGAAGATAGATGGAAAGGTGTTTTACTACAGATTTCAAGATATAGAAGAAGAAAAAAGAGAAGAATGGATGGATTTAAGGAGAGAAATTTTTATCAAAACATTACTGATAACCAAAGATAAACTGATTAAGGAAGCTGATGGAGGGTTTTGAGATTTTACAAGATATGTAATAAACAACAAGTTGCGAAGAGAAGTCCAAACAAATTTGATTAAGGAAATAACCGGAAGACCAATTCCACAAATGGCAAAAGAAATAGGACTGCACTATTACTGGAAAGACACAGGTTGAGATATGAAAATTAATAATAAAACACTAGTTAAATTTAATTAATATTAGAGCTTTATGTTAAAAATGTAGTGATAATGATAAAGTTAGGTAAATAATTGATAAGAATAACAATGTACACATATATATTGGTTTGACAAGAAGAAATTTGGTATAAATTTTTAAAAGATGAAAAAGGGAAAAAGTAAATTAAACATAGTCAAACTATCGCTAAATAAATGACTGATAATGATAATAATGTAATAATTTGTATTGATATGATAAATGGGAAAATTGGGTATAAATTGTATACAATGATTAAGAAAAGAGGTTTAAAAATTTTGTCAAAATTAGAGCATTAGGTTAAAAATGTTGTGTTAATGGATAAAGTTAGATAAAGGATAACAATGTATATATATGTATTGGTTTGATAAGAGGAAACTTGGTAAATATTTTAAATGGTGAAAAAAGGGGAAAAAGTAAGTTAAACAGTCAAACTATCATTAAATAAATGACTGATAATGATAACAATGTAATAATTTGTATTGATAGGATAAAAGGGAAATTGGATATACATTGTAAACAATGATTAAGAAAAGAGGTTTATTTTTTTTGCTATTAAATATAATTAATTTTTTATTTTGAATGTGTTATAAAGGTATAATGTGATTAGATGATATTGAAAATAGATAAGGGAATGCCACTATGTGGTTTTGTTTTAAATTTTGGAATGCTTGTTATAAAGGGACGTTAAAACAACTCTAGTCATATGAAGGATGAGGTATGATGATAACAATATATATAAGTATATGTGATGTAAAATAGATACTTTGATATGAATCAGAGGTGATGACTGTGGAAGATTTGCACAAAAACTCTTTGTAACCAATTGACACACTTTCTACAATTTGTAATGGAGGATGATTTTGTTTGTTTTTTACTCAAAAAATAAAAAAAATTGGGAGGGGGAAAGTATTTGTCAATGTCCTCCTGCCAGTTTATGGGGCCAAACCTTGCTAAAGCCTCCTTGGTTGTGCGGACTGCTCGTTCCACCAGGCCATTTGCTGCGGCGTTGAAAGGGTCTACAAAAGCGTGGCGGATCCCCAAGTGGGCAAGGAAAGTGGCCATTAGGGAGGCTGTAAATTGGGGCCCATTATCAGACACAATCAAGTCAGGCAACCCATGGGTAGCAAACAACTGCCTTAATACTCGGATAACGGCCGGGGCTGTGGCCGTAGGCATTCATTAAACTTACTTCGACCCACTTTGAAAATGCGTCAACAATTACAAGGAAAGTCTGGCATTTAAAGGGGCCAGCTAGGTTCATATATACCCGGGACCAAGGAGACCTTGGCTGTTCCTAGTTTTGGATCAGGGCCCTGGAAAACGCTGGCCAGGATTCTTGGCAAGGGGGGCAACCAGAAACCCACTGTGCGATGTCCTGGTCCATGCCAGGCCATCAGGCATAGCTTCGGCCCAGGGATTTCATCCTGACTATGCCTGGATGACCCTCATGTAAAGTGGTTAGCACAGAGTCTCGAAGGGAGGCCGGAATGACCACCCTGCTGCCCCATAGGAGGCACACTTGTTGAGATGAAAGTTCATTTTGACAGAGTGCAAATGGGCGTAATTCGGTGCTGAGCGGACCCATCAGCCATCCTCTCATTGTCCACCCCAATACCTTAGATAGCAGTTTGTCCCGGGCAGTGTGTTTAGCTACATCAGCCATGGTGATTGGCATTTGCATGTCATCAATTAGCAAAACTGTGGAGGCTGATGCTGGGTCCTCAACTGCGATGGGCAACGGGCATCTGCTCAAAGCATCGGCGTGGCAAATATGTTTTCCTGGCTTGTAATGTAATGTATAGTTATATACTGCCAGGAAAACAGTCCATCTGGTGAAATGTGAAGACAGAATTTGCGGAGTTTGTCTGTCCACAGCAATGATGACTAATAATGGTTTGTGGTCAGTCACTAAATGGAAGTGGCGGCCGTAAAGATAGGCATAAAAACATTTCACTCCTGCCACTATAGCCAACGCTTTGCAATCGAGTTGGCTATAATTCCTTTCTGGTGAGGAGAGAGTGCGAGAGAAAAATGCAACTGGAGCTTCTAGTCCTGATGGCAGTCTGTGGCTCAGGACTACGCCAACCCCATAAGGGGAAGCATCACATGCCAACACTAAAGGTAGAGACTCATTGTATTGCAGGAGGACACTGTTAGAAGTGAGATTTTTTACAGCTTGAAAAGCTGCGGCTTCCTGCTTTCCCCATGCCCATTTTACTGATTGATCTAGTAAACAGTGTAGGGATTCTACCAGCAATGCCTTATGCGGCAGGAAAATGTTATAAAAAATTAAGAGCCCTAGAAAAGCTTGTAGCTCAGCTTTAGTGGACGGCGTCGGAGCTTGTTGTATAGCTTGCACTTTGTCAGGGGTAGGATGGATTCCCTTCGTGTCGACTAAAAATCTCAGAAATTCGACCTGAGGCACTGCGATCTGGCATTTGGTTATCTTTAACTTCAAGCCGACGTCTCTGAACCAGTGAAGTACGGTATGGAGGCAGGACAGTAGGTCAACTAGGGACCGTGCCGATACCAGGACGTTGTCAAAATAAGGGACGACGGCTGATATGCCCTGCAATAACCTCTCCATGAGATTTTGAAAAAGTCCAGGAGTCACACTGACTCCAAACTGGAGTTGGTGGCACTTGAACGCGCCCCTATGCGTGACAATAGTCTGGGCCTCAGCAGTTGCCTCATCTACAGGCAACTGCTGATACGCCTGTGCTAGGTCCAATTTAGCGAAAATGGTCCCCTGCCCCAGAAAATGCAGCAAATGCTGCACCACGGGGACATGGTATGTGTCTGTTGCAACGCCCTGTTCAAAGTGCACTTAAAATCAGCGCATATGCACACAGATCCATCACTCTTAATCGGGGTCACAATAGGCATTTCCCAATGGGCGTGATCAATAGGTTCTAGTACACCTTCAGCCAGTAACTTATCTATTTCCGCATCAACTTATCTATTTCCACGAAAGGCACTCTGCGCAGCTTAAGACGCCGCGGAGGAACCTGGGGATCTAGATTAAAGGAAATTGGGGTGCCAGTGTACCTACCTAACCCTTCCCCAAAAACCTCTGGGAACTCTTTAGTCAACATATCTAGATATGGATTACATTGGATCTGGCCAATTCCAGTCACCCTCAAACTCAGGGCTTCAAACCACTCCAACCCTAATAGGCTTGGTCGTGGTCCTTCAACTATAATTAAAGGTAACTTCCTGCAAAACTGTTTAAACTGCACCCTACAAAAATATTTGCCTAAAACCGGAATGGGATTCCCCTGGAAATCCCTTAGGTTTAACAGGCATGGTCTCAACCTTGTCTGGACCAAATTAGACATGAGTCTTTTAGCAGTCGTCCAAGAAACTATGGAGACAGCGGATCCTGTGTCCACCTCCATAGGGCAGGACTGCCGCTCCAATTTGACTGTTATTAAAAAAAATTCCCCTTGGACTATAGGTGATCTGGTCAACTTCAGTCTCCTCCCTGCCCTCATTGACAGAGAGACAGGATTCTCTTTTCCTGAGAGTAGACCCCTTAGTGAATTTGGAGGGCTTTCTGTAATATTGGCTAGGGCTGGACGAGGTGTCCTCTAAAGCACTAGTGCAAGGAGCAGCTGCCCTGCAGACCTTGGCTAAATGGCCGTGTTTCCCACAATGGAGGCAGATTGTTTTTTTAAAACGGCACTCTGCTCTATCATGTTTACCTCTCCACCCAGGGCAATTATTGGTGGCAATTTGGGGCTTACCCTGCTGACCTCTGGCCTGCTCTGCCTTCAACCGGTGGACCTATTATTGTATTATTGCATTATTATTGTATTATTGTATTATATTATTGTATTGTATTATTGTATTGTATTATTGTACCTCTTCGTCCTCAGTAACTGACTCTTCAGGGCTGACATCTTCATAATGCACCTCAAGCACTTTTCCCGCGAATTGAGACTTGGAAGACCTTTGAATTTCTTCTGTCAAGTGCGTTGACAGTTCCATTACTCTGGCCTTGTCTAGCGCGGTCTGTAGATCTAATTCAGGTTTGGCCAGGAGGTGGCGTTGTATACGGAGGTCTCACAATTTGGTCCAGAAGGACATCATCTAAATCTCTGAAATTATAATGTAAAGCAGCGGCCCTTAAAGCAGCCACATACTCATTAATTGTTTCTCCTTCACGCTGGCTTCTTCTATGAAAGGCATGCCGGCGAGCTGTGTGAGATGATGTTGGAGCGTAATGATTCCTTAGTTTCGCCATTAAAACATCCCATGAAGCAGTGTGTACGAATTGGGGAGCCACTAGCGTCCTCGCAATATTAAACATCTCTGTGCCACACAAATTTAGAAAACATGACTTTTTTCAGTTTTCAGATAGCCCGGTGTAATCGTTGGCTTCTAAAAAACATTCAAATTGGGAAATATATGAGTCCCAGGTCTCTGTGGCCCCGTTAAAAACTGCTAACGTGTTCATTGAAGCCATGCTGAGGTAACTTGTTGGCTCAGTTGATAATCAGACCGCAGTCCTTGTAGGTTTTGTGACTTCACTCAACCTCTCGTCGAGTGATTTCTTTGAGGGAATTCAGCTCTCGTGACTCAGCTTTGTGATAGTAACTATTATCAGCTCTGCCTGGGCTCCACCTCAGCATGCCATCCTTGTTCTAATTTTCTAGCTACGGACATATGGAGGCGAGCCAGGACTTCAAAATGCTAACAGTTTTAATGCTAACAGGTTGCCAAATGCGCCACTTCACAATATGCGTGCCTCAGCTAACCGGCAACAGCTGAGCCCTGTTTGACAGCTCTTTATATATATCGGCTGTCAAACAGGTAACCAATCAGGAGTGAGGACAGTGCCCCCTAGTCAACGGACCAGAGGGAAAACTATAGAACATAGCAGTTCTGTTATCTATTCAGAGTCTTAATTTACAACTTGTTAGAGGCCTGCCTGTTTAAGAATGTCAAAAAGAATTAATGCCTGTAACAATCTTCATATTATGATCCTTCCTGACTCGACATTCCACAACCCCTGTGTCAAAGTCAGGAATGAAAGCCTTTTCCAGAATCCTATTCCCTTAATCTAGGCCCAAATCCTTCCTAAATATTCTGGATTTTGTTTACCGTATTTTTCGGAGTATAAGACGCACCAAAGTACAAGACGCACCAAGGTTTTTATGAGGGAATTTTTTTAAAAAAGTAGGTAGGTAGATAGAGGGATAGAGAAGGAGAGAAAGAGAGAGAAAAACAGTAGGTAGGTGGGGGGGGTAGAGAGAGTGTAGGTAGGTAGGTAGAGGGATAGAGAGAGAGAAATAGAAAGAAATAGAGGGAGAAATACAGTAGGTGGGGGGGAGAGAGAGTGTAGGTAGGTAGGTAGAGGGATAGAGAGAGAGAAATAGAAAGAAATAGAGGGAGAAATACAGTAGGTGGGGGGGGAGGGAGTAAGGTTGGTAGGTAGAGGGATAGAGAGAGAGAAATAGAAAGAAATAGAGGGAGAAATACAGTAGATAGGTGGGGGGGAAGAGAGAGTAGGTAGGTTGGTAGGTAGAGGGACACAGAGAGAGAAATAGAGAGAGAGAAATGCAA
The DNA here is from genome assembly GCF_964273705.1 of Natrix helvetica. Taxonomy (NCBI): domain Eukaryota; kingdom Metazoa; phylum Chordata; class Lepidosauria; order Squamata; family Natricidae; genus Natrix; species Natrix helvetica. Next base: position 210,768,848 of record NC_138548.1, on the reverse strand, counting down.
TAGATAGGTAGGGAGAGAGAAAGAGAGTAGGTAGGTACATAGGTAGAGAGAGGGGGGGAGAGAGAAATACAGTAGATAGGTGGGAGGGGGAGAGAGTAGGTAGGTAGGTAGAGGACGAGAGAGAAAGAGCGAGAGAGAGAGAGAGAAATACAGTAGGTAGGTAGGGAGAGAGAGAGTAGGTAGGTAGATGTTTCCAGGTGTATTTATCCATGTGCTGGAGAAGGAAATCACTGACAATCTGCAGCACCTAAGACTTTGTTTTTGCTGGCACAGCACTTGATCAATGTAGCCTTATGGAGGCTTATAGAGTGCTGCTGGGGGTTGGGGGGGCAAGAAACGGTGTGTTTTTGCTCATTTCTGCCCTCCCTGGCCCCCAGGAGCTCTCTAAAAGCTTCCTAGAGGCTATGCACAGCCATTTGGGCGGGGCTTCGGGAGGCAAAATATGCTGTATTCAGTGTATAAGACGCACCCAGATTTTCAGCCTCTTTTTTGAGGAAAAAAGGTGCGTCTTATACTCCGAAAAATACGGGTATATTGTATTACACTTCTGCTTTATTTAAGGGGCATTTGGGGTGCTCAAGGAAGGGGTCGCACCTGTAGTGGAGGGGGTAGCCTTTTTACAGTTGTTGATTTACCTTTGGACCTCACCTGGCACTGTCATCTGTGGTTCTAAGTAGCTTTAAGAGGTACAGGGGGCACATGGGTCAAGCCAAATGAGGGAGCCAATGGGCCTTTGACTCTGTGAGATACAAGATTGGTCTATTACAGCATGGGAAGAATGACCCTGGCAAATTGACAGGCCCACCAGGCATTGTGGAGCACTAACAGCACAATGACACACTTAGGCAATCTGATCTTCTACTGCAACAAAAGAGGTCTCCAGTTGTATGTTCTCCATGTCGTGCTGGATTAAAGTCCCTTCTACCAAGAGAGTGGGACTTCCCCTGTACAACAGCTGTGAAACTAAAGACTCCATCAGCCACAGGATTCTGTTGTGCAATTCATCTTCCTCTACAACTCATCTGAAAATCATCTTAACCCAAACCTAATTCATTGGGGCCTTTCAGCAATGGGGGAGTAGCAAAGCAACAGGTGGAGATGACCACTGGCAGTTGTAGTCACAAACCTGCGTATGATTGGCCCTTGCACCAGTGGTCATTCATCTCAGGACCAGGGCCACAAAGATGCCTGGCAGGACTTCTAGGATAGCACTGCCCACCCACACATGAGGGAGAGGGTTGAAAAAAAGGTCACTACACATTGCCTGCCTCACAACATCTGGCTAGTTAACCGTGGCTACCAAATCATCTATTTAGTGGTCAAGAATCAAGAAAGATGAATAAAAGAAAACTCATTTTTGAAACTTGGAATATCCATTCCTTGCTGGATACAGACAAATTATCATATCCCAAAAGATGAACATCACTCATAGCAGCCAAATTTTGTCTTTAATAAAGAAAAACAGAGTTGGAAGGGACCTTGGAGGCCTTCTAATCCAACCCTCTACTGAAGCAGAGACCCTAGACCATTTCAGACAAATGGTTGTCCAATCTCTTCTTAAAAACCTCCAACATCCACAACTTCCAAAGGCAAGCCTTTCCACCGATTAATTGTTCTAACCGTCCAGGAAATTTCTGCTTAGTTCTAGGTTGCTTCTCTCCTTGATTAGTTTTCATACGTTGCTTCTTTACCTGCTTCAGGTGCTTTAGAGAATAGTTTCAACCACCCCACTTCTTTGTGGCAGCCCCTCAGATATTGGAACACTGCTATCATGTCACCCCTAGTCCTTCTTTCCATGAAACTAGACGTACCTAAGTCCTGCAACCGTTCTTCATATGTTTTAGCCTCCTGTCCCCTAATCATCTTTGTTGCTCTTCGCTGTATTTTTTTTCTAGAGCCTCAACTTCTTTTTTATATAACACTCTATAACACTGACATTGCTGCACTCAGTGAGACCAGGCTGGCAGATGAAAGTACAGTACATTACGGGAAGAAGCAAAAATGGACAATACATTCTTTTGGAATTGGAAACCACAGACTGACAACAGGACTCAGGGAGTAGCTTTTGCAATCAAAACTGCTGTGCTGAAACACATCTCTACTCTACCCAGTGGAATAAATGAACACATTATGAAGTTCCGATTTTTTCTTATCAAGTCACGCTATATCACCATTGTCAACACCAATTCTCACAAGTCCAGATGAAGGCAAGGAAAATTTCTATGAGGACCTGGACCAGACTGTTGAGATAACTCTGGCAAGTGATAGGTGTGTCCTTCTGGATGATGGAGTCCTCTGGAAACATGAAATGGAAAAGCTAAGCAGCAATGACCTGTAAGTCAACAACACAATATTCACACTTGCAATGTTCAATACAAAATGAAAACCCTACACTGGCACCTATTTGACTATGTCATAGGTTGTCAGCATCATTTTAAGAACATCACAATCACTCATGCCATGTAAGGTGCTAAGTGCTGGACAGATTATAGGCTGGGCCAGTCAGTCCTCAGTTTGAACTTTTATTTTATTATTTTATTTATATTCCCACCTTTATTATTGTTTATACATAACACCTGGCAAACATATCTAATACTCCTTCCTTCTCCTATTTTCCCCACTACAACAACCCTGTGAAGTGAGTTTGGTTGAGAGAGACAGTGATTGCCAAGTCACCCAGCCATTTTTTAATGCCTAAAGCGGGACTAGAACTCATAATTTCTTGATTCCAAGGCCAGTACATTGAACATTAGACCAAATTGCCCCCTTTATGTCATAAACAACCAAAGACTGCCAGAAAGTCATTCAACATTGGCAGACTACAAAGCCCATACCTAATCCAATGACTTCTGTGATACCTTTATTGTGGTTTTCTATATAAATAAGGGAAGCAAATCAGACTATGGAAACCATGGAGATATCTCACTGCTGTCCATTACAGGCAAGATGTTTGACTCAATTCTCCTGAACAGACTTATCACTGTCTTGAAAAGGAACCTCCCAGAGGCATGGTGGCCTTCAGCCAGAAAGGAGCACAGCAGACATGGTATTTGTTGCGAGGCAAGTCCGGGAGAAGTGCATTGAGCAGAACAAGCCTCTTTACTTGGTCTTCACTGACCTTACAAAGGCATCTGAAATTGTAAATAAGGAGGCTCTCTGGATCATCCTGAGATATTATGGTATGGAAGCTCAGATAAATTGTGAAGTTGATTCAGCTACTCCACAACAGAATGACAAAACATATTTTTTACAACAATAATACATCAACTACATTTGCCATTTCCAATGGGGTAAAACAGAATGCTAGCCTCCGTCCTATTCAGTATGTTCTTCACTTTCATGGTGTCACTTGCTATGCAGGAGGGAGCGTACATGACAGGCGTGGGTTCTGGCAGGCACTACTGCCGGTTTGCTTGTGTGTGTGCTTTGCATGCGTGCTTGATGTGCACGCATGCTCAGTGCAATTTAAATTATTCTGCACATGCGCGCAGAACCCCCCAAAAGATGGCGCCACCTGGAGAACCATTTTGGGTGTGTGGCAAGCCTGGGTCACTGCCGGTTCCAGTGACCCAGGCTGCCAAACCACTACCGGTTCAGCCGAACTGGTCCAAACCAGTAGGAACCCACCACTGGTACATGATGACCTTTGTTTCTTGAATGCTTAGCTTGTAGAACAAAAAAAAATCATTGTTGACAACAGCTGACTGGTAAATATAAATAGCTCCAAATGCTTGGGAAGCATCATCTTGAGCAATAGGTCTTTGGACAAAGAAATGGACTCTTGGATCAGCCAGGCCAGCCAGGCATCAGGGCAGCTGCGTACTAGCATGCTCAATTAACACAACAGCCATGTCTCCACACAGTGAAAGTCTATAAAGCTGTGGTTATCCTTTCTTTCCTAGATGAATGCAAGTCCTTGATTCTGTACCATAGTCCAAAAACTGAAGAAATTCCACATGGTCTCTGCACTCCATCCTTGGCATTTATTAGCAAGACTGTATTTCTCACTTGGAGATATTACATAGTGTAGAGTTCATCAGCACTGAGTTCCTGATTAGAACCCAGATCAGATTGGGGCGGGGGGGGGCAGGAATGGGACATGTCATCAGAATGTATGCTTGCCAGTTGGGATCGACAACCCACACGCTACAAAAATGCTGTGAAAGAAATCCTATGTCACTGTGACATCCAGCCAGAAGCTAGAAACAACTACAGAACTACTGACAGAACCCAATAGCAAGCCCTGTTCTATGAAGCTTCCACCAATTTTGAAGATAGGTGCTGCCAAAAACAGATTGGAAACTGTGAATGGAGTCACAGAATAACACACAGAGATACTACAACAATGGATTTTCAGTGCTCCCATTGTGTAGACTGTGCTTCCTGGGACTGAGGAATCATTTCTGCTTCCACAGATGAACTACATAACAGCTTATCTTCTTCAAACTTGGACTACCATATTAAACTATGCAGGAGGTTATTTCCTCTGTTACATTTCCATTCTAATTCAATAACAAAGCTATCTCTCTTCCACAATACAGACTATGGCCAATTAGAGAACAGGTCTGTCTTGTAAGTTTCAAAACTAGTAGCTCTAAGTATATTTATATACACCTTTTTATAGTAAAAAAAAATAGCATCAGAAGTGCACATACAGCTTCACGGTTAGCTTCACTCAGAAATAAGGATGCTACATTATGCAGGATGTTCTCACTAGGAAAATTAATCTTAGTTCCCTTTTGTTAAGATGGGAATGTTCATCTATTTTAGAAGATTACTTTGACAATGAGCAAAATATGCAACCTAAGCAGAGGTGGGTTCTTATCGGTTCGGTCCGGTTTGGCCGAACCGGTAGTGGCATCCTGGCCTGGGTCGCAGAACTGGCAGTGACCCAGGCTGGACACGCCTATGAACTGGTTCCCTGGTTGCCATCGTCGCCATCTCTTTTTTTAGTTCTGCGCATGGGCAGAACAATTTCTATTAAACTGTGCATGCACACACAGCGTGCATTCAGCACATGCACACGAAGCACGCACACAAGCGAACCGGTAGTAACGCAGGCCAAAACCCACCCCTGAACCTAAGATAATAGGTAGCCTGTCCCTTAGTAAAAGTATTTCATATAATAGCTAACAACTACAATAACAAGTTCCCTTTTGTTAAGATGGGAATGTTCATCTATTTTAGAAGATTACTTTGACAATGAGCTATTAATAACAATGAAAGTTATTGTAGTTGTTAGCTATTAGCAACATAAAATCCCACACAAAATGCAGTGAGTAGCCTGGCTTTCTCCTTGGACAACATGGAAACCTGGCAGGCTGTTTCAGAAGGGACAAAGTTAATAGAATGACCACGTATTAATACAATATTTGGTTAAAAATTGGAGGGCCCAATATTGGTGAACACCTGTACAACAGGGTTTTTTAGGGGCACAATCTCTTGTAGCAGTTTATACTATGGTGAAGGAATAGTATATGGGTTCCATTTAAAATCCAGTAATTATTATTAAATATGAATTTCAATACACAAATTAGAATAGGGAAATTTAGGAAAGTTGTCTCCCCTTTCATTTTCACAGTGAACCGTCCATTTATGTTACAACTCAGTTGGTTTTTACAAGGTAGATTTTTATATTTGCTAAGCATGTGTTTCCATGCCAGAAACCACTTAGCAGGTTAGTAAATCATTCTGAAGGTTATGATGATGATTTAGAAAATAGATTACCTGCTTAGCATCATCACAGAACAATAAACTCTTGCAGAAAATAGCTCATTGGAAATGCAAGTCCTTACCAGCAGAGAGCAAAGCCACCTGCTTACTCTGGAGGATAATCTCAACCACAAAAGATTGAAAATAGTCCCTCTAACCCTTTTTGAGTAGAGTAGAAGTCGGGAGATACAGAATACCAGGCAGCTGGCAAGAAACTATACACCCAAGCGGTATGCAAAGATTGAGAGTAACAGGCCAGCAGGCATGCTGCTTCTGGTTGAGGTGCAGAGATGGAAAAACTTGATTTTCTGTGAGAACTGCTTGTCACACTCCATATTGTGCAGTATAGTGTTGCTGCTGTTTTCCTATGAGGGTGTTGAGAGAACGGATAAAGCAGCATTTTTAACATGTAGGATAACTCTCATCTATAGAGATGCAGAATGTAATGAAATCAATAAGATCATTTATTATCACAACAGGTTTCCAATCTACATTCTACCCAAATATTTACAAATTCAGATTTTCTCTAATGGGGAGGATGGCCTTTGTTTTATAACTAAGCATTATATATAAAACGAGGGGAAAAAATCCCATTACCTGGGGTTTTTTTTTATACAAAGTGAAGTTCATTTTATTGGATTTAAATGGTACCTTTCTATTCACTTCTCCAACCTTGCTGTTTCCTAGAACAGTAAAGTCCAAACGTAAGAAGTCGCAGCAATAGCCATTTTGGCTGGGGAATTCTGGGAATTGAAGTTGTGTATCCTGAGGATGCCCAAGTTGGCGGAAAAGTGAATCTAAAGGCTGTTCTGTATCTTCATTGCCACAAAGAAGGTACATTTATAAAAAAATATGATATTAACTGGAAATGATCGGAAATTAATTGGAAATGAAGTATATTTGTTTTTCTTGCATTCTGAAATTTACATGAGCGAGGAAGGTTGTTTTTATAAAAGTGGTTTTACAGTGGTATCATCCTATTCACAGAATGATTTATCCAGAGGGATTTGCACATTGTCTATACTTTCTGACTTTTGTTTTTGTTCTATCAGTATTTTTATCTTTCAAATAACTTCAGTCTAAAAGTTAGTTTGTTCCTTAGTCCTGTTTATGCTATTTTTTATCCCTGTTGCTAGTTTTACGCCGTATTCTGATGCTGTTTTTTTTATTCTGCTTTGAATATTTTACCATTTTAGGGGTTTCTAAAAACTACAACAGAATTTTCTATTTCCATGTGGTACAATATAGAAATATCGTGACTAAACAAAATAAGCATATTAAACATTATTATTTTTTTTTAAAAAGAGAGTTGTTCTACAAATGCCTAGGCTGCTTCTGTCTATTTATTTATATATCAAACTTAGAAAATTGCCTATCTCCCCACAGAGGGATTCTGGGCAGTGCATAAGTAAAATCTAAAAACATAAAAACTAAATATTATATCAGAAGATAAAAGTAGTTAAAATTCAAAAGGGGGGGAGAGGGCCTTCTTACCATCTCCCATGAAGTTCCTTCTCCACTTTTTAAGATAAGGCGAAAGTGAATTATGACCCATGTCAGGAGAGAGAAGAGAAGAATGAATGATGGGACTTGGTAAAAAGTAAATAAGGAAGAAGTACTGGGGCAGTTCTTCCTTTTGCTGATTCTGCTAGTAAGAATGTCCATTTTCTAAGTTGTACCACACATCCTTTTAAATTCCCTTTTACAACCCACCCCCCACCCCATGGAATATTTGTACCAGAAAGTTCCACAAACTTGAATAGTTCCAAAGACTAAAATATTCCAAACATAGATGAATCATAGTGCTTGAGGTTCCTGCCAAGTCCAAGAGCAGACCTGGATTCTCCAGATCAGCCTTCCCTCAGGAAATAGTCTCCAGTTGTTTTTTCAATATCACCCCAACCAGCTCTTCCATTATTTATGATGGTGAAGAAGATGATAGGTTTAGAATCTGCCTCAACTGGATATTAACCAGGACAGAGAAACTTATGTACATGTTGTAGCCTAGTCTTTTACAACGGTATCAAGACATTTTTCAATGATGCAAGTGTTCTGACCTAGGCTTCCCCAAAAAGCACGAGGCAGAGCCCTGGTCCTGACAAAACCCCTTTTATTAAACAAGCATTAATTCCTCTCATTCACATTCAGCAAGGCCTGGCAAACAGTCTTTCAAAGGAATATTTATGAGTACAGATCTTATCTGTCTTGGAAAGCTGCCAGGTAAATATTTTCCAAATGAGGTGCTGTACAAGGAAAGACTGGGCACAGAGTCTCTGAGATTCATGGACAGATCTTCACACTCCTGAAATGAATCTAATGACCGAACGAATGAATTGTTTCCTGCAAAAGCCCACTCCCCTTTCACTCCTCTTTTATTTCCTATGGGAGGGGCCAATCACCTTCCACCTGTGACTTTACTCCTAAATCTACCCTGATTTCTGAGTTGTTCTTTTCTTCGGGCAGCTCTGTGCATGTGCACACTGGGAACAGACTCTAGCTGTTCCTCTGCCTCACTGCTGTCTAGCTCCATAGGCACCTGATCACTGCCAGATGGCCTCAGCCCTGTTTCTGCCTCCGATGCACAGCCCTCGTCCAAGCCTTCTCCAGCCTCCAGGATTGGCCCATGCTCCTCCCCAACCTTCTCACTGTCTGACTCTGCTGCCAGCTCCGCTGGCTGCTGGCAGGCCACAACAGCAAAGTTATCCTTAATTCTTCCCTTTTTCTGTGGGACCGAACTGATGAAATGGTTCATATGGTAAAGTGATGTTGTCAAGGGGAGGGGTTGGTGTGGTTAGCTATCTTTAGATTATTATTATTCTAGGTTGTATTGGTACACAGCAAAGCATGACATGTGGTTTGTTTTACATCTATTGAATAATAGAGAATAATACTTTCACCATTTTGTGGTGATCAGTTGCTTGTATTTTGCAATACGATTTGTGGAAAATATTTGTGTTTCAGAAAGACGGTTCATGCATTGCACACAGTTTATTTCTATTTTATAGCGAGATATAATAATAGCAACAAAAAAAAGGTATATAGTCATGAAGGCTCCTTAGAACATGTTCAAAAGCAGCAGAGTTTTAACCATTTTTACCAGGACTAGAGGATTATAAAAGATAGGAGAATAATTTTCCCAGAGTATTTCAGGAGAAGAAAGCTACAGCTAAACAGACTTGTTTTCCTTGATGTGTAACAAAATCAATTATGAACATAAGCTCTTTCCAGCTGGAAATTAGTTCGGCATCAATGGGGAAAAAACCAGCAAATCAAATAATAAATACATCATCACTATTGCTCATTCCAAGTGTCCTGGAGTGGATAGATACTGATTGCAAAATCAGTGGCTTTACCTGTTGCCCAGGCAAAGGAGACCCCCCCCCCAACCCTTTGGATGCCATGTGCAATCACAACTGGAAAGAGCAGTAAAGGGCAGAAGATCAAGATGATGGCAGCATCAAAATGAGGATGTAACCTAGAATTGGATCCAGGAATGGCCTAGAGCTGAACACAAAGGAAGGGAGTGGTACCTAGGAAGGAAGGCTTCTAGTCATTGCTCTGAGTGATGACCAAGCAACTGAGCCCAGGCATCCTGCTGCCTGCTCTCTCTGCAGTGGAATTCATGTGGTTTTCTTCCAAAGGAAGAAGAATGGAGTTGTCTTTTAGGAAAGGGGGTGGGGAAAAACCCTGCCCAACTTCAACTGCCTAAATGAATCCATCTTTTAATAAGCCAGTCTTAACTGATCTGGTAATAACTGGGCTAGAGCTTAAGCAATTTCGAATAGTTTGACTGTAGTTCAAAATGAACAGACAACTGTAGTACAGGCTTTATAAAGAAAGAAACGACACGAATTGTGAACACAGGCCCATCGTGTTCAGGAGCTCCACTGAAAATCTCTGCTGAACCCACCAACTGGAATGACTTTGCAGTGCAGCAGGACCAAATCAAAAAGGCTTTTTTACATGCCAGCCTTTTCCAAGCCAAGGCAAGAGAAAACAACTTGACATCCAAGTGGAACATAAATTGGCGATCACAGACCTTAATTTGCCAATGCAATAGGAAAGCAGTCAGGCCATGCTGATTGATAACTTTCTCTGCTGCAAGGGAATAGGAGAGATCCTGGAAGCATAAATTCATGTGCAGTAAGTAGACTATTTGGGAGTTTGAATACTCCCATAAACCACGAGAAGCTGGGTCACCTTGGGTGGAACCAGATTAATTTTAATTTAATATCTATTAGTTGTGGCCAGTGGATGAACCCTAAGTTATAGTTTATGAAGACTGTTGACGTAGATTATTTATCTGCTGGCTGGCTGGCTGCAAAGTGACAACTAGCTACTTCTTGAACATACACACTTTTTACTCCCACAATTCTAATCAGCTACGTATAAAATAATGGCTTGCGGCATTGTGGTTATGAGAATGGGGGTTTAAACATAATTGTTCAGCATGGTAACAGCATATCTGTTTCTACTCCAAGCAAAATCAATCATGACTCCTCCCCATAGAGGGTATATTTAGCTCCCGAAATAGCCAAACAATAAAGGACAAAAACCCAGAATTATAATAAAAAGAAACAAACACAGAGACTCCAAGGACAAGCTTCAGGGGCGTTGTCAAGACATGTGTAAACAATCTGCAGACTATTTAGCAAGCACCTGCATAATTTGTATTCTTATACTTATGAATGAAACTGAACATGGAGTATTATGGAGGTGGATAGGATGCAGTGGCAATTGCCAGAAAAATCACAAATTGCTAATGTTGGCAAATCAAATTAGACATCAACTTTTCATCTTTGAGCAAATACTCTGTAGATAAGGATGTGGAGGAGAAAGAGCAGCATAATTTAAAGTTGAACTGACATATTAATTTTAAGGTTCGGAAAGAGAAGAAAATACAGGACTTGCAAAGAAATTTGACGGAGAGAAACCACCATTGCATTTGCTATGAATTTTGGTTTTGTTTCCCATCTAATTCTAAGAGGTTCCTTTATTTTTTCCCCCAGGAGTCAAACGAATAGCTAGTAGCCACACCCAGTGGCTTCAAGGATGCAAACACAAATAAAAACCTCACAGCATCTTCCTACCATTATCAATTTTCCCTTGGACAGATGAAGATGCACCTTTGTTTAATGCTGATACCTTTTAAGCTAGCAGAAAGATAGAAAATATTCCACCTGGATGGCTCTTTAGCACACAAAAGAGCTGAATTTAAGTGTAAATGTAAATTCGGCTGGTTTTAAGAGCAACTGGCGCTTGTACCCAAGGGCAATCTGCCATCCAGAACAGGCCTTGCTAAGAGGATCAAGAAGTGAGAGAGCCTTTCGTTTCTGAAGCATTTCCAGACAGATGTATGTATTTCTCTCACCTCCAGTATTTGCTTACCCCAATGATGACCGTGTCATCGCCCTGGAAAACCGGGATGAATTTATCTCCCCGTATGATCTCCGACTGATTCAAGGGCCGGAACCTACAGAGCACCTTGATGCTGCATTCATTGAGTTCGGTAGTCATGCTGGCTGGGCAATGGGGCTTTGTCCTGGTGTGCAGCTTTTGTAGCTAGAAGGAGCGAAGAGCAGCAGGAGATGCAATTCCCAAGCAAAATGGGAGACAGGCAAAAGCAGGTTGCACACGGGCACTCTCCACTCTCGAAGGAAGGATCGCAAAGGGGAAATCTTTCCTAGATTGTCACCCCACAGCAGCAGAGCAGTTGGCTCTCTCAGCTGGGCTGGTAAGTCTTCCGTGCCTATGGTACCCTGGGATGCTACTTGCAGTGCCTGTATCCCCCTCCTCCTGCTGCAGGAATCGGCAGCATCAGCATCAGGCAAAGGGTTGGGCTGTAGCTCAGGGTTAATACTTTTAAGGTGGAACAGCCCCAGTGCCTTAAGGTGGACATGATTTTTTTTTTTAAAAAAAAAAGAACTGCACCTTCCAGCTAGTCAATTCACTTGATGTTCCAGTTGGTAGCAGTTACTTTGTTCCCTTTATCCTTTCCAGATGCAAAACAGCACAGGGAGTCTACAGACAATAGATGTATAGAAGAGAAAATGCTGAAAGTGAGAGTTTGTCATGCAAAGTTTATAAAAGTTACTTTTCCCCTTTGTATGCAGCTGGTAAAATTTTAAAAGCTTCTCCTTTATTTCAGAAATATCCACAGAAAGAAAGAAAAAATCACAATTGAATGGGACTTGAATGGTGTGGGACTAATTCAAATAATTTTTCAGCCATCACTGAAAAATTCACCTAATTCTAGAAGACTGGAAATAGCAATGTGTTCTTTTTCCTCAATTAATTTGGTTATTTCGTATTGGTTTTAAGAGAGCTCCAAACAAATGGGAATAAGAATTGAGCAGGTCTTTTATAAATTGAAGGAAATGTTATTTCAGTAGTAAGGACAGACATTTAAATATAATTGTAACTGGCAATGCCTGTGGATTGACTTGCTGAAAAGTGCTTCCAACTCATTTATGTAGGAGTGAAGCTTAACGTCGTAGTATCCTTAATGTATTCAACCAATAATAAGATTGATTAATCAATGAAGTCCTCACAATAAACAATATAATTCTTGTATATGTTTATATGATTAAGCAATGAGTGACATTATCTGATGGTACTGTGAGAAATGGAACTTATGAAGAAAAGGACAAACCATTTCTCAATTTTGTTTTGATTCTCATCTTATGACCATACAGAGCATAGAGACAGAACTGGAATTACTTGACCCGAAAATGAATGGTGAGTTTGTCCTGAACAGTGACTGCAAATAGCTTCTTTTCTAGTGTCTAATCATAGACCATAATGGAATTACATAATAGAATAATTCTACAAGGCAACTATTTGCTCAGTCCAGTGCTTGTGCTGGCTCTTCATTCATCAACTGAGATAAAAATTGATAATTCTTCTCCAAACGAGTGATCGAACCAGACATATGTTTTCCTTTCTTTTTTTCTTTTAAAGACTATGACTTATTAATTTAGGGGTGAATATTCTGTTCCTAGTTATTTAAAATGATTTTTTGACTGGTTTTTCAAAAGGCTTTTTAGTGTGCTGTCAAGAAGTGCTCATGTTTTCACAGCCTTGAGTTTAGTTCAAGTCTAAGTTCCCAAATGTTTGGGGCTGGTAGATGTATTTGGAATGAAACCATATCCTTGGTATTCTCACAAAATAACTTTCACAGTGCCACAGCAAGTCAGTGGCCACTAGAAGCTAAATGAACAATATTGCTGCTCACCATTACCTGTGGCTTCCTGGAATGCTGTCTAGTCTGCCTCTTATTTGTGGACTTTTCAAATATTTTCAAACACTGCTTTTTGCTGCTTCCTCTCCCCCCATTTCTTATTTTCTAAGAATTTGTTTGGTGTAATTTACATGAAGAGCCCTCGAGCATTCTCGTAAGTCAGTCTTTGCTTTGCTGCCTGCTGATTTCCTTTAAAAAATGAATAATTAAATAAAGGAACAACAAAGAGCCTGTGGATGGAGGGTAGATATTCTAAATCCACCATTTTTGAGAACCCAGCGTATACTGCTTGGTGCCCAAATGCTCCTTAAAAGTCCTGGCACTAGAAACAAAATGCAGGATTGTTCTATAATTAATAATACAATACAATAGTAGAGTTGGAAGGGACCTTGGAGGTCTTCTAGTCCAACCCCCTGCCTAGGCAGGAAACCCTATACCGTTTCAGACAGATGGTTATCCAACATCTTCTTAAAGACTTCCAGTGTTGGGGCATTCACAATAATAAGCCAAATAGGATTAACATACATTTCAGCATAGGCACAATGCTCTCAAGAAGAATGGGATCTAACATGGGCTAAATTAACAGATCATCTGCCATTTTCAAAATCCTGCTAGCTTATGTGGAGAAAGTTTCTTGTTGCCATTATTATTATTATTATTATTATTATTATTATTATTATTATTATTATTATTATTATTATTATTATAATTTACTTTATTCATTAAGCATGAAACTCAGCCAACTGAACATTCAAAAATGCATTACAAACACCAGTGACTGGTGCTAATATTTGATACAGTTTGCTGCCAGCATCCTAGGTATCAACCAAGTACCTTCATTAGTATATACTTTATTATATAAACATGAAACTCAGCCAACTGAACATTCAAAAATGCATTACAAATACCAGTGACTGGTGTTAATGGTTGATACGGTTTGCTGCCATTTTCAAATGTCCTCTCCTTTTGAACATTACCATTGATGGCTACACCTTGTGACTTTGGCTGAAAGAAAGCTAAGCAGGGTGAGACCTGGTCTGTACTTGGATGGGAAATATAGGAAGCTGGAAAACATTGTGGTAAGCAATGACAAACCATTTCCATTTGTTTCCAAGACATTACCTATGTGCATTAAGTCACCGGAAATAGACCTTTTCTCAAAGAAGAATCATGGACTAAACCTGAGGTTGGAACAGGAATTATGGAACCCGGTCCTAGAATCGAAGAATGAATCAGTTTTATTGATCCAGTGGCTTCTAGGCTGCATCTGTTGTGGTTATTTCCCTGATAAGGACACCCGTGCTGGCAATTCACCCTTGCATAATTTTCTAACTGGACCATCCAGGTAAAAGTTCCCTTCTTGCTGATGAAACTCCTTTGTAGGTCTTTCTGCCCATGTCTAACCTTCAAATGACATTATGTCTGAGCTGTACTTTTTTTCTCCTATTAAATTACATAAGGAAATCTATAAAAACTTTGTCTCATATATTAGGTACTCATGTATATAGTACTGGGCCTTAATGTATAATATTAAAAACGTATATAATTTTAAATAGGTGTTGTGGCCTGTCACTGGCCAGCGGAGCTGGAAGCAGATTTGGACAGTGAGGAGGCTGGGGAGGAACGTGGGCCAGTCCTGGAGTCTGGGGAAGGCTCTGATGAGGGCTCTGTGTCGGAGGCAGAGAGGGGGCCAGAGCCATATGCCAGATATCAGCTGCTTTCAGAGTCAGACATCAGTGAGGGAGACGAACAGCCTGTTCCCAGTGTGCGCATGTGCAGAGTTGCCAGACGAAGAGAACAGCTAAAGAATAGGGGTCGACCTGTGAGTAGGGCCACAGGTGGATGATGAATGGCCCCTCCCAGAGGAAATAAAAGAAGAGCAAAAGGGGAGTGGAGGTTGCAGGGGACAATTAGTTCGCTTCATTGATTTGTGACTCTCCGAGACTCTGAGTTTTGCAGATCTCAGCCTTGCAGCTCTCCAAGGGAGATAAGGTCCATGACTGTAAATCCTCCCTTGAAAGTGCTGGATGTGAATGAGCAGAATTCACAGTAAATTAATGAAAGGGGATCAAGAGATCATAGGCTGATAACATTTGTTCAGACTAAAGCACTGGTTTGGGGTACACAGAATTTCTCATGGGGCTTAACCAGGCAATAATTGTCATGCCATATGTTTCAATTCCAGTCCTCTATTAGGTGCTGCAGGAATACAGTTGAAATCGACTACATAACTGGAGTTATTCCTACCACCCCCTTTCTCTAAGCTTCTAAGACTAAGCAATGGCCCAGCCAGGAAGATATGCATACAGTAAAACCTTTTAATCATCACCACTGCTTACTCTTCCAAGAAACAGAGAGCCATTTGGTCAGATATTGCAAAAACAGCAGAAATCAGAGGAGGTCTGACACATGAAGAAGATGTAACGAAAGCAGAAGTGCAGAAGCTTTTTTGCAGCAGGCAAAGAAGACAAGAGCAGAACAACTACAATAATTGGCAAAGAGGGTTCTTTTTCTTCCAGATGGATTGAACTAAATGAAGCTTTAAAAAGGGATGGCTGAGAAAAGAGAGGTGAAGTCTGTGGCCTGTTTGCAGGTCTTTGAGGCATCGGGTAGGATACTAAAATGCCAGATGCCTAATTAAATGGCCCTTCTTATGATTCAATCTTAGGAACGACGATTCTTATGGTATTGTGGGAGCCCCCCCATAAGAATGAAATATTTGGGGAACAATTTAAAAAAGGCAGAATATTATATTTCCCCTAAAGGAGAAATGAAAAAATGTTAAGGCAGGCAGAATCCAGCCCCAGTTTCCCTGCCCCAAGCAGAAACTGAGGAGGCCAGCTTTTAGACATGCAGGCTTGGTAATCCATTCAGAAAGACTGGGTCAAGACAGAAACCCAGATAAGCAACAAAGAAAAGGTTGACAAAATTAGTTCACACAAACATATAGGATTTGCATTTCCTCTTTTGCCTATAGAGCCAGCTAGGACCCTTACATGATCCCTACACATCCCCTGCAAGGAATCCAGAAGTTATAAAAACCCAACCATCACATGTGGTTGTGGTTCTGCTTCATCAATAAATGGAACCTTTCTTTCCAACCAGCTTCCAGCGTCCATTTTGTTTCCAGTGCCTTTCTCCCGGCTTGGAATTGAACCAGATGGATTTTCCTTCCAACAGTATGCAGGGCATTGTAAAATAATCAGTTTGATGATAGGCAAGGACTGAGGAGGCCATGCTGAAACTGCTACTCAAGAGTTATAGATAGCTGAGAGAATTGAGGCCTCTAGAAAACCTGCCCCACAGCCTTGCTTTGAGATGCTATGCATGGAGAACACAAAATGAGAGAAGCCAAGAATGGTACTTTAGTCTCCCTGAAGGCAGTTAGATATATGTAACTTACGTATTATATGTAATTTAGATATTTGGAAAGAAATCACATTCTACTTTATGGATTTTTCCCATTAGTTCAAGAATGGAAGCAATGGAATGCTTTCATTTGCTAGCAAAACTTATAAAAACCGCCACTGAATTTGAAAGGGTTTTGTGTGCATATATTGCAACAATGCTTAATGTGTAAATAAATGGACAATAGAAAAAAATGTAACCACAACCTATTAACTTAACTCTACCCCCAAAAGGAAGTTAAGAACTGCATTTTAATCATTTTACATATTTTAATTGATACATACTTTGTTTCCAAGAGATTCAAAATATTAAAATGACCAAATGTTTCCCTAGTAAAGACCAATTTGGCACAGGTGGAATACTGAATGCTGAAAATTAGAAACAAATTCAGTAAAGAGCAAAATTTGAACATCTAATGAACACTTGGACACTTAAGCGGAGAAATGCTATATCACATATAAGGATACATTTGTGTAGGTTTATAGTGAACATAGAAATAGTATAAAGCTTTTGTGCAGAAAGAGAGCTCTACAAGACCTTCAAGGGGGTGGGATTTTTGGATATTTTTTATCAGCAAAGTGAAGTAGCTGTATACTGTATGGAGATGCATGTGAAAATAGCCATGAGCAGTTTAAAAGCAGTCATGTGAATCTGGGAAGAGATGCAGCTCCTTTAACAATTGAACAAATGTTTCATAATGCATTCCTACACAGATAAAAAACCTCATATTTGTACAGCTCGACAATGTCTATGCACACATGAATATTTACAGGAAATGCATATGGTTCTCCAAGAGCCAGTTTGGTGTAGTGATTAAGGTACGTGGTAGAAATTGGGAGAGGGTGAGTTTTAGTCCCACTTTAGGCACAAAGCTATCTGAGTGACCTTGGGCCAGTAATTCTCTCTCAGCCCTAGGAAGGAGGCAAGGACACACCACTTTTGAAAAAAAATCCCTTACCAGAAAACTACAGGAATTTGTCCTGGCAGTTGCCGGTAGTCAGCTATAATATGAAGGTAGACACATACACACACAAATAGGGTTTCCCAAAATGTTTCAAATGTTATATGAAATCTATTTATTTTATTTATTTATTTAGTTTGTCAAACATGTACAAGATAGCAGGTATAAGCAAGAACATGGACATGAACAAAGGAAATGAATACAAATAAATGGGGACAGGAGGACAGGGATGCTAGGGACACTGATGCGCTTCTGCATGCCCCCTTTATGGATCTCTTAGGAATGGGGTGAGGTCCACGGTAGACAGTTTAAGGTTGAAACTGTGAAGGTTTGAGGATGTAACAATGGAGTCAGGTAGAACATTTCTGGTGTTGACCGCTCTGTTGCTGAAGTTGTGTTTTCTGCAATTGAGTTTGTATTGATTGTTTGCCTATGCATTATTGTGGTTGAAGCTGAAGTAGTCGTTGACAGGTAGGACGTTGTAGCAGACAATTTTGTGTACTATGCTTAGGTCCGACCACAGTTCCAGTTTGTCCAAGCCCAAAATCTTGAGCCTGATGGCATAAGGGATTCTCTGTTAATCTGTTAAACTGTTATTGTGAGCAGAGGAGTGGAGTACTCTTCTTGTGAAATACCTCTGCCCCCCCTCGATTGTATTAATCAGTGTGGATTTACAGTGTGGATTCCAGGCAGAGGTTTTGTATGTCCTAGTTTGCAGTACTATGCTGCTGGAGAAGCAGCTTCGCAAAATTAGGTTAACAACTCTTAATGCCTTTTTGTATTATGAAATGCATCTAGAATTTTGCAGGCACTTTCTGATAATGTATGTGGGGTCTACCCTGTTTCCCCGAAAATAAGACCTCCCCGGATAATAAGCCCCATCGGGCTTTTGAGCGCATGTGCCAAAATAAGCCCTCCCCCGAAAATAAGCCCTCGCTGAAAATATTGCAACACAGCAGCAGCCATGAAGTGACCACGCTCGCCGCCTCCTGCACCTCAAAAACAATAAGACTTCCCCGAAAATAAGGCCAAGTGCTTATTTCGGGGGTCAAAAGAAAATAAGACCCTGTCTTATTTTCGGAGAAACACATTACCTTTTCATAAATTGGCTACTTGGGGAGACATGATTGATGATAAAGCATAGACATACCAAAGATAAATGAGTGAAGATGATCTTCATTGCCTCTCTCTGATCCCTGTATGTCATTCCCATCACCGTCACAGCAGCCACTTGACATTTTTATTTTTTAAAAAAATATCCACGAGGCCTACATAGAATCTAAGATGTTTTTAACATTAAAGATTATACTGAATATTAAGATTATGCTTTGCTGCATGACAGGCTTTCTGATTCTTTAAATTAAAATTCAGACATATTATTAAAGGTTCAGGTGGGGCAGGAAGCCCTACGTATATTAAGGGAGATATCTCTTGGCGCATTGGTGCCAATGAGCACCAATTTTGAAAACTCAGGGTTCATGCAGGCCTTTTCCTTACATTTTTAATGCCCTATATTTCCACTGAATTAAGACTTTCATACCAAAACAAGAAAAGATTTTCAAAATAAGCAGAACGTTGTATGAATATTTATTTTCTATCCTGTGGCTCCAGTCAAAGGACAATCAAAATATCTCACAATGCGAAAAAATATTTTTTTAAAAATCAAACCAAGTAAATAACATTAAAAGAGATACAAAAATGTTTTTAAAGTTCTAAATGTTTAATGTTTTAGTAAGTTTTAAAATATTAAATCAGATCTTTTAGGGTTCTATTTATGATCTTTCAGTTTGACTGAACTTTTTTCCCCAAGTAAGTAGATATGCAGCTGCAGAGTCAATTGTTTGAAAGTCATGTGGAAATATAAAACTCTATAACTACCACCGGGCATATATAACCTCAGCTTATTTGTCATTAGTAATTCACTTTTAATGTATTCCCTTGCTATGATAAATTGGAGCATATTCACCTTTTATTCTTACAACTTACAATAAATCTGCCTAATGAATTATTTAGGTTTACAATAAGGATGTTCAAATGGATTAGGTGCACATACTTAATAAAAAGGCATACTGAATTATTAATATTATACAGGCATAAACAATGCACCCCCTGTATATTGCAGAGTACATTTTGTATTATTTCCTGACTTGCAGCAAAGCAAAACTCTGCAAGATACAAGCAAGACCTGTAATCCTATTGATGGTGGCTGAGAAAAGGGTAAAGACTGGAGCGATAAGCATCACCATTATTCTCCGTTTCATGAATATCAGGTTTGGCCCAATCTATTTTGAAGCCCAAGGCTAAGAATTATGTGTTACCTTCTTTTTCAATGCCCAGATGTTGGCTGGACCTGCAGATAAGTATTTTTTTACTATAAGACAAAATTTGAAAGAAAGTCCAGCCCTACATTTGAAAACATTAGGCTGGTTTAGGAAGGCAGAGCGGGATCCTCTCCCTCAAACTCTGCAGGCATTTAGCTATCCTCTTCAGTAGTTTTTGAGGGGGCTGCAATGGCTTAGTGGTTAAAGAAGCTGAGATTGTCTGCTGGAAAGCTGACAGGCCGGGTTCAAGAACCGAGCACTGTGCAACTGAGCTCCCGTTCTTTGGCCCAGCTCCTGCCCACCTAGCAGTTTGAAAGCATGCTCATGCAAGTAGATTAATAGGTATCACTTTGATGGGAAATTAACAGCGTTCCGTGCACCTTTGGCATATAGCCATGCTGGCCACATGGCCATAGAAAATGTCTTCAGATAAGCTGGTTCCCTCAACCAAGAAACAGAAAATGAGCACTTCCTTCTGGCATTGGATTGGAGAGGAAACCATTACCTTTATCATCAATAGTTTGCTGCCATGAGGAGGAGGAGCCAACGTCGTGACGAGACAATGTGCGGTCTCGATTGTCCGAGACCACTGTTGATACTTTTACCGCTGCACGGTCCATATGGACCTAAACCGTCCCGTAGAGATGGTGAACAGGGAGACAAATCCTTGCTGGTCTCAGGGACATCGCAAAATCCCTGATTGACCCAAGGGAAGCTCTCCAAGCCGGTGGTAAACAGACAGCCCCCAGGCTGACAAAATCGGAGACAGCTCCGGAAAGAAGGCAGTGAAAATGAAACCATCTGGTGAGATTTTTTCTTTGAGAATGATTGCCCAAAGAAAATCTTTTTTTAAAGATAAATTAGTCCTTTAAGCAAAAGAATAAAGTGGCAAAATTTATCTCTATTGGACTGCCTTAGAAAGTTTTTTTTCCTTTTTTTTTGCAACAATGTTTTGTGGATTGAAGTGATTGTAACACTTCCCGTTTCTCCTCTTAAGTGAATGAATTGATTTTTTTCTCCTATTCTTTGCTACCTTATTTTTTGGCTGAACTAAAACCTTTTTTTATTTTAATAATCCTCCCTTCTACTGCTTATTAAATTTTATTAAAGACATTTAGAGACTTTTGTTTTCCTTAAGCCTGAAACGAATAAGAGAAAGTTGAATCTGCCATTTAGAAGCCAGAACTTTGTTTTGTTTTTGTTTTTTTGAAAAAAAATGTATCCTTTGTTCTATTTCCTTTGATTCTACTGATGTTGTAACTGGAGGGTTTGCAGCTTACTTGTGGAGACTGATAAGGACTCAAGGGCATGGACTGTTCTTTTGCAGGTGTCTTTGTGAAATATTTTGGGCAAGGGAAGGAAAAGAAAAGAAAAAGATAGAACCCTTCCTTTTTGAAAAAATTAAAAGAATCTTTTGCTTAACTAAATTCAAAATAAAAGTACTTTTATACATAAAAGAGACATTGAAGGCAAGAGTGGCAGTGGATTTTAGACTTTTTCTTCTCTTCTTGGAAATATGTATCAATATACAGATGAGGAAACCCTAAGTTTTTAAGATTTTTTGGATGGAATTCAAAATATATTGGAAGGATTTGAGAGATTTGATAAGAAGTTGGATAGACTATTGTCTTGCACAGCAAAAGATGAAGGGGTTGGAGCCCCAAAAATTAAAGAAGATAATGAAGATATAGAAGATAAAGATAAGATAACAGATGAACTTACTAATGGAGCATTTATGAGTGAAAGTGGAAAGAAGGGAATATGGAAAAGTGAATTTGATAATCTGGAGCTCTATCCCTCTTGTTAAGATATGGATTTAAGGATGGAATTAAGAAGAGAAACAGCTTCAGAAATACGTCTGATAATCAATGTTAATTTCAACACCAGCTCAAGGGCAACAAGACTATATGAGAGATCTTTTAAGCAAAAAAGTGCGGAGAGAAGTTTTAAAAAACCTTATAAAGAAGTTAATAAGATAATTGACACAACAACTAGCAAAAGAGATAAGATTGTTTTGTTACTGGAAAGATACAGGCTGATAATGAATGCTGATAATTAAAAACTTAAGTTAATTTTTGGTGATTAACAAGTAGGATTTTGTAGATGCTTTTAGAATGTTTCTTTAAATATTTATTTGTTAACAAATAATTCATTATGATAATAATAATGAAATAATAATTTCAACTAGTAAAAGCAATTTGGATATAACTACAAATTGGGACCTGGGGGAAAATTATCAATTTTACTAATAAATTTTTGTTTAGATTTTGCTATAAAGATGTAATCTTTCTCGGGTAAAATTTTTGTTTAGATTTTATTATAAAGATGTAATCTTTCTTGAGTCGGATGAGAGGAGATGTGATATAAATAGTAAAAAAAATTTAGACAGCTACAATAACAGCAAGGAAATGTTAATGGATAATGTTTAACGATTTCTACATGTGTTGGCATTGGTAGCAGCAATCAGATATAAGCCTTAAATAGTGAGTTGGGGGAAAAAAGGAATATGTTATAAAAGGGTAATTATTGGAGGTTTATTGAAATAGCTAATGAATGCCAGTAGGTGGTTGTGTCTTTAAATACAAATGATTCCAGATAAAAGCACGTTTAAATAATTCTAGTCAAATGAGAATGATGGTACATTGATAGTAAAATACATAAAGATTTTTGATTTACAATGTACAATTCAATATGAAGGAAGTATAAATAATGATTGTGGTAGTAACGCATGAAATCTATTTGCAACCAATCAACATGCTTTCTACATGATGTAATGAAGAATGATTCTTTTTTTGTGTTTTTGTTTAATTAAAACAATTTTAAAAAATTCAAAAAAAGTAGTTTGCTGCCATTTCCTGGCGCTCTGCCACTTGAAGCTGGAGAGTTGTCTGCCAAAGAAACTGTCTCATGCTTGGATGCTCTTGACTCCTGCAGCTGGAAGAGAGCTCCATGGAATCCCCATTTCCATTTTTGTGAGAATTCTGCATGCATCATGGAAGGAGCAACTGAGTGAATAGTGAAGAAAGGTCCCTACCAAAGCTGCTCCTGCTGTTTTATATCACTGAACCAGTGGGGCATACAAACTATGCGAGCTCTTCACACCCAATGCAAGCTAATTGGGTGGTCCATTACACACACACACACACACACAAACACACACACAGTCCAAATAGGTCCATATGATTGATATATTGATATCAATATATCAATAGATTGATAGATTGACATACATACATACATACATACATACATACATACATACATACATACATACATACATATGATATCCCTTGAAACTGGTGGATTTTTATTGAAATCCATAGATTTGTCTTGGGTTCATAATTATATACTCCAGATTATTTCTAACATCCTACAGACATTGGCATAATCTGGTGAAAATCTAGGCAAATTGTAAGCCTGCTGATGTCATTTAAATGCTCAGGATTTGCAGAAAGATCAAGAAAAGAAAGTGAGAAGAAAGAAAAAGTTAAAAGTGACAATGGGCACCTGAAACAAAACAACAGATCAGTGAGGATGAATGTGGAATATTCAAAAGGAATGGTTTGAATACGTGAATATCCAGAATTCCTCAACCAGCCTGCTGGCTGGGAATTCTGGAAATTGAAGCCTAGACATCTTCAAGTTGTCACGCTTGAGAAACACTGAATAAAGTATCCTGGAATTGGAAATTAGCTAGAAACATGAGACATCCTTAAAGTTAGTAAAATTTAGTTATATGCTAGCCTGCGTAAATAGGCTTTTCTCTGAGCAAACCTGTTTTGAGATGGGTCCAATTTGCAGGGAGTTCCCATTTTCCTTTCTATTATCTGAATAAACATCCACCCCGAACCACCCCAACGAGGCCGTCGAAGTGATGTCCCGGTGTGTGGAAGCCGTACGGGTCTGGATGGATGACAACCGACTCAAACTCAACCCCTCCAAGACGGAGTGGCTGTGGGTACCGGCTCCCCGGTTCAGCCAATTAATTCCATCTTTGGCCATCGGGGGCGTTCAACTTGCCCCCGTGGAGCGGGCGCGCAATTTGGGCGTCCTCCTGGATGCCTGGCTGTCCATGGATGACCATGTGACAGCCGTGGCAAGGGGGGCATTCCACCAGGTCCGCCTGGTGCGCCAATTGCGCCCCCTACTGGACCGGGACGCCTTACGCACAGTCACTCATGTGCTGGTGACGTCTCGCCTGGACTACTGTAATGCTCTCTACATGGGGCTTCCCTTGAAATGCACTCGGAGGCTACAGTTGGTCCAGAACGCAGCCGCGCAGGTAATTATGGGGAGTACTAGGTACTCCCATGTGACACCTTTCCTGCGCGAGCTGCACTGGCTTCCTGTGGTCTATCGGGTGCGTTTCAAGGTTTTGATAACGATCTTTAAAGCGCTCCATGGCTCAGGACCTAGTTACTTGTGGGATCGTATCCTGCCCCATACATCCCTGCGACCAATTCGCTCGCACAGAGAGGGACTCCTCCAGGTGCCGTCCACCAGACAGTGCCGAGGGGCGGCGCCTAGGAGTAGAGCCTTCTCTGTGGCGGGCCCAGCCCTGTGGAATGACCTCCCTTCGGATATTAGGATTACCTCTGACCTCCGCTCCTTCCGTGTAAAGCTCAAGACCCACCTATTCCAAGTAGCTGGCCTGGCTCAACCATGATCTAACTATATCGCTCCTGACGGGTTTTTTATTTGTGTAATTTAATTGTATTTATTTATTTAGGGGTTTTTAAATATTGTGATTTTGTTTTTATCCATCAGCCCACCTCCTCCTTGTACACGTCTTAGTACACGTCTTTGTTATACGTATGTCTTGTCCAGATATGTATTTTATATATTTTTATTGTACGCCGCCCCGAGTCCTTCAGGAGAGGGTGCGGCTAAGAAATAAATATTCATTCATTCATTCATTCATCTTCAGTCACAATTTTTACTATTTGCTTTGATGATGAGTTCTGAAAAAGTCAACAACTTTCCTATTTTGTTACATTTGACTTGGCCCAAGACAGGTATTGGCTCAATATAAAATATTTTTTCTCTAAGCCAACATTCCTTTCATACAACTCAGAGCTCATCCTCAAATCTTGTCACCCCTGGTATGAAGCTGTCCTGCTAACCATTTTGGAGGACTGGTTCTCATAAATACAGCCATTGTCTCATCTAGCCCATTGAAAAGGCAGCCTAAATTTAACCGTTCCACTTTAATGATTTGCTGTTTTTCTGACCCAAATCTTAGCATCCAAGTGACCTTTGATGTTTTACATGCAGTCTTTGTGATGACATAGCCAGTGACTGGCATCTGCTGTGCTTCTATTGGTCAACTGAAACTGCTTCAGGCAACCTCCTTTCCCTGGTTACTGTTTTATGCTTCCTATGGCTATTTTGATTTACAGGTGAAACTATATTACAGGTATGTCTCATGTAATGCCTGACCCATGTTTCATCAAAGACAGTTCAAGCATACCCAAGCTTTTAAAATATAGTGATAAACCAGTCTCCTACAAGCTGCTAGGCCTGTTATTCAACATTTGTTCAGTAGTTTTTCAAAAGGCAAATAGCCCTGTCTGGGAAAAATAATAATAAAAGTTTTGTGGTGATAGTGGGTCAATTGCATTTGGAAAGAGATGTTTTGCTGATTCTGTCCTAAATGAATGCATGAAGGTTTTCTGCTGCTTCCATCAACAAGGAGCTTTACAAGCCCATCCCTTCAGCTGTTTTCCTGTTGTGGGAGAGAGGCCATTTTGCCTACTCTATCACATCTTGCAAACACCATGGGGTAGTCCCCGGTTCTGCTAGCTGTGGCCACTGTCAGCCAGCACTTCCATTTCCTTGCAATAATTTGGTGTATGGCGAGCAGATGATGTGGAATCAACAGGAGTTATTATTTACATTATTTACATAGCCATCTATTCCATATAATAATGCAAGACAGCTTATAAGAATCCATCAAAACAAAGGGCTAGGGCAGCCCCTGAGAAAATGTCAGGTTGCAACATTTCATTCTTTTACAAATGCAGTTGTATAAAACAGTTTATTAATATTCTGGAAGATTGGCATCCCTTTGCCCCCAAAGAATCCAGCCAAGAGCAGTAGTATGGAGGATGGTTCAAGAAGAAATGACAGGGCGTTCTTTAAATATGCTGTTGGAAGAAATGTCCTTCTGGGTTCAGTTCCAAGTGGGGAAAAAGACACTGGAAACATAGAGGCTGCTTGGAAAGATTGCTTAATGGTGAACAGGATCTCATGGCTTAAGTTCCTGAATAGAAAAGGGGGATCACATGCTTCCAGATGTTGGGTGAAGAACAAAAAGAAACCGAGATGCTGAAAGTTCCTGGTTTTATGCCCTCTCTGGCCTTTGATCTTGAGCTTGTATTCTGACTGTCAGACTCCCATGGGGCCATGCAGGGGCAACTCTGAAGGCTTTGAGTCCACGTTTGGTTGAGCATTATTTCTTCCCAGGTGTCCTGTGGTGAGATGGGTAAAGGGCTAATACTAGCATGCCATAATCCCATAACCCTGGAACTGAAGGGGAAAGAACTTTGTTATGTAGAAGAGACTGGCCCAGGCTTTTTAAATGGCCCATTGACAAAGGCGGGGGCTATTAAGAGTGAGTCTACTTCCTGCCTAAAAAAAACATGTTTCTCCATTTCTGATCCAGGGTTATATAATATTTGTAGCGGTCATGTTTAAAAGTTGCTAGCTGCATCACATTTCTGCTAAGCCGGCACAAAGCTTGCTCAAGGTTTTGTTTTGCAACATTTCTATGCAACATTCTTCGCTTTGCAACATTTCAATGCAACATTCTTCTGTAACATCTTTTTGTAACATGTGAACAAGCTTGCCCGGTAACAAGTATACGTGACAAGTGAACAAAGCCTGCCCAGTAACAAATGTTTTAACCAATCATGTAATAACACGCTGTAAGACAGAAACCTTTTGTATGATTTTAATAAATACCGTCTCAATCGGCCAGCCGGGGTCTTTGGATCTTGCTGAGTTGATGCGTTGCAACACATCATGGAGTCCGTACTTCCTTGGCAGTATCAGGCCCGCCTAACCTAGGCGCACCCCAGCTGGGGTCCCATAGCCGAGCTCAGTCAGGCTCACCTCTGCAGGGGTTTCGATGCCTAGCTCCGGCTCACCTTTGCAAGGGTCCACACTCAAAGCAGACGAGGTCGCCGTGTGGCAGCCAGCCACACATTCACTCTCAACTGGTGACCCCGACATGCCGAATTGCCTTTCGGACGTCTCACGGCGAGTTCCGTGTCTACGTGTTCGGCGCCTTGATTCTCATCTTACGCACCTGACGGGCAAGCGCATCGTAAGTTATGGGCTCCTCACATTCAAAGTCTCATTTTGGGCATAGAGATGAACTTTCACTTTTAATCAAGAAGGCTAATAATTTGCAAAAAATTAATGGCACTACTGTCTACCCTCTTTCTAAATCTGATATTGATCACCTTCTTTTTTATGTCTATCAACACTGCCCGGGTTATCCCGACACTGGAACTCTCAAACGTTCCACATGGGAACGCCTCGGCTCTTACTTTCACTCTCCCCCCCGTGCTCCCTTTGCTGTTATGTCTTCTTGGCGCGCCGTTATGGCAGCCCTAAATACTGTCTATCCCAAGGATTCATTTCCTTCTCCCACACACCCCCCTTCTGTTTCTTCTTCTGTTAAACATTCTTTGTCTGCCCCTGTAAATGTTGATTCTTCCCCTCCCTATCCTTCACCTACGGCTCCCGCTTACCCCCCTCCTTCCCCTTCTCCTTCTTCTGCCTCTTGCCTCCCCTCTCCCTCCCAGGGCGGTCACGTTTCCTCCCTTCTCCGTTCCCGTTCCTTTTCCCTTGACTCCTCCGATCTCCCTGCCGCCTATCCTCTTACCTTTGTGCCGGGCGCCCCCGGCCCCCCTGTCCATTCTAACATTGAACTGCGTGTTTTAAAAAATCTAAAAGAAGCAGTTAATGCCTATGGTTTACAGTCTCGCTACACCCAAGGCTTGTTAGATTCTCTTGTGTCCGCCACCACGGCAATGCTTGTGTATGATTGGAAAACTTTGTTTTCTATGTTGATGACTCCTGCTCAATATGTTGTCTGGTTGTCTGAATATGAAAAATTGGTTGAAGCCGAAGTCCTCAAAGGGCTTCCAGCTCAAGTTACTGTAGACCATCTTAAAGGCACGGGCGCATTTTCCACTCTTGTTCAACAGCAAAATAGTCCTCGCCGCGCTCACGCCTTGACTCATCTACTTGCTATGGCCGCTTTAAAACGAGTGGATGATTCCACCACTGCAGCCACTCAAGCCTTTTTGAAAATTATGCAAGAACCTCATGAATCATATTCTTCCTTTATTAATCGTTTGCAAACTGCCTTAGAAAGACAAATTGATAATGATACTGCGAGGAAAGAACTTTTGATTAAATTGGCTTATTCTAATGCAAATGAGGATTGTCAGAAAGTTGTACAATCTGTCGCCAATAAACCTGGCGTGACTATTGCTGAGTTCTTGCAACTTTGTCGTGTCATTGGTACGACGTCTCATAAAATGGGCGCTCTCGCTGCGGCCATCTCCTCCTCCATTTCCACTGCTCTCCTGCCCCCTGCTACATCACCTGAGGCACTCGCTCTCTCTCGCCCAGGCAATTGTTATAATTGCGGAAAGCCTGGCCACTTTAAAAATCAATGCCGTTTGCCTAGCGGTGGAGGCCAACCAAGGGGCTCTCGGGGTAAACCCCCCAACCCTGCGGTGAAGCCAAAAACCGTCTGCCCTCGCTGTCGCAAAGGCTTTCATTGGGCTTCGCAATGCCGTACTAATCCCCCTCCCGAGACCCTTCACTCGGGAAACTAATTTCGGGGTCCTCAGCTAACCCCACTCCAAAGGCTGATCCTCCTATTTTGTCTATTGCTTCTCGGCACTCTTTGGTGCATGCTCCGTCCCCTGACATGCTTTCTTTACCCACCGCCTATCCGGTGGCGCTTTCAGAAGCGTTTACTTATGATGATCCTGGCTCAGTCTTTACCCTCCCGCTGTCAGTTACCTTATTGACACCACTTCCGCCTTCTCAGCCACTTTTGCTTATGCCCAACTCCACCCTCATCCTTGAGGGTGTGGTTGCTGCCCCTTTTCTTTATGATTCCTCCTCTTTAAAAAACATTTCACTCGCTGGCATCGGTGACCGATGCTTTCACCTTTCTGCTGACACTATTGTTGCTACTCTTTTAATCCTTCCTTCTTCCGATAATTCTTCCATCTATGCTTTACATCAACCTGTCCAATCTAATAAGCCTCTGCTTACTGTTTCTCTTAATGGACGTCCTTTTACAGGACTGGTCGATACTGGAGCCGACGTCTCTGTCATCCAACAATCTGAATGGCCTTCTTCCTGGCCTTTGCTTGATTCTCCTTCAGTGCAAGGTGTAGGCGGCGCTCAATCGGCCAAGGTTAGCACTAAGTGGCTTTTTGCATCTACCTCTCATTCTTCTCTTACTGCTTATATTAAACCTTATGTTCTACCTTTGTTCATTAATCTTTGGGGACGTGACTTGCTTTCTCAACTTAATGCTACCTTGAATATTCCTTAACATCATGTCACTATTTTCTCTTAAGCTTTCGCTTAAAACTAATACCCCAATTTGGATCGATCAATGGCCTCTTCCCATTGAAAAATTGCAGGCCCTTCATGTATTGGTGGATGAACAGTTGCAATTAGGCCATATTGAACCATCCACCAGTCCTTATAATACACCTGTATTTGTTATTAAAAAGAAAAATGGGAAATATCGCCTCCTTCAGGATCTCAGGGCGGTAAATTTAATTTTACAACCCATGGGAGCGCTTCAATGTGGGCTCCCAAATCCAAATTTAATTCCACAAGATTTTGATCTTGTTGTTATAGACTTAAAAGACTGTTTTTTCTCTATCCCATTGCATCCTGAGGATAGACTTCTTTTTGCCTTCACCATACCTGAATATAATAATTCTAAACCAACTGCTCGATACCAATGGAAATCTTTACCTCAAGGTATGATGAACTCTCCCACAATGTGTCAATACTATGTTGATAAAATCTTACAACCTTTTCGCCACAAGCACCCTACATTTTTGATCTACCACTACATGGATGACATTTTGCTGGCAGCTGAAGGACCTAAAGGTACAGTATCAAAAACATTACCTCAATTACAATCTTTGTTACATTCAGCAGGCCTTCACATAGCTCCAGAAAAAATTCAGCACCAATATCCAATGCAATATTTAGGTCATAAAGTAATCGCATCTGCTGCGGCACCCGCTTTACCACGTTTAACACTTCCCCCCGACCCCACATTGGTTCAGCTACAACAGTATTTGGGAACTCTTAATTGGGCTAGACCATATTTATCCCTTTCCACAAATGATCTTTCCCCCTTGTTTCAAGGCTTGGTAGGCCTTAAACATCCTTCTGACACCATACATTTGAATCAGCAGCAACTTGATTCTCTGGAAAAGATCAACCATATATTACAAACTATATGGGTGGATAGAGCGCTCCCACACACTCCCCTTTCATTAGCTCTTCTTGCAACTCCTCAACTTTTGACAGGGATCATCATACAAGTATTGAACTTTATATTTTAGAATGGTTACATCTAGCACACACACCTCGTAATTCACTCACACCCAGAGCAGCCCAAATGGCTTTGCTCATTGAAAAGGCACGAAGAAGAACCCGTGCCTTAATGGGAATGGATTTTGTTACGCTTTACCTCCCTTTCAAGTTATCTCAATGGGAACCTCTTTTTCAAAATTCTATCCTTCTCCAAGATGCACTCACGGAATGGCCTGGTCAAATTTCATGTCATCTGCCAGCTGACCCAAGGCTACAAGTTATTAAGACCATTCTGATACAATTTTTTACACCAATAACATCACAACCCATCAAAGATGCGTTAACCGTATTCACAGATGGGTCCAAAAATCATGGTGCATGTACTTGGAATACACAACAGATATGGCATAAGAAATTGACTAATACACAAACATCTGCACAACAGGCTGAGCTGGCAGCTTTTATTCTAGCTTTGGAATTATTTTCTTCCGAACCTCTAAATATCATCACAGACAGTCTGTATGTTGCTCAATTAACTTTACACATTTTTGATGCCTATATCTCACCCTCTTTAACACCTTCCCTTTTGATGTTGTTTACACAATTGCAAACAGTACTACACGCAAGGACTAAACCTTTGTTTGTAGCACACATTCGTAGTCATCAGCATCTGCCTGGGTTCCTATCTGAAGGAAATCACATGGCAGACGAGGCCTGCAAAATGATGCCTCTAACTATTGTTTCACCTCAGCCTGCCCCATTAACAGCAGGTGAAAGTCACACCTTTTTTCATCAAAACAAAAAAGCCTTGATGAAGCAATTTGGCATATCAATGGCAGAAGCAACTGCCATTATTCAACAATGCCCCACGTGTAGTCTCCAAGCTAATAGTATCCCGCAAGGAGTAAATCCAAGGGGTACTGAGGCTTGTGAAACTTGGCAAATGGATGTCACTCAGTATTCTCCCTTTGCCCCATGGAAATACCTTCACGTTTCTGTGGACACTTTTTCGGGTTTTATTATGGTAACCCCGCAAAGGGGTGAGAATACCAAGCAAACAATTAATCACTGCATTCGATCTTTCGCAACATTGGGGTGTCCAAAAATTTAAAAAACTGATAATGGTCCTGCTTATACCTCCTCTGCTTTTGCTGAATTTTGTTATAGGTGGTCCATTATTCACAAATTTGGAATTCTTTTTAATTCAAAAGGACAAGCAATTGTAGAACGAGCAAATAAAACCTTCAAAATAGCTCTTGATCGGCATATGGGGTCAAAAGGGTTACACCCCCCCAATCTCCCGATGTTGCAAAACATTCTAAATACTTGTCTTTATACTATCAACTTTCTTAACCTCACTGGCACACCTGCATCCTCTGCAGCCTCTCGTCACTTTTCTAAACCTCCTCTCCCCGCCTCCCGACCTCTTGTTTACTACAGGCAATTGCCGGATCCACACTGGAAAGGTCCGGCTCAATTGATTACTTGGGGAAAAGGCTACACAGCGGTACAAATTGATGACAAGACTCTCTGGGTTCCTGCTCGTTGTGTTCGTCCGTATCACCGCATACCAGAAGAAGATCAAGATGACCCTGCCTTTTCTTCTCCCCCTGACATATCACTCCTTTTTCTTTAAACTCTTTCTCTCATTGTTATCTTATACCTCTGCTCGATTTGTTGCTCACCCTCAGGTGATTTTTGCACCCCTCGACACTCATGTGACTTTTGTGTTCAAAGACACTCTTCTCACTACTTGCCCCTATGCCTTGCAGCATCAGGGCCAATTTCTTTTCCCTTCTTTAAAACCTTTGATATTAATTCAATACATATATCATGACTCTTGTCAAGTTCGTCTTTCCTTACACGTAACTCCTCAAACTATTGGCTCCTACTCGTGCATCGGATTTTTGTCCAATATCACCTATTTTAACCAAACTGTTTATCTCTACTCAACACCCTCTGTGGTTTATCCTCCATTATCTTCAATTTTTCTTTCTTGGATGACTCTTGTCCGCACCTCTCCTCACCCGTCTTCAAGAACTTTGCTTCGCCATTTTTCATGCTGTTTTCCAGAGCCATGCGATGTGAATACTTGTTTGTGGAAAGCCAAAGAAATTCCAGACTATGCACCAGGAGTAAGCGAGCCTCTCCCAAGAGCAAGGATTCGCCGAAACGCACCGGACTTTCCAAAATACAATTCCCTCATACGAACACACCAGGTACGCTACACCTTCATACAAGGAGTGCCATATGCTCCCACCATGTCGTGTCGACAATGATCTCCTATCAAGAAAAAAGGTACTTTTTGGCGATGGTTTTTTAACAACACATGGCTTCCTGAAGATTCAGAACATTATTTACAAACATTTCATTTCCGTACTACTCAATTGACTGTCAAAAACCCTAAGGCAGTAGATTTGGGACCATATCAGTGTGAAATTACCAAGATAGTTAAAGGACTTGCCACTTCTGCCAGATTGACTTTATTGTTGTTCCAGAAACAATCCACTCATTCCTCACGAATTCGGCGTGCTGCATCACTTACGTCTAACAATCACAGTTGTAGTGATTGCATTACCACCACAATACACAATGGCAAGGTCTCTAAGACATTGATATATCATACCATCAAACCTGAACATTGTCAAATTACTAGTCCATCAACTTGTAGAGTTAATAATACTGTTTATCACATGTGTACCCTTAACAACAAGATTCAATGTTACAACCCAAAAGAAGCAAAAACCGTTACTACATATGTGATGTCCATTTACACCATTGAATGCGGTAGACAAGAATTACTCAACAAAACTGAGTTTAAATCCCTCAACACGCAAGTCCGCCTCAGTTTTGACGCTTGTTTAGCAATCAATCGCAACTGTTGGAAATCAACTTGTGGGACATTACAATGGGAAAGGAGTCTTATGCTCGAACGAAAATACATGTGCTACAATAACAAAGGGACTTGCTCCGAACGGGACACTTACAGCTTTTGTCCATATTGGTCCTGTGTCAGCATGTGGTCAGGGGATCCACCTGGTGGAAACCATAAATGCAAGTTGGAAACGGGCATAGCCAACAGCAAGTGTCCAAGAAATTCGTGCAACCCAATTACCATAACCTGCACACCCATCAAAACATGGGAAGTAGAATATGGCTTGGCCATAGAAGCAAGTGGTAGAGACCCACACATTGCGTTGCGCTGGACAGTAACCAAGCAAACTAAGCAATTGCGAACAACTAAAGGACTTTTTTGGTCATTTTATCAGGAAATTGAGAAATTGAATATCCCCGAAATACCACAACATGTTACTAACACTTTTGTCCAACTAGCAGAGGACATTGCTAACACATTGAATGTTACTAATTGTTTTGTATGTGGGGGAACCAACATGGGGGAAAAATGGCCCTGGGAAGCCCAAGAACTGAATTATTCTAAAATATTAGAGATGGACAAGCTAGGTAATTTGTCATACACAAAAGGGAAAGATGGGGACTGGACTCTTACAACAAATCTTGTGGGAAATGTTTGCTTCTCCAGACCTGTTGGTTCCAAATGTACAAAAATAGGGAACTTAATTTGTACTGGGAAATGGGAAAATGGGATATGGTGGTCAGGAAAAAATAGCTCAGCTGGACAAGATGAAACTGCTTTGTTTAAAGTTACACACATGAAAAAGTTCTTGACAAACCCAAACAATCAATCACTCACATGGTTAGCACCCGATGGGCTGTATTGGATATGTGGGAAAATGGCCTATGGACACCTCCCAGCTAATTGGTGCGGAACATGTGTCTTGGGCATTATTAGACCTGGGTTTTTTCTCCTCCCACTAAACACACGACAAGTCTTAGGGGTCCCCGTTTACGACGAAATAGGGAACCACCGCAGAAAGTGCGAGGACGTTGTTTCCTCAATAGGTAAAGTTGTCGTGGGAGGGAACCAAGGCACATGGGGAAATGATGAATGGCCAGCTGAACGTATCATACAAGTATACGGCCCTGCCACATGGGCCGAAGATGGTATGTATGGATACCGCACACCCATCTACTTATTAAACCGACTTATTTGTTTACAGGCTGTAGTAGAAATAATAACAAATGAGACTGTCAAAGGCCTGACACAATTAGCCAAAGAAAGTGTAAAATCTAGAACATACATAATGCAAAATAGACTTGCACTAGACTACCTGCTTGCTAAAGAAGGAGGAGTATGGAAAATTCAATTTAACTAATTGTTGTATTGAAATTGATGAAAGTGGTAAAGTAATTAAGGAAATTACTGACAAAATGATGAAAATTGCCCATGTTCCTGTGCAAACATGGAATGGATTTGATTTTGGAGGTATGTTCGATGGTATTTTACCCAAATTCCCAGGTTTAAAAGCCGTTTTTATATTTGTTGCAATGATTGCTATGGGATGTATACTATTACCTTGCTTATTGCCTATTTTTGTATTCATGATTAAGCGTAGTTTGAATGCCATTGCTGAAGCAAAAGCTACTGCACAAATTAATATGATGCTTGAGAATAATGCGTATATGTTGATACCAACAGATGAAAGTAAGCAACCCTTGCTACATTTCTCCCCGGATAATGATTCAGAAGATGACGCTGAAAGAATGGTAGGTGCGGACACAGGAAGCCTGGGGTCGGAGGGCAACACGCAACCTGAAATAGCACTCACCTCCATGGACGTAAAAGCTCCATGTTTTCAGCTTTAAAAAAGTAAAAACAGAGGAGATGTAGCGGTCATGTTTAAAAGTTGCTAGCTGCATCACATTTCTGCTAAGCCGGCACAAAGCTTGCTCAAGGTTTTGTTTTGCAACATTTATATGCAACATTCTTCGCTTTGCAACATTTCTATGCAACATTCTTCTGTAACATCTTTTTGTAACATGTGAACAAGCTTGCCCGGTAACAAGTATACGTGACAAGTGAACAAAGCCTGCCCAGTAACAAATGTTTTAACCAATCATGTAATAACACGCTGTAAGACAGAAACCTTTTGTATGATTTTAATAAATACCGTCTCAATCGGCCAGCCAGGGTCTTTGGATCTTGCTGAGCTGGTTGATGCGTTGCAACACATCATGGAGTCCGTACTTCCTTGGCAGTATCAGGCCCGCCTAACCTAGGCGCACCCCAGCTGGGGTCCCATAGCCGAGCTCAGTCAGGCTCACCTCTGCAGGGGTTTCGATGCCTAGCTCCGGCTCACCTTTGCAAGGGTCCACACTCAAAGCAGACGAGGTCGCCGTGTGGCAGCCAGCCACACATTCACTCTCAAATATTCAATATTCCCCCGGATATTTCATTTTTCTAGGAGAGGGGTGGGTTTTAACTTCCTACAATGCTGAAGGAGAAGAATGTAGAGGTGGATTCAGAAGAAGTCTAGGTTCCTGGGCCACATATAGTTTACCTAGCTAATATTTAGTTATTATAGCTTACCTAACAAACCCAGCACTTATATTTGGAATATTCGTTATATTTATTTATTATATGTAAATGCTGCCCATCTCTCAGTTCGAGGTGACTGAGTCGGGTATAAACTAAGCAGTCTCAGACAGTCTGTTTGGTTTTGTAGTTAAGGCACCAGGCTCGATCCTGTGAGACCCTGAGTGCTAGTTCCACTTTAAGCATAAAGGCAGGTGGGCAACTTTGGACCGGTTACTCTCTCTCATTCCTAGGAAGAAGCAAGCGGCACACTGTTGCACTGATAAGACCATACTTGGAATACTGCATCCAGTTTTGGTCACCATGATAAAAAAAAAGATGTTGATACTCCAGAAAGAGTGCAGAAAAGAGCAATAAAGATGATTAGGGGAACAGAAGCTAAACCGGACAATGAATGTTTGTGGGAACTGGGAATATTCTAGTCTAATGAAGAGAAAGACTAGAGATGACTTGATACCAGTCTTCCAATATTTGAGTTTTTTTTTTCACAGAGAGGAGTGGGTCAATATATTCTCCAAAGCAGCTAAGGGCAAGACAAGAAGTAATGGATGAAAGCTTAACAAACAAAGAACCTTTAGAAATTGTAGGGTGCTCCATCACCAGAGGTTTCTAAGAAGTGATTGGACAACCATTTGTCTAGAATGGTATATAGGTTATCCTGCTTGAGCAGAGGATTGGACTAGAAGACAGAGAGAGAGGGAGGAAGAGAGGGGGGGGGAAGGGGGAGGGAGGGAGGCAGGGAGGGAGGGAGAGATTCAAATGATATACAGTACTGTATTTATTTCTCTTCCTCCATCCCTTTTAAATGATTTTGGAAAAAATCATCCCATTATTTTATAAACCTTAATTGTATCTGTTTTTTTTAAATGCCTATTTTTCTTGTCAAAGAATTAGGATACTAAATAAATGAAAACTCAAGTACAAAAATAAAAATAAAAAGGGCCTAAAGAAGGCTAATAATAGCCAATTACTAATAATAAAAACAGCAATCCTCCCCCCCCCCCTGGAATTTCTGGTTCTAACTTTGATGAGAAGCTTCTTGTGTACTTTTGAAGCCTGAAATGAAAACAAAACTAAAATCAATGCTGGAGAAATTGCAAGTGTATACTAAGAATACTCCCAGCAGCAATGACCAAATTTAATATTCTTCATCCAGCAGACTACTGTCTCTAGGACTACAGCTCCCAGAAAACATAGCGCGGCAAAAAACAACAATCCCGCAGTCTTCCCGTCGCGTCTCTCGGTTCTTCTCGCGATAATTGTTTTTTTCTGCCTCTCACCGGCCTAGGTGGCTTCAACCCATCCCTGCACCTGGCTATGGCCGATCCCAAGTATGCGGACCTGCCCGGCATTGTGAGTGACGAGAAAGAAACCCCCGCGGGGGAGAAAGGAGGCGGGGAGGCTGGTGCCGTTTTAAGGATGGAGGAGCATGAACTATGCCTAGGGAGAGGAAAAGGGTGGGGTCGGAGAGGCTAACTGGTGGAACTGGAGATATGGGGCTGCGGGATGAAGAAGTGGGTGGGAAATCTGCTTGTAAAAAGAGGAGCACCTGAACGTAAAGTGGGGCTTTCGATCCGCGCCAGGGAATGGAGCTCCTTCGTCTTGGCTGAGATTGGAGGGGTTTAGGGGAAGCCCCAGAGCTCAGACTGATCCCGAAGGAGGTTTTTATCTGGCAGCCGGGATGACGGGATGCCATTAAGAAAGGAGTGCCTCTGAGCTTGTGCAGAGAGGTGGGGATCCCCTGCAGAAAAGAGCACGGAGTATTGGGTAATATTCTGGAGGGCAGATGCTGCCAGCTGGTTCCCCACACTTTTCAGAATGCAAGGGTTTTTAAAAAATATATATTTTATTTTATTTAGTTTGTCAAATATGTACCAGATAACAGGTATAAGTATGAACATGGACATGAACAAAGGAAATGGATACAAATAAATGGGGACAGTACGACAGGGGGGTGGGCACGCTGGTGCACTTATGGACACCCCTGTTCCCTGTGTATTTTGGCTGCCAGTTTGTATCTGTACTAATTACACTTGTATTTAGTTACCCAGAAAAGAGCCATAATGGAAATAGAAAGAAAAGGTTGATAAAGAATGTTGCTTGTTGTGCAAACATAGAAAGTATAAGCAACATGTTTCTTAGGGTCCTCTTCACTCTCACATTTTTTTAAAAAATCCACTTCTCTCTGGCTTTTCCCCACCACTGCCGTGATGATAAAATATAGTTGAGTGAAGAACATGAAAATTAGATTTTCCCATCAACAGCGATTCCAGAATCAAAAGGTCCATTAGTTATAATACGCTGTGCAAATCCTATGGCAACTTTCTCTAAAGACAAGCCTGATGACTAAAAAAGCTGAAGACACAGAGATACTTTTGTTCCAATGTCTTAAATGCAGGTTATGAGAGTGTGAAAAGCTGCTGCTGTTAGTGGCTGACTCAACTGCCAGACAGAACAATATCCAATAAATTGTGCTTGTCTCACTTAAGAAAGGGCCAGTGTCACATTGAAGAATATAGCCTAAGGTATGGATTGCAGATACTTTATGGGTATTTTTATCTGGAGTGGACAGGAAGCTTAAGGGATAGCATATTCCATGCTCTGTAGCAACATCTCTCTATTTTGTCCTGTCATTGGAGTAATTCAGCATTTGTGAGGGATTATTGCTTAGTGGCTATGGCTAATGGCTTACTGGACACAAAAGAGATTCTGCATACAGTCCCTGGCAGCTTCAGTTAGCTTGCATAGCAGGAGATGGGCAAGGCCGCCTCTTCTTGAGATCCTGGAGAGCCAACACCTAGCCAGAATAAACATTGCTAACTAAGCAGGTTTGTTTAGTCTGGATGTTGTATCGTAAAATAAAAATGAATTAAAAGTTGATTAAAATATGTGGCTTCCATAATTTTTGAAAATGTACTCTGTTAGGGAAGGCTACTTTATATTTTAGGAAATATGCTAGCAATCAGCAGGTCTTTAACAGGACAAAACTGGATGAGTTCTGCCTAACCCATTCTGTTGTTATTTAATTAAGACATTGTGGTTTCTTTTGGTCAGAGGGCTATTCTGAAACTATGATTTCTTATCCTAGTATCAAAAGTTGAGTTGCAGAATGTTTAATTTTTCACTACATATAGAATTTCCCCTCATTTCTTTGAAAGGACATTTCCTTTTACCATATTTTTGCAGGTATGTGACCTTACTGCTCACATTTGGGCAACACTTACTGTTCACCTTTGGGAAACATTTTACTGGCACTCTTCTGAGTCAACTATCACATAAATGATAGCTAATAGACTCATTGTGGAGTTGCCATTTACCTTACACTTTTGCATTTGGCTCATCAAAATATATTCTCCTAATGCGCCACTTGTACCCATTCCTAGATCAGGAAGCACTGATATTTACAGACACCTTAGTCAATTTCCAATTAGACCATTACAAGGTGCTTTAAAGAGCTGCAATATTAGACATCCATTGCTACATGAGAGTTGCAATGAATCCCAGAGGGGGATGTTCATGTTGCAGATTATAATTTTTAAAGCTTTACATGACATAGGGCCAGTTTACTTGCAAGGCCACTGATCCCTAATGGTTTCCTCTTGTCCCAATAAATCTGGCAGATAGGCATGCTCCAAATTCTCTCAGTGAAGTAGGGTCTTCTGTTAACACAAAGAAGCATGCCTTTTGTGAATGACATATCTTGTGGAACTACTTTCCCCAAAAATACAGAGGCCTAGATTCTATTGGCCTTTTGGAAGGCTATGAAAATCTGGCCTCTTCCCCAGATTGGTGGATTGGAGTTGGTAGAGCCACAGTGCGGGTATTGTTTTGTTTGATGTTGTAAAGATGTAATTTTTAGGGGCTTTGACCCAGTTTCTTTTAATTGGATTTGTAGAATTTGTTTGTGTTCTACTTCAGTTTGCTGCCCAGTGATCCTTGGCTACATGGACAGCTATCTAAATTTGTTAAATAAATAAAAGCCAATTGATACATTTGGGAGGGGAAATGCTGTAATTCGAAATCGCTGAACAAAGCAATGTGCATCTTCTGTATTTACTTCATATATTTCCTATTGTATCAAAAATGATCACAGTATGCACATTTTTCTGGTGAGAGGTTTTTTTTTAATTATCGCCACCATGCCTTTGCTAATGACCATGTATCTGATTGCCTGAGTTGCTTTAGCACTGATGAGGCCAATAGTTTGAGATTCTGTCTGGAGTTTATAGACCTGGTTTTGAACAGCAGATGTGGTAACATCAACTACTAATTTAACCTGAATCACTATGTATTTTCTGAGCAAGGAAACACCACAAATAAGTATGTAGATTATACATGCAATTCAGTCAGGTTCATGAATCCACCCCCCTCCCCCCAAATTCTTCCCTTTGACTCTTTACTTATTATTGAAGAGGTTCTGAATAATTGAAAATAGCTGCTTTAAGCGGTGAATGAGGTAATAAATATTCTTTGGGCCAGTATGTGAGATTTATTTATTCTGAAGGTTCCCAGCTCTAGTCTGCCTCTGGGCAATATACAACATAAGATAATTTTTTAAAAAATGTAAAGATATTGCAAAAGAAAAGTTTGGAAAACCTGTTACTTAACTGATCATACTTTAAGTGTGGTCCATCTTGTTATGTTCTCTGATTTTAGTTCTTCAGATAAAAAAGAGTTAATTCGTAGTGTTATTAATTTATGGTGGATCTTTTTTTTTTTAAAAAAAAAGAAATGTTATTGTAATAGGTCTCTTCAGAATCCGGAGTAGTATTCTGATCTTACTGTTTTTATCTTTTTGCCTTACTGTTTTTCAGGCCAGGAATGAGCCTGATGTTTATGAAACAAGTGACCTCCCTGAAGATGATCAAGCAGAATTTGATGCGGTAGGAACATATGAAATTTCTATTGTTTTTTTAAATTATGAGTACATTAAATGAGGGTACCATCATCAAAAGTGACTTATACAATAATAATACAATAGTAGAGTTGGAAGGGACCTTGGAGGTCTTGTAGTCCAACCCCCTGCCTAGGCAGGAAACCCTATACCGTTTCAGACAAATAGCTATCCAACATCTTCTTAAAGACTTCCAGTGTTGGGGCATTCACAACTTCACAACTTGTATTGTCTACTATTGTTCTAGAGTGACCAAATGAAAGGAAATATGGAAAGTGATATAATTTGGTCTTTTAAATCTTTATTAAAGAGAACTGGATTTCATAGTTTCTTTTAACCTGAATAAACTGAAAGAAACTCTCTTAAAAACATCGAACTGTTGATCTCCTTGACTGTCTCCCTCCTTCCTTAATGTGATTCCACGAAATGAAACTGTAGATTTTCTAAGAAGAATATTTGTTGTTTTGTAATAATAATTTTCTAAATCAAGATTAAATATCAGACAATTGCTTTGGAATTTTTCAAAGTTATTCTTATTCCTTCTTGCCTGAAAAGAGTTGTCTTTGTGCCTTCGTATCTATGTGAGGCTTTTTATTTTTTAAAAAATTAAGTTACATTATATGAATGTCTTGTTAAAATTCTTGGTGAGAAACCATTAGCAAAACTATACTGGGCAAGTGTTAATTGACTTTGGTGATGAGACCTTTGCTGTATCAAACAACCAATTGGTTTTATATTTGTTGTTTTATTTGATTGCTGTACGCTGGTCAGAATTGCTATTTATAAGATGGGCAGCTATACAGATAACATTAATAAGAAAAATAAATAAATCCAAGCTTTTACAATTAGATTAATTGTAATAGTCCCTGTCTGAAAGAAAGTATTCCAGGAGAAGCTAGGGGGAAAAAATCTTAAATGATTCAGAAGGGCTGGCTTGAATGTTAAACTATCGTAATATATTATGAGTTTGATATCTGGAATTAGGCATGCATTTCTTTTATTTAAATATAAATGTAACCAAAAATATCTGAAAATATTAGAAGTGTCATTTGATAAGCTAGACTTTTTAATATATGCACTATTTAACAGTTATATTCTACATTCAAAAAAGAAAACTACTCGAATTACAAGAGACGATCTCACAAGTTTAAAATCCTAAAATTTCTATATGCCCCAATATACAGGTGAAACTCGAAAAATTAGAATATCGTGCAAAAGTTTATTTCAGTAATGCAACTTAAAAGGTGAAACTAATATATGAGATAAGACTCATTACATGCAAAGCAAGATAGTTCAAGCCGTGATTTGTCATAATTGTGATGATTATGGCGTACAGCTCATGAAAACCCCAAATCCACCATCTTGGAAAATTAGAATATTACATGCAATCAATCAAGCATAGTAATCCCACAGTCATTGAACCAGGTTTTGGTGTTTTTGGCAAAAGTTGCTCTCATCAGAAAAGAGGACTTTGGACCACTGAGCAACAGGACTTTGGACCATTGTGCTTCATTAAGACCAGGGTCAACACAGCCGTCTACCAGGAGATTTTGGAGCACTTCATGCTTCCTTCCGCAGACGAGATTTATGGGGATGCTGACT
This sequence comes from Natrix helvetica, assembly GCF_964273705.1. Taxonomy (NCBI): domain Eukaryota; kingdom Metazoa; phylum Chordata; class Lepidosauria; order Squamata; family Natricidae; genus Natrix; species Natrix helvetica. The sequence continues at coordinate 210,726,659 of NC_138548.1, read as the reverse complement.
TCATTTTCCAGCTGCCCACACTGCCAAAAGCACCAAAACTTGGTTCAATGACTGTGGGATTACTGTGCTTGATTGGCCAGCAAACTCGCCTGACTTGGACCCCATAGAGAATCTATGGGGCATTGCCAAGAGAAAGATGAGAGACATGAGATTGAATAATACAGAAGAGCTGAAGGCCGCTATTGAAGCATCCTGGTCTTCCATAACACCTCAGCAATGCCACAGGCTAATAACTTCCATGCCACGCCGCATTGAGGCAGTAATTGCTGCAAAAGGGGCCCAAACCAAGTACTGAGTACCTATGCATGCTTATACTTTTCAGAGGTCCAATATTGTTCTATGTACAATCCTTGTTTTATTGATTGCATGTAGTATTCTAATTTTCTGAGATGGTAGATTTGGGGTTTTCATGAGCTGTACGCCATAATCATCACAATTATGACAAATCACGGCTTGAACTATCTTGCTTTGCATGTAATGAGTCTTATCTCATATATTAATTTCACCTTTTAAGTTGCATTACTGAAATAAATGAACTTTTGCACGGTATTCTAATTTTTCGAGTTTCACCTGTATAATTCCCAGATGTGTGGATGAAGAAACTGTTTTATGTTTCTTCATTTAATGAAAGTGAATTCAGTATTACAAAACTTGCTTTTTTGCAGTTACATGTACTTAACTGCGCAAGTAGTCCTTGTTTAGCAAGTTGTCCTGTTGCTAAGATTATTTTCAATTATGATGGTAATCACAATAGAAAAGTAAGCTTAGGACCCAATCCTGACATTTATGACCTTTGCAGGTTTGTAAAGTAAAGCTGAAACAAGATAAGCACAGTTGCAATTTTTTGTAGTGACCACTTTCCTTAATAACCAAATGGCCAGTCCCAATTGTGACTGTTAAATGAGGATTACCTGTATAGTAAATATATTTAATTGCAAACACAACCAATAGCTTAATCAGTACAACCTTACGTCTTAGAAATATAGACCTGGGTTGTTGTTGTTTTTAATGAAAAAGAAGACCTCTGTGTATGCAGCGTTTTCCATTTCCATGTCATCCATCCTGCTATATTAAATACACTCCCTTTCTACAATAAGTGAATCATTGCAGTTATGTGGGCTTTTTATGCATGCATAGTTAAATATGAATTTCATAGGTCTTATTTTGCTTCAGGAAATAATCCTCTTTGTTATTCCAAGGAATATGCAATCACAATGCCAGTCAAATAATACAAACACAAGTATGTTTGTTACTTTGGTTAAATCTTTAACCATCCAGCTGCTCAAATCTTGCTTAATAAGACATCTGTGTTAAGATGCTTGGGCATTTCTGTATTTAAATATTTTGCAGTTCGGAAGGTGTTTTTATAGTGGCTCATTATTATAATGGAAAAATATTTTGGTCCTACTGTAGAATGTAAATTGTTTCCCTGATTTGTCTACAATATACTTTCCTAGAGGCAGAAGGGTCTTCCTTTTCTATACTCAGTTAAGCAAATTACTACATGGACAAGGTGGGCATTATGTAGCCCTTTTATTGTACTGAAATCAGACTGAATTGAGTATATGTGGGATTAGTCTGATATTTCCACCAAATTGAAAAATATTATGCATATATTTATTTTTTTACTTTCTTTCACTTTTCCTTTGTAATGTATACATACTTTGGTTGTGCGATTTCAAGACATTGCCTCCCATTTTTTTGACTTCAGGATATTTGTCATACTTAATGATGGTCTTGCTTAATTGAGTTCCTTCTTTAGTCTGAACTCACCCAGAAGAGAATGAGTAAGACCAGAAAAGCTATGACATCTCTAAGATTTAAACTTTACTGAAATAGAAATGTTTGAGATGGGGGATAATGAAAATCTCCAAGGACTCAGCTGTTTTATAATGCCAAAGAAAGCATAACTAAGATATATTGGAAGAATATCACTTATTTTTCAACAAAGAAGGAATTATAGTAATCCTTTAAGTAGCTATAGAACATTTGAAAGTAAAATTTCAGGGTGAGACTTCGCTACGGAAGGAAAAGACCTGGTTAGAGTATCTGGTTTCTATCTCACAATACTGCCAGCCTGTGATGGAATGGCATTATGATTTGTCATGGTGTGATCCCAGATTGTTAAAAGTACATTCAAATGTTGAAAGTCCAGTGTAATGATATTTTTTTCCTGTGTGGGTGCTAGTTTAATCTCCTGAAGGTTGTATAAAATGGATGCTATAGATTTTAAAGTTTAGAATCAAAAGAGTTTTGACCCTTTGTTTTTGTATAACCCTGTTTGCACTGCAATCAGAATATTTAAAACTCCCTCACAAAGCCTATTCATATTGACTCTGGCTTTAATAGTCCAATCTTGCATCCACTTTTTTTTAAAATAACCATAGCATCCATTAACAAATGCTCTGGCTCAGATAATAGTGCCGTAAGCTGATTCCTGGACATGGCAGGAAATGCCTCATGGGCTCAAGTGATTACTCCCACTTTGGCTTCTCTGTCATTCGCCCAACCATTAACGTCCTCTTGCAATTAATTCAAAAAAATCTGTGTTAATCTTAGGTATGATTTATTTGAAATAAACCAGTATCAATCAATGTGCTAATATGGAATTGGTATGTGTCAATAAATCACAATTAAGATTAATTGCAATTTGGCCTTATGTCCTAACTTTCGATTAACTTAAAACTGATTAATTGGAAATAAAACTGAAAGCTTCAGGTCATTTTATTCTCATTAAAATAAACTACAATTTTACAATGTCAACCTGCAGTCATTTTAAATCAGGCTCTTGGCAATGATAGTAATCAAGAGGTTCTAATAGCAAGTCCTGTATGCCCAAATTCCTTTCAGAGTTGATCTTTTTAAAAAAAGGATCCACTCTGGCATCAATCCTGTTTAAAATGCATATGATGTAGTCTTTAATATTATGAAAAAGATAGTGATTTTAAAAATAATTTTATATCGTTTATAATTTTACAAAGCCCTTATACCAATGTTTCTCGACTTTTTTCTTCATTACCCAAAACCTATCAGAAAGGCCTTTTTACTGCTTATCAGAAAGGCCTTATTTAATTTATCCCTGTTGTAATAGAGTAATGGGGTCATTGTCATTACTCAAAGAAAAAATACCCACTTTTATCCAATTTTGGGTAATTTACCCAGCTTTGGGAAGCACTGCCTTACATGGTCCTTAGTTGGCCCTTTCCATAAAGCAATGCTTAATAAAATGCACGGATGTAAATAAGATGCACTGGTGCCTCAAATACAAGACCTTCTCATAATTGACTGAAGGAGGCACACTGCCCCTGTGTTTTTCTATAGGCGTTGGGTCCCTGAGTTCCTATGACCGCATGTCTTATCCTCTGTCTTTTTAGATAAATATCGAACTCAAACCATATAGTTCGTATTTGACGTTTCCTCCCATCTCCTGCTAAAGGCTCGCCTTCTCCTGTAGTACAATATGTAGCATTGATGTACGCCCTTAAATGTTTTGCAGTGAGTTGCATAAAAGCTATTTTTCTCTTCTCGGCACGCAAGCATTCCCAAAGGGAATTGTGGGAGGTACATTTAGTCTCATAGTAACGGGCATAGGATTGAGGAGTAATCAGGTCAACAAAGCATTACCTGTGTAATGCTAGCTAAAAGCACTCTGAAGTAGCGGTTCTTTTCTGTAGGCTTAGTAAAATCTACAGCTAGTGATGGAAGTTATGTAGCAATTTAGCCAATCTTTGAGATCAGTAATGCCTGATATTCAAGCCTTAGATCTAGTGCCAAGTGATATGAAAACTATTATCTTGGTGCTAATTTACATAACTATTTAATTTGCTGCTTGTCACCATGTGCTTTATACATCTTTGAGCTTAATATATCATCCTTGGGCTGTATTTTAATATGACTTTTTGAATCAGACATTGAATCAGGATACGCAATAGAAAGTATGCTGATAGAATAACAAAAATACAGAGACAGAGACACTGTAAAAAGCAAAATGTAGGATTTGCATTTGACTGTCTCCTTTGTGCTTCAGCAAAAGCTCCAGAAGCCCTCTTGGAATAAGAGATTATGGGTAAAATAGACCTCCTATCACATCTTCAAAATTGCAGCCACAGTCCTGACTCCCTAATGCTGGCATGAAGCATTTATCTTATTATTTTGTAATATTGTACTTTTTTTGCTTTTCACAAAACTCACCTTGCCTAATACAGTGTATGAAATCAGTAAGACACTGGGGTGCAGTTTAAAGGCCGCCTACTTCAACCGGCATATTCATACTTATTGGGTTGTAGTTGCTGGAATTCCAGTCCCTGTGGCCTTGGCATACAGATGGTCATAAAACATGATGTCACATAACCTCATTGCTTAGCGATGGCAATCCTGGCACACCCCATTGCTATTGTAAACTGAATCTCACCAGCTGTTACCCGGGGACCACCCAGATCTAAGCCAGAGATTATTGGGTTAGGATTAGGGTCAAAGAGTAAGCAGGAAGAGAAAAAAAATAAAAAGAGGAGATTGTCTTGAAGATGTCAAAAGGAAAAGCAATTCCTTATGTTTAATTCAAGCTTGGCTAAGTTTATCTTGTAAGTTTGGTTTAACACATAGAGCCTCTAGGCCAGTGGCCACCAACCTTTTGGGCAGCAGGGACTAGTTCCGTAGAGAAAAGTTTTTTCCGTGAACCAGAGGGGGCATGGTTTTGTGTGCTGCCTGCATCTTGCGGAAGGGGCTATGGTTGTTTGCGCGACCTGATTGCTGGCATGCTGCAACCCGGTGCCAGTCCATGGACCACTTCTCTAAGCAATCTTTGGTGCTATAACCCAAAAGTGGGGAATCTGGCCCTCCAGGTGTTGGTGAGCTATGGCTCCAAGCCTCTCTCATCATTCGGTCCAGTTGGCTAACCTCCACACCATAATAGAGATCCATATCTTCCCACTCCAGCTAATGGCATCAAAAGGATGTTAAGCTTCCTTAAAGGTCAGGCAGCTGTGCTCCACTTGTTTATTGCAGAATAATAGCGCTGTAGCTTCTAGCTTCGAGTGCCCCAAGGAAACCGAAACAGCTGCCTATCCAGCTTGAACGGATAGCATTGCACTTTTAGCCTGTCATTACCTGCTATGAAAATGAGGGAGATTCTGTGCTTTGGGTACATGCTGTCTAAGTGATGAAAAATATTAGATCTCTGCAATTGAAGAGGAAGGCTTACAAGAGAGAGAGAGAGAGAGAGAGAGAGAGAGAGAGAGAGAGAGAGAGAGAGAGAAAAGAGAAAAGAGAAAAGAGAAAAGAGATGTTTTCTTTGCCCTGGATTTTAAAAAGATGCCATTAAAGATGCCCAGATGAAACATTGCAATACATAACCTGTTTTGATGAGAATTAATATAAAGTTTTCATCATATAACATGTATATCTAAATGGTTCATTCATTTGGTTAAAGAAGGAAGTACTTTTTCAGTGAGGTGGGGGTTGAGTAGAGAAAGTGAGGGTTTTTTTTAAAAAAAGAAAGGCATTTGATAATATTTACTGTCATCATCGAATTGTTCCCTGAAGACAGTGCGCTAAAATGCTAGTGTAGTACTAAATACTACCGTGTTTCCCCAAAAATAAGACAGGGTCTTATTTTCTTTTGATCCCTGAAATAAACACTTGGCCTCATTTTCAGGGAGGTATTATTATTTTTGAGGTGCAGGAGGTGGCGAGCGTGGTCACCTCATGGCTGCTGCTGTGTTGCAATATTTTCGGGGAGGGCTTATTTTTGGGGAAGGGCTTATTTTAGCGCATGCGTGCAAAAGCCCGATTGGGCTTATTATCCGGGGAGGTCTTATTTTCAGGGAAACATGGTAAAAAGAAAGATATTTGTTGATACAAACATGGGGGGAAATTAAAAGTAAACATTATATGAAAATCCCGGGCTGGTTATCCACTATGGAGGCAATGATCCACCCTAACACATTAGACCTAGGTAAAATGGCCAGATACTATGAAATTTTAGACACCCAAAGAACACTAAAAACCAAGCAGGAATTAAGAGACCAGGAAGTGATTATAGACTGGTGGCCATATCACCAACTACAATCTAGATATAAAAAGGATTGAGAGGAATTTGGAATTGATATAGAACCAAAGCAACCAGACAAACTGCTATTAGGTACAGAAGAGAAATTAATATCGAGGATATACAATTATTTACTAAATTTTGACATGACAGAGGAAATATAGTAGAAGGAGCAATGATAGCCTGGGATAAAAACTTGGGTTATAATAGTCAGTTGAAAGATTGGGAAAAAATTTGGAATAAAAATTACACAATAACAAAATCTGTTGCATACAAAGAAAACCAATACAAAATGTTTTACCGCTGGCATTTAGCCCCCATGAGACTCGCAAAAATGTATTAGATCTTAAATCCAAACTGTTGGAAATGTAAACAGGCGCAGGGTACCTTCTTTCATGCATGGTGGTTATGCCCCAAAGCAAAAAATATTAGTCTAAAATACAAAAATGTTTACAGGAAATTACAAACATACAAATAGAGCTCAAAGCAGAATTGTTCCTTCTGGGGATTAATAAGGGAAAGTATATGAAAGAGAAAAAATATTTAATGTTGCACATAATTACAGCAGCGAGAATAGCACTTGCATAATGTTGGAAAATTATTACCATGCCGACGGACTGTTTGATAATTCAAAAGATTCTTGATTGCGCAGAAATGGATAAACTCACATTGGAGTTAAGGCAGTGGTGGGTTTTGAATTTCTTTAGAACCTATTCTGTAGGTGTGGCCTGTTTTGTGGGAGTGGCTTGGCAGTCATGTGACCAGGTGGGAGTGGCCAACTTGATGTCACTCACCAGGAGATGTCATGGATTGGGTAAAATGTGGTGAAGCTCACTTAACAACGCTCTTGCTTAGCAACCAAAATTTTGGGCTCAATTGTAGTCATAAGTCAAGGACGATCTCTGACTTCCTCTGCATGGCAGCCTTGTCCTAGTAAACTATTTCTCCTTTCTGGCAATTTCCCTCTCTGTTAGAAGCACCAAAATAATCCATACAATGTAAGGTTTCCTGCTGCAGCAGGGGGTTGGACTAGATGACCTCCTAGTAGCCTTCTAGCCCTAAATTGCTGTGCTGTTTTTCTTTCTTTCTGCTAACAAAGAAACCTGCCTGAGGCTCATTCCACATGCCTGCTACTCAAGTGTAGTTTGATTGCAGGCGGAGCCAAGTTGCCTTTTCAAACTTGTAATCAGTGAAGCTGGGCTGGATTTTTATATAGTTTTATCCAGCTGTGTGTGTGGGGGGGGAGAAATGCATGGGGGTCTGGGGAGGAAGTCACTACATTTGGGGAGGGAGAGCACAAGCGAGCACTGACGAGACCACAGGAGGAGGCAGGAAGCCAGGCAAAGAGTCATGATGCTGTAGCACACACACTTTCCCCCAGCCCCGGAAGGCTCGGATAACACAATCTCACAAACGTATTAATCTCCAATGGATTCCAAAGAAAAACAATTACCAACCTAATCCAAAGGGAGACTCCCCCCAAAAACTGAGACACAGAACAGGACAACGGCATCGCCCTCCTCCCTTACATCAAAGGCACCACAGATAAAATCAGCAAAATTCTCCACAAACACAATATCAAGACAGCCTTCAACACTGACCAAAAAATAGACAACATCTTAAGAAACCCCAAAGACAAAATCCAGCTAGAAAACCAAGGAGTCTACGAAATATCATGCAAAATCTGCCCTGCAACATACATAGGACAAACAAACAGGAGAATAAATGCACGCATCGCAGAACACAAGAACGCAGTAAGAAAAAAAGAAAAAACTTATTCCCTTTTCCAGCACCTTAAAGCTACAGGACATGAAATTAAGTTTGAAGGAACCAGGTTAATCTCCAAAACAGAACACTTCAACAAGAGAATAATTATGGAAGCTATCAAAATAGAGAAACACCCCCACAACATGAATAAACGTGACGATACCTCCTGCCTACCAGACATCTGGAAACCAGCCCTAGTCAACAAACAAGCCCCACCCACCACCCAGGCTGTTACAACACGAAACAACAATGGACACACAGCCAGCACCAATCAGCACCAATCTACGAATCATGATACAATCACACAACCAATCATTCCACTTACTGAAACAAAGCCAGCAGTCCACACCCACCTACCAATATATATAAACACTATGTATATATATAGTATGTATGTATGTATGTGTGTGTGTATGTATATATGTATATATGTATATATGTATGTATGTGTATACACACACACACATACATATATACGTACACATATACATATACATATATGTATATCTTGGTGTTGTATTAGTTTGCCTTTGCCCTATTTATCCAAATACTTTCTTCACATTTAACTTATGCCACATTTCTGGGTCATTGCTCTTCACGCTTCACTGTTTTTTTTCCACTGTTATTTTTTATATATATGTAAATGTATTCTTAAGATTACTTCTGTATATACCGTTTCCCCAAAAATAAAACTGCGTCTTATATTAATTTTTGCTCCAAAAGATGCACTAGGGTTTATTTTCTGGTTAGGTCTTATTTTGGGGAAAATACGGAACTAAATGCATCCACCTGGCTGACAATTTTAACTGGGGCTTATTTTGGGGGATAGGGCTTATATTACGAGCATCCTGAAAAATCATGCTAGGACTTATTTTCCGGTTAGGTCTTATTTTCAGGGAAACAGTTATTTTACTCTATAAGCATAAACACAGGATCTTTGGGCTAAAAGCGTAAAACTGAAATTTTGACTCTGAGGGAATAGTAGAAAGACCTCTAAATGTTGATGTAGTACAGGAAGTCCTTGTCTTACAATTACAATCGGGAGCAGAATTTCCATTGCTAAACAAAACAATTGTTAAATGAGTTGCAACCTATTTTATGACCTTTTTTTGGTCACAATTGTTAAAACGAATTAATGCATTGAAGTGAACCATATGGTTCTTAAGTGAATCCAACTTTCCCTATTGACTTTGCTGGTCGAATGTTGCTGGGAAGATTGCAAATGATACTCACATGGCCTTGGGATGCTGCAATCACGTCTGTTGCCAAGAGCCTGAATTTTGATCATGTGATTGTGAGTATGCAGCAGTGGTCATAGGTGTGAGGAATGGTCATAAGTCACTTTTTTCCAACGCCATTGTAACTTTGATCACTAAATGAATGGTTGCAAGTCGATGACTACCGTACTTGTATTCCTTTTCTCAGTTTCCATACAAACCTTTGAATATTTTGTTCCTCTTATTCCTTTGACAAAGAGCCAAAGCTATTGCTGCTGTAATGAAAGCTAGATATACTAATATAGAAGCTGTAATTGTACAAGAAATGATTGCTTTATAGCCCATTTTCAGATGAACCACCCACTGCATAGCCAAGCATTTCTCACTGTTCAGCTTTTACAGAGCTTAAAATACCATACAAAGCATTATTTAAATACAGGTGCGTCCTTGACTCAGAACTATAATGGAGCCTGCCCAGTACAGTTGGACATTGTGATGTCTGTTAAGTGAGGCACCCATGTAATCACCTCATTTACACTACTCCCTCCAATCTCTGTTCTTTCTGGTGCAGTTGTTAAATGAACCTGTGGGTTGTTAAGTGGAGCACAAGGTGCCTCAGGGGCCGCGGAGGAAAGCCTTGGAGGCCTAGCAGAGGCCCTGCCCTAGGCCTCCCATACTCCCTGAGGCACTGCAGCAGCCATAACTTTGGGATCAGGTCATAAGTAGCTTTTAGGGCGTCTGCTGTAATTTTGAACATTTACTAATCACCCAGTTGTATTGGTTGAGGTATTCACACATTATCTTCGCCCATTTAAAATGTTTACCACAACCAGTTGAATTAATTGTTTAATTAATTGATGCAACTCTTTCAATAGGGTTGGAATCTTTGAAGAATTTTTGCTTCTGTTTAGAACTAAGGAGCAGTCTGCCAAAGAAGCTTTGCTTTGGCAGCAAAGTCAGCTGTGCATCGACAGGAGAAAGAGATTGCCCCAACTTAAACATGCCATCCTGGTGGAAGTCCATTGTAGTTTTACATCTGATATAATCCGTTGGTGATTTTTTTAAAACTCAACTGTACCAAAATGGAAAAATTCCTTGTGAAAATAGTGCTAAGTAAAATGCAGTTTTGTTGCATTTTTGCTATGCATATTACTGCCTATATCGAACCTCAGCCTTTTTTCTATGGAAGAATATGGATGGAAAGATGTTTATCATAAGCAAATCAAGGAGAATGAGTTTGAGGTTCACCTGGGCCCATAATGAAAAATAAATGACTTTTGCATTGTCTCAGAAGCTTTAACTGCTGAAGTGAGATACACAAATATTTTGTTTTTTGAAGGGGCTCTATTGAAAATTGTATTGATACAATTACAACCGTACTGCGTATTAAATATGCATTGTCATAGTTTAGATGTATTTCAGTTTCATAACATTCATTGGTAAGTCTGTATTATTCCTATTTTAAGGAGTAAGTGAATAAGAAGTGAGAGATCATTTTTTTGTATTGGCAGTTCTGAATCTCTGCTTTTCCAAAAGCAGTTGAAAAAAAATGGAAAAAGAAAATGACAAATTCCTTATATAGATCTATTTTATTCAGCTATCCTGTATTCATAGTCAAAGAGTTTCTATATGATCTATAACGAATACATACTCTACAGCAAAGGTCCTTTCCAAAGTCAATTAAAAGCTTTCTATTTGTAGATCCTGCTCATTTTATTGATGTATTGATTATAGCTGGGAGAATATGAATAGCCATTGAATAGTTTTTACTTAATTTCTTTTGAGGTGTTACACCTGATAAGAGAGCAGTGGTGGAATTCAAATTTTTTTACTACCGGTTCTGTGGGCGTGGCAGGGGAAGGATATGGCAAAATCTCCATTCCCTCCCCACTCTCAAAATTTCCACTACCGGTTCTCCAGAACCTGTCAGAACTGGCTGAATACCACCTCTGGTTTGCAGATGGTAATTCTGTTCTCAGCTTCCCCACTTTCTGTACAATTGAAACCCAGTTAATAGTGATTTTGATTAATTTAAATAAATGGATTTTAATATACTTCCACTTGTGAAGTCAGGTTAACTGGTAGTGCATATGTGTTTAAATGAGGAAGTTGTACTATCTTAATTTACATCCACATCAAAGTTTTTTTAAAATGTATTCTCATTATAGTATCACTGAATTCTAATCTTTGGGCTCCATGTCCAATGTGCAGGAATTCTAGTAACTGAGAGAAGTGTGAATGTTATCAACTTCTATTCAGCTGCATTTTGTGATGACCAAATTCTGAATCTTCCAAGCAATTTGGGCACTGAAATCTTTGGTGCTGGTTATCCCCCCCCCCCCCCTCAATGTGAGGTTTAAGCAGAGGAAGGGAGCTTTTGGTCCTCCAGGAGCTACTAGGTTCTAGTTCTAATCAGATCTACAGGTCTTACTAGGAAGCTAAGAAGAAACAGTATGTTGCATTTCTAGATTTCACCTTCCATATAGAAAAGGTGAGCCCCAATAGGAAGCTTGTTATAGAGCAGAATTACAAGTATTATAAATAAATAAATAAATAAGCCCGCCATGTTTGCTAATGAATCCAAAGTTGATTTCAAAAAAATAATTTAAATGCATAACTTTACATGTAGTCTGAGGTTAATGTTGGTTTCCATTTATGTCCCAAAGGTACTTTTTTTTTTTACAAGAGGCAACTGGACTTTCTGGTTTTTCTTTGAAGTCCAGTTGCCTCTTGAAAAAAGCACCTTTGGGACAACCATGACCTGGATGACTGAATCTCCATAGACGTTTCTATTCATGGGCTTGAAAATTATAATGGTATTTTAAGGAATGATTTCCCGAGATAAAATAACCAGGTTTTTTATATTTGATTTTTATTATGTGTTATAAATATAAACAGCTGCCTAATCAATAGTTCATGTGGTTCAGTATTGTTTGCATTTTGATGGACAGAATGGGGGGGAAAGCTTACCCACATTTTAAAACTTCAGAAGGAGGCTTTCCTTTCCCTCTGCCCACAATGTCTACTTCTAAACAACTGGAAAAAAATCTTGGCAGCTCTGTTTGCTCAGGTAGGGTCAAGGTGCTCTGTTAGCTAAAATGGATGACAGCTTGAATTAATGAGTAGCAGTTTGCATCCTTCTCTGTTACCATGCCTTGGGCTTAGCAAGCAGGACGCTAAGGCAATAGAATTAACAGTGCATGCTGGCATGAACACTAATGAACATTCGGTGTGCAAAAAAGAGACTGTGGTAGAAAAGAACTCCCTGAACTTCCTTACCATCTTCTTTAGGATGATTTTGTACCTCTTTGTTATTTGCAGTACTGATTTCTTGCTTGTGTGAAGATAATATTGCAAATCAAGCATTGCAGAGATTATGTAGTCTGACATAAAGAAATCAGATGATAACTTCCCGGATTATCCCTTAAGTGGCCACTACCCACTCTGGCCTCCAGCCAACAGTTACTTAGAATCCTTTCTTGGGATTTAATGGGATATGATCTTTTAGACTCTAGTAGGATTTTCTTTTGGGTATTACCTGCAATCCAATTGTCTCTGTCTGCTATATAGGAAGGAATCCATTTGAGTGTTATTTGTGCTCTGCAATAATGAGCTTTATGAATCTAAATTTATTTCTAAGGTTTTGTGTAGCTATACCCTCAAACTGAGAAGGGACCTAGTGTAAAGGTGGATTATTTGGCCAAATGTTCATGATAGTGTTTATTTCTTCCACTTCCAGAGCTGAACCTTTTTCTAGAGAAAGTCATGACCACATGAGAAGAAGCAAGAAGCTTATTTCTGCTTTTTAATGTTCTTTTTAAATAGTAGCCATGACATGAAAACACATTAGTATGTGCTCTGCTATACAGTAGTTTATGGTAGCTTTCAGATGTGAAGACAATATAAAGAACAATATAAATTTTCAAATCTTACTGGGAGTATAATGCATTTTTGTTACAGACATGGCATTTTCGTGCCAAGCTAACCTGAAGTTGTACCTTAATTATATCTTCTCAATATGCATTCTTCCAAATTAGTGCAAGATTTTCTTTTCAGGGATAAGGAATAAGAACTTGCCTTCTTAGAAAGGCTGGCGGGGAGAAGAAAAAGAACTAGAATTCTCAGAAAGTGGAATTTATTGTACACAACAGTGTTTCTCAAACTTGGCAACGTTAAGACGTGGGTTTGGCTGGCTGCGGCATTCTGGGAGTTGAAGTCCATACATCTTATTTAAAATTGCTATGTTTGAGAAGCGCTGGTATAAAAGGAGCTTTCCCTTCTATATTTTATGTATTGTTGATGCATTTAACCCATAGTCGACTTGATGGAATAAAATGTGGTGCTGTGCAGGACCACTCACAATTAATCCTGGTTTAGAAATGCAGAAGGATAACATGGGGGTGTCAAACTTGTGGCGTCACATTGTCATCATGTGACGTATCATGACTTTCCCCCCTTTGCTAAACCGTGGCCAGCGTGTGATGCATCCGGGCCACGGGCCGTGAGTTTGTCACCCCTGATGTAAGGGAATTATGAAGTAATCAAAAAAAGTTATCCCTTCAAATAATAAATAGAGAGTGCCCATTTGGATTCTATTTTCTGAGCATCCAAACCAAGCTCCTCCCATAAAACATCATATTTGTTAGTGCCATGTACCTAAAGTTGTAAATTGCTGTAGAGAAGATTCACCAAGAAGATGAGTGCTAATATTCTTATATGTTTAAGCCATTGTTATTGGTAAGATTCCTCCAGATTTGATCCAGCTTTATTAAAAATCACATTTTTACCATCCTCTGCTAGTTATAAGGCCCTTTCTTTGACAGCCACTTCCAGGAATCGATTGGGATGTTAAGAAAATGCCTAATCATTGTTTTAACTGTGTTTATATTGAATTATTTGTACCACTTGAACTTATCTGAGTTTTCCTAATGCTCTTCCCCATCACCCTCACACCACCTTGCCTGGATACTAGTTTGCACAAGTAAGACCATTAAAAATGCTATTTTTTTTTCTCTTCTGCATGCTTCTAGAATCTGTGTTTGCATGGTACTAAATCTGCATTATATAAAATTAAATCTGTTTTAAAAATCTCTTCTTGTAATCTATATTGTTTGTACTTTTATGGCACTGTTATCTTTTCATTGGGTCATGTCACATAAGAAAGGAGAAGAATATGCCCTTTCATAAGGATAGTTCCTTAGCCTGAGAACTGATGACTCAAGGTGCCAAGTCTATGGAAAGTATAACAGCCAGCTCTGAACTTGGAGATTTTGAAACAAGTCTGATTAGAAGATTGCTATACCTTGGTGGTTTTTTTTCATCTGATCTATAAATAGCTTCTATGTGCTTCCTGTATTGCTTTATCAAATTAGGACTGGAAAATTGAAGCATCTGATTTACAAAAATCGAATTATTTAATGCTGTTTATCTTAGAAATCTAATTGAATTGTGAGAAATAAGTGATTGGCTGAAGTGAGGTGCTGAAGATGGGAGATGCAACCCATCCTCTCTTAAACTATTTGATTTCTGTTAATTTTGGGAAGTTATTATCAACATCCAGCTCGAAAGTCCAAATAAAACTCCAGGATCATTCCATTTCCGAAAACCTTACTGCATGGTGATGTCGAGGCAAAACTAACTCCGAGGTTCCCAAACATCAGTTTGTAGAGTTAAACAATAATTTCCCCAGCCAAATCCCCAACCTCTCACGTAATCCATATAAACAATTTCACTTTGTTAGGGGAGCCATTTGCTTCAACACCACACCTGTTATGATGCCCTTGAAAAAGTTCCAGGCTCTCGGTCTCCAACAGATTTGTAGAAATTTGGTTTCTCCATCTAACCCATTTGAAAGCAATACCTCCCTCCCCCCCTTACTCTAATGGCAAGTGGAAACGAAGAGGTATGAGGCTGCCAAAGGCTCATCCTTGACACTTATTTCATTTTGCAGAAGCACAGAGAGGACTATTGATCTCTTAATCACCCTTGTCATTGCTTTTGTTAAAGTTTTTTTCAAAGAAATCAGCCGGGAAGTGAGTCTGCCTCAAATTGAACATTTTAATGAATATTTAAAAAGCTCGCACTGAGATGGGACTCACATTTAATGCCCATAATGATTATCAGGTGGGTGTCTGCTGATATACCTGGCTCAGTTCATTTTTTAAATTTCCATGTTTAACAGCCTTTCATTAGATCCAAGTGAAAACTTTGTTCAGACACTGATTGTGATTGTGCTGAATGCTTGGCCCAATGGTAGATGCTCTCTAGGTAACAACAGCCATGTAATTTTCACTGGCTTGCTTGCCAAAGGAATTATCTAAGGAAAAATATCTGATGACAACTAACATATGAGATTCACTTTTCTGAATGAAAAAAATACAGCCCCAATAAAATTAGATAGACAGTCTGATGATTTCAGTAGAGCCTTAATGTATCCATTGATTATTCATTAGGCTTATAATATGCTGCTCCAATCAGAGTGGCTTGCTTAGCTAATAGTGCAGTTATTCAGTAGAGTAGTAGGGTTCAAACAACCCAACCGACACCATCAATTTCTCATCTACCTAACCATCCTGATAAAGCACAGAGGAACAAGTCAATCTAATTACAGATTCCTACTGGATAGAAAAGGATTCATGGTCCAAGGCATACATGCATATAAACATTTGAAATGCCAGAATTGGACTCCGCCTACCTTTTACAACAACATGGACTTCACGCTGAATCTAGTTTTCAGCTTCCAGAATTTTCAGCAGGGAAAGTCTTGGGATTAAAAGTTCAAGTATTTGTAGGGTAACTGCATAGCTTACTTTGTGTGGGGCACTTCCCCCAGCCCACTTACTTGCCAGCAGATAGTATCTTCCATGTAAGACCTCTTCTATTCTCAGACAACTATCTGCAGAATGCCCCAATTAGAAAAGGAGATGAAACATTGATAATAGTCTTTGCTAGCACATTCATGCAGGTGTCCATGAAAAGAAAATCCCATTGCATAAAACAAGCATCTCTGATTTTTTGCTGCACACATCCTAAAGTGATGTTTAATGAGCTAATTAATTTTCCTTGAAATTATGAATCTGCTTTCTTGGAGATAAACACAGCGGTAGACTTTTAGATCTGTCAAATATTAGTTGGCTTTTTATAGCTGCCACTGATTTTTCTTCTTCTACCATGACAATCAGGTTTTTAGTAGAACTAGTATTACAAAAGGAGAAATGACTCTCATATATAAGAGGCTTTGGAGGGGGGGAATGATTTCTGTGTCTCAAAGATGCTTTTTTCAAGAGGCAACTGGACTTTTGGGTTTTTCTTTGAAGACGTTTCCCTTCTCATCCAAGAAGCTGAAGAAGCTTCTTGGATGAGAAGCGAAACGTCTTCAAAGAAAACACAAAACTGGCTTCCCCATTGACTTTCCTTGTAAGAAGGTGATCACGTGACCCTGGGACATTGCAATCGTCATAAAATACGAGTCAGTTCCCAAGCATCTTAATTTTGACCATGGGGATGCTACAATAAATTAATAATAATAATAATAAATTTGAATTTATTAGCCGCTCCCTTTCCAGGCAGGACTCGGGGCGGCGTACACTAGGACATATATAAACATACATATATACAAAGACATACATGCACGGAGGAGGTAATAGATTACAACATTTAGACAATTAAAACCATTAACATACCCCGTTTAATAAAAACCCAATATACAATAAAAATTTAAAATTTAAAAAAGACAGTCAGGAGGAATATGAAAAAATTACGGTTGAGCCAGGCCAGATAATTGAAAGAGGTGGGTCTTCAGCTGTACACGGAAGGAGCAATGGTTGCAAGTGTGAAAAATGGCCATAAGTCACTTTTTTTCAATCCCGTTGCCACTTTGAACAGTCGCTAAATGAACTGTAGTACGCCGAGGACTACCTGTCAAGTCAAATTCCTTCCTATGAGAGAAGCATTATAACATTTTATTTGTAGAAGATGAGCTGAGTCAACTTACCTTCAAGCTGCACACAAGCCACACGGTGTTGGGGAGACACAGTTACAGCGTCAACTTCACATTTGGCATTTCAACACTGCACATGTAGAAGAAGAGGGAATATTTTCCCCCTTCTAGTAGCTTGTGGCCTTAAATTACAAGGAAGGCATTGGCTTATTCTTGATAGCCAACTTAGTTCCCCTCTCTGAGATTTGAATTAAAATTGAAATGTGCTGGATACTTTGGTTGATTGAATAGTAATTTGGGGGTGGGGGGGCATCAAGTAAAATTGAGAAGGGGTTCTGAAGGCAGCTAGAGGGTTGTTTTGCCTTGCAAATAAATTGACAGTGGCTGTGTGGATTTGAACTTTCCACAGATGTAATGCCGATGAGTCATTGTTTTCTCAGTGTGCTTCTTAATTTGAGAAGCAGACTTCAAGGGCAATGAGGGATTTAAAATTCTCCTAGGCGCTGCTTGGAGTGTCCAAGCATGGGTTAACTTCAGCTTGCGGCCCAAGGACTAAGTTCAAAGATTGTGTAGCCACGCCTCCTGCTCGCACCCTCAGAGGCTCAGTTTAAAAAAACATTGAAAAAACTGTGCATTAGTATTGTTTTTTTCAAAGATTACAGGTAGTCCTCGACTTACAACAGTTCATTTAGTGACCATTTGAAGTTACAACGACACTGAAAAAAGTGACGGAGGACCGTTTTTTCACACATTTCAGCATCTCCATGATCACATGATCAAAATTCAGACATTTGGCAACTGACTCCTATTTATGACGGCTGTATTGTCCCAGAGTCATAAGATCTCCTTTTGCGACTTTCTGACAAGCAAAGTCAGTGGGGAAGCCAGATTCGCTTAACAACCGTGTTACCAATTTAACAACGGCAGCGATTCACTTAACAAATGCGTCAAGAAAAGTTGTAAAATGGGCAAAACCCACTCAACCAATTTTTCGCTTTGCACCATAAATTCTGGGTTCAATTATGGTCATAAGCCTAGGACTACCTGTGCTTGTTTCCTCCTGGTGGATACAGTATAGAGAGCAGATCCAGTGTCAGTTGCAGCCACCTTGTAGTCCAAAACTTGCACTTTAGTGAGAGTTGAGTGGGGTGATTTGGGATTTTAATTGCCTGCTCTTAGTTGCCTCTTCCTTATGGCTAAAGGAAAAGTGATCCTGGTTGATTTAAGTATAGCCTGGGAATACCCCTACAGCAGGGGTGCCAAACTCAAGGCCCATGGGCCGGCCTGGAAATAACAAAGGATCGGCCTGCAGTGCCCCTGGCAACCAAAACAAGGCATGAGGGAGGGGCCTGCGCGGCCTCCTGCTGTACTTTGCCGGCCAAAGAAGGGTGCAGGGGGGCACGCCCTATTTTGGCTGGCGAAGTGCTGCAGGGCCGAAAATGCCCCCCCTCCCCATGGCCCTTTTTGGCCAGCAAAGTGCTGCAGAAAGTATCCGTCCTGTTTCCCCCTCCTCTCCGGCCGGCCTGCAGAGGAGAGCTACAATGCTGATCCCGCCCTCGGAAGAAATCCAGTTTGACACCCCTGCCCTACAGCTTTTAATCTTTGCTTTTTACAAATTAAAGAGCCTTAGAGACTTAGAGTTAAACACGGTAACTATTATCCATTTATAAATGGTTGCTTCCTAAGCAAAAGAAGGGAAATCATGTTTTTCCCTTGGCGCTTCCCACTTCTGCTATCCACAGTTTCACGGGCTGCTTTAGAAGCCTTGAGCCATTGGTGCTTAGTCTAGCAAAGCTTCCTTTGACGCTGGGGCAGGAACCCATTTGCCAACGGATTTTTAAGGCCTCTCTCCACCCAGCCTACACCCCTCCCAGTGATGGGAATCTGAAAGCTTGAGCAGAAGGAAGAAAAGAAATGGCCCTCCCTTGAGCTCTTTG
Source organism: Natrix helvetica (assembly GCF_964273705.1). NCBI lineage: Eukaryota > Metazoa > Chordata > Lepidosauria > Squamata > Natricidae > Natrix > Natrix helvetica. Next base: position 210,707,753 of record NC_138548.1, on the reverse strand, counting down.
CCATATCTAGTTGCTGCTCCCATACATTGACACTCTCTTCCATTTCCCACCTATGCAGACCTGGCAATCTAACACCCTCCAACTGCCATTTAACCCAATAACCACTTGGCAATCTTGTATGGTCAATGGGAAGGCAATTCACCCTCTTCTTTTCAAAACATCTCCCTTTCATGGGGCCTTCCTTCCAAGGTGCTGAAAATTTGAAACAAATTGGGTGAGGGTCAAGCTTAGCAGAAATTATGACCTTGATCGGTGAATATATTTGAATTATTGGTGTGTAGTGCATGTGAAAGACCTCTAATATTTTTTTTTTGTCTTTTCTTCCCTTCCTTTCCCTCATTCCCCCCCCCCTTCTTCTTCTTAACTTTCCCTCCCAATTCTTCCATCTCTGGTGGAAACGCAAGGAGCTGGTAAGAAGCCTCACCTTCCGTCTGCTTTGGTATTTGTGCTGAGAAGTGGTAGCTGCTAACCTCTTTATCTTTGCCGGTGCTTGCTACTCTATAGAGGACTGAACTCTCTGTATTTTAGACATGCGTTATTCACCGGCTGCCAAAATATAAACAAGTGGTCCTCATTTAGTGACCACAGTGGGGACTGGCAACTTAGTCATTAAGTGAAATGATTGTTAAGTGAAACTACAACTATGCTTACAGTCTTCCTTCAGCTTTCCTTGGTTTTACAGATCTGCGAAGATTGTAAATGCAGGGACTGGTTATAGAGTTACCTTTTCGTTTGTAACTGCAAACAGTCAGTAAACAAGACGGTCGCTAAAGGAGGACTGCCTGTATTGTTACCTAACACTGAAAATGTTTGTGATTGCTCCCTCCACACCACAGTAAGACAGTACTAAGAAATAAATGACTGTTGCTTTGCTTGCACACCATGCAAAAACTGCCACTCAATTTTGATAAAGACCTGATAGGTGACCATATGCTCTTTACATTGGCCCTTTCTATATACCCTTTCATTAACCAATTGCAAGCAAGTGAAGTGCAGAGCCATTTAAGTTTGATGCCTATTATAGTTAGGCGAAGACTTCTTCCAGCAGACTGCCTCCAAATAGAAAGTGAAACCCATTGCCAGCTAGCTTAGTGTCAGTTTTTGCATGGTGGGCAGCCACAGCTTCTTGAGGACTCGCAAGCGAGAGCTGAGCAGTAGATCCCTTGGGTGGCCTTTGAATGTGAAGATGCAATTATGGTCGAGTCTGTAAAGAGAAGCTATATACCTGTGATGGCAAACCTATGGAACGCATGCCCAAAGTGGCACGCAGAGCCATGTCGCCTGGCACATGTGGCATTGCCCGGTCCTCTTCCGGGTTTCTGGTGTGCATGCACACGCGATGATGAGCTGGCTTTTGTGCATGCGGCAGTGCTGGAAACCGGAAGAGCTGGTCTTGTTCCACTTTTTCTGGGATTTTTCCGCTGTTTTCTCACATGAGCATGTGCACCGGCCAGCTGATTGGCATGTGCACATGCGCAGCAGTGACCGGAAGAACTTGCTGTCTGGCACGCATGTGTGAAACCAGAAGTTCATTTTCCAGTGTGTGCATGCCCCCTGGGCAGCTGCTCTTCCTGTTTGGGGCCCATACGAGCGTGCACAAAGTGCTCCCTTTTTGGCACTTGGTGCCGAAGAGGTTTGCCCATTGCTGCTATATATCTGTCTCCCTTTGTCAAAATTGGATAACCAGAACAGTGTACAGTGCTCTAAACTGATTGTTAAGAGAAGGGGAAGAATTGCTAGGGTAGGGTGGAAGTTGTGGTAAAGCAGTCCAAAGATCACATAACGATTGTGCCAAAATCTTAGCGGCCCATAAACAGAGCAATAGCTAGTCAGGGTAGCTTCACCACAGGGTATTTTTTTGGGATTTCTTCCGTTTACTTGTGCAAGGCACCTAAGACAGAAGCTCTAGATTAGCTAGTCTTTGGGCTGAACGGATCTTCTTTATAATCTTTCCAACCCAACAGATTATTGGAAAGGAACTATATAAGGGGTTTCAGCCCTCTCTAGCAGCAAGGTAAGCTCTGTAAAAACAGGGCAAGATTTGGCATAGAGAGAAAGAGAAATGTAATTCAAAAGCGAACTGATCAGGCCATATAAAAATATTTCCCTCAAGTATCCCAGAAGGAGAAGCAACTGGGCATTGGCTGTTGCTAATTTTCCTTTCGGCACTCCTATGGCCCAGAGTAAGTTGATAAGAAGTTAGAAGGCATTCTAGAAGCCAATTTCGGTATATTTTCCCTATCATGTTTTTTTTTAATTGCTACTGATAGAATTAACAAATTTTGAGCCTAGAAATTGATTTTGATTGTCAGATTCAAGGCAGCTTGGAATCCTTTTTTACAGAAATCTAGTCCTGGTCATCCAATTATCCCAAGCGTTCTCATTTCACTAGCCACCTTATTGCAGCTATTGTTTAAAATTATGCATCAATAAATCAGTAAAATTTTGCTTGCAAACGTCTATCATAGAACTAAATCCATTGTCATTCTACACAGTCTAAAGATAGATTGATGGATAATCAAGATTGTTAATTTGGCTTGAGGAGAATTTCATTTTAACGGTGGAAAGATGACTCATAGTACTCAGTTCATGAAGAAAGCCAGCCTATTAAATCAATTGAAACAATGTTTTGTAATACAACCTTTATTATTTTTTTAAATGCGTGCTTAATAATAGCACATTCTGTGCCATCATAAAACACTGAAATGCAGTAAAATACATTGTAAATTACATACATTGCGTAAAATAAGTTGATGATGCGATATCAACAAAGCTATTGAAAATAGAGACTATCAGGCATCAAAAGTACAGTGCATACACAATAGTTTAAAACATTAAGACAACACAGTTTTTAAAAGCCTGAAGACATAGAACTATTTCTAAGTGTAATAAAGGTGCCAGGCAAACCTCTATCATTGGAATGGCCCCACAACTAAGGAGGCCCTGCTTTACTTAGCCCAAATCTGACTCTTGAATAGGATTAGGTAATATTTTTCATCCAGCTTTCTATATATAGTATTTAATTGGGATACTCTCTGATCTTCTACATTTGAGATGATCATACTCTACTCTCAGAAAAAGGATTTGAATTTTGTTGGATGGACTTACAGTGGGGCAAAAAAGTATTTAGTCAGCCACCAATTGTGCAAGTTCTCCCACTTAAAAAGATGAGAGAGGCCTGTAATTGGCATCATAGGTAGACCTCAACTATGAGAGACAAAATGTAAAAAAACCCCCAAACAATCACATTGGCTGATTTGAAAAGAATTTATTTGCAAATTATGGTGGAAAATAAGTATTTGGTCAATATCAAAAGTTCCTCTCAATACTGTGTTATATATCCTTTGTTGGCAATGACGGAGGTCAAACGTTTCCTGTAAGTCTTCACAAGGTTGGCACACACTGTTGCTGGTATGTTGGCCCATTCCTCCATGCAGATCTCCTCTAAAGCAGTGATGTTTTGGGGCTGTCGCTGGGCAACACGGACTTTCAACTCCCTCCAAAGGTTTTCTATGGGGTTGAGATCTGGAGACTGGCTAGGCCTCTCCAGGACCTTGAAATGCTTCTTACGAAGCCACTCCTTCATTGCCCGGATGGTATGTTTGGGACCATTGTCATGTTGAAAGACCCAGCCACGTTTCATCTTCAATGCCCTTGCTGATGGAAGGAGGTTTGCACCCAAAATCTCACGATACATGGCCCCATTCATTCTGTCCTGTACATGGATCAGTCGTCCTGGTCCCTTTGCAGAGAAACTGCCCCAAAGCATGATGTTGCCACCCCCATGCTTCACAGTAGGTATGGTGTTCTTTGGATGCAACTCAGCATTCTCTCTCCTCCAAACATGACGAGTTGTGTTTCTACCAAACAGTTGTATTTTGGTTTCATCTGACCATATGACATTCTCCCAATCCTCTTCTGGATCATCCAAATGCTCTCTAGCAAACTTCAGATGGGCCCGGACATGTACTGGCTTAAGCAGGGGGACATGTCTGGCACTGCAGGATCTGAGTCCCTGGCGGCATAGTGTGTTACTGATGGTAGCCTTTGTTACGTTGGTCCCAGCTTTTTGCAGGTCATTCACTAGGTCCCCCCGTGTGGTCCTGGGATTTTTGCTCACCGTTCTTGGGATCATTTTGACCCCACGGGGTGAGATCTTGCATGGAGCCCCAGATCAAGGGAGATTATCAGTGGTCTTGTATGTCTTCTATTTTCTAATTATTGCTCCCACAGTTGATTTGTTCACACCAAGCTGCTTGCCTATTGCAGATTCAGTCTTCCCAGCCTGGTGCAGGTCTACAATTTTGTTTCTGGTGTCCTTCGACAGCTCTTTTGTCTTCACCATAGTGGAGTTTGGAGTGTGACTGTTTGAGGTTGTGGACAGGTGTCTTTTATACTGATGACAAGTTCGAACGGGTGCCATTGATACAGGTAATGAGTGCAGGACAGAGGAGCCTCTTAAAGAAGAAGGTACAGGTCTGTGAGAGCCAGAAATCTTGCTTGTTTGTAGGTGACCAAATACTTATTTTCCACCATAATTTACAAATAAATTCTTTCCAAATCAGCCAATATGATTGTTTGGTTTTTTTTGTTTTTACATTTTGTCTCTCATAGTTGAGGTCTACCTATGATGCCAATTACAGGCCTCTCTCATCTTTTTAAGTGGGAGAACTTGCACAATTGGCGGCTGACTAAATACTTTTTTGCCCCACTGTAACTGTCGTATTTACCTGAAAAGAAAATGAAGTGTATTTTTGTTCCATGTAAATAACAGCAGTAAAATGAATCCTCTAGTTTTGGGGTGCCTTGAAACATTTTGGTATGGTCACGTTGTTGGGTTGTATCTCACAAAGACACTTATATTAGCACAACAGGATTTCTCTGCCCATACACATCCCTGCCCTTGGAGTTGGAATACCTCCTGAAGCAAATTTTACAGGTATATGAGAGGAAAATTTATAGGGGAGGATAAATGGCTCCTCTTCTCCTTTCTGTCACCGTAAAGCTGCTTCCATTAACAGAAATATGCCACTAGGTGCCACTGCAGGTACAAAATGTGAAAGCAAAGTAAAATGTAAAACATTCTATTCCCTTTTACAAGTGAAACTCATAATAAACCTGAATTAAATTTGGTGGAACCATTTGGGGCTAGATGAATTATTGGTTGATTTTCCCAGGTAAAATCTGTGGAAAAAGATACCAAATCCTCATCTCTGCAGCTCAAAATATTGCTCTTTTCCTTACTGGTTCGAGAAAATGCAGCAGTTTGTTTTTTCTTTGTGCTTGCTTTATCAATTGGAGGCCAATGTAAGGAATTCCGGAAAAATAGTTTCTTGCCAGTGTTTATAAAGTATTTTTTTTTATTCCTTCATTTTTAAAAATTGGGGTCTCCACTCAGCCAGCTGATGATTGCCACGTAGCTACGGCTGGCTCCACATTGCAAAAAAGTGTATAATATTAATGTATAAAAAGTAATTTGCATAATTTATTCTACTTCAACAATTTTCTGAAAGCAAAACAGGAGGACTGCTCTCAAAGTTCCAATTGCCACAATTTTTCTGACTGCGTATTTATTAGTACAGGTAGTCCTTGACTTAAAACCATTATTTTTGCGATCATTCAAAGTTACGACAGCATGGGAAAAAAGTGACTTACAACCTGTCCTTGCACTTACAATTGTTGCAGCATCTCCATAGTCATCTGATCAAAATTTGGGCGCCTGGCAACCAGCATGTGGTTGCAATGTTCTGAAGTCATGTCATCATCTTCCCAATTGGCTCTTGACAAGCAGAGTCAACGGGGAAGCTGGATTTGCTTAACGATCACATGATTCATTTAACAATGGCAGTGATCTGCTGAACAGCTGTTGCAAAAAAGGTTGTAAAATTGGGTGTGACTCACTTGAATTGCCTTCCTTAGCAACGTTGGTCCCATTTGTGGTCTTAAATTCAGGATTATCTGTAAATTGATTGTCTTGATATTGTAAAATAAGACTTTTCCAGTTTGGTGCTCTCCAAATCTGTTAACTGCAACCTGCATAATTGACTATGCTGCCTGGGCATTTTAGAAATTGTAAATAAGAATTTTTTTTTAAAGTGGGAGTGTTAAGGGAGAATATCCACATTATTTAATTTGGTATTTGAAGTAAATGAATTAATATATTTCATCCAATATGGTAAAGTAACCAGTTAAAATATAATGCCAAAAATTACTTCAGCATTTCAGGTTTACACCTGCAAACTCAATTATTGAGTTATTAAGTTCAATTTTACAAATGACATTGATATAGGAGCTCTCAAGAAGAAAGTATTTGTGTATGTATATAACATAGGCACATGCACAAATACACACAAATGAAATATTTTGTCACAGGCCTCTCTGAATATTTTAAATGCCCTGCTTTTAATGTACCTAGAAAACTGTACAATAAGGCATCAAAACCAGGGGCTACTTTAGCAGGACATTCTCCTAAGTTGGTGGAGACAGCGGTCATGCATGGGTTAACTCAGTCAGTAACCAATAGAACTGAGTCTACCAAAGTGATGTCATCGCCTCTGAGGAGCATGCTCCCGCTTTTTTTTTAGACTCTGTAATCGGAACTGGCTGTGCTAATTGCTCTCTCCTCAACTTGATTTATTAATTGACTATTCTAAATTAAAAATTCTGCTGGATACTTAGCCCCTGGGCTTCTGGAGAAGCATACCCGGGGCTTCTTCGCGGCTTTTGCCTCCCGACTGGCCTTCGGGCTTCAGAGGCTCCCCGGCAAACAGCTAAATCGGGCAATAGCCGTTGGAGCCTCCGCTTAGCACTGCCGCCTGCTGGCTTCGCCTGGCTCTTTTTTACTGCCAATGGCGCTAACTGCCGCCGCCCACCACAGGGGGCTGCCAGAAGCCGCTGGCTGCTGCAGGGAGCCGCCAAAAGCCGCCCCGTTCCTGGGAAGCGCCGCCGCTACTGCACTTCGCCGCCCTTTCTCTGCGCTCCCACTGCCGCTAGACCACCGCTGCTGCGCCCTCGCTTCTGCAGTCTTGCCGCAGGGCCTCCGACTCCCACATGCAATCCACGGCCTCGGCTGTCTTGTGGCGCCGGCCCATAGGCTCTGTAGCCTCAGTGGCCATTTTGTTTGGGCACGAAAATCATCCCATGGCCATTTTACCTCCGTAAACGAGCCGTGAGTACAGGCCATGGCCTCTTCTCCTAATTCTGAGCCGCAGGGGCGTCCAACCTCCTTGACCCCTGTACCCACCACCGAGTCCCCTTCATCTGAGACCCACAGGTACAGGCCTCCCAGATCGGATCAGAGGGGTGCAGCCAATCCATCCCCTCAGGAAGATGACAGTGCCTCTCAGGTCCGTCCAAAGAAAGCCAGGGCCAAGTCCAAGCACACCGAATCACGTCTATTCCAGGCCCAAAGGCCTGTTCACTCCAGTCCTCCTCCTGACCTATCTTCTAATTTGGTGGATGACCTCTCCCCTGCTGCTTCCATTCTCCAACCTGAGAATGCCAGGGGCTCAGGCAATTTGGCCAGCAGTGGGGATGATTCAGATGGCGGCAGGAGCATTACCCCTGATGAGGATCTCCTTCGCCAGGAGGACATTTCCCCCTCCCCCGGCTGCCGTTCTTACTCGCCTGGCATGGCTGATATGATATCTGATGCCATCGAACGGGGCATAGCTGCTGGACTTAAACACAAGTCTTCTAACCATTCTACTTCTCGCAGGTCTGCTTCTTCCTCTAGTTCCAGTCGCAGGGAGGGCGATCTCTCGGCTTCATTGTCGCACGAGCTACCTGGTACTTCCAGTCAACCGTCGGTTTTCGGAGAAGAGGAATGCCCTGCAAGAGATTCAGATATCTCGGAGGACAAGGGTCTTCCTCCCGACCCACCTGCCTTTGTCAGTTTATTCAAACCTGCTGTCTTTAGATCTCTCCTTTTTAAGGCCAAAAGGATTGCAGGCATTCCTTCTCCCAAGACGGCTCAGGGAACGGAGGCAAACAAGAATGACACCACTGATCCTCTCTTCATCCAGCCCACGGTGGAAAAGGAGGTGACTCCATTGTCCAGACTCTTCATAGACGTTGTCCAGAATCAATGGGTGTCATCAGGTACAGGTCCCCTCCCCAATATCTTGGACAAGCGCCTGTATAATGTCGGACCTGACCTTGCCAAGGCTCTGGAGGTACCTTCTATTGACTTACCTATAATTGGTCTTTCCTCTCCTAACGCAGCCTCAGCAGCTCCTGAGGAGGCTCTTCGCCCTGAAGCCAAAAGGATAGAACAAACTCTGGTCAAAGGTCACTAGGCCTCAGCTTGGGCCGTTAGAGCAGGTACCTCTGCTTCCTTCTTTAGTCACTCTGCTCTATTATGACTGAGACAACTTCAAGAGGTTTCCAGCCCGAGATTCTAGGGCTCGCAAGGACATTAACAAATTGAAGGCGGCCCTATATACACTGCAGATGCCTCCTTGGATGCAGCCCGTTTTGCGTCCAAAGCCATTGCACCCTCCATTTCCACCCGCCGTCTTCTTTGGCTGAAGCAATGGCAGGCAGAGGCCCGGGCCAAGTGGAGGCTAGTCTCCTCTCCCTATTCCTCCTCTCTTCTCTTTGGTCCCCCATTAGAGCCTCTGCTGGTAGAGTCCAAAGATAAGCGGAAGGTTCTACAACCAGCCACTAAGAAACAGGAAGGGCAGAGCCAGTCCTTTTATCGCAGGCAGCCCTTTTGTGGCCAGGATGGGGCTTCCTCCAACTCCCGTCCGCAACGTCAGGCCCCTCCTTGACAGGGCCCTTCCTTTTCCAACAGATCAAGGCAGAAACAACCAGAGATTCCAGCCCAGAAAGTCCTTCAGGGACAATTCCAACCGCTCCTATAAGAGGCAGAAGTGATTGCCTGGAGGATCTCCCGATAGGGGGACATCTGGTGACCTTTGCAGATAGTTGGGACGACATCTCCAACGACCCGTGGGTCAGGCCCACCATCAGATTCGGCCTTCTCTTGGATTTGCGCTCCAGCCCTCCAAACCACTTTGTCACGTGCCCGATCTCCAGGGATCCTCAAAGAAGGCTCCTAGTAGAACAGGCCGTTCATCATCTGCTCCATATTCGGGCCATTCAACCTCCAGGCCAGGCAGGACAGGGTTTTTATTCTCGTCTCTTTATCGTGTCAAAGTCTTCGGGGAGCTGGAGAGCTATTCTCGAGCTCAAATTTCTAAATCGATTCATCAGGTACAGGAGATTCAAAATGCACTCTCTCCTGTCAATTCTAGAGAGTGTGCGCAGACACGATCTCACATCAGTGGGCCTCATGGAGGCTTACCTTCACGTGCCCATTCACAGGCGACACAGACGGTTCCTCCGCTTTGTCCATGCGGGCCGTCACTTTCAATTTCAGGCCCTCCCCTTTGGGCTGTCATCAGCCCCAAGGGTTTTCACCAAACTCCTGTCAGTCATAGCGGCCCACTTGCGTGCCATACCCATTTGAATCTTTTGCTACCTGGACGACATTCTCTTGTTGTCCAGGTCGTGCACCCAGGCTCTCCGGAATCTCAAGGACACTGCGAGTGCTTCAGGAGGTGGGATTCTTCATCAATCGGGAGAAGAACCACTTTGTTCCCACCTCTTGCCTAGTGCACTTGGGAGCCCTCATCGATTCTTCTCAGGGGAAGGTCTTCCTGTCTCAGGAACACCAGAGCAGTCTCAGGATTTAGCCAACTAGGTGTGGAGGAGACAATGGGTCCCTCTTCTCCAGCTGTCTCAACTGCTGGGGAAGATGGTCTCTTGCTTCTCCATTGTCCCTTGGGCACAGCTTCACAGCCGCTGCCTTCAGTGATTTCTTCTTCCGTTCCAGAAAACCAACAGCAGCTGCTCCCTAGTGAAGGTCAGCTTGACTTCAGAGGTTCTGCAATCTCTGGACTGGTGGATCTCCCCGGCCATTACTCAGGGCTCCCTCTTTAGGGAACCTCCACGTTTCATAGTTACGACAGATGCGAGCTTGACGGGGTGGGGGGCTCACCTGGAGAATCAAGTAGCTCAGGTTCTCTGGTCAGAGTCCGACCTATCCCACAGTATGAATTGGCTAGAATTGAGGGCCATCCATCTAGCCCTCCTTCACTTCCAATCCTCTCTTCGCAACACACATGTGCTAATTCAGACAGACACAACAGCCAAGGTGCACATCAACCGCCAAGGGGGGACAAATGCGGTATCTCTCATGGAGTCTGCCTTTCGCCTAGGAATCTGGGCAGAAGCCAACCTTCTCTCTCTCCACGCCGAACACATCTCGGATTCTCACAACGCCAGGGAAGACTGGTTGAGCCGCACAACAATCAACCCAGCAGAGTGGAGCCTAAATCGTTGCATCTTCCACCAGCTGTCATCCAGGTATGGGACACCGACTCTAGATCTCTTCGCAACGGTGTCCAACAAACAACTGCCCAGGTACATGTCTCACTACATGACACCAGGCACGGAAGGGACTGACGCTCTACAGTGCAGGCGGCCTCGCAGTCTCCTGTACACCTTCCCTCCCTTCCCCCTGATACAGAGGGTGATTCGGAAAATGATAGAGGAGGAGGCCGAACTCGTTCTAATCGCAGCTCATTGGCACGCCAGGCATGGTATGCGGACATGGTCAATCAGTAGGGCGCCTCCCATTGATACTGTCCCTTCTTCATCAGGGATCCATTTACCATCCCAACCTGCACTGGCTCCGCCTAACCGCTTGGAGGCTGAGCGGGCGGTCTTGAGGGCGGCTAACCTTTCTGAAACTGTTATTCAGACCATTAAGGCTTCCCGCTGCCCAGCCACTAATCGGATCTATGAATCCACGTGGCAGACCTTCATTACTTGGTTCCTTTCTTGAGGTGAGGACCCCCTAAAGGCTTCGGTCCCCCAACTCTTGGGAGGTGTTGGCTCTTTCCTCGGTTCTCTCACTTCACCGAGATGAACCCCTCTCCTTGCATCCTCATGTCCGCAGATTCATTAAGGGAGCTTCTAATCTCTGTCCTCCTGTCATTCACCGTTTCCCCTTGTGGGATTTGACCAAGGCCTTGATTTTCTCACTGACCCGCCCTTCGAACCTCTCAGGTCAGCCTCGTTGCACCATCTGACGCTTAAAGCAGCCTTTCTGGTGGCCATCACTTCTGCATGGAGGGTCTCAGAACTGGCTGCTCTTTCTATCCGTGCTGATTTGTGTGTGTTCCACTCAGACCGGGTGGTCCTTCACATCGACCCCACCTTTGTCCCAAAGGTCAACTCGGGATTTCATCGATCTCTGGACCTCATTCTTCCAAATTTCTGCCCGGCTCCTTTTCACAGTTTGTGAATGGCAAATGGCACACGTTAGACGTAAGGCAGGCTCTTAAGCTCTACATAGCCACAATGGCAACCTTTAGATGCACCAAAGCTCTCCTCGTCTCTTTCCACTCTACCAACAAGGGGCTGAAAGCTTCTTTTTCTATGATTGGCCGTTGGATCAGGTTGGCAATCTCAAGGGCTTACCTCTCACATCACCTCATGCCTCCTTTCAACATTACAGCTCATTCCACACGCAGCGCGGCTACGTCAGCGGTGTGGACGCCACAAGTCTCGGTGGAAGAAATCTGCAAGGTGGCTATCTGGTCTACTCCTACCTCATTTATCCACCGTTATAAGGTGGATAGGTACGCTTCAGCGGTTGCGGCCTTTGGAAGACGAGTCCTTCAGCAAGTTCTTCCTTCTTCAAGCTCCTAGTCCAGTTTTTTTTCTCCTCCTGGGGACACGCCAGCTTTGGTACGTCCCATGCATGACCGCTGTCTCCACCAACTTAGGAGAATGGTGCGTTGGTTCTTACCTGATACGCCCCTTCTCTGGGCAGGTGGAGACAGCGGTCATCCCCACCCTTTCTGGGTCCTGGCCTAGTTTGCAAAGGGAGGTCTGGGAGCACTATTGTAACGTTGCAGGATGGAGAGCAATTGTTTGGTGCAGAGCAGTCTACTTATCTCCTTCATCAAGAAAAAAGCGGGAGCATGCCCCTTAGAGTCGATGACATCATTTTGGTAGACTCAGTTCTATTGGTTACTGACTGAGTTAATCCATGCATGACCGCTGTTTCCACCTACCCAGAGAAGGGGCGTATCAGGTAAGAACCAACGCCCCATTTTCTGAATTGCATTTTTCAATATTATAGTATTAACAACTGTATTAGTATTTGCTATTAAGCCTAAATATTAATAATTGTGGTTAACACAAAATATTAACATTTGCTATTAGAACCCCACATTTTTAATATTATCTATTAAAACCTAGAGCCTGAAATACTTTCTGTAATTTAAAGAATCATTAATTTATAATTTTTTGGCACGTTGTCCAGAGTTGCCTTAGTGGAGAGATAGGTGAAAGAAAGAGGGAAGAAAGGGAGGAAGAAAAAAAATTGCATTGACAAATTTTATTTTTCAGTCTAAAAAAGAAAAAAAGTCTGCACATATTTAAAAAGAAAAGCAATGTCTGACATACAATAGAGGTGTCTTTTTGGTGAGATGGGTGGCATGTAAATTTAATAAATAAAAAAAAACAAGTTAAAATTGAGAGAATCCTTATTATATTGACTTAAACCCACATTTATATTTATTTTTACTTTTTTGGCTATCAGATTCCTGATAATCATTTCATTGGCCTAAGGTCAAATTCTCATAGCCTGTTGTGCCTCTTGTTTGCGCTTGATGTTATTTACCCTAGAATAAGTGGCTAGATTAGCCATATGTCAGAAAGGCTGCCTAAGACCAGCGAGGATGCTTGGACATTGCCCCAATACAATTGGCATCTGGAGAATTGACTGAGATAAGATACAGGTCACTAGGCTACAGGTTTCTCCATATATCTAAAAATGACCATACAAGTTTAAGGCAAAAACAAGAAAGACAAAACTGTCCCTTTTTGATCATGCATTTTCTCCTTTTTTTGGGGTGGTGGTGGTGTTCCCTGTGCTTCACATTTTTCCTTCCACAATTTCCTTCCTATTTGAGGAAGCTCCTGGGATGTTCTCCCAAATGTTTTTGGGGAATTTTTGAAACTTTGAAGTTTCTGTTGGTAACATCCCACTTCATCAGAAAGCCAAAGGAGGAAGCTCTTAGAATAGGTTCTCCTCTCTTCCTCCATGAATTCATTAATATTACATTCACCGTATAAAGTTATTTATTCCTAAGCTACTTTATTATTAATAGCATAGCTATTGCAACCGCAACTGCAGATTTGAAAGACGCTTGCTTTTCTGCAGAAAACCCTGCTGGGAGATAACTCCTTTATACTCCTAGCTGTCACTGGCTGCAGAAGTGAGCAGGGATAAGACAGTCGGGCTGCGTGTCCTTTTTTGCCTCCCTTTCAGCACAAAAGTGCTAAAAATCTTCAGTTATGCTCATCTGAGCCAATTGTTATTAGGCAACGAGCGGTTTGGGGATGCTCTCCGCCCACATAAGCATTCCAATAGAGATGGGAGTGGGAATATTTTTTTAATTTAACATTTAAATATAACGCTCTTCAGATTTAAGGATGGCTTGAGCTAGAAATTAAACTGCTAAAGAGCGAGGTTTTTGTTTTAACATGATGCAGCAGCAAAAGACTTTTAAGTGGGCAAAAACTTGGCACAGCATGCTTTTGAATGACACTGGAGCCCGCATGCAAGTGCAAGTAATATATTATTTTCTTTCAGTTTAGAATCTATGGCCATTAATTCAAGGTTTAAAACCCTGCATGGCATGGGTACAGGCTAGAGTCGGGAATGACTAGCACATATGTGCGAGGGGAACCTTTACCTTTACCTAGCACAAGAAAAAATAATTTCTAATTGCATTATGAAGTCATACAACTCCAAAGAAAGAATATGTGCACAATTTTTCTGCCGCATATCCCACGTTAAAGTAGATTTTTGTAAAATAGATTTAGAGTTACTTCTTGCGATGAGAAATCTTCAAGGCACAATTTGCAGAATAGACCCTGCTGGCAACATAATCCTGTCTTGAGGGATCCCACCTGCTTTTGAAGTTCGCCTTTATTGTGTTCTTTTTGTTTACCATCTCTGCCACTCGTATTGTGGCACTAGCCTTGCTGTAATCCAATGCGGTTAGGTGGTGGGGTTTTTGGTTGTTGTTTTTTTGCCATCGGTATTTTGAGAACAATTTCTCCAGAGGCATTTAATGTGAGAAAGCAAAGGGAAATAAAAGCAGAAGTTTGAGCATCTCGTAATAGCTCTTCAAAAGCAGCCTGGCCTTATTGCAGCCGTATATTTCCCCTCAGAGTCCATTAAAGTCAAAAGGGCTGACATCTCTTAGCTTAGAGGAGGGGAATTAGGATAATAAAAGAACAGAGTTATGTTCCAGTCCTGCAAGGAAGCTGCTTCCCCTGCCCCGCACTCCCATTTCTGTCTGTCTCTCTCTTCCAGCCCCTCCCAAGAAGCTGCATAAAGTACAGGGAGGAGGAATTAAGTTCTAATTGAACATGCCTAGTCACCCTCAGCCAGCATAGTAAGGCCAGGTACAGGTAGTCCTCTACTTACGACTACAATAGAGCCAACGTTTCTGCTGTTAAGTGAGGTATTTGTTAACTGAGTGTTGCCCCATTTTATGACGGTTCTCGCCACAGTTGTTAAATGAATCACTGCGGTTGTTAAGTTAATAACCCAGTTATTAAGTGAATCCAGCTTCCCCGACGATTTTGCCGGTCAGAAGGTTGCAAAAGGGGATCCCATGACCTTGGGACACAGCAATGGTCACAAGTATGAGCCAGTTACCTCATGAGACCACCTACTGCCACCAGTAGCCTCCCACTGTCCAGTAGGATCCCACAGAGTTGGCCTCCTCAGGGTGCCGTCGGCCAGACAGTGTCGGCTGGTGACCCCCAGGGGGAGAGCCTTCTCTGTGGGAGCGCCTTCCCTCTGGAATGAGCTGCCCCAGGAGCTTCGCATAATCCCTGATCTCCGGTCCTTCCGACGCGCCCTAAAAAGTTGGCTTTTCCAGCAAGCCGGCCTGGCCTGTTAATTTTAACTTATTTTAAATGTATTGTCTTTTAAATTCGGTTTGTTTTTTTGGATATGGATTTAATTTTTTAAAAAACTTTTGGGAAGTGTGTTTTTTAATGTTGTACGCCGCCCTGAGTCCTTTTGGAGAAGGGCGGCATATAAATCCAAATAAACAAACAAACAAACAAACAGTTGCCAGGCTTTCTGAATTGATCACGAGGAGGCTACAAAAGTCGTAAATGTGAAAAATGGCCGTAAGTCATTTTTCTCAGTGCGGTTGTAACTTTGAAATGAACTGTTGTAAATCGAGGATTACTGTACCTGTATTGAGTAGGGCCTCATTATCCATGGCTTGATTTAGACTGTAGGTGGCGATATATACCTGTGTTGCAAAGTGGTTGGTGGATCAGCATCGGTTGCAGATAGGCTGATGCTCACACCTCCCAAATCTCAACTATGCATTGTGTATGTCCTTCCTGCTGATTGGTTGCTCCAACTTCCTGTGGGGAGGCGGGCAGAAAGCAAGGCACTTTCAAACGACCTTAACATTGGCAGAAATCTAAATGCAGCAGCTACGCAACCATCTCCGAATGATATGACGCATACACTTCCTGACATGCAATGACGTGGAAGATTACACCGAGCTTTAGTGAATGAACCCAGCCACATTATTGATTGCTCATGCTTTTGTGGCAGTGTGCCATCCTTTAACAGGGCATGAACTGGGCACTGCCCTCAACTTTGCCTCCTTCAGAGTAAGATGCCAGATATTTAAAAGCTTGGGCAAAGCAGGTGATGGTGTTTCTTGAGGTGACCTGTTCTAAAGCGGGGTATGGGGGGTGTCACAAGACACACGATCCATGCCCTTCCAGTCCTCTCTGCCCTGGCTGGGTGGATTGCAGAGAGAGAAAAAACAGCTTTTGTTCCCAGTTGGATAAACCACCAATGCAACACAGCCCCACCTCGTGTTTTTTTTTTTTGCAGGGCATATATTCCACTGTGCTATGTAGAGAATGCCAGAAAGGTTGGGGCCAGGTGGGAGGCATTCTTATATTCCCATAAAAGGAACCACCTTAAGCTCATGGAATAAACCTTTCACTTATCATTTATGTTTGCAGCCCGTGTGAGTCAGGCAGCCTCTGGATGTTTTCATTATTCTGTAACCTTATGACATGCGTATGTCACTTTGTGTTCTGCAGCTGGTACTGCTTTTGCAAGTCTTACTTGCAAGCCTATTTTCCCTGCATCATAGAGTTACTTTGCATACAAACCCTTTTTCTTTTCTCATATGTTGAGTGCAGGGATTGGCTATCATTGGAGGACTATCCTTCAAGACCCAAAGATGAGCAGGAGAATGAGGCTAGGATGATAATTTTGACCTTATTCTACTAAGCTTCTCTGGAACCTCTGGTGAAAGACTGGCCAAAATGTCTTTTCAGTTTGATTCCCCGCCTTCTCATTGTTATTATTTTTTGCTATAATTCTTTAAAATGGATGGGAGCTATAACAGTACCGGAATTTATGCTGTCAGTCCCAGGTAGCTTTCTTTGTCTTTTAAACATAATTCTTGTTTTTAACCCTCTCCATTCCTTTGTTTTAAAGACCATACAGATTTCCCAAGCTAATACTCAGTAAATCAAACTAATGCTTGATGATAATCAACTGCTTTGATTTTTCTTCATCTAAAATTTTATCTTTCCTGTAATGGGAGAACTAGCTTCCAACATTTTAGATACTATTTGTGATATCCAAATATGCCTTTAGTACAGATAGTCCTCGTCTTACCACCACAATAGAGGCCAAAATTTCTCTTGTTAAGTGAGACATTTGTTAAATGAGTTGCCCCATTTTACGACCTATCTTGCCAAAATTGTTAAGTGAATCACTGCAGTTGTTGATAAGTTATTAACCTGGTTGTTAAGTGAATCTGGCTTCCCCATTGACTTTGCATGTCAGGTCACAAAAGGGGATCACGTGACACACACATACAGCCCCCCCCCCCCTGGATGCTGCAACTGTCGTAATTTTGATCACATGATCGTGGGGATGCTGCAGCAGTCATCAGTGTGATTTTTTCAGTGCCGTTGTAACTTTGAACAGTCATTAAACAAACTGTTGTAAGTCGAGGACTACCTTTATACTCTTGAGTTTGTAGGGATACTCTCATGTTGAGTGTTTGCTGTGATTATTGGCATCCTTGCTTTAAAATTAACATGCCACTGTCTTGACCATGAAGACAGATTCTTCTTCTAAATGTGGACTCAACAAGACTTCTTCACCCACAATGTGGATTTTCCTCTTTTATTTATTGATAGATTTCTTTTTATGCCACCTCCACATCTAAGACTGAAGGTGGCTTTTGCAAAATAGGAAAACAAAGTCAGTAATCATAAAACTAGAATATCAGTAAAACTCATGGTTAAAACTGTCTCATCTATCACAATCGATAGACATAAAGCCCAGAATTAGAAAGCTGCTGTGTGAGTTCTACAACTTGTTTTTCCCCTGTGGCTCATCAAACCAAGTATGGACTGAGTCATTAAAAGAACCTAAGCAATTCTCTGTGTCTGTTCGTATGTAGACAATATTTTATTTTATCCTGGGAAGTAGAAGAAGAAATGCCTACTATGATAGCAGTAGCACTTAGCACTTAGACTTATATACTGCTTTACAGCCCTCTCTGAGTGGTTTTACAGAGTCAGCCTATTGCCCCCAACAATTTGGGTCCTCATTTTATCCACCTTGGAAGGATGGAAGGCTGAGTCAACCTTGAGCCTGGTGAGATTTGAACTGCCGAAGTGCAGCTAGCAGTCAGCTGAAGTAGCCTGCAGTGCTGCACTCTAACCACTGCGCTACTGCGGCTCATGTTCATGATGAATGATGATGAATAAAGTAAACTAAAGGAAAGGATATTGTCCTTCTACCCATATACGCAATAAAGAATTTCTTTACTTTTCTCATGTTTCAAGAAAAAAAAAGAGAGAGCAAAAAACCAGAGTTTATTCAGAAGCCATGTGGACTTGGACAAACTTCATTGTTCATCTTAGTTCTGCAAATGAGATTCTGGTCAACATTTGGAGACCAAGGCATGTAGACAGCTAGAATTGTGCCAATCTAAACACTTGAATGTTTTTCCTTTTTGAAAGAGAATGTGGCGATCAGCTGTTTCTGTCCATATTCAAGAGTCATTTGTGTACCCTGCTAACCTCTACTTGTATGAACCACTCTATTTAGTTACAAAGTTGTCGATCTGAAAGGAAAACCAAGAACTGCCCAGTCCTTTCCCAGTCATGTAAAAATCAGATTGTAATGGCACTTAAGCCTGCATAGATTTGTTTGGCTAAAGAGAAAAAATCTGTGGTGTAGAGGAGACCAAAATGATCCAAAACAACCACCAAGTAGTTTCTTTTAGCAAACTCTAGTAAACCAAGCTGCGCTAATGGAGAAACCCATTCCATCCTGCAGCTGACCAATGCAGAGCTGATGTCAACCTAGAGATTCCCTTTTGACTCTAGCAATAGCATTTCAAACTACCGTATTTTTCGGGCGTATAAGACGCACCAGAGTATAAGACGCACCAAGATTTTGAAGAGGCAAATTTTAAAAAAACCAGTTTTTGCAGTCTGCAAAACGGACCGTTTTTTACAAAAATTGGCATATTTTTGTCAAAAAAGGGGCATGCATAGCCTTTAAGAAGCTTCCAGAGTGCTACTGGGGTTGGGGGGACAAAAATGAGCAGAAAGCAGCTCATTTTTCATTCATTTTTGCCCTCCCCAGCCCCCAGGAGCACTCTGGAAGCCTCCTAAAGGTTATGCACGGCCATTTTTGCAAAGGGGGCAGGGTTTCGGGAGGCCAAAAATGCTGTATTCAGTGTAAAAGACGCACCCGGATTTTCACTCTTTTTTTAGGGAAAAAGGTGCATCTTATACTCCGAAAAATACGGTATGTATATCTAGTAAAGTGCTATTTGTGCTGATTTTTTGTTGTTGTCGTCAAAAACAACATTGTTACTGCAACTGGACAGGGTAGTTGCTGTTGGAGCTTCTCCTCCTCTGTTCTGAAGACCTTTAAGACAAGTTGTTGGAAAGTGATGAGTGCAGAGTGCAGTTAGGAGGGTGTGGATTGGAGAGGAGGAGGATAACCGAAGACTTCACTGTCTAATACATGTCTCCTCTCTTTGCATAGGAGGAGCTAACTAGCACCAGTGTGGAACACCTCATAGTCAACCCCAATGCAGCCTATGACAAATTTAAGGACAAGAGAGTGGGTACCAAAGGGCTAGGTAAGTACCTGTCGCCATGCAAATTTACAACACATCCAGGGAAGATCAATAGTTTCAGATTCTCCCCTGAACTAGAAAATGTACCATGAAAAGGTGATGATGGTAGTTATACTCTTATCATAATCCACAGAGAGGATCTAAAGGTCATGATTGAAAACATTCAAATACATCTCTGTCCATTAAAATTATAATCTGGATTATTTATTGTTCGGTGCTATTATATTTATGTGGCTCTGAATTGCTAAGTATGTTTTGTTTCCATTAGGTTGTTCTTTTAAATTTGTAAATCATATTATTGCCTACAAGTATTTTAAAAAAAGGACAATACCGCCATGATAATGGCAGTAGTGTTGCATTAACTATGTGAAATACATCTACAGGTAGTCCTCGACTTACCCCACAATTGAACCCAACATTTCTGTTGCAAAGTGAGATATTTGTTAAGTGAATTCTGCCCCATTTTACGATCTTTCTTGACACATTTGTTAAGAATCACTGCAGTTGATAAGTTATTAACCTGATTGTTAAGTGAATCTGGCTTCCCCATTGACTTTGCTTATCAGAAGGTTGCCAAAGGTGATCACATGACCCCAGGACATTGCAACCATCATAAATATGAAACAGTTGTCAAGTGTCTGAATTTTGATCCCGTGGCCATTAGAATGCCGCAATGGTCATAAGTATGAAAAATGGTCATGTCCCTTTTTTCAATGCCATTGTATCTCCAAATAGTCACTAAATAGTCACTGTTGTGAATCGAGGCTTACCTGTATTTGGGTGATTTTGTTGGTGATATGATGACTTGCAAATGATGAGTACCAATATCAGAGTTTATGCCAGTGTCAACACTGCGGTCAAGGCTTCCAGACACATTGTGACAAGAGGAAATGATAGAAAACTACAAAAACTACAAAGTTCAAAGGAAGGGGAGTTAACACTCATCTGCTTTAACTTAAATTTATGGAAATATACAAACCTACAACTCATGTGGTCTAAAATTAAACTGTGTCCCTTTTCTCTGTTCAATAGATTTCTCTGATCGTATTGGCAAATCCAAAAGAACTGGCTATGAGTCTGGGGATTATGAAATTGTAAGTTGTTGACCTATTTGGACAAATTTGACTGAAAAGGGAGTCTTCCAGGCCAGTTCTGGCTCAGACACACACACACACACACACACACACACACACACACACTTAGGTGACACTGCAAGGAGAAAAATCCAGGCACTTCTTTTGAAACATTTCTATAAAGCAAACTTTAACTCTTTTTACAATAGGCAGTAGAAGCCATTTAAGGCACAACAGGCTGTATCTTAACACATATCGCAAGGGGTTTTAGGGGTGTCTTACCCCCACAGTATTTTTTTCCAGAGAGTAAGTCATCTGTATAGCAAGTTTGGTTGAAATTGCTCGAGGTGTTCCAGAGTTATGCTGGAACATACACACACACAGCTATTTATATATATTATGCTAACTGCTATCCTGAAATGCTAACCTTGCTTTTCTGTCTTTTTCATTAAGTTAGGAGAAGGACTTCATGTGAAAGAGACCCCTCAGCAGAAATATCAGCGACTACTGCATGAAGTTCAGGAGTTGACTACTGAAGTGGAGAAGATCAAGGTAAAAATCGAAGATAGACAAAGGAGTTCTGGAATTTCCTGAGGGAGTCTTCTTGATTTGGACCTACCGTCAGGTTAAACTGAGCCAGGTCTCAGTCTATTATTTAGTTTCTGTGTGTGTAAAATTAAGTGTTTACCCAGATCATATTCTTACATTAAAGTTGGAGGGGAGGCAACTGCGGATCATTAGACTTATTAACACTTGTATTCCTGCTTCCTCAGAACAGCGTAAAGGAGTCCTCAGCGGAGGAGAAACTGACACCAATCACTCTTGCAAAACAAGTGGCTGGCCTGAAACAGCAACTGGTCTCCACCCATCTGGAGAAACTGTTGGGACCCGAGGCCGCCATCAACTTGACGGACCCGGATGGTGCTCTGGCCAAGTAGGTTGTGCTAAGGCGAGGACTTCCTTCAGGGAATAGTCTTTATCACCAGCTTTTTCTGAGGAGATCGTGAGTGCCAACTTTCCAGGCAAGCTCAAGGTCAAATATATTTTTCGGAGTACAAGACTCACCAAGATTTTAAAGAGGCAAATTTTTTAAAAAAGTTTTTGCACTCTGCCGACCTCCCAAAAACGGCCTGTTTTTTCATGAAAATGGGCCCGTTTTTTAGCAAAAAAAGGGCATGCCATAGCCTTTAGGAGGCTTGAAGAGTGCTCCTGGGGACCGGGGGGGGGGGGAGCAAAAATGAGCAATAAACGGCCCATTTTTCACTCATTTTTGCCCTCCTCAGCCCCCAGGAGCACTCTGGAAGCCTCCTAAAGGCTATGCAAGGCCATTTTTGCAAAGGGGGTGGGGTTTCGGGAGGCCAAAAAATGCTTTATTCAGTGTATAAGACGCACCCTGATTTTCAGCCTCTTTTTTGAGGGAAAAAGGTGCGTCTTATACTCTGAAAAATACGGTATCTTTTCTTTCTCTCAGACTCTTTGAGGGGTAATACAGGTAGTCCTCAGCTTACAACAGTTCATTAAGTGACAGTTCAAAGTTACAACAGCCCTGAAATAAGTGATTTATGATTATTTTATACACTTACAACCGTTGAGGCACCCCCTTGGTCATGTGATCAAAATTCAGACACTTGGCAATTGACTCATATTTATGATGGTTGCAGTGCCCGGGATCATGTGATCTCCTTTGGTGACCTTCGGACAAGCCAAGTCAATTAAAAACATTGACTTGGGAAATTTTTAATTGCAATTCCTGTAAATATTTGTAGACATGACAACAATGCATACTCGTGTTTTTCTATTTTAAGCTGGGGGAGGGGAAGGCACTGAAACGTGCTGGCATTTCAACACACCCGGAGAACTAGAAACATTCATTGTAACTTGAGTGTTAGGTTTAACTAATATTGTTTCCATTTGGTTGTGGTTAATATGCATTGTATAAAAACAAAAAGTTGCATGCCGCACGTGTCAGAGAAGTGAAATAATGTGTTCAAATGCAAACAACCAACTCCACTATTGATTAGATTTGAAGTGCAAATCTTTTGGTAACACTTTGTCACCAAAAGATGACAAAGTCTCCAAACTTGACAACTTGACTTGTGGATTTCAACTCCCAGAATTCCCCAGTTGCCAACTTTGGAGACCCCTGTGTTAGGATGTATAACTATGCCCACCGTCTGTGACCTGAATTAAGGTAGTTATTGTAGCTCATGCAATCAGTGAGAGTGCATCTTTCCCATGTGTTCTTTACGACTTAATGGGTTCTTCTGCCTTTGAAGGCGTTTGCTTCTTCAACTGGAAGTGACAAAAACAGCTAAAAGTGTTTCTGCTGGTGGGAAAGGTGGTGCCAAAGTCACAGCCGGCCCAGAAAACACCGTGACGTATGAACTGCATTCCCGGCCTGAGCAAGACAAGTTCTCTCAAGCTGCAAAAGTAAGAATGGGAAATCGGCTTGTTCCCTGGGTCCACCCTTGAGACGGTGGGGAAATGCATTAGAATAGTGGGCTATGAAGTAGGTAGAACAGAGGTGAGTTATCTTTCTCC
The DNA here is from genome assembly GCF_964273705.1 of Natrix helvetica. Taxonomy (NCBI): domain Eukaryota; kingdom Metazoa; phylum Chordata; class Lepidosauria; order Squamata; family Natricidae; genus Natrix; species Natrix helvetica. The sequence continues at coordinate 210,684,880 of NC_138548.1, read as the reverse complement.
AGGACTTTCGTGGGTAACCAAGGTGGAAGGATTCTGCAAGTTTATGAACTGTTTAAAAGAACAAAAGCTGCATTGGTGGGCTAATGTTCATGATTTCACAAACAACTCGCTCTGCAAAATGGTTGGACATCTATAAACGCTGTTTTAAAATATCTGCGTCGTTTTATAAAAAAATATTTTTGTTGTAAATTAAAAAGAGGAATATTTATTTATTTTGTTTTCAGATTTAAAAGATTTGTAAGGCTTGCCCCTCTTCAAATGCAACTCAAATGCAACTTCAAATGTGGTTCACATCAATAAAATCCTGAGCTATAAAAACCATGAAGCACAACCAAAACCCACTGCTTCAATTATCCCCTTGGGATGCCCCAACAGCCAATCTAAAACAGCCCCAAACAACGTACACACGCACACACACACACACACAGACACACACACACACACATCTTTCTCTGTATGTTTGTATATGTGTGCAATGTTAAAAACAAAATATGGCAGATAGTGGAAGTAACTGAATCTAAAGATTGACAAAAATTTATCTCTGAACAAGAATTACTCTTTCTTCTGCATGGAAACTCTTAAGGCCAGAGTTGTCAAGCTGATATCACGTCCACTGATGCTCTGCTTGCTGCTGAAAAATTAAGGTGACTTTAGAGAGAAAAAGGAACATTGAGAAACTGGGATTCTAGACTCTCCAGATTTCTGGAGCTATTTCCTTATTGCTGGCACTGTGTACATCTTAAAACAGGACCTTGGCTGATCCCATTTCTAGTCAGCTCCATAAAGTGTATTCAACACTGAAGGATTTGTTCATCTGTTAGAAATCCAGGATATTCCTCCAGAAATTGCTGGAGGACAACTTCCAGTAGCAGGAGCCAGCATGGCCTTTGGGAAAGGATGATGGGAGTGATATTTCTGTGCCACAAGTTCCCACAAGTGCCTGGCTCCTTAACTTCTTTTTAGTGGCACGAAACAAACGACAGTTCTGTTCTTTGAAGTGCCTGCTTCTCAGAAGACTCATCTCAATTCAAAACAAAATTTTAGAAGCCGTTTGTCTGCTTGAGTCCAAGCTAGCAGAGGTTTGTGGACCATCCAAGAAAGGAACTGAGTTACTTGGCATTAAATTCACAGATTTTCTTGATAAACATTTAAACTGAAGAGGGGGACAGAGAATTAATAGATACAGAACATTTCTGTCCCCAGCAAACTAAAATTCATAGGGTTATAAATGCATGTAACATAGATGTGTGTGTGGGTAAGATTATCACTCCTGCTGTCAAGCAAAACCAAGCATGTAATAGTGATTGTCATACCATGTGCATGAATCACACAAGTGGCAAGAAAATAGGGGCAGTCAGGCATAATACAGGTTATGTAGACAGTAAACACAAGGTCAATCAAAATGGACTCAAATGTCTATATACCAATGCACAGAGTATGAGGAATAAACAGGGAGAATTAGAAATTCAAGTAAAAGAGGGCAGATATGATATTATTGCCATTACAGAAACTTGGTGGGATGAAACTGACAAATGGAACATACAGCTAGAAGGATTTAAATTATTTAAAAGAAATAGACCAAATAAAAGAGGAGGTGGAGTTGCACTATATATAAGAAATAACTATGTCTCTACAGAAATAGAGCACAACAATAATGAGAACTATCTTGAATGCATTTGGGTCAATATTAAAGGTTGTGGGGGAAATGACATTGCCATAGGTCTATACTACAGGCCACCCAACCAAGCAGAGGAAGAAGATGAACTTTTTGCTAGTCAGCTAACTAAGGTATGTAGGAAGCACACCACAATAGTAATGGGAGATTTTAACTACCCTGACATCAACTGGGAAACAAACTCTGCACCAAGTGGAAGATCCAACAGGTTCCTAACAAACCTAGCAGACAACTTTGTTTTCCAAAAAGTAGAGAAGGAAACAAGGGGATCAGCCATACTGGACTTAATTCTCACTAACAGAGAGGAAATGATAGAAGGTGTTGAAGCCATAGGAACCCTGGGGGCAAGTGACCATGCAATATTGGAATTCAACATTATCCAAACACAAGTAGTAGAACAAAGTCAAACTAGAGTCTTGGACTTTAAGAAAGCTAATTTCAATAAACTTAGAGAGAGCTTGGGAAAAATTCCATGGATGAGAATCCTCGAGGGGAAAACAACTCAAGAAGCTTGGGAAATTTTGAAAAATGAGATTAGAAAAGCCCAGTCTAACACAATACCAATGAAGAAGAAAAACAACAGCTCCCAAAAGAAACCAGCATGGCTGCATAAACAACTATCTGACAAACTGAAAGACAAAAAAAGTAAGTATAAAAAGTGGAAGGAGGGGGACATAACTAAGGCAGAATATCAGCAAATAGCCCGAGCCTGTAAAGATGAAGTGAGGAAAGCTAAGGCTCACAATGAAGAAAGGCTTGCCACAAAAGTAAAAATTAACAAAAAAAGCTTCTTCCAACATGTTAAAAACAAGAAAAAAGTTAAGGAAACAATTGGTCCATTGCTAGGAGAAAGTGGCAAGAAGGTGACAAGCAACAGGGAGAAAGCAGAACTATTTAACTCATGTTTTGCATCTGTCTTTACACAAAGGGATAAAACACTCCAACCTATCAAAAGCAGCACCACAAAATTAGGAACACAAATTGAAATTGAAATAGGGAAGAAAATGGTAAGTGAGCACCTGTCTACCCTAGATGAGTTCAAATCACCAGGACCGGATGGATTACACCCCAGAGTTCTGAAGGAACTAGCAGACGAGATCTCAGAACCACTGAATTATATCTTTCAGAGATCCTGGAACACCGGGGAACTACCAGAGGACTGGAAAAGAGCTGATGTGGTTCCCATCTTCAAAAAAGGGAAAAAATTAGATCCAGGAAACTACAGACCTATCAGCCTAACCTCAATACCAGGAAAGATTCTGGAAAAAATAATCAAGCAACGAATTTGCGAACACCTAGAAGCAAACAAAGTAATAGCCAAAAGCCAACATGGATTTGTCAAAAACAGATCATGCCAGACTAATCTTATTGCATTCTTTGATAATGTGACAAAATTAGTGGACCAGAGGAATGCCGTTGATATAGTTTACTTGGACTTCAGTAAGGCTTTTGATAAGGTAGACCATAACCTACTACTAGATAAAGTAGAAGAATGTAGGTTAGACAGCATCACCACCAGATGGATTGGTAACTGGCTGACCAACCGCACTCAACGTGTAGTTCTCAATGGAACTGCATCTACATGGAGGGAAGTATGCAGTGGAGTACCCCAAGGCTCTGTTTTAGGCCCAGTACTCTTCAACATCTTCATCAATGATTTGGATGAGGGAATAAATGGGGAACTCATCAAATTTGCAGATGATACCAAGCTGGCAGGAATAGCCAACACTCCAGAAGATAGGCTTAAGATACAGAAGGATCTTGACAAACTTGAACATTGGGCACTGTCTAATAAAATAAAATTCAATGGTGAAAAGAGTAAGGTTCTACACTTAGGCAACAAAAACGGAATGCACAGGTACAGTATAGGTGATACCTTACTCAGTAGTAGTAACTGTGAAAGGGATCTTGGAGTCCTAGTGGACAACCATTTAAATATGAGCCAGCAGTGTGCAGCAGCTGCCAAAAAAGCCAACACAGTTCTAGGCTGCATCAACAGAGGGATAGAATCAAGATCACGTGAAGTGTTAATACCACTTTATAATGCCTTGGTAAGGCCACACTTGGAATACTGCATTCAGTTCTGGTCGCCACGATGTAAAAAAGATGTGGAGACTCTAGAAAGAGTGCAGAGAAGAGCAACAAAGATGATTAGGGGACTGGAGACTAAAACATATGAAGAACGGTTGCAGGAACTGGGTATGTTTAGCTTAAGAGAAAGAAGGACTAGGGGAGACATGATAGCATTATTCCAATATCTCAGAGGTTGCCACAAAGAAGAGGGAGTCAAACTATTCTCCAAAGCACCTGAGGGTAGAACAAGAAGCAATGGGTGGAAACTAATCAAGGAGAGAAGCAACTTAGAACTGAGGAGAAATTTCCTGACAGTGAGAACAATTAATCAGTGGAACAACTTGCCTCCAGAAGTTGTGAATGCCCCAACACTGGAAGTCTTTAAGAAGATGTTGGATAGCTATTTGTCTGAAACGGTATAGGGTTTCCTGCCTAGGCAGGGGGTTGGACTAGAAGACCTCCAAGGTCCCTTCCAACTCTACTATTGTATTGTATTGTATTATTGTATTGTAAATCAGAAGGAGGGGAGAAAAAAATATTTCAATAGATTTTTTTTGTGTCCTGTCAGATAGCAGAATTGGAGAAGCGTCTGGCTGAGTTGGAGGCATCAGTTCGTTGTGAACAGGATGTGCAGGTGAGAGACCCAGGGGGAGTAGACTGGCAGGTTGCCTGACAAAGATGGGGATTTCTGTCGGCTGTAATGATCCCAAAGCTCCGTGATGGCGAACCTATGGCACGCGTGCCGGAAGTGGCACACAGAGTCATCTCTTTGGACACGCAAGCCATTGCTCGTTGTTCTTCCGGGTTCCAGCATGCTAGCCAGCTGGTGTTCATGTGCGCAGGAGCACCAGAAATCGGAAGAGCAGCCGCCCGCTGTGCATGCACGCGCCGGGAAGATGATCTTCTGGTTTCCGGTGCGTGCATACGCACCGGCCATTTGGTTTTCTAGTTTCTGGGATGCATGCGTGCACGAAGACCAGGTGGCCAGTGTGCATGCACTTGCCGGAAACAGAAGACCATCTTCCCAGGGCGCCCGTGCGCACCGGGCGGCTGCTCTCTGCTTTCTGGCACGAACGCACATGTGTACCCCCATTTCGGCACTCAGTGACGAAAAGGTTCACCAGCACTGCCATAGCCTTCATCATTCAGGCCTGAGGTTAGGTTTCTTCTTCTTTTTTCTTATGGAGAAAGTAGGGAAAAATATATGTACTGTATGTCAACAGCTGAAATTCAGCAGTGGATGCATTCCATGAAGAAGAGCTTTCTTTGGGGTCTTTCTAGGGCTATTCGCTTGCCTTGCTAGGTGAATTCTGAGATCTAATTAGGTTATAAGCAAAGCAAAAACTTGTTAGAGCTCAATGTTAATTCGGAGGGGTGGGGAGGAGGACCTCACATTGTAAGGAGGTTGTAGGGGCCTAGATAGGGGAAAACAGACTCAAGTCAGACTGAGTGGCTGAGGATTTGGGGCCTTCCTAAACTCAGGGAATTTCCACCTTTGTCTCTGGATGGGGCTGCACTACTCTGGATAGGCCAAGTGCCCTTCTAAGGGTCCCCTTCAGTTTGAGCAGCAGATGGCAGCCATGGCTTGGAGGGCCTTTTGACAGTTTGTTTTATAGATCAAATTGTCCCCACACTGACACTGTCTTCTGGATTAATATTCCAGAATTTCCCCATCTAGCATGGTCTATATATGTCTATATGTTAAAGTTGCCAGTTGCCAAGGTTGAGAGAGACAGACGGACGGAATTAGAAACTGAATGGCATTGTATTAAATCACCCTTTTTCCTTCCCTCTATCTAGAATCCTCTGTCTGTTGGACTGCAGGGTGCTAGTCTAATGGTAAGGCATTGATTCGGTCTTCTTATTTTGGGCCTGTTGGGACTAGGAAGGAATTAAATGGGATGGCTGCTTTTCAGGAGTAAGTATGAAGGAATCTTGTAGATTGGTAGCAGGGATTTGGGAGAACCTCCAGCTAAGATTCTGTGCAGTTCAGAAACCCCCAAATCCCACTCCTTGCTGGCCCCGCCTACCCTGCCCCTCCCAGGAGTCCCCACGCGGCCCGTTTTGGATGTAGGTAAGTGCAGGGCATGTGCGGAGGCTTTGGGAGGGTGAAAAATGGGCCTACTGGAACCTTGGGAAGGCCAGAAATGGGCCTGTTTCCAGACTCCAGAGGGTCTCCGGAGGGTCAAAGAAAGTCTCTGGAGTCCGGGGAGGGCAAAAACGCCCCTCCGCTGTGGTGCAGGAGGCCAATGTGACCCCAGCCACCATGGCCACGCCCATCCAGCAACCAGGCAGAGAACCCTTTGCTAAAACTTTTGAAGCCCATCCCTGGTTTATCCTGTGGATGGTTGCAAAACCATATTGTGATTGAGAGTTGCTGTACAAAGCCCTTGGATGTGTATAAAATCCTGGAATTGGGTGGGTTGGAGAAAGGAAGAAATTTGGGGGAGGCGGAATAGATTTCCGTAAGGCACGAGTAAGGCACATATTTAGCCTTTGCAAGATGCTCTAGATCAGGTAGTCCAGATTTGGCTATGTGTCTTAGAAGCCAAAAATCAAAGGGACAGAGAAATTGCCAAGAACATTTTGGTCTGGCAAAGTACACTTTTCCCCAATCTCATGCAAAAGTTAGTACGAGATTAAAATGTAATAAATGTTATTGTTTCAGGAGTGTCTGCAGAAAATAGTCAAATAGTAAAAATGATGACCACAGTAGTGTGATCCAAGCACTGCCTGGTTTTTATATGTGACAGGCAAAGCTTTGAATGCACTTTCAAGGGTACTGTCTTCTTGTATGTATGTATTTTTTTTATCCATATCCTGTGGACACTCAGTGTTATTTAATAGTTTAAAAGGACCTCAACTTTCCTAAATGCTATATAGGGATCGAAAGATTTGGTATAACTTCATACTTTGAATGACTAAGCTCTGTATCTGTATCTGGATATGTAGGCCTCCTCACCATTAAGTTTGTATACACACATTAACCTCAGACAATATTATCAGCCGTAATTACTCAATGATACATAGCTGGCTATGGACAAAAAATATACTAAAAAGCTCCATGTATATTATTTCACCACCATCACCAATCGGTTTTGTTTTCTAAAAATAACTCAAAAAAATAGACACTTCTGGGCGTTGTGAGCTAGTGACAGGAGAGAGGGCCTTATATTTAGAAACAAAAAGGAAAGGGAAAACTGAGATAAATGTTATGTGAGGCTTAGAGACTGCAGGTACATTTGATTAATCAGAATGTTGTAAGCAGCTCAAGGACTTTTAGATTTTCATTCTCTGTATTGTCAACTGAGTGATTGACACTCTTCGATCCCATCCACCCTTAGGAAACCGTGGAGCTCTTGCAGGCCAAAGTCAACTCCTTAGATGTGGCAACTCTGGACCAAGTGGAGGCAAGGCTACAGGTGGGATTTATTCTAGGGTTTCTTTTTTTAAATATAATTTTATTTTAAAAAACTAAAAAGGAAGATTAGAAGCTTATACAAAGTCGTTTAAAGTAAGAAAGAAAAAAGGAAAAGAAGGAAGTCAAAGAGAAAGCTAAACGTGAAAAAAAGAGTAAATGAAAGAAAACAGATATAAAGAAATGGTTTCCAGTCTGCTTTACGGCACTTCTTATAATTATAAATTTACCTCTTTCTCTAAAGTTACAATATGTCTCTCTTCTTTCTATTATCTGTCCTATCTAATCTTCAAACCCTAAATCGTAACTTCGGATTTTTTTCCTGTTTTCTGAAAAAGATTTACGAGAAGTTTCCAATCAGAAATACTTGTAAACATTGTCTTTTTTTTTTAATCAAAGAAATGAATTTGGCCATCTCAGCAAATTCCATCATCTTCCCCGACCATTCCTCCATTGTAGGCATTGCCGGGTGTTTCCATCTTTGTGTCTACAATAATCTTGCTGCACTTATCATATACAAAAATGAAGTTCTCCTGTGCGCTGCTTGGACAGTCCAAGCATGGGTTAACACAGTCTAACTGCCCTAGGACTGAGTGAGATTTTTATTGTTGACCACGCCTCCCTTTGCCTCTGCAATTCAGTTTTAAAAACTCAGTCCGCCCGTTTGGACTGTTGCAGGGGAGTTCCTCAGTCTTATGACAGTTATACTGTACTCCCCAAAATTAATTAACGAGAAATCAAATAATAGAATAAATTCCTTTAAGGTTGACACGCCAGGAGAATTAAAAAAGAAATCCAACAGCCGGAGTGACCGTCAGGAAACATTAGTAAGGAGCGCGGGGCTCTGTGAGCTGCCCGGCGGCTGCCGGCGCTCGAGCTGGGGGCGGGAAACTTCCCCATCAATCAGCTTGCCCCTTTTCACGTTTCTGGGCTACCTGGGTGGAGCGCTGAGGCTCTCCAGTGTAGCGAAGGAATTTCCTTGACAAGTGGCTGCGGCGGTTACCTTAAGGGGTTCGCGCGCTTTTCGCCGCCTCCCCGAATTAGCACCGGCCATTTTAAGGCTTTCGCGCGCTTTCTTGCCGCTTGCCTGATTCAAGCTTGCATTTGCAAGGTTTCGCGCGCTTTTGGCCGCAAACCAGGCAATTTCAGGGCCGAATGCTGCGTGCGCAGCGGCGGCCATTTTCTTAGTGAAACGGCACTCCGAGGAGAACGGACGCAACGACAAGACGTGTTTTCACCTCAGTGACGGATTCCAACAGCTACCTCATCTGGCTACAGGTTCCCGCCTAATCTACAGGCGGCACCGACAGGTTAGAGGGTATTGTCCCTCGGGCTTCCCTCCTAACTTTCTGTAAATCAATAGGCGTTCTCAGGCCAGCTGGCCACGCCTTGAGCCCTTCTCCACCTCCATCCCAGCCATCTCACCCTGCCTTGCCGCCTCCTACCATGGTAGACAAAGGGTCAGGGGAAATGCAGGCTGGGCCTTCCTCAAAGAGGAGCAAATTAGATCTAGCTCCTAGTGGGGGCAAAGGGGGCAGGAACTGTACCAGAAGGGCATCTCCAGATCCCCAGGGCTGTGGGGACAAGGGCAAAGAAAGCAGTCGTAAGAATAAGGCCCCTCAACCTCCTAGGCCTAATAGGTCTCCAATCCGAATGGAGCCTTCACCAGACCGATCCCCAAGACAAATTAGGGAGGAAAGACCTGCTTCCCCCCCAGGGGTCAGGTCACCCCCCTCCTCAGGGGAAATATCTAGGGACTCCTCTCCAGATGCTTCCTGGGGGTATCCCGACTCTCCCAGCTCCTCCATCAGAGAGGAATTGGGGCCAAGTCAGGCCTTCCACACTGAAGGGGATTTTCACAATACCAGAAGGGGCAGGAAGCGTCCCGCTCCTACACCAGTCCGTCCCAGGGAGGACAAAGGGTCCCATCTGTCTGCTGAAATGAGAGAAATAATCTCTCAGGCCATCTCCCAAGGCATTGCTGAGGGCCTACAGCAGAGGGAAGCTCCCACTTCTAGTGGAGCCAAACCAAAAACCCCAGCAAGTCAAAATAGGGAGGATAACCCCCCGTCTCCTGGCACCTCAGTGGCTACTGAGGAGCCAGGATGGGAAGAAGGTGAAATCGATGATTTTGAATTATCCGCAGATGAGGATCTTCCCCCTGATAAGCCAGCTTTCACAGGGTTGTTCAAACCCTCCTTGTTCAAATCCATCCTGCATAAAGCAAAGGCTGCAACTGAATTGGGGACTGCTCCAAAGGGTACCACCACTTCCTCTTCGTCCTCTAAGGACCATAAAGAGGGACTATTTAACGAGCCAGCTCCCACTGTAGATGAAATCCCTGTGCCAGATCTATTTCTAGACGTGGTTCAGAGGCAGTGGATTCAACCAGGCACCCTCACTAATCCCAGCGGAGGTGACAAATCACTTTACGCTGTAGAGTCTAAGATGGAAGAGGTCTTAAAGTTACCTGAAGTAGATGCCCCGGTCATATCCCTGACCTCATCCCAAAATCTTCCAGCTGACTTGCTAGAGGGCCTCAAAGCAGAAGACAAGCGCTCTGAAAAGGCATGTCATAAGACTCACCAGGCGGCTGCCTGGGCCATCAGAGCATCCACCTCTGCTTCCTTTTTTATCAGATCCTCTCTTCTCTGGCTCCGCCAGCTGAGATCCAGACCCCCTTCTGGGGGATCTCGCTGGAAACACGACATCAATAAAATCATCACGGCAGTAGAGTATTCTGCGGATGCCTCCTTGAACGCAGCAAAATTTGCGTCCAGGGCCTTGGCGTCCAATGTTACCTCCAGGCGCCTCCTGTGGCTTTGCCACTGGCAGGCGGACATGAAGGCGAAGTGGAAGCTCGCTTCCGCCCCCTTCAAAGGGGGACAACTCTTTGGGGAGGCTCTGGATAAGTTTACCATTGAGACCAAAGACAAACGGAAAATACTACCAGCCACCCTTAAGAAACATGACCGCAAGGGACCTGGTTCCTTCAGGAAACAGACCTTTAGATCTCAGGAGAATAACCAACCTTCCACTTCAGGCACCTACCAGAGAAACTTCTCTCAGACGGGGGATAGGGGTCAGGATAGGAACTCCTACAGCACCAGGGGCAGGCAACACCAGTCGCAGTCCTTTCGGAAGCCATTTCGTGGCGGCTCCAACTCCCGCCAGTTTCGTAGAGGGAAATGACCACCAAGGGACACCTCCCATAGGGGGTCGGCTCCAGATGTACGCCGACAGGTGGGAGGAGATCACATCAGACTCCTGAGTCCTGAATACAATCAGGAAGGGCCTAGTTCTAGAGTTCCTATCATTTCCACAACGGAAGTTCATCCGTTGCCCAATCCCCAAAAATCCCCAGAAAAGGATTCTCATGCAGATGGAAATTGACCATCTGCTCACAATAAAAGCCATAGAACCCGTTCCAAGGGATCAGGAGAGGCGGGGATTCTACTCCATCCTCTTCCTGGTCCCAAAGAACTCGGGGGGATGGAGGGCCATCTTGGATCTAAAGTGTCTAAATCAACATTTAGCATACAGAAGGTTCAAGATGCAGTCCCTCCAATCCATCCTAGAATGCACAAGGCAGGGAGATCTACTCACATCAATAGATTTGAGGGAGGCTTACCTGCATGTCCCAATTCATTTGGCACACAGAAGGTTCCTGAGGTTCCACTACGACGGGAGGCATTATCAGTACAGGGCCCTGCCCTTCGGCCTCTCGTCTGCCCCCAGGACCTTCACAAAGATACTGGCAGTACTGGCAGCCCACCTCAGGAACAGACCGATTCGTCTAGAATGCTACCTAGACGACATCATTATCCACTCGCCCAGCCCTGCTCAGGCGCGGAGAGACCTTCAGACAACCATCCAGACACTGGAGAAACACGGCTTCTCGGTGAACAGGGAGAAAAGCCATCTGGTGCCGACAACCCGCATCCAACATCTCGGCGCCGTCATAGACTCCAAGACGTGCCAGACAGGATGAAGAACCTCCAAAACAAACTCTTGCTGTGCAAAAGGAAAAGGTCAGTGCTGATCTTGCATCTATCCCAGCTTCTGGGAATCATGATTTCGTGCATACAAGTGGTTCTCTGGGCCAGACTTCATGCCAGGGAATTACAGTGGTTCCTCCTGCCAATGCAGAGGGCCAAAACCAGCAACTCACTATGAAAAGTAATCCTGCCACCCAAGGTGATCCGCTCCCTTGCCTGGTGGAGAACAGCAGCAGTGCAAAAAGGGTCTCCTTTCAAGGAGCCCGAAAGGCTAGTAGTGACAACCGATGCAAGCCTGTTGGGCTGGGGAGCACATTGTCAGGGCCAACTTGCTCAGGGAACATGGACACTAAGGGAGGCGGGCCACAGCATAAACTGGCTAGAACTGAGAGCGGCCCGCCTTGCACTCCGTCAGTTTGCTCCTCACATTGTGGGCCATCATGTACTGTTACTAACAGACAATGTTGCTACAAAGGCTCACATCAACAGGCAGGGCGGCACTCACTCCAGAAGCCTCATGCGAGAGGCAGAGGCACTGGGCAGATGGGCGGAGAGGCATCTGTCGTCCATCAGATCGGACCACATAGCGGGAACGAGCAATCGGGAAGCGGATTGGCTGAGTCGGCAGACGATCGATCACTCCGAATGGCGACTGCATCCGGACATCTTCAATCAGATCGTGGAGAAATTCGGCGAACCGCAAGTAGACCTCTTTGCCACACACAACAACACACACCTACCCCGATTCTTCTCCCGCTATTACACTCCTCTAGCAGAGGGAACGGACGCCCTGAGGAGCCGTTGGCCCCCGGGCCTTCTGTATGCCTTTCCGCCGTTGCCTCTCATTCCACACGTAGTGTCAAAGCTGTTAACGGAAAAGGCAGAACTCCTGCTTGTGGCGCCTCACTGGCCCAGGAGGCCCTGGTACGCCGACCTTGTCAGTCTCTCCATTCGCAACCCGTGGAGAATACCTCAGGAGCAAATCTCCCTCAGCCAGGGACACATCAGTCATCCGGACCCCCAGGGGCTACAACTAGCCGTCTGGCACTTGAGGGGGATCTCCTGAGGAAACAAGACTTCTCTGACAAGGTCATCCAGGCGTCCAGGCGACCTTCCACCAACAGAATATATGAGGCCACGTGGAATGCGTTTTCGGCCTGGTGCGGCAAGAATGGTGTTCAGGACGCTTCAGCTTCAATTCCTAACCTTCTCGATGTTCTGCAGGAAGGGCTTAGCGCCTAACACGCTCAGAAGGCAGGTGGCGGCTCTGTCCACCATCCTGTCATGTCATTCACGTCGGTCCTTGAGCCAACATCCTCAAGTGAAAAGTTTTCTGAAAGGTGCGGTGAACATCTGCCCCCAGGTGGTTCATCGTTACCCTTCCTGGAGTTTGCCCCTAGTATTAAAAGCACTTACCGGGGATCCATTTGAACCGTTACGTAAGACTAGTCTCCGTCATTTGTCACTCAAGACGGTTTTTCTCATAGCCATCACGTCTGCACGCGGAATATCTGAACTGGCTGCGTTGTCAGTAAGGGAGGACCTTTGTATTGTTCATACAGACAGGGTCATTCTAAGGATTGATCCCACTTTCATTCCAAAGATGAATACGCACTTTCACAGATCACAAGAGGTGATCCTTCCCAATTTCTGCCCTAAAGCAGTTCATCCGACAGAAAAACTTTGGCATAAATTGGACGTGCGGAGGGCAGTGCGCATTTACATTAAAAGGACCAAGGAATTTCGCCATTCCGAATCCTTTTTTATTTCCTTCCTGCCTGGGTCGCTCGGTCGTAAGGTGTCTTCACACACGATCGGACGCTGGTTGAGGGCCTGCATAAAACTTGCCTATGAACACCAAGGCAAGGCATCCCCTCACAACGTGACAGCGCACTCAACAAGGAGCGCAGCGACTTCGGCGGCATGGGTGACCCAGGCTTCCATCCTTGATATCTGCAGAGCGGCCATGTGGGCTTCTCCCACAGCATTCATAAAAAACTATAAAATAGACACCTTTGCCTCAGCTGAAGCCTCCTTTGGACGAAGAGTCTTACAGAAGGTGGTTGAGGCTTCAGACTCGTTGGACTCTACCCGCCCTGGGACACAATAGCTTGGGTATGTCCCATGCTTGGACTGTCCAAGCAGCGCACAGGAGAAAGACCGTTGTCTTACCTGAACGGTCGTTCTCTGGGCGCTGCGGGACAGACCAACCCCACCCAGGGTTTGTGATGAAGACTTGACATTGAGGAGCTACAGGCAACAGGTCTACGTTCCAAGTCTTCGTTTTTAAAACTGAATTGCAGAGGCAAAGGGAGGCGTGGTCAACAATAAAAAACTCACTCAGTCCTAGGGCAATTAGACTGTGTTAACCCATGCTTGGACTGTCCCGCAGCGCCCAGAGAACGACCGTTCAGGTAAGACAACGGTCTTTCTATTGCTTTTTTTCCAACATACACTGATGTAGAGGATTTTGAAGATGAATATATAGTTGAGAGCAGAGGTCTGTATTGTGGAACTGATGAACAAAGAGTTGGAAAAAATTCCTCTAAGGTTTCCCAGCAGGAAATACATTTGGGCTTATCAGATGGGATATTGACATTGTGGCAAGGTATTGTGGGATGCTCTGTTAACATCAGTTTTTGTTTTTTTGTTTTCATTCCTAGAGTGTTTTAGGAAAAGTGAATGAGATTGCCAAGCACAAAGCCACAGTAGAGGACGCAGACACCCAAAGCAAGGTCAGCTTCTGTTCAGTCTTTCTAACACAGAACGTGATAAATACACTTAAAAAAGAATCATATATATATATAGGTAGTTCTTGAGTCACAACTATTCGTTTACTGTTCAAAGTTATAATGTTGATGTTGAATAAATGGTACAGACAGTCCTTGAATTATGACAGTTTAGCCCAAAATTTCTGTTGCTAAATGAGACATTTGTTCAATTAATTTTGCCTCATTTTACGACCTTTCTTGTACAGCGGTTAAGTGAATACCAGCAGTTGTTAACTTATTAGCACAGTTGCAAAGTGAATCTGACTTCCCCATTGACTTTGCTTGTCAGAAGATTGCAGAAGGTGATTATATGACCATGGGACACTGCCGTCGCCATAAATATGAGTCAGTTTTCAAGTATCTGAATTTTGATCATGTGTCATTTTTCAGTACTGTTGTAATTTTGAACGGTCACTAAATGAGCCGTTGTAAGTCGAGGATTAGCTGTACTTCGGACTCAGATTTCCACCCATTGCAACATCCCTATGGTCACATGATCACAATCTGGGTACCCAACGTCTGACTCATGATTGCATCATCACAGCAAGCCGCAGTTATGTAGACTGTGATTTTTGATGCTCCTTGCTGGCTTCTCACAAATCTTGCCGTTATGAGAGGTCCTCCCTTAATGTTGGTAACCAAGGCTGCTGGGATTGCCATCACTAAGTGCCCTGTTCACATGATACCGCCACTTATAACTGTGTTGCTTAGCTACAGCAATTGTGGTCTCCATGGCTATCGCAACCTACTGCATATCGGGAAAACTTTAAAGCAATTTTCTTTGACTTGAATAGGAGGAAAATATGTATCTCACCTTTATTATTTTTACAAATAGCTCAAGGCAGCGAACATATCCAGCACACCTTCCTCCTCCTACTTTAAGGCAGGGGTGGGGAATCATGGCCCTTTTACGATGTGTGGACCTCAACTCCCAGAGCAGCCATGCATGCTGGTTCAGGAATCCTGGGAATTGAAGTCTACAAATCATAATGGGCCCATAGTTCCCTCCCTCTTTTTTAAGGGGTTTCCAACGGACACTAAGTACTGTATGTATCTACACTTAAGTTAAATCATATTTTGCTTTTTGAATCTGGATCCTTGCCCAGCCCTTGGTGTGAATGTCTGGCATTCAGCAAGGATAACATTTGTTTCTGGCTGATAGTCTAAGTCTATGGTGATTTGTACTGCCTGTTACCAATTCAGCAGCTACACCTAACTCATTTTTTAAAAAAATATCTTGAAATATTAATAATCTGTTGTGTCAGATAGCTTGAAACTCATTGGATCCTGATGACTCTAGATCTTGGTGGTTTCCTGGGTTCATTTTGTCAGCTCCGGATGATGGATTCCTTGTTCAGACTCTGCCTGTAAAAAATGGAGATTGCATTCTTACGTGCCCATACAATTTCTTGCACCATTTGTTTAGCCCTTAGCACTTAGTGGCTGGCATGTGATTTTGTGAACTGAACTTTGCTAGATGGCAACATAACTAGAGCACTGACTGAGCAAGAAGACTGTTCAGCCTGCACTAGAGCTGATTTATGCACTAACTACAGGTAGTCCTTGACTTACAACAGTTTGTTTAGTGACCGTTCAAAGTTAATGACAGCACTGAAAAAAGTGAAATACAACTGATTTTCACATTTACGACCGTTGCAACATTCCCCCACCCCACCCCAATGGTCATGTAATCAAAATCCAGATGCTTGGCAGCAGAGAGGAAGGGGAAGAAGAGTGGAGGAGAGGAAGGGGAAGAAGAGGGGAGGAGTGGGAGAAAGGAAGGGGGAGAAGAGGGGAGGAGTGAGGGAGAGGAAGGGGAAGAAGAGTGAAGAATTAATATTAAAAACTGTTTTGAAAAAAAAAAGAATCCAGATGCTTGACAACTGGTTCGTATTTCTGACGGTTGCCGTGTCCTGAGGTCACCTGACCCCCCCTTTGAGACCTTCTGGCAAGCAAAGTCAATGGGACAGCTAGATTCACCTAACAACCACAATGATACTAATTTAACAAACACAGTGATTCACTTAACAATTGTGGCAAGAAAAGTCGTAACATGAGGCAAACTCACTTAGCAAATGGTTCACTTAGCAACAGAAACCTTGGGCTCAATTGTGGTCGTAACTCAAGGACTACCTGTATATGTTGGTTGGTTAATGGTTGGTTAATACTTGATTAGTGCCAACCAGACAGAGGTAGTATTCTGCCAGTTTGCCTCAACCGGTAGCGGAAATCGCGGCTGGCCTCGCCCATCCTCCCCAGCTCTACGTCATCCCATTTAGGCCCCCCTTTTTTTTAGCCAAAGCGCATGCGTGGAAGCCTGAGCGCATGCACACACACTCACATTTGTGAACCGGTAGAGAAGGTAAGTGAATACCACCTCTGCAATCAGATCATGAGATTTGAGGGCCAAACTCAGTGAAATTTTCTCCCAGGTATGCACGCATGCATTTGTTCACCTAGGTGGTGTGGCATTTCAGAAAGTCAAGGCCAGGGCCAGATCGTCACTCCCCCTTCTCTCCTTGCTCAGGAGATTCCTCTCTCTTTCTCTCTCTCTCTCTCTCTTTCCAGGTTCATCAGCTGTATGCACTTGTGCAGGAGTGGAGCCCCCTGGCTAGCACCCTACCTGATGTGGTGCAGCGCCTTATGGCCGTGCGGCAGTTGCATGAACAAGGTGAGTTCTCGGGCTTTGCGGGGTGGGGGGAGGATTATGGTGAGGACTTCTTAAAAACCAACCAGCCTTGAAGTCGTGGATTCAAAAAACATTCTCAGCCTTTGGGTTCTTGTTACCCCAAGGAGCAATTCTAGTGCCGAACAGTTTTTTTCCTCCAACTGACTTGGGTTCGTCTTGGTTACAGCCATGCAATTCGGTCAGCTCCTGACTCACTTGGATACTACCCAGCAAATGATTGCTAATTCCCTGAAGGATAACGTCACCCTGCTGACACAGGTAAGACTTAGAACACTGAGAATCACCCGGGGTAGTGCCAGACCTCTGTGACCTGAATCTTCACGAACATCCCTCTGCACATGAAACATGCACGCCTGTCTCACAGTGTTTAAGAGTAGGGAGCAATCTGTTGCGCTCACCCAAAGTTATGCGGAGTTGTTTGTCCTATGACTGTGAGGTCTAGAAGGAGGAGTCTTGATATATAACATTTACTCAAGATTATATAGTAATTGGGAAGATACCTTTAACGTTTTCTTAGAAATGTCTTCTGAACATCAGAGGTCAGAGGGTAAGATTTTGGAAGAGGGCTGGTACCTACACTATATTGTCAAAAGTATTCGCTCACCTGCCTTTACTTGCATATGAACTTACTGTAAATGACATCCCATTCCTAATCCATAGGGTTCAATATGACGTCGGTCCACCCTTTGCAGCTATAACAGCTTCAACTCTTCTGGGAAGGCTGTGCCCAAGGTTTAGGAGTGTGTTTATGGGAATTTTTGACCATTCTTCCAGAAGCACATTTGTGAGGTCACACACTGATGTTGGATGAGTTTATGTGGCCTAACACTTGGTGGCTGAGTTGCTGTCATTCCCAAACACTTCCACGTTCTTATAATACAGCTGACAGTTGACTGTGGAATATTTAGGAGCGAGGACATTTCATGACTGGATTTGTTGCACAGGTGGCATCCTATCACAATTCCACGCTGGAATTCACTGAGCTCCTGAGAGCGGCTCATTCTTTCACAAATGTTTGTAAAAACAGTCTGCATGCCTAGGTACTTGATTTTATACACCTGTGGCCATGGAGGGGATTGGAACACCTGATTCTGATTATTTGGATGCCTGAAGGTATGCTAATATTCTGGGAGGACACAAGAGTCAGAATCAACACAACCATAGAGGCTCAGGCCTTTATGGAAAAAAATAAAGCCCTCCTAGATAAACCTGATGATACTACACCAGACACACAGGAACGGGAGGGGCCGGAGCTCTGCTGGCGGGGGGAGAAGGGGCAACATCGAGAAAACTCAGATCACAAAAATGAACAAGAAAAAATGTAAAATGATTGAAATTATTTGAAGATAAAAGTTTATATGCTGACAAAGTACTATTAACTTGTAACAATCTAATGTATTAATAAATGAAAAGTATGAGCATGGGGGGAGGGACCACCTCCGGCATATTGTAACTGCCAAAATTTGTAACCTATTCCACTACCCCTTTCCTTGTTTATTTTTTTAAAAACCAATAAAATTTTGTTTAAAAAAACAAACAAATGCGCTTCTGGAAGAATGGTCAAAAATTCCCATAAACACACTCCTGAACCTTGGGCACAGCCTTCCCAGAAGAGTTGAAGCTGTTAAAGCTGCAAAGGTGGACCGACGTCATATTGAACCCCAATGGATTAGGAATGGGATGTCACTTCCAGTAAGTTCATATGTGAGTAAAGGTAGGTCAGCGAATACTTTTGGCAATATAGTGTATATACAGACATGATGGATGTAGATAGATTAGATGATAGATAGATAGTAGATAGATAGATAGATAGATAGATAGATAGATAGATAGATAGATAGATAGATAGATGATAGATAGATAGATAGATAGATAGATAGATAGATAGATAGATAGATAGATGATAGATAGATGATAGATAGATAGATGATAGATAGATAGATAGATAGATAGAGATAGATAGAGAGATACATAGAGATAGATAGATAGAGATAGATAGATAGAGATAGATAGATGATAGATAGATGATAGATAGATAGATAGATAGATAGATAGATAGATAGATAGATAGATAGATAGATAGATAGGAGAGAGGGAGGGAGGGAGAGAGAGAGAGAGAGAGAGAGAGATAATTTGCAAATTATGAAAAATGTAAAATAAAAAAAGGATGTTTGCCCAATTTATTCTGTGTGGAGGATACTGTTATTCTTGATATGTATTGAATTGGTTTACTAAAGCACAGCCTCTAGTTATTAGATATCAGCACTACCCTGAAGCACTGTTCCCTCTAAAGTGCGCGGCTGCGCGGCCGCGCAGGTGGCAACAAAACACCGCACAGCAGTTTCCAACTGCCGCACAGTGTTTTGTACTGTCACAGGCGCCGGAGGCTGGGGAGGTCCTTTGCAGACGGCTAGAACTGGCCGCCCGCAAAGGACCTCCCCGGACTTGTTTTGGTGAGCCCGGGGCGACTGACGCTAGTTCAGCAAAGCAAGCCCGGGGAGGTCCTTTGTGGGCAGCCAATCCTAGCTGCTTGCGCCCGGCGCTGCGGCTAAAATAAACCCTCAAAGCCCCTGCTGCTACTGGAATATCTGCTGCCGCCTCCTCCTCCTCTAACAGCACCACATTTGCTGCCCGACGCTGCGGCAGATTTCCTGACAGTGAGAAGTGAAGCCGCCAAAGCTCCCGCCGGCGCCCCCGTCCATGGCAGCGGCGCCTCCCTCTCTGTTCGGAGCACCTGAGCTGAGCCCCGCGTTACCCCTGCCCCCTCCTCTGCGTTGCTTTTGAGGAGCCATGAGGCCGCGGGAGCCAGTAGGAAGGCGGCGGAGGGCAGCAGGGGGGAAAAAAAGCCTCATGGCTTCTCAAAAGCACGGCGGAGGAGGAGAAGGCAGCAGGGGTAATGCGGTGCCCAGCTCAGGTGCTCCGAGTGGAGGGGGACGCACCGCCGCCGCTGCCATGGGCGGGGGCGCCAGCGGGAGCTTTGGCGGCTTCACTCCAAATGTGGTGGTGCTGTTTGAGGAGGAGAAGGAGGAGGAGGTAGCTGTTATTCTGGTGGCGGCAGGGGCTCGTCGTCAGCATCTTCAGCAGCAGCCCTGTCCCCTGTGAAAAAAACCGAAGATGGAGCAGATCCACGCAGATGACGTCGCCGCAACATGACTGGAGGAGGAATTCTGGGAGTTGAAGTCCACAAGTCTTCAAGCTGTCAGGTTTGAAGACCCTGGGTTTTTTTTTTTTCTAAAGGGTTAAGGGTGCAAGGGTCTTGCAACTTGACAGCTTTAAGACTTGCATGCTTCAATGCCAGAGTTCCTGAGCCAACATGACTGGAGGAGGAATTCTGGGAGTTGAAGTCCACAAGTCTTAAAGCTGTCAAGTTTGAAGACCCCTTGGGATTTTTTTTCCTAAAGGGTTAGGGATGCAAGGATCTTGTAACTTGACAGCTTTAAGACTTGCGTGCTTCAAATACCAGAGTTTCTGACCCATCATTTTGGTTGCTAAGCAGGAGCGTTGTTAAGTGATACTATATAACACTTTTAATTAAGCGGGTACCTTGAATAAACATAACTTTGAGTTTCAAATAATACTGATTTTGTTGTTGTCTTAGGTGACACATGTGAAAAAAATTCAGGTGCTGCTCAGGCATAAAAATGTGCCGCTCAAACACTATACTTTTCTGCTCACACTGAAAAAAAATTAGAGGGAACATTGCTCTGAAGATATCAGCACCAAGAGGTTCAGTGGCACAGTGGTTAGAGTACAGAACTGCAGGCTATTTTTGCTGACTGCCAGCTAACTGCAATTTGGCAGTTCGAATCTCACCAGACTCAGTTTGGCTCAGCCTTCCATCCTTCCGAGGTTGGTAAAATGAGGACCCAGATTGTTGGGGGCAATAAACTGATTCTGTAAAACCGCTTAGAGAGGGCTGTGAAGCACTGCGAAGCAGTATATAAGTCTAAGTGCTATTGCTATTTGGGGTTTCCAGATGGTAGATAGCCTCAACTTGGTGCTCATGGGGTCCTCACTGTATATGGTGGTAGGCGAGGGGTTCCAATGAATCTGCCTGGCTGTTTCCCCTTCGTGGCTGACCATTTTCCCCTCACCCTCTCTCCTTAGGTTCAGAAAGCTATGAAAGAGAATCTAGCTGCTGTTGAAGACAATTTTGCCAGCATCAACTCACGGGTACAGAAGCTGGCCAAATAAACCTCCTCTAACAGAAAAGGCAGGGCGGGAAGGTTTGCCCCCACTCTTGTAAAACACACACTAATTGCTCTGTCCTCTCCTTACCTTCGTCCCTTTTTTTGCACATTCATAGCAGGGGTTGAACCTTCCTATGGGCCAGAGGACTGAGTGCTTCTATGTTAAAAGGCAGCTGGATCCCTCCCCCTTTCCAATGTTTCCCTGTCCCTGAAGGCTGCTGATTGCAGAGGGGAAAGCTGCACTCCCTGCTTGGATGGGAAAGCTCTGTGAGGGAAGTCATCCTTTGGCCCATTCCTCAAGGAAGGTCCGCTGCCTCTTTGGCCCGTAAGGAAGGGCCTTTTACATGGAAAGGTGTCTTATGTTCTCAGCATGGGAGTTGAATTGTGTTGTATAATTATTTTCTGTCATTAAACTCTGATGCTTACTGCTTTGTGCTGTAGTCTTTTTTTTTAAAGTTGAGACATAAATCAGTGGTGGGATTCAATTTTTTTTACTACCGGTTCTGTGGGCGTGGCTTTGTGGGTGTGGCAGGGGAAGGACACTGCAAAATCCCCATTCCCTCCCCACCCCACTAACCTGCTTTCCAGCTCTGTTCTCCTGTTCAGGGCAACAAAAGAAGATTGGCTGGGAGGCAGCGGGGGCAGGGCCAGCCTATTTGCTGGTTCTCCGAACTACTCAAAATTTCTGCTACCGGCTCTCCAGAATCTGTCAGAACTGGCTGAAGACCACCTCTGTATAACATCTAACATGTCTCTCGCCTTCAAATGATTTGTTATATTCTCGTCTGTTTTCATCAGGGATTAAACTCTCCTTTGCTACTTCCAGGCCTAGGGTGGCGTATTACTAGATATCAGTGGGTACTGAGCAGCAAGGCAGTTCTGAAGGGCCTGCCTGGGAGTATCCTGGTAGGTCAGAGAGGGTGTGGGAGGGATTCTCCAGCTCATTGTCTAAAGTTGGGCTGTATGAACTTGCCATCTGGCTTTGCACAGGGTTAATGAGGCCTCACATTCTTGTCTTCCCTCTGGGGATCACAGCAGCTTTAGGGACCCGGAATGCCTTGGAGAAGTGGGCCTCGCGTGTGCCTCCATAAAGGAAGAAGAGAGAAGAGCATTCAGCCTGTCGCAAATGGGTGCTTTCTTTTGCAACGTAATGCAACCATTTCTGAAGAGCCCTCAGAGCTCTTGGTGTATCAAAGCTGTACAAAGCATCAGAAGCAAAGTAAATCTGTTAATCCCAAACGCACAAATCAGCCTCCTTAGATTTCTACCTGCCACATGTAATGTCAGTATCATGATGTCAGTAAGAAAATAAGACCCCTCATTATCATGTCAGATAATGTCAGTAAGGAAATAAGACCCCTCATCTTCTCTCTTGGCTTCCCTCCTAGCAGTTACTGTATACTTTGGGTCCTGTTTGAAGCACAAGACTATTTGGAGACTAAAATGAAAAAAGATTAAATCACAGTAGACATTTCTATAATAACTTTTCCAGTGGTGGAATTCATTTTTTTTACTACTGGTTCTGTAGGTGTGGTTTGGTGGGCATGGCATGGGCATGGCATGGCTTAGTGGGTGTGGCTTGGGCGTGGCAGGGGAAGAATACTGTAAAACCTCCATTCCCTCCCTACTCCAGGAGGAGGTTACTGCAAAATCTCCATTCCCTCCCAATCAGCTGGGACTCAGGAGACAGAGAAGAGATGGGGGCGTGGCCAGCCAGAGGTGGTATTTGCCGGTTCTCTGAACTATTCAAAATTTCCGCTACCGGTTCTCCAGAACTGGTCAAAACCTGCTGAATACCACCTCTGGTATAGTACATATGGATACCCCTTAGAGATACTGAATTGTAGTGAATGCTCTGGAAATGAAATGCAGCTACCAGACTAGTTTCTAAGATGTTTCTAGGTTTCCAGTATTTTTGTATAATCTAGTAGCTTCTTCCGGACTGATACTCAACTGAGCTTTGAAAATCAAAACATTTGGAAGATTTGTTATCAGATACCACTGGAGAAAGGAGAATCTTGTCTTGAATTTTTATAGATCACTTAAGAATCAACCCAGGTAGTTTATTCACTGAACTTTGCCCCCTCCCCCCGTTTTCCTTCAAGTAGTATTTTGACATCTAGAAGCCTGCAATTACATTGATCACATTGCCCTAGTAGTCAAATATCTGTTTGTGCGGGGGAGGGGGTATTTTTGTATACGTGGATCTAACTATCGGTAGTTCATCTCCTTTTAGGGATAGAACAGTAGCCAATGGAATGCCACCCAATTTGTATAGATAAAGTGAACTGGGAAATATCCGGTTGAAATCCGGAACAGTCTATACTGGCTGTTATAAGAACCATCCCACAGCTTTTTCCTATTACATATGTTGAACCAGTGGTGGGATTCAAAATTATTTACTACTGGTTCTGTGGGTGTGGCCTGGTGGGTGTGGCTTGGCAGGGGACGGATACTGTAAAAACTCCATTCCCTCCCCACTCCATGGGAAAGTTACTGCAAAGTCCACATTCCCTCCTGATCAGCTGGGACTTGGGAGGCAGAGAATAGATGGGGACGGGGTCAGTCAGAGATGGTATTTATCGGTTCTCCAAACTACTCAAAATTTCCGCCACCTGTTCTCCAGAACTGGTCACAATCTGCTGAATATCACCTCTGTGTTGAACAAAGAAAAAAAATGATTAAGCAAATGAAAAAAAAAAGTCCAGTACAGGGAAGAAGCAAAATTTGGTTGGAACTGTTGAAGAGATGATCCGTGAGAATGATTTATCTTGCATAATAACATAATTTATGCATAATTTATCTTGCATAATGTCTCACTTTCTCAAGGAGCTGGAATAGGTAGCATTTTCAGGTGTCAAAGTCTCCTTTTAGCGCTCTTAGCTAATTTGCCATGCTTCTAATGCAAGCCAATGCTTGGCTGACAAGACAAGGAGATCTCGCTATTATCATGATCTCAGGAGGTGAGCTGAAGTCAGGCAATTTAGTAATGCCGCATTACCTAATGCGTTTGAAGTATCATTAGTCATGAAGCAAAGACTTTCTAATTTAATGCTAGTTCTGAATGAGAATTGAAAGAGAATTGAAACAATGCAGGGAGGCAGCTGCCAATCTGCAAACCACCTGCTTGTTATTGCTTGTTAAGGTTGCCTGCCCAGTAAGGCTGTTTTCTTTGAGACAAGGCAGTTTCAGCCTCTTCCCCCATCCTAAGTTAAGAATATAGTCCTGTTCCAAGGCTAGAGTTTCAGCTGCCCAAAAACAATCGCATCCAGCTGTTTTAAATACATATTTTAATACTTGATACAAAACACCCCCCCCAAAAATAAACAAATAAACAGTAACTTCAATCTAAGCTTCAAAATATTTTCATCTGTTAAATTAAAAGTCGCTCCCATAGAAAAGCTACAATTCACAATTGTGTATTTTTATTTTTACAAAACAAAATGTAAGCTCGAAAAAGGAAAAATAGCTTTTCCCCCCCATTCCTTTTTTTCTTCTTCTTTATACAAAAGAAAGGCCGAAGTTGGTTGGTTGAAGTGCATGGGAGGGAAGGGGAGACACAGCACAACCTGTACAGTATCTACACAGTGCTTTTGCATAATGTGTCGAGAGTTACAACCGGATGGGGGAAGAGGGAGGGGGGGCGGTGTGAATGTGATTTGGTCATTTAGAGATGAGGATTGTAGTGTTATGTGTTTGGGGGAATGAATGAGGAGAGGAGCAGGGGAAAGGGAGCTCGCGCTGGCAAAGATGGGCCAAGTGTATTTTTGAGCACAAAATCGTCTTTCTCCACCCCACCCCAATGTGCTATGACCTGAGTGTTCTTTTGAGGATTTTTTTTTTTTTTTAAAGGGAAATACAAGGAAATAATATATAGTTTAAAAACAAATAAGGGTATTTTTGTGTAGGGAAGAAGGATGCACTTGAGACTCTTACAGTCCCAGAGTTGCAACTGGACTTGAAGAGGAGAATAGAACAGGCTAAGTCACCATTCAGGGTGTGGCATATTGTCGCTGTCTTTGAGTAGCATATAAATAGAGGCAGAGAGGCTGCGTTGGGAGGGAAGGGAAGAAATTTCTGGGAAAACTGAATAGGATTTTTCCTTGAACTTAATGTGGCTTATTTTCCTTATTGCTTTGTACCTTGGCCACTGGGATCAGGACCAAGCTTGCCTGCGTGTGTGTGACAGAGACAGAGAGAAAGAGAGTGTGTGTGTGTATGTTTGGCAAGGCAGAGAGAAGAAGCGACTGATTCTTGTACTAAAACCCTGAGCCGGTTCTCACCCGCGTGCGGTGCACGCAGGCCTGAGGTAAGGTGGGAAGTGAAAGGGCGTCGTCGTCTCCCTCCAGGAGGACACGGCCCTTGCTACTCCTTGCTGAGGTTTGGGGGGACCCAACCGTAGGGGAATCTCACCAGGGGTGGGGGAAGACACAAAAGCAAGGGCAGGAGGGTCTCCTGCACCACCAAGAGGAACGTTACAAACATGGCTTCAAGAAGTGCTATGGGCGTGGCCCTCTCCCCCTTAGCCTCCTCCTGACAGCAAACCCACACACCCCTCCCCCCAAAAAAATGCTGAGACCAGAGCTGCACCGTGTGCTTTTAGAGATCCCTCTGGCAAAAGATTCTGGAATCCAGGCAAGTGGTGAAGCTAAAACACATTCATGGTCAAGATGCTCAGAGCCGTCAGCAACAACCGATCCTTTTGCTGGTATTTCCTCCCCTCCTTTGGGCTACACCTATAGGCTGGGCCCCAGAGATGGAAGGGGATCATGGATGGGGAGAGACAGATGTCCCAAGCTCTCTTTGTTTAAGAGTGGACAGTGGTGGAGACCCCTTGGTTCCAGGCAGTGTTATGTGGCCAATTTCCTCCTCCTGTTTTTCACAGGCCGACCAGGCCGAGGACGTCGAGCAACAGTGTAGTCAACCTACAAGAGGGGAAAAAGTGAGGAAAGACAAGTTAGGTTACAATTCACAAGTCTGGATGACAGCACCACTCCTTATTCCTTCCCTTACAAAGCGGGGGAGGGTGCATCCTCAGGAGCAGGGGTGTCCAACCTTGGAAACTTTAAGACTTGTGGACTTCAACTCCCAGAATTCCTCAGCCAGCAAAGCTGAGGTCGGCTCCACAATTGATAGGGCTTTCAGTTAGGACAGATATAACAGGACGCTGTGCTAAGAAGAGACTCTATGGTGGAGGAACCGGACTTCCGGTTGACTCCAGAATTGAACGGGGGGGCTTCCGGTTAGGACCTTTGTGGCTCTTTGAGTGTTTAAGGTTGCTGACCACTGGACTAATTTAGTGAAGAGAAGGACCAGGGGTGACATGATACTATCTTCCCAGTACTTGAGGGGCTCTCAACAGAGAAGAGGGGATCAATTTATCCCTCAAAGCACCTGAGGACAGGACAAGAAGTGATGGGTGGGAGCTTGGCAGAGGAAGAAGTTCCAACTTGGAACTAAGGCAGAATTTCCTGACAGCGAGAACAATTAATCAATGGAATGGAACAATTAATTATCCTGGAATTGTGGGTGCTCCATCAGTGGAGGGTTTCAAAAAGGCACTTCTTCAGGATGGAATAAGGACTCCTGCCTTGAACAGAGGTTTGGATAAGAAGATGTCCAGGGTCCCTTCAAAGCTGGCTAAGGAATTCTGGGAGTTGAAGTCCACAAGTCTTAAAAGTTGCCAAGGTTGGAGTCTCCCGCTCAGGAGTAATAACTCTTGAGCATCCCTTCTGCAGTCTTTGTAAACGGCCCTCTGCAGCCACAATTGCCAAAAATCAGTGGCATTTTTCCCCTCCACACTGCAGCAGAAACCGTAGTATAAACCATGAAGGAGCCGTTTACCTCAATTTAAAAAGAGGCAGAACACATCAATACTGTACGCCAAACCTTAGGGAAATCCCCTCCCTAAGAAATACTGGCTTCGTCTACTTCACATTCTCACCCACAAGAAAAAAATACATATTTACCAATGGGCTGGACCCTGGATCAATGCTAGGACCCCGAATCCGTGTAGTCTCAGGTCGGGCACTGGGCCGGACACCACTGCAATGAGAAAACAGTGGCCTAATAAATAACCTCTGAGATATCTCAGGACTTGCTTTGAATTCTGCTATCTTTACGAATCCCGTCCCTTCTGGGCACTGATTCTCACCTGCTTTTCCTCCTTCGGCCACGGCGGGCTGGTCGCCTACCTGGAGGTCCCTAGAAAAAGAAATGGGTTAGAAGGTAAATAATTCTGAAGATGTCCGCTTTCTAAAAGCACTCCAGAGCTGACGGTAAGACAACTCCACACAATTGGCTTGATTGGCAATGCATGGTTTCACACCCATTCTACAAGGATCAGCTCATCCATTCAACTTAAGGAAACAGTAAAGCTTTCCTAAACCTTTTTCGTTTCAGTCTGAAGACAACGTGGGAAAATGTAAATGTGTGCACAGAGACACCCATAATTAAATGCTGCCCCACGTAACATATGCACAATGTTAGATAACCTGGCACATCGCTATATGATTCTCCTGTTCTCTACATGCATGGGTTTATATTTACTATTGTTAGAATGAGGGCAAGTTATTGAAACAGCAACACATACATACCTCCCCCATAGTTTGAAGAGTCCAAAATTCTTCCTGAGTAAGCTTTAGAATAGTCTTTTACTTTAAAACCAAAGTCCTCTGAAGAAGGAGCAATCAAAGGAAACAAAACAATGTTTGGGTTCACACATCACACTAAGCCATAATATCAGTCTTACCCCACTAGAATCAGGTTGCGTCCTGCAAGCCCTCTGCTGCTTGCAACTCTATAATCTAACCCAGGGGTGTTAAACTGGCGGCCTGCGGGCTGGATAGGTCACGCACAGGGCACATCTACCCCAGCTCCGCGAAGGGAAAAAACATCGTGAAGCGTCACATAATGGCAAATTGACATGGCAAGTTTCAATAACCAGGATCTAACCAATCCCACAAATTCCTCAAATAGGCTTCAACCTATGACCAAATCCCACAAGATTACCATATTTTTCGGAGCATAAGACACACTGGAGTATAAGACGCACCAAGATTTTGAAGAGGCAAATTAAAAAGAGGCAGGCCTCCCCAAAACGACTTGTTTTTCATGAAAACGGGCCCGTTTTTTGTCAAAAAAAGTGCAGGCATAGCCTTTAGGAGATTTATAGAGTCTTCCTGGGGGCTGAGGGACAAAAACGAAGAGAAAACAGCCTAAAGGCTATGCACGGACATTTTTGCAAAGGGGGCGGCATTTCGGGAGGCCAAAAATGCTGTATTCAGTGTATATAACACACCCGATTTTCACCCTCTTTTTTGAGGCAAAAAAGGTGCGTCTTATACTCCAAAAAAATATAGTACTTTGTTAAGATAGCTGGAGCACTAAATACAGTTTCCCCCAATTTGTTTTATGTCTCATTGAGATGAAAACAGCAGCTTTCAATTTCTAAAGCAAACAGCCTCCTTGTCTGACCTCTATGTAGTGCGGAGTCAGCCTTGTGTCAGAAGAGCTCAGCCTGGTTTCCAACAGTGCTGATTTTAAAGCCAAGACAGCTGGAAGGGTAGAAAGTGCTGTGAAGATCAGAAGCAGTCTGTACTTTTAGAGCAGGGGTGGGGAACCAAAGCCCTTTTATGATTGGTGGACTTCAACTCCCAGAATTCTGGGAGTTGAAGTCCACCAGTCATAAAAGGGCCATGGTTTTCCACCCCTGTTTAGAGTGCTATAAACCCCCAGCAATTCTGGTTTGCAAATGAAAAATTTATATGAATCTTGCTAACTCTAGCTTACTTAACAAATCATGATTAAGAAAACCATGGCTTAGCATAATGTATGAACCGAATCAATACCATGAAATCATATGGCTATTGGTCTAATACAAGGAAAAAAAAACAAAGACACACCATGAAGCACTTTCTGGAGGACTATGGAAAAACTGGGAGTCTTCCTAGCGGACCTGGACTGATGTAAAAAGAGACTTAACGGTATACAGCTATTCCTCAACTTATAACCATTCATTTAGTGACCAATCAAATTTACAACAGCACTGAAAACAATGATTTATGAGTGGTTCTTAGGCATTGCCAAAATATCCCCACGATCATGTGAACAAAATCAGATGGTTGGCAACCGGCATGCATTTACAACCTTTGCCATATCTCAGGGTTGTGTGATTCCGCAGTTGCGACCTCAGCTGGCTTCCAATGAACGATCGGTATGGAAAGCTAGATTTGCTGAAAACTGTACTGATTTGCTTAACAACTGTGGCATACACACAAAAACCCCTCGTAAAGTTGGGCATGACTCTCTTTAACAACTGCCTTGCTTATATTATGGAAATATTAATCCCAATTGCAGCCAGTGTGGACCCAAGGTTCAAACTGGGGTTATCTTTCACCTAAAGAAGAGACCAACACAACTGCTTTGTAGATTAGATCAAAGATGCATCCTGGTCCAGCACTTGAGGTTTGATGGAGTTGTCAATAAGAAAGTACCTCCAGAAAGCAAGCTTTTTCCTTTTGGAGTGTCTGGACAATTGTGGTAAAAAACAATTTCCCTACAATTTCCTTGAACTCCTTCCTTGTTCTATCTAAGCCTTCCCCAACTGGGTACCTTTCAGTTACACTGAGACTACAACCCCCAGAATTCAGTCAGTTGACTGGCAATTGCAGGGGATGCAGTCTCCAAACACCTGAAGGGTACCAAGTTGGAGAGGCCCAATTAAACACTTCTACATACCTTTATCTCCTGAACAGCAAAAGGACCTGCTTGGGTTTCTGCACTGCTAGCCACCATTTCCCCGTTGCAACGCCAGGTGGGATGCGACAAATGTCCTGCGCCCAACTCAGGAAGCTGGCCATTGAAGTGGCGCCTTCCCCGCCCCCGCCCCCGCCGTCCAGTCTTGCTGCCCCGGAGTGATCCTCGCAGAAGGCTGCTGGCAGAGTCCCCGTTCAGTTCTTCCAGGCTACATCTGAGCCGCTTGTGGGGAGAGTGGGAACCGCTGGCTTCTTGCCCTGCGGGGGCCTCCTGTTCTCCTTGCCGGGCTGGCTCAAGGGCTCTGGGCGACTCTAAGGCACTTGTGAGGGCAGTGTCCGTGCAAGGGGGCAAGATAGTCTGGTGGCTTGGCTCAGTCTCTGGCACAGGGAGCACACTGGACAAGGCGGAGGCTGGAGGTTCACTGGGTAGCACCAGTTTCTCTGGGGCACTGAAACCAGTGCTTAGCTGGCAAACAGAGAGTGAGAAAGAGAGAAGAAACCTTCGTGAGATCATTTTATCTTCTCTGCAGCAATTCAGGGGTTGCTTCTCCAAAAGATTTTCTGGACTTACATTTTGCCAAGTGGATGGATTTTTGAATGTTTATGTGGTTGTTAAGTATTCCATTTCTCAGGGCTGTCTTTCTAAAGAGCATTGATATCACACTCAATTGGTTCATCCTGGTCCTTTCTCATCTTTTAACCTTTCAGAGAAACAGTCAGAGGTGGTATTCAGCCGGTTTAGACCAGTTCGGGCGAACTAGTAGTGGAAATTTTGAACAGTTTGGAGAACCGGTAAGTACCACCTCTGGTAGCCCCACCCCTCCGTTCCCTGTCTTATATTCCCTTGTTTTTTAGCTCAGCTGATTCGCCCGGCAGACCGGATTGCCGTGCCTCAGCTGAGCTAAAAAACAGCTCAGCTCACCAGCACTGACACCGAGGACGGTCTTTGAGTGCTGCACGCGCGCAAAGTACGAGCGTGAAGCGTGCTATCATAGAACCGGCAGGAAAAGATTCTGGAAACAATGTATTGGATAGAGATCTGGACTTTCCATTGCCAACTGCCTCCAACTCAGGGTGCAGCTATTTATTTGCTGCCCTGCTATTTTGCTGGTGTTTTCCTCCTTACCCCAATTTCTCCTTTTCCTTTATCCTTTCTATTTTATTTATCTAACTTCCTGCTCCTTTTTCCTCCCGTTCCCCCCCTTTCCTTATACTTTCCTACTTAATTTAGTAACTTCTCTTCCCGTGATCTGATACTGCTTCCTCCGCTGCCGCCATCTGGAAGGAAGGAACGAAGGAAGGAATTGAGCGAAGAATGTCTAGTTAGTTCCCACGTAAACTAAGAAGGAAACATGTTTCAGAAGATATTGGTTGTTTAGACTAGGAATACTGAATCCCAACTGGGAACGGACAGGTAGAAGAATAAGGAGATTCCATTGTCTCACTGCTTTGTTCACCCCTAAAACAGCTATGGGTCTCACTTTAATATTTATTCAACCAGTTAACTGACTCCTTAGTGGCCCTTGTTGCTTTTGAAAGCTACATCTGCCCTCATCCATGACTTGGCTTGATGAGGGCACGAACCTGACATTACCACTGAAACCTAGGCGAGCTGAATTACCCATCTTGATTTCAGGCTTTGCTTACTCTTGGGGCAGCAGGAAAGGTGGTGGGTAAACCTCATGAAACAGCTTCAAAGAAGGACGGGACACTGAAAAAAAACCATCCTACTCTTGCTGGCACATTCCTCTTTTGATGCAATCCAATTACAGTAATTATGTGAATCCAAATATTTATTTATGTGCTCCTTGGCCATGTAATTTATGATTTAGGTGGAAGTGTATTCCTGACAGTTAGTAATAAGGATTGGTTCTAACTTCCTTAAAGTTCTGTAAAGAATTGATTTTATTTATTGTTTATTTATAAAAATTTATTAGTCGCCCCATCTTACCATAGGGTAACTCTGGGCGGCTTACAGTTGCATCTTAGTTAAAATAAAAATATTAAAATCAAACCTTAAAACCAAAGACACAAGGGCAGGTTGGGGGCAGAATGGGGAGGGAGGTGGGATCTATTATTAATCAGCCATCTGTCAGACCTGGAAGCCCCTCCCATTTTCCCACAGTAGAAATTGTGGTAGGCCTGAAGGCCCAATGTAAAAGATGGCTTCCAGATCTGACACCATCTCCATTGCACCGGGGCTCCAAGCCGAGTGGCATAGCCACAACTTTAGGCCCTTATGAAAAGATAAAATGGTTGGAGCCAGAAGATTCTGCTCCTTCTGCCTACACAACAATTTGTTCACAATGATATCTGCATACTGGACAAGACTCTGGCAGCATTGGTTAGTCAGTTGAGGATTGATAAATACACATACTGATGACACCTGACTCCGGACAAATGGCCTCCCTCAATGTCCTTATATGGACAGGTGAGATGAGAGCATAAAGTTGTGGTATTCTACAAATTGAAGTTTTCAGGTGCATCCCCCTCTCCTCTTCTAACCAAAACCAGCAGGAACTAAATATAGTCATGCCCAAAATCTGTCAGTGATAGGTTGACTAAACTAGAAAATTAACTCCACAGGAAGACTAAAATTACTATTATTGTGAGAGGTATAATAGCAACATTTTGTCCGTTGGATTATGTAATACCTTTTCTTTTTATTTATACTTCAGTAAATTAAGAAGCATCTGAGTCAATTCTGGATATTATCTGTCTGTTGTGGACTTAAAACAAGTTTCACTTTTCATTAACAGCAACGGATCTTGCACATCTCCGTCTAGGTCATTTTCCCTCTGCAAAGTCAGATCTTGCAGGAACTACTAGCCTAGGATTGCGGTATTTCTCTTGAAAATTTAAAATATAATGCAGGATCCCCATAATTCAGATACATATTTTTGGTACCGGGGGCCCCAATGAAAAAGTTACTAGGACACTAAGCGTGTTGTGAACTAAGAGACTTTGGGAATCACTGTTCTTCACAGCAGCCCAGGAAATAATCTTGAGGAAGGAATCACCCTAAAAAGGAGCTGGCTGGCAACCAACCAACCAACCAACCAATGCAATAAAAATGCAGAAATAATTAAATGTCACCCCTCTTAACCCAACAGTTTAATCCCCAATATGGGTCCTTATGCTTATGCTTAGCTGGTTCACTTGGTTGTTTTCCTTCAAGGGTTCTCCAGGCTTCTCTTCTGACATTTCATCTTTTGGCGTTTCTTGGAAAATCTAGCTCCTCCCCATTCTTCCTCTATAGGATTAGCAATAACCCTTAGACTTACATACCACTTCACAGTGCTTTACAGCTCTCTCTAAGCGGTTTACAGAGTCAGCCTACTGCTCCCAACAATCTGGGTTCTTATTTCATCGACTTTGGAAAGGTGGATGCCTGAGTCAACCTTGAGTCGGTGAGGATCGAACTGCTGGCAGTTGGCAGAATTAACCTGCAACGCTACATTCTGTCCACTGCAGCACCAGGGCTCCTCATTAATGCACAGTAAGAGGCTGCATAAGAGCATCCTGGTCCAAGGTTCTTATTATCTGGCCATTCCAGGCACAGAGGTCTACAACAAACTCAGGAAAAACCTCACATGTCCTCTGAAACTCCTTCAGGTTCATCAGGGCACCTGGTGCAGACGGTCTAATAAGAGCCGTGGTGGCACAGTGGTTAGAATGCAGTACTGCAGGCTAATTCTGCTGAGTGCCAACTGAACCAGCAGTTCAATTCTCACCAGGCTCAAGGTTGACTCAGCCTTCCTTCCTTCCGAGGTGGGTAAAATGAGGACCCAGATTGTTGGGGGCAATTGGCTGATTCTGTAATCAGCCTGCTTAGAGAGGGCTGAAAAGCGCTGTGAAGCAGTATATAAGTGGTATTGTTTATAGGTCATACCTTCTTGTAGGGGGAAGAGAAAATTGCGTAGGCACACCAAAATAGCAACCAAAGAGTGATCTAACCACGGCAAAAGACTGATATAATGTACTCCATCTTAGACCATATCACAGCTACCCCAAGGACCAAAACCAGATTTAATGTGTGATGTCTGGTTCTTTGATAATTGGGTTGCCATGAGCTCTTTGGCCATCCCAAATTCAATGCCATCAAGGGGAAGGTTAAAATCTCCAAGGACTATCAGCCCCAGGGAATCAACCACTAATCTGGCAAGGGAATCAATAGTTTTAGTGAACTCCTCAGAACCACCATATATTGTCCTTACAGATATTAAACACACTCCCTTTTTTTTTTGCTTCAAGTTTAATCTACGCACAATTGCAATTTGCAAATGTATTACTCTAAGTACACATTTGGGAATGAAACGCGCTCTTTTACCCCAAGTATGGATTTTGCTTATGGGAGAAACCAGGGTGGCTTGCTAAGTACCAGTTTGGGTGTGCTCCTGCGAGCTCGACGCTTCTGCGCATGCGTAGAAGCATCCGGGCAGGTGGGCGGAGCCTTCCACTGCCGCTACTACCAGTTCGGCTGATCCGGGCTGAACCGGCAGCAACTCACCACTGGAGAGAAGAGCTAAACATTTACCCATTGCCCACCTACCTTGAGGCTGATAGTGACACTATCAGGACTGCTTACCTGTAAGCTCTGGAGGAGGCAGGCCAGGGGGTTGGAGCCTGCCAGTAAGGGCAGTTGTCCTTGGAAAAGCTGGATTCCGAGAGGCCCTTGCAGATTGGGTGGCAAAAGAGACTGCTGGGCCTGGAGAAGAGGACTTCCAATCAGTGAGGGGCCTGAGGTTGGGTTCAGGGATGGAAGATCACCTTCACATGGGCAAAAGGGAGGAGAATGTCAACTCTGCTGCTGGCTTATAGCTATCATCAGCACCAACCCCAAATACTTCTAGGGGCAAGCCTTTGTACACCTCTTTTCTCCCCTCCAGACCTATAGTGAAGTGCTGGAATGTCAGGAGGACTTTATCTGTTATCCAAATTTGGCACATTCAGAAGGTATCTGAAATAGGCACCTTTGTGCCTACAAGTGCTTCTGTTTGCAATGGATTAAATCAGGCACGGGGGAGCTGAACTGAAGAATCATCCCTTTACAATAATTCCTGCATAGACAATAAGTATAACTCTTATTTCCTCTCCACCCAATCAGATCAGCAGAGGAATGCCAAAAGGGCCTGCACAGGGAGAAGCAAGTTGTTGGCACATCCACATTGAGCAAGAACTTGGCACAAACTACAGCTCTCCAGAGGTGGACAACTGCAGGTCATCCTTGCTCACTGATGCCTCGTTTAGTGACAGTTCAAAATTATGACAGTGTAAAGAAAACCAGGTTATGACCAATCCTCACATTTATGACTATTGTACAGGTTGGATAAAAATCTATGATTTAAAATAATAATAATGAAAAACCAGATTCTTAAATTTTAAATTGGATTTTTTTAAAATCACATTTATTTTAATAAAATGCTTTTGGAGTAAAAATCTACCTAAATATAGTTTTCTGTTTAAGATACATTAATATATTTAGTTTATTCAGCACGAAATGGAGCTTAATTATCTAGCATGAAGCTGTATATTCTGCAATATTTACATTTTGGGTGAACTCCTTCAATGAATCCAAGCTCTGCAAGCTAAATAGGGAATCTTCATTTTGTTTGCAAATGATAATATTAAA
This sequence comes from Natrix helvetica, assembly GCF_964273705.1. Classification (NCBI taxonomy): domain Eukaryota; kingdom Metazoa; phylum Chordata; class Lepidosauria; order Squamata; family Natricidae; genus Natrix; species Natrix helvetica. The sequence continues at coordinate 210,649,678 of NC_138548.1, read as the reverse complement.
GATTCTAACTACCAGCAAGAATGAGTCTTTACATTTAAAGAGCACCTGTCATTTCAGATCCATCATGGCATTGCCTGTTAGTGGGCATCCGCTCACCTGCTGCTTACCACGCCCCTCACTTTGCTGTGTCCCTGTTGCATCACCAGCCATCCCATTAACTCAACAGTGGGTCAGAGGAGGAGCCGTTATGGGACAGAGATGACAGCTGCTCTTTAAAAATTATGATTTAACAGAGTTGATTTAAATCAAGCCTTTTTACTAGTGATTCACCCTGCTACTGTAGCAACCCATGGTCACGGGTTTTAGGCACTTCGCAATCGGTGTACATTTATGACGGTGGCAGTGCTCCATGCTCATATGACTCAGCAGAGTTAAGGAAGAACCCAGAAGCAAAATCAAGTCATGATCACATGATACCCCACTTAATGACTGCGGAATCATTTAACAACAAGGGGGAAGTGAGATCCCAAGTTGGTTGTGATTTAGCAATAGTGCTGTTGGTCTCAATTGTGATTGATAGGCGAGGACTACTGCATAACTCCAATAATATCCTGCCAGGAAGAATCAGGTTGGAGAAAACGAAGAGCCAAACATTAGAGCAGTGTTTCTCACCCTTGCCAACTTTAGTCCTGTGGAATTCAACTCCCAGAATTGAGAGGGGACTTAAAGTCGCCAAGGTTGAGAAACACTGCGTTAGAGCAATAGGGCATCTGTGGAGGGGGACAGTCTCTTTCTGCTTAGGGGCAGTAATTTGGGTTTTAATACCTTCACTTTCCCAGGAGTCTGGCATCGGATAAGATGACTATCAACTCACCCAGAAGTGTGGTACTCAGCAGCGGGTTGACGAGCTGGGGCAATATGGGATTCAGACGCCCAGAGGCACTGGGGGTACCCTCAGTAGTTGTCGGTGTGGTGTTAGTGGAGGTAGGTGCCACAGGAGTGCTAGCCAGGCCAGTCTGGGATGGAAGGACAGGAAAGGTCTGAGACAGGAGCAGCGCCATGGGGACAAGCCCCTCAGGTGATTTCAGGAGAGAACTCAAAGCTGTTGCGCATTTAAAGCGGGTGCAGAGCATTTTAAATATTGGTTCTTTGATTATCCTACAATTACCGTATTTTTCAGAGTATAAGATGCACCGGAGTATAATACACCAAGATTTTGAAGAGGCAAATTTAAAAAAAAAAAGTTTTTGCACTCTGCAGACGTCCCAAAAAGGGCCCGTTTTTTTTTTCCAAAAAAAGGACATGAATAGCCTTTAAGATGCTTGTAGAGTGCTCCTGGGGGGGTGCCCCTCCCCAAAAAACAAGCAAAAAACGGCCTGTTTTTCACTCATTTCTGCCCTCCCCAGCCCCCAGGAGCACTCTGAAAGCTTCCTAAAGACTCTGCACAGCCATTTTGGTGAAGGGGCGGGATTTCTGGAGGCAAAAAAATGCCGTATTCAGTGTATAAGATGTACCCAGATTTTCAGCCTCTGAAAACTTTGAGGGAAAAAGCTGCGTCTTATACTCCAAAAAATACAGTAGTTCATAACTCTTAATGCAAAGTCTCCTTGGAATCACATTCTTAATACATAAGGTCAACAGATCAGTATTATCTCCATAGTAGCTGAATAGATCTTGCGAAGGCTTTGCTAAAAAGCGACTATATTCCTTCCAACCTTTCAATGTTGCTCAGATAGCCTTCAACCTATGATCCAATCCCACAAGATCCTCATAACAGGGAGACATCATGGTGCCCTTCCCGTCCGATCCTATCACGTCTCCATGAAATGAAAAACTTCTAAAAGCAACTGGCCCCTTGCACAAACTTCTTACCTGTGTGGGGCTCGGTCCTGTGTCAGAAGAGCCCAGGCCAGTTGCCAACAATGCCGAGTTTAAAGCTAGGACAGCTGAAGGGGTGGAAAGTGCTGGGAAGAGCAAGGGATGCAGAGTTTCAGGCAAGCTGGCGAAGGGCTCCAACAATGGTTCGGTTGTCGCCGCTTCCCTCTGCCCTTCACAAGCCGCCTCTGGCAGTGCCAGCAGTGATGCCAGGAGCCCACTTGGCTGTTGTAGCAAATCCAGGCTGGGCAGCACCAGAGGCAACAAGGGCTGTCCGTCTGGCTCCTCTTGCAGATTAAGAGGGGGAAGTGGTGTCTCTGGGCCCAAGGTCAGCGAGAAGGGGAAGGAGCCCAGGGGGAACAGCCCAGGAGGTAGAGCATTCCCAAACGGCAGTGCTTGTTCCTGTGCCAGGAAGGGGAACGGATCGGTGCCTGTGGGCAGCGGGCAGCCCACGCCCCCACCTTCCACTGTGCTGGTGGTGACAATAACAGGGCTGGGGGTGGGAGGGGCTTTGGGAGTCATGAGTGAAGCCGAAGCAGCAGCAGCACCTGCAGGAAAGAAAACGAAGGCATCACCAATCACAGGAACAGCCACGCCCCTGCCTCAAGGGATGCTTGTTCCCAGAATGCACTGCACTTTGGAGGTGCCCCTTTGCGAAGCGTCCAACTCAGAGCACCTGCCCGGTGTCATCTGTAGCCAAACTCTCAGCAGACACTTACTCCACTTAATTCCTTGCGCAAGTATTTACAGTGGACAACGTGGGCTTGCGAGCAACTTTTTTGGATGCCAGGGTTCCTGTATATTTTAAGGGAAATACAGAGGGGGAAATTCCTCTTGCTAAAGGCTTAGGGGTATATCCTTTCTACTCTTCAGAATTAGTAACTGTGCTTGAATAATTCTAACAATTTAATTCAGAGACCAGTGAAATCTTCTGGGACTATAGATCACCCCTGAGGCACTTATCAGCCAACCATTCAGTCTTGCCTACTTTTCCTCTGATGAGGCATCGACTTTTAAGACCGCCATCAATAGCAGTTTAATCTAGAGATATTAGGAGATATATAGCTTTCACATAATCAAAGGGCCGGACTGACATTTTGGACTAAGTCATCATAGGCTTTGCTTTCGTTGGAAAAGACCCTGAGATTGGGGAAGATTGGAGGCAAAAGGAAGAGGGGACGGCAGAGGATGAGATGGTTAGATAGTGTAATTGACACAGTGGACATGGATTTGGGCATAATCTGGGAGATAATAGAAAACATGCTGTGGTCCATGGGTCGTGAGGAGTCAGACATGCCTGATACATCAAAAATACTTTGTTCGGATTGACAGGATTGGTTCTCAGCACTGATTTGCAAAAATGTACCGTATTTTTTGGAGTATCAGACGCACCAAGATTTTGAAGAGGCAAATTAAAAATAAATGTTTTTGAAGTTTGCAGACCTCCCAAAAACGGCCCATTTTTCAATCAAAAAAAGGACATGCATAGCCTTTAGGAGGCTTGTGGACTGCTCCTGGGGGCTGGAGGGGGGAGGCAAAAACGAGCAAAAAACGGCCTGTTTTTTGCAAAACGGGCTCATCTTTTGTCAAAAAAAGGGCATGCATAACCTTTAGGAGGCTTATAGAGTGTTCCTGGGGGCTGGGGGGCCAAAAACAAGCAAAAAACGGCCCATTTCCCGCTTATTTCTGCCCTCCCCAGCCCCCAGGAACACTCTGAAAGCCTCCTAAAGGCTATGCATGGCCATTTTGGTGAAGGGGATGGGGTTTCGGGAGGCCAAAAACGCTGTATTCAGTGTATAAGACACACCCAGATTTTCAGCCTCTTTTTTGAGGGAAAAAGGTGCGTCTTATACTCCGAAAAATACGGTAGTTTTTGGGTTAGCATAGGATAAGCCCACTTGACTGTAGCTTATTCGGCAAGCCTTAATTAAAACAAAACTGCTTTAATATAAAACATGAATCCAATCTTCCTTTACATTGTGGTATAATTATAAGTGTTACTAGGGCAGCATTGTCTGAACTTTATTTTCTTTTTTTAATTGTCCCTATTATGAATGTCACTGTTCAGGGGTGGGTGGGGTGGGGAATGCACCTTCTGCACCTGTTCCTGTAGAGGGGAAAATAGTAGTTAGGCATTACGTTAATGGCAGGACTAACCACTCCTCACAACTGCTCCTCCTCCATTCCTCAATCTGTACATTTCAAGACGGGAAGATAAACAATTTAACTGGCACATCGACTGGTAATCTGGCAGTAAGAAGCAGCAATTTATCTCACTGCAAAGCACAAGGATTAAACCACGGCTAGTTGTTCACTGTGCCCTTTGCCAAGGTGTAAGCCACATGTACCACAACAAAGGTTGGTTTGAGTAAACTTTCACAGAGCAGGGTATACCACAGACCACCTCCCATAGCTACTTCTGTCTGGGTAACATTAAACAACACAAAGGCCTACATTCAAATGTGTAACATTAAGCAAAACAAAGGCCTATGTGCCTCTGATTATTCAATGCCCACCTCCTCCATTTCATACGTATTTCTTTTGCCCAAACATTAACCTGTTGTAAATGTTATTCGAAACAGAATGTGTAACTGGTGACAAGCCTTGATTATAAATTCAGGGATTGCATAGTCAGAACTTTGCATGATCGGAAAGGATCAGATGGCAAACCAGCTCGGGCAGGGCCATTTGGTTCAGCAGAGATAAGATCTGCTTTCCTGGCCAAGAAAAAGGAGGCAAGACAATCAGGAGGCGTGACTGCTATGGGGCTGGCAATTCCCTGCCCTTTTTATTTCCTTTAAAGAGAAGGAGAAGCAAACTCTCCAGGACCTTCAGACAGCTGTCACTCAGCTGCAGCTCCCAATCGGGGGAGGGCAAAAACATGGTGACGGCCACCTCCACTTCCACATACAAACCTACCTGGCAGTCCATGGGATGCAAGTGGGGAGGTGGGAGGTTTTGGCTGTGGGGAACTCCCTGAGATCTGTTCGGAAGACGCAGAAGCCAGCTGACCAAAGAGGCTGAGGAGTTGGCTGTTGAAGTCCTGGAAGGGGGGCAAAGAATTGGGACTGTCGCCAGCAGGGGCCTGGAGAAGCGGGGGCAGGCCTGGCGTAGGTGAACTCCCGGGAGGAGCCAGCAGACTGAGCAGAGAGGCCAGCGGCTGTACCGGGGTGGCTGAGCTTGGGGGTCCATTCTTGGCCTCTCCTCTGGGGGGCTGGTCCCGAGGCCAGGGGTGACGGGTCAGGGTCTCCTCAGGATGGGTGACCCCCGCCTGCCCTGCGTGGGAATCCTTGAGCAGGCGCAAGACAGTGGGGGAGCGACGTTGCCGCCGAGGTGTCCGCCCGCCCACCACTGACAGCAGCAAGCGGTTAGGTAAAGTGCTGGCAGCCAGCTCGTCGGGATGCCCCCTGCTGGCCAGCTGGGCCTTGGCGGCTGCGCTCAACAAACTGCTGGCTGGGAAAGAGCCTGGGCCTTGCGGAGGAAGGAGCAGCAGGCCAGGCGGTCCTTTGCCTTCCGGGGCAGCTCCTAAGGGCACTGAGGGCAGGTTATTGCTGCTTTGGTTGGTTAAGGCGTTGGTCGGGGGTGTTGCGTCCAAGCTGGAGGTCCTGGAAGCCAGGCGGTGTCCAGAGGGGCCCTGCTCGGAGGAGGCAGAGGAGTGCCGTGACCGCTGTGGAGAAGGCTCAGCGCTGCCTGCTGACGAAGAAACGGAGGAGAGGCTGGTGGGGGCAGGCGAGCCGGCAGCATTCGCCTGCGACCCAAGAGGGATGGAACGGCCACTCCAGGGGCTGCCCTCTTGACCAGACCCCATCTCATCTAGCAGGGGAAAGAGGAAACTGTTGGATGAATAGGGCCGGGGCAATGCATCTGCTGAGGTCTTGTTGGACAGGAAAGAACCCCCGGCAGCATTCAGTTCAGACGGGAAGGTTGGGCGGGCACTGCCATTGACAGTGGGCGGCAGACGGCCTGGGAAGACATCCCCAAAGAAAGTGTTGTGATGGCGGGGAAAGGAAGAGCTTGGACCGGACCAGGCACTGCCATAACGATCAGAGGGACATTGCAAGGAGAGATCCGGCCCCTTGGGCAAGCTGGTTGGAGCTTTGCTGGAAAGAGTCTGCTGCAGGCAAGTGCTGGACCCTGGCATGGCCAGGTGTGGTGGCAGAGTCATTCCAGCCCCTGTCAATAGAGGAAAAGGTGATTATTCTCCCAAAGGAAGGACAAATAAGAAGCCCCAATTTACACCAAAAGCCTGGTCAGCTGCTTGGAAGGAATGAGGACACAGAAGATTAGATAGGAGGGGCTAAAAAAAAAATCTACTGTGTTTCCCCGAAAATAAGACAGGGTCTTATTTTCTTTTGACCCACAAAATATAATTTGGGCCTTATTATCAGGGGAGGGCTTATTGTTTTGGGTTGCTGGGAGCTGCTCTCTTGCGAGCGGGCTCCCAAAGAGCTGGGCACAGCCTCAGGGTCGAACAGCTGTGTTACGCTATCGCAGCAGCAACACAACAGCCATGAGGTGACCACGCTCACGAACAACTGCCCGGCAACCCCCCTTTCCAGCCGGGCACAGCGCCATTCACTGACCTAGGGGTATTGCCAAGCCGCGGGAGTTGCCCTCCAGCTCCCGCGGCTCGGCACCTTCGGAATGCCCCTAGGTCAGTGAATGGGGCTCTGCATGGCTGGAAAGGGGGGGGGGGGTTGCCGGGCAGCTGCTCATGAGCGTGGTCACCTCATGGCTGGTGTGTTGCTGCTGCGATAGCGCAACACAGCCGTTCCACCCTGAGGCTGTGCCCAGCTCTTCGGGAGCCCGCTCACAAGAGAGCAGCCGCCCGGCAAACCCCCCTCTCCTGCTGAGAACAGCACCGCTGACCAACCTAGCGGTATCCCGAAGACAGCAAGCAACGCGAGCACCTTTGCCCCCCACCTCATTCCCGCAGCTTGGCACCTTCGGGATACCGCTAGTCGGCGAGTGGTGCTCTGCCTGGCCGGAGGGGGAGGGATGTCCAGGGAGCTTATTTTTGGGGGGGGGCTTATACTTTTGCCCACGTGAAAAATGTGGCATGGCCTTAGTTTCAGGACATGTTGTATTTTTGGGGAACACAGTAAAATCAAGCTTCTTTTAAACAAGTTGGGACATCTAAGTTTCTCCACCTCAGCAATAAGCTAGGAAAACCAATCTTCATCACATTTCACACCTTCAGAGGCCTATTTGTTCTCCGTTTTTTTTACAATTGTGCCAATAATGCCGTTATTATGGAATTATAACTATCAATGGTATTATCATTGTTATTTATGGTTCTTATTTTTGTTGCCTGTTGCTTTTAATCCTACACTTGCCATCCAGAACCACAATTGCAGGAAGGGCAGCTATCTACACTGCCCTATTAAATCAATAGGATTATTGTAAGCTGCCCAGAGTTGTTGGATATGAGATGGGCAGCAAAGAAATTTTATAAAAAAAGGAAAGGAAGGAAGGAAGGAAGGAAGGAAGGAAGGAAGGAAGGAAGGAAGGAAGGAAGGAAGGAAGGAAGGAAGTAAGTTGGTAGATCTCAGACTCATTGCATGCAAAGCAAGATAGTTCAAGCCGTGATTTGTCATAATTGTGATGATTATGGCTTACAGTTCATGAAAACCCCAAATCCACAATCTCAGAAAATTAGAATATTGTGAAAAGGTGCAATATTCTAGGCTCAAAGTGTCCCACTCTAATCAGCTAATTAAGCCATAATACCTGCAAAGGGTTCCTGAGCCTTTAAATGGTCTTTCAGTCTGGTTCAGTAGGAATCACAATCATGGGAAAGACTGCTGACCTGACAGTTGTGCAGAAAACCAGCATTGACACCCTCCATGAGGAGGGAAAGCCTCAAAAGGTAATTGCAAAAGAAGTTGGATGTTCCCAAAGTGCCGTATCAAAGCACATTAATAGAAAGTTATGTGGAAGGGGAAAGTGTGGAAGAAAAAGGTGCACAAGCAGCAGGGATGACCGCAGCCTGGAGAGGATTGTCAGGAAAAGGCCATTCAAAAGTGTTGGGGACTTTCACAAGGAGTGGACTAAGGCTGGAGTCAGTGCATCAAGAGCCACCACACACAGACGGATCCTGGATATGGGCTTCAAATGTCGTATTCCTCTTGTCAAGCCGCTCCTGAACAACAAACAACATCAGAAGCGTCTTACCTGGGCTAAAGAAAAACAGACCTGGTCTGTTGCTCAGTGGTCCAAAGTCCTCTTTTCTGATGAGAGCAACTTTTGCATCTCATTTGGAAACCAAGGACCCAGAGTATGGAGGAGAAATGGAGAGGCACACACTGCAAAATGCTTGAAGTACAGTATGAAGTTTCCACAGTCTGTGTTGATTTGGGGAGCCATTTCATCTGCTGGTGTTGGTCCACTGTGCTTCATTAAGTCCAGGGTCAACGCAGCCGTCTACCAGGAGATTTTGGAGCATGCTTCCTTCCGCAGACAAGCTTCATGGGGATGCTGACTTCATTTTCCAGCAGGACTTGGCATCTGCCCACACTGCCAAAAGCACCAAAACCTGGTTCAATGATCGTGGGATTACTGTGCTTGATTGGCCAGCAAACTTGCCTGACTTGAACCCCATAGAGAATCTATGGGGCATTGCCAAGAGAACGATGAGAGACATGAGATTGAACAATACAGAAGAGCTGAAGGCCACTATTGAAGCATCCTGGTCTTCCATAACACCTCAGCAATGCCACAGGCTGATAGCTTCCATGCCACGCCACATTGAGGCAGTAATTGCTGCAAAAGGGGCCCAAACCAAGTACTGAGTACCTATGCATGCTTATACTTTTCAGAGGTCCAATATTGTTCTATGTACAATCCTTGTTTTATTGATTGCATGTAATATTCTAATTTTCTGAGATGGTGGATTTGGAGTTTTCATGAGCTGCACGCCATAATCATCACAATTACGGCTTGAACTATCTTGCTTTGCATGTAATGAGCCTATCTCATATATTAATTTCACCTTTTAAGTTGTATTACTGAAATAAATGAACTTTTGCACAATATTCTAATTTTTTGAGTTTCACCTGTAGATAGATAGATAGATGATAGATAGATTGATAGATGATAGATAGATAGATAGATAGATAGATAGATAGATAGATAGATAAGATAGATGATAGATAGATAGATAGATAGATAGATAGATAGATAGATAGATAGATAGATAGATAGATAGATAGATAATTTGGCATGGCTTCTATTTAAAAGGTTAATCCAGAATTTTCACTCAGGCTCTTGCTCATGCCAAGCAAGAGGCCAAATGAGAAGCACTGGGACAAAGAACAGATGAAGAAAAGAAGAAAACGAACCAGGCCATTGATTAAACAACAGAGTTACCTGGCCCCAAATGTGGCAGGCCCAGCGGTCCATGGCTCTCCATGCTGCGATAAAGCGTTGCCATTGCCACAATTTTCCGCCGGTGATTGCAGAGCTTGGTCATGTCTTGGTCTCCCTTGCTGCCTTCATTCCCAATCACCATTGCTGCAGAGTCGAAGTTGAAAACCTAACCGTAATGGGGAAAGGTTTAATGACTAAATACCCACCCTTCCCTCATCTGACAAAAGATGCTGCAGCTTTGGTTCTAGTCGGAATCAGGACTGTAACTGAATATCAGAAACCTCATGAGTTCCTCAGAAGGACCTTCCACTGATTTCAGGGGGATTTAAGAGGAAGAGCACAACCTCCAGCCTCTGATAATACACGCTATGAGCATTTAAACCTGCATTTAATCTGAATGAAATGTAACCCAACTGAGCATTTTCTAGGCTTCAACTCTTACTTTTTTGAGCGCAAGTCACAGCAAGCTGCTCAAAGACCAAGTATGGTGCTTGGCTTGGAAGAAGTTGCCTTCCCTGGGTTTAAGGGCGTGCAGGACCACAAACCAAGGCATTCTGCACAATTTCTATACAAGTGTGTACTTATGGTAGCTAACCGTAATTAAAATACAGAGCACAAAATGAACCACCTAAAAAGGAGATTAAAATTGACAGTTAAAAGACAAAAAGGAAGAGTGTATTTTGATTGCTCTTAAACAGAAGAGAGGTTTAAATGTAGTTGTTCAAAAACTCTGTTCCACTGCCTGGAAGGCTGTCATCTTTGACCAGTTCAAAAAGACTGAGAGTGGTCTGTGTGTATGTGTGTGTTTAAAAGAGCCTCTCCCACAGACCTTAATTGCCAATCAAGTATATAATGAGGTAGACTATCTCTAGCCTACTGACATTAAAGACCTCCCAAAGCAGTTTAGCACAGCCTTCCTCAAACTGGTATCCTCCAGATGTGCCATAATTCAATACTCCCAACCAGCCTAGCTAACAGGCAAGATTACAGGAGCTGGAAGGCTAAAGCGGTAAATCATGCTCTTAGTTGATCTATCACCTGACTAGCAAGCAATATATCCCAGTGATAAAGCACATGCTTTGCATGTAAATGTTCCCAAGCTCCACTCCTGCCACCTGCACGAAGACTGAGAAAGACACCTGGCTGAAACTAGAAAGCTCTAATCCGCCAGCTACAAAACCTAGAAGGACCCACTGATTTGCTGTTAAAGAGTTTCCTACATTTCTTGTTTCGTCTTATTAGTCTCTTATGCTTGTGGGGATGTTTCCACTTGGGCAAATAAAAAAAAATTCTCCCCCAGAATCTCTCAACATCAGATACTAATCAGCTTCTCTCTTCGGTCCTCTCTACCTTGTGCACGTTGAGGGGACACTCCAGTCCACACTTGCAAGTGCCGTCCGCCAGCAGATACGCACGGGTCTGCTCCAATGAAGCCAAGCTCGTCCCGCTAGGACTAGGAGAAAGAAAAGAGGGACAGGACAGATGAGCACAAAAGCAGCATTGGAAAGCAGAGGAGAAAGAAATACAGGGTCGGGGTGGGGGTGGAGGCTGTACCTGATATAGCACACTCTGCCCTCTTCCACCCTGCGCTGCCAGCCCACAGGCACAGGTGTGACTGCCGGGCGCCCACCTTGATCCACACCAGAGCAATCATCGCCACCATTCATTGTGCTCCCTCAGCGCTTGGGCACCTGGAAGAACCCGTGGTGATTAGGACGGAAGGCACCATAGTGATTAAAGAGAATCGAGAGCAGCAGTAGGAGAGGATCCTAGCTACCGTAGTGTTCGTGGGGATGGAAATGTAGGAGATGGGTAACCTTAGTTCCAAGAGCTGGGGCTGTATTCTAAACTGAGAAGGATGAGGCCTACTTGTACAGGCCCGACAGCATTGAGGAGCTGCGGAGTCTTAAGGCATCTGCTACCATTATAAACAAAACATGAGATTTCACCCTTAGCCTTGCTCAAAAACCTGGCATCTGAAACTAGGTTCCCACCTCTAAAGTCTCCTAACTCCCCAGGTAAACCCTCTGGCAGAATAAACAGCCTGCCACTGAGCCTTTCCTATCAGGGAAAGGTGAGATTAGCTCTAGGACTGTGAGAGGCTTTGTGTCATGGGTAAGAGTTATTATTAGCTGAGCCAGCAACAGAATGGCTTTGGGCCAAGCTACACAAACCAACAGAATCACACTTGGGGGACTCCACTACCTCCAATTCTAGGTAGGAGGGAGCCCCGTTTTCTTGTACAATGGATTTTTTTTTAAAGGATAACAACAACTCCCAATGTAATTCCCTACTAATTTATACAGTCCAAAGTAGCACGGTCATGGAAGAGCTAACTCCTAAGATTCTATTCTAAGATTCAGGGGAGAGGAAGAAAGTTTGGGGGCTCATTCAAAAGGAAGAGAGCAAACAGGTAACTGGAGAGAATAAAAGAGGCAGAAAAGAAGGGTGGCACGGCCTGAACTAGGACACTAGTAAGATAAGGCTTAACCAGCAGAAGATTTGAAGGAAGTCAGACAAACAGATTTACATTACCCCAGTCCCCTCACCCTCTCCCCTCCCAATTGAGAGGGCAGCTCTGCCTTATTAAACAAAATCGGGAGAGCGCCATGAAACAGCAAACAGCTGGCTGATCCTTTAATCCAGCTCTGCTATGCAGATGGCTCCTACCTGCTCATGGCTGCAAACCTCGCGGCAGGCGATGTTAAGGCTGGGTGTGTTCCCTTGAGGCACTCATAGTCAGTCCAGTGGCCTCTCTTCTGAGAATCCAGATGGTGACCTGTCCAGCAAGCTCACGCCACTCAGGAGCCACACTAGCCTACCCCTGGAAAAGAAGGAGAACATGATGTTGAGGCTCCTCGTGCAAGGAGAAAGAGGGAGATAAGATTCTCTACATTTTTTTTTTTTTGATAGAAAATATCTGGGTCAAATATTTTTTTGGGGGAACTAATGCTAGGACACCATTCTAATGTGTTACTACTATTCCAGTCTGGGTTAGTAAAAGTTCTTGTTACTTTAAAATGAATCACACTTTATTATTTGGTGTTGAACAAGGAAGTGATAGACAGACGCCCACGGAAAACAAGGCCTACCATTAGATTCACAGTTATTATGGAGGATTAAAATCCCAGTTTAAAGAGGGCGGGGGGGGGGGGGAATGAAACATTTGCCAACTTGAATGTAACAGCAGGACAGAGCTTAAAATATAAGGCGGTGGCAACCTTTGGGAAACTGACCTGTATATATTGATACATATGAAATATATTGTGCACCATCGAATCATGCTTTCTGAAAATAATCTGCACAAAAGTAAATCCTTAAGAGACAACAGTCTAGAGATAGTCACTTGGAATAGACAGATATTTTGAGTAACAATTCCTGTATGCCACACAACCAGTTAACATGGCCAGAATCATGGATTCTGGGCATTATAGTGGGGGAACCACTACAGGGGTGGGTTGCTGCCAGTTTTACTACAGGTTTGCAACCCGCGCGCATGCGCTGCTCAATGTAAATTGTTCTTCGTGCATGGTGAAGTCACTAAATACCAAAATGGCAGCAGCCCAGTGGTGGTGTGGGAACCGGTTTGGGGGCGTGGCAGGCCTGGGTCGCTGCTGGTTCTGCAACCCAAGCCTGAATCCCACTACCGGTTTGGCTGAACTGGGCCGAACCGGGAGCAACCCACCTCTGAATCATCAGGTTATCTTCTGTTCTTGGACTTGACTATATCACTGCAGATTTTCTTAAGTAAATATGCAGCAGAATCCAGGTTCAACCTCTGGCATGATCTGACAAAAAAATCTTGCCTAAAACATTGGCCAAACACAACTAGTCCATGTTGATAATACAGTACTGAACTGGATTATTTGGACCAACAGCCTGATTTAACGTAAAACAACTTTCCATATTCTTCCTGGCAAATAAAGATTTAACCAATCAGAGGAAAGGGTTTCAGTCCAGCCCATTCCACGTTGCATACAAAATCCAGAAATCATCTCTACTAATCTGGAATACTCCTCCCTTAGTGCACAACTTCTAATGAGTGGCATAAAAGCGAACCAACGGCCAATTGCCTTGGCTGCACATCTAAATCATATGCTAATTTTTCTTATTCATAAGAGTGGCATTTTTGGGCAGATAGAAAGATGTAGACTAAGATATTGGTTTCTCCCATGCCACAAAGAAAAGACGCTTCTACAGAAACATGTCGATGCTGGCTGAAGCTTAGGAATGAAAAATTCAGAGAGCATGAGTAATGGATCAAATACATTCATTTGTTAGTAGCCCACAAAATGCCTGTGGGCTAGTGCCCATCTCCATATACACAAACGTGTTAGTCTATGTACAGACAACTAAGCATTTATTTTTAGAAAGCTCTTTGGCTGATTGGCCGAAGGCAAATCTTTGTCACCTAAAACAGGGGTCTCTAACTTTGGCAAGTTTAAGCTTGTGGACTTGAACTCCCAGAATTCTGGGAGTTGAAGTCCACAAGTCTTAAAGTTGCTAAGGTTGGAGACCCCTGACCTAAAACGATTAGATTAAATGCTTATTTAGAATTCTGATCATTATTTATTTTACTTCTATCCCTCCTTTATTAGTTTTACAAATAACTCAAGGCGGTGAACACATCCAATACATCTTCCTTCTATTTTCCCCACAACAACAACAATGTTGGGATGAGAGAAAGTGACCGGCCCAAAGTCACCTTGCTGGCTTTTATGGCTAAGGCAGGACTTGAATTCACAGTCTAAACTGGCTTTCACATTAGCTGAAAAATCTACACTCATCAGGCTAGCCAAGGATTAACCAATAGGGAGACTACATATTATATTTCTTTTCACTGCAGTCATAAAAAGTGACTGAAAAGATAGCCCAATTAGAATTAATTACTAATGGAGAAAAAAACAGATTAATTTCATGCATTGTGTGAAGCCAATATTTTTAAACCACGGTTACTACATAAACCACAATTAAGCCAAGACAAAATGAATCACGTGTATACAGTTAATATACTCTTAATATGCTATGAACCACCCTTCATGGATCACTGCCTTGTCGTGGCGAAGGTGCTTGCGTAGCTCAATAAAGCTATGAGCTATGCCGTGCAGGGCCACCCAAGACGGACAGGTCATAGCAGAGAGCTCTGACAAAACGTGATCCACTGGAGAAGGAAATGGCAACCCACTGCAGTGTCTTTGCCATGAAAACCCCATGGACAGTACCAAAAAATGAACTCCAGAGGATAATAGAGGACAGGAAGGCCTGGAGAAATGTTGTCCATGGAGTCTCGATGGGTTGGACATGACTTCGCAACTAACAACAACAATGCTATGAACCAGATCACAGCTTGAATTGCTCTACTCTTAGAGCCTTTTAAAGTAGCCTGCCATGGAGAAAACAGAAGAGAAAAAAGAGAATCTGTACTAATTCTACAGATCAGGAGAGTGTAAAAAGCCTAGGATAGGATCAGCCATTAAAAAGCTGGCAGTTCCTTTCACCACACACATACATTGATTAAAACATATCTAAAGTCTTCAGAAATCCAGAGGGGAAAAAAATACTAGGAATGGTTAATAAATCTGCTGACACATTGATTGGCTCCTCCCATTTACTCACGGACATTGCTAAAGGTAGACTGGGTTAAAGCAGATTTCCTATTTTAGAGCAGATGAATGTAGACAATTTTTGTGTTTGTGCCTAGGTCTTTTTATTTCGAGGAAACATCTGAAAGCAATGCTGAAGCAATAGGGGGAAAATCCTTTCTTTTGAAACCATATTTAGTGGTCATCTTACACCTATATTATACATCTATATTTTCTTACATTAAAACAAGTACTATAAACAACAGGGGAAAATCGGAAGGATGTTCATCTTATCATCCACTATTCACTATCATCCACAGCACTATTCCTGAGACAGGGCCCTGTCATACTAGTTGCTGCCCTGAGTAAAACTTAACACCTACATCTAAAGTGGCTGTCAATGCAACAATGAGGTAAGGACAGATCCACATCCAAGTTAAAGTGCCCAGGCCTTGTATTGTGATTGACTAAGGCTTAGGTAGTTCTGGTTCTGTTGCAAAGAAATCAACTGTATATAGGTTTTAGTATGTATTTTATACCAAGTATATATTTTAAAATGTTAAGATTTGGCCACATGTTTTTGGGATATATTTAAGTTATTTGATTCTTTCGAGGGGACTTTTTAAAGCGGTATAGAAAACTATACTGATCGCCAGGCAGAAGATAAAAAGTCAAAAAACTATATTCAAGAACTTGATTGCCACAGTTTAATGGAAGTTGGTAACATGGTCAAGATCTTGTAATGCAGGATAAATATCCTCCATCAGGATACAGGTAGTCCTCAACTTATAACAGTTCATTTAATGACCATTCAAAATTACAACAGCACTGAGGAAAGCGACAGACCGTTTTTCACTCATACAACCATTGCAGGATCCCCGTGGTCACGTGATCAAAATTCAGAGACTTGGCAACTGACTCATATTTATGACGGTTGCAATGTCCTGGGGTCACCTTTGGTGACCTTCTGACAAGCAAAGCCAATAGGGAAGCTGGATTCACTTAACAAATGCGTTACTAATTTAACAACTGCAGTGATTCACTTAACAAGCGTGGCAAGAAAGGTCATACAATGGGGCAAAACTCATTTAACCCGTCTTAGCAACATAAACTTTGAGCTCAATAAGTCGAGGACTACCTGTAATCAAATGTATGCAACAAAAAGAATAGACTACTTTCTTGATTGTATAACTGCACTCTGATTAACTTTAAACAAGGCTAGCATTGTTTATATTCTGCAAGGTGTGTTTACCTAATCTAGTTATTTTCAACAAACCCATCCTGCACATTTTGAACAACTGGTAATATTGTAGAATCAAACCTAATTCTTTTTTGGGGGGGGTGGGGTGGGGATGGGAATACAATACCCGGTGCCTTCCAGTTGTTCTCAACTAACTATCAGCTTCCATGATCCCTAGCTACATAATAATTGCATGTAATTCTGGGATCTGTTGTCCAAAAATATCTGGAACGTAGCATACTCTCAAATGCATCAAAATAAACAAATACAAATAAAAATCAGAAGCCTGGCTGAAAATTTATATTGTATCATTAATTATTCCTGCCTAGATTCCTGTAAGTGAATTCCCTGCACTAGAATCCCTTGCCCTTATCCAAAATAATGAGAACACATGTGGATTTTGCATAGGAAGCGAAGTGTAGCTTTCAAACTTTTTAACAATGACCAAGGAGTTACCCAACTTGATAAGCAAATTCCTACTGAAGAAGATCAAAGGTGCTATCTAGTTTCCAATTTTTTCCCCTCTAAAGTTATTAACTGATGCTTGGATGGGAACAGCCAGAGCAATTCTGTAATCTGAAGAAAAGGCTTCTAAGAGAGTTGCGTTCTAACTCTTGCCTTTCCCAACCTGGTGCCCTCGGGGTATGCTGGACCACTATTCCCACCATCCTCTTTACACAACACTTCTAGACAGAAGATTTTCTCCACATTTTGCCTCCAACTTTTTCTAAAGGATCACGAGAAAGTCTATTAATCTTCTTTTATTTTGACCCGATATTGAACGAGAGTCAGGAAATGGTCCCTAGTCACTTTTCTGGTGACTTTTTAACCTTTCAATCACACTGGAGGAGGTTAGCCCTCCTTTTACTTTTCCGCACATAGGTCTGAAAAAGTATCAGTGGGAAATACAGAAACTAGATTCCAGGAGAAACCCTCTTAAGAGAAATTTGTGGGGAAATATATTGGTGACATGCACCTCTTCTGTCTATCCTTTTTATTTTGCCACCTGCAGTTAGGAGAGCCAGAAAAGCTGGAAACAGTATCCACTAATCTTTGGGGACTGCCTCTTCTTCCTTGGGTCATAGACCCCCCCCTCCTTAGTCCTTGAAGGATGGCTGAACTTTTCCCACCATAGCAGTAACCGAAGGTCTAGGAGTGGGGTTTGCAAAAAGAACGTAAGAGAGAACATAAGGCAACTAAGCACCCCGGCAGCCTTTCTCCTTAGCTTTGTGCAATCGGGGCTTAAGGGAAGCCCCCCACCCCTCTCCCCAAAGGCATTATTATTTCCCTTTTGGTACAGGAAGAGTCGTTTAAGAGGTGGCGGCCAAATTGCCCTTCCCCAGCAGCTCCTCTTTAATGGAAAGGCTGGGCAACTCCGGCAGAAGTTTGAACTGTCAAGAGAAAAGCTGCAGCGGGAGATCGGCTCGGCTCCTGGCATTCACGGCTCCCCTCGCCTATGCCAATTGCACCCCCGAGTCCGACTTCAGAGTGTGCCCGGGGGCCCCGTTGGCACTTACCTTGGTTCATGGTGCCCCCTCCCCAGAAGCAGCTGCAACCTCCAACTTGTAATCGCGTCTCTCCAGGAGGGGGGGTACGGGTGGCCACCCCCCACCTGCGGTGGGTGCGTGGGTTGGGCGGGGGGGTCAGGGTGCAGAGGATCGCTGGTGCTCTCCACCCCCACCCCCCAGCGCCTACCTCACTCCCTCCCTCCCCCCTGGACTCAGTGCCAGGAAGAGGAGGGGGTAGAGCAAGGGAGCTTCCTCCCTGGCATGCGCACTGGGGTCCGGGTGAGGGTGGAGGTTGGGGAGTGAGGGAACAGCCCTGGGAATTCCGTTCCCGACCTCCTTCGCTCTGTGCTTTAGGGCGCAGGAGCTTCGCTTTGCGCGCAGGGCTCGTAGTAAAATCTGGCCTGGGCCCTTTGGGTTGTTTCGAAGTCCCGGTACGGGAATCGGAGCGGCAGTAATCCTGTCGCCTGTTGTTTGCGGCCTGCCTTGCCTTGCCTTGCCTTGCCCCGCTACCTTTTAAGATGCTCGGAAACGAACTGCTTGCCTGGAAGGCGCTCGCAGAGATTTTGGCTGCCTTTGGAAAGGACCCGATCCCGTACCGCAGTGATCTTTTTAAATGGGAAGGAAGGATGAAGTCCTTACATGGCCATCCTTGTTTTGCCTCCGAAGGGATAAAATTTGTGTGTACTGTATATGCAGCTACATTAAGTAAAGGCTGATGGAAACTAGATAGTGAAAAGTTACTCTAGGGAATCTCCTCCTCATTCTGGGGAGAAAAGTAGAATCCAAAGTTGTTCTACCACAATGGGCATAAACTTCCAAGGAAGAATTAAAAACGGATTAATGTAAACTGCCTAAAGTCACAGGTATGAGATGGATGGCTGTAGAATAAATATGCAGATTAATTTAACCGTGATTGCCTTAACCCAGTGGTGTCCAAACTTGGGAACTTTAAGACTTGTGGACTTCAACTCCCAGAATTCCCCAGCTGGAGAATTCTGGGAGCTGAAGTCCACAAGTCTTAAAGTTCCCAAGTTTGGACACCCCTGCCTTAACCTAATTGACTGTATTTAGATAACTTACTGTACTAGTACCTGGGTAACCAATAGCTTTAAACAAAACCTCAGTTTAGCCTAGCTGTGTGTGTTTCAAGCTCACTTGAAGAAAGTGGGGAGTAGCAAGAGAAAACTCTTGTCTCCATGCCTACGCTGCTAGCTTTCCAGAGGCATCTTACTGACTGTGCTGCAAAGAAAATCCTGAATAGATTTCCCACTTGATCCAGCAAAGAAGCTCTTTTTAAGTAACATTAAAAAATTACTTCTTTGGACAAATGAAAGTGCCACACAATCCAGCATTCTGTTTCAAACTAACAGAGAAGGAGCATACAGATTTTCATGCAGCTTGTCTCGGCCTCAGAAGTTGAGGTAGGGAATTAACTGTTAAGTAATAATTGATAGAGATCCAGTGCAAATTATTTTGTTTCTTTTCTTAAATGCTCTAAACTGATCATTCACTACTGTTGACTTATGGCTGGGCATTCAAGGGACGGTGCAAGTGTGGTGTTTCCACTACCAGATACGGTTTTATCTGGGATTTCAATGGTGGGATGCTCATCAGATGTTTTACTAATTTAACAGAACAGTTTAGGGTTCTGGATTTGACTGCCAAAACATGCTTTGAAGGCAAGAAGATAACAACCATCCAAAGTGCTGCACAGCCTATGATCTGTTTAACATAGATAGAGGTAAAAGGCTGTACATATTCAGCTAATTAAGCCTGAGCACAACTGGATATTAAATACAAAGAAACTGAAGTAGAGATCAAAGCAATACATATCTTAATAATGAAAAATGTAACAAAACAATAGAAATATATGCAAAATATCCATTAAGCAGACATTGGGATCAAGGAAAGATGTTTCTCATAAGAGAAAAATGTTAAAATGGATAAATAGGCAATTGTATTGGCACTGGCATATCATTAAGCATGGTAAATTATGTTTTGTGGTTCTCCGGAATGGAGCAGAAGCTGACAGAAGGTTATTTCATATTAAATTATTCAAAGGGAAATCATTTCTACAAAAGTTGATGACTTATACTCCATAAATCACATGTAAGCCCAATCACTATGCTTCAAAGGCACCCAACGATATTCTGGCCAAAATGGAAATATTGTCTTATATAGGTAGTCCTCGATTTACAACGGTTTGTTTAGTGATTATTCAAAGTTACAATGGCACTGAAAAATGTGACCTATGACCGTTTTTCATAGTTACCACCTTTGCAGCATCCCCATGGGCATGTAATCAAAATTCAGATGCTTTGTAACTGGTTCACATTTATGACTTTTGCTGTCTCCCAGGGTCATGAGATTCCCTTTTGAAACCCGACAGTCAATGGGAAAGTCAGATTCGCTTAACAACCAGGTTGCTAACTTATCAACTGCAGCGATTCACTTGACAGTTGTGACAAGAAAAGTCGTAAAATAGGGCAAAACTCACTTAAAATATGTCTCACTGAACAACAGAAATTTTGTGCTCTATTGCAGTTGTAAATCAAGGACTACTAGAAGCAGACATCTGAGTTGGTCAGTGGTCATATTTGTGAACAGATGTCAAAAATATAACATACAGTGTAGTTCTATGTAGAAGGGTGCTGGTGAGAAATTAGATCCAGTCACAATCCCAAAATTCTTCAGAGCATATAAACATTCATTGACAATTTATTCAAAAGCATGCTTTTTATTAATAACTTTACTGATCTAATTTTCTAATTCAAATACAGTATAGGTTATTAATGTTCCCAATTGGCAATGCTGTAATTATGACAGAAAGAGCCATATTTTAATGTGGATTTGTATGCTAGAGTTTTAGGCCCAAGTCTATAAAATTTTGCAGTTGTTTGGGTTAGGGTTACACAAGGATTCTTTAGAAGTTCTTGTGGGAGCTCTGAAAGTTCCCTGAAAGCTTGTCCATCCTCTACTAGACATCTCCTTAAGCAACATTGAGAGAAAACTGTATATTACAGTGTGTGCTTCTAGGGGATATAAGCTGTGCCAGGTCTGACTAGCATTTCCTACAAACAGAATGTCACCATAGAATGTTTTGCAATTCAGAGCTCCACTTTCAACGCTATTTGTCAGGCAAAATGATATATAAAGGTTTGCTGATGGGAAACTCAGATTCTGGCTCACAAGAATAACAATCAAATGAAATATCAAGTTATTCATATTACATTGCCAATAAAATAAAGGTAGCTTCTTAAATTCATTTTCAAATGAAATCATCATTATATTCCATTTTAAAAATGCAGATCCTCTTTCTAAATCCGATGCTTGTTTATATTAATTACTTGCAATTGCATTCATATTCATGAAACCTATTCAAGTCACTTGAAGAATGGAATCCATTCTGAGTATTTAGCTACTTGATAAGCAGAGCAGTTGGGCTTTTTCATATTGTTTAAAATGATAAGTCATTTGGGAATCCTATCTTTGCCAAGTTGGAAGTAACCTGAATTTTTATGCCAAGACCAATTTTGACTAATTTACCTAAAGTACCTTCTAGACTAATATATTATTTCTATGTGCCCTTATTGTTTTATTAGTTTGTTTCTCCTAAACAAAGCATTGTTAGAATCAGGCAAAGCTCTGCTGCCTCCTTTATTTGACCAGATCTGAGGTGGAAAGAGACACAATTCGGTTATACGCTTTTTTTGGTGATCTCTTCTTTTCCCCAAGGAATTGCTTGCTTTTTATTTGAGGTGCAACATTTAAGATGTGACCAGTTAAAATGACTGGTTTAAAATGTTCTGATTAAGAAGAATTGCTTATTAAAGACAGATTTTTTTTCAAAACCAATCATTTATAGGAGTGGGGCTTTCTGGAATTCTTATATGGCAGCATTAAAAACCAAGGTAGAGAAAGAATGCTTTTTCTTCACAACTCTCGTTTTATTCAAAAGCAAATGAACACACAGGCTTACAGCCTTTTAAATCCGCACTATTAATCCAGTATCTTGAGCCCCATCGGCAGCTCTATTTATTTCATTTACAGTCCAACCCCCCCCCTTTTTTTTTTTCAGGTGATGATGATAACAATAATAATAGGATGGAGCAGACTAGAGCAACAATGGGCCAAGTACCGTATGTTCAAGGACAGCCCGGGGAAGGCCCTGGCGATGTTTCCCCAAGGGAGAACTGGCCCTTTAACCAAACGGTGGGCGTGGTGTGACGTCATAAAAGCTGATCAGGGGACCTCCCAACGTAATTCGGCCTAGTTACTACTGGGAGACTTGGGCACAGGCTCGTTGGAGCGGGGAGGGAGGGGAAGAAAAGAGCAAAGGAAACAAGGCAGGCCCTGTAAAGGGGATCTAGCAGGGCCAAGGTCAGGACTCCAGTCTGGGCTTTCACTGCCGTGACCGCCAACGGTTGCCAGGACATTGCATCATCCCCAGCGCATGACTCACCCACTTAAAGACTCGTGACCCTGAAGGGAGGGGGGAACATTTCGGGAGGAGTCATTTCCGGGTGCGACGCGGCAGTATCCACCACGGCGGAGCCGCGTCACCCAACACTGGAGAAGGCGGGGCGTAGCGAAAGGACGACGACGGCCCATTGGGCGGCGGCTCCCTTCGTTCTGCCAATGGAGAGGCGCGGCGTCGCCCATTGGGCAGTAATGGCGCAAGGGTTGCGTCATGCCAAAGGGGGCGGGGCGCTCTCTTAAAGATTCCTGGTGACCATCCCGAGCAAGAGGCGGGAGGAGGCATTCGGGAGCCGGCGGGAGACGAGAGCGGAAGACGATGAGCCGCGAGAGGAGAATGAGCCGCAGCCAGCAAGTTGGAGAGAGGATCGCGGGCGAGAAGGGGCCGCGTGGGAAGGTGCGGAGCCTGGGAGGGCGGAGAGAAGCGCCTGGCAACTCGGGCTGCCTGCGCTTTAAGGAAATCAGTTTTCGGGCGCCCGATGGAGGAGGGTTTGCATGGCTGGAGTGAAAAACCCGGAGATGCACGGCGGGTCCAGCGCTCTAAGTCGGGCTCCGCTTTGCAAGATGCGCGTCGCTATTCGTTGCCTGAACCCCTGGTCAATTTTACCCGGTCCCTTTTCTCTCTCTGCCCAACCACTAGTTGGAAAAGCTCGTTTTCTTCCCCCCCCTTTCCTGCATTGTAGGAAATGGTGCATAGATCCTGGCTTGTGCCGGGTCTGCTTTCTACATAGAGAGATCAGAGGTCGAGCGGGTGGATTTGCTCATCTCAACGTACGCTCAATTTAACATTTTAAACAGAGCGGGCTGTAAGATTTGTGTATACTGTAGAAAGATGGGGGAGAGTTTGGGTTTATTTTTTATTATTAAACAAAAACACAATTTCATAAGAAAGGGGTGAGGGGGCATGTAGTAAAGCCGGTGTATGGTACAGGGCATTGAGGATTCCCCCAGTAACTCCCAAGTTCCTTCCTAGCAAATTTGAGTGAGGTGCCCAGAGTTCCAGGGTGAATTTAAAGATGGTTTAGCTGGGGTTTTGTAGTGGAGCCAAACCTCCTGCTTTTCCTGGCTGTCTTATTAGTTCCCAGAGCAGAGAAGGGAGAGCTGGTGGGGCTTGTTTTCTCTTCTAAAATAATTGGAAACTATGGGTGCTTGGCCAGCTCGGAGGCTACATCCTTTCCCACAGATGTGTGCTGGCTGTGGCCTGGCAAGTGACCCTGAGGACAAAGCATTTTTTGATAGCGAGCTTCCCCCACCCCTCCCATTGGAAAATGAAATCCTGCCTTGCTGAGAACTTTGAAGACTTTATCAGAATTTATTAAACTATTGGAGAAGTCTAAAAGGGATGCATTCTTGCCGGTAGTGGAGGACAATGCTGCAACATTTCCTCGTGTCAAGTTTGGAAAGTCCCCGTAAACCCCCCCCCCCTTTACTCTGGTTACTTGGAATGCCTGTTTCTCTAATTCCCTGGGGACTATTCTCCTGCAAACGCATAAACACACATCTTTTCCACTCAGTTGCATAACAGTTCTTGGATCCCTAATTCTCCTAGTTTCTTGCATCACTCGGGGCTGATGAAAACTAGTGGTGTGTCCCCAGTGCCTGCTGTGTTCCTGTGGGGTTCAACGTGGTGTTGCTGCTTTGCTGTTTGATTTGGGGCATTGCAGAAATCTCTGTAGGGGATGCATGGCTAGAATGGAAGGCAGCTGTCCGGGTTCCTGCCCTGGGTGTTAAAAAGAGTATCACACACTCCCAGTGTCCCTGTCCATGAAGCTCATTGGAAAACAGAGATTTAGAGTATGATGCATGTATCAAGTTGTAGGGATGGAAGGAATTTTTTTTTCATAATCAAATGAGATTTCTTTTGTTCGTATTTTACTAAGAGAACCTCTAACCACTTAGATTTGGGGAGTGTAGATTCTGATTCTTATAAGTGTAGACATTGTTTTATTTGATCTGCTTGCAAGTGTCTTATTGGCAGTTTAGCCTGTGACCCCATGCTCATTTGGCCCCCTCTGCTTTACAAGGTGGGGATAGAATGAATATAACTGATACCGAGTTCAGTGAAAAAAAAGATACGCTGCATCCAGATGTTTTTCCATCTGGATTTGCCCTTTTTAATTTAAAAAAAACCAATAGGGTTGGAAATAATGCATTTTAAATGTAAAGAATAAAAAAAATGGCCTTGAGCATGAGATGCATAAACATGCTATTTCCAAAAAGCCTAAAGGCTAAATAATTGCCTTGGCTGCGATCAAAATCATGACATCAAGGGACAGGTCTCTTTCTAGATAAGAGATTTGTCCAACTCCTGTTATTCAGAAGCATCTAAAATATTTTTAAATTCTCTGATGGTTGAAAAAAACACGAACTAAAATGCAACATATAGGTATTTATCAATGAGCTTGAAGAAGAGGATGATGCTTTGGTAAGCAGCAGCAGCAGTAGTTCCCCGTTTTAAAGGATAGGAGTAGGGGAAAAAACAGTAAAGGAAAATTGTGGTGCCCCCATTCCACTCTGCTGCTTAGTGTCAAAGGGCAAATTTGGGGGTAGAGCTTTCCTTGGATGGGTGCAGGGGTGAAATTGACTTACTTTCATTTCACTACTGGTTCACAAATGCATGCACAGAGCGTCAAAAATGGGACGTGATGGCGTGTGGGTGGCAGAGTCTCCCGCTGCCACTACCGGTTCACCCGAACCGGATAGAACCAGCTGAATTGCACCACTGGATGGATGTAACATGTTTATGATACACGGCATCTTTTTTTACTAATAATCACAGATTTTTCTCTTATTCTTTCAGTTTCGAACAAAAAATCGCACGTTAATACATCACCACACTTGAAAAAAAGGTAAGAATCCAAGAAAAGCGGAGAATTGTACTAAACTTCAAATAGATTCATTTTAAGAATTCTGCATTTTTTAGAGTAAGAACCGTTGAATTCAGTGGATTTGCTGCAGAATAGACATGTTTTAAGATTGGATTGTAGAGTCTTCTGGCTTTCAGGCCTTCAAGGTAGGCCAGGGCAAGAAACAGGTCGTGGCAGGGATTCTAGGAATGCCCTTTGTAGGATAGAATAATAAGAAAGCCTATCTTAATTTCTCTCTACCTTAATTAAACAAAATCAAGGTTTGAGTCATTTCTCCCTGGGTTTCATTATTTTTTTCCTGAAAATCGTCCCCCGTTCACAGTTTGCTCATTCCTTCTTCATTTCCTTATGTATATAATTATCACTAAAAATTTTGTAGAAGAGTAAGAACAATACAAATTTTGAAATACACCAAACTAAGTAATGTGAATGAAAAAGTGCAATGAAAGAAATAGAGAAGAGAAAGAAAAAAGAAGCTGTAAAGAAATAACTTGCAATCTTCTTAACACCAATTACAAGTACCTTTAGATTTTTGCCCTCTCTCCATAAGGTTACATCATAATGTCCTTTCCAACGTCCACCCTTCCTAATCATCAGCCACAAGTTCATTTTTTTTCTTTTTTCAGCAGAAAGTCCAAAAGGGCTTTCCAGTCATTAACAAATGTAGTTATTGATCTTTAATCAAACAAGTCAACCTCTGCTAATTCTGTCCTACCAGCCATTCCTTCATTGTGTGTATTTCAGAGTCTTTCCATTTTTGTGCCTCCTATAATCTCAGTCTTCCTTAATGCTTTTCTAATTGTCTTATCTATTAGTCCCAACAAGAAAACATCTGGTTTTAATTGAATATTCATCTTTAAAATTTGTGGTATTGCTATGTATACTTGAACCCAAAAGTATACTGGTTGTATTGTAAAATCTACCAAACATGATAAAGTGATCTGGTAAAGTCAGATCTAGTTCCTTCACCATGGGATAGGCACAATGAATGGGTTAGTACACCAAGGAGGCACTGCAGCTTTCAGCTTTGGGGTTTGAAGTTTCAACATACCCCTGCCCCCATTGTCATGTGACCACATTTTGATTGCTCAACCAGCCCAGATCATGACTGTGATTTATGACATCACCCCCCCCCCCCCAAAAACCAGGGTTTAGTTTGTAGAAAAAAATCCCCATAGTGATCAATGAGCTTGCTTAATGACAACAGTATTCCCTTTACAACCTCTGCAAGAAGATCATAAAATGACGACCTCGTCTACAACTGTCACGACGACCAAAATTGCAAGCTCAATTACGGATGTAAATCGAAGATTTACCTGTGACTCTTTCAGGAGTGTCCAGTGTTGCTGATCTTTATAACTTAAAGAATATTACGTTTAGCAGAAAAGTTGAATTAAAAATAATAATATATTATTCAATTTCATTCATTCACTCTTAACACTGGTCTCTTTTCAAAGATAGTTACAGTTATACTGTAAAAAAAAGAATCTGTAAACCAAGCTCTTCGTAACAATAATAATGTTCTTACAGACACACGTTAACATAGATTACTTACTGTTCTTTCTTTAACCCCCAAACTGATGTATTTATATTGCACAATATAATCTATCTGTACAATTTACAAATATTTGTGTATCATAAATAAATGTCCTTAAGATGCCTCAAATCTCTGTTGTTCATATGGTTGTTATCAGTTATTTGTTGAAATATGCCTAGAATGGTGGGCTTATTCATGTAAAGTATTGGGGTCAGTGGGGAGGGCATACATGTTTATGTGAATTGATGTTGATAACCTGAAACTTTTTTATCTTTCAAAACAATAAATAAATGCTTAGCAATCCTAGAACAGAGAATCGATATAGAACAATGTAGTTTGTACTTAGAAAGCCACTTTAAAATAAACAATTGGTTTTTGGGGGTTGTTTTAGAACAAACAGTGGTTTTTAAAGGTTTTGCAATTGTTTCCTTGTGGAAGACAGTGATAGTGCTTTTCACTAAAAATATTCCAAGTGTCTTTAAAATTAGAGCCAGTTTGGTGCAGGGATTAAGGTGATGGACTAAGAAACCTGGAGCCTTCAAGTTCTAGCCCTTCCATAGGCATGAAAGTCAGCTGGGTGACTTTGGGCCAGTGACACTCTCAGTCCAACACAGGGTGGCCGGAAATCACGGCAATCTGTTCATGTTCAAGTTGTCAGTAGACACAGACCTACTTGGCTGTGAGAAGCTTACATAAAAGGCTAGGCTTTTTCCAAGATGCCTGACATTTGCTTTAGTGGTCCAATATGTTTCAGAGTATACCTCACGCAGGAAAAGCTAATTGGACACAGAGGCTCTCTGTGCCACCTAACTTCACTATGCAAGCCTTCACTGCTCAGTTATGAGTCACTCGTTTTGGCAACCTTCCTTGTGGCTCTGTTAATTGCTCATTCGGAGCCTATACAAACGGATGGAGCTTTCTGTGAGCATGTCCCAGCTGGCCTCGAGGCCAAGGAGGAGAAAAAAGTTCCATAGGAAAGCTTGGCTAGCCCTCCCAGCCTGTCTTGTGATGATGACTCACCTCTTATTTCTCACAGTGCAGGAGGTTTGGTTCTGCTAACCTCCGCCCATTGTTAAGATGTCTGGAAAACCCCTAGCTCATCACCCTGTGCAGTATGACCCAAATACAGTATTGAATTCAGAGCTTGAATAAAGTACAGGTAGTCCTCGAGGTACGACCACAATTGAGCACAAAATGTTGTTGAGTGAGACATTTCTTAAGTGACGTTTGCCCCATTTTACTACCTTTCCTGCCTCATTTTTTAAAGTGAATCACTGCAGTTGATAAGTTAGTAACCTAGTTGTTAAGTGAATCTGACTTCTTCCTTGACTTTGTCAGGAGGTCACAAAAGCGGATCGCATGACCTTGGGACACGTTGAAGGTCATAATTATGAACTGGTTGCCAAGCAGCTGAATTTTGATCACATGATCATAGGGATGCTCCAAAGGTCATAACTTTGAAAAACGGTCATAACTCATTTTTCAGCGCCAGTGTAACTTTGAATGGTCACTGAATGAACTGTTGTAAGTCAAAGACTACCTATATTAGCTCACAGCAGGTATATGGAGAAAACACCTGCCTCAGCTTGTGTGTGTGTTTCCTAGTAGGTCATTTAAGAAAAATAAAATTGATAAGACACCTCGGAAATGGAATGCTTCATGGTTACATGGATACACGCTGCAGTTTTGCTCATATATATCTACATTGTAAATATAATAGACCAATTTTAGCCCTATGTCGAAAGTATTGTCTACATTGACAGCTGTATTTCTTATTCTGAAGACGTCCTGCAGAACTGGCTTATCAGAAGATATGGTGAAGTGACATGTAAGATTTGTATCTGTTCTATTCAGGGTTAGAATAGAATAGAGTAGAATAATAGAGTTGGAAGGGACCTTGGAGGTCTTCTAGTCCAACCCCCTGCTTAGACAGGAAACCCTACACCACTTCAGACAAATGGTTATTCAATATCTTCTGTAAAACCTCCAGTGTTGGAGCATTCACAACTTCTGTTATTCCACTGGGAAATTTCTCCTTAGTTCTAAGTTGCTTCTTCCTCTTCTTTCCACCCATTGCTTCTTGTGGAAACTAATCAAGGAGAGAAGCAACTTAGAACTAAGGAGAAATTTCCTGACAGTTAGAACCATTAATCAGCAGAACAACTTGTCTCCAGGAGTTGTAAATGCTTCAACAGTAGAGGTTTGTATGAAGAGATTGGACAACCAATTTCCTGAAATGGTATACAATCTCCTGCCTGAGCAGGGGGTTGGACTAGAAAACCTCTAAGGTTTCTTCCAACTCTGTTATTCTATTCTATTCTAACCCTGAATAGAACAGATACACATCTTACCTGTCACTTCACCATATCTCCTGACAAGATGGCTGACTCCTCCCCAGAACTTAGTGATTGATCTCATCGAAGAGCTGCTCTACCTTGCTAATATGGTATTCAGCCTTTCCCCAACCTAGTTGCCCTCTTAGGCCCTGCATTCTGGTTGGTTCTCCTAAGAGTGCTGCCCAATTGCAATTTGAGGTTGCTTCCTCCCGCCCCCTCTCTCACAACCCATGGCCAATTTTACTGTCCTTTCCATTTTTGCTCTTAAAAGAATTTGCTCTGCCTCGGGTACATTAAGCAGATTTGTAGGGGCTCCTTTTGGGAACACGAGAGGGGAGGTTTCCTAACATAAGAGATGAAAAGGTCGAGTAGGCCATTGTTGTAGGTGACCTGAATTAAAATGGAGCTCTGGAGAAACATTTCTTTCTCCCAGAGCAAGTTTAACTTGCTGAGCTGTGTAGCAATCTACAGAGATGTTATCCAATTTTCTGACGGCACCCATAACTTTTTATCTTTCAGAAGCAGTGTGGCTTTCTCTGAACCATGATGGCAGAATCCCTGCCCTTTCCACTGGGCACACCAGTGCCCACCTGGGAATTGGAAGCCTGGTACCAGGACTTGCAGGAAGTGCTGTCCTCTGATGTATCCAACAGGACAGACCCCTCTGTGGTTGGACAGGAACAGGTGAGTCAGCTGGCTTTTCTTTGAGGCTTCCAGGACTGCAGAGTCCTGCATTCAAGTGGGTGGATGGGTTCTCTTATGGACTGGCTCTACATTGCTCTATTTTTATATCCTAAATCTGCATTGGAGGGATGTAGCCACTACTGTCAGTAACTGATCTTGTAATCCTTTAAAAACAGGCACATTCATTCAAAACCATGTTCCAGACAGGTGCCTTCCAGGTGTTCCCATAATTGCTCATGCTGGCCAGGTTTGGGGAGTTGTAATTGTGCACACACCTGGAAAGCAACAAATAAGAGGAAGATGCCCTTGTATTTTATTTCATTTATGGTTCCTCCCCTACATCAAGTGATGATCTGCAGACTTTTGTTCTAGAATGCTAGTTACATTTTTCAAGCTAAAGTCTCAGTAATTCAAGTTAAAGTCTAAAGAGTTATTAGATGTATTTCAATTTAAAAAATGCCTGAGTAATTGTAGCTCCCCCAGGTCTTTCCAGGGAGAGCTTATAATCTAAGCTTGTGTGCTCAGAAGCCAATTGTAACCTTTCAGTAAATGTATAATTTGAGTAGTGGGCGTATGGAGTGTTCTTTCTGGCTGCCTTCCACTATAAGCAGTGTTCCTCAACCTTGGCCTTTTAAGATGAGAACTTCAACTTCCAGAATTCCCCAGCTAGCCATGCCAAAGTTGAGTAACACTGCATTAGAGACTAATTGCACTGAACTCAGATTTAAGTAGGTAGGTATGAGTAAGATGGTTCTATTAAGTGTTTCATTTGAGCTTCTTTTGACTCCTGTCTTTTCGGCCATGGCTCCTACCCTGTGGAACATCAGTCACCCCCCACCCACTCATGCTGGTCCCAACCTGTTGGCCTTCCAGAAGACCCTCAAAACATGGTTTTTGCTTAAAGGAGGTTTTTAGCTGTGGTTTTTATGTATTTTGTTGTTATGTATGCTGCCAAAAGTTACTATGTGAGATGGGCAACTTATATAATCCACCTAGCCTTCTGAAAAGTCCTGAAGACTTGCTCCCCCCCTCCCCCCCCCAAAAACACACGTTGGGATAGGATGAAGTGACTGCAATGTCAGCTTGGTTTGGTGCCAGGTTTTTGTTTTTAACATTTACAATTTTAATGTTTAATTCTTGATTGGGAGCCACCCTGAGTTTGGTCTAAGATGGGCAGCTATATAACAATTTTAAATAAATAGTGATAAATAAAATAGGCAAAAGATGGTGTTTTAAAATGCACCATGCTAAACTTACAGCACTCATTGGTCGGTCATGTGTTCAGAAGCAAGTCCTTCAATGCAATACTCACAATCTTCCAGAAGATTACTCAAATGTGAGATGGATAGTATATAAATGTAATACATGTCTTGATTTGTTACTGTGCTTGTAGAGGTGTGTTGTTTCTTAAACTCCATGTCATCTTAAGAAAACGCATGCGCTTAGGCTTAGAAATTATTCTTTCCTTAGTAATCTATTATTCCACAAAGACCCTGTCAAATAATGCTGGGAAATTTTAATTAGACAAGGCTGATATGGGGATATTTCTTTTATAATACTAAATTTTGATATTCTTAATCTGCTTGCAGTCCTCTTTCTAACTCCAAGAGCATCAAAAATGCGAATGGAGGCAAGGGCTTAATATCAACATGGCTGCAAGTATAAACTCTCACCTTCATTATCTTCTATCAGCTATCAACCTGGTTAAAACTCATTGTATGGCAGCATCCAGCTACACTACTAAGTGTGACATTTTGGAATAGGATCCCCTTTTGTCTCCAATCACAAGAGCCCCTTGCCTCAGGAATAAACCAGCAGTCCTTGTTTAATTATCACAATTGGGCTCGGCAGATCTGTCATTAAGCGAAATGAAACTGACTGTACTTATTTTATTTCAGCTTTTCTTTGCTTTCCACAAGCACTGCCTGTACTCTTGACACTATATTGCTAGGAAGCAATAGACATGGCTTGGCTACTCTGCATTTGGGAGGTGTCGTTTTTTTTTTTGCTGTCAGATGATGCAAGTTCAGTAACAGATTTGTTACTTCGGCAATTTGATATCTCCCAATTTGTCTTGGTGGAGTTATTTGAACCAAAGTTGGATATAGTTCCATTTTTTTTTATCTGAGGTAAACATTTATACAACACAGGGCCCTGATGTGTTACATATAACTTCTTCTGTTCCACTACATTATGACTTTATCCAACACTGAGTCAGTTAAACGTGTGGGCAAGGCAACTAAGCAAATGGGGACTTCATAGGAAGGAGGAGTTGTGAGTTATAGAATTTTCATAGGTTGTCAACTTGTGCACTATAGTTTCCACAGCAGCATCCATCTTTTCTGAAGGGCTGCATTCATGTTTTCTCAGGCACCAGAGCACCTCTTGGAGATCAGATATGAGATGATGCACAGCTAAAATCTTCAGGTTAAATCTAACATTACAATGATTTATGTAGCCCCACCTCCCTCCCTTACACCAAAGGACTGTGTTTTTTTTCTCCCACTATATTCAGACTTGTGAAAAAGAACAGGCAGGAAAGGCAGCCAGCAAACAAAGCCTTGTTATCAGTTTGACAGCTAAGAACTTTGTTTTTTAAACTCCACTTTGCAGCCTGCCACGGGGGCTTTATTGGAGATGGAGGCCAACAATATGCATCCTCTTTTAACCCATCTCTTGTTCCATTTCTTTTTCAGAAGGAATTCGATGGCTTTGATGGTGCTGCTCTCTTGTGGAACTTGGAGACTTCCAATTCCTTGGAGCTTAATGGGGATATAATGACAGGAAACTATGAGTTGGAGCCTGATCTTGCAGCAGAACTTTTGGAGCAACTGGGCCAGGAGCCCCCAGGGCCAGCGGAGTCCGATTCTAGCCACGGCTCTCCTACACAGACGGGCACAGATGACGATGAGGGGATGTCTACTAGCCGGAAGAGGCGGCAGAGTGGCCAGCCTCACGGTGGCAAGAGGCAGCGCGGCAGGGAGCGGGAGCAGCAGAATGAGCGCAGAGTGGCTGAGCTGACTGCACACAATGAGCATCTCCAGCAGGAAATACAGCGCTTGACCGCTGAGGTGGAAGCTACCCGAGCAGCGCTCATCCAGCGGATGGTGAGCCTAAAGACATGATGGGGTCCTGGCACACTTTCTGCACTGAAATTATTTCTCCTTGCTATGGACCGAAGTGTGCAGGGCTTCATCCTTTGCAGATGGAGTGACTGTGCAGCATGCCGAAAGGGAGAGGCACCTTAAAGCACATCAGCGACACTTTGAACTTGAAATACTTGTTCTTACTCTGTGTAGCCAAGTGGACTTTCCTTGCAGAACTGTACTCTGTGTGGCCCAGTTATTTTAGGCAAAGAGGAGATCCCTGACTTTCCTAGAGACTGACTGTGGCAGTTGTGGAACTGACTTTGTTTTTTTAATAGTTACATCTGTTCCTGTCCTTGCCAGGAGATTGCAAGGAGGAATGTCTGCATGTATCGTTCTGTACAACAATGCTTTGTACTTGTATAAAGAGCAATAAAGTATTTATTTTGTCCTGTGTAATCCAACAGTTTGAAGGTTCTGGAACTGTTTGTGGGAGTCACAGAAATACTAATAAAAGGAGAAAATTAAACGGGATCACAGTTGCTAGCAATTGTCACAAACCAAATGAACCTGAGACGTCTTGATCGCGATCATAGCTCCACTGGTCACTTTTTCTTTTTCCCTTTTCCTTCTACCACATGGTGCTGCTTCTGTAGTTCCACCAACTCTGAGACCACGGCATCAACTTGCTCTTTTCTGGCACCCTGGGCCTTTGCGTGTTTTACATGGTTACCCTAGATAACAAAACTGCAGTGAGTATATGGCAACCTTGTTCAAGAGGAAATTCCAAGTTAGAAACAAACGTAAGCTAAGATTTTCCTGGAAATTCAGACAGAATGTGTTCAGTAGCTTCTTAAAAATTTATCTATTGAAGTTTCAAAGAAAAGGGGAACAGAAACAATACTGGTAGAGAAGCAGACTTGCATGAAAAACACTATATTTCATATATTGTATGATGAACGCTTAAGGGAAATATGTATGCCTAGCCTAACAGAGAAGGATTAGGGGATCATGATAGCTGTCTTCCAGTACAGGTAGTCTGCAACATATGACAATTGAGCTCAAAATTTATGTTGCTAAGTGAAAAATTTGTGGGTTTTGCCCCATTTAATGACTTTTCTTGCCATATTTCTTGAATCACTGCAGTTGTTAGTTAATAACACAGTTATTAAGTGAATCTAGGTTTTTCCATTGATCTTGACTGTTAGAAGGGGATCACATGATTCCGGGACACTGCAACCGTCATAAATACAAGTCAATTGTCAATTGTCACTGAATGTAAATCACATGACATGGGGATGCTGCAGCAGTCATAAGTGTGAAAAATGGCCATAGGTGATTTCCCCCTCCCCAGTCTTGTAGAATTTTGATTGCTAGAGTCACTGGGCATCAGAGAACAAAATGTGGGCATTCTCACAAAACTGCTACTATGATAGGAATAGCTTGTTGCAGAACACCTGTTTAACCAGAGCATGCTAATGTGTAAACTACAATTTACAAGTCAGATTGGCTGGAGTCATGCTACATGGTCAGTCCAAAGAAGCAAACCTCTTATTAGTATATTGTGCAAATTCACCATACCAGAACTAGAAAAAAGATTAACACAACCCACTCACAACCTGCACCCTTATTTTATTATGTTATCTTAAAAATAAGTGGTACCTAAGTGTGCTCTTATACAGGCAAAACACTCCAATAAGCTGTACAGGGAAGCCTAGACTTTAATGATAACTACACAATTTTTACTAACCCATCCCCAACATTTCAGAACCCAGTCTTACCCGTTCTCCTTCCGGATGTTCCTTCCCTCCCAACGTTTTCTGGATATTTGCAGATGCTTTTTGCTGGAGGCCAAAGAAGATAAAAATTATTAAATGAGCCACACCTCTCAACTTTTTAACATCTCTTACTCACACCATGCTTGTATGATCTCCAGATCGGATTATGCTTATTGACAAGAAGAGAAAACAATAGCACCAGATGCTAAAAGTATTACAATACAGCTAATTTCAGGAAGTGGAGAAAAAGAGCATGCATCTGCTTGCTAAGCACCATCCATAAAAGGAATACTATGGTGTCACAATATTAAGGTAAAAGGCAGAGACAAAGGACTGGTGTGTGATTGTAGCAATAACATTTTGGGGGGGGGGGGGAGGGTTGAACTTGCAATACAAGCTACAAAGGAATGATCATTGTTAATAAGCCATAAGTGCGTGCTTCTTGGAGGAAGGATTCAAGTTATGGCTAGAGCACTTAAGGAATTCATACAAGGATTTGATTCTCTGGTGGAAGCCTAGAATCTAAAGGATGCTTGTGGACACCCAATAATAATAATTGATTAAATTTATATGTTGCCCGATTCCCAGTGATTCTGGGAAATGTATAAATTGTTTAAAACAAGAAAAAGAACAAACAAAAACAAAATAAAAATAGCAGGGTGACAAACTGGGTAGGAGGAAAGGAAAACAACCTGGGTTAAAAGGAAACTTCAGTGATCCTCATACCAAAGCCCTGGGTGAAGGACCTTCAAAACACCAGCAGGGTAGGGGCCATTTTTATTTTCCATAACTTAGTTGCTGTTACAGAGAAGATTTGTTTCCAGGATTCCAATAGATGGCATTGCTTAACTGAAGGAACCTGGAACGTGCCAGCCCAACCAGATCAGATTGGCCAAGCAGCTATTGTGGGAGACAGGTGAATAACACACACACACACACATACACACACACACCGAGTACATAAGACCCTATATCACAAAATGCTATCCGGTTAACAAATTTTACCTTTGGCTTCAGTGGGAAGTCTTCAAACTGGAAAACAAGAGAAGGGAACCACAGAAAGACCAGAAAGAGGCAGGAATAATAGTTAGGTGCTACAGCAGAGAAAGGATTTTGCAAGCAACCTAAGAGTATCTAAACCAGATTGCCCAACAAAGCGGAGGAGGAAGAGGAGAAGGAGAAGGACACAACAGCTACAGAAGACATTTGCTAATATCTTGAGTTGCTACAATTCATTTAATGACTATTCAAAGTTACGCTTTAATCCCCTCAAATATTTACGACAGTCCTGAAATTACGAACCAGTACCATGGCAGTCATTCACCCTTAGGAACGACCGCAGAAGCACTGCAACATTCAACCTGTCTATTCCCCCCACCGCCCACTCCCTACAATTGCTTCCTCTCTCCCATCTTGCTGTGTCAGGCTCACTTTGCCTTGCAAAAATCTGTCTCCTTCCTGCTGCAGTTTCTTTGAGAGCAGGGTGGTTTTGCTTCCAGCATCTGATCAGCTTGCAAATGTTTTTCGCGCACCGAAAGTGAAATGTTCTGGGGGCCGTGATCACATGAGACCTCAGGCCACCATTCTATGCTAAAGTGAATGAGTGCCTAAAGTCACACAAGATCATGATGCTCAGAAGCCTCCAGTCTCTGCGCAAAACATTTGCAAGCTGACAGGACGCTTTGAGGCAGCAAAATCCCACTGCCTCAAAGCATCCCGTCGGCTTGCAAATGTTTTGCAAGGAGACTGGAAGCTTCTGGATGCCATGATTTTGTGTGGCAGAGAGGCTGGAAAGGAGACAGCTTGCCAGATCTCCTCAAGGGAAGTGACCCGGCACAGCAGGATGGTGGGAGAGAAGCAATTGTGGGGAGCATGAGGTATTCTCAGTGGGTCGGGGGAGGACTTGGGTAGTCTTAAGCAGGTGGTCTGTTCCATCAGCCTTCCCCACCCTGAGATGTAGCTCATGTGCACTTAACGACTGCGCATGCGAATGTGGGCGAAAGCCGGGATAGGCAAGGAGCCCATCCCAACCTAGTCAACAGCATCCATGTAAAATACTGTCAACAGGAAAATTGAACCACAGATGCAGAAAAGTATAAGGGGTCAAAGTAGGAGAACTGGCTGGCAAAGTACATTGCAATACTTCTTTTCTACCATTCTGAAAATAAAATACATTTTTAAAGAATATCTCAGTGTACGTTTCCCCAAATGTTTTCAGAGTAGGAAAGGATAAAAGAAATGGCCACCAGCACAGGAGCTGATCAATCAGTTTATACCAGAAAGGAAGCTCCCCACAGTGTTTTTGCAGGTAATGAGTAATTTTCTCTGCAGCAAAGAAAAGACTAATGAAAATTCATAAGACTAAACATGAATGAAAGATTTGGGGGGAAATAAAGTAACAACAGCTAACACCTATAAATATTTTAAAACATGTGCGTGTTTTGTGCCTTTTTAAAAAAAATGAGGTCATTTAACTTTTAAGAAGATATACTCGTATTATTAACTTTGAAATACAGTGAAACCTAACTATCCAGGCCTCAATGGGAAGTTTCCAATTCTGCTTCATTATAATGTTGTCATCACACAATTGTGTAAATGATGCCATCTGTGACATGTGATTGGCCCTCTCTTCCCCCAACCAGTTCATTCAAATGAGGCTTTGCTGTATGTCTGGTTCCCCATCATAAGACTGTGGAAGGCACACCATAAATGGATAGATCTGCTTTTCCCTTGGTCAGTGATGCTGGAATTTGGGACATAGCAAGATCCTCTGTGTGAATGGACACCTCTCACTCTCTGCTGCTCAATTTCCTCATTTCCGTGGTCTATGAACTGAACAATCCTTCTTAATTCTTTGTTCCCAGTCCCCGGTTGGCAATGACAATACTACAACTCAGCAACTGTGAATTGAAACGAGACGTCGAGGCCACTGATAAGGCGAAGAGTGTATATCTGCATTTTACAAAGAGGATGTGATTTCATCTTTGTTTTTTTCCAGTAACAACCGTATTTTTCAGAGTATAAGACGCACCAGAGTATAAGACACACCAAGATTTTGAAGAGGTAAATTTGTAAAAAAAGTTTTTGCACTCTGCAGACCTCTCAAAAACGGCCCGTTTTGGCAAAAACAATGAGAGAAATTTGGCAGAAGCATCGGTGATAACTAAAGGCAAGCAGATGGAAGGAACAGATGGAGGGTTTCGAGTCTTTACAAGATATGCAATGAACAACAAGGTGCCAAGAGAAGTCCACATAAGACTTATTATACAAATACCACAAATGGCAAAGAGATACTGTATAGGATTGCACTACCATTGGAAGGATACAGGATGATGAAATGAAATGTTAGAAAAAAAATTAAGTTACACTTAGTTAAATTTAGAGTATTATGTATAAAATAAAGTAATAATAGTTATAGCTAAATAAATGATTAACAATGGTAAATAATGAATATATATACACTAGATGGATAATGTGAAATTTTATACAAATTGTAAGTGAGGACCATGGAGATGATGTTGAAAAGCTTTGTTATAAAAGATAAACAATTATATATAGAATAGAATATAAAGATGTAATACTATTGGATCATTTCAGGATGATGTAATGAAATGCCATAATATAAATTTATTTTAAATTTAGAATATTTTACATAAAAGGATGTAATAATAGCTATAGTCAAATGAACATTTAATAACCATAACAATTGCATACATATATATTAGATTGATGACATGAGTCTTTATGTAAACTGCAAGTGAAGACTATTGTGAGAATGCACAAATGTTTTGTAACCAATCGACACACTGTAAGTAATTGGAGAAGGGTTTTTATTTTGTGTGTGTTTATGTTTGTTTGGTTTATGTTTGTCTAAAAATTATATATATAATATAATATTATAATATAATAATATTATATATATAATATATTGTTTTTCTTTGGAATCCATTGGAGATTAATACATTTGTGAGTTTGTGTAATTCAGTTTTCAGGTGGTCTTTGTCGGCTAGGCATTTGGTTCTGGAGATGAGGGTCTTGGCTACAGAGTTGATCTGTGCAGGGTGGTGATGGGATTGTGTATTTAAGTAGCGGTTGGTGTGTGTTTTTTTCTGGTAGATGGTGTGTCCTAGGGAGCCATTAGGTTTTTTGTAGATTAGGACATCCAGAAAGGGAAGTTGGTTGTTTGCTTCTATTTCCATGGTGAATTGTATTTTGGGGTGTAGGCTGTTGAGATGTGTGAGGAAGTCGTCCAGTTTTTCTTTTCCGTGTGGCCAAATCACGAAAGTGTCATCAACATATCTAAGCCAGAGTTTGGGTTTGTGTTCAGATTTGTCTAAGGCGTTGGTTTCAAAATGTTCCATGTATAAGTTTGCAATGACAGGTGAGAGGGGTGATCCCATGGGTGTTCCTTCTATCTGTTTGTATCTTTGTCCATTATGGATGAAGTATGTGTTGGTTAGGCAGTGGTTGGTCAGGATTCCAAAGAAAAACAATCACCAACCTAATCCAAAAGGAGACTCCCCAAAAAAACCAAGACACAGAACAGGACAATGGCATCGCCCTCCTCCCTTACATCAAAGGCACCACAGATAAAATCAGCAAAATTCTCCACAAGCACAATATCAGGACAGCCTTCACCACTGACCAAAAAATAGCCAACATCTTAAGAAACATCTTAAGAAACCCCAAAGACAAAATCCAGCTAGAAAACCAAGGAGTCTACAAAATACCATGCAAAATCTGCCCAGCAATATACATAGGACAAACAAACAGAAGGATAAATGCACGCATCACAGAACACAAGAACGCAGTAAGAAAAAAAGAAAAAACTTTCCTCCCTTTTCCAGCACCTTAAAGCTACAGGACATGAAATTAACTTTGAAGGAGCCAGGTTAATCTCCAAAACAGAACACCTCCACAAGAGAATAATCATGGAAGCCATCGAAATAGAGAAACACCCCCACAACATGAACAAACGTGATGATACCTCCCGCCTAACAAACATCTGGAAACCAGCCCTAGCCAACAAACGAACACCACCCACCACCCAAGCCGTTACAATACAAAACAACAATGCACACACAGCCTGCACCAATCAGCACCAATCTACCTATCATGATACAACCACACAACCAATCATTCAACTTACTGAAACAAAGCCAGCACCCCATCCCCTCCCACCAAGACTTACAGAAAGACGGCAGCTCCGATCATATTTTAAGCCCACAGCTTGAAGATGGCAGGTGAGATCCTGCCGAAACATTGCAAAGACAATCTCAACCTTACACGGGAAAAGACCCGAATACAACAAAACCAGCATATATATATATATATATATATATATATATATATATATATATATATATATGTATGTATGTATGTATGTATGTATGTATATATATATATATATACATACATACATACATACATACATACATACATATATATATATATATATATATATATGTTGTATTTGTGCTGATAAATAAATAAAGGGAGACTAGTATGGATCCATTTCAAGCTGTTTAGCTCTCATCAACTGGGATTTGAACCTGGGATATATTTGGGCATACCAGGGGTTGTAACACAAACACACACACACACACACACACACATATATATATAATTTAAAAACGGCCCATTTTTCGCACAAATAGGACAGTTTTTTCTCCAAAAAAGTGCATGAATAGCCTTTAGGAGGGTTGTAGAGTGCTCCTGGGGGGTGCCCTCCCCAAAACAAGCAAAAAGTGTTTTTGTCAAAAAAAGAGAATGCATAGCTTTTAGGAGGCTTATAGAGTGCTTCTGAGGGCTGGGAGGCCAAAAATGACCAAAAAATGACCTGTTTTCCCCTCATTTTTCCCGCCCCAGCCCCCAGGAACACTCTGGAAGCCTCCTAAAGGCTATGCACGGACATTTTTGCAAAGGGGGCAGGGTTTCGGGAGGCCAAAAATGTTGTATTCAGTGTATAAGACACATCTAGATTTTCACCCTCTTTTTTGAGGGAAAAAGGTGTGTCTTATACTCCGAAAAATACGGTACCTTGTTTCCCTGAAAATAAGCCCTCCCCGAAAATATTGCAACACAGCAGCAGCCATGAGGTGACCACACACGCCGCCTCCTGCACCTCAAAAATAATAAGACCAAGTGCTTATTTCGGGGGCCAAAAGAAAATAAGACCCTGTCTTATTTTTGGGGAACTACAGTATGAAGCATGAGTTAGGAGGAATTGCAGAGGAGGCAGGCATCCAACCTAGCGATTGACAAAGAGGCTTTGCTTTGTGGGGAAGGGGGTTCTCGACCACAGCAGCTTTAAGTGCATCCTGCTTGTCAGGTTTTCTCCCTCATCCTGTAGAGAACAGGGGCATCTGGCTACTGATCTCCTGGCTCATAAAGTTGTGAGAAGCATCCCAACTGTTTTAAGGACCCTCAGAAGAGGTATAGAGATGTCTCTCTCACTGTCAAAGGCTTCCAAAGAAGTCTGGACGAATCAGTTCATTCCACCCTTTCTTACCTGTCCTCCACTGAAACACTTCCTCAAGTTCTCAATTTGTTCAGCCTCCAACTTTTGGAACAAAGGAGTCACCTGGAATGAAATATAGAAGACCATGAAAAATCTGGTGGGGGGGGGGGGAGTTGCTTTGTGGCCTAATTACAGACATAAAGGGCTATATGCATTCTATAGGTTTATTATCGGGGCGTTGTATCCGGTATCCTCATTCATATAGTTGCATGTAAATGTTTGGAATTCTGTGGACAGTATCTGATAAAGGTACAAAAGGGTGGATGGATAGCTTGGCATAATTTAAGTTCCCAACAGAGTCAGTTCTGTCTGTGTAACAAGCTAGTGTTTAATATTAAACTATTAAGATTAATATTAAACAATTTATATAAATTCTATTTCACAGTACCACATATTTGCCCAGATTAAAAATTACTGGATACCAGTGAGACCTGGGGAGGGGGATGGATTTAAATCAGGGATCTCCAAACTCCTCAGCTCATCAATCCCTTCTTAAGGTTTCAGAATGTTCATCACCCCCAACTAGGCCTAGTGGTTAAGGCACCAGCCTAGATAGCAGGAGACCATGAGTTCAAATTCCATCAGGTGTGAAAGCCAGCTGGGTTACCTAGGGGGAGGGTCACCTTGGGGAGGAAGGTGTGTGTTGGGTATGTTCTTGCTTTGAGCTATTTGTAGAAATAATAAATGCGGGATACAAATAAATAAATATGAAAACAATTTAATAAATAGTGCTTTATCTAATAGTATTGTGATAAAAACATCGACCCCTTTTAATAATCCCCTTGACCCTCAGGCTCAATACTGACCACTCTGGAGAACCCTGATAGCCACATTGAGCAATGGAAGAAACTTTGAGACTATGAAATTAACTTATACAAATGGTTTTAAAGTTTTCTTTGTGGCTTGGCTGCCTAGAATGGGCGTTGGTTCTTACCTGATACGCTCATTTTCTCATAGAGTAGAGACAGCAGCCAGACTGGGTATGCTCCGTTCATTAACCAATCGGACTGAGTCTACACTTATGATGTCATCGGGCCCTTATGGCTCCTCCCCAGTTTCAGATGAAGGAAAAACTGTAGACTCAAGTGAGAATTATGAGCAAAAAGTGAAAGTCCATAGTCACTGTATCTCTCTTTCCTCCGCACAAGGAATCCCCTCGTGTGACCCATACCAGGGCAGGGCTGGCTGCTGTCTCTACTCTACCAGAAAATGAGCATATCAGGTAAGAACCAACGCCCATTTTCCTGTTATCGAAGAGACAGCAGCCAGA
The DNA here is from genome assembly GCF_964273705.1 of Natrix helvetica. NCBI lineage: Eukaryota > Metazoa > Chordata > Lepidosauria > Squamata > Natricidae > Natrix > Natrix helvetica. The sequence continues at coordinate 210,607,611 of NC_138548.1, read as the reverse complement.
CTGGGACGTACCAAAGATTGGGCTATCCACTAGGGTGGGAAATTGTAAAAAAGGTCCGTTAGGGTACAAGCACTTGTTGTAGCACCCTGCCCCCAAAAGCCACGCTGCGTGTAGAGTGAGCTGTAATGTTTGCAGGGACCTGTATGGATTGAAGTTCATAAGACAGTTTAATACAGGCTCTTATCCAGTGCCCCAGACTAGACGATGAAGCCTTGGTACCCAAGGAGGCCTGGCGAAAGGAGATGAAGAGAGCTTCCGAGTGGCAAAACGAGGTGGTGCGGTTGATGTACATCTTGAGGGCACGACATACGTCAAGAGTGTGCCACTTGCGCTCCCTCTTGTGACGGGGAGATGGACAGCAATCAGGTAAGGTCAACTCCTGACCTCGGTGGAAACAGCTAGTGACCTTTGGTATGAATGTCAGGTCCAGTCTTAAGACAACTTGGTCTGGATGGAACACACACAAGTCATGCCTGACTGAAAGAGCAGCCAAACCAGAAATACATCTGGCTGAGGTTACAGCCACCAAAAACAGCGTTTTAAAGGACAACAGTTTCAAAGAAGTGGATCTCATGGGTTCAAAGGGCGCGGAAGTCAAAGCCCCTAAGACACGAGGCAAGTCCCAAGTCGGATATCTATGTATGGCAGGGGACACAGGTTGGATGCTCCACGGAGAAATCTCTGGATCAAGGGGTGAGAAGGCAGATGTTCAGATGCCAGGCCGTCCAGAACAGAGGCCAGAGCGACCACCTGTCGGCGTAGCATGTTAGGGGTAAGTCCCTGATCTAACCCCCTCTGCAGGAAGTCCAATATCTGCGGAATGGATGCCCTAAGTGGGTCAACAGTTGGTTGGAACCCATAGAGCAAAAGTTCGCCATGTGGCATCATAAATGCGGTTAGTAGAGCTTTTGCGTGATGCTTGAATGGTAGCAATGACGTCGAGGGAGATGTTATCGGCTGTTAAGGCTTGCCGCTCAATTGCCATGCGGTTAACTGCAGTCACTGGGGGTCGGGATGACAAACTGACCCTTGGTGTAGAGACAGGAGAGACCATGGGATGTGCCATGGGGTGGAGATTGACAGAGTCACGAGGTCACACCAAGGCCGGCGTGGCCAATTCGGCGCTAGCAGCAACAGTTCTGTCTCCTGCTCCAGCATTTTTTGAATTACCCTCTGAATGAGGGGAAGAGGAGGAAATGCGTACAGGAGACCCCTGGGCCACTGGCATATGAGAGCGTCTACTCTTTCTGCCATGGGGTCCATGAACCTCGAGTAATACCTGGGTACCTGGTTGTTGTCTGCCATCGCGAACAGCTCTAGGACTGGGAGGCTAAACCGTCGTGTCAGTCGATGGAAGAGGCTCAGATGGATGATCCATTCTGCCTGATCTATCGTTGTCCGGCTCAGCCAGTCTGCTTGGACGTTGGAGACCCCTGAGATGTGTTCTGCCCTGAGAGATGACAGGTGAGATTCCGCCCACTGGCACAACAGGTTGGATTCCTGCATCAGGCAACAGGAAGGAGTTCCACCCTGTCTGTTTATGTGTGCTTGGTCATGGGATTGTCCGTGAGGACTAATGTGTGGTGGAAGTGTCTGAGGGCGAGACGAACTGCCTGCAATTCTAGCCAATTTATGCTGTTTTGGCTCTCTTCAAGGGACCACTGACCCTGAGCCACTAGGTCCTGCATGTGTGCCCCCATCCTGTCAGACTTGCATCCGTCGTTAAGTGTGAGACGGCACGGCTCTCTGAACAAGGTCCCTTGCAAAAACGCCAGGGACTGCCACCATTTGAGAGAGTGTAATACCTGTCTGGGAAGGGGGACCCTGAGAGGAGAGCTGCTCCTGTCGGCCTTTTGATGTGGAAGCATGAACCATTGAAGGCTCCTGCTGTGAAACCTGGCCCACGGGACAATCCCGAAATAGGATACCATCTTGCCCAAGACGTGGGAGAGAAGAAGAAGGGATGCCTTGCGTAGCTGTAGCACCTTCCTGACAAGTTCCCTCAGACTAAGAATGTGGTCGTTGGATAGGAACACCCTCTCCGCCATGGTGTCTATCAAGACCCCGAGGTGGAGAAGGCGAGTGCTGGGAATGAGGTGACTCTTTTTGAGATTCACTCCGAATCCGTAATTCCACAAGGTGTGAATGGTGAGGGCGAGATCTCTTTCTGCCTGAACCAGAGACCTGGACAACAAGAGGATGTCGTCCAGGTAACAGAGAATCTGAACTGGGGATGACCTGATGTGGGCGGCTAGTGCTGCCAGTACCTTTGTGAATACCCTGGGGGCAGAGGATAGACCGAACGGAAGAGCTCGGTACTGGAAGTGCCTCCCCCATAGGAGAAGCGGAGATATTTTCGGTGGTCTATGAAGATGGGATATGAAGGTAAATTTTGGTCGTCTACCGACGTGAGGAAGTCGCCTTTCCTGACTGCTTGGAGGATGGTGTGCAGAGAATGCATTTTGAACCGCTGATAGGCAATGTGGCGGTTCAATGTTTTTAGATCTAAAATTGCTCTCCATCCCCCGGAATTCTTCGGTACCACAAACAGGCAGGAATAAAAACCCTGCCCTTCCTGATGGGGAGGAACCGGTTGGATGGCCCAGATCTCCAACAGGTGCTGAATGGCCTGTTCCATCAGTGCCCTCTTGCGAGGACACTGAGAGATCGGGCATGGCACGAAGTGTTCCTGGGGAATGGAGAGGAATTCTAGAATGAGACCAAATTTGACAGTTTTGAGTACCCAATTGTCTGTTGTGGTCTCCTCCCAGCAGTGGGCAAAGAACGCCAGGCACTCTCCGATCGGAAGAGACTCCAGATAGTCATTTCCTACGTGAAAAATGGTGGTTGCCTCCTCCACGGTAAGATTTCTTGGAGGGGAAACGCTGTGTGTTTCTACTGGACCTCTACTGGTGAGATCCCTGCCTGGGAGTGTAGGATTGGCATTGTGGACGGGGGAAGAAAGGCCCCTCATCCGCCGGTCGAAAGGGAGACCTCCTATAGGAGGGAGCGGGCCACTGTCTTGTTTCTTGTGGATGGATGAAAGGACCTTGCGCTTGTCTTTAGATTCCGTGAGGTACGGGTCTAAGGGATTACCAAATAATTGGGTGCCACTGAATGGGGAGGCTGCTAGGCGCCACTTGGTACGGACATCTGCCTGTCATGGCTTGAGCCATGACCAAAGAGGCCATGGCTTTAGAAGCGAATCTAGCAGCATTAAGGAAAGAATCAGCCGCAAATTCAACCATTGCCCTGATCTTGTTGAGATCCCTATGTGATCTAGTGTCAGTAGGAGCGAGGCGCTCCTGAAGCTGTTCAATCCAAACCAAGGCCGCCCTGGAAAAAAAGGAAGTGGCCGTAGAGGCCCTAACAGCCCAGGCTGTTCTTTTTGTATATATGTTTGTCTTATGTGTATTTTTATTCGTTTTGATTGTACGCCGCCCCGAGTCCTTCGGGAGAGGGTTTCGGCTAATCAAATAATAATTATTATTATTATTATTATTATTATTATTATTATTATTATTATTATTATTATTATTATTATTATTATTATTATTATTATTATTATTATTATTATGCCCCAGCCTGATAGTTTTTGACTAAGGTTTGATTTGACCTTTTCTCCTCAGGCTTGAGAGCCTCCTCAGGGGCTCCAGAGACCACAGTAGGTGAAGACAGGGCTGCAATCAGTGCGTCCACTGGGGGAGTCTCGAAGAACTTGGTGAGGTCTGGTGCAATGTTGTGGAGACGTTTGTCAAGGTTGGTTGGCTGTGGGCCCGTGCCTGGAGACTCCCACTGCTTCTGGATGACGTTCAGGAATATCTTGGGAACAGGGATCACCTCTTTTTCCATCGTGGGTTCAACTGGGACCCTCAGTTGAAGCCGGTTCTGCCGGTTTATCCTGTGAAGTAGAAGCTGAAGCAGAAGATGGTAAGTTAGCAGCTTTAATGGCCTTAAGAAGAAGGGACTTGAAACGATCAGTTTTGAATAATCCGGTAAAGGCAGGGGTATCTGGGGTGACCACCTTGTCATCAGACAGGTCTGAGTCCTGCAGGTTATCTTGCTCCCCGCCAATTGAGGTCTGAGAAGTAAAGGCAGAGGGATCAGGTTGCTGAGCCGCAGCAGAAGATTTATGCTTATGGCCATTAGATGGAGCAGGTTGGGGTTGCTGTTGTGGGCCAGCAGCCATGACCTGTTTAATAGTTTCAGCAATGATGGTTGCCATATCAGCAGGAGAGGTGTACATGGTGTGGTGGGCCCCAGAGCCATGTGTAACTGGGAGGGAAGCCTGTTCAAAGGTGCGCTCCCTATTGAGAGGGACATCAAAGCAATTGCCTCTGTTGTCAGGTTCCATCGAAGACGAGGACTCTGAAGAAGACAATTCCCCTTCTGAATAGGCAGGGGGTGGGTGAGTCAGGGCCCATGGGAGGCAAGACAGATGGAGCTGGGGACGCCACTTGGTGATCCTCGGAGGGAGGGAGGGCTGGGCAGTTAGAATATGTTGTTGTTTTGGGGCCTTCTGAAATTCTTTCTCAAGGTCCTTCTGCCTGCACTCTTCTGCCCTGGTAGTTGCTTTAGAGACCTTGGCGTTTACTCCTGAGGAAGGGGCCTCTTTGGCTTGCCTCTTCCTGCTGCTCTTTGCCCCTGATGGCCCTGCCTCCTCTAATCCTGCATTCGTATCCATAGCTGGATCAGCCATTTCCCCAAACATAAATCAACACCCCAATAAGATAGGCAACGGTCTCACCCGTTTGCTGGCCAGGTGCTCCTGATCCACTCCACCTGGGGTGATCCCTCGTTGCTGGGCACTCCAAACGGCTGTAGAGTTCGCGCCTTTTTAAAAATGTCCAAAATGGCCACCTTTTTTTGTCTGAGGCTTTTCTGAGCCTCAAAATGGCCACCGATACTAAGTGTGGCCAGGCAATCTGCAGAATGGCCACTGGACTCGCCTGGAACCGTTACGCGCGAAGCGGCTGGTGGCGCGGCTCTCCGAGTGCCCAGAATCAAGAAGCGCCACGGGGAAATAGTTTGTGAGCTGGCCGATCTGATTGCAAGGCAGGCTTCCTGAGCGAACTCGTGGCCGCAGGCAATCAGACGGCTGAGGAGAGGCAGCCAGAGATCAGTTTCGAATTTCCCTCCAATTTGTAGAATAAAGGATTATTTAAGGAACCAATTTAAAGGAACAACAATTTTTTTGGGAAAAATTCACCAATTAAAGATATAATTAAATAAGTTGGATCAATTCTCACAGCCAGTCCAGGTTGGACTGAGTCTGAAACTGGGGAGGAGTCACAAGGGCCCGATGATATCATAAGTGTAGACTCAGTCCGATTGGTTAAGGGATGGAGCATACACAGTCTGGCTGCTGTCTCGACGATAACAGGAAAATATACAGAAGTTATTTTCCTCATTTGTTTCCACCATGATCCAAATCAATAGTTTTTAGGAACAATAAAAGGAAAGAAGCTCAAGCTTGTAATAGAAAAAGTATAATGTGTTTTGACCGAGGCTTCCCAAGAGCATGAAGCAAACTCCTTGTCCCAACAAAAAAAAACCTTTTATTAATTTACTGGGAATTCTGTTCATTCACATCCAGCAAAGTCCTTCAAGGGAGGATTTACAGTCACAGACCTTATCTGGCTTGGAGAGCTGCCAGGCCAATATCTGCAAAATTTGCCAAGGAGTCTCAGAGAGTCATGAAGCAATTAAGTGAACTAATTGTCTCCTGCAAACTCCACTCCCCTTTCACTCCCCTTTTATTTTCTCTGGGAGGGGCCATTTATCATCCACCTGTGGCCTTACGCCCAAGTCGACCCCTATTCTTTAGCTGTTCCCTTCGTGGCAACTCTGTGCATGCGCACACTGGGAACAGGTTCCAGCTGTTCGTCTGCCTCATTGATGTCTGACTCTGAAGGCAGCTGATAACTGGCATACGGCTCTGGCCCCCTCTCTGCCTCTGACACAGAGCCCTCATCAGAGTCTTCCCCAGACTCCAGGACTGGCCCATGTTTTTCCCCAATCTCCTCATTGTCTGAATCTACTGCCATCTCCGCTAGCCGCTGGCGGGCCACAACATGATGATATCTATGTGTCTGTGTCTGTGTGTCTGTGTGTCTGTGTGTGTGTCTGTCTGTCTGTCTGTCTGTCTGTCTATCATCTATCTATCTATCTATCTATCTATCTATCATCTATCTATCTATCTATCTATCTATCTATCTATCTATCTATCATCTATCATTATTTCTTACATGAATCCTGACTGCATCTAAGATGGCATTATGTATCCTTTTTTTCAGGTATTAGGGAAAAGTGGTACTTAGCATGGCATCCATCACCTACTACATGGCTTCCATCCCACAGCACTTACCGTGCCAATTTGATGTCCAGCCGGCAAGGTGCAGACGAAGTCATTGGTCACAACATTAAAGCTGGATGCAATGCACAGCTGGTCCTGGATTGTAGCGCTCACATTGGGCATGTAAGGTTGCAACACAACTGATAGCAAGCTTGCAATGTTTATAGCCACCCCTATCACAGTGCTTGCCCGTTTTCTAGGAAGAAAAAAAAAAATCTCTAAGAAGTAAAAAAACCCAACAAAGCCAAAAAAATGGCGCAACAACCAATAGACAACCCTGAAGGTTTGGTCTAGTAGTCCTTAGCCATGAAACCTGGCTGGGCGATCTTGGGACAGTCACTCTCTCTGTTGTTGTGTGGAAATTAGGAGAAGGAAAAAATGTTGAATATGTCCGTTGCCTTGAGTTATTTGTAAAAATAATCAGATAGGATACAAAAAAAAATCAATATTTAAATAAATATCTGAAAATAAAACCCAGCTCACAACAATAAAGGCAGAGAAAAGCCAATGCATTTTTCTCTCCCATACAACTAACCTAATTCAAATAAGCTATATCCCAAAGTCCCTTAGTTAGTTCTGCTTGAAGCAGACCATCACAAAATAGCATTTTCCCAGGATCAGACACTCACTTATCTGCATCACGGCCTTTGATGCATTTCCAGGGCTCATTGACCTGAAGGTACTGGTTGCCATGGCGAGCAATATTCAAGATGCTGCGTAAGGCATCACGAATCCTATGAGAGAGAGAGAAAAAACAAGAGATTAGTTGTTAAAGTAGCAGAGGTAAGGAAGAAAATGGCAGTGTATTCCCTGTTGCTGAGAAATAGCTGGCAAAACTGAGCAGCTGTCCCATGCAAACATGCAGGGAACCTTCCAGTAAAATTTGTTGGGCTTCTTTCAAATTCTCAAGCAGTCACTTAGAACATGTTGTTTTGAACATTTCTGGGTAGGCAAACTAATAAATAATATGTAAATTAATCATAATCTCGTCTGAAGTTTTCAAGATTATGAAACCAGCATCCATAAACATTTAGATATTCAGGTATTGCTACTTCACACATTCAAAGCCAATCTGGGACAATCTATAGCTCAGATGACCTCCCACAAACAGAGAGGATGGAAACAAGTCTATAACCACGGAGTTATTCATGCATATCTTTCAGGAAAGGTTTTGTCTAAGCTACAAATTACACAGCTCCTAAAATTACTGGCAGACGCTAGATTTCCAGGACGTACTTGACCTTCTCCAACAACTGGTTGTATTGCCGCAGCTCCAAAGTGATGTGAGCCAACAAGCGCTTATCATCCTGGGTTAAGTCCATTGTAGGGACGCAACCCCCGAAGAATTTGCACACAAAAGTCCCTGCTCTGAAAAAGGAAACAAAGACAAGAAAAAGCACTAAGAAGATACATGAAAGTTCGGTACATTAGAAGTTTACAGAAAGCTAGATTCATTCTTATCTTTTATTTCCAACTATCACAATCTACTCATCTGGCCAACTCCTGGACAGTCCAATAATGAAAGATGTCTACGCATAGATGACTTAATCCATTGGTTACTTGACACTTTGCCTAACCCACATTATGTAGGTCACAGCTATGGGCCTCTCACCCTAGAAGACCCTGGAAAAGGGATTTACTATAAACAGAGTTTTAAGTAGTATGGAACTCCAGAGCAAAATGCTTCCTCCCTCCCGCCCCCCATTTTCTTTTTTTCCCCAGTGCCTCCAGCTAGTAAATTCTTGCACTAGCCAAAGTAAGTTTTCTTTTTCCTCTTTGGGATTGATCATTTGAGTCTTGATTTCTCCTTTTCATCCTCAACACATTAAGTTTAGACAAACAGTGATGTCTAAATGTAAATCCTTTGAACAACACAATGATTGCTGAATGTCTATGGAGCTTCTCAGTCATCCAAGTTATGATTGTCCCAAACATGTTTTTTAAAGAAGCAACTGGACTTTCTGGTTTTCCTTTGAAGACATTTCACTTCTCATCCAAGAAGTTTCTTCAGTGCTGACTGACTTTAGTTGAAGCGAAACGTCTTCAAATAAAAACCAAAAAGTCCAGTTGCCTCTTGAAAAAGCACCTTTGGGACGATTGCTGTTTTGAAAATTGTCTCTCAAAATTTTTAAAGAATGCCCTACATTTTATAATGTCACTACATCCCGTGAGATTTCAACAATCTCATACAAGAACACCAAACTATCCCACAATACAGCTTTACCCCAAATGATTGCTAATATGTCTTCTTGTTAGGGAATAGTTTTGTGTTATTCATTTTATTGACCGACATAAAATTCTGTCCATCTATGTGAGATATTGATGTTTCTCAGAATTAAAGAACCACATGGGTCATTGCACACAAGATATGAAAGGAGCCCCCAAAAGTTACTGACCTGAAGACACAGTGAAAGGAGGGAAAAAATAACCCTCATTCACACACATGGAGTCTTTTCAATTTCAACCTTCTTCCTATTCTGCTGCTTCGCTCCTCAGCCTAACTCTAGGTCGGCCTTTACAGTTAGCTAGTAAATAGTTTGCCTGAATCTCGTGGGTTTTTAAAATGCTGCTCCTGAGCTCACCCTGTACCCAAAGCAAAGCTACCACATTGATGTTTTGAATTCACACTATGGACCCATTCATCTCTTGCCCAGATTTACCTATTGATAAAATTGCCAAGGGTGTTCAGCAGCTCTGAGTTGTTCTTGGTCATGAGATCATTCCAAGAGAAGGCACTGTCTTGGCTCTCTGGCCGCAAGTAGAGCAGATAAAAGCGCCAGATGTCTGCAGGAATGCCGGTGTCCTTGGCCATATCGCCAAAAACTCCCACGCCACGGCTTTTGGAGAATTTGCCATCCTCATAGTTCAAATATTCTACAGAAACAAAAGAGGTGAAGTTAGGAACTCCATCAGGGTTTCTCTGTTGAAGAAAGGGAATGTGATTGGTTAACCTTTGGTTCTAAGGAACCCAACAAGACTAGAAGGCTAGAAGCCAGGAATGAAAAAATGAGGCTTGTGGTTAATTCTCTCCTCCAGAAATTACCTGTTGCAATTAGATGGTTGACCAGAGTATAATTATCACCAGTGCCCAGCAATGAGCAAGGAAATACAACACTGTGGAAGGGAACATTATCCTTGGCCATGAAGTTATAAAGCTGAATCTGAAGGGAAAGAAGAAAAAGTGAAAACATGGCGTTAAGAGCCAAGGTGGTGTAGTGGTTAAAGTGCAGTACTGCAGGCTACTTCTGCTGCCTGCCGACTGCCTGCAAGTTGGCAGTTTAAATCCCACCAGGCTCAAGGTTGACTCAGCCTTCCATCCTTCCAAGGTGGGTAAAATGAGGACCCAGATTGCTGGGGGCAATAGGCTGACTCTATAAAACGCTTAGAGAGGGCTGTAAAGCAGTATATAAGTCTAAGCACCATTGCTATTGCTGAAAGGCACACTTCTACCTTGACCTTCTGACAAGTCCCTTTCATCCTTTGTAGACTCAAATGACTAATGATTATGACAGCATATTAGCATGATTAATTTGCTAGGGTGAATTGAGGAACTTAAGAAGAATTTTGGTTCTTAAGTAGTGAGTGTGTTTAATACTCAGAAGAACTTATATACTGGAAGGATGGAAGATTTGCAAAAGTTCATTTATTTCAGTAATGCAACTTAAAAGGTGAAACTAATATATGGGATAGACTCATTACATGCAAAGCAAGATAGTTCAAGCCGATTTGTCATAATTGTGATGATTATGGCTTACAGCTCATGAAAACCCCAAATCCACAATCTCAGAAAATTAGAATATTACATGCAATCAATAAAACAAGGATTGTACATAGAACAATATCGGACCTCTGAAAAGTATAAGCATGCATAGGTACTCAGTACTTGGTTTGGGCCCCTTTTGCAGCAATTACTGCCTCAATGCGGCGTGGCATGGAAGCTATCAGCTTGTGGCACTGCTGAGGTATTATGGAAGACCAGGGTGCTTCAATAGCGGCCTTCAGCTCTTCTGCATTGTTTGGTGTCATGTTTCTCATCTTTCTCTTGGCAATGCTGATAGATTCTCTATGGGGTTCAGGTCAGGCGAGTTTGCTCGCCAATCAAGCACAGTAATCCCATGGTCATTGAACCAGATTTTGGTGCTTTTGGCAGTATGGGCAGATGCCAAGTCCTGCTGGAAAATGAAGTCAGCATCCCCATAAAGCTCGTCAGTGGAAGGAAGCATGAAGTGCTCTAAAATCTCCTGGTAGATGGCTGCGTTGACCCTGGACTTAATGAAGCACAGTGGACCAACACCAGCAGATGACATGGCTCCCCAAATCAACACAGACTGTGGAAACTTCACACTGTACTTCAAGCATCTTGCAGTGTGTGCCTCTCCATTTCTCCTCCATACTCTGGGTCCTTGGTTTCCAAATGAGATGCAAAAGTTGCTCTCATCAGAAAAGAGGACTTTGGACCACTGAGCAACAGACCAGGTCTGTTTTTCTTTAGCCCAGGTAAGACGCTTCTGACGTTGTTTGTTGTTCAGGAGCGGCTTGACAAGAGGAATACGACATTTGAAGCCCATGTCCAGGATCCCTCTGTGTGTGGTGGCTCTTGATGCACTGACTCCAGCCTCAGTCCACTCTTTGTGAAAGTCCCCAACACTTTTGAATGGCCTTTTCCTGACAATCCTCTCCAGGCTGCGGTCATCCCTGCTGCTTGTGCACCTTTTTCTTCCACACTTTCACCTTCCACATAACCTTCTATTAATGTGCTTTGATACGGCACTTTGGGAACATCCAACTTCTTTTGCAATTACCTTTTGAGGCTTTCCCTCCTCATGGAGGGTGTCAATGCTGGTTTTCTGCACAACTGTCAGGTCAGCAGTCTTTCCCATGATTGTGATTCCTACTGAACCAGACTGAAAGACCATTTAAAGGCTCAGGAACCCTTTGCAGGTATTATGGCTTAATTAGCTGATTAGAGTGGGACACTTTGAGCCTAGAATATTGCACCTTTTCACAATATTCTAATTTTCTGAGATTGTGGATTTGGGGTTTTCATGAACTGTAAGCCATAATCATCACAATTATGACAAATCACGGCTTGAACTATCTTGCTTTGCATGTAATGAGTCTATCTCATATATTAGTTTCACCTTTTAAGTTGCATTACTGAAATAAATGAACTTTTGCATGATATTCTAATTTTTTTGAGTTTCACCTGTATAAATGAATACAGAAAATTTCATAACGATGTATTCTTTCATATTATAAATAAAAAAGATAAAGTATTATAAATATTGTAAAGATGCATTCATTGCATTATACTATAAATATATATTATGTTACAAAGCAAGGAATCAGCTTTCAGAAGGAAACGACTGAATTAGCCCACCTGTTTTGGGTTCTTCCACCATTTCTCCCATTGGTCAGTGTAATTAGCTGTGATGGACAGATAGCCAATTGGAGCATCAAACCAAACATAGAATACCTATTAAAAGTAGGGAAGAGGTTACACATGGAGAATAGAAAAGGAACTATCTACATAAGCAGTTGAGATTTGGGCTGCATACTGTACCAGATGGCCATTAATTACAGGTAGTCCTTGAGTTATGAATGTAGGAGCCTGCCCATTCCATTTGTAACCCAAGGATTCATGAGAGTGAATCTCGTACCTTGAACGGAATTACTCCCTCCTTTCGCCGACACATTCGCTAATCGAATGCGTGGTTCGTTAAGTGCACATGAAATATTTCAGGGTAAGGAAGGCCATGGGGGGGGGGGGGCAGTGATGGAACAGGCCACCTGATTAAGACCACCCAAGGCTTCCCCAACCTACTGAAATACCCAAGGCTCCACACAATTGCTTCCACCCACCCAACCTGCCATGCTGGATCACTTACTCCATTTAGGCCTGCGCAGTGCTGGGCAAGGACTGTGCAGGCCTAAATGGACCTCTGTTTTGGCCAGCAAAGTGCCGGGTGAGGCCTGCAGAGGCCTAAACACAGCGTGAGAGGGATGGGCCCGCCCCTCTGAAGTTCCATTTTGGCTGGCAAAGTGCAGAACGAATGTTGCAGAGCCTCTGCAGTTGTTCGTAAGGCCATATACATATATAGAATCTAGGGACAGAGGTTGCTCTTCACCCACGGACTTCACAAGTGTTTTTCTAGACCAGTGATGTTTAACCTTTTTGGTGCCAAGGGTTCAAAGCGTGCATACGCATGCACAAATGCATACGCGCATGCCCCAATCCACAAAATGCAATGCAAGCGCCCCACCTGCTCATGCATGCACATTCCCTGCGCATGTGCCCCGGCCCCCATTTTGGCTTCCAGGTTGGTGCAGGCAGCTTTTCAGGCCCAAAATGGGAGGGAGGGGCTCACAATCTTTACAGTTTCTCTCCCCAGCGCATCCTAGCTTTCTCCTGCATTCCTGCCTCCCATGCCTTCAACAATCTTTACAGTTTCTCTCCCACGGGCATGGGCAGCAGAAATGCAGGAGAAAGCTAGGGCCTGCTTGGTGGGTGGGTGGGGACTGTGGAGATCAGGAAAGGCCCGACCCACGCATACATGGCAGAAACCAAAGACCAGCTGGCCAGTGGGTGGAATGCACGCATGCACAGTGGAGCCAGGCTGGGCTGAAAGCTGGCGTGCCCACATAGAGGGTTCTGCATGCCACCTGTGGCATATGTGTGCCATAGGTTCGCCATTACGGTTCTAGACTCTGCATTCTGAGTGAGGCAGAAGTTAGTTCTCCCTTTCAATAGCACATATTCCTCTAATTTGAAAGAAAAGTAAGACAATGCACCACCCCACCTCCAACTTAAAGTTAATGACCGGGGGGTGCCTTTATCTTTCTTTTGGGTAAGTACAATTAGTTCACATTATGGTATTATTGCTCATACAGAGATCGTTGCTCTAAAAAAATGATGTTCTGTACAGACCTTCAGTTCTCTAGACTATAATTTACATACTGCAACTACCGGTTTGCTTGTGTGAACTTTATTTCCAAGCTATTCACATTTTATGTCTAACAGTGTGACGTTCAATCACGGAAAAATGCCTCCCTCTGTCCCATTCCTCACCTTCTCACGGAAGCCATCAAGTGGAACTGGTGTGCCCCACTTCAAGTCACGAGTGATGCAACGTGGTTTGAGGCCATCCCGGATCCAGGAGCGGGTGATGTACCTTGAGTTGGGGGTCCAATCCCCACTGGACTGAGACACAGCCAACCATTTCTCCAGACTCTCTTCTAACTAGTTATTGAGAGGTTAGAAAAAATAAACAGGATTTCTGGCTGTGATATTTCAGGATGCAGCACTTGCCATGATGATACAAGCGCTAGGCAAATAATATCACATCTCTGCTTAAATCAATGCATTTGCTCTTTTGTACTTGTAATGCTTATACACTACTCAGTATACACTAAGTAACAAGTAAAAACAAAATAAAAAAATAGTATTTAAAGATAAACGCACCCTTATTCATAAAAAAACATTGCATGCTCAGTTGTGGCAAATACAGTATTCGAGTATCTACAGTAATAGAAGGTATATCAAAAATGTATCAGAAAGTATTCTTGCAGAGAGGTTAGGACAGAAAAAAATTATCCTTTCCTATTCCTTTACCCTTTAAACCTCCCAAATATAGGGTTGATTTTTCATAGTTCTCAAAGTTAAGAACCTCTCTAAGGCTTGAGACGTCAATTTTGTCCCCCAATGAAAAACAAACTAGAAATTTATATTACACAAAAACCAAAAACCAAATATAGTACTGCTCCATCTTCCAAAGGGTCATATAAGCAATTAGTAATATTTTAGCTATTTCTCTTCAGTTTCTTATATGGAATACTGACTTAGAAGCCACTAATAATTTTTCCAACACACCTTTTATTGAATCATGCCATATGTAACATTGTATATATTTTTCAAAATGTGTATATTGAATGAACGAATGTTTGAATGAATCCAGCTGAAGAGTTCAGCCCTACTATTCCAGCAACGTGACAATGGCTACATCCCTCATGCTAACCACAGCCTTGCAAGATAGCACATTTAAGAGTCGAGTGTGTTGGAAATGTTTGGTTTCAATAATGGTTTACCTTCTGATGAACATGACTATGGACAACTGCTTATCTCAATTTGGCCTCTACTTATGAAAAAATACATGCTTGGACCTCCTTTCTAGTCTCTTTCCATTATCTCCACTTATACATTTAACTTGGGTTTCTAGGTGTATTTGGATTTTACCAAATATCATGCAAAGTGATATTTTACCCAGCTAATTTGTTTCATTCAATGCCTTTCTTTTTATTATTTATTCATTCTTTCTATAACTTGCCCTTCTGGAATACACCTGGGATTTTGGGTTTTTTTATCCTAACATTAGTAATCCAAGTAGTCCTTCGTTAATGACTGTTGGTTGAGCAACTTGTTTAAAGTTATGATACTGCTGAACAAGGAGTCCTATGAATGGTCCTCAAAGTTACAGCTCTAGCAGAATCCTCTGACAAGTATCTTGATTTGGGTAATTGACAACTGGGTCACAATCACAATGGTTGTGGTGTCCCATGGGTCATGTAATTATCATTTTCAACCTTCACTGCCAGCTTCTGACCTGTAATATCAATATAGGAAGCCAGCAGGAAGTTGCAAATGGCAATCACATGACATTGTGTTTACTGAACATGTGACATTTAATTAATGATTGTAACTGGAATTGTAGAACTGCCATTGTTAAGTCAGTGCACTTATGTAATATTACACTTTATGACTATTGTTTAGCGATAGTTTCCTATCCCAATTACCATTGTTAACTGAGGACTACCTTAAACCAGGTAGGAAGTGAAATGTTCTGATGCCCTTCTATGGATCAAAATAGTTTGCCCATATGAGGAGAAGAATTAATTTTCCTGGGCCTGGCTTAAGAAGGGTGAGGGGTTCTATTTTAGATATGCCTTTATCAGAATTAGTTGTATGACACATGTTGTTCAGAGCAGTATTGTTCAGTTATCATTTAGTAATTGGGGCTTTATAAGCTTTAAGATTCAGTTTTGCCCAGGACTCCCCAGTTATGATGGTTGAAATCATTCAGTGCATACTGTGTGTCTTTTGTTTGTAATTAAGCAACTTGAAAATCATTTCAGATATGTCATACAATTTGAGTATAGGTTCTCCTAGATTGTTCCTAATAATTTTAATGAAGTGACTTATTGTTTGTGTTAGTTGATATAAACTATCAACGTTCAGCAAATGTGTAGAGCACTCACATCAATTTCCAGAAGTTGCAGTTTCTGATGAAGACCTTCACTGATGGGCAAATAGTGGGGAAATTATTTGAACTGGTTCCTGTACTATCAACTTCATTTCTGCTTCACAATGGGCCAATTTCGGTCAAGGAAGTTTCTTCAAAGATAGCTCCATATGAAGCCCACTTCAATAATCATATCAAACACTGGCATAACTAGTAAATTAGTTTAAACTGGGTAAAGAAGCTGTGCCTCCAGATGCAAAGCTGAATGTAGAAATATACCCATCTGCTCAATTCTAGAGTTCATTTACTTGTCCTGAAGAAGAACGCCTTGGTCTGATCTGGATTCAATCTAAGTTTATTGACAGCTTATCACTGTCACACATTCAAGATTCACAGAACGCTGCCTTCTAAAGACAGGAGAAGAACAAGAGGCTCACTTTGGGTAGATCCAGGAAAAGGTGCTGAGAAGATTTCACCACAGGGGTTTCTTGGCAGACTTTGCACACTGGTTTCTGTCAGAAGAGAAAGAAGAACGCATCACAAAAGGATTTATTCATCAAATTATCTAAATGGAATCACCACATTTCATAGCAGTATATATCTAAACAAGTCTTTAGATCCTTTCAACAAAAAGCCAACTATCCAGAACAAAACTATGCTACACAGAGATTGCTCACATCAAACAAAGCACTATTTTGTAGTAAAGCCTGTGGATAGAATGGATATTGTTAAGAAATTAGCAGCAATGCAGGCAGAGCAAAAGGGAACACCATTTTGTTTTAAAATCCTAGAATTGGGAGCAGCCCAACATAGGTATGTCTCCCTTGTTTTCTTGTATACTCCTTATTGCAACATTTTAAAGACAATCTTAAATGTATTTCTTGTACAAGGATAAACTTGAAGTTAAATGGCCAATGCAAACAAAAGAGGTTATTAAAAATAACAAAGGGGGAACATCCTGATGTAAAATGTAGCTATTACTGTAGTAATAAATAGGGACGATGTTAAACAAAATATTCATAATACCTGTCAAGCTATAGGCCTTTAAACCAGTTTTGACAAGTATACAGTACATAGTAAAAAAATCAGATACTGCCTGTTTGGTAAACTTTAACTGAGCTGCTGCTAAGAGACATAACCTGTTAAGTATCTCTGAAGAAAAGGATCCAGTGATTCAGGAAGTGTTAAAATAATAGTGGAAAATCAGAGAGGGAAATTCAAGTGAAGAATAATAATAAGAAAGATAAATATGGAGTATGCTTTTCCTTTTATAAAACAATAGATGGCCATGAAGAGATACATCAATATAAGTAACACAGCAAACAACAGAAAAAGTGAAAAAAAGGGGATAATATGAGGATATTCTTCTTAAAGCTACAATAGCAAAAATAAAATGCAAGAAATCTAACAAAGTAAAAGATTCAAAAATATAACATTTCCACAATATCTCAGATCCTAGGGATAGTTTGGATCTCACTGTGAATAAAAGCAACCCTATTTACTGTATTGCAAGACCTAAGCTTTAAGATAAATACTTAATTTGCTTTTATCTGTCTTTCACTGTGATTGCAGCATGCTGGATTCCCCAGTCACAAAAGAAATTTACTGTAAATAATTGTGAATGTGGATATACCCGATATTTAATCATACAGATTCACTACATAAATTAAGGCAAGACTTCACTTGTACAATGAGGACAATAAGGTTGATTTTTGATTTGTCATAAGAAAAGCATCTGGTCAAGCCCTGGGGCATACATTCTATTAAGGTAAACCATGGTTTACTGGATAAATCACAACCCTCTAGGCTCAATAACTTACAGTCAATAAACCATGGGTCACAAATCCCAGCATCTGGGTAAACCAAAATCAAACATCGCAAGATGGTTTAGTTCATAATCATGAGAGATTGTTTTCCAAGGCTGAGAAGGGAAGATGAACTAGCACACGGGTGTCAAAGTCGCAGTGTCATGTTGCCGTCACGTATCCCAACGTTTTTTCCCTTTACGTAACTGGGGTGGGCGTTGCCTGTGCATGACGCATCCAGCCTTTAGGTCGCCAGTTTGATACCTCTGAACTAGCATAATGGTTATACTCCTCTCAGGAAAGGGAGAGGAGATCTTATCTAGTTTAATGGAGTTTCAGTAGAACGGATGATTTGGATTTCATCAACTCTTTATTGCAAAAGAGTCTACTCTGAAGATCAGGTTCAGGCTCCTGTAAATGTTTCAAAATAATACCTTAAGTTCAGTAGCATTTATGAGCTTGCCACATTTGTCGCACTGATCTCCACGGGCTTCTTCATAGTTGCAGAAAGGGCAGATGCCTTCCACAAAGCGGTCTGCTAGGAATCTCGCACATTTCTCACACTTCAACTGGTCCACTGTCTCTTTCAGGAGATAGTTGCGCTCCAGCAACTGTTGGAAGATGCTTTGTGCTATTCTGAAGGGTGAAAGAAGGGGAGAGGTAAAGAACGGCTTCTGATCTTCACTCAACTATTTTGAAAAGTGTAAAGAGTAGCTCAGAAACATGAATGCCTGTGACAGCAAAGCACTGTGTGTCCTTAATTTATCTCAGTTTCCAAACAATGTTGACATGCCAATTTCATTTGCATTTGCACTAGTATATGGTGGGCAGGCAGACTGGCAGGTAAGCAAAGCATCTCGTGCCTTGAAAACAAATTCACTCTTTCTGATCTTACCAAGGTTTTATTCCATGAGGATGTATATCCAGAAGTGTATGTTGATCTGCAATGTGTAATCCATGGCTCTATTGTTAGTTTCCCCTGAATGGATGAGTGCCTCTCAGTGTAAAGTACAATAATGTCTGGATTTAGTACTGAGATGTGATTCATTTTAATTAAGTTGTTTATTAGTGTTTACAGAAGTGTTTAGTGTTTGGCAGAATTCTAATAAGTAGGGTCAAAACAAGGCGCTAAGTTAAAATGGCAACATGATCTAATCCAATAATACAAGCAACTGAATGGGTAACTGAATGCCCTCCAAATGTTCTGGAATGCAACTCTCAATAATTGCAGCCAGCAGCCTGATAATTTAAACTAACTGAAGGGCAGTAAAATTGGCTGTAAGGTTGTCTAGGATTTAGGATGAGGAGTAAATCCAAGTCAAAGAAATCCCAGAACTAATCAAGTTTATTTGTATTCAAGAAACATGGGTTAATTGTTTTTGATTTAGTGTAACCATGGCTAATTTAAAAAAAAAACTTGTTTAAATGTTTCAGCTTACCATTATGACTTGTGATAAAAGTCTCTCAACTTTGGGTGTTAAAAGTGGTAAAAATGAAAATCTTGACATCTATTTTTGGCATCTATTTACTACAAAATAGGAAGTTTTTCAATTGACCAAGAAGCTAATAAATCAGGAACATAGCTTCATGTGAAAATTATATTCATACTGGCCAACACAGAAAAGAGGGTACAGGGCATATGATGATCAATCCTGCCATATCCTCATTGATGACACCTGAATGAAATCTACAAAGTTTACTCCAAAGAAAGAACTCACATCCCAAATCAGTGTGTGCAATGGACATTTCTGAGGTTTTCATCTATTACCTCCCAGTGATCCCCTAATTTGGCTTGACTAAGAAGCTACATGCCCCCCAAAAATGTCCACTAATCATTAGACGTTAAGAGGAAAGTATCACGATAGATAGATGATACATAGATAGATGAAACTGAAGATGATACAACTTGCCAGAATTGGGCAGTCATTTATTAACTCTGTGATTGGTAATAGTTCCTCTACTCTGATAATGTCAAGACTATGCTTGGAGCCCTTTCGGCCAAGAGATGAGCTAAAAATGCTTCAAATGAATAGCAGTTCTTTATTTTGAACATTCAAAGTGTTCATGTTTGCAACACTTTCAGAAACTAGCTGCAGAAATTACCTTCAATCATCTGTCAGTTTTTTGGCCAGCTCCAAAACAGGAGACAAACTTTATTGCAGGTAAAATACAAAAGTTAGGTAACCCGAAGACTGTAAGACAGAGAGGGAAGGCGGGGAAAAAATGTTGCTTCACTTCTGCATTTCTTCCCCCCACTGACATTTCTTCTAATTGCAGCACTTACGTGGTCTGTTGGGCTGTGGTTGTGCGACCAAAGTAGTCAAAAGAGATGTTGAACCACTGGTAGATTTGTGCATGGATAGAATAGTATTTATCACAGATCTGTTGTGGTGTCAGTCCTTCCTCCATGGCCTTTGTCTCTGTGGCAGTACCATATTCATCAGTACCACATATATAGAGGGTGTTCCAGTTGCGTAGACGACAGTATCTAAAAAACATAAATGCTACCTGTTTCAAAAGCAGGAGATTTATTGCTATAAAAAAGAACTAAGGTCTCCTATGATCTTGTTTTATTTTTATTTCTCACATTTTTAAACCGCCCATCTCCCTCAGAGAGGCATTCTGGGTAGTGTATCATAAAATACTAAAATATATAAAGGTTAAAAATAAACAAACAAAGGTTTCATAGGATCTTGTTTTATGTTGTCTGGACCATCATTCATTTTATGATTGTAAGCTGCTCAGAGTTATTCTGAGGTAAGATGGGCAGCTAATGAATGTTATAAATAAAAACCAGTCCAACAGAGCACATTATTGCTATGCAAAAAAAAAAAAAAACCTCACACCCAACATTTCCAGAGAAAAGCACAATCTTAGGAAGCAAGTATGGCAAAAGCAGAATTCAGAGACACACGGTGAGGATAATTCATAAGTTCAAATGGGTGTGCCTGGAAAGAGATGCTTTAACTTACCTGGCAAATGTATCAGCACTGAGAACACAGCCAATGATATTTCCAAGATGAGGCACATTGTTTACATATGGCAGCGCACTTGTGATTAGCACATTCTTCATGCCTTCCACAGGCAATCTGGGGAGGACAGACAAATTAACTCAGAGATAAATTCAGATTTCTGACTTGCTCAAACAACTGAGGTGGGATGGAGTGAGGGAGAGGTAAGGCAGGTGGGGAGCTATGCAATATACTGCAATTTAGAATGATTAACTCTCTGTAGGCAAAATTAGCCTTATGCAAATTCATGAGTTTGCAGATCACAATGCTATGAATAATTTAAGAATTGACTTTTAACTTCTAGAGTTGTGCAGAAACTCCACGAGAAGTTAGTAAACATCAAGAGGTGAATAATCTGCAGCTTTCCAGACGTTGCCAAAACTCCAATTCCAGTCAGCACTGCCAACGATCAAATTATAATATAACAATATCCAGAAAGCTACAAGTTTCTATGTCATTGAGACAGACAATAATGGATGCTGTACGGAATTACATGGCTGTGTTTTGATAATGTTAAGGTTGGGAAACAACTCTTCATATTAACAAGTCCCACGATATATTTAGCCATGTATAATGTGCGTATTCGACATTTGGGTCTTTAGGAGACAAAAGAAAAGGTGAGCCGTTTATATTTATTTATTCAACTTATATGCTGTCCCGTCTTCTGGAGGCGACTCTACAATGATTAAAAACTATTAAAAAAATAAATAGCAACAATTTGTTTAAAATTGCCAAAGATAGGAGGAAGAGATGGATGGCAGTCTCTGTTTTAAGATCCTCTTTGGTATCCCTCATTAACAAGGACATTTCAGCCCAGCAAGATTCTTACATAGGGTGCTGTGGTTTCCAGGGGCTAGGAAGGCTGGCAGGTCCTCTGGTCCAGATTTCAGCAATAGCTTCAATCTCCACATCAGACAAATGCTGCTGGGCCAATTCCTCTTCCTAGAGAGAAGGACAAACATTCTGTAAAGATGTCTGATATTCAGCAACCAATATCCATGAGTTACTAATGGACCATGGGTAATTGCCAGGGAATGCCAATGTCTAAATAATAATAATAATAATACAACCACCATAGCATAAATCCCAATTCCCTTGGCCTAACCCCCCCCCCCTCCCCCCAAGGTAATGCAATAATATTTGAGGATAATCCATTTAACAAAACAAATTCTAAATGGGTGATATCATCCGTTGCCTATACAGGACTACCTATTTCCCAAACCATAGTATTCCTCATTTCAAATCAGATTTAACAACAGCTGAAGTCACTGTTTAATAGTATGGAATCCCTTGAGTCTGTGAAGTACATGTATGCTAAAGTCCAAGATAATGCTGGGCCTTTGGAGTCTCGCTTTCTTCTTGATTCACTACTTTCATAAGTGCAAGGAATGCCATAATAAAATGGCCTGCAATTTATTAGGCTGAGACTTAACATGCTGTGGTATTAAGTGAGAACAAAGCAACTGCTTCATATAGGAAATGCAACATGAATACCTTGGCTTCATTGGTAGTTGATTTCTCAAAAGACAAACTGGGAGCAGGATGTTTCTGTAGATAGGCTTTAAGTTCCAGCAATCCCTTGGGTGTCCATACAGATTCCACTGCCTTTCTGCAGTACTCCTTCAAGTTCATGTTCTGGAACCAACTCCTAAGAGCTTTCAGCTCATCTTGAATATTAAATTAGAACATGGTTATTTCCAGAGAACCCCCAAATAACTCAAAAATTAGCCAAGGTGCCCTTTCTAAACCTTAGGACACTTAGGAGTTGCTCAAAAAGGTCAACAAGGGCCGACAATCCATACCCAAAAAGAAAGATGTTGCCTCCCCAGTTCTATTAGTCTCCCCTCATAATTGCAGAGTCAACAGTAAAGGTGAACAGCCTTTCAATGCAATCATGCCACAGAATCCTGTGGATGTTGGCCTGGTGCAGAAGACATTTTCAAAGACAGGGTAGTGGGGGGAGTTTTTTTTTTCTTTGAGGAGCATGGGACTTTCTTTTAGCCATTATCTAGGTGCCTCCATATTTAGGGAAAGGAGAAAGTGAGAGAAGGAACTTTTCTCCAACAAACATTAATTGATAAAGGAAAAGCAAAAAATGGCTTGTGTAAATTAGCAGCCAAACGGTAAGCAGACATTGATACCTCCTGTCAGAGCAGGAAGGCCATCTTTGGGGCCTTTCCCAACTTTGGGAGATAACAGTAACTGAAGCCCAACAATTTGGAGGTTATCAGGTTGGTGAAAGCTAAATTCAGCTGTGGGAATCACTCACTTGGTAAGAAGGAATCATCTCTTAACAAAGGAAACAGAGATCCCCATAAGACAATATCAGCAGCTGACTCAACATCCTGGATTAAAAAAATCAGAAGAAATTAGTTCAGTCTGAATATGCAGTAGGAGCAACTGGAATATGTCACTTGCATTGGAAAGAAATATTTCCCAAATGTTCAAGATAGAAACTTCTTCAACAGTACATATGTAGATTCTTCTCTCCACCGTGAACACTACCAATAGTAGTATAGCAATGACCACTTCAGTTTAATTGGCTTTACATAACATATGGTAATTTTTATTTGATTCTATATAAGATGATATACAACAATAAAATTAGTTCTGAAGTAACTCTGTAAAGAACAAAAAAACCCTAAAGAATACTCCAATGTTTTTTCCCAATGAAAACAGATCTGGAACAGAGGTGAGCAATCTGCAACCTATACATGGGTCTCTAAGCCTTTAATTTGGGAATCTTTGGGGTCTTCCCATAATTATGATTGCATCACACTCGTGTCAGAAGCATGGAGGCACTTCCAGGTTGAAAGGATTAGCTGGTGACATTACTGTCACCTGGGGGATGCCCAGTTGAGGACTCTTTTTACATCCCCAGCAGGAGCTGGAATGAAAGACAGGGGCTCACCCCTTCCCACGGCAGCACTCTGGTCTTGAACACGGGTTTGCTAACTTCCAAACCAGCATCCTAACAACGTGAGCCACTATGTTCCTATTAAGATAACAAAATGGGATCATAAAAACTAAAGAAAACGCAATCTATTTACTTATTACTACTTTTTATAGGTAATCAAAATTCTCACAGGAAGTAATGCATCTTTGAAAGAAACGTTTCTCCCACAAGAACCAAAAAAGAGAGAGAAAAAGGATAAAAATCTGTTCTTCTCTGAAAAGATTACTCTGTTGATGAGAATCACTTTACCTATCAAGGACCTTGGCATTGCCCAAAGAAGGAAGAGGTTCCCTACACTAACTAGATTTTGGATATATACATTTTGCTTCAAGCATGAAAACAGTGGTTAAGCACCCAGAGGATTTCAGCTCTTTGTTTCTTAATTTTGTTAAGACATAGCTTTTAATCCCTAAAATTTACTAAAGTAACTCCCCATGTACACAATGCTTGTGAAAAATCTCAAAAGCTGTGAGAAAGGCGTGAGAGGAATTATGGTTCTCCATGTTCTATTCTGATCCTGGGTAACATTTTTATGAAGATATAATCCATATTACTGTGCTTTAAATATTACCAAAAGCTAAGGTTTTATAACAACCAGGTATCCTTTCAATTCTCCCACATCTCAGCTTCTATGTTAGCCAGTACTGTGACGTTTGCTAGCAGAGGTTCTTACTTACCCCAGTGAGGTAAGAGGTACCCTTTTTGGTAAGAATCTGGTCAAGGTAATCCAGTGGCTTCCGAATGATGCCCAAAACATCCTCTCCTTTCTTTTCTTGTACCACATGAAGATACAAGGCTGCAGACAAAGCAGGCTGCAGACAAAGCAGAGGAAAAGGAAGAATTTTAATCTATCTTCAACCTTCTTCTATTGTCTTTTGTCACTGCGTCAATCATGTTAGTAAATTCATACTGTTGTATTTATTTATCAAAGTTATATTCCACCTTTCTTGCAGGAACTCAGTGACTTCCTCCTCCAATTTTTTCTGCAACAAGCCTGTAAAGTAGGCTGGGCTGAGAGAGTAAGTGATCTGTCCAAAGGCACCCAGTGATCTTTCATTGGAATAGACTTGACCCTGGGTCTTGCCAACATAATCTAACACCTTGTCTAATATCTTAACCACTATACTAGCTTTTTCTTAAGGGAAAAAAATGAAACACAGCAACATTGTTGGATTATTAGACTTCTACACCTAACTCAATAGCTCAACGTGATCACAAAATTGAATGGATAAAGAAAAAATAGCAAGTACATGTAAATTTTGGATTCTTAACATCTGGTTTCATCTGCTTCTAGTGGTGCCTCCAACACACATATCCATTTTTCTCTACAAACAGATTACCTGTTCTAATGTTGTCTGTTTACATACTCCAAACTCTCCTAGTATTCTATCTCTCTTATATAGTAATAGATAGAATGGTAATCAGGGAAGGGCCTAAGCAATATAGCTTTCCTTATCTCACTGTCTGAGTTAATGTATTATACTAAGTTTATACTAAGATATAAACTAGGCACAAGTAAATATGTCACAAGCCTCTAATTTCCCACCCATTGACTTCTCCAAATTCTCTGGCACTTTATTTGCAATACCATATTTGGATCTCACAAGACCCTCCTAAAATGATAAAGGATAACCCGAGTAAATAGGGTGGAGAACTACTTTGTCCTCTGATATATAAGATGTTGCAAGTCTTTTGGGGCAGTCATTTTGTGAGTGTGCTCATCACATGCTTTTAGACTTTTAGTTGTTTTCCAGAACTAAAATATTTCCCCCGTTTGCCATAAACCGTGGCTAACAAATGGCTTAGTTTCACAGTAACATACTAAACCAAATGTTTAGTTTTAATGCCAAACCACACAAACCACACAATCACTTAACCCAGCGCACGAGACATGTCATTGGATTTGTTCACTCAACACAGTCTGTCACTGCACAGTTGGTTTAGTAGGTTTGTATGAAACAGTATGAAGAGATAGTGAGAACTAGGCAGAGGAGGTGTTCAGTAAGAGCCAAGAACTGGACTGTCGCTCAGCTATGAGAAGGAAAGCTTTCAAAGATTCCACTTTAACTGACTTCACTATAAGCCTGCTTGGTAATTTATTTTCAAGATTAAAATCAGTATGATTCAGTATGATTCTGATTCACGAGTTTGCTAGCTAGGTGGGCCAGGCAGAAAAACATGGCCCGCCAACAGTAAATCCCACTGGTTGATGAAATCAATGAACTGGAACATTGCTGGGACAGGGAGCAATATCAGCTTCCAACATAACAGCAACCAGAGGCACATCTTAATTTATTTCTCTTAAACAAAATGCTGCTTTTTATTCCAAAGAGAAAAGAACTGCACTAGGTTAAATACGCTAAAGGCTACAGGAAGAAACATAGCTTCATCCAAATACGTACACAATAAGTGATCCATCCTACACTAGCAAAAGAAATGTTACAAAGAAACATACTATACCTGTCACAGGTTCTCTGGTATCAATTGGCTCCTCTCCACATATCCCACTCATATATAGCTGGCCAAAATCTAAACCACCACCTGAACAAGAACTCTTCCCTTTAAGAAAAATGGCTTATCCAGGCTAACCCAAATATATGGCTGTTTTACTCACCTCTAGCTCAGTTATATCCCATTCAAAAAACTGATTGGCAAAATCACTCTGCTCATTGCTAAAACTGCTTATTTCTTTTCCAGATAAGCGGAAAAAGTATCTAAAAGATAAACAAATAGAAGGGGGTGAGTACTCTCAGCCAATGCACTTCCAAGAATTTTTTTGTAAACGAGCCCTTATTCTGCCATGAGGTCTTGCTATCTCACAAGAGGCTAACATTCACACTTCCCACGCTAGATTTATTTTCTTCTGGCAAAAGATTCTTCTTTCTTATGCCTAAAATACAGGTGCTCTTGAGTTAAGGTCAATTCTTTGTGACTATATAGTATACATTTCCTTGATGGGTTTACGAAAGATATTTCCTATTGCCAGGAGGGTTTTTTTTTTAATCTTCCAGTCTACCCTGCCATTATTTGGTGTGCTCATTTTCCAAATACTCATTAGGTCTAATCTCATTTAGCTTTAAAGCCAAAGAAGGACATCCAGATGCAACAACCTGCTGACACTTTCTATACAGTCCTTATTTAACGACTGCCTCCTTTAGCAAACTTTCCTGGTTACGATGGTATTGAAAAAGTAATTTTGTGGCCTTGCATTTACAAGGTCTGTAAAGCAAAGGAAGATTGTAAGTACAGGAGTGGTTTCTCTTAGCAACCACTTCATTTAATGACCAAGTTACTAACTAGGACTACCTGTACCTAGTTTTGCAATTTCATTACTTATTTTGCACCCATTACTTATATTGAAAGTAGAAAGCCAATAGGGAGTAATGTTTAGAAGCTATAGCCCTGTATCCAAGACTCCTTATGAGTGTATTATTTTCAAAAACATATATTCTGGCTTCCTTCCTACAAATTGGCATAGGAAAAGATCACTCACTAGCCATCCAAGACACTCTGCTACCTGAGATGAAGGGCAAGATGTCCTACATGCACCACACTCCATCTGCAGAAGTGACCCAAAATGGTTCATTTCATCCAAGAACAGCAAGGTTCTTTAAGAAGAACAAGACTGTCGGACATTGCTACCAACAATATCTCATTGTACTTTCCTGCTTTCTAGTATTGGCTGGTGAGGCAGTTGGCTCATAGTAGAGCCAGTCTATGTAACATTTATAACAATTCATTGGCTGAGGTTCTAAAATGTATACCACTGTTATTCCCTATACAAGTTAATAAGTTACCAGGACACTGTGGGAAGAGCAGAGGTTTTTCCTTCTAGCTCCAAAGAACTGAGAATAGGAAAAGGTACCCTTACTTTCTTTCTCTATGTTGTACTATTTCAATTTCCCATCAGATTTTGGGTGATGGAAACAGAACTCATGTCAGTACTGAGGAAAGAGAAGAATGCTTGATTCTCCATACAGGTAGTCCTCGACTTACCACAGTTCATTTAATGACCACTCAAATTACAACAGCACTGAAAAATGTGATTTATGGCTATTTTTCACACTAATGACCACAGCAGCATCCCCACGGTCATGTGATCAAAATTCAGATACATGGCAACTGATTCAATTTTATGACAGTTGCAGCGTTCAGGGATCATCTGATCACGTTTTGTGACTTTCTGACAAGCAAAGTCAATGGGTAACAACTATGGTGATTCACTTAATAACTATGGCAAAAACAGTTGTAAAATGCAGCAAAATTCACTTAACTGTCTCGCTTAGCAATGGAAATTTTGGGCTCAGTTGTGGTCGTAAATTGAGGACTACCTGCATTTTCTTATATTAAATATATATTAATTTCTTAAATTGCCATTCATTTCTTGAATTACAACTATTTCTATGGCAAAAAAGACCACTTAACTACTCTGGCAACGATGCCAAGTCTCTATCACTTAGCATGCTTGAGGTTGACTGACATTATAGGAAAATTACCAATAGGTAGCTGGACATGTGAAAATATATTTCCAAATTATAACCCCAATGTTTATGTAGCACAAAGACAGTTTATAAAAGATCCTTTCTTAGCATCCCCTTTTCTTCTAATTCAGTGCTGCTCCTACATGCCTATAATGTTTATCTAGCACTAGCTGATAACCCGCCGTTGCCCGGGTATTAATTTATAGGGGGAAAATGTCTGGACCAAACGTAATTTCTGATGTTGGATTTTCCCACTTACCAGAGGGAGCCCCCTTGTGGAGTACTGTGAAACCGTTACCATGGCAACTCCACTGCGCTGTACGGTAGAAGCCATTTTAAGGCACAACAGGCTGTATCTTAACAGAACACATAGCCCAAGAGGTGTTAGGGTGTTTTACCCCCACAGTATTTTTTTTCAGAGAGTAAATCATCTGTGTACCAGGTTTGGTTGAAATTGCTCAAGATGTTCCAGAATTATGCTGGAACATATACACACATAGACACACAGCCATTTAGATAGATAGGTAGGTAGGTAGGTAGGTTACAATCACATTAGGTTTTGCCAAAAGCTTATCCTGGAAACAGAGTGATCTACACTCCATTACTTACTGAGAAATTACATTTGTGGAGAAGAGGAAGGATCCATTTTCCAGCTGTAGAGCTGGCAGCTGAGGACGGGTGAGGAATGGTACTACATGAGCTATCAAAGAAGAAGAAAAAAAATTAGGGAGAAATCTTATCTGCATCCCAAAATCTGATCCTATTTAATACAGCATGTATTAAGATGACGTAACAATAGGAGCAGTGTGTGCTTATACTGTGCATACATACTATGCTGTGCATACATACAGAGCAGGGGGTTGGCAGAACATGGTTACTTTTACTTGAAAAGACAATTTTCCTCCCTTCTTCTTGAAGATAGAAAATGCTGTCCCCAAAATTTGGCAAAGTTGTTTTCCAAGGCAAAATTACTAGATAATAAGGAAGGCTTTGTTGAATCAAATTTCTGCTTATGATGCTATTATTTAAATATGGAGGCTTTGCCAAAAAGAGATGACAGGGAAGAAAAATAAAAAAAAAGTCTTGCCACCCCATCAAAGATACTTGATGAATAAGAAGAAATTGAACAGCCCTTTGTCTGGAACGGCATGAGATCTCCTGCTTAAGTGGGGAGTTGAACTGAAAGTCTTCCAAGGTTCCTTCCAACTCTGTTATTCCTTATAAACTGACATATTGGAATACACTTGCTAAGTTCAGTTATATTTAATCCAGTCAATCCATCACTTGCTACTTCTGAATGCATCATCACGAATGCAGGTTGAGATTCTCCATTCTCATCCATGTATTCAGAAAATGCCTGCATAAGCGCACCAGCATGCCTACTACCGTCCCTGTCCTACTGTTCCATTTATTTATACCTACTGTTCCCATTTATTTATACTCATTTCTTATGTATATACTTATACCTGCTTATACTTATATGTTTATATGTTACATTCATACTTATACTTGTTTTCTCATACATGCTAGACAAACCAAATAAAATATTTAAAAAAAAAACCAAAAGTGAATAGAGTCCATCCCGAAACCAAGGAAGTCATAGGGGAGCAGGAAAATTAAAAGGACTTAGTGCAAAGAGAGAACGGACTAAAGGAAAATCCTAAAGAGGAGGACGGAAAAAGTTTATTAATTCTGTTGCTGGCTGCCTCTAATTTTAGGTCAATAAATACCCAGATCTCTAGGATTGGAGATCTTGCAATTTAAAAAAAGGTTAGATTTTTCTCCCGCCCAGCGAGCGGATCCTGAGGAAAAAAAGCTGCCGTTTCTTGGGGGAATTACCGCCCTCCTGGCACTCACCCTCTTGCGGAAGCCACTGCACCTCCACGGGCACGCCGGTGGCTTTGGCAGCCGCCAAGACCTTCAGGCCACCGAGGCTGCCTTCGCTCAGGCACAGCTTCATGCTCCGTCCTGCTTCCGCCTCCCAGCCACGCTTCGTCCCCAGCTGATGCAACGAAGCCGGCCCTGACATGAAGGCCCACTCCCCGTCCACGCCCTCTCCCGCCTTACGTCGCGTTGGAAACGGGTCCCTCCTCCCACCCAACCCGCCTCACGCCCATTTTGGGGACTGCGCGCTCGAGTACATCCGCTCTCCCTCAACCGCGCACCAAGGCCGCACCCTTTGAGACTACCAATCCCGACACGCATTGCCTATCCAACCGGAAGTTTTGAAGGGCGAGGCCTGAGGCAAAAAAAGAAAAGCGGATGTTGCGTAATAATAGTACACTCAGATTGTTCGCGGGAGGGTAGAGCAGTGTAATGTGTTGTTTCTAAATTGTGTTGTTGTGAATTAGCTCCTGTGGACAATAAAGCCCATCGTTAAACATACAGTTAATGTAATCATGTTTATACTTATATCTGTTACCTAATTCATGCTTGACGGAATTAAATAAATAAATAAAATAATTCTAGAACAAGTTAGGTCTAAATCTTGACCAAATTTGTAATATTTCAGTAATGAAACAGCGAAGTAATATCAATTGAAGACTCGGCAGCAGTAATTTAAGTATAAAGCCGAAATCAGTTTGTCCAGGAGAAAAAAATTAATATTTTTTTATTAAATCCATTTGAAATTCTGAAGATTTTCTTTTTTAAAAACAATTGTTATTTGTTTTTGAACAAGGACAAAAAAACATAAAAATAAACAAAAAACCCATCTCCCATTACAAATTGTAGAAAATGTGTTAGTTGGTTACAGTATTTCCATGCATCTCTTCCATAGTCACCACCTGCTTTTCATATCAAATCGCATATTTTAAATTCACCTATATTCATGTATATCACAATTATTATATCTCAACCTTAATTTGACTATAATTGTTTTTACGTCCTTTTATATATAATATTCAAAATTTAGAATAGGATCATATGATAACATTCCATTAAATCATCCTAAAATCATCCAATCACAATACTTCTTTATAACATATTCTAGATAAAGCTTTTAAACCACCTCTCATAATCTCCACGTGTTGTTTATATAAAATTTCATATCAAACTAATATATTTTGTTATCATTATTAATCATTATTTAACTATAGCTATTGTCGCTTCATTTTATACATACTAGTAGTAAACTAAATTTAGCTTAATTTTTTATTATACATTTTCATTGCATCAACCTGTATCTTTCCAGTAATAGTACGGTCTTCTATCTCTTGCCATTTGTAGCATTAATGTTCTAGTTACTTTCTTAATAAATCTTGTATAAACTTCTCTTGGCAACATGTTATTCCTTTCGTATCTCATAAAAGCTTGAAACCCAAAATCTGTTCTTTCCATCAGCTTATCTTTGGTTATCACTAGTGCTTCTGTCAAGATTTCTCTCTTTATCTCCGTCAATTTCTCTCTCTTTTCTTCTTCTGTGCTTTGAAGTCTGGGGTAGAGTTCCAATCCATCGATCTCCCCTTTCCATATTCCACTCTTGCCATTACCAACCATGTTCACTTTGTTGTCAGTATCCACAGTTTTCTTATCTCTTTACTTATTTTTTTCTTCCATCTTTTGAACTCTGTCCTCCACGTTCTTCATTTGGTAAACATCCTCAGTTTCTCCATCAGATTTTTCTGTTTTGTATTCCATATTCTCCAATCTCTTTTCAATTCTCTCTGTCACAACTAATAGATTTTGAATTTCAAACATAAACATTTGCATTGATCTGCATTGAACTTAGTGTGTTATCCAGCTTCTAATTCTTTTTCACGAATGGAACTTTTGCAGGGGTCCCTATTTTTTAAACTGAATGGATTAATTCTTTTTTCACTTTTGCTTATACCTATGGATTAAAATACTCCTTTTTTAAAAAAATAATGCTTGATTTGATTGATTGAATTATTTTTTATCTCAATTTAAGGGTTTTTTTCTGTCTTAAGCTTGGAATATAAAGAAGATAATAAGAAGGATTATGAAGAGGGTTGTAACAACAAGAGGAAAAGCAGTTACACTGCCACTTAGAGGCTGGAGGCTGGATACATTGTTTTTTCTTCTTTCTCTTTGATCACTTTCAGTTTGTTTACTGACAGTGATAGTAGGAAGAGCACAAGTTGTTTATACAGGTGCCTTTGGGAAGTTCTATCACTAGCTATTGGAGGGAAGAAAACTTTTGGACTTGAAAGATAATAAATGAACCTGTTTAAAGTTTATTAAAATAGCCTTGAACCCTATAGTGGCAGTATCTGCAAAATTGAAAGAATGGCTCAGCAGGAAAAAGAAGTTCCGAAGATTATTGAACGTTGCTTAAGGAAGAGTAATGAAAAACTTGAAAGCTTGCACACTAATTGGAGTTGGATTAATAAAGTTAATATTCTAATAGGAATTTATAATTTTCAAAACCACCAGGTTGATTATGTGCCATGATGTCAACTCAGTGGTCATATAGATCTACCCCTAACCTGGTCCTCTAGTGGTGCGCCTATTGCCACTGTAACTCAGTCTTTCCACTTTAGTTGTCATTCTAATCCTTTCCACCTTTCCCAATATTATAGCTTTCTCCAGAGACTTGTCTTCACATAATGTGTCCAAAGTAGGTTAATTTCAACCTGGCAAACCCAAGTCAGTAGAAGCAAATTTCTGGTAAACCTAGGACCTGGATACTGACTTGTAATATAGTTTTGCAATATCTGTATATCAATTGTTTCTTAATCTCTAAAGAGGTCAAACAGGCATTATTGGACTGCAAGTTTATTTATTAGATTTTTATCCCATTTTGCATTTAGGAATTCAAAGTTATCAATAAACTTCTATGGCTGAGGATATATTTGACCTTAGTGATATAACACCTTAAACATCATTTTTTAGATAAATAAATATAATCATAATAATGGTAGAGGAACCTTGTAGATGGAAGTCTATTCTATTAGTAGGCCAGTATGTATGTGAATGTAATAAACCTAGTGCACAGTGATATCAAAAGGAACTTACTGTACATTAAATACAAAAATTAACAGAGATTCAAGTTTAAATTTACAATCTTATGTCTATTGTGGACTTATATCTATTTATAAATAGATAGATAGATAACAGTGATATAATGTATCTTGGAAGAGCTTTTGTATTAGGTAAAAGTAAAGGTTCCCCTTGCATATATGTACTAGTTGTTCCCGACTCTAGGGGGTGGTGCTCATCTCCATTTCAGAGCCGAAGAGTCAGCACTGTCCGAAGACGTCTCCCTGGTCATGTGGTCGGTATGACTAAACGCCGAAGGCACATGGAATACTACCCACCAAAAGTGGTTCCTAATTTTCTACTTGCATTTTTACATGCTTTCGAACTGCTAGGTTGGTAGAAGTTGGGACAAATAACGGGAGCGCACTCTGTTACGCGGCGCTAGGGATTCGAACTGCTGACTTTCTGATCAACAAGCTGAGTGTATTAGCCATTGAGCCATTGAGCCTTTGTATTTTGTATTAAAGGCAGCCTAAACATTTTTAAAAGAAAACAAATACCTGATAGTGTTTTATAGTACTTTTATATGAGGACTACGTTCCTCCTCTTTAAAAAGTAATATGGTCAGTTTTTAATTTTTTAGACTACCTCATGGAACAGGGGTGTCAAACTTGTGACGTATCGCAATTCCCCCCCTTTGCTAAAACAAGGGTGGGTGTTGCCAGCACGTAACACATCCGGCCCAAGGGCTGCGAGTTTGATACCCCTGTCATAGAAAGTCAGGAAGCCATACAAGTGTAGGGTGATGCTTCAAGAGGGGAATCTTAGCAGTGGGGAGAAAACAATGAATAAAAGTAGCTTTTTTTGAGAAGTGAAATAATTTGGTTAACACCAAGAAGTGATAATTGAGTGACTGGCAAGCAAGCTAAGGTGTATGTTCTGTGATCCATCTGGTTAGAAGCACCTTCAGTTAAAAATAAGTTTGAAGCAGAACACCTAAGGCAGTATGCATAAATTGCAACCATGTCATATACTGGTAATCTTGGGTTTACTTAGATATAACCTTCTCTCATTATGGTAGCCGTTACTGCTGTGCCTAGGATTGAAACTGCTGTCTTCTTGATCTAAATGAGATCACACTTGTTGCAAGGCTATATATGTTTTATATGCACAAACGTTACAATAGGACAGTTTCTCTGTTTGCAACTCAGAAATGGAGCCTCCTTCCTGCTTTGTGGTGCACATAAGCAGCGCAGCAGCCCACAGGAAACTATTCACCTCTGAAGGCGGATGTGTGTGGTACCTATGTTTCGTACACTAAAGACTTTTAAAGAAGGGAAATACCTCTCCATTCTCCCTCCATTTCTGTGAAAGATGAAAAGAATGACTACGGAATGGGTCCAAGACTGAAATAACAAGCTGTTATTCCAGGATAGTCATCTGTCTCATTGTGTGATGGGCTCAGGTAAACGTAACTGTTATGGGATAATGAGAAGTTTATTATAGTAGGGCTACAGTCTTATTTTATTTTCTCTGGATTGTGAATTGAAATTGTACTCCATTTTTTCTGTCTTACTGGCTAGGGAATGAGGTTTCCCATTTTTGGTGGGCAAGTAGTGGCGCGGGAGGGGGACGACTTCTGAACCAGTACTGAATGCAGTACTCTGATATGGGAAGAAATGCAGAAAAAATAAGGAGTTTGCATTCTTTCTTATTTCTAGGTGAAGTTCCCCCCCAACAAGGGAACATTTCCATGATTAGTGTTTTCAAAGGCATATTTTCTCATGAGTACTGGGGTCAGCTAACATTCCCAAAGAGCTGTAGAAGAAGATTTATCTATTGTAGATTCATTGATGCAGGACAGTCTTCCTCAAATTTAAGGCCACCTTAACTGTCAGTGGCTTAGTTTCCATTTTGAAAGCTGGACTCTATCTTGAAATATTCATGATTGGCTGGGACTGCAGCTCTGATTCTTCTTTCACATGTTTTTTCAAGCAGATCTTCTACTTGTCGCATAACCCCTACAAACAGAAATGGGCCAAATCCTTTTCACAGTTTCTAGAACTGGAGAATCGGTTCCGTATCTGTATATCTGAACGCCATCACTCTGCTAAACAAATAATTCCCTCACCACTGTCAAACTATTCACTAAGGCTGCATTACTATTAGTCTTCTCATCATTCCTATTCCACTTATGACTGCATGACTGTACCTTGTTGCTTATATCCTTACTATTTATATTTATATTGATTGGTTCCTGGTTGCTTATTTGTACCCTATGACTATCATTAAGTGTTGTACCTTATGATTCTTGACAAATGTATCTTGTCTTTTTATGTACACTGAGAGCATATGCACCAAAGACAAATTCCTTGTGTGTCCAATCACACTTGGTCAAAAAAGAATTCTATGCTATGCTATGCTATGCTATGCTATGCTATGCTATATACAATTAAAAATAACTGCAGTGTGCAGTTAGTTAAAAATAGTGTACAGCAGTGTTACTTTTCTGTTAAAAAAAAGACTTCCACTGTGGCTTATGTATAGTTCATCAGCAGTTAAACCCATATATGTACCCAAAGGTATAAGGGTGATTAACAAGTATACACAATACTATTGACCCAACAAAGGAAATCATAACATAGCATGTCTGGGTTTTTTTTTTAATGTGATGTGTGAATGCACTGTTTCTGAGATGTGCATGCAAATATATGATAAGGGATAGAAGAACTGGAAAGCAATTGGATGGATAAAACCAGTCTTCAAATCAAGTAACTGAAACCCAATTGGCTTTTGTTCCTAAGATGGGACTAGAACTCACAGTCTCCTAGTTCTCAGCTAGCACCTGAACCACAACACTAAACTGGCTCTCTTTACTACTAGACCTTTTTCAATATATCTCCTTGCCATGCAAGTATATAATATAGTGGCTTCTTGCAGGACCTGGAAGTTTCTTACATTATTGTTCCTGTCTTATGGAATACTGTTGCTCCAAAGATTAGATTAGCCCAATTCTGCTGGACTTTAGGAACGGCCTTTTCCTATGGATGTTATCTATGGGAAGGGAGTCTTAACAGGAGCCCATTCTGGGTTTATTGTTCCTTCTAGACTGGTCCGATTCCTCGGCTGCTGCATCTGATGCTATGTTTTATGGTTTGTGTGTTTTTAAATGCTGCAAGCCTCCTGAATCACCCTTGAGAGATAGGTGGCCATATAAATCAATTGTATAAATCGTTTAAAAATGGCAAGAAATCTTTTTAAAAAGCATTTAAACTCAACAGAAACTGGCCCTAAAAGACAATTTTGAGTCATTCTTCAAGTGGTGATGAATAGGCCACTTTTCTGTTGAGACTCTATTCTGCTTAACAGGAAACAATAAAAGGCTACAATTTATAAACAGGAAGCTTTCATCTGAAGTCAGAATACCTAGCTATACTTAAATATTGTTTTGTCCTTCCATCTGGCCCTGCATGTTTTCAATCAATTTTCTCCCAAGCTGCATATACACAGAGAGTTCAATAGCACTCAGGAGCATCAAGATACAACTATCGTTTGTATTTGTCTGAGACAGTGGGATTTGTAGTCAAAGTATCTCGGGGCATCAGCTTGGAAAGAATTGTTTGATAGCTTAGAAGACCTAGAATATGGCGCTCACACCTATTGGTAACCATTGGGGCATTTAGAGAGTTAACATGGTGAAGTAGCTGCTTTCACTGTAGACATTCTGACTGTGGCATTTTGTATGGATTGCAGTTCCTGGGACATCTTCAAAGACAGACCCAGGTAAAGCATGTTACAGTGGTGTTGATCAATGGTGTTGTTGAGAGTGGGACTCACTCTATCCTGAGCTTCTCAATCCAGATGAATAAGTATTGTTTATTGCAGGGAGAAGTGTTGGAAGAAGAGAGATCATCATTTGAAGTTCCCAACATGTCTCAGGACAACTTGGGGGGTGGGGTGGGGGGTAGTGAGGCATTAAAGGACATTTCAATCTAGCTGTCAGACCTGACGTCTGCCAGCATGGTCTTGTGTTGCATCTCCCTAATGACAATCGGGACTAGAGAAGAAGGAGACAAAGCTGTGCACTGATTGAAAAAAAAATATTTAGGAAAAATGTTGAAGTGAAAGCTCAAGAGTTCTAATACTTTTGCTTTCAAACATGGAACCCATATATATGTAATTTGTTAGATCCCGTCTTTTTTTCTCCTGCACTTTTTAATGCAACAAGAAAGACATGTTTCTTTTGAGAAGTGACATAAGGGTAACTAGCTACACTATCACCTTTGAATTCTGTCTTACATCCGCTTTCAGTAACTGGCCAAGATTACCACGTCCTGGAAGCCAAGCCAATGCCACCACAGTAGACAGTAATTTGAAGCTTCTTGGCTTTTTCAACCTGTCCCTTTAATGGTATAGCTAGAGTTGGAACTTTGGGACAATAATCTAAAGGCACAGAAATAATGACAGCAAAGTTCAGCTTGGCTAGCTCATCACACCAGCTTTCTTCTCCTTCTCCTTCTCCTTCTTATCCTTCTCCTCCTCCCTCTTCCTCCTCCTCCTCCTCTGGTCCAAAACATTTTATAGAATGAGTATTCATTTAGTTATTTTTATTTTAAATATTTGTTTCTCATTTTATTTCTACAGCACTCTTATTCCCAACTGATTGTTATATAAGCTCTTTTCAATGCGGCGTCCCCATATATCATATGAGTTCTTGTTTCTGTAAGTGTGAAATCCCTATCATTTCTTGATCAGAAAAGCTAGTCATTCGTATGTGGAAAGGCCCCGCATACCGAGGATAGAGTGATCTTTACAAAGTTGGTCGTCCTTGGTTCTGAAGAAAATCTGCTGCGATGAGGGTAATTTCTTTGTCAGCATAAGCTTTGCCTTGGAGGGCAAAAACACTGTGAGAGATGCTTTCAAGAACAAGATTAGGGAGTCCCAGGGGGCTGGTGAAGGCAGTTTTTCTCCTAGCTGATTCTGACAAGCAAATTCCACCGGGAACAATTTCTGCTTAATATGACTGTGCGTTCATTCTCTGCAAGAAGATGCAAGCGCATTGTTACTTCCTGTTGCAACAGCTACTTGGGTGCTTCTGGTGATTTAGATTCTTCAGAAGTGGGAGAGAAAAGAACTAACCCACAGGTTAAAAAAACACACTGTGATTGTTTTCCTAACCTGATGGCTCTCCTGAAAAGTCATTTGTGACTTGGCTTGGTCCATGGATACAGAAATATTGACATGTAATGTCTGAGAAAAGAGTCCAATAGTTGGAAGTACTTTTGGGGCTGAAGGTAGATGTAGCTACTCCCTTCTTGTTTATAGAACTACTACCTCTTTCTGGTTCTACTTTCTTCTGAGTATTATTTTCCTTTCATAGTCTAGCATTTTCTGCACCGTTAATTTTCTGTTTCATTAAAAATATGCCAAATGCCTGATGGTTTATTCTTCACCCTCATAAAACTTCACCCGAACCCCAACTCTGTAAGATGGGTCAGTCTGAGAATGATTGGCCCCAAATCACTCAGTTTTCATGCCTCAGAGGCCTAGAACTCCCAGTATCCTGGTTTCCAACCAGCACCTTAATCACTAACTCAAACTGACGCTACCACAGCTATAAATTATTTTTATAGCAATACATCAAGAAAGTCAGTCTGCTTGTTTTTAATCAATTCATGTAGTCCTCGACTTACAACAGTTCATTTAGTGGACTGTTCAAATTACCACAGCACTGAATATAGTGACATGACTGTTTCCCACATTTATGACCCTTGAAGCATTGGTCACGTGATCAAAATCCCAGATGCTTGGTAACTGATTCATGTTTATGACTGTTGCTGTGTCCCAGGGTCATGTGATCACCTTTTGCACTCTTCTGATAAGCAAAGTCAATGGGGAAGCCAGATTCACTTAACAACGGTGTGACTAATTTAACAAGTGCAGTGATTCATTTAACAAATGTGGCAAAAAAGTCATAAAATGGGGCAAAACTCACTTAACAAGTTTCTCACATAGCAACATACATTTTGGGCTCAATTGTGGTCATAAGTCAAGGACTATCCGTACTTAACTAAGGTTTTTTATCCTTTTTCTTCCTGGGAAAATGAGATTCATCAGCTATTTTTTGAGTTACCATCACAAGATATTACATTGAACTATAGAGGAAAATTTTACTCTTTCAGTACGCTTCTTATTTTTAGTAGTCCAAATTTACAGTGTTTTACCTACTAAATAATCCACAATTTACAAAATTTCAAATAATATCCTCAGACCTAACAAGTCACAATCTAAGGCATTTAGTTAACTGGCACTGTACATCAGTTACATTTTCACATCTAATATTAGTGCTGCAATTATTTTCATCACAGGTGAAAGGTTAGCATGCTGAGGTCCAGAATTGCTGGCTTTTTTGGATCAACCTGACTTGGCAAGATGTTTTCAAGTCAGAGGCGGTTCTTGGATGGGTTCAATCACCACCAGAGCGAATCTTCTCTGGATTCTCCAGGCAGTGTGCTGCTGCAGGCTCTCTATGATTATCAGTACAAATCTGAAGATGGGAGACAGGTGACCATTGAGGAAGGGGAGATCTTCCACCTTATGCACAAGGCCAATGAAGATTGGTGGCAGGTGAAGCGGTTCGGCCAGCCCAAGCAGAAGAGGCCCATCTTTGTCCCAGCATCCTATGTGGCTGAAGTGACCTATGATGAACTACAGCAAAATGGCTTCTTGCATCCTGGCATCCTTTCAGAAAAGGGTGAAGGTCCAGGTGAGTTGTTTTTTGAAGTTCAAGGGATTAAACCACAGCTGGGCAACTTCAGAGAGTTGGAACTCTCAAGAAACTTTATTCTATCTCTGGAGTTTCCACCACCACAATAGCTGAACATTGGATGGACATTCCAGAGGTGGGTTCCTACCAGTTCGGATTGGTTCGACAGAGTAGATAGTAATTTGGCCGCCCTCGCACCCAAAGCAGTTCTATTGTCAGCAGTGCCATCATTGTTTTTGCTTCTGCGCATGCACAGAACAATCTCCGTTACAGAAATGTAATTCTCCCCTCCCCCTTTTCTTACATTCTGCGCATGCGCTCACCTTTTTAGGTGTAAATGCGCACGTGCGAGGAGCATTTGCATGCTGAACCAGCAGTAGCAACCCACCCCTGGAACATTCCCATAATTTTGAGATGGAAACATTACATACAAAAAATGCAGTGTATTTTTAGGGGATCAGACATCCTGTTTCAGAGGAAAAATGCGATACCGCTCCAAATCAGTCAGGTATAGCATAGAAAATGGCCAGTATTTGTCACTCACTGCAACTTAGATACCCACAAGTGAACAAGCATGCTTGAACTGCGAGAAACTGAAACAGCACCAGATGGCAGCAAAGAGTTATAATTTTGTGGACATGTCTATTGCCATCTAGTGGTTGTATATATTTTTGAAGCCAAGATCTGGTAGCCTTAGTGTATTTTTCCTTTTGGAAATTTGGTTAGCCCTGGTTAACACAATTTCTAAAAATAAAGGGGGGGAAATTACATTCCTACCCCCCAACCTAGGAAAATAGAAAATTGTAGAGTTGCCCATCTGTGTAACAACTTCACTTATTTTCCCAAGACACTCAGTATGCCTCCCTCTCAAAAGAGATCTATTGTCCCCAGTCCTAAAAAAAATGTCCACCCTTTGTATGAATATTTATGAAGCTAAATACTGTGTCATTATACCCCTGACAGTAGTGCTGTGTGATTGGTCCAGGACACTATTTGATGGGAAAGTAGACCAATAAAGATGGTGGCCGGCCCATAGCACTTAGTCAGTAGTGACAGTGACAAAGAGATAATAAATAGAAAGACTCTTGGTTTAAAAAAACTGACAATTGAGAGGGGGAGTTAGAAGAAAAGGACCAAACATCTTTAAAATTTCATAGTGCCACTGATTCCCAAAGATTCCTGCTGATATTGAAAAGTCAGAAGCAGCAAACCTATGTCAATGAGCTGGACCCTCGGGAGCTTAGAAACAGAAAGAGATTGCTTCAAGGGCTATGATGGAGATCTAAGCAGCTCTAAGCAGAGAAGAGGTTTCATATTCTGTTTCCACTGGAAGTCTCAAAAAGACTTGACCAGCCTTTCCTGAACTTGAAAGTCAAGCCTGGTGCGGCTTAGTTCACACTTGGATTTTGACTATGACTATCGGATGGACTGGAAAGTAAAAGAGCCATTATAGGAAAAGGCTATGGCTAGCTATATTTGCTAAAAGGGATGCAGTGGCCAAGATGCTGAGCTTGTAGATTGGAAGGTTGGCAGTTTGGTGGTTCGAATCCCTAGCTCTGCATAACGGAATGAGCTCCCGTTACTTGTCCCAGCTTCTGCCAATCTAGCAGTTCAAAAGCATGTAAAAATGCAAGTAGAAAAAATAGGAACCAGCTTTGGTGGGAAGGTAACAGTGTTCCGTGCACCTTCAGTGTTTAGTCATGCCGGCCACATGACCATGAAGACGTCTTCGGACAGCGCTGGCTCTTTAACTTTGAAACGGAGATGAACACCGCCCCCTGGAATCGGGAACGGCTAGCACTTATGTGCCACATGAACCTTTACCTTTAGCTATATTTGCAACGCTGCCATACACCTTGGATGTAGCCCCCAGATGTCAGGTATTATTCCAGACCCAGAATCTCTCTTTACTTTTCATTGCAGACATTCCCAGTAGTAGGAGTCAATATAAAATTAAAACAACAGTAGGCAAAAACCAAAAGTAATTTTCCTCATGATCAGAAAATTAATTTTCCTCACGATCCTTAATTTGGATCTACCCTTGTTGAACCAAAAGCTTCACTGGACATGGAATGTGTGAGGAAAAGCCAGAATTATCCTTGCTGATTCTACTTTTCTTCCTTTCAGCATGCTTGGAAATGTCTCATTCCCTGGAGGATCTTTGGGTGCAGCCATTCCCATCATTTCCCCATACAGATCTATTGTCCTGCCGCAACCACCTTTCTGCCAAAATGAGAATCAGTCGGCTGTCTCTGGGTAGGCGTCACAGCCTCAGTGCCCTGACTCAGATGAAATGCAAAAGCACAAAGTTGTGGCAAAGTTCTGAGGAAGAGCTAGCAAGAAGTGAGAGATACTATAAGGTGAGTTCAACCTTTTATAGTACTTTTCTCATTTATTTGTTTATGTGTTCGATTTATACAGCTGCCCATTGCAAGCATAACTCTGGGCAACTAACATAGAATAAAAATAAAATAAAACCATCATAACAAGATAATATTAAAGCAGCTAAGATAAAACCAAACAGCACTTTCAACACTAGAGAGGACTGTAAAGCACTGTGAAGTGGAATATAATGTATTTTTTGGAGTATAAGACGCACCAAGATTTTGAAGAGGCAAATTAAAAAAAAAGTTTTTCCACTCTTCAGACCTCCCCCAAATGGCCTGTTTTTCACAAAAATGGCCCAGGATTTTTTGTCAAAAAAAATGGGGCATGCATAGACTTTAGGAGGCTTCCAGAGTACTCCTGGGGGCTGGGGGGGGCAAAAACAAGCAAAAAAATGGCCCGTTTACACTCATTTTTGCCTTTCCCAGCCCCCAGGAGCACCCTGGAAGCCTCCTAAAGGCTATGCATGGCCATTTTTGCAAAGGGGGTGGTGTTTCAGGAGGCCACAAATACTGTATTCAGTGTATAAGGCACAGCCAGATTTTCACCCTCTTTTTGGAGGGAAAAGGGTGTGTCTTATACTTCAAAAAATATGGTAAGCCTAAGTGCTATTGCTATTATCATGACACAGTTGGTATTTAGACACATACAATATACAATAATGTGATTCCAGCCTTGATAGATTCTTTGGGATATAACTATCCCAAGAGGTGAACAGCAAAAAAAAATATTAATTAATATAATGTTCTAATATTATAATGTAACTTTTAAAAAAAGTATTCAGATCCAACAAAAATGCATAAGAACAAAAAAAAAAAAAAACCATCCAGCAATCCAACTGGCAGTTAAAGCCTGCTTGCTTATCAAAGTTTTTTCTATTTTTTAAAAAATTGCAACCAAATAGTGTCAAAGGAGTTTTGATCCATATGTGGAGTTAAACCTGGAATGTAGAGAATGTTTTATGGCTTGTGGTCACAATCTGTTTGGGATGGTGGTTTGCATAGTCACAGAAGAACAGTCCTGGTGGACATAGGCAGCAGAGAAAGTACTTTCTGAATCCTCCAGATCAGGATTCCCAATCTCTGGGCCATGGCCCAGTACTGGGCCATGTGTTCTGACTGAGACTTCCCAAGAGCATGCAGCAAACTCCTTCTCCCGGCAAAAAACCCTTGTATTAATTTGCAGTGAATTCTTCTCATTCACAGCCGGCAAAGTCTTTCAAAGAAGGATTTACAGTCACAGACCTTATCTGGCTTGGAGAGCTGACAGGGCGATATCTGCAGAACTTGGCAAGGAGTCTCAGAGACTCACAAATTAAGCGAACTAATTGTCTCCTGCAAACTCCACTCCCCTTTCACTCCTCTTTTATTTCCTCTGGGAGGGGCCATTCATCGATTGGCCTTACTCCCAAGTTGGCCCCTGTCCTTTAGCTGTTCCCTTCGTCTGGCAATTCTGCGCATCCACACACTGGGAACAGGCTCCATTTGCCTCACTGCTGTCTGACTCTGACAAGAGCTGATAACTGGTATACTGCTCTGGTCCCCTCTCTGCCTCAAACACAGAGCCCTCATCAGAGCCTTCCCCAGACTCCAAGAGTGGCCCATGTTCCTCCCCAACCTACTCACTGTCCGAATCTGCTGCCAGCTCCATTGGCTGCTGGCAGGTCACAATACCACGGCCCATTCGGAACCAGGCTGCAGAAGTGGAGGGTGAGCACATGTGTACACATGTGCTCACATGCCACTCATGTGGAACCATCCTCTTCCCCCTCCCCACTGATCTGCAAAGCCGGAAAGTTTAGGTCATGTTACTCCAGATGCTTCTTTATTTACCCATTCTTACCTTATTCCTCACGGCAGCTGAGATCAGTTCTAAACAAAGCATTGGGCCACAGCCACCCACCATTTTAAACTCCTGAGATTGCCTAGAGGCTTATGTGTGCCACTGAGCATTCTTGTATAAAAATATTATATTGGATCCAGCACTTTGCCTTACGCCATCCTACCCTTCCATTCAATAATAAATGCTTTTATAAAAACAGTGGTCAGAGTGACTCAAAGAACCAAGACAGCCTCAGGGGAATTGTTGGAGGCGCATTGGTACCTACAGACACAAGGTTGCCATCGGAATGCCCTTGGACATAAGCCTAAATTTTCAGAACTTGAATTCTATCTTTTTGTAACCTATTCATTTCTGGGTTTCAGTCATTCATCTAATTTTAGAAAGAAAACTGTCCATGTTGTTGCTTTTGTGCTGAAAATCACACGATCTTGCTGATCTACAGTAGAGCATCCTGAAAACGCATTTCACATTTCAATCTACCTTCTATTCACTCTTGACATAGTATGAGCAATTTCATGCCTTTATGTTTCCGTTTGCACATTCTAATAGTTTCGGGAGCTATCCAGCAGTGTGAGAGAGCCTTTCTCTGGACATCAAAATTCAGGGTCTAATATTTAGGCATCTGCTATCTCTCTGAATGTGGACTTCCT
Organism: Natrix helvetica; assembly: GCF_964273705.1. NCBI lineage: Eukaryota > Metazoa > Chordata > Lepidosauria > Squamata > Natricidae > Natrix > Natrix helvetica. The sequence continues at coordinate 210,563,183 of NC_138548.1, read as the reverse complement.
ATTAAGTTACTTTTCCATAAACCTGTTAAAATTTATCTAATTAATTGCCTGACGATCCTACAGCTTTACTAATGAATTCTACTGCCTATTATGTCATGAAGTATGATGCTGGCTTAAGTATGCTGAGCCTCTTGCAATTAATCTGTGTAATTTGTCTTTCTTAGGGACATTATAATAACAATAGAAATAGCATAGATTGCATGTGGAGCCATTTCTGAGGGCACATGAGGCATTGCCCTGTCAGCTCCAGCACGTATGCACGCTGGCCAACTGATTTTTAGCCTTGATTTTCGGCTATTTTTTGCCGGCGAACAACCGCCCAATGCGTAAGCCTCCTGAAGCCTCCAGAGGGTGAAAAATGGCCCAACGGGCAACCCGGAAGTTTGTTCCCGCAAACTTCCGGTTTGCGTGTTGGGCTGTTTTTTCACCCTCTCCAGGCTCCAAGAAAGCCATGCCCACATGCACGTGGCAGCGGGGGGGGGGGAGAGGGTGTCACACACACATGCGCAGGGGGCATTAAATTATGGGGGTGGGCTTTTCACACCCGAGGCGAAAAAGGTTTGTCATCACTGTCCTGGGTAAAAATGCTGCAAGTGAGCAGAAGCAAACATTGGCTTCACCCTCAGAGCTATAGAAGCTGGTTTTTATATTAGGTGTTCCTAAAATCATTTGACTGACGTCCCTTGGCTTCTTCCTAGAATTCTTGTTCCAGCATATGTCCAAGTATCCGTTGTTTATTTACTTTATTTGTTAATTTTTTTGCCATCTATATTGCCTTGGGGCTACTCTAGGTAGCTTACAACAATAAAAAGGAAGAGATGAAAACAACAGACGTAAAGTAGTAGAACAATGAAAGGAAACATGAAAAAGAACTCTATGAAAATACATCAACGTGATAACAAAAAGGTGAATGGATTGAGAGCAGAGAGCAAGGGGGGAGAAGTTGTAATCTGCCATCAATCCAGTAGTTCCAAGGGAGCAATGGTGGAGATGGATATGTTTCTGAATGGCACCTTGGTTGGTTACTCTAGGGAACAAAAATCCTGGATTAAGATGGATCTTGGTCTGGTCCAGCAGGGCTAGTCTTAAATTCTTATCCTTGGGTCAAGGGTCTATGCCAGGGTTGGCGAATCTTTTCAGCACCGAGTGACAAAATGGGAGCACCCATGTGCCGGAAACCAGAACAGCCACCGCCTGGTGTGCAAGTGCGCGCCGGTAAAATGATCTTCTAGTTTGCGGCATGAACATGTTCACCGGCCACTTGGTCTTCTGGTTTCTGGCATGCATGCATGCACAAAGACCAGCTGGCCGTGCTGGAAACCAAAACAGCTGCCGAGCGGTGTGCATGTGCGTGCTGGGAAGATGATCTTCTGGTTTTCGTAGCGTGCATGTGCACCGGCCAGTTGGTCTTCGCACATGAATGTGCGCCAAAAACTGGAAGATCATCTTCCTGGTGCATTCATGTGCACCAGGCGGCTGCTCTCCCAGTTTCTGGCACTCTCACATGTTTGAAGATTAGCTGGCTGATGCACCGGAACCTGGAAGAGCAAAGGGCAATGGCTCACATGCCCGGAGAGATGGATCTGCATGCCACTTCTGGCACGTGTGCCATAGGTTTGTCATCACGGGTCTATGCTGTAAGAATTCCGACTGGCTGGAAGTTATATGCTTCCTCCTCCTCCTCCTCCTCCTCCTCCTCCTCCTCCTCCTCCTCCTCCTCCTCCTCCTCTAAAAAGAAGTCTCTCCCTAATATTTTCCTTCAGTTCTTGAATGAGTGGGAAGACCATCTCCAGAACACCTAAAATTGTTGATTGTAAGCTGCTGAGGGTCACCTTTAGGCAAGATGGGCAGCAGATTAATTTAATAAATTAATTAATTAAAAAGGGTGGAATAAAGATCTCTTGCCCAACAAAGAGCTCCTCAACTCTTGGTTGTTTTGCTGTCTTCACTGGAGGGAGAGATCCTGGGCTGGTGCCATGGGCGGTTCTTTCTTTTTCCCCATGCTTTTTTAATTCTCGGCAGACACAAAAGATTTTGTTTGTATTATGTTCTACACTGTTATCTCCACCAAAAAAATGTTAATTAAATAAAAAAGGATCCAATGGGACTACTAAGAATTGATAAAATAAAATAAAATCGGGAGGCACTACTGCAAACACGCTCCAGCTACACCGGCTGGAGCTCCGCCCCCCGCCTCCCATGGAATAAAGAATAAAAACATAGGGAAAAGTGATATATAAAACATTCAAGGCATTTCTGTGGAATTAGGATGAGGTGAGGGATTCTGCGTTACAAAAAACACCCACTGCAGATTTACACAAGCGAAATGAGGAACCAAGCCAGGAGTGAGTTTTGACAGTGCCTTTTACTTTGCTTGTGCAAATCCGTGATCACTTCCCGCCCCAGGTGCTCCTGTCTCAACCCACAGTTTGGACACTCCTGATGTGGTCTCATAGGAATATAAGCTGTCATAAAGTCTGTTAGTCTTGAAATTATCACAAGATCAGGGCTGGGCTCTCGCTGGCGTTACTGCCGCTTCGCTCGCGGGTGCGCTTCAGGCATGCGTGCAGTTCAAAAAGATGGTGATGGTGGCGACTGGGGAACCAGTTCGGGGACGTGGCCAGCCTGGGTCACTTGCTGCTTCTGCGACCCAGGCCAGCATACCGCTACTGGTTCAGCCAAACTGGGCTGAACCAGTAGGAACTCACCTCTGCGCAAGATCCTGTCCTTTTGGTAGCATAGACTAAAATAGATTCTACTCTGGAAATTGTTGAAAAGCACAACATGAGGATTTAGAAGTCCCACTGTATTTTTGTGGGTGTTGGAACAGAATCATCTGACTGTCCATAATACAACCCAGATTAGGAAGAAAGCAGAATATTTTGAAAGCCTCCCCAGTACAAGCGTAGACATTAAGTGAAACTTTAAAAAAAATCACTCTCAGTCAAGGCTTCACATAAGGCCTTACGACACAGCTCCAGAATGACAAATTTCTGAGAAAAGTTGACTCATATCCCCTTTAAAGCTGTTTAACAGCAAGCTTTCACTGCATTAAGTTCCAGTCCTTCCATCCTGACATATTATGCTCTTCATGGTCTCTGACTGCTGTGAACTGCTGCGCGCATATTTTTTCTTCTGTCAAGATTCCACTAGATGCTTGGGTGAGAGCTGCTTATCTGAACATCTGCCGTGCTACCTTGCGCAATTTCCTCATCTTTCCCTTGATTGGAAGGGGTGGTAGCCTCTGCCACCCACACAGGATGTGTGTGCGAAGTTAGTGGGAGGGCCAGCTCCTCTGCACACACCCCTGAACCGCACAGCTGGCGCTGGCAGTAAGTACCCGAGTGTGGGGGTATCGGTGCTTCCTAGAAAACTTCTGAAGGCCTCAAGACTTGAGGTAGGATAAAGGGAGGGGGGATCACCTCTGAAAGGCGGATTTTAGAGGAAGACATAATCAGAATTGAGACAAAGTGAGGAAGGGGAAGAAACTCTCTGGACCGCTAGCAATATTCTTCCAGACTTCTGCCATGAAGCAACCCGTTTTCAACTTCCTCTTGAGCAATGAACATAGACAAGCAGGCAGAAGGAGCCACAGCTATGACTAAGCTGGAGAGGGCACTGTGTAGATAGATAGGCATTAGCAGGGGATCTGTGTGGAGCTGGGAAGAATTGGCTGGAGCTACAGTATATGCATCCGTCAGTGGGATTTTATAGAAATTGTTTACATGGGCAGGAGGTAAAACAGCTGTGGCTCAGCATAAGCAAAGACTCACAGCTGCCATGCTTTTCCTATTCAGACAAGAAGGAAACTTGGTCATTATGTATCTTTGTTTATCTGTCTACCTTCCATCCATCCATCCATCCATCCATCCATCCATCCATCCATCCATCCATCCATCCATGAAATGTTTAAACTGCTCCACTCTGATTGGACTCTGGATGGTATTTATTCATTCTTACATAGTTATTTGGAATTATCTGTCCCTGTTCCATAATTGAAAAGTGACTTGATTCTATCCCCAAAATAACTTTGTTAATAGACTGCAGAGAACATGAGAAAATGATGGACCTCATTCTGCAGGGGGATACAAATTTAGATCTTCCTGACCCAAATTTAGCAATGTACCTCAACCAACTCTTAGGTTGTACCTTCCAGATGTAGTGGATTTTGGTTCCCACAATTCCCAGTAAAGTTATCTGGGGATTCAAAGTTTCAAAAATAATAGCAAAGAGCAGGTCTTTCGTTATGTTTTTATATCCTGACAATCTCTTAAACAGGAGTAACTCTTTGCTATCTTTGGGTTTAGAAGTCTAGCGTGACCACAATGATTGAGGCCCTGCCTCCTTTTGTCTATGTGTCCACTGTTGACCCTCCCTCTAGTTACCCCAGTGACTATTTGGAGAAGGGCTCCAACCAACTATATCTCTTCCTAAGACATCTATGGCACTTATTTTGCTCTGTTTACTTCCTGATGGCAAGGTTAAAGGCTTTTAACATCATTAGTGTCTTCAATTTCTTTAGGCAAAACATAAAGATGCTGATTATTATCATATAAAGCAATAATTGACCATAATGGCACAAAACAAGCTATTCTGTGCAGTGGATCATTCACTGTGTATTAGAATTCCCTTGAATTCTAGACATTTTTACTTAGTTTTTGTTTTCTGAATTCCAACAACTTTACAGCAATTTACAAAGACTAAAACTTTGTAAAACCCAGTATCTGGCTTAATTTTTAACGCACAGGTTAAATGAGGAGAAATTAATATTTTGTGGGAATTGGAGTAAATATTCTATTCTTGCCCTTGCTCTTAGTTTTTTTTATTAGAAGTCTCAATTTGTGGAAATTAGAACTATCTAAAATGCTGACTCAACTGATGTGATTTCACTGCATGTACCAATTCTAAAATGCAACTAAAAGCAATAGGTACCAAGTATCAGTTTGGCTCCAGTGTGCAATTGCTCCTGGTGGAAGGTAAATGTTTAACTCTTTTGTCACATTGTGCTGTGACAGTGCAAAGGCAGTGAGATAAACGTATTTCATAAATGTTGTTGACATACACACATGCGCACGTTATGTGTGGCCAAGGGAACAAACGTGATCTCTAAATCAGTAATCCTAATCTTTTCCAATCTGGTGTCATCAATTTTTATTCCCAACCTGTGATATAGGACCGCATATTTATTTATTCATTTAAACGTTATGCACTGTTCTCAACTAAACCGCAAAAATAATTGAAACGATAAGCAGCCATGGCAGCTAAAAAAACCTCCCCAAAACAGGGCTAAATAAAATAGGCCAGAACCGTGATGGCAAACCTATGGCATGCGTGCCACAGGTGGCACGCAGAGCCCTCTCTGTGGGCATGCAAGCCGTCGCCCCAGCTCAGTTCCGCCGTGCATGTGTATGCGCCTCCTGCCAGCCAGCTGATATTCAGGGCTCTGCTGCACGGAGGGCAGGGGGCATGCAGGAGATGCATGGGGGAGTCACATATACGTGGGGGTGGGTCACACGCAGCGGGGTCACACATGCATGTGCGGGGGTGATGTGTGCATGCACGGGGTGTGGCATACGCGGGGTTCGCACTTGCATGCACAGGGATGGGGCACAAACAGGGGGGACATGCACGCATTGCATTATTGGTGCGCATGGACACGCTTTTTGCACTCGGCGCCAAAAAGGTTAGCCATCACTGGGCTAGAACTTGGATGAATCGATCAGCAGGATTATAGAATTATAACCTGATTCTCTTAACGGTTTTGACTTCTTTCTCCCCTCCCAATTGAATAATCAAATGTTTCGATGACCAAGGTAATCTACTCAATTTATTCTGAAGCTCAGGTGGCTCACTGTCCTTATGAGACCCACCCTAAAATTTCACAAATCCCTGAAATATCGTTCATCCTTCCTTGTAACCTGCAGAGAGGGGAAGCCTGGCTCTTTATTATGTAAACATCACTTTTTGATAGCTGGGGCTGGTTTTGATAGAAAAGATCTTAAAACATATTATTTTCCCCTAGAGGAAATGCCTCTTCCTTTAGCCTTCTGCTCTGCTTTCTAGAGAGGAACCAGTGGCTCAATCTCGGGGGATAAAAAGAAAATAGTGATGAAGACCGAAACCAGGGCTCTTCCCCATCCTGCATGAAGTGCTTTGTGGTATACTTGACTGGCATGCTGGCAGGAGGCTACACCTGAAAGCGCTATGATGCTGGGCCAGGAAAATAGCCTAGGAACTGCAGGAAGAGCTTGATTAGCTCTCCAGAGACTGCAGAGTATGGAGGTGGAAAGGGGTAGCATTGACTGTAATTTTGCCTGCAGTGCTTCAGTGTGTGTGTGTGTGTGTGTGTAGGCCACTGAGAAAATCCTTACCCTCCATTGGTGTTGACTGACGTATTGAAAAAAGCATTCTTCCTCCTCTTCATGAGGAACATTGGGAGAGCAAAATCTGATTGGCCAGCCGGAAACTGCCAGAAAGGCAGTCAAGATGGCAAGAGGAATTAACAGCCGCTAGAAACTCTGCTGTCACAAGGCCATCCTTGAAAGTACTACTTCAGTGATGGCTAACCTATTTCTAAAGGTGTGCCAAAATTGCGCAAGGGCTATCGCATGCACGCACATGCCCGCACATCTGTGCATGCACGCACACACCCCCAAGCCCTGCACATGCGTGCAGACACACACACCGTGCAGGAGGGAGTTTTCACCCTCCCCAGGCTCCGGAGGCTTTCCGGAAGCCTGGGGAGGGTAAAAACAGCCTCCCCTGGCCCTCCAGAAGGCTGAAAATCAGCTGGGAGCTGAAGGCTGCCGTGCTGGCGAATATGGCTTTGTGTGCTACCTGTGGCACGCATGCCATAGGTTTGCCATCACAATACTACATGTTCGGACTATGATAGTGAAACATTTTAGGCTTGGCATGTCAAAAATTCAGAAAATTCCTAACTTGACATGCTGGCTAAGGAATTCTGGGAGTTGAAGCGCACATATCTTAAAGCTTCATCAAGGATGAAACACTGGCCTAAACATTTATATATTAAGTCCTTCTATATGATAAGTCCTATGATGTTTTTTTTAATAGTGATCTGTTTTAAGCCAGATAATTGTCTGACTGCTGTTGTGGAAGAATTAGCTGACTTTGTGTCATCGCCAAGGGGACGCCCAAGTTTAGGATTCCTATACACTTCAAGGAGGTTTCTTCCTTGTGCCCCTCTGAGCGCATATAGCAATAACAATAGTAATAACAATAGCGCATATAGCAATAACAATAGATTTATATACTGCTTCATAGTGCTTTACGGCTTTCTCTAAGCAGTTTACAGAGTCAGCCTATTGCCCCCAGCAATCTGGGTCCTCATTTTACTCACCTCGGAAGGATGGAAAGCTGAGTCAACCTTGAGCCAGTAAGGATCGAACTGCTGGCAGTCGGAAGAATTAGCCTGCAATACGGTATTCTAACCACTGCACCACCACAGCTCTCATATCCGGGAAACCTCAGAGATTTTCAATATGCAACTCCATCATGTATTGACTATAAGCAGTAAACAGTCTACCTTTGATTTTGCAAACAGAGTAAATAGTTTCATATTTGCCCATTGAAAATGTAATGTTGATATGTTTTTTAATATGTTTTGCCATACGCTAAAGTAAAAATAAAATAAACTGGTCTAGAGGTTGGACAAGCAACACAATCCCCTCACATATCCCCTCAGACCACAAGGGGAGCAAGCCCCCAAGATTCCCTCAGCGGGATGGCTGATGGAAGAACTGGAAGATGGTGGATGTGGAGGTACATTGCACTGGGTGACAACCCCTAGAAAAGGATACGGGAGGCATGAATTGCCTAGTGTATCCATTATGAAACTTAGGCACTAAAAAAAAAGGTACTCAAGAAAAGTATTTTCCCATCCCTAAAATGAAGCTCTTTCCAGAGCAGAATTATACATGGTTCCATTATGGGGAGGAGCGGGAGCCAGTTGCTGGCTCTTAGAGAAGTCCATCTATTAGTTCCTGAAGTGGTATTCAGCCGGTTCGGACAGGTTCTGGCGAACCGGTAGGGGAAATTTGGCAAATACCAAATACCAAACTGGCAAATACCACCTCTGGCTGGCCCCGCCCATCAGCCCCCGCCATTCCCTGTCCTATATTCCTTTGGTTTTTAGCTCAGCTGATTCGGGTGGCAGAGCGAATTGCCATGCCTCAGCTGAACTAAACAACAGCTCAGCTCACAAGCACTGACACCGAGGGCGGTCTTTGAGTGTTTCACACACACGTGCAAAGCACTCTCTCATATAACTGGTAGGAAAAGACTTGGAATCCCATTGTTGATTAGCTCTTATTCATCCACATCACTTGTCTATTTGCAAACAAGAGAAAAAGGAATGAGAAGGCTACAGTCTCTGCTTGTTTAGGAAAAGAGAAGATTAAGAGTACCTAAGCGGTTCAAGGATCATAAAGAGAATTACTTTACTGCCTTGCACTGATTGCTATACATTATTCTTCTCTTTCCGTATACCCTACTAATTGCAAGTTCTTGTCGTCACAGTGGGATTTATTGATTTACTGTATTTGTTAGAGGTTTTTCTTTTAAATCCCACCATTTGTTCAGGCACTTCAGGCAGTGTACATAGTGCTCCTTCCTCCCATTTTTCCTCACAACAACCTTGTGAAGTAGACTGACAGATAGTTACTCAGTGAATGAAGCTTCTTCCACGGGACAGGAAGAGATCTTAAGCCTCACGTCCTAAATAAAAGTGGTAGAGTTCATCCTTTCCTACCAGGTCCCTTTTCCAGTGATGAGAACAATATGTTAGGGTAAGTCCAACTCTCATTTATTTCCTGCTTCTTTCTAGCAGATGTTGGATGATACTCCTCCACCTCTCCCGGGGGAGAAGCCTCCAATTTATTACAATCTGGAGGAGATGAAGCAGTTACCAACAACACCTCCTACCCCACGCAGCCCACCATTACAGATGCTGGAATCCTGGGAGCGTCACATAGACTCCAGCTCCCTGCGTAATTACTACTATAAGCCTGCAACAGGTGAAAAGTCATGGAAGCCACCCAGGAGGAGCCAAGAGATGGTGAGAAGCTGGAATTGTTGGGGGGGAGAGGGACGGGGACATCCATGCTACTCAACCTCAGCAATCCAATCCTTACTTTTGATTGGTTTGTGCCTTTACCCAGCAAGTGTTTTAGCTGGCAAATACTGAATTGATGTAAAGGTAGTCCTTGACTTGCAATCGGTCACTTAGTGACCGTTCAAAGTTCTGTCAGACCCTAAAAAAGCTACTATGGCCTAGATTCAGAATTACAATGTTTGGATTCCCTGTGGCCTCACAATTGCATTATGGTTGCTTGGCCACTTATAGCCATTTGCAGCATCCTGTGGAAATGTGACTGCAAGTTGCAACATTTTCCCCCCAGAAACTGGAGTTCACTTCTGGTTTCCACCAAAAAAGCCCCAAGTCAATAATGGGTTTGCTTAACGGCTGCTGTATTTGCTTAACCACCACCACAAATAGGGTTTGTAAAACCAGACGCAGTCATGTGGTGACCTGCTTTACAATGGTCATGACTTACAACCAAAATTGTGGGCTCAATTGCAGTTCTAAGTCAAGGATTTCCTGTACTCTGTACTTCCAGTCAAATGCATTTAGTGATGCATTTGCTCCAAATGCTTGAAGAGTTAAAAAAAATTAAGAAATTCTTCCTTGTGCCCCTCTGAGCGCATATAGCATTATAGGAGTTATAGGAGGGACAAAATCTTGCAATAATTTCCCTCTCTCCAATACACCTTTCTATTCTTTCTGCTTTATTTCCTTCTATCCCCATGAAGCAATCAATATTCTGTGGCTGTGGAATGCAATAATTTCAGTTGGATTCATCTACCTTATTTGCTTATTTTTTGTTTGTTTGATTTATATCTTGCTCTAATCGAGAGAGCGCAGGAAAGCAGCTTCCGGGGTGATTTCCTTTCATTTCGTCCTCACAGCAGCAACTCTATGAGTAGTGCAGGATTCAATGGCCCAGGGACTTTTCTATATCTAAGAATAGATGTAAACCTGGATATGCTCATCTTAATCCAATAGCCACTGAATCACACTGACTTTTAGTGGAAATTGTTTAGCCTTTCCCCCCCCTTATTTTTGTGTTTCTCCAAACCCTCTTGCTTACTGATACTTCCTTCTTTTGTATGGGCAATGTAGTTTAACTATATAAGAATTCATGCTGAAATAATTAATTTGCTAGTAACATCTAGGTTTAGGTTTAGGTTTATTTGGATTTATATGCCGCCCTTCTCCAAAAGGACTCAGGGCGGCGTACAACATTAAAAACACACATCACAAAAGTTAAAAAAAAAGATTAAACCCATTTCCAAAAAGACCAAACCGATTTTTTTTAAAAAAGAAACAATACATTTAAAATGAATTAAAATTAAAATTAACATTAACATCTAATATTTATACTAATTATTAAGAGTACCATGTACTAAGAGATACCTGGAGAAAATAATACTATTTGAAGATCTCTATAACTTGATAGGATGGAAATAGTTTTAACAGCTGAGATTTATGTTTCAAAAATCAAACTCAGGTGTATTGGCATTCCTAAAGCAGAGTTCATACATTGTGCTAATAGTGTGGCTTATCTGGCTATCTCAAAAGTGCTTTTTCAAGAGGCAACTGGGCTGGTTTTTTTTTTGGAAGACATTTCGCTTCTCATCCAAGAAGCTTCTCCAGCTCTGTCTTCAAAGGAAAACTAGAAAGTCCAGTTGCCTCATGAAAAAACACTTTTGGGACAACTATGATTCTCAAGAATCTCCATAGACACTTATTTGGCTATGGCTTAGTATCTTTGATTTAGTCATGATGGTTTGGAAAAGATGGTTTATGTTTCAACCTTGTCTAAACCCAATCGATGTGTGAACTCAGACTACTGGTATAAGAGTGATAAAAGTGGCCTAAAATCTGGCATGTTAAAAGTATTTCAGTGAGAACAACAAATCGTCAGTCGGGTATTAAGTAAACCTGAGCCAGTTGTAACCATTTTCTCAGGCTAATGTACTTCTTGATGGAGTTGGGAGAGTGGAAAGAAAGAAAAAAGTGTTATGTTGTAGAATGGAGGTGTTATCAAAGTGGGTGGGTGTGTGGCTATCACTGTGAAGAACAGGGGTCAACTCATTTTTGGGTTGCATGTAAAATAGGACAGGTGCTTAACTAGGTATGGAAGTTACAGTTCCGTTCTGTAATTCAGAAATCCAGCTAGGTAGCATTAGACTCTTGAAAGAATGATAGGCACATATCTTGCTTTGCGTACTGTGCTTCGAAATGATTCAACATTGCTGCCATTGGGAGGAATGTTCTGGAGTGGACAGCATTATCGCTGGGGTGGGGGGATATTCCCAGTCTGTAAATCAAGCCCTGAGATGGCTCAGCTATTGACAGACACTTGCCACTAATATATCTCTTCTAGAGGCTTCCTTTGGAGTTTGATTGCTCTCTGGTACTTTAGGCCAGAATTCCATTTTGGGCCACCAGCCAGATGCCTGAGAAATTTCTATAATGAGAAATCATTGTGGGCTACTTCAGAACAGAGGGCATGTGGTTGCCAGCTAGTCTGTACAGTAAACCCCTTCCCATCCCCCTTGTCACGTCCCCAGTGCACCTAAAGCCTCTGCCTACTTCATCAGCTGTGGGTCAGCATTGAAGGAATTGAGGCCCACGTTTGAAAGAAATAGGTGGCTGTGGATCAAATTGGGGAGAGCCAGAACAAGGAAGGGTAGCCACAGTTGGGCTCATGCCTGCCTCATGTCCTTTCTCTCTTCTCTCCCTCTCCACCTCCCCTTTTCTGTGTTTTTGTTTTGCCAGAGCTTGGTGCAGATAGAGGGAAATGATCTCTCAGCTCCAGCAGATCCTACTGAAGGAGCCAACCTGGACCAAACAGAAGACAGAGTGAGCGGGGAGCAGCCTGGGGCTCAAAGTCTCCACAAAAAGCTGGGATATACCAGATCCTTGATGTTGCCAGAGACATTGCCTCACAAGGTAAGGCACGGCCATGAGGGGAGCGACGGGGATGGCAGGTTTTGGAGGGCAAAACAGATGCCTTTGCTCAAAAAGTTTGCAGAATGGAAGGGTTAATCTAGATCCAACTGGGGTGAAAGCAGAGGTGCTCATGAAGGAGAGGGCAGCACAGCAGTCCCTAGCGCGTGTAGGTGTGTACTTTTAAACACTGGAGCTAATAGCCCTGTACTTTAAATAGCAATAGCACTTATATACTGCTTCACAGTGCTTTACAGCCTTCTCTAAGCGGTTTACAGAGTCAGCCTATTGCCCCCAACAATCTGGCTCCTCATTTTACCCACCTTGGAAGGATGGGAGGCTGAGTCAACCTTGAACCTAAATATAGTGTACTGCACAAGAGAGGGAGGGAGAGAAGGTGGGGATGGAGGGAGGGAGGGAGGGACTGTCTATCAGCCCTTCCAAGTAGACTAGATTAGCAAAACCAAAGTTTCGAATGTAATAGTACTTTTATTACAACATTACAGTAATAGAACCTTGCAAGTCTGAATATTTTGTCTCCCCCCTCTCCCACGCCCCACCCCACCTTTACTTTTGTAAGAACTAGGAAAGGTCCTTTCTGAGATACTCACATTACATTTCTGCCCTGCACTTAGGTCTTTTTTGGGTTGTGGCTCTTCCTCTTGTTCCTCAAGGTTATTCCTTCTGCCCATGACATTAGCAAACTCAGTTTGGTAATCACACAGGCACCACTTGGCCACTTACCCCTTTATAAAGTGTTTTCAAAAAGAAGGAAGAAAATGCATGAAGGTGCCGTATATTAGCTACCTCACTATCTGCTACTCAGTTTGGTCAACCAGTTAAGTCTTGGATTTGGGCCTAAGCAGTGATGGGATTCGAATTTTTTTACTACCAGTTCTGTGGGTGTGGCTTGGTGGGCATGGCATGGCTTGATGGGCATGGCTTGGTGGGCATGGCAGGGGAAGGATATTGTAAAATCTCCATTCCCTCTTCACTCCAGGGGAAGGTTACTGCAAAATCCCCATTTCCTCCCAATCAGCTAAGACTCAGGAGGCAGAGAATAGGTGGAGGCAGGGCCAGCCAGAGGTGGTATTTACCGGTTCTCCGAACTACTCAAAACTTCTGCTTCTGGTTCTCCAGAACTGGTCAGAACCTGCTGAATATACCACCTCTGGGCCTAAGGTTCAGCCTTGGCAATGCCTGCTGGCAGCAGGGAAGGAATGGATATCCAAAATGGTTGGTAGATAGTCTTGCTTTTTCTCCATACAGGGAAACCATCGGCGGAACCATTCCCAATATAGCTTCGACGCCTGGTTAGGAGAATATTCGGTGCCATCACCTCCCAATGGCTCCATCACAGACAATGCTGAATTACTGCATGTATGTTACAACTATACAGGAGTATAATGGTTAAGGCCAATCTGATTAGAGGCAGAGACATCCCGGATTATATTGGATCTCATCAATTTAGTCTGCCTTATGCAATACAGGTAGTCCTCAACTTACAACCGTTCGTTTAGTGACCGTTCAAAGTTACAACGGCACTGAAAAAAGCGACTTATCATCATTTTTCACACTTAAGACCGCTGCAGCATCCCCATGGTCACATGATCAAAATTCATGACCTTGGCAACTGACTCATATTTATGAAGGTTGCAGTATGCTGGGGTCACATATTTGCTTTTTGCTGCCTTCCGACAAGCAAAGTCAATAGGGAAGTCAGATTCACTTAACAATCGTGTTACTATCTTAACATCTGTAGTGATTCACCTAATAACTGTGGCAAGAAAGGTCATAAAATCAGGCCATACAAATGTTTCTGTATGACCAGAAAACAGAAATTTTGAGCTCAATTGTGGTCATAAGTTGAGGGCTATCTGTAGATGTGAAGACATTTGCACTATCATCTCACGTTCCTGGGATGAGGGTTATGTACTATGTGTATGTATATATGTATATGTGTGTGTATGTATGTATGTATATGTGTGTGTATATTTGTGTGTGTGTGTGTGTGTGTGTGTGTGTGTGCGTGTGTGTGTATAGAAGCAATGGATGGAGAATTAATTAAGGAGAGAAACAACTTAGAACTGAGGAGAAATTTCCTGACAGTTAGAAGAATTAATCAGTGGAACAGCTTGCCTCCAGAAGTTGTGAATGCTCCAACACTGGAAGTTTTTAAGAAGATGTTGGATAACCATTTGTCTGAAGTGGTGTAGGGTTAGGGTTAGGGTTAGGGAGGGGGTTGGACTAGAAGATCTCCAAGGTCCCTTCCAACTCTGTTATTCTATTCTATTCCTCGATCACCATTATCTGAAAAGATATTCTCTCTTGCTTAGCCCCAGAGGCCAGCTGTGCCCTGCCAGAGAAGACTATCCTCTGAGTTTTGGAGTGGGTCTATCCTGCTGCCTTCTTTCTTCATTTGGTTCAGCTGTGGTTGGGAATGTTGCCCAGGGAGAAAAATGAGATTTGGAGACCGAAGGGGCAAAGGAGATGGTGAAGAGAAAGTAGCAGGATCCCAGAGAGTGAAATAAGTAAAATAAAATCAAGCTAGAAAAGCTGTCATGGAAAATGGAATTGTTGGGGAGGAAATCCCTAACGGGGACTAGGATTTGTGAATTCAGAGGGTAAGGTAAAAGTAAAGGTTTCCCTTTCACATATGTACTAGCTGTTCCTGACTCTAGGGGATGGTGTTCATCTCCATTTCAAAGCCAAAGAACCAGTGCTGTCCTAAGATGTCTCCGTGGTCATGTGGCCAGCATGACGAAACGCCAAAGGCGCACGGAGCGCTGTTACCTTCCCACCAAAGGTGGTTCCTATTTTTCTACTTGCATTTTTTACATGCTTTCGAACTGCTAGGTTGGCAGAAGCTGGGCCAAGTTAACGGGAGCTCATTCTGTTACGTGGTGCTAGGGATTCGAACCACCGAACTGCCAACCTTTCTGATTGACAAACTCAGCATCTTAGCCACTGAGCCACCTATTTCAGAGGGTACACCTGCCCTATTCGTGATTTTGCCATCTCCACCTGTCCTTTTTAGCATGTGTGTACCAACGTGTTTCTTCTCTATCTCCTTTGAAAAAATATTGTATCTCACTGCCCCAAATTGTTTTGCTTCTTGCAAATTGGGAACATTACGGTCCTCCAGATGTCACCAAACTACACATCCTCATTACTGTCTGTGTTTCTTGGGACTGCTATGGGTTGCAACTTAGCCACATTAGGAAGGTCCCCCCTCAACTGGTCCAGTAGGAGAGCTAGCAATGGAGCCCTACCTGGAGCCTGAGTTTGTAGGCAATGAAAGATCTGCAGAGAAGTGGGAGTATGGGGAGTGGTATGGATTTCAGGAAGGACCTACAGCTAGGACTGTAAATGTGTTGACACTGTTTCTTTTGGCAGATGGTGGAGAAATGTGGACAGCTGAACAAAACCAAGATTGCTGAAGGAGGTCGGAAACTCAGGTACCCAGTTAAAGTCTCCCCAGCAGGAGGGGGATTGAGGAGGGATACCTTCCTAATTGTCCATATAGGAAGAATCTGGGGCATTTGTGCTTCTCGGTCCTCATTTGGCCACCTCACCAGCTCTGACTGAGGAGCATTTCACAGCTGAAGGGATTTTGACAAGCAATGTCCTGGCCTGAATAGACAAAGAGGCTGGAAAGGGGCCTTAGTGAATAATGGACCTTCTCAGTCATAGACATAAATCCGAGGGGCGAGGGGGGTGGGCAAAAAAAGGCAGAGCTGAACCTTTTTGTAAGGGAGAGGAGGGGAAGCAAAGCTAGAGAAATTGGAGTATGTCAAAGAAGATACATGCCTGGCCCGCTTATATTTGTCAAATGATGGCTGTATGTACAGACGTAAAAAGGGGTGCACTTCAAAAATTTCAGCAACGGTGGCTGCACCACGCGGGGTGGGGGGGCTTTCCCCAGGCTCCGGAGGCTTTCCTCAAGCTTCTGGGAGGGCAAAAATTGCTACCCCGGACTCTGGTGGCCTTCCAGGAGGCCCATTTTTCCCCCTGGGATGCCAAGTAAGTACAGGGCTTGAGCAGAGGCTCAGGTAGGGTGAAAAACGGGCCTCCCAGAGGCTTGAAGAAAATCTCCAGAGCCCAGGGAGGGAGAAAATGCCTCTCCTCATCATGGGGCAGGAGGCCAACTAGGTCACACCCACTCAGCAATTGGGCAGGGAACCCATTGCTAAAATTTTTGAAGCCCACCCCTGCATTTATGAAACTGCAGAGGTTATTCCAAGCAGAAACAGATCCTTGCAGTGCCACACCCCTGTATGTGGGAGCCTTGGTCTTGACTGTTCAAGCACCTTTTGACACTTTTAAACTTGGAAGCCCGGGGGGAGGTTGTATGTTTTGTTGATGGCTTTGGTGGGCTGGGCTACAGTTTTTCTTGTTTTCCTCTCCCTCCAGAAAATGCTGGGCGTCATCGTGGCTGGTATTAGCTGGGAACAGCCTCATGTTCTACAAGGACCCCAAGGTGACTGCTGCATGGGTGAGTGCAGCAGGAGACAGATGCTTAATTGGCAAATCAGGAAAGGCAGCCTAAGGTCTTGTGTGGTTGATAGTCTGACTTTGTACAATCTTCACACTAATTTTAAAAGCTTTCTGGAAGAAGTCAGTTCAATCTCTGGAAAGGTCATACATGCCCCCTTTGAGAAATTGGGAGGAAGAGGGAGAGACTTTTGAATAAAAGGGGTGATTTTGCCCATTTAGGGATCTGGTAGAACAGTGATGCCGAAACGTTTCAGCACTGAGTACCCAAACCAGAACACATGTGCATGTGCGCGTGCCAGAGCGCCGGAAACCCAAAGACCAACTGGCTGGTGTGCGCATGCCTGTTTTTTGGCCGCTTTTAGGGCTGTTTTGGCGGCTGTTTTCAGGCTGTTTTGGGAGCCGTTTTCCAGCTGGGCCAAAAACAGCTCTACAAAAAGCCTGAAAATTCCCTGAAAAACAGTCCGGAAAATGGCCCGAAAACAGCCAACAAAATAGACCATTTTCCGGGCTGTTTTTCAGGGAAATTTCAGGCTTTTTGTAGAGCCTGTTTTTGACCCCCAAAAATGGCCGGAAAATGGCCTGGAAAATGGCCCAGAACATGACCCAAAAAATGGCCACATGCACACTGTAAACCAGAAAAACAGCTGGCGATGGCCGGCGTGCCTACAGAGAGGGCTCTGAGTGCCACCTCTGGCACACGTGCCATAGGTTCGCCATCACAGTGGTAGAACTTAGAATAACTTCATTGTCACTTTGAATGTACATTAATCGGCATATGTTAAAATGAAATTTCATTGCATACAGTAACGTCTGGTATAGCCTTTAGATAGGCCCACTGACAGTATTGTTCAGGGATGATGCGTGTCCATGTGTATTCTGTATGTATCTGTGTATACTGTATGTTTCTCTTTCTCCATTCTCTTCCCCCTCCATCTCTCATCTCTCTCTCTCCCCCCTCTCTCCCTCCCTCCCTCTCTCTCTCACCCTCTTCTACCTATCATCCATCCATCCATCCATCAACACAAAAGTCTGTGTTGCTGTGATAAATCAATAATGGAGTAAACATGGATTAGTTCCCATCTTCCTCATTCCTTCCCAGTGACTTCCAGCACAGATTGGCAGTGGGGTATAGAGTACCTCCTAACCCCTGTCCTTTCCCCCCTGCAGACTCCATCTGGTAGCCGGCCTGAAAGCAGTGTGGATTTGCGTGGGGCTCGAATTGAGTGGGCTCAGGATTTGTCCAGCAAGCGGAATGTCTTCCATGTAAGTGTGGGAACCTAGCCCGTCTTGACCTGAGATATTTGTAGTGAGATTTTATACAACTGTGACTAACCTTGTTTGTCTTACTGTAAACTTGTCAATTCTTCAGAATTGACTCACAGTGATCCTGTTTTAAATCAAGATAGTTAGTTAATACACTCTGGTTTCTCTGGCTGTACTTCCCTATAATTCCAGGTTCAGTTGTAACATTAAACTATGCTGTCCTGGTTTGTTCACCTGCCCACAAGTAGAGGAACATAGCAGGAACAACTTAGAACTGAGGAGAAACTTCCTGACAGTTAGAACAATTAATCAGTGGAACAGAAATTGCCTCCAGAAGTTGTGAATGCCCCAACACTGGAAGTCTTTAGGAAGATGTTGGATAGCCATTTGTCTGAAATGGTATAGAGTTTCCTGCCTAGGCAGGGGGTTGGACTAGAAGACCTCCAAGGTCCCTTCCAACTCTGCTATTGTATTGTATTGTAATAACAACAGATTATATGAAGCTATTGTCGTTACCGTGTAAAATTAAATTAAGATTCCTGCTATGGTTTTAGGTGGTAAGGTTCTATTAGAAAAACCTGAGATTATGTTAAGTTGAATTGTTGCCTAATCCAATTTGTTTTCTCCTCTTTTCTTCTCAGTTTCGCACTGTGACTGGCAATGAGTATCTCTTACAATCAGATAATGAAGCTGTCAGCCAGGACTGGTACCAGGCAATCAAAGGGGTCATCCACAGACTAGTGAGTGAACGATACCAAGAACTCCACGTTATCTCAGTCGCTTCCTTTCTCCTTTGAAATATTGACATAGAAAAAAGCTGTTCCTCAATTCTTTCATTCCGTCCAGGATCGGGATTGTTATCCAGCTAACATTGCCCAAATGGCAAGCAGCCTGGAGTCTCCTAAACCTGTGATGGAGAACCTATGGCACACTTGCCACGGGTGGCACGCTGAGTCATATCTGCATGCTGGCCAGTTATTTTTCGGCCTTCTAGAGGGCCAAGGGAGGCCATTTTCACCCTCCCCAGGCTTTAGGAAAGCCTCCAGAGCCTAGAGAGGGAAAAAAAAACAAGCCCAACAACCCAACCAGAAGTTTGGGGGTCACTCGTGCATGCATGGTGGTGGTGATAGCACACACACACTCGGACAGTTTTGGCACACCTTTAGAAAAAGGTTAGCCATCACTGCCCTAGACTAAAATCTCCTCTGGTTTTTGTCTCTGTGTGGGTGCCTTCAAGTCAGTTTTGACTCTTGACAAATGCAAAGACAATATTATATGGGGGGGAGGGTTGGCAAGGTTTTGGGGGAGTGATTTGCCCTTCCCTTATTCCTAGGGCTAAGGGAGAGTGACTGACCTGTTCTGACCCCCCCTTCCTCCGTTGCCCACACAGTACACACACTCCGGAACAGTACAAGGGAACAAGGTTTATTACACCAACAGACAAGAGGCTTTGTGGCAGCAAGCCACCAAGACAGAACTCACAAAGACAGAACACACAAAAGCAGCAATCCAGCTTGCCAGGATCTCAGACTAGAGTTGCTGTCCAAAGTCCTTTGTTGATTGCTACGCAGAGCCTGTCCAGAGTCAACCCTTTTATAACCTAAAAAGGGCGTCTCCCAACAGCACCTGAGAGCTCTTTACTGCCTATAATTACGCCCACGCTCCTGGCGTTTGTGGGCGCGCCGGAAACGAGCATCCCGAAACGCCCTACTAAGTCCTGAGTCACTATCCTCTCCGCTGCTCCAAGGCAGGGCAACGGGAGTCCTCCTCCTCTCGCTCTCACCGCTGCTCCATGCCTCTGGCGCCACCTGGTGGCCGACCAGACTCTCGGATTCCTGCTCAGCCTCCGAATCCTGTCCAGGATCGCACATCCCTTCTGTAGCTGACTCGCATGGAGTATCACTCTCGGAGTCTGGTGACAGCGGCACTGGCTGGGCCACAACACTATCCCTCACCGCAGGGCCCTTCCCCCGGGCCTGACGCTCGGGATGCGGTCGAGAGGGAAATTGTCCATGATAGGCCCGCACCAAAGCTGGAGCATGCACTGCCGTCGCATCGGTCCAGGACCCCCCGTCCGAGTCCTCGTCCGCCCAGTCGACCAAATACTGGAACCGACCCTTGAGCCATCTCGAGTCACGGATCCGGGTCACTCTGTGCGATGGCCGTGCGTGCACGTCAGGCGACGACGGCAGGGGTGAAGAGGGACGTCGGAGAGGACAATCCGACCGCTCAGGGATCAGGAGCGAGCGATGGAACACCGGGTGTACTCGCATCGAGCGCGGGAGGGTCAGGCGATAGGCCACCGGATTGATAACGGCCTCCACAGGGAACGGCCCCAGATACTGGTGGTCCAACTTCCTCGTAGGCCGGTGGGACGGAAGATGCCGCGTGGACAACCACACGCGATCACCCACGGCCAATTCCGGCACAGCACGGCGAGACCTGTCCGCCACCCGCTTGTAATCCTCCTTCGCCTGATTCACGTAGCGGCGCACCATCTGGTGAACCGCCTGAAGCTCAGAGAGGAAATCCTGCGCTGCGGGGACCGGAGAGTCCACGGGGGTGAGAGGGAAAAAACGAGGGTGGTACCCGACGTTCGCCATGAAAGGCGTCGTCCGTGTGGAGGAGTGCTGCGAGTTGTTGAACGCAAACTCCGCCACGGCGAGGTACTCCGCCCAATTGTTCTGCTGCTGGTTCACGAAGCAGCGCAGATATTGTTCCAGAATCCCAATCACCTTCTCCGTCCCTCCATCGGTTTCGGGATGGTGCGCCGAGGACAGACAAACTTGAACGTCAAGAGCGGCCATCAGCCCTTTCCAGAACTGGGCCGTGAATTGTGTACCACGATCGGAGACGACCCGGTCAGGTAGGCCGTGCAGCCGGAACACGTGCTGGATGAACATGCGGGCGGTGGCGCGGGCTGTCGGCAATCTCCGGCAGGGGATGAAATGTGCCATCTTGGTGAGCATGTCCACCACCACTAGGACCGTAGTGAAACCGGACGACGGAGGCAGTTCCGTCAAGAAGTCCATGGACACGGCTCCCCAGGGTCTGTCCGGGGTCGGCAATGGCTGTAGCAAGCCTGGAGGAGCTCCCGTCGCTGATTTGGCCTGTCGACACTGCACACATGACGTGACGTACGTCTGCACGTCGTGTCGCAGGCGAGGCCACCAAAACGTACGGGAAACCAGGTGCAAAGTTTTGAACAGGCCAAAGTGTCCCGCTGCCGGAGTGTCATGACATTGGGAGAGAACCAATCCACGGAGCGGTCCTGCAGGCACGTAGAGCCGATCCCGATACCTCAAAAGGTCCTCGTCAAAGGTCCACGGGGATGTCGGCCCTACCTCTGCCCGCCGTTGTTCCACCCACTCGTCGTTTCGCTGCGCATTCCGTATCAACGACCGTAAATCCACGGGTTCCTGGATTGCAGCGAAGGACTCGACGGGTAGGACCGTCTGGGGGGGCAGGGAGTCAGCAGGGTCTGAGTACTCCGGCTTTCTGGATAGGGCATCCGCCCTCTGGTTCAAGGCACTGGGGATATACGTGACCTTGAAGTGGAACCGGGCAAAAAACAGAGACCACCGGATCTGGCGCTGATTGAGCTTCCGCGCTGTTGTCAAAAACTCCAGATTCCGATGGTCTGTCCGGACTTCGACCTGATGCCTGGCCCCCTCCAGGTGATGTCGCCAGGCTTCGAACGCCGCCTTGATAGCCAGCAACTCTTTCTCCCAGATGGTATAATTGCGCTCGGAAGGATTGAGTTTCCGAGAGTAATAGGCGCAAGGGAAAAGGGTGCCATCAGGGGCGTGAGCCTGCAATAACACCGCCCCCACCGCGATGTCGGACGCATCCGCCTCGACTACAAAGGGGCGATGGGGATCAGGGTGTTTCAAGATCGGCTCCTTTGTAAAAGCGCGCTTCAAGGCCACGAACGCTTGTTGTTCCGTGGACCCCCAGTGAAACGGCACTTTCTTTTGCAGGAGTCGAGTGAGGGGCGCGGTCAAGAAAGCAAAGCCGGGGATGAAGGACCGGTAATAGTTGGCAAACCCGAGGAGTCTCTGAATGTCTTTCATCCGTCGAGGAGATTGCCAACTTCGTAATGCCTCCACCTTGCCTGGCTCCATCGCAATTCCTTCAGGGGATATACGGTGCCCCAGGAACTCGATGGTGGTCTGCCAGAACTGACACTTCTCCAGCTTGGCAAACAAGCGATGCTTTCGAAGGCGCTGCAAGACCTGACGCAAGTGCTGTTGATGATCCTTCCGGGACGTAGAGTAGATCAAGATGTCGTCCAGGTAGATGACGACAAACTGATCCAAAAGGTCCCGAAAGATATCGTTCATAAAATGTTGGAAGACAGCTGGGGCATTGGTCAACCCGAACGGCATGACCGTATACTCAAAATGTCCGTATCGGGTGCCAAAGGCTGTCTTCCATTCGTCCCCCGCCCTGACTCGGACCAGATTGTAAGCTCCACGTAAGTCCAGTTTTGTAAACACCACGGCCTCCCGGAGCCGCTCCAACAACTCGGGAATCAGAGGCAACGGGTAGCGATTACGGATCGTGATGGCGTTCAAGCGCCGGTAATCGCAACAAAGTCTTAGATCCCCGGTCTTCTTTTTGACGAACAAAACCGGGGCAGACAAGGGCGAAGACGAAGGCCGGATAAAACCCCGGGCAAGGTTCTTGTCAAGGAAGTCCCGCAATGCGGCCAACTCCGGTTCAGACATGGAGTATAGGCGGCCCGTCGGGAGTTTCGCATCAGGTACCAGGTCAATGGGACAGTCGTAAGGCCGGTGCGGTGGCAGTTGATCCGCCTCCTGCTCGCTAAACACGTCCGCGAACTCCGCTAAATCCGGCGGCACTGTCACCTCGGCCGAACTGGGCACCTGAGCCGCGCAAACATGATGGGTATGGTCCACGCATTGCAAGGATGGGAACGAGATGCGGTTCTGCGACCAGTGGATCTGGGGATCGTGCGCCCGCAGCCAAGCTAAGCCCAACACCACGGGGAAATGCAGACCCGAAGCCACGTAAAATTGAATGGCCTCCTCATGCTCCCCGAGGATCAGGCACAAAGGCTGCGTGGCGTTCCTGATGGGCCCAGACAGAAGCACCCGGCCGTCAATGGTCTCCACTCGCATCGGAGGGTCTACCGGGCACAGAGGGACGTGATATTTCGTGACAAACGCTGCATCCATAAAATTCGTGGTAGCCCCAGAATCGACCAAGGCATGGGCTGGTATTCCCTGCGGACTACCCGACAAGAGAATGTGCGCTGCAAGAATCAGATGTCGTGGAGGCCCCTCCGCCTCTGTTCCAGCCTGTGCCCGACCCGAAGTCTCCCTCAGATCGGGCTTTCCCCGTTTCCCGAGACGGAGGTTCGTCGTTGAGGGGGGGCCGTAGACCGTGCAGCCCCTCTACCTCCCTTCTTGGGGCAACCCGTAGCCAGATGTCCCGGATCCCCACAGTAAAAACACAACCCCCCTGCACGCCGTCTCTCCATCTCCGTGCGTGACAAGCGGGGTCTGGCTGCACCCAACTCCATGGGCTCCTCTCGTGGGACAGGAGTCTCTCGTGGAACTGGCACTCTCAGCACCTCCCGGGATGCTCGGCGAGGCCTCCGCCTCTGCAGCCGGCCGTCAATCCGGAGGCATAGATGAACCAACGCGTCAAACGTTGGAGGCCTGTCCACTCTCACCAGCTCATCCTGCAGGTCCTCTGACAGGCCATCCTGAAAAGCATCCATAAGGGCTGGCTCATTCCACTCAGAGTCCTGACTGAGCAGCCGAAACTCGGTAATGTAGTCCAGTAAAGAACCACGCCCTTGGTGCAACTCTTTCAGGAGTCTGGTGGCTGTTTCTCCTTTGATGGGGTCTTCGAACGTCAGCCGAAGATGAGTGCAAAAACCCTGGAAGTCATCCAGCAGGGGGCTCGGCTGAGTCAGCAAAGGCGTAGCCCACCGTGCTGCTGTGCCTGAGAGCAAGCTTATCACAAAGCCCACCTTCGTCTGGTCGGTGGGAAAGTCCTCCGCTCTCAAGGCAATGAACAACCGGCATTGGCCCAGGAACGCCGGGAAAAGTTTCGGACTGTCATCAAACTTATCCGGCATGGCCACTGGGCATTTCCTTCGTTGCTGCTGGGGGGGTGGGGGGTTGGCAGGAGCAGACAGCTGTGCAACCTGCGCTGTTAGCAAGGCAAGTTGCTGTGCGAAGAGAGCATTCTCCGCCTGAAGTTGCTCCATCATAGCTGAATGGAGATACGTTTGGGGTAGCAATCAATCTGTTCTGACCCCCCCCTTCCTCCGTTGCCCACACAGTACACACACTCCGGAACAGTACAAGGGAACAAGGTTTATTACACCAACAGACAAGAGGCTTTGTGGCAGCAAGCCACCAAGACAGAACTCACAAAGACAGAACACACAAAAGCAGCAATCCAGCTTGCCAGGATCTCAGACTAGAGTTGCTGTCCAAAGTCCTTTGTTGATTGCTACGCAGAGCCTGTCCAGAGTCAACCCTTTTATAACCTAAAAAGGGCGTCTCCCAACAGCACCTGAGAGCTCTTTACTGCCTATAATTACGCCCACGCTCCTGGCGTTTGTGGGCGCGCCGGAAACGAGCATCCCGAAACGCCCTACTAAGTCCTGAGTCACTATCCTCTCCGCTGCTCCAAGGCAGGGCAACGGGAGTCCTCCTCCTCTCGCTCTCACCGCTGCTCCATGCCTCTGGCGCCACCTGGTGGCCGACCAGACTCTCGGATTCCTGCTCAGCCTCCGAATCCTGTCCAGGATCGCACATCCCTTCTGTAGCTGACTCGCATGGAGTATCACTCTCGGAGTCTGGTGACAGCGGCACTGGCTGGGCCACAACACTGACCGAAGTTCATCTAGCTGGCTTCCTTGCCTAAGGCAGGGTTACAACTCACACCGTCCCACTTTTAGCCTTGTGTCTTAATAACTGCACCAAAATTACTTGGAAACTCCCATCATATCTTATAATTCTTTGTGTTTTAATTGGCGTTAATGGGCATCAAAGTCCCCCAAGTTTTTAGAGTGCTAGGTTGCCAACCCTTCCTCTATAAAATTTGGGATTACTCTCAAGGAAGACAGAAGGTCTTTGTTTCAGGTTTAGAATATGATTGCACTCATTATGTCTGCAATGAGAATCCATTGCCCCAGAAAACAAAATCTGTTGGGAGGGGGGGCATCACTATAATAAATAAATAAATAAATTCTAATGTAAGTGGAGCCAAAGGCATTCCACTCTCCATTTCTCTCTCATGCGCATGAAAGTATATGTGCAACAACCATTCTTCATTGGTCAGTCACTCACTATCTTCCCTCTTCTTTCTGAGCTTGTTAAAGTAGGGAACAGATTTTGATGAGGGCTCAAAATGAATGAATGGTGCTCAATGCTGCGCAGAGCCCTTTCTCTCCCCCTATTTCCATATTTATCTGGAGCTCTTGAACAGAGGTGGGCTCTTGACGTGGGTTTGGGACTCTCCTGGAACACGGAGAAAGTCAGGCTAATGTAGAAGATGAAGCATTCCTTCTTCCTTCAGGCTTCCATCCTATCACACATAATTGGACTGATGCACTTAGGATTTCATACTGACGTGCCACTGTGATAAACCCATGGCAGAAGAAACAGAGAAGTCTTTTGGAGTTATTGGGTGGTACACATGAAGAACTACAAAATCAATAAAGGACAGACCACAAAAAGGATTCTGTGCATGGTTTGTCCTTTATTGAGCTTGTACTTTTTTGTGTGTACCACCCAATGACTCCAATGGACTTCTCTCTCTGTGTGTCTCTCTCTCTCCCCCTCCCTCCCCCTCTCCCACTTTCTCTCCCCCCCTCTGTCCCTCCCTCTTTCTCTTTTTCTCTCCCTCTCCCTCTCCCCCTTTCTCTCCCCCCCTCTCTCCCTCCCTCTCCCTCTCCCTCTTTCTCTCTCCCTCTCTCCCTCTCCCTGCCTCTCTCCCTCTCTCTTTCATGGTTTCATGAGCAATAAACCCAATTGAATCAGGACTCCGAAGCTCTATTCAGACTTTGAAGACCTTTTATTGAGTACATCATATCGACACTTAGAAAGTTGAAGCTAGCTCTGGATAATTCCCACGCTTCAGAGTAACCAAAAACTTCCCTCCTCCTCAGGTGTCCTGGGTCACGTTAACCAATCACTCCAGCGGGATCCTTCCCCCTCGGTCTCAGCAGATGTTCGTTGCCATTGTTAGGGGTATCTCCGTTGGGAGACAGAAAAATAGCGCAGCAGAATGTACAGCTAGAGAGAAAGAACGTTGCTAGTAGAAAAAACACACGAATAGAGTTTCAGACACTGCTAGTAAAAAACAAGCAGCTTTACTACTAATAATTGCTTCACAAGCAGTGATAGTAGATATATGCCCAAACACAATTCAAAGAACAAACAATTGTTTACAGTCGCAGTTCACGTTCCAGTCATCAAGCGAGCAAGTAGTTATCAAGCATAGGACAAGCAGAGAGAGACTCCCCTGACTCCCTCTTATTGTAGAGTTAATTACAGCTGATAAGTACATTCACCCATTTAAAGCAACAACGACCATTTGTTATTGTTTATAGATATATGTTGCCTACCCAATACTAGGAGTATACTCCCAACAGCCATGACCTTCGTTCACATGCTGCAGCTGGTACAAGTTTTGTCTAGTGGACTCAGGCACCGCATTCCAGTTCCTTCTAATGCCCCTTCTCCCTCGCCCGAGAGAATGGCAACTAAGAAACAAAGCAAAGTAAATATGGCATCGGCCGTAGTCATTTCGAAATTGACACTCTCCTACCATGGGTTTATCACAGTGGCACTGTTCTGACCCAGGCTTTCTGAGAAAGCATAAATCACAATTGTAGTCCCAACAACCCTCTTTTATTTATACGGCTGTAAATTGTGGTCATTAACAGTCTGTGAAGGTTCCGACAGATGTCTACTCGAGTTGCCACAGTCTTTCAGGGGAATGTTGACAAACACCCACCTTATCTCCCTTGGAAAGCTGCCAGAGACCAAATTGCCAAATGCAGAGCAAGGCCAAACTTAGCACAGAGTCAAACAGAACTTTTCAAAGCTTGAACCGACCAGATGGACTAATTGCTTCCTGCAAAAGCTCACATCTGGTTCGCTCCTCTTTTATGTCTTATGGGAGGGCCAATCATCTCCAAGACTTACTCCCAAGTTGACCCTGTTTTCTTAATTGTTCTTGCCTTCTGGCAGCTCTGCCCATGCGCACACTGGGAACAGGCTCCCGTTGTTTTTCTGCCTCGCTGATGTCAGACTCCGGAGGCTCCAGAGGCAGCAAATAACTATCATATGGCCTTGGTCCCCTCTCTGCCTCCGACGCAGAGCCCTTGTCCGAGCCTTCTTCAGACTCCAGGACTGGCCCATGTTCCTCCCCAACCTCCTCACTGTCCGAATCTGCTGCCAGCTCTGCTGGCTGCTGGCGGGCCACAACAGGCACGTCATTATGAAATCCTAAGTGTATCAACCCAAGTTTGTAGAACTTTGAAACAGAACCCTTTTGTAGTTGATGGCAGCGCATTTGCCCACTTTGCCCCCATCCTATCTGGCTGCTTATTTCTCTGGATTGAGCTCCTTCCTTGCTCCACTGCAGGATGAAGAGAACCCTCTGGATGAGCCGCTTTTGTACCCACTCTATCGGTCAAACAGTGCTGAGCTTGTGGATTTGAGCTGGGATGATGAAGACGAACATGGGGTCTCCAAGGGTGAAGTGCAAGCAGGTTTGTGACCCGCAGGTCTGGGGCAGGGGGTGGAGGATGATGGTGCTAAAAGCTGTCAAAAGTAGGGCTATTGTGTCCTGATGAGGGAGTGGCAGCTGCCTTAGCTTCTTCTCTTGGCTTCTGTTCCTTCCTCCTCTATAGCCCCCGGGAGTCCTGGCCGAGTCTACAAGAAAAGGGTCAAAAGCAAGCTGAGACGCTTCATCGCCAAGAGGCCCCCCCTGCGAAGTTTACAGGAGAAAGGACTCATCCGAGGTAATGATGCAGATCCCTGTAGTTTCATTGCAACAGAGGCTGGGTAGAGATTATGGATTTTAAAAGGTACAGAAAATCATCATTGCTATGTACTTATTTTTGTACACTATCAGGTTTGGGGTACACTGTCATAATTCTTTGCGTGCCAGTTTGAGACAAATGACTTGAATTTTGAGCACGATTCTTAGAATAATGACCCATAAACAAACAAACAAACAAACGTGTGTGAGATTTTTCTGAACACATAGGGATGAGCTTCTGGTTTCCGCCATGTGCATGCGCACTGGCCACCTGGTCTTCTGATTTTGGGATGCATGTGCTTGCGAAGACCACCTGGCTGGTGTGCATGCACACGCCAGAAACTGGAAGAGCAGCATGTGCGCACTGGGAAGATGATCTTCCAGTTTCTGGCACGTGCATCCACACCGGCCACTTGGTCTTCTGGATTCTGATGTGGATGAGTGCGCGAAGAGCAGCTGATGCACCAGAAACCGGAAGATTATCTTCCTGGCGCACACATGCGCACCGGGCGGCTGCTCTTCTGGTTTCCGGCACTCCTGTGCACATGAAGACCAGCTGGCTGGTGTGCCGGAACCCGGAACAGCAATGGGCAATGGCTCGCGTGCCCAGAGAGATGGCTCTGCGTGCCACTTCTGACATGCGTGCCATAGGTTCGCCATCACGGTTCTAGGCTCTATAAAAATAGGGTTAGGATTGTACAAATTGCTCATCTATATTTATTTCTTGGCAGAGAGATAATTGCAGCTCCCCTAGAATGAAGTATCTTCAATTGCTTCACAGTTTCCATGTCTATTTCCAGATCAAGTCTTTGGCTGTCGGCTAGAGGCCCTGTGCCAGCGAGAAGGGGGCACAGTACCCCGGTTTGTCCAAAAATGTGTGGAAGCTGTGGAACAGAGAGGTAGGGTATCCCTGGGGTCACCACTCCATCCCTGTCTCAGCTAGGATCTTCCTCCTAGTTCTGGCACTCCATAGATTTATGTTGGGGGATCCACAGCAGTTCTGTCCTTCTCTTTCAGGGCTGGATGCAGATGGAATCTATAGGGTCAACGGGAACTTGGCCATTATTCAGAAGCTGAGATTCATAGTTGACCGTGGTGAGTACTTAAAGAATGATAAATGGTGAACATGGAGTTATAGGAGGCACGTCTAAGCCTCTGAAATCGTTCATCTACCACTATGTTGCTTTACTTTATGTGAAAAGAGATAAAGTATTTCAAGGCTAGTGGGTTTGTTGAAAATGTTATGACTGCTGTTAACATCATATAATATGTACTTCTTTCTCTAACCTCAGAGATGGAAAACATTTATTGGCTACCCTTGGGACATTACAGTAACTACTATACTGTCCTCATATTGTCCTCATACTCCCCCCCCCTTTTTTTGCAATTAGATGAGGAACTGGGAGAACTGTCTGTCTGTCGTCTGTCTGTCTGTCTGTCTGTCTGTCTGTCTGTCTATCTATCTATCTATCTATCTATCCTCATCTATAATTTTCACATGTTACAGGGATACACACACACACACGCATATACATATAAAGAAACAGACATTGCGATCTTCTTTTATAACTATATCTGGAAATATATATATATATATATACTATATATATATATATACTATATATATATAGTAACACAAATGCATACATAGATAGATAGATAGATAGATAGATGATAGATAGATAGATAGATAGATAGATAGATAGATAGATAGATAGATAGATAGATTTTTGCTAATAAAGAAATGAAGGGAGACTAGTATAGATCTATTTCAAGCTATTTAGCTCTCATCAGCTAGCCATACCCTTGCTGGAATTCAAAAAGGGGCTGCTTACATATTAGGCAGTTATATTAACCTCTAGGCCACAAGTTCTCCTCCCTTTATCAGTTGTGCCAGGGGAGTTCGAATCCCAGCAAAGGTATGGATAGCTGATGAGAGCTAAATAGCTTGAAATGGATCTATACTAGTCTCCCTTCCTTTATCAGCAAAAGTGTAACACAAAATGGTTTGTCATATAAGCGGCTGCCTGGAAGGCTCCTGGAATGGGGCTGAAAGGCGAAAGGGAAGCAGTATGCTCCCTCCCATATTTGGGCAGACCAGATGCTTTGACAGAATATATATATCCTTGAAGAATGGTTAACAAGGCATGTTTGAGATAAAATGAGAAAATCTTGTTTCCATGTGACATAGTCTTCTTCTCATCCCTAGCCTGTTGATGAGGTCAGCTAATTTTGGGTTTTTATGATCCAACGTGGAAGTAATTGTATTCCATGTCAGAGAGGTCCTGATTTATGGCATTCTTCACTTATCCCCGTTCTGCTTGAGTGACAGCAGGTACTCAGAACTATTCCAGTTGCTACAGAGACATAAAGTTTGCTAGACAATGGAGAAGATCTTAAACCTCTCTCTCTAAAAAAAAAGGATAGAAATTCTGTTTACCAGAGCTGAAAGCAGGATAGAAAACAAATAACAAGATGACAATGGTTGGGTTCCTACACTACAGGGAGAAAAAGGAAATTCACAAACCATCTTATGTCTCAGCATTCCATTAAGCCATCTCGAATGTATGGACACATTCTGGCTACCTTCAAATTGGTCTTCACCCTTTTCCTACAAGATAATTGTTTCTCCTGTGGCATCCCCAGTAACCATTGTGTTGCTTTGCAGAACGGGCAGTGACATCCGATGGACGCTATGTCTTCCCAGAGCAACGTTGCCAAGGTAATGTTTCTGTCCCTCAATCTTTGAAATAGCAATCCTGCCTGGTTACCTAGAAGCCATGGAAGAGGGAGGGGATTTTAATGAAACCGGGTTAGGTTTTGAATGCAGGGTGCAAATTCTGAATTCTTACAAGTCTCCTTCTTCAAAGGGAATAATTTAAAAAATTGCAACAATCCCCAATGGAGTTTCTGTTCCTTTTAAGGATAAAGACCCAAGCCAATGAGGGGGGAGTGGGGAAGAGAGAGAGAGAATGAAAGAGAGAGAGAGAGAGAATGAAAGAGAGAGAATAAGAGAGAGAGAGAGAGAGAGAGAGAATGAAAGGGAGAGAGAGAGAATGAAATAGAGAAAATGAGAGAGAGAGAGAAAGAATGAAAAAGAGATAGAGAAGAGAGAGAAAGAGAATTAAAGAGAGAGAGAGAAAATGAAAGAGAGAGAATAAGCGAGAGAGAGAGAGAATGAAAGGGGGGAGAGAGAATGAAATAGAGAGAATGAGGGAGAGAGAGAAAGAGAGAGAGAGAATGAGGGAGGGAGAGAAAGAGAGAGAGAGAATGAGAGAGAACGAGAGAGAGGGGAGAGAATGAAAAAGGTGGGAGGAGAATCCTGTTTGTGGCAGGCAGTCTTATGTTCATTCTGAAAGTTTCAGGATCCACGGAGACAAACATACTATTTTTAATAAGATTTCCAGTTACATAAAAGGAACCCTGGAACACAGAAATATATGAAAAAAATCATTTGGGGAAAATGAAGTACTGGAAATCTAAATATATCTTATAATGCATAGTGTTTGATGTGTAACTGATTATATCTGTCAATGGGTATTAACGGCCCAGCATCCTTGTGTAAGATGAGCAGCCATATTCATGTGGTGAAATAAATATTTATCTTTGGACCTGGATGGTCCTTCTTTTAGTTTATGGATCACAGACTCAAGTTGGATTTGTTTTCTTAGCTACAGTTAAACTGCTTTGATTCCAAAGAGAGAGAGGGAGTCAAATCTGGGTTTACCAAATGTATTTTCCCCTTCCTCCTCAGTCTCTGCAGTTTCTTTCAGCTGTCCCAGGAAAAGGGACATTAGCTGTATCAGATAAAGCAGGGGTCTCCAACCTTGGCAACTTTAAGACAGGGGTGAAATCCTCCAGGTTCGGCCGAACTGGCAGGGACGATTGGCATCAGTTTGTCGAACCGGTGGCAAAAATCCCACACCTGCCTGGTCGCTCTGTCGCCCGATCACCGTTCACCTTTACTGGCCACTCGCTCGGCCCTTCCGGCCACTCGACCCTCCCACCCAATCCGAACATTTCTCCCTCCGTTCACAGCAGAGCTTCTGCAGCCTGTCCCTTTAAGGTAGACCCAAGGAGGGAGGGGGCGGGGGGACATAAAGGAAGCAGCAGCTCTGCTGTGAATGGACTCATACACACATTTTTTCCTACTGGGTTTGTGGGCATGACTTGGTGGTAGAGTCCTGTGACTGAGTGGGCATGGCCATGAGTGACATCAAGTTGGCCACACCCACTCAGTCACAGGACTCCACCGCCAAGCCACGCCCACAGAACCGGTAGTAAAAAAAAATTGAATTTCACCACTGCAAAGACAGGAACAAAATGAAATTGTCAATGACAAAAATTAAAATAAAATTTTAGTTATTTTAAATAATTAATTTGAATTGTTAAATTGCCCCGTGGTGAAATATCCATGGGAAGTTGGCCATGGTGATTTGTCCTGTGATGAGTTGGCTGCGGCAAGTTGTCCCATTCTGGTTGATTAGGGTTCATATCTCAGCCCCTTAATATATTTGGTGACTCTCTCTACCAGCAAAGAGAAAGATGTCACATTGAAAAAGGTCCCATTGATATGACTCTGTCCTTTTTGTCCTTTTCCTTCCTTGTTCCCTAGAGGAGAAGTTGAACCTGTCAAGTCCACAGTGGGATGATGTGCATGTGATAACAGGGGCTTTGAAGCTTTTTTTCCGAGAGTTACCTGAATCCTTAGTGCCCTACAGCCACGTTGAGGAATGCATAGCTTCTGTCAGTAAGTCTGCTTCCTATTCCTTGCCCTGTTGACAAACACAAATATATGACCCCAGCAGAGGTTAATTCTGAGCCTGGATTAAAAGCCTGGGCCTTTTCTATCATATTGCAACTCATTTTTAGGAAAAGGTGCTATATAAAATGAAATTGTCTATTTTGGTTTTCCTGGAGGAAGGTGGGGGAGGAGGGAGACATCTCAGCCTTCCTTAATACCAATCCTCCAATCTGAAATGTACTTCAGATTATCTACAGATATCTTTATTTATTTATTTATTTTGCTTCAGGAACATAATAGATCATTGAATGCAGAGGATCCAAAATTACTGCCTTATTTTAAGTCGTGACCAAATGTCACGTTGCTAGAGGAGCTGGGGAATCTTAAAATCCTAATGATCAATATGAAAAATACCTTTTTTTCCCCTTGCCCTGCATCATTTTTCAAATTCTATTCCCTGTAACTTTCAGCATAATTCCGTGAAAGCTCTTATTGGTTACCATTTGAGACACCATCAGGGCAGGAACACACATGTCAGCTCTCAAACCAGCTTTGTACAATAGTGGATCTGAAGACGGTTTTGGTTTTGGAAAGTTATATTGCATTCTGTGTGTTTTGATCCATACATTGGCACGTAGTCATTACGTTGCATATATTATTTGCATACATATGTACACATGTTATATATATATATACACATTATTTAGAGGGAGGGAGGTGGGTGGTTTCTAAATATGAACAAATGAATGTCAGTGCTTGTACGCAGGCATGTACACATGAAACATTTGAAGTTGGTTTTTTCGTAAATATAAAGCAGGGGAGGAGTGATAAGGAGGTGACTGAACAGGTATCCATCTTGCTGTGTTTCTTCATGTTTTGGATAGCTGAAAAAAAATGATTTGATAGAGCCGAGATTGGTTAGAGTGCAGTACTGCAGGCTACTTCAGCTGACTGCTAGCTGCAGTTTGGCAGTTCAAATCTCACCGGCTCAAGGTTGACTCAGCCTTCCATCCTTCCAAGCAGTGGTGTATTAACCATTAAGCAGACTAAGCATATACTTAGGGCATCAGGCCCAAAGGGGGCACCACAAAATTGAGAAAGAAAAAAAACCCAATGAAGATTTGTATACAATATGTACAAAGGAGGAGGGGGGGGGGACCAAGATTTGTCAGTATTTAGGGCACCAGAGAGCCTTAATACGCCACTGCTTCTGCGGTGGATAAAATGAGGACCCAGGTTGTTGAGAGCAATATGCTAGCTCTGTAAAACAGCTTAGAGAGGGCTGTAAAAGCACTATGAAGCGGTATATAAGTCTAAGTGCTATTACTATTGCTATCATTGTGTTCCCTTAGCTTCTGTAGTCATGCATCCTGTCATGATAGGGCATGAAACAGTTTTCTCTAGTTATTCCTTATCACTCATTAAAAAATGTTATTTGTTTGAGCCATTGACCTCAAGGCCACCTTTTTTTATGGTTAAGGTGGGGGCAGTACGACTATTGTATCAACAATCCTATTGTCAACTTTGAACCAAACCTGGCAGTCGCCATTTTTCTGTTCCTCAGTTGCCACACAGAACGGGAAGGGGGAAAGGAGGTTGAAATGTCTTACTAGACACAACAGAGAGCTTTCTCATGAGAACCAAGGTCATCTCTACTGGCAACAGATAAGGTCGAGGAAGGAGTGCCTGGGGAGTCCACCATTTAACCCAATTGGCCAACGTGGCCTGTGACATTTGGGGATGGGATTATCTATTATTTTAATTATACTGAAACTGTGGGGAAGATTCAGAGTTGGTTTTCCTTTAGAGTTGTGTCGATATGATGTTTTCAATAAAGAAGTTTGTTGAAGAGGATTTTGGGAGGATTTGCTTGGATTCATTAGTTGGAACCTTGACACCTATCATCCCAATTACAATTTATTTTCTATTCCAAAATGTGCTTTGGGTGTAACTCTGATAGCAACACAGAAGATTTCTGATCTGCCCTTTGGAAGCTAGAAGGTCTTTCATTCTAAACGTTGCCTTCTCAGCTAGAAAACAAAAATCTTTTTGCTTTTCTCTACACAGAGTTGTCCGATCACAAGGAAAAAGTGTCAAAGATTGCTGGGCTGATCCAGACTCTCCCTCAACCAAACCGGGACACACTGCATTACTTACTTCAGCACCTCCGCAAGTAAATTAGTCACCTCGAATTTGTCCATTAATACTTTCTTCCTGGCAGAATCAGTCTTTTGTTATAGGTAGTCCTTAACTTACAAGTATAATTGAGCCCAAAATTTCAGTTGCTAAGTGAAATATTTGTTAAGTGAATCTAACCCTGAAATAGTTATAAGTCACTTTTTTTCAATGCTGTTGTAAATTTGAAGAGTCACTAAATGAACTGTTGTAAGCCAGGGACTACCTGAATTAAGGCCCCTTTTTTCTTTTATAGCAAATCAAACAAAATCACTAGGAAGAAAAAAAATAGCAAAAGGAAACTAATATTTAAACTTCTTTTTCAAAGGTAGGAGGCAAAGCCGATGAATTGAAGAGCAATTAATCACTTATGTCCTTGAACAAGAAGCAATAAAAAGAATCTATTAATTAAAAGTAGACTACCCTTACAATTACATTTTATTATGCATATTTTAGCTCTGGAAGGTAAAATTGAAAATTCAGCCTAGGATGAGCATTTCAAAAGAAAATGTGTTTATTCACACGTATGAATTTTCCTGCATCTGAGTACAGATAGTCCTTGACTTAGAACCATTCATTTAGTGAATGTTCAAAGTTACGATGACACTGAAAAAGTAAGTTGCGACTGATTTTCACACTCACGATTGCTGTAGCATCCCCATGGTCACGTGATCAAAATTTAGACATCTGGCAATTGGCTCATAATTGCAGTGTCCTGGGAGCATGATCAACTTTTGTGACTTTTTGACAAGCAAAGTCAATGGGAAAGCCTGATTCACTTAACAATTCACTTGCTAACTTAACAGCTGCAGTGATTCACTTAACAACTGTGGGAAGAAAAGTTGTTAAATGAGGCAAAACGTACTTAACACCTTTTTGCTTAACAACACAAAATTTTGGCTCAATTGCAGTCATAAGTCAAGGACCACATGTACAACATTATTGGACTATTCTATAGCTGAGCACACTCTCAGTCCAATAGTAATGCTATGCTGAGCGTTATCAATATCAGTGGTTTTGCTATTGCAATGTGTACCTCCTTGGCAGCTAAAAACATATAAAGAACAGTTGCTGGAATTAGGTATGACTAGTTTGATGAAAAGAAGGACTTGATAGCAGGGTTCCAATATCTCAGGGGTTGCCAGAAAGAAGAGGGAGTCAAACTATTCTCCAAGGCACCTGAGGGTAGAACAAGAAGCAATGGGTGGAAACTGATCAAGGAGAGAAGCAACTTAGAACTGAGGAGAAACTTCCTGACAGTTAGAATAATTAATTAGTGGAACAACTTGCTCCCAGAAGTTGTAAATACTCCAACACTGAAGGTTTTCAAGAAGAGATTGGACAACCAATTGTCTGAAATGGTATAGCGCTTTTTGCCTAAGCAGGAGGTTGGACTAGAAGACCTGCAAGGTCCCTTCCAACTCTATTCCTATTCCTGTTCCTGTTCCTGTTCCTGTTCCTATTCTGTTCTGTTCTGTTCTATTCTATTCTATTCTATTCTATTCTATTCTATTCTATTCTATTCTAACCTGCAGGCTTTACATAGTGCCACTGATCTTGGGCCTTGTTTAAAGAAGTTGTTCCAAGCAGTCCCATCTCCTCTTAACCTCAGTGGCAATGGATTCCCCAGCTTCGTACAGAATCATGAGAATCTGAGAATCTGGTAGGAAAGCTGAGTTGAATATTTGGGTTAACATCGCCTAGAAATGAGGCGGTGCATCAGATGAGGTCTAGAGCCTCATATTTTGTCTTCTGAAAGGGAATCTAGGTGGAAACGATTTCCTTACATGGATGGATGAGCAACTGGCTGTAAATTTGATCCTGGAGCTAACTTTGGGAATATGGGAATAGAAATTATAGGATATCCAAAAATTGCTTTGTGGAAGAAGGGATTTCCAGTACACTTTGTCTTCTCTTTCTCTTCTGATTTGTTGCCCTGACTGATTGTGTCTTTGATTGGTTATTTAGACAAATGGATTACAAGCCAATGAATGTGATTCTCAGCATGTTAGAAATGAAATCTCAATTAAATCTGCCTGTCTGCTTTAGCAATGAATGCATCGAACGGGGCCAAAATAGTATGATGTTCTCATTACGGGTTTTCCCCCTCTTCATTCAGGGTGATGGATCATTCAGATATCAACAGGATGACAACTCAGAACATTGGCATTGTTTTTGGACCAACGCTGTTGCGACATGAGCAAGATGTAGCCAGCCTCATAGAGGACATGGTGTACAAGAATCAGGTGGTAGAGTTGCTTCTTTCCGAATTTCCTAGCATCTTTGGGACAGGTGCCGAATGACTTTGTTGATACTTTTTTTTCCAATATGGATTGCTTTATTCTCAAGACATATGGGATCACAACCTGTTTCTGAAGCAAGCATTGATGCTGTGAAACTCTCTGCACCAATCACAGCAGCGTAGGTTACCATCATGTTCGGAAAAGATATTTTATTAGGAAAGATGGATCTCTGCATCTACTTCTTCGAGATTGTTTTTTTTTTTTAGTTGATCATTTTTTTTAGCTGGTATACCTTAGCAAAAAGATGTCATATTCATACCCAATAAACAACTGGCGAGAATCTGAAAGAGAAATTATATGACTGAAAGCACTTTGGCTTTAAACAATGAAGAAGACCTGCTCAGATGCAGATTTCAATCCAAACAAATATATAAAATGGAACCTTTATTCCATTAATTATTGGGCATTCTATGCTGGAGGAGAAAGACTTTCATTAGATAAGCTGCCAGCCAGCCTAATCCCCTAGGTCAGAGGTCGGCAACCTTAAACACTCAAAGAGCCACAAAGGTCCTAACCAAAAGCCCCCCATTCAATTCTGGAGCCGACCGGAAGTCTGGTTTACCCATGAGTCTCCTCCTAGCGCAGCGTCTTTTTCCTCTGCCGACCGGAAGTCCGGTTCCCCCCACCATAGTGTTCTCCTAGCACAGCATACTTTTTCCTCTACCTGACCTAACCAAAAGCCCTAATCCTAACCCTATCAACTGTAGAGCCGACCATGACAGGGAGCCACACCAGAGGGATGAAAGACCCACATGCGGCTCCAGAGCCACGGGTTGCTGACCCCTGCCCTAGGTTTAGTCTCCTGTCTGATGTCACAGTGCCAAATATCCTCCATACTCTTGAAACTCGAATTCTTCAAGATTACTTTCCCCAACTGCCCATCAGATGTGTTGGTCTACAAATCCCATGGACTTCTGCTAGCACAGGCAAAATCTTTCTAAGGAGATGCCTTCTAAGTCATTATTAGAGCACACAAGTTTCCCCCAAAATAAAATGGAAACTTCCATTCAAATTGCTATTGTGTTTTGCCAAATAACCCTGGGAATCATCAAAGGTAATGTTTGACTATTATTAAGAAAACCCCAGTTCTTTTACAAAATGATGGTTTAGAAATGGTTTGAAAAGAAATAAACATGACTGAATTCTCACATGTGACCTGTTTCTCAGTGAGATTTGTGATTGACCAAGGAAAGTGTTCAGTAATAAAAATATTGCTAGGTGATCCATCTCTTCTGTATTGTTTTTGCATGAACGTGGCCTTTTAGGGATCTCATTTATTTTTTAGGTGTATATTGAGACGAATTAGGGAAAATTTACTGTTGTTTTTTTCATGCCCTTAACAATTTTATGAATGCCCAGACAAGAAGCCTTTCGCCATCTGTTCATAAAAAACTGTTTAGTTCTTGCCAGCTGTTAATTAATGGGTACCATCAATTTATCCTCAAGAATCAAACACAATTGAATGGAAAAAAATAATAAAACAAGCATATTCCCATTCCTTGTCAAACCTGAATCTCATGCATAACCTTCTTTAGTTTTCTCAAATCATTGCATCTCTCCATCTCAGGCAATGAATCTTGAAAAATCTGACTCGTGCTAGAACCAAGCTGAA
Source organism: Natrix helvetica (assembly GCF_964273705.1). NCBI lineage: Eukaryota > Metazoa > Chordata > Lepidosauria > Squamata > Natricidae > Natrix > Natrix helvetica. The sequence continues at coordinate 210,524,514 of NC_138548.1, read as the reverse complement.
AAAAATTTAATCACAGGAGTTGCATGATTTACACCAGTGGTTTTCAGCCTTGGCAATTTTAAAATATGTGAAGTAAAAATCCCAGAATTCCCCAGCCAGTGAAGGTTGGGAAAAATTGACCTAAATTAATGAAATGAGAATTTGCTGGCTTTAAGGGGAAAGGTTTTTTTTCTTTTTTTAACTGACGGTTTCACATATGGCTCTGAAAAGGCTGATTTGACCTCTTAGCATGTCTTCAACTTCATGTGTAAATCTTCTTGATTGTAATTCAGTTGTACAAGCTCATTAGGAAGCATGACCAACTGCCTGCATCTTAATAAATACACCATTGGGGCAGGGGTGGGCTTCAAAAATTTCAGCAACAATTCTGCCTGGTTGCTGGATAGACATGGCCATGGTGGGTGTGGCGTCGTCAGCCTCCTTCACCATGGCGGCCGGGGGGGGTGTTTTTGCCTTCCCCAGGCTCCAGGGCTTTCCATGAGCCTCTAGGAGGGCGAAAACTGCCTCCCCTGAGCTCTGGAGGCCTTTCGGGAGGCCTGTTCCCCCCCTCCCCAAACTTCTGCATGGGCCCTGCACTTACCTCGCATCCAAAATGGGCCACGTGGAGACTCCTGGGAGGGGAGGGGTGGGCAGGACCGGCCAGGGGTGGGATTTGGAGGTTCTCTGAACCGGCCATAAACTTAGCTATGGGTTCTCCCGAACCCAGGCAAACCCGTAGAAGCCCACCCCTGAATTGGGAAGGGGGAAATTGGCCAGAGCTCAGATGCAGGTTTTTTCATATTTTTCTCAGATGCTTTAAAGAGATCTCATCAGCAGCTTCCTTAAGCTGTTCTTGGCCATTGTGCTTAACAGGTTTAAATAAACAAGTGCTAGCATTGGGTTATCCCTTTTCTTCCCATTGTTATTTTTTGGCTTGTTTCTTTTCATTGAAATGATGATGAAAATTGCCTGTGGATTGGTAGTTGTCTTCCATGGCCTTAGAGAAAAGTAAAAAGTTTGGGGGTGGTGGTGTCAAAGAAGCCATTTCCCACAATGAAGTCTTAGTTGATGACCCTCAATGTCTTGAGTGGCTTGCTATATTTAAATAAATGAACAATTTAGCTTTGCTTTCATTCTTTTTCCGGAGGAAATATGTTTTATTAACCTTTTATTGGTGCTTTTTTCTCCTCTAAAAAAGAGAGTGAGAGAGACAGAGAAAAAGATTTATAGGTAAAAAACATTCACACACATATATACTATGTACAAACTATCAAAATACACGTGATACGCCTAGAATTTGTTCCCCTGCTTTTAATACTTCCCTTTATCCCTTCCCATAGAAGATAATCTCCAGGGAGAGACAGGCACTGGTTTGGCTTCTAGGCTAAAGTATAACAGAAAGATACAAAAGGAAAGCTAAAACAGAGGCAAGGTATATTCTTTGGTTTCTTAGGCTTAGTTTTATATTTTTGCTCTGAGGAAAATGCTGAGGTGAGGGACATGAGGACAGTTCATAGGTGGAACTATGCAGGGGTGGGTTGCCGCCGGCGTTACTGCTGGTTTGAAACCCGTGCACAAGTGCCAGATGTGTGCTGCACGTGCCCGCGCTCTTCAATGTAAATGTTCTGTGCGTATACACAGAACAATTTCCAGTGAACTGCATATGCGCAGTCACCAAAATCCAAAATGGCAGCAGCTAAGCAGCAGCCAGAGAACCAGTTTGCAGGCATGGCAGTCCTGGGTTGCTGCCGGTTCTGAAACCCAGGTCTGAATTCTACTACCGGTTCAGATGAACCGGGCTGAACCGGCAGCAACCCACCTCCGGAACTATGAGAGAAGATATTGCCTCAATGGGAGAGGCATAAGTTTGTGAATCATCCCTTAACATCCCATCTAAGTCTCCTGTCTAAAACCCTGAAGAGCTCCTATCAGCACATGGATAATTCTGAGCCGGGCAGTCCAAGGTTCAGCTTTGGTACAAAATAGCTTGCTTTGTTCTGCTGAGGATACTTTAAAGGGGGAACCCCTATCTTTTACTTGGAAACAAGCAAACAGCAGGAATGTAAGGATAGAGGCAGTCAGTGCAGTTACGAGAACCAATGATGGCTTGAAAACAGATGTATTATTGGCCTTCGTTTATATATTCACTTTTTCCCATTGTTTGTGTGTGGTCTTTCCCTGTCATTTTAGTTCAACAGATTTTTAGAATATTTACTAAAAACCTCCAAGGCGAATTAAGCAGAGTAGGGGGGGGGGTTGGCTTCTAAGCGCCAGACAATGATATTCCCCATTAAACTTTTAAAATTATGATTCTTCTTCCCTACCGTCTGCGTCAATACACTTCACTTTGCCCAATCTGCTTATGTACTGTGTTTTCCCAAAAATAAGACAGGGTAATATTTTCTTGTGATCCTCCCTTCTCCAAAATAAGTGCTTGGCCTTCTTTTCAGGGAGGTCTTATTATTTTTAAGGTGCAGGAGGCAGTGAGCGTGGTCACCTCATGGCTCCTGTTGTGTTGCAATATTTTCGGGGAGGGCTTATTTTCACAGGAGGGCTTATTTTAGCATATACATCAAAAGCTCATTATCCGGGAAGGTCTTATTTTCAGGGAAACAGGTATGGATTTGGAAAAACCAGGAGGGCAAGAACCAGTGGTGGGTTGCAGGCGGTACGCTCCGGTACAGGCGTACCGGAGCCAGCCCAGAGCACCGGATACCGTTCTGGTACGGTGCTCTGGAGGGCCCGCCCGAGCTCCTTACTGGTGTTTTAAGGTTTCTGTGCTTCCCCATACAGCACCTGTGCGACGCTCCACTGAGCAGCTGGAGTGTCACGGAGGTGCTAAGACGCATGCGCATGCTGCGCGCATCCTTGTGGATCTCACCGGAACCGTTCCAACCGTACCGGAATCCACCACTGGCAAGAATGTAAATTTGCTGACAGACCACAGTAAGCTTCAAAATTATGTTCTTGGATCTCGGATAGCTTTACTTCCTGAATGATTGCAAGCAGAAAATAGGCTGGATAAGTCCTATCTGATCTAACATAAATTCATACCTGAAGAATTTCAAGTACTTTTCAAGTGCTCCAGATTTGAAGTTCAAATCTATCAACATGCAACTAAAAGACCTTTGTAGAGGATGCAGTAGGGAGAGTTTCTTTTTCACAACACCATTAATATTGCAGGAGTTGCCAAAGTTTCTCCAAAGTTTCTTTCAGACTGGGCGGATGTATGTGGAGAGAATGGACGGGATGAATTGGGACTTTAAAAGCTTAGAGCTGGTGGTTCTTCAGTATACAACTGGTAACATTATCTTGAATCATGGCGACACAGTGGTTAGAATGCAGTATTGCAGGCTAATTCTGCTGACTGCCTTTATGGTCTAAGAGATATATGCTGCTGTGTTGCTTTTCCAACCACTAGGCCAGTTTATTTTTACTTAGGTATGGCAAAAATATTAAAAAGCATATCAAAGTTATATTTTCATTGAGCAAATGCAAAACTATTTACTCTGTTTACAAATTCAAAAGTAGACTGTTTACTGTATATAATCAATACCGAATCTCTCTGGGGATTCCCTGATACAAGAGCTGTGGTGGCACAGTGGTTAAAAGGCAGTATTGCAGCTAACTCTACCCACAGCCTAGAGTTTGATTCTGACCGGCTCAAGGTTGACTCATCCTTCCATCCTTCCGAGGTGGGTAAAGTGAGGATCCAGATTGTTAGGGGCAATATGCTGACTTTGTAAACCACTCAGAGAAGGCTGTAAAGCACTGTGTAACAGTATATATGTCTAAGTGCTATTGATATTTCTATTTTTTTTAATCTAACTCCTTACTTATTGTCACTGCAAATTTGCTATCTTTAACACAGTATTCTGGATTTTCCTTATTGTAATGATGTGTTCAGTTTCTCTTTCACGGTTTTCAAATTAAGGGACCAATCATGACAACCTAGCATTGCCCTTGTGGCCAAATTTCTACTTTCAGCAGCCCAGTGGGTGGGATATTTTGCCAGAATCTAAGACATGTACATTGATTTTCAAGAAGGTATAAAGCTGTGGCTTGCATATGTGATCAGGCAATTACAGCTTTAAGACCAAGAGCTCAGAAATGGCTTCAAACACAATGAATTGCTGTGGTAGCCACTTCAAGTTGAAATCATAAAAGGTATTATGAAATCCAGTGGTGCATGTGCTTATGTCAACCAGCCCTAGCTCATTTGGGATCAAGAGGAATTTACCTTTAGGCTGGCTTAACAAGTGAACTGCGTGCTGGGTGTTTATTTCCTCTTATAAATTAATCTGAATTTACAAGAAGATTCTTTTGTTCCATTGGCATTTTACTCTTAACGTGCCAATTTGTCCAACTTTCCATTTAGCCTCCTGCAATGGATATGAGTTTATTTGTGGCACATGGTGGATAGGTTTGAGGTTTCTCTTTTTGACTACTTTCTCATTGTTCCCCAATGTGTGGCATTACAAATCTTTTCACACTGAATGGGCACCACAGCAACATCCAGTTCCCTGAGGAATGTGTCTTTATGAAGGCTGCATTTGCAAACATATGCCTCCCACATGATGATCTAGCTTTTTTCAAACATATGTCTAAAACATCTTTATCCCAGCCCTTAGAAAATACACACATGGAACTCCTCTCTGTATGGAATCATGAGCATAAATTTTCCATACGTCCTCAACCACATTCCAACTGAGCAAGTCATACGCATGACAAGAGCTGGCGAAGGGCTTGTGGTGTAGATTTAAACACAGTGCAGGGGGGACCTTTGTTGCAGTATTGGGCAGGTGCCGTAAGAGGATGGGGAGAGGCATGTGTGAAACTGTTAGGTAGGCAAAAATAATTAAGGCAAGAGTTCTGGCAGGACAACAGAATACGAGCACTTTCCTAGACCTTGTACTTTTATTTTATATTTCGGATTTTATAATGGCAGTAATTACCGGGTGGGCGCTTTTGGCAAGAGATAAACTGGTGGTACTTAGAAAAGTCAGGTTAACTTTTGCTAACTTTGCAAATTGGGAGCTGAAATGTGGGGATGGAGCTGAACCTGGCCAGGGGTAGGATTGAAAATTTTTAGCAACCAGTTCTCTGCCTGGTTGCTGGCTGGGTGTAGCCATGGAGGGCGTGGCCTACTCGGCCTATTGACCATGGTAGCAGAAGTGGGGAATTTTCACCCTCCCCAGATTCTGGAGGTTTTCCTCGAGCCTCCAGGAGGGAGAAAATGGCCTCCACTAGACTCGGGAGGCCCTCCAGAGGCCAGAAACAGGACAGTTTCTGGAATTCTGGAACTTCTGGGAGGCCCGTTTTTTGCCCTCCGAGAGCCTCCGTGCGGGCCCTGCACTTACCTGGCATGATGAACAGGCTGTGTGGATACCCCTGGGAGGGTCAGGGCAGGGTGGGTGGAGCCAGCCAGTCCTTCCAACAACTGGTTCAGCAAACCAGGTGCAAAATTAACATCCAGTTCGCCTGAACCGGTCTGAACCAGCTGAATCCCACCCAGTATTATGTATTGAGACTCAGCAACTTCTAAGGGTGGGACAATTCTCGTCCTCCTGATGTTGCTGGACTCATTAGCCCAAACCAGCATGGTCAAAGGCCAAGGAGAGTGCAATGTTCCAGCATCTGGGATGGTTCTACAATCATGCTTAAAAGACTCCATGTGGCAACAGAGGCAGTTTTAATATGCTGTTCCTCCAGATGTCTTTCCTCCTCTGTGTATTTTATAGGAAAGAACAGGTGACAATTCCGCACATTTTTGCACTGCATGTATCTAATCTTGCTTTTATAAATATATCTATCTATTATAAATACATATGATAACAGACTTAAGGTACCCTATCAACCAACTCTGAGGCACTGTGCAAGAAATGCATTGGAACATACTTGTTTCTTAAGAGATTTGAAAAGAGGCACTTGGGAAGCTGGCAAAAATACTGGAGATGAATGACCGTAGATAAAAATCTAGGTAGTCCTGAGTTCTGTTTTTCTCACTAAGGAACTGGGATTAACACACTTCCTTTCCCATTAGCTGCCCATCTTTCAGCCTATCCGATCAGCAGATCGGCTTACCTAGGGTGTTATAAGGATAAAAAAAAAGTAAATGCTATTTTGTACCAAGGAACCTGGAGGTTACTAGTTAGAATCAGCAATCTCCCCCAGTGAGTCCAGCCCGGTAAGAGGCATGCTTGTCTCTCGTATCAGCCTGATTCTGATAAATAGCAGTCTTCATCATCAGAGCCTTGTCTAAACATACTATGAAAGGGTATTAAGGAACTGGTTCTCCCCTGCCAATGAGTTCAGCATGGAATTCATATCCCCCACCGCCATGTTGGTCGGGCCCCCAGGTGGGGTAGGACTAAGGGCCTCTGCGTCATCAAGGATAGCGGTGAAGTCCAAGTGGGTGTTTTCTAAGTCCAGAGTGTCCAAACTGTTAGACACCTGCTCCTCAGGCAGATAAGAGAAAGAGTCAGGTTTAGGGGCCTCCAGCCCAGGAGCATAAGGCCCACCGGGATCCTCGGCCACACAGCTGGGGGGCTGATGGTGCCTTTGGTGGGTATTCATCAACTTGTGCCCAGAAGCTTTGCTCAGCGGCACATGCATTGGGACGGGAAATCCTGTTTCTTCAGGACCATGAAGTGGGGGTAAGCGCATCATATGGTGGGAGCCACCATCACCAGGGGTTTCATAAGAAAGGCTGGCTTGATAGCTCAAGTTGCTTTGTCGATTCAGTGGCTTTGGTCCACCAGGTGGATGTGGGACCATCCTTGGATTATAACACTGGCTGTTGGGGCTTGAAAGTGCTTTGTTTTTCATTGCTGGCGATGGCCTGGCAGGGTAGTTTGGGTATTTTACACCAGGGTAAGTCTGGTGTTGCTGGCTCTGCCCATTCTCTGCGCCATCCATGACGTTGCTGGCCGACTGCTCCCCCCACATCAGTGCTTGCTGTGATTGCACATAACTCCGTACCATCATCTCCTTGACTTGCAACATCGGGGTCTGGGATCTCCTGCTCGGGGGCTGCCCCACGCCATAGCAAGAGCCCTGCTGGCTTTCGGGATGATATCCACCATCTCCACAGACTGGTTGAGACTGGTTGTATAACGCCTGCTTCATGCTCTGGCAGGAGGCGAGAGCAGCCGCCGCCGGTTGGAACTGTTGCTCGGCTTTAATATGTGCCTGGCCAAACTGGAATGCCCCCTGTCGGCCGTGATTGGCAGGCTCTGCTCCCATGGGCTTAGCCTCAGGGACTGGATACTGGGTAGAGTGGCACTGCCCCATGCCAGGGATCGATGCAGGATTTACCCCTGAGCTATTGCTGTCCCACTGCCGTGCAGTGTGGAAAGCCACGTTCATCTGGCACTGAGACTGGATGTAGTCTGGTTGCTCAAAACCGCCTTCTAGCTGCTCGTGAGTCACTGGACTCATCTGCAAATCACCCACCAGCTTCAAGGTGCCGCGATGAGCAAGATTGCTCTGCAGCTCCATGGCCGTGGTTTGGTATGGGTAGTTCCGCTCCTGGTAGTTAAGATAAGGTTCCATCTCCAGCACTTCCGACTCTCCAGCCGGGATGGCACTCTCCATAGCGGCAGCTTCCAGAAAAACATTCTCGCTGATGCTTGGTGGCCGTGGGAAGAAGAGATGGTGGGGAAGGTTGGCCTCGCTGCCCCCTGTCACTTGTCCACCGGCTCTCCCTGCACTTGCTGGGCTCATGTTGCTGAGGCTTTTAAACCTTTGCACTCGTGGAACCGGGTGGGCTTCCGCCACAGCCTGCGTGGGGTCGCTGGCTCGCCGGCCACTGTGGCTCAGGTGGGGATGGAGAATGCTAGTGCTGCTGTAACCATGGTAATCGTTTGTGCTGTGCTCAGGCACAAAAGGAGGCAAGCACGAGCTAGAATAATCCCCTACGAGATTTGACTGAGAGGCTCTGTCCATATGGGGGAGAGGGGTAGGGGGTGGCCCACCCGTTGCTGCGGCATATTTGGCCTTGAGGCGGTACTGTTGGGCTGGGGTGAGGTTACCCAGCCCTGGAAGTCCTCCGCAATGGCTGGCCTCGCTAGAGCGTCTTGAGGCATCGGGGGATATGGGGTCATACATGTCTGGTGGGCCTAATCCATTGGGGGCAGCCCCGGCTGGCAGATAGGGTGATACCATGGAAGAGCGACGGCTGACGGTGTAGGCCGAACTGACAGTGCTGGTAGTGCTACCTCGTCGGTCTCCTGCCACAGTTAGAGAAGGCAGGTCACTGGATGAGAGCTCCATAATGCGCCGGTGAGAAGCCGCTGCAGAGGGGGCCCCGCACAAGCCAGGCATCTCTCTTGCAGGACCTTGCAAAAAAAGAGAAAGCAAGCAATTAAAAGGACAGAGCATGCAGACCATCTGTTTTGCGATTTTTAAAATAAATTCCAACAATATATCACTAAGCAGAGCGGATCATCTCTCTCCCTCTCTCTCTCTCTCCTCTCCACTGCATCTGTTGACACAACACTGTCAAACTATTTACTAAGTCTGCATTACTATTACTATTAATCACCCACCTCCTCCCACTTACGACTGTATGACTGTAACTTTGTTGCTTGTATCCTTATGATTTCTATTGATTGTTTCCTAATGTGATTAGATTGCTTATTTGTACCCTGTGTTTTAATTAAGTGTCGTATCTTATGATTCTTGATGAATGTATCTTGTCTTTTTATATACACTGAGAGCATATGCATCAAAGACAAATTCCTTGTATATCCAATCACACTTGGCCAATAAAGAATTCTGTTCTGTTCTGTTCTGTTCTGTTCTGTTCTGTCCTATCCTATCCTATCCTATCCTATCCTATTCTATTAAGACTTCTCCAGTTTTAAACCTATCCAAAGCCTGCTCAGCATTGGATCTTGGTTTTGAACAACCATTCAACTGTTTTAGGGACCCCACAAAGAATCACTTTTCTGGCTTGGAGACCATGAAATAAATCAATGCAAATTAATAGATTCAGAATCTCCTGGAAGATTTACTCGTTCCAAGTGATTTTTTTACTAAGAAAAGGATCGGGAGAAGGAGGCAAAATTTAGGGGCAATAGTTGGGGCATCATGAAAGGAAGAAGACTGTGCTTCAAGATGGTGCTTGGAAAAGAGCTTTTGCTTCCCTCCTAAAGAAGTCTTTAAAAAAAACAATCCCAGCTCCCCCAGCTGCCTTCTTGAATAGCCATGTAGGCGATGATGTGGTTCATTTTATTGCCTTCTACCAGTGGTGGGATTCAGCCAGTTAGCACCTATTCGGGAGAACCGGTTGTTAATTTTCTTTTTTTTTTTTTTTTTTTTCAAGAAGTTTTATTGGTTTTTTTAAAAACATTTATGCGGAAAAGGGTAAGTGGAATAGTTACAAATTTTGGCAGTTGCAAGTATGGCAGACGCCCCCTCCCTCCAGACTCCTAGGTTACATCAAAATATCAAACCTTATTACATAGTCATAAAAAAAATCAGCATATTAATTCTAGAAAAAATACTTTTCAATCAGTTTATATAATTATAATATATAGTCTAGTTGTAAATTCATTAATACTTTCGGTCTGTTTATAACATTGTGGTTTTCTTATTTATTTTTGTGATCTGAGCTTTCTTGGTGTTGCCCCTTCACCCCCCGCTGGCAGAGCTCCGGCCCCTCCCGTGTCCTGTATAACTGTTGTAGTGTCATCTGTTTTTTCTAGGTTCGCTTTGTTTTTTTCCATAAAGGCCTGTGCCTCTATGGGTGTGTTGATTCTGATTCTTGTCTCCTCCCAGAATATCAGCATACCTTCAGGCATCAACCATCTAAACCACACCCCCTTCTGGTATAATTTATTCGCCAATTGCGAATAACTTTTCCTTTTTTCCCTAATTTTTTTGGGAATCTGCTTTAGAATGGTTATCTCCCTATCGTGGTATGTCAGTGTTTGCCCCCTTTGTACACCCAGAATTTCATCTCTTGTGGTTTTCCTAAGAAATTTAATATGAACCTCCCTGGGTACATTATGTGTTCTGGCATATGCTGAATTCACTCTATAAGCTAGATCTATCTCCCATTCCATCTGCTGTTTATCTTTGTGTATGTATTCAGCTAGAATGTTAGTCATAATGTCCCTTATATTTTCCCCATCTGCTTCTATTACATTTTGAAATCTAAGATAAAAGGACATTCTTTCAAACTCTGCTTTCATTTGTTGGATATCAAGTTCTTTGTTCCCCTTCTGTAAGGCCTCTACCCCCCCCCTCGCCTCCGCCACCCCACCCTCCACAAGGTCCAGTCTCTGTGAGTTCTTAAAGATTTGGGCTTGATTCTGTTTAATTTCATCTTTCATTTCCCTTAACTGTTTCTTAATTTCCTCCTGGCCTTGTAAAATTTGTTGAAGCATTTGTTGGAAGTCTATCTCTGTAGTCTTGGGTTGCATCAATTCTGATATCTTTGACTGTGTAGCTGGACTAGACGTTGCAGACGTTGGAGCAGAAGTAGCAAAGCCAGGCTTTCCAGGAGGTGGTCTTTTTGGAGACATGGTTTATGAAGCAAGGAGATCAGTCAAAGTAGAGACTGGGCAGCTGGAGAGGTAGAGCAGGCAGGCGAATTCAGAAGGCAGAGGATCCAAACAGATGGGGATTTCTTTAGTCACTCTAGCAGTAGATGAAAGTTTTTTTTCTCCAAAGAGTTCAAAAAGTAGCAATCCACAAGAAATTCCTCTGGGTGACTCGGAGACAAAGACCGGAAGCCTGAATTTTAAAGGTGGAGTCAGGTTTCACAGTTCATGAAGACAACGGAAGTGTGCCATCTTGCCCTGCCAGCTTTGGGCTCAGAGGCATAGTAAAATTTTTAAAAGTTCAAAAAGTTCTCAGTTCATCCATTAGTTCTGGAGCTAGGTCGAATGAAAATCACTTTTATAGGGGTGAGGCATCATTAGTTGGCTCTCCCCCCTCCTCCTCTCTGGGGATGGAAGGAAAGTCTTTTCAAGCCGCTTGTCCGAGGGAGGGGGGGAAATCCCCCTCCCTCTAGCCGCACCTCCAGCAGGGATCCGAAAGTTTAACTTTTTAAAAGTGCTGAAAAGTTCATCAATTCAAAAGCAAAGGAATGCAGAAAGGAAGCCTCTCACCATACTGCCGCTGCTTCGTTCGGAAGTGTGTTCTCCGATCGGCATGGGGCGAGACGCGTGCGCACGCACGTCCTCCAAAACTGCTCCCCGATGCCTAGAACGAAGCGGAGGAGCCCCCGCCAGCCGCCGCCGACGCCAGGACCCTCCGCGAGCCGTTCCTTCGGCAAGACGCCCCTCCAAGGCGTCTTGTGCCCCCCCAGAAGCGGGGGAAGCCCACCGGGAGAGCTGGAGCAGGCAGCGATCTGCCTGTCGCCGTAGCCGCCGGAACCGGAAGTCCGGTTGTTAATTTTCTAAGCAGTTCGGAGAACCGGTTGTTGGAAGAAAGTCTCCTTTTGTTTTTTTCCACTTTACAGGGCTAATCCTGTAAGGAAGGCAGGAAGGAAACCTTCTGGTGTTGTTTCTAGCCTAATCTTTATTGCCCTGCTTACAGAAACTGCGTCTCCAGTTAACCCTTATTACATTGTAACAGCTAAGGCAAAGCGTCTATTTACCTGAGTGACATTGAGTTGGCCACGCCCACACAGTCACATGACCACCGAGCCACACCTATCCAGCTGGTCATTAGGGCAGAGAACCGGTTGTTAAATTATTTGAATCCCAACACTGCCTTCTAGTGGCTGTGGAGGTTCCAAACTTTCCCTGCTTACCTGCCCCTGGGATGGAAGGAAGCTTGACCCCCTTCATTGAGAGGGGCTTACGCAGCTGCTTGAGTTTGTCAATGCGCAGGTTCTCCAGCTTGTGCAGTGCTGAGAGCCCAGAGGTTCCCATAGGCTCAGATGGTTCCTCCAACACAGACAAGTCCTCTAAGCTTCCCCCCACGTTTGCGTTCATCTCCACGCCACTGTCGTTATTATTAGCGCTGCCCAAAGGGGAGCGTTCACTGCTGCAGGACGATTGACCCCCAGGGCTGGGCTGAGGCTTCTGGGTGGAGATAGAAATACAGAAGCATTTTATTGAAGTGATGGGTTCAGCTCAAGTTTGCTTTATGCGCTAACTATTTCACATTCCTTCTTAAGGCGTGTCTTAGGCGGCAAGCCAAAGTTTTGTGAAAAAGCAGGCTCAGTGTCAGTCTTGATGGACAGCAGCTACTGGATACATAAGAGGGCTACCGGTTTCAGCATTGCTCATTGTTTGATCTTGAAACTAACCTTTCAGGTGAACTCATCTTATTCTGCAGTTTAAAACCAAATTTTCTCTCTCCTCTCTTTGGAGATAAGTGCACTTGTGACGAGGGTGACATTACGCACATTTATGCCCAAGCGTTTATAGTTGCGCTAAAACAGTCACAGATTTAAGTAAAAATTCCAAGGCAAAATAATCTGAGTTCCGCACATAGAAGAATTAAAATAGGTGAACTGGGCAGCTTTGGGTGTGTGTGAATGTTTCGCCCCACAAATTCTGCTTCCATTAACTGCAGGCGTTTGCCACATTGCAACAAGTCTCCGCTTCTACACCCCATTAAAAGAAATCTGATTTAAATTTCTCTTGACTATTGAAGGTGGCACAAGGTCTGCTTTCAAGCCCCTTCCCCCTTTAGAGCCATGAAGATTACCGTATTTTTTGGAGTATAAGACGTACCTTTTTCCCTCAAAAAAGAGGGTGAAAATCTGGGTGCGTCTTATACACGGAATACAGCATTTTTGGCCTCCCGAAACCCCACCCCCTTTGCAAAAATGGCCATGCGTAGCCTTTAGGAGGCTTCCAGAGTGCTCCTGGGGGCTGGGGAGGGCAAAAATGAGCGAAAAACAGGCCATTTTTTGCTCATTTTTGCCCCCCCCCAGCCCCCAGGAGCACTCTGTAAGTCTCCTAAAGGCTATGCATGCCCTTTTTTTGAGAAAAAACGGACCTATTTTCGTGAAAAATGGGCCGTTTTTGGGAGGTATGCAGAGTGCAAAAACCTTTTTTAAAAATTTGCCTCTTCAAAATCTTATACTCTGGTGTGTCTTATACGCCGAAAAATACGGTAACCTGTGTTTTTATTTAACACAATTAAAAAAAGAGATTTTCGGCATGACGCAAACACACAGTACCAATTTCTGGGCATACACAGTTCAGATGTGGAGAACAAAGTGCTTTGATTTCCCTTTCTTGTCTCCAGATCTGTTTTCCATATGTGCAGATGTTCATTCAAGAACATTTCACACCTCTTTGCTTTTGTTGTAAAATACATACTAAGAGTCCATAGTGTGGGAATGCTGTGTTCCCTGAATTCAAGAAAGTCTGCCCCTCGACACGGCCTCAGTATTGGCCCAAACCTGCCCATCGAACACCAGTCCAATGTCCTCTTCTCCCACCCTTCTCTCCATTTCCACCCCATGCTGCTCACCAAATTAGAATCAGGTACCATGAGTTTGCCCTCTTCCTTCCTGACCTCACTATCTTTCTCCTGCTTCATGTCACCATGCAGAGCCAGAGTCCGACTGGTGGGTACAGTGTCTCCACGGTGCTTCTTGGTGACGTGAGCATCTGGCCCATGCACTGTCTTGACATGTTTCCGCAGGGAGCTGGGATCGGTGTAGCGTTTGGTGCAGCCGGGAATCTTACAGACGTAGGGTTTCTGCCAGAGGACAGACAGGCCATTAGGGTATACAGACCAAATGCTTCTTTACCTTTTTTTTTTCATATGACAATATACAAACAATGCCAAATTGTGGGCCTCCTTTTGGCAGCCCGTCTACCTCAGCGGTTAAAGTCAAGGCTTACCTCAGGCCGTTGTCCATACCTCATTGGAATGTGTCCGGTTTTGGTGCTTGGCCCTGTCAGAAGCGTTAGAGAAAGCTTTATTGCAGCCTTCGTGCTCGCAAACATAAGGCTTCTCGCCAGTATGGGAGCGCAAGTGGGTCTTGAGGTTCTCCAGCCGTGAGTAGGCCTTATTGCAGCCTTCAAACTGTAAAATAAAAGCAAGGAGAGAAGGCAGCGGGGAAGCCAGATTCACTTAACAATCCGGTTACTAACTTACCAGTTGCAGTATTTCCTTTAACGACCGAGGCAAGAAAAGTAAAATGGGGCAAAACTCACTTAGCAAGTGTCTCACTTAACAGCAGAAGTTGTGACTATAACTCGAGGACTTCCCATACTTACAATTCCTGATGCCTGATGCAAATTCAAAGGTGGTGACATTTGAGTCACGACGGCATGATGCACATTGGCTGCCTGCCTTCCTTGCCTTGCTTGCTATGCCCAGGCTCCAGGCAACCCTGCTTCTCTTTTTAGGTACGCCAGCCAGCTCAATTGCCAGATGTTTGTGCTTGTCCTACTTACTGTGCACTTATGAGGTTTTTCTCCCGTGTGGCGCCTCATGTGGACGACCAGCATATACTGAGCTTTGAAGGGCCGTTGTTCCCGAGAGCAGTCGTGCCAGTGGCACACAAATTCCTTCTTTTCCCCGTGGATATGCTCATTGTTAATATGCTGCAATGTTAGAGAGGAGGGAAAAAAAAGCACAGAGGCCAGAATTAAGTGGCAGTGACTAGTTCAGAATTCACCCGAATTCAGGAGAACAGAAGTTGTGTTAGACTCCATCCATTGCACATAGGATTGCGAACTAGGGAGATTCAATTAAATTATTTGGGGGTGAATTTTTTTTGTTTGCTTTACACATATGTAATTCAACATTTCAGTGCACATATCAGTATGATTCTTGTATCCCTTTTACGGCAATATATTAATCCTTTCTGGGTTAATATACTGGATATTTTACAATATTCTTTGTGTTGTCTTGTTGGCTGCATTGGGGTATATGGTTTACAGAACTATTGGGAAGGTAATTAATAAAAGAAAATGATAAAAAGCCTGGCTTTTAAATCGTATGAGACATTGCGTGTGTTTCTAGCTCCTAATGCTGGTCTGCTCAGCCATGAAGCTCCTTTGGAAAGTAAAATGTTTCTTAATCTAACCTATTTTGTAGGACTATGTTGTGAGAGGAAAATCGCATGATTGCATGTAAATCTTAATGGAAATAAAGAGCACAGACATGACAAACTTGTGTGATCTTATGTATTAATAAAAATATCATTCTTAGCAGCTAGAAAGAAGTGACAATGTTTTGCACATATGAAAGGTTTTTAGGATCTTTAACTATCTCTTAGCATTGAATAGAGATGAGGAATGTAACTCAGGGCCAACTCACACCGTAAACATCAATTGGTGATAGCATACTCTACTTCTGTGAATATGCTTAATGCCATCATAGTTCCCCTGTTAAAGCCATCTAGACTTATGCAACAGACCCAGTTGCACAACAGACCTAATTTGATGTCAGTTTTTCAGGCAAACAAATGTTGCAGTAGTCGCAACCATACAAAGGCAGGACTGTCAACAGAATTCTCTATTATTACTGATTGTTAAGACTGTAGTACCTCAGTAATCATTGTTAATTGGTTTCGGGAGGCGCAATGAGTACCAAACACATTTTCCCCATAAGTCAGGGGTGTCAAACTCAATTTCATTGTGGGTCGCATCAGGGATGTGGTTGACTTTTGGGGGCCGGGTGAGAGTGGCTGACTGGGTGGGTGTGGCCAACTGAGTGGGCATGGCCAGCTTGACACTACTCCCCAAACTGCTGCCAACTGGGTGGGCGTGGCCAGCTTGACACCACTCCCCAAACTGCTGGCATGTTTCCTCTTCACACTGGGTAGACTTGGCCAAAGCCACACTGGCCCAATGTTTCCTCTTCACATTGGGTAGACCAGGCCGAAGCCATGAGGGCCGGCCCCTTACATTTTCCATGGACCGGATCTGACCACATTGGATCCAACCATTGCAGGGCGGATTTGGCTCACGGGCCTTGAGTTTGACACTCCTGCCATAAGGGATAATGTAGTGAGTCACAAGGCAGCCGACACCAACAAGTTCTAGTTTGTATGTTGAGTACCAGGCAAATGATGAGCACCGGGACAAAATATCTGTGTCAAAATGCATTGAGTACCACATTCGATGAGTTTCAAAGAAGTTGAGTACCAAGGATTGGTACTCAACCTGCCCTCTTGCCAGAAAACTATATAAAAGTAAAACAGGCCTCTTTCTGAGATGCATTTCAAGTACAATATCGGGATAGGGGATTTCGCAGTTTATTTAAAGCCCCCCTTGTTACCCTGTCAACTCACATGCACTAGCTGTTCCTGAGTGTCAAACTCTTTAGTGCATCCTTCCCAGTGGCAATTGGTTTCGTATACTGCTTCGGCTTCCACCTTCCCGTCTTCCTTCTCCAATTCATCTCGTGGATCAAGCACACTTAGTAGGGGGTCCTGGGGTGGAAATAAGAGGCATATTCAAAGATACTCTGGAAAATTCATTGGAAATTTTCTTTCACTTCCAATTCACCAAAAGAGAACAGATAGTTCTCCCCACCTTACACTCTAACAAACATCCCATGGTCTTGAGTGTCATCTTGGTTTCTTCTTACCCACCACTGGCTGATGTGAAGGTTTGAGGACAGAATGAGGAGCCATCATTTACTAGTTCAGCACATGTTCAGTATGTAAAAGGGTTCTCATTCAGTCCAGGGCATCTCAGGGAGTAAGACTAGGTAAGGACCCTGGGTGATAGTTGCCTACTGAATGGCAGAATCAGACTGCTTCTAATAAGTTTCATAGGGCTGTCCAGAGACCTGGATTTCAACAGAAGGCGGCAATCCGAAACCTGTGTAGGCATGCCTGTCACACCTGACAGCAGGTTCCTAAAGAAGCTGAATCTCGGGCTTGTGTCTCAGCATCACGTGATCCCAGGAAAAGATGTGTTTGGCTTAAGGAGGTGCCAGTGAGCGCAATGAATGAGTAAACGGAGATGCTGATTTAACTGCAGTCCTCAATAACAGTATAGTAATAGTCACTGCAGAATGTCTTCTGCTGGCTGTCTCTTGGGGCAACTGCACCCCCGATACAGAGTTCCAGCCAGAGATGGTGCCAACCAACTACTCAAGCCCTTCCCAGTACTCATGGTGGGATTTTTCTCCTATGGGGCACTTCCCATGGATAAGCTGCACATGTAGGTGATGTTTTTATCTGTAATGTTTTTGATTTTATTTTTAGTCACATGAAAGAATCCCAATGTAAGAAATCTCTCCAACTTTCCCATAAGGAAGGCTGTGCCTTGTAATTTTGGTGCACAGGTAGCCTTTTCTCGTGTCCAAGTGGCTCTCCATTATTAAACAGGTAAAAGTAGTGATGGTGTATAATAACCCTACTGTGATGAATCTAGTCATCTGTGAGCTATGGATGTTCGGGGAGGGGGGGGGAACTATACCAGCAAGGTTGTGTAACACTGCCTCTGAGACAGAACCAGTGGTGGGATTCAGCCAGTTTGCACCTATTCAGGAGAACTGGTTTTTAACTTTCTGAGCAGTTCGGAGAACCAGTTGTTGGAAGAAATCTCCTTTTGTTTCTTTCCACTTTACAGGGCTAATCCTGTAAGGAAGGCAGGAAGGAAACATTCTGGTTGTCAAACTGTGGCTTTCTTGACAAGCCATCTTCTCTTTTGGATGTCAGGCCTGCCACTGGTGTTGTTTCTAGCCTAATCTTTATTGCCCTGATTACAGAAATTGCCTCTCTGGTTAACCCTTATTACATTGTAACAGCTAAGGGGAAGTGCCCATCAACGTGAGTGATGTTGAGTTGGCCATGCCCACACGGTCACATGATCACCGAGCCAGGCCTACCCAGCTGGTCATTAGGGTAGAGAACCGGTTGTTAAATTATTCGAATCCCACCACTGGATAGAACAGTCTCCTGTTTATTCTCTTTCTCCTTTCCAACCCTGTGAGCTGATCCCCAGGCTCTAGGGGAGGAGAGGGGGTGCATCTGTGGGCCCGTGAGCACATTGCTGAGGCCTGCTGTTACCTGTGTCCCCGTAGAGGCAGGGCTGGAAATGTCACCCTCCGAGCACTCCTCCAGGCACTTGGTGCTCAGGGCATCCAGCGGGCTGCCCAGGCTGGACTCTGACTTCAGCTGTGGGAGAGAGACGGCGAGAGCTCCAGGTGATGGCACCCCCTCCAACTATAGCCCCACCCCCAAACTCTGTCCCCTTAGTCTCCGCAGCCCTCCCCCCATCTTCCTCTCCCAAACTCTTCAACAGACCTTTCTAAGTGTGATAGGGCACCCCTAGAGGTTTACGTATTGGTAATGGCAGGCTTTTCTCTCCTCTGTCTCTTTTAGATCTCGGTATTCCACATAACAAGTTAGAAGTTGCTATCTTTGAGGCATAAGATATCTGCCTGTTTTAGGCTGCAAAGGGCTGGATGGGCACCCTCTTACCTGGCAGTGCTTTAGCATCCCACGTGGGGGTGGCATATGGTGCATCATCCCTGGCCGGCCAGTCACGTGTTCATGAGGCCCACAGGGAACTGTTGTGGGGTTGTGGCCAAAGGACATGCCTTGAGGCTTCTGGAACCCAAGTGAAGGGCTGTGGGGATGAGAAAAAGCATAAGCACTTGTCTCACAAGAATTCATTTGCCAGGTTTTTAGAAGCGTAACAAGGGTTGCGTCTTTCACGGCAGTGCAACTAAAATGGTGACTGTGCGGTGGTGGTGGTGGTGGTGGGGAAAGTAAGTTCATGGACTCTGCGATGTGGTGGCACAATAGTTAGAATGCAGTGTTGCAGGCTAACTCTGCCCGCTGCCAGCAGTTTGATCCTGACTGGCTCAAGGTTGACTCAGCCTTCCATCCTTCGGAGTTTGGTAAAACGAGGACCCAGATTGTTGGGGGCAACAGGCTGACTCTGTAAACTGCTTAGAGAGGGCTGTAAAGCACTGTGAAGGGGTATATATGTCATTGCTATTGCTCTTTGGGCTTTTTCCTTCTTTAAAGCAAGATAAATTTCCAATTCTTCTTAGCATAAACCTTAGGGCTGTTAAAATTTCTGATATTGTATGTCAACAAATTATTTTGTGTCTACACTATTTTTTTTCTTATTTGTTTCCTGTTCCCATACAGCATCTAGTTTATCTTACACTCAGCAGACTTATCCTCTGAGTATAATTCTGCTGCTCTTCTGGCTTTTATTATTTTAGGTTTTGTTTGTTCTGTTCTTCTTTAAGAAGCAATCCTATGATGCATTCATTGTAATTTACATATTCTCTCTCTTTCTCTCATTTTCTATGCCTATCTGCCTACTGGACAGCATACCTATCGTTTTGAAAACATGGATTCGAATTTTTTAAAATCAACAAAGACATTCAGTCCAGTCTAAAGGATTGGAAAATTGAGGGGTAAAATACTAAGATGACCTTGGTCAGTCCTAGTTGCCTGTTCATTTCTGTGGATACACTGTATTCTCCATGTTAAAAGTTTTGGGTCAGGGATGGTTTTCAACAAAAGCCAATCTTGTAAATTCCCAGATGTCAATCTTGGCTTGATTCTGTTACAGAGTGACTCTAATAGAGCACCTAGTTGGTGTCACTTTGGGAAGAATGAATCTTTCTGCATATTAAGTGTAAGTCCCTAAGGAGATACATCTGGCTGGATCCAGAAGAAGGGCCTTCTCCATGGTGGCTCCCTTTCTCTGGAACATCACCCTCCCCCCGGAGATTAGACTGGCCCCCACTCTAACACTCTTTGGGAAGGCCCTGACGTCGTGGTTCGGTCAGCGGGCCTGGGAAACCCAGAGCAGGATGGAGCCCCTTCAGTGGTGGGTTCCAACCAGTTCGGATTGGTTCGGCCGAACCGGTAGTGGTTTGGCGGCCTGGGTCGCTGGAACAGGCAGTGACC
This sequence comes from Natrix helvetica, assembly GCF_964273705.1. Lineage (NCBI taxonomy): Eukaryota > Metazoa > Chordata > Lepidosauria > Squamata > Natricidae > Natrix > Natrix helvetica. The sequence continues at coordinate 210,504,713 of NC_138548.1, read as the reverse complement.
CAGGCCTGCCATGCCCCAGAACCGGTTCTCCGGCCTCTGCCATAGGCACTGCCATCTTGTTTTTTGCTTCTGTTCATGCACAGAGCAAGTTTAATTGCCCTGCACTTTATTGCCCAATTTTTATTGCACTGTGCATGCGCACACATCAAGCATGCATACACACGAAGCAGCCACGAGCAAACCGGCAGTAGTGACCGCTGGAACAAACCCCTGAGGCCATTAATTACATGGCTAGTATGAATGTGCGCTTTTGCCGGGGGGGGGTGGGGGTGGGGGTGGGGGGTTGTTGTTATTTTTTAAAATTATTTTAATTTCTTTTACATGGTGTCTTCATATCCTTGTAAGTCATGTTGAGTCTCCATGTGCGAGTAAGGCGGCAACACCAATTTTCTAAATGAATAAATAAATCTGTATTAAACTAAGGGGGCTTCGACTTCCTATGCTAGTCAGCAATTAGTGCTGCAGTCTCTGGAGGCTGTCTACCTGAATAGCATGTCTACCTGACAGCACCGATGGAGAGGTGCCCGTAGGAGCCCCCAGCTGAAGCACAGCGGGAGTTGATGTAAGCCACCAGAGAATTGGGAGAGGTGCGGATGACAGTTTGCAGGTCAATGCTGGCATCTGAGAGTGGCGAGATGGACAGGGCCCGCTTTTTGGTCAGCTTGGCTGTGCTCCGGGGTGTAGAAAAACGACTACCTGGGGAAACAGGGAGAACAAAGGAAACTCCAATGAGACAATCAGCCCCATGTTGGCTAGTATGACTTGACAATGATTGTCTCTAGTTTCAAGCAGGATTCTCTCTTAATCTTTATTGGAAATGGCAAGAATTGGCCCTGCGATCTTCAGCCTGCTAAGCATGAACTAGATCCCAGGGATATATAATTTTGCCAAGAAAGAATAATTGATTCTGTTTGGGAAGAGAGATTCCAATACGCGATCCCTGGACTTAGATCATGGTGAAAGCAATGTCACGTAGTGGTTAAAGGCAGTGGTGGGATTCAGCCAGTTCGCGCCTCTTTGGGAGAACCGGTTGTTAACTTTCTAAGCAGTTCAGAGAACCGGTTGTTGGAAGAAATCTCATTTTATTTTTTCCCCACTTTACAGGGCTAATCCTGTAAGGAAGGCAGGAAGGAAACATTCTGGTGTTGTTTCTAGCCTAATCTTTATTGCCCTGCTTACAGAAATTGCCTCTCTGGTTAACCCTTATTACATTGTAACATCTAAGGCAAAGTGCCCATCGACCTGAGTAACGTTGAGTTGACCACGCCCACCCAGTCACATGACCACCGAGCCACGCCTACCCAGCTGGTCATTAGGGCAGAGAACGTGTTGTTAAATTATTTGAATCCCACCACTGGTTAAAGGGGTGGTGTAGAACTAAAGAGATCTAGGTTCAAGTTTATCTTCAGCCATGGAAGCTCACTAAGGAACTTTGGGTTTCTCTTTCTCAGCCCAACCTAACAACAAGAATGCCTTCGTAGGGGAAAATGAGAAGAGGCAGAGAAGAAGTAGTCCTTGACTTACGACCACAACGGAGCCACAAATTTCTGTTGCTTAGCAAGACAGTTAAGTGAGCCGTAGCCCATTTTATGACCATTTTGCCACAGTTGTTAAGCAATTCTTCAGTTGTTAAGTGAATCATGTGGACGTTAAGTGAATCTGGCTCCTCCCATTGGCTTTGTTTGTCAGAAGCCAGCTGGGAAGATTACAAGTGGTGATCACATGATTCTGGGACTGTTGTGGTCCGCCAGCAGAGCTGGCAGCAGATTTGGACAGTGAGGCGGTTGGGGAGGAACATGGGCCAGTCCTGGAGTCTGGGGAAGGCTCTGATGGGGGCTCTGTGTCGGAGGCAGAGAGGGGGCCAGAGCCGTATGCCAGTTATCAGCTGCTTTCAGAGTCAGACATCAGTGAGGCAGATGAACAGTTGGAGCCTGTTCCCAATGTGCTCATGCGCAGAGTTGCCAGATGAAGGCAAGAGCTAAAGAACAAGGGTCGACTTGGGAATAAGGCCACAGGTGGATGATGAATGGCCCCTCCCAGAGGAAACAAAAGAGGAGCGAAAGGGGAGTGGAGTTTGCAGGAGACCATTAGTCTGCTTAATTGGTTCGTGACTCTCCGAGGATCCTTGCCAAGTTTTGCAGATATCAGCCTGTCAGCTGTCCAAGCCAGATAAGGTCTGTGACTGTAAATCCTCCCTCATCCTTTGCTGGATGTGAATGAGCAGAATTCATAGTAAATTAATAAAGGGTTTTTTTTGTCGGGACAAGGAGTTTGCTTCATGCTCTTGGGAAGCCAAGGTAAGAACAGGGACAATGCAACTGTCATAAATACATGCCTGTTACCAAGCACCTGAATTTTGTTTATGTGAAAGATGTAATAGATGTAAGTGTGAAAATCGGTTATAAGTAACTTTTTCAGTGCTGTTGTGACTTCTTACAAATAGTTGTAAGTGGAGAACTACCTGTATGTTTCCTTGAGCTCCTGAAAGAAAGGCAAGATATGGCGAGATAAGCTGACAACCAAATGAGAAAAAAACATGGATAAATAGGAAAATGCATTTCTTTCCTGAGACGGAATAGGAAACCTGAAGCCCTTTGGATGTGCCAGAATTATAGTTCCCATCATTGGCTGATATAAGCGGTAGCATTTAGGACAGGGGTGTCAAACTCAAGGCCCGGGAGCTGGAGCCGGCCTGCAGGGTGCTTAGATCTGGCCCACAGGGCTTCCCTGGAAACAGTGAAGGACCAGTCCGCAATGTCCATGCCAGCTGCGAGGGTTGCAGGAGGCTGTTGCAGCCAAAAACAGACCTCGGGAGCCTGTCTTCTCTGGCAGAGCACTTGGGCCACCATAGGCGCCCCCGACATGAGTGATGGTGAGCTGGCCACACCCACCCTGGCCATAGCCACTCTGGCCTCCCAAGGTGTCAAACACAACCCTGATGCGGCCCTAAATGAAATCAAGTTTGACATCCCTGATTTAGAAGGTCTCTGTTCTCGACTTCAGTCTCCAAAGCATTGTGAGAAAGAACTTCTTAATCCTTGGGTTACATCTTACCTCTGTTCCAAAACCTAAAGGATGACTGATTGAGTTCAAATGAAATCAATTTATTGCAGTCATAGGGTCAGGTATGGTAAAATAGCTAATAGTAGAACTGTTACATGCCCCTATGTATGAAGCAGGGGGGGAAATGATTATCATAAGATCTAAAAATAAATAAGAACATACATAATAAAATAAAATAAAAATAGTATCGTAAAGAATGATGATGAAAGGACTATCCAAACTTAATTGATAGTGCACCATATAGTACAGATGGTAGCACAAAACTGGGCAACCTGGGAGTCCTTGTCCAAAAGAAATAAGAGTAAGTAGAAATCGCATTCCCTGCCTGGAAATTTCTTCAGGTTTGTCTAGAATATGTCTTTATTTAGGGAGCAGCATAAAACATATGGCTTAGAGTTTCTATTGAGCCATAACCAGATGGAATAGTCTTACTACAGTATCTACATGTCAAGCTTTCAAAATAAAGAGAAGGTTCTTTGTCCATTCTTTTTTAAAATTTATTTTGAAGGGCTGACATTCCTAAATTTAGAAACCTCCATGGGATGTATCTTTGGTACTGATTCTACCATTTTATTTAGTTTTAAATTAAATGAATGAATGAATTAAATTAATTAAAATAATATATAAATATATAGTAATATAATTTATACCACAAGGATTTTATTTATTATGGGCCTTGAGCTGCTAATTGAGGGATTTCTCACAACGAAATAAATTTATAATTTATTTTACATAAATACATAAGATCTGCCAAGATGTTTCCAAGAATTCTTCAATAATTTTTGGATATTAAAATGTCTGTCTGTCTGTCTGTCTGTCTGTCTATCTATCTATCTATCTATCTATCTATCTATCTATCTATCTATCTATCATCTATCTATCATCTGTTTGTCTATTTTTTAAACAATTATAATGATTCAAAGCTTTACTTTAGATAGCTAACCTGATTGTTTATTTCACTGGCTCATAGGTGAAGTGATTTTTTAAAACGTAATTACAGTACTACATGCTTTTGCCGTCATAATAATTCATAAGAAAAAATAGGGGGAAATGCAAAAAAACCCAAACCCACTAATTGTCTGATTTGTCACGTGAAACAATTCACATCCTCGCTACCCAAATGATTTCCCAGGCACATAGACTCTTCTTCTCCAATATGGCTGCAGAAAATTATCTGAAGAGGAATTATACTAGAGAGACCTCCTCCTTCCTTTATGCAGGGAGTCAAGTGGGGCATTTCAGAGGCATCCCAGAAGCGGTAGAGACCAAGGAGGTAGCAGTTCATCTACTAGGAAGAATTGAATTGAATTGAATTTATTAGATTTGTTAGCCGCTCCCTCTCCACGAAGAGACTCGGGGCGGCGTACAATAAATAAAAACACATATTATACAATTAAAACATTTCACGGAGGAGGTATCAAAATCGCAGTTTTCCCAGTTGCAATGTATGGCTGTGAAGGTTGAACCATAAGAAAGTCTGAGCGCCAAATAATTGAGGCCTTTGAACTATAGAAGAGTTCTGCGAGTCCCTTGGACTGCAAGGCAATCAAACCGGTCAGTCCTAGAGGAGATCATCCCTGACTGCTCTTTAGAAGGCCCGATCCTGAAGATGAAACTCAAATACTTTGGCCACCTAATGAGAAGGGAAAGACTCATGGGAGAGGAGCGTAATGGTGTGAAAGATTGAGGGCAAAAGAAGAAAGGGATGACAGAGAATGGGGTGGCTGGATGGAGTCACCGAAGCAGTAGGCGTGAGCTTAAATAGACTCCAGAGGATGATAGAGGGCAGGAAGGCCTGGAGGAATGTTGTCCATGGGGTCACGATGGGTCGGACACGACTTTGCAACTAACAAAGGAGGTGCCTTAGATAAAATAATTATTGTTGGGGAGAGGAAGCAGATATATCCTTGGCTGGTCATATAATAATCTATGTCAGCTAAAGATTCCCATTTTCCACAATCCCCTAAAAAAACACCTTACCATCAGTATGAGAAGGATGTTCACCTCCAGGTACCAATCCATAGGTATGGTGATTCCCAACTGAGTTGGTTTGGTGATAGTATGGTAAATCACTGATGCCTGTGAAGGAGAGGTAAAACAAAGGAAGGCGTAGATATGGAGGGAAAGAGATAGAAGGGTGAAACAAGTAGACAGAAACATGAAAACTGAGACATCATAGAAATGATCTGCTGGTTAAAACCAAAGACCACTTAGTTTGACAATCTATTTCCATTAGTAGTTAGATAAATACATCTGGGAATTTACAAATGAGACATAAAATTGGCTTTTTCCACTGGTTCTGAACACAGCAATCCCATTTAGCTATTATAATTAGCAAGCCAGATGTACCACAAATTGTTGCATTGTAGAATACAATTTTGGTATTCCAGAGGGGGCAAATGAGTTTCCTTAATCCTCACTAGGCTGTTTTGTTATGGAGGTAAGAATAGAGGAATTATCTCTGAGGTTTATTTCACTAAAATATTTTTTTCTACTTTTGATATCTCTTCCTTGTGTGTAGGATGACATTCTGTCTTGCACAAGTAATAACATTCTCCTGCTAAAGACAAAAATTATGATGTGATCTTTTTTACTTGCTTCTAATTATGGCACAAACAAACCCTTGCAATCAATTTCCTCTGCCATAACATTACCACCAGCAAGATCTAGATTACCTCTAATATAAGTTCTTCCTTGTCAGGCTGTATTCAGTAAGATATATCTGGTATATACTGGGACACATAGCACTACTTTAGACTCATAACACATTAAGGAAGACTCATACATTTGGTTAGCTTCAAGGGTAGGATTCAGCCAGTTTGGACAGGTTCAAGAGAACGGGATGCTGATTGTACATCTGATTCGCTGAACCATTAGTTGCAAGGACTGGCTGGCCTCGCCCACCTCTCCCCTCCCAGGAGTCTCCACATGGCCTGTTTTGGATGCCAGGTAAATGCAGGGCAGGGCCGGGCAGAGGCTCTGGGAGAGCAAAAAATGGGCTTCCCGGAAGTTCTGGCAGTCAGGAAATGGGCCCATTTCCAGCCTCCAGAGGGTCTCCAGAGCCCAAGAGAGGCCATTTTTGCCCTCTTGGAGGCATAAGAAAAGCCTCCAGAGCCTGGGGAGGGTGAAAACATCCCCCGTCATGGTACAG